>NC_138768.1:140995870-142195870 GCF_965119305.1 Pelophylax lessonae
CACTGGTCACATAGGGTTTTCATCGAACGTTATACAAAAAAAAAAAATTGTATTCCTAACCACCTGACACCTGTCTATATAAAGATCACACAGTTCACAGTGCATGTCAGAGTACAAACCAAGTCCAAGGTGAATACTTTCCAGATGCACTGTAAATAGGCTTTTTTGCATTACGTAGCACTTTTTTGGCTCAGAAGAAGAGGGTTCTTCCTCCTTCGAAACGCATCAGCCAAGCCAGACATATGCAGATACCAGCACGTCATCCAGCACCACAGGACAGTCCTGGCTGTTTTGGAGACGATCGGTTTCATTGTGTTTACATGTGTGCAGCCATCATTTGTTTGGGATTACAATGCATGTTGCTTTCAGATTTTAATAAACCTTTTTAGTGGTATTGCACGAGGTGGGTGCGCCCCTCTCGTTGTCTTTCAGTGTATTTGGATACCCTTGGTCCTGAGGTGGTGGCAAGACCTAAGGTGGTGCCTACAAAGACCACATAAGGTAATTTATTCTTTGTCACTTACCACTCGAGCGCAGGAGTGTTACTGTTTTTTGACTGTACCAACATGGCCTCTGCCACCTTCCTACTGCTGCCGTCCAGCTTCTTTCAAAATGGAATATCAAAACTGCATCACAGATGTCAATATACTATATTTATATCCACTCAGTTTATTGCCAAAATTACTGAGATTCAAGACGTAGCTGGGTGTAGTAACATGACCGCTGCCGCCTTCTGACTACAGGTGTTCAGTCACATTAGCAAGCCCGCTACGCATGCGCAGTAATAATTCAGCTGACAGAATGTCAATTCCATTACCTAATCTGAAGGGTCGCCTATTCTGATGGAACACCGGAGGACATTGAGTGCCCAGCACCCACAGATAGGCACCCCCGGCAGACAGAAGTGCAGAATCACATGTATATACGTGATTCTGCGCAGAGCTGCCAACCTGTAGCAGGAAAACTGCTATAGGGCAATCAGCAAGTGGTTATATAGGTAACCAGTATGCTCTAAATACAGTCAGGTAGGCTGACTTTAGTTACTGCATTCCCTGTTCTCGATCGGTGGCTCAGTTTTGATGCAACAGTATGACAGCCAGGCAACTAGCATTTTCAGGAGGCCAACAATGACAGCCTATGTATTTCAGCATAGGTTTCCATTCTTGCAAGTGTACAATAATCTACAGCAAAACAATGATACTCATTTACAAGGCTTGTTACTGTAGATTATTGTGCAATACTACTGTTTGCACTAGGTTAGTATATAAAAACGTCTCCACGGCGGCGGGACAAGACCCCGTGTACATAGTTATATTGGATTTAATCTTTTCTGTGTTGTGTCTTGAGGCCAAGAAACGATCACCATTCTCTATTTAGAACTGGTCCATGAGCCAACCCCAGCATAATCATGAAAAGTAAAAAAAAAAAAACAACACCAAACCACGCAACACTTTCTACCACTCCCGGAAATGCCTCTCTCTTGCTTTGTCCGTTACGATGACAATGACAACGCACATATACAAGCAACCCCAGTGTTTTAAATCTAAACAGAAAGGAGAAAAACAAGTTTTTCCTGCTTTTATTACCTACACAGATGGATATGGAAAAAACCAACAACAAAAACAGTGCCAAAGTACAAGAATGCAATGAATTATAGGACGCAAACCACAGAAAATAAAAATAAAAAAGGGGAAGCAATAAACTAATCCAATGACCACATGCAGACCACACATCCAAATGACAATACATGTGCAGTGTGTAGAAATGCTTTCTAATTGCCTCTACTACTAACCCACTTTCCTCTACAAAGGAGCTCCCATGAGTCACTGCACTGTCTTAGCATTTAAAATGGGTGCTGTCACAATACTAGACATACGGCAGTAAAAGAAATATTGAACACCACCATTTTTGTAGGTAAATATATTTCAAAAGGTGCTATGGAAATTAAAATTTGTTAAATCATTAACCCCTTCCGTACCGCGTCATGTAAAAAGACGTCGGCACAAATCCTCTCTCGATCCGGGCGGACGGGTACTCGGGTACTCTGATGACAGGTACTCGGGTACTCTGATGGGCTGGTGGCAGGTACTCGGGTGGGCTGGTGGCAGGTACTCGGGTACTCTGATGACAGGTACTCGGGTACTCTGATGACAGGTACTCGGGTACTTTGAGTACCCGTCATCGGAGTACCCGAGTACCTGTCACCTACCCACCAGAGTACCTGTCACCTACCCATCAGAGTACCCGAGTACCTTCCACCTGCTCATCAGAGTACCTGACACCTGAAGTACCCGAGTACTTGCCACCAGCTCATCAGTACCCATCACTACCCATGAGTACCTATTCACCTATCAGTATCAGTACTGATCATCCGTACCCATCAGTACAGTATCAGTATCACCTATCAGTATCAGTACTACTCATCAGTACCTATCACCTGCCTGTCACCTGCCCATAAGAGTACCCGAGTACCTGTCACCTGCCTATCGGAGTACTCGAGTACCTGCCACTTGCTCATCAGTACCAGAGTACCCGTCACCTGCCCAGCAAAGTACCCGAGTACCTGTCACCCTTCATACAGCCACCATGTCTAAGTCCAAAAAGGTTTATATACGGTGGACGGTTGGCTTTCCGATAAGGGGGGTCCCAGCGGCGGATTCGCCGCGGGATCACCCTTCCGGGGTGGCGGAAGAGGTGCCCCCCCCTCCCGCCGCATTCTGGTCCTTTTCCCCGCTTACCGGACCCGCCGGCAGCAGGGAAAACGATCCGGTCCCAGATCCTCACAGACAGGATGTCGAGTGAGGGCAAGCTTGCCCTCACTCGACTATGGTCTTGGAGGACCGGAGCTACGGCAAACGTCGTTGCCTAGCAACCAGTTTTAAAAGGTCCCTTTTTTTTTTTCATTTTATTTAATTTTTTTTTTATTTTTTCTATCTTTAAGTGTACTTGTGAGATCTGAGGACTTTGACCCCAGATCTCACAAAAAAGAGGTCCTGTCGTGCCTTTTTCTATTACAAGTAATGTTTACATTTCTTGTAATAGAAATAAAAATGATCAATTTTTTTTTTTTTTAAAAAACAGTGTAAAAATAAAAAATAAATAAATAAAATAAATAGTAAAAAAAAAAAAAATTAAAGCGCCCTGTCCCCACGAGCTCGCGCGCAGAAGCGAACGCATACGGAAACCCCGCCCAGTGTGTTCAAACTACACATGTGAGGTATCGTCGCGATCGTTAGAGCAAGAGCAATAATTTGAGCCCTAGACCTCCTCTGTAACTCTAAGATAGCAACCTGTAGAAATTTTTAAAATGTCGCCTATGGGGATTTTTAAGTACCAAAGTTTGTCACCATTCTGTGAGCGTGCGCAATTTTGAAGCATGACATGTTGGGTATTTATTTACTCGGCGTAACATTATCTTTCACATTATGGAAAACAATTGGGCTAACTTTACTGGTTTTATTTTTTAATTCAAAAAAGTGAATTTTTTCCCAAAAAATTGCGTTTGGAAGACCGCTGCGCAAATACAGTGTGATAAAAAAAAATATTGCAATAATCTCCATTTTATTCTCTAGGGTCTCTGCTAAAAAAAATATATAATGTTTTAGGGTTCTAAGTAGTTTTCTAGCAAAAACAACTGATTTTAGCTTGTAAACACCAAATATCAAAAATAGGCCTAGGCAAGTGGCTAGGATGCTCCTTGGATTTTGGGCCCCTCTATATGGCTAGGCTGTGAAAAAGTCTCACACATGTGGTATTGCCATACTCAGAAGGAGTAGCAGAATGAATTTTGGGGTGTCATTTTTGCTGTGTACATGCTATGTGTTAGAAATAGCTTATAAATTGACAACGTTTTGGGAAAAAAAAAAATTCTTCTTCATTTTCCCAAGAATTGTGGGAAAAAATTATAACTTCAAAAAACTCACCATGCCTCTTACGAAATACCTTGGACTGTCTACTTTACAAAAAGGGGTCATTTGGGGGTATTTGTACTGTCCTGACATTTCAGGGCCTCAAGAAAGGAGATAGGCCATCAGTACATCTGGTGTGATCAATTTTCAGTAATTGGTACCATAGCTTCTAGACTCAATAACTTTCACACAGACTAAATAATATACACTAATTTGGGTTAATTTTACCAGAGATATGTAGCAGTATAAATTTTGGCCCAAATGTATGAAGAAAATTAATTTTTTGCAAAATTTTATAATAGAAACTAAAAAAAAAAAGTGTTTTTTTGCAAAATTTTTGCTCTTTTTTTGCTTATATCACGAAAAAAAAAAAAAAAAAAAAACCCCAGTTGTGATCAAATACCACCAAAAGAAAGCTCTATTTGTGTGAAAAAAATGATAAAAATTTTGTTTGGTTACAGTGTAGCATGACTGAGCAATTGTCATTCAAAATGTGAGAGTGCTGAAAGCTGAAAATTGGTCTGGGCAGGAAGGGGGTCTAACTGCTCTGTATGGAAGCGGTTAAAAAGAAAAAAAAAAGCCTCAGGCAAATGTTTATCAACATTGCCAAGGCTGGGAGATAGCAATGTATAATTTCGTTAGGTCCTGTTCACACCAGCAAAAATCCCATTAATTTCAATGGCCCCTGTTCACATGAGTGTTTTGTCGCCTGAAGCAAAACAGTACATGAGCTTTTTTTTTGGCGGATTACAAGCATTTTTTGTTAGATGTCAATGCCTGCCTCCAAACATCTGCAAAAAACGCCGGGAAAAAAAAAAATAAAAAAAACCCGCCTGAAAATGATACGCGCAGGGGTGAATGGAGCCTTAGATCAAAGGAATGAACCTCTGCAGTAGTTTAAGACTAAACCTTTTTTTCTGGCACTTGTTGCTTACAAGTTAAAAGCAGCATTTTTTGCTAGAAAATGATAGATTAGATATATATATTTTTTTTAGCAGAGACCCTAGAGAATAAAATGGCGATCATTGCAATATTTTATGTCATACCATATTTTCGCAGGTGGTCTTTCAAAAAGTCATTGTTTGGGAAAAATACCCTTCATGAATTTAAAAATAAACAAAATATTACAGTCAGCCCAATTATTTTGTATAATGTGAAGGATGTTACGCCGATAATCGTGATATTTATTCTAAGCAAAAAAATAGCGATTCTCATTTTATCCAGAATCGTGCAGCTCTACAACCCATGCAATCCATACATACAAAGAAACGAAAACAAAGAAGTTCAGAAATTAAGTTACGTGCAATAAAATGGAATGACACAGGGAAAAAGTATTGGACACATGAAGAAAGGGAGGGGGGGGGGGGGGGTTAAAAAAGGCATGGAAAGCCAAGACACCAGCTAAGCAAGCAATCCTGCCCCTTGTCAGTGCAAAGTAATATCAGCTGGTTCAGTCTCAACTGATGGCTTATGAAAAGGTGTCTAATTGCCAGGGTGTCATACAAACCTGTAGAGATCCAAAATTTGAGACTGCACTCGAGGTATATGTTGAAATCAAAAGATATCCTTTATTCTTCATAAATGAAATAGACAGAAGACAGTGTGCAGACAGACGTGTCAGGTTGACGCGTTTCACGACGCTGTAGGTCGCTTACTCATAACCACACAATGAGATCTCAAAAGTCGGCAAGCATTTGTAGGTAGACCGATAAGTGAAAAAACAAGGCGGTGTAATCACACACACCTCGAGCCAATTTAATTCATGAAACAAACGAGTGCCAGACTATTCGAAATGTCAAGATGAACATTGTTATTGACACATAAAATCCCACCAAGGGGAAAATTTTGGACATTGTGAAAAAACAAGTGAAACATTAAATAAAATCATGTAACATTGTAAAAATTGGAAAGTTGCAATGGGGACACATAAGAATCCTGCTCCTTCAATACCAGTAAAAAGAACCATCTACATAACAAGTGTATAGTTATAATACATGTGAAAAACAACATAAAGACTAGGGGCTTTCCTTGTTTTGTTTCTAGAAGTTGGTCTCAGTTTGAACATGGAATGACCTTGTAACCATGGTTTTTTGAACACATGCGGGGAATCTTCTTTTACACACAAACAGATTTTATATATACACTTTACAGGTGTTAGATATTTGTTAGAAATATTTATTATATATAAGCAGAATGTTTTGTCCACTGTAATCTTTATTGTGTGTACACCCCCGGCTGAGCCCCTTTTACCATGGTACATTTTATATTTCCAGTATGACATTTTATATTGTGTATGGTTAGCGACATGATATTGGTGTCAACATCACATAGATTTGAGACCAACTCCTAAATTTTGACATATTGCATATGGGGCACTCATACTTATGAACTTTTTAGAATCCTTCTCCTTCTTCCAGTTTGTTAATCATGGTTAGTTTGTGTCACTACGTTACTAAATTACATGTATTTGGAATTATAAAAGACATATACCATGATGTTTTATCACCAATGATAATTCTTACCAGTTGTGTGTTTATATATATTCTTTTTATACATGTACATACATATATATATATATATATATATATATATATATATATATATACAAAATATTTATTTATTTTCTACACACATGAGACATTTCCTTATTACTTTGCATTTTCAATAATTTATATATATATTTTTTTCTTTGGGCTTCTTCCCTAGAACGTATTTTTATATATTATTCTATTTATACATATACACTTCATATCAGGGCTGTGAAGTCGGTAGATAAATGTTCGACTCCGACTCCTCAGTTTTTTGTACTTCCTACTCCTCTGTATTAATATGTATTAATCTTTTGACACGGACTTGGGTGGGTGACATTGTAGTAACTATTCTGGCCACATCACTAACGATCTCTGGATAAACAAGAATGGCTTCTTCAACTAACAAGATTTCTTTTTCCAGCAAAATACTCTCTCTTTTCATCATTGAAGATGCAATGCCCTCAGCTATTAACCCTCCATTTTTGTTCAGGCGATATAACAGGCTCTTCCATTCCAAGAGTAATTAACCCAGGGTTAGATCATCACATTGCAACCTCTTGGTGACAGTGAAGGGGTGAGAAAGAAGGTTCTCCAGCTCTTTTGTTTGTGTCCACTGGCTTTCAGTTAATGCAAGATTTTCATTGTCCATTTCTTCTATGAAGTCTAAGTTCAAGCAAACGCTTCACCATTAAATAAGTGCTTCCCCAGCGAGTTGTTTGATCCAAAATGGCTCCTTTTCCTGCACGTCTTTTCAAAATTGCATCTGTTTTCGGGGCCCTGGCTGCAACAGTTACTTGCCGTAATTTGCCAATTAGTGTAGCTGCATGGCGATCTTTTAATCCATCTCTTATGGCAAGTTGCAGTGTATGAAAAGCACATCGCATATGATGAATAGTAGCAAGCTTCAATGCTTCTTCAACAAAGTGGTCTAAAAAAATGTCAGCATTCTCTTCAGTTTCTAAACTTTATCCAATACTTGCAGAGCTGTCTTCCTCTAATTGTTTTCTTTCATTGATTTTTTTATTGAGAAAAAGTCAAGTACAAAATACAACAAACCTGGTAAAACAATCAGGCTAGACATGGTCCTAAATACCATACATATAAAATTGAGGAGTACTAACATTCGAGGGGGGCATATCCATTAACCGACTGTGTTGAGGTCAAAGAGGGTAGTCCAAAGATCCACCCCCAACACGCTATGGGAGCTGAAACAGGATGCAGAGGGTCGAGTCCCCATATAGAGGGATGCAAAGCCCAAGAATAAACCACAGGCAATATATAACGAGGTAAGGCGGAGGGGAAGTATGAGGGGACACCATGCCACCAATGGGTGGCGAGACATATGGGTCCAGCACATTCCCCTTCCAGAGAAAGCCCCCAAGAGTGGTAGGGTGGCAAAGAAGGGTGGGGGGGGGGGTAAGGTAGGATAGACTGGAAGGGGGTAGAAGGGAATAAGAGCATAGGAGGCTCAAGAGGTTAGCTGAAATAAGATAAGAAAAGAGGAAAAAGAAAGAGGGTCTGGCTGCCAGATCAAATAGAAACCTGTACATATTTAGCCCAGGGTTCCCAGATGGTCTCAAATTTAACCACATTATTATTGATACTACCAGAGATTTTTTCCTGTGACATGATCCAGGAGATCTTAAGTTTGGTTTCCCTGATGGACACCCTGGGTGTTTTCCATGCTCTGGCTATGGCGAGTTTGGCTCCCAGCAGCATAAAATGGAGGAGTTTGTGAGCAGGTTTAGAGAGTTTAGGGACCTGGAAGTTGAGAAGTGCAATTTGTGGGGACTGAGTAATGGGGTGATCAAGTACTTTACAAATGATCTGGAATAATTTATTCCAGAATAGCCTAATCTTGGGGCAGGCCCACCAAGTGTGCAAGTGGTCACCAGATGAACCGCAGCCCCTAAAGCACTGTGGACAGTCGTTTGGAAACATGGCCGCAATGCAGGTAGGGACCAGGTACCATCTGGTGAGCAATTTAACAGCTTCGATGAGCGAAACATTCAGTATACCTGTAAAGGAGCGTTGAAGGCAAAAACCCCAGTCGTCCAGGTCCCACTCCATTTCCAGGTCCCTCTCCCAGGCAAGCGCATATGCAGGTTTGACGTCGCTGTTGGATAGTATTGAATAGATGAGGGAAATCCCTCCCCTTGGGTCCCTGGCTTCTGAGCACCAGCCTTCATAAAGAGTGATTTGTGGAGGGTCAGGTTTATCGTCCCATATGGAGTGGAGGAAATTTGATATCTGGGAGTGGCGATATATCTCAGTGAGGGGCATTTTGAGGAAATTGACACAGTGTGGGAAAGAAAGGGGCCCCATGGAGTTAAAGAAGTGTCCAATGCGAAATAGGTCCTTGTTAAGCCACCAATGGAAAGCTTTGATATTTTGTCCAGGGGGGAAATAGGGGGTTGTTAAAAACTTCCTCTGACTCTAATATCTGTTTGTTACCTTCTTCATCTGCGTTCATCTTCCCAATTGTGCTCAACATGTTAGAAGCGTTATCTGTCCCAACACATAAAATCTGTTCCTTTGTAATTTCAAAATCTTCTATAACACCCTCCACTAACTACTGAAGGTAATCACTGGTGTGATGTGTCTGAGTGTCCTTTAATTCGAGGGTCCGTGTTATTGTTTTGTTATTTTCATCCACAAATCTAACATTAATAGCAAAATAATTGACTCTGTGACGTGTGCATGCATCCATTTTAAGGAAGACAAAACGTCCTTTCAGAACTTTCTGTAGTTCTTCCTTTTTACTTTTGGCCTCCTCAATTATACATTTCCTTATACCAAGTCATTAATTATAACTTTTTGTAAATTGGGACATTTTTTTTTTTTAAATTCCAATCTAAATTTAGTAGGAGCAGGAGTCGGAGTATTGTTTGCCGACTTCAGGTACCCAAAATTTCCTCCGACTCTTCGACTCCGACTCCACAGCCCTGCTTCATATACACAATGTTTTAATATATTTTTTCACATTTTACCATCTTGATTAGTTTTTTTTCCCCATCACATCATTATAAGATTGGTTTACACATTTTGTCTCCCCCCCCTACAAAGAGGGATCTATTCACATTTTTTCACATGTATTATAACTATACACTTGTTATGTAGATGGTTCTTTTTACTGGTATTGAAGGAGCAGGATTCTTATGTGACAGTGTCCCCATTGCAACTTTCCAATTTTTACAATGTTACGCGATTTTATTTAAAGCGGTTGTAAACCCTATAAAAAAAATAAAAATAAAAAAAAAAACCTGCAAGACAAAGGCATAATGAGCTAGTATGCGTCGCATACTAGCCCATTATGTTTAACTTACCTTAAAACGAAGCCCCGACACGGACCCCCGGACATCGATGCGGGCGCTGCCATGATCCCTCGTCGTCTCTTCCGGGTTCGGTGGCTCCGGCGCGCTGATTGGCCGGAAGAGACGGCTCCAGCGTGCTGATTGGCCGGAGCCGCGATGACGTCACTCCCGCGCATGCGCGCGGGAGTGATTTTTCCGGCAAGCTCCCGGCAAGTTAATTGAAGGTCCCCCCGGAC
This sequence comes from Pelophylax lessonae, assembly GCF_965119305.1. NCBI lineage: Eukaryota > Metazoa > Chordata > Amphibia > Anura > Ranidae > Pelophylax > Pelophylax lessonae. The sequence continues at coordinate 141,005,860 of NC_138768.1, forward strand.
CTTCAGAGCGCATGCGCCGCTCTTGCGAGCGGCTGCATGCACTGTAAATATCTCCTAAACCGTGCCGGTTTAGGAGATATTATTTGTACCTACAGGTAAGCCTTATTATAGGCTTACCTGTAGGTAAAAGTGTCAAAAAGCGGGATACAACCGCTTTAATGTTTCACTTGTTTTTTCACAATGTCCAAAATTTTCCCCTTGGTGGGATTTTATGTGTCAATAACAATTTTCACCTTGACATTTCGAAAAGTCTGGCACTCATTTGTTTCATTAATTAAATTGGCTCGAGGTGTGTATGATTACACCGCCTTGTTTTCACTTATCGGTCTACCTACAAATGCTTGCCGACTTTCGAGATCTCATCGTGTGGTTATGATTAAGCGACCTACAGCGCCGTGAAACGAGTCAACCTGACATGTCTGTCTGCACACTGTCTGTCCATTTCATTTATGAAGAATAAAGGATATCTTTTGATTTCAACATATACCTCGAGTGCGGTCTCAAATTTTGGATTTCTACAGTTCTTGGATTACGGATCTGACCTGCACCAGGTTTGGAGCACACACCAGAGCGGCTTCTCCCCTCCCATTGTTTCGTGTCATACAAACCTCTCATGATGGGCAAAATAGCTCTCAAATCATTCACAACCTTATTGTTGCAAAACATACTGATGGCATTGGTTACAGAAGGATTTCTAAAACTTCTAAATGTTCCAGTGAGCACTGTTGTGGTCATAATCTGGAAGTGGAAAGAACATTTCACCATAAACTGGCCACGGCCAGGTGCTCCTTGCAAGATTTCTGACAAAGGAGTGAAAAAGAATTATCAGAAGAGTTGTCCAAGAGCCAAGGACCACTTGTGAAGAGCTTTATAAAGACCTGAAAATAGCAGGTACAATGGCAAAAAAAAAAAAAAAAAAAAGAAGAAGAAGAAATTAAAAAGTAATGCACTTAGTTGCCATGGTCTGTATGTACTCACCTCGCAAGACTATTGCTAAAGAAAAGAGCACGTTGAAGCTTGTTTAAAGTTTGCTGCACAACATTTAGACAAGCCTGTGAAATACTGGGAGAAAAGTGATCAGGAGACCAATATTGAACTTTTTGGATGCCATAATACACATCATGTTTGGAGGTCAAATGGCACTGCAAATCACCCCAAAAACACCATACCAACAGTGAAGTTTGGAGGTGGGAACATCATGGTGTGGCGCTGTTTTTTCAGCATAGGATACTGGCAAACGTCATGTCATTGAAGGAACAATGAATGGAAAAATGTACCAAGACATACTTGATCAAAATCTGCTGCCATCTACCAGGATGATGAAGATGAAATGAGGGTAGACATTTAAGACAGACAATGACCCCAAAACACAAAATCAAGGAAACTCTAAAAATTGTATTCAAAGAAAGAAGAAGACAAAAAAAAAAAAAAAAGCAGCTGCTAGAATGGCCCAGCCAATCACCTGACTTGAATCCAATAGACAATCTATGGAAAACTAAATATCAGCATTCATAGAAAAGGCCCACAGAACCTTCACAATTTGAAGACTATGGAAGAATCGACCAAAATCACACCTGAGCAATGCATGCAACTAGTTTCTCCATACAGCCGGCATCTTGAAGCTGTCATTACCAAATATTACATTTCAGTTATCATGTTCAATACTTTTTCCCTGTGTCATTCCATTTTATTACACATAACTTAAATTTCTTAACTTATTGGTTTCATTGTATGTATGGATTGCATAGGTCGTTACTGACGTGGTAATATGTTCATGTAAATAGCACTTTTAGAAATATATTTACCTAGAAAAACAGTGATGTGTGCCCAATACTTATTTTACCCGCTGTATACACTATAGATAGTGATTTGGGCACAATCCACAAAAAGGCTCTTTTGCTTTCTTTTTAAGTCCAAAGTGGTGTCATGGGTTTCAAAAATGCTTGGTCTCCTAATTAAATAATTTTACCATGACAAGACAAAACTAGTCACCGTATATAACAGAAAGAGGGTGTGCAAGATACCAGCTTTTCACTAAAGCGAAAAAAAAAAAGTAAATACCACCCCTATGCCATCTGGGTGAAAAGTAGTAGGAATTAAAAAGTGAAGTGCTCCTGGTTATGGCCCATTTCAATCTAATGTCGGTTAGGCTGCTTATTACTCAATCTGTAATATCTTATTGCGCCAACTTTTTTTTTTTGTTCCTAGCAAAGGTATTACATTCTTGTCAGTCTATTGCCTTTAAAGCTTCTCCAACTGAATAAGCCTTGCATCAAATATTCTCCCTTATCATAACCTTTGCTGCATATCTCTGCGATTTAAAATGTTGTTGCCATGAGCCCCGGTTCACACTTGTGCGTGTGCGGGGTTCGCATGTAATATCGGAGCGCACTGCTCCGACATTACATGCGATCGGCTGTGCGGTGCGAGTTTAGCCATACAGTTTGTATGGCTAAATTCGCACCGCAGCCGCACCAAACACGCACAGGACCCTTTTTTCTAGCCGCATCAGGATCGGATCGCACAGCGGTTCACACTTGTGCGATCCGATCCTGTGCGAGCTGCACGATCGCACTGCGATATGCGATCAAACTGGGGTTGTCGTTAAGATTACATTGACACCCCCAGCGTATCGCATATGGCAGTGTGAACTGCCGGGGGTGCGTGTGCGATGCGGGAACAGGCTGCGAATTCGCAGCCTTCCCGCATCGCATATATGTGAACCGAGCCTAAATACATTTTTACTTAATTTACAAACCTCGAAGTAAAATCTGGATAAACAACATTCCACCTAATCACTATGCAGAACAAAAAGGTAACATGCACTGTGGAGTGATTCAGATGAAGCATTTCACTATTCTGTCCAAATAGTGAAATAAATCCCAATATATATATATATATATATATATATATATATATATATATATATATATATATATATATATATATATATATATATATATATTTTTTTTTTTTTTTTTTTTTTTTTTTTTAACACATACATACATACATACATATTCTAATATGGCAATATTATATATATTTTACACATACATATTCTAATATCGCATTATATATATATATATATATATATATATATATATATATATATATATATATATATATATATATATATATATATATATATATATATATATTGTAGAAGAATACATTACACACACAGTATCACAGACTGTGGATAATGTTGCATTTCCTTTGGAAAGAAAAGGTCCTAGAGTCTGGAGGAGGAGTGGAGAGTCACAGAATCCAAATTGCATAAGGTTCAGTGTGAAGTTTCCACAGTAAGTGATGATCTGGGGAGCCATGTCATCTGCTGGTGTTGGTCCACTGTTTTATCAAGCTCAAAGTCAGCGCAGCCCTCTACCTCTTCATTCAGCAAGCCCATTCCCCACACAATTAGAAAGCACCCCTAGGGACACATTTTACCCTTTGCTCACCTTTGGGGTAACCCCTTCCCTGCCAGTGTCATTAGTACAATAGCAGTGCATATTTTTAGCAGTGATTACTATAGCAAGGTCACTGGTCCCCTCATGTGTGTCAAAAATGTCAGTTAGGTGTCTGATCTGTCCACCGCAATGTCGCAGTCCCGCTAAAAATCGCTGATCGCCGCCATTACTAGAAAAAAAATAAAAATACATAAATCTTTCACCTAGCCTGTAGACGCGATAACTTTTGCGCAAACCAATATACACTTCTTAGGATTTTTTTTCACCAAAAATATGTAGCAGTATACAGATTGGACTAAAATGATGAAAAAAATTTTAATTTTATTTTTTTTTTTTTTATTGGGAATGGTATATAGCAGAAAGCAAAAAAAGTTTTTTTTTTTTTTTTCAAAATTGTTGCTGTTTATTTATAGCGCAAAAAAAAACAAAAAAACAAAAAAAACGCAGGGGTGATCAAATACCACCAAAAGAAAGCTATATTTCTAGGAAAGAAAGGACATCAATTTTATTTTGATACAGCCTCGCACGGCCCCACAATTGTCAGTTGAAGCAATGCAGTGCCGTATCGCAAAGAAAAAAAAAAAAGGTCATTAAGGAGGTAAAACCTTTCGGTCCATAAGTGAATAATGATCATGGTATCACTGAGCTATTATTGGCCAGAAAACTCGCCTGACCTAAACCCCATAGAGAATCTGTTGGGTATTGTCAAGTGGAAGATGAGAGACACCAGACCCAGCAATGCAGATGAGCTGAAGGCAGCTCTTAAAGAAACCTGAGCTTCCATAACACCTCAGCAGTGCCACAGGCTGATCGCCTCCATGCCACGCCACATTGATGCAGTAATTCATGCAAAAGGAGCCCCGACCAAGTATTGAGTGCATACTATACTGTACATGGACATACTTTTCAGTAAGCCAAAATTTCTTTTTTTTTTTTTTTATTGGTCTTAAGTTATATGTAATATTCTAGTTTTCCGAGATACTGAATTTTGGGTTTTCACTAGCTGTAAACCATATATCAACAAATTTTAAAGAAAGAAATGCTGGAAAACACATCACTGCATGTAATAAGGGCGTCTGCAAGTGGTGGCAAGTGCCCCCCCCCCCCCCCCCCCCATGGAATCTCAACTTTGCCTTTAAAGTGGTTAAGCCACTATATATCATTCGGTCTGGTCTGTTTAATAATTTTGTGTGCCCGTACTCATGTCTGCATTTAAAAAAAAAAAAAAAAAAAAAAAAAACAAACAGGGAAAAAACAACGCTCTTTACCAGTTTTCAGAGCGCCGATCACATGACCCGCAGGCTCTCTCTCCTCTCCCTGCCTGCTAGCTGCTTGCAGTGGGCGGGGCCAAGGATTCCCCACTGACATCAGGTGGGAGGGGGACCCCACTTACATCAGGTGGGAGGGGGGGGGGGAGGGGAGGCTAAGAGGAGGAGAGAGGTGGTGGGTGACATGAGCGGCAATCAGCGCTCTGAAAACTGGTAAATAATGGCTTATTTTAATAAAAACACATACACCGGGGCACACAGGATTATTAAACAGACTGTAGACAGGATATTAAACTTTAAATGAAACGACAGCAGCAAGAGGGAAGACGGTGGGCACTAACACAGAAGCAGACAGGCAGGGAGGGAGGGGAGAGAGAGGACAGAGGAGGACAGGAGAGCTGAGGATAACGGAGGCACGTAGACTGACCACGGTGTCAGGGCTCAGCAGCCATGGTATATCGTGGTCAGTTTACAGAGGGGAGGACATCGCCAGGCAGGATGAGACAGGTATTTTAAGTGATACAGGGGTCAATTACACAGCACAAGCACTGTGCTGTAACATGCTTTAAGAGAACAGGATCGACATTTTTTTTTTAGGTTAACAAACACTTTAAAAATCCTGGCGTTTCCCCCTTTAAAAAAAAATAAATGCTCACGCGGTGACTGACATCGCCATCATGACATTTTCAAAAAGGGGCGGAGCATGGGTTACCTTAAAGTTATTGCCCCCCCTCATTGAAAAAAGTTCTGCAGACGCCCAAGTGTAATGAATCTATACAATATAGGGGTTTCACTTTTTGAATTTAATTACAGAAATAGAACTAACTTTTTGAGGATATTCCCATTTTTTTTTTTTAAGATGCAAATGTACATATAAAAACATACAGTCAAATGGAAGTTGACATCAAAAGTTTGCCTTGGGTACTTCTCACATGTACTTAGACGGACAAAACAAACGATAGCTTAGCTAAACAATTATTTACTACTCTTAGTATTTTGTCCAGTCGGAGTAGAAAATTAAAAAATTTAAAAAAAACGTAACAAAAAATAGAAGTTATGAAAAATGTTATTCTACACCTGGAATTGTTTAAGTGTTTGTTATTTGAGACATTATAGCACCTTACAGAATTATCACACTGCTGCAACATGGGATCCGACTTGTGAGACCCCAAGTCTGATGACAAGTCAAATTCAATCTTTCCCTATGAAAGCCATCATTAGAAAAGATTCCTGCACTACTGTGGTCCGACTTCGGTGCAAATTCAGCCCTTGTACATGCTCCTAAATAGCATCCAAGTGCGATCAAGTCGGAAATGAAGTCGCAGGCAAAGGGCTCTTTCACACGGGCGTTCCGTATGTCCGTTTTTCATCCCATCCGTTTGCGGATGAAAAACGGACATAATGTATCTCTATGTAAATACGGATGTCAGCGGATAATCATCCTCTGACATCCGTTTTTTGTGAGTTCGGTTCAGTTTTTTTGAACCGAGGAGAACCCTATTTTTTCTTCCTTTCATAAAACGGAACGGACGCAAAAACGGATGTCAGTGGTGTCATCCGCATTTACATAGACATGCATTATGTCAGTTTTTCATCCGCAAACGGATGGGATGAAAAACGGACATACGGACCGGATGACACAAGTGTCATCCGTGTCCGTTACAAAAAAAAAAAAAAAAAGGACCTGATAGGGCAAAAAAAAAACTGAACGCCCGTGTGAAAGAGCCCAAAGTCTTACGACTGTCATCGCAGCAGTGTGAACCTGAGCCTAAGAAACTATATAGTAATACCTAACCTATGTCAACAGACATGGCAGGCGGATCATAATACTGGTAATTAAGCTGCTCCAATTGTTAAAAACTATTGTTGCCAGTAGGAAAATTTATAAGTATAATAAAATAAATAAAAATAAATTCTGCAATAGATCAGAAACAAACACATCACAATTGCTAGGACACTGGGTAACAAAATTAATGAAAATTCTATTGGTTTTTAAAAGTCATTTTTGTTTGAGGATACCATTCAACAATCACAGGCTGATGTTCTCAGAATATATATAAATGATAGTCAGGTTTAACTGTATTGACCAATCCAAATAGGATTTAAATGGGCAATACCATCACAAGCAAAGTCCATTATTTATAGCTAGCATTAGTCTGGAAGGCAGTAAAATGTCGGCATATATAGCCACTCAACCTGTTCAACAATTATGTGGACCCATCATGAGGTCAATGAGAAGTATTATTGAGGTATTGAAAACTTGCCAGAACACAATAACGGTAGGTGGCGTAGCCATTATATTATATATAGTATGTTGTCCATAAAAAAGCAAGGAATTTTTAAACTTTTACAAAAGAAAAAAAGTCATTTAAAAAAAAAATAAAAATAAAATAAATTGTACAATTCTACATCAAATGGTGCCTAGAGTGGTGTAATGGTTAGAAGTCTAGCAATTTGTCCCTTTCACTTTGCAGTGTACACTGTGCATGCACTGTTGTAGATCTCAGCATGGAGCCAGAACAAACAAGCTAATAATGTAATGAAACTGCAGTCCCCTCCCAGAAACTCGAGTCTCTCATTACAAACACGTCCCTATCATGAGACATCATCTCTGAGCACTCCTCTGACTTGGAATGCTAACCTGGCAGCAATAGCTGTATACCTTGTCACAATCCCCCGTTGTACAGATTTCCTCTTACAAATACATGAAATACTGTTTTGAAATGTCAAAAGTCTAAAGAGTCCTTTGAAAAATTTCAAAACCAAAGTAATGCTCTTACTGTGGCTATACTACACTGCTTACCAAACCCTGGTCAGCTGTGTGCCACTATCACAACCTTTGCCATATTCAATAAAAGCTGGAAGCCAGGCTAATTAAAAAAAAAAAAAAAAGGCACAGCTAGCTAGCGTTATGTTTTTTTTTTTTTTTAAATCCTTAAAGCTTAAGGGTCTGATATGGTTACAGCTAGTTCTCTGAGCCTGGGTTCGCCACACTATTGCGAAAACAGACATTGCATGTGATTCGCACCACATTGCTGTACAGATCACATGCAATGCAAATTCAGTCATACATTTTGTAAGGATGAACTGTGATTGCATTCGCAAAAAAATTCAGCAGGAACCTTACTCCCCCCCCCCCCCCAACTGGAATCGTATCGCATGGGTGTTCACACCCATGTGATCAGATTTCTGTCCGAATCTGCAAACCGATCTGGCAAGGTCAAAACCTTTGTATTGACACCGGGCAGTGTCAACAGCCTGCGGGGGAGATGCCATGCGGGAACCCAAACTAGAATTGCGCTGGTTGCTGCATTGCAGTAGTGTAAACCCAGGCTGTATGTCGAAGGTGCTGGGCAAACAACTACTGTTCAGTATAAAGATTCACTCCAGCAGCACCTGGAAAAGACCAGTGCTATGCAGCGCAGGTTACTAAAGTATGTTTGAGCCCTCAATGTGACATATGAAGGATTAGATGTAACCAAGCTGAACCATGGTATTTTTAAAAAAAAATAAATCATTCCTGGAGCTACAGCTTTTCTGTAAACTTTGATGCAGCGCAAAGTCAGAAGTAGGGCCGATGCTGCAGGTCTTTAGATCTGCTACTCAAATCAAATTAGGGTTGTACAATAGACAAATTCCCTCTGCCATGCCATTCATAAAGTACAGCTGACCGCATATCACTGTGCTATTGAAAATGGCACAGCAGTGGAAATCCAGCTCCGGCTGTACTTGAAAATTTCTCAGCGGAGCTTATAGACCTCCTGAAAAAAAACATTGCAGTTTCAATGCAGTAAAAACAGAATTGTCATTTTTTTTTTTAATAAAAGTTGTGCCCGGCATTGGGCATCATTAATATATCCTTAAATGTATGAGCTTATCAGCGTGACACTTCTTTCACAGTCCAGTCACAGCCTGGGGGAGGGACAAGACATGCAAGCATAAGATACATCAGGTCTCCTACCCAGCCAGACAGGGTTGTACACATTCCAGGACAGGATGGACAGAATACCAAATCCATAGGCAGGCAAAAACCAGCTCTGAAATGGATCTCCTTTTGTGCATTTAACAGTTTGCCTTGAGTTCAGCTTCAAGGTGTATGCAATCTAACAGTACATTTCTATGATTTGATCTTTTTTGTTAAAATGTACCATTTGTTCATCCAGCCAGAAATCTTGTGACCCGATAACCTTTGTATTCTCAGCCTCTGGACTGAGATCAGTTTGCATTGTTTCCTGATAACTATGTGGATTATACAAAGGTTGCCTGGCTCAGCTCCCTCCCTAGCAGTTGGTTTCCCAAAAACAATCTGGACAGAACCCGCGGTACAGAAGACCCCCATGTACCTAGCTGCATGGCACGGGAGAGCTGAAGGAGTTAACTTTTTTGTGCATGCATGAGGTCCTCGCTAGATGCACGGCAGGACCCCATTCTGTCACTGGGAGTGAGGAAATTTGTATGTTCCACAACTGCACACCGTAAATCGGTCAGCTCGCAGCCAGAGTACCCCCTTAATGTTGACTCTTCACATGACCGCTGCCCCGTCTTGTCCCAGAGTCACTGAAAGTCGCTTACACGAGAGGAAAGAAAAAAAAGTTACCCCGCATGTGTGAAGGACGATGTGGCACCGCCCACATAGCCGTTTCTGCAGTCTTGGCACCCCTCATTTTAAACAAACACCTCTGAACATAAGCCAACTGCATAGGGTTGGAGCTCTCAACATTGGTCTGGGACAAATTTCTCTGATAAGAGCCAATGTTTCTCATGGTCATCTGAACTCTTCAGGGAATACACCAGAATGATCCCTCTTGTGGCTTTGTAACCACGCCACTTGGACTGGACTGGGAACTCGGTGGCACGATCCCCAATCCCAATTAATTCAACTTGCCAGCAGCTATGCAAAACGGAAATGGCAGTTTTCAAAAGCCAAAGGCCCATTTAAACTACAACGCCAATGCACTTTATTAGGAGGGTTAGGCAGCCCATTTGTTTTGAATAGGCTATCAACCCACAGAAATCACTTTTTAAAAACCAGAGTTCTGCAAAGTACAGAGCATCTGCATAGCAGCATGCTTTCATGTGCAACTTACAATAAATGGTATCGCGCAGCGGCGCAACACATATAAAAGTGCATTGCTCCAAGTCAGCCTTTCAACCTGGGTGCCTTGGCAAAATGCCTAAAAATCCTATAGAAGGCAGCGGGTGGATAAAGCCGGCCTTTTAGTTATACAAAGCCACAGGTTTTCATTGTGCAGCATTACGACTTTCCATCTGCCGACTTCCTAACGACCAATTACATCAGTTAATAGGGAGGATGTCAGTCACCTGCATATCATCCTTGTTTGACCCTTCCCTGACTTTCTACATCAGCTTTGGGGTCATATTAGCTGAGTAATGGAGGGAAACTGAGGAAGAAGAGAAACATTGGAATACTAATCAGTACCAGTTTGCACTTGGGTCCCCTACCAGTTTGGACCTGGGTCCCCTACTTGTGTGGATGTTGCTGCATTATGTAAAACTATTAGAATCATTTTTACATTTTATGATGGGGTGCCTCAAGACAGTCTAATTTTTTGGAGGGTGTCTCCAGATTGTCCATAATTTTGGAGGGTGCCTTGAGTGAAAAAAAGGTAAAGAAACACTTCTCTAAATTACTATAGCACGTTATAATGGGAGTTATGCAAATAATGCCTCGTTTCCACTGAGTGGTACGGTACGGTTCGGAAGGGTACACATGGCGTTTCCACTGCCAATAGTACCCTTTCATGATAGGCGTGGTGTAGCAGGAAAGCTCTGATAGACGATTCCAAATCCAAAGTTCTGCAGAGCGTAGCTCCACCCTGTTGGTACGGTACTAATGTGCTTGGTACCCCAACGAAAGGGTACCATAAAAGTGGTACAGTTAGGAATTAGGGTACCATTCATAATGGAAACACCATAAATAGTGTACCGTACCAGAAAGCTCAGTGGAAACGAGCCAATAATCTTGGGTTCCATAGCCATTCTGAAGTACAAGTAACTTGTACAATAAAACATTTGCTTGATGGCTGTGATGTGACACTTTCCTTGGCAACTTTTTCTTTTGCTTAGTGTTTGACAATTGCATTCCCTCCCAACATTTCTCTTTCTTTGTCAACAAGTTCTCTGCCCTGAAGAACTAAAAAGAAAGTTCACAGTAAAAGTAATGCATAAGGACTGAAAGTGATCCATCAGTAATGGGCCATACACACACTATAAAATTGTCTTTAGATTTTTTCCTTTAAATTTACCAAAACCATAAATTATGAAGGTCAAATCTAAACACTTTCAATTTGTATGCAATCAGGCAGGCCCTTGCACTACATAGTTGAAGGTAAATCTAAAGGAAATCTAACAAAAGTTGTATAGTGTGTATCCAGTTTAAATGTGACCATAATCAAATATTAAAATAAATATGCTCCACTTGCCAAAGATTTGTGGCTCTGTTCTTACACAATACTGAAGCGAACCTGGGGGATTCACAACAAAGTCAACATCAGTAGAAACTGCATGGTAAAGCTATGGGCAACTGATTTTATATTTTTAGGTTTAAACTCGGACCAATTTAACATAAAAAGTTAATCAACTCTGCCTTTCCCAACTTGCGGTTAAGCCCATTAACATAATGGGCCGCTCCTTCAACACAGAGGAACTAGGACATTGCACCAACACAAACAAGCACCTTGTGGTGTCTCAGATAATGGCCATGATTTGGTCTTGCGATAGGCTCCTTTTAAAGATGTTGAAAATGAATGGGGAAAATAAGAAAAAGTAATTTGCAATTACAAAAAGTATTCTTGAGCTCCGACTCACCCATTCTTCCACATTAGGATCTCCCTCACCCCCAAACTTTTCTTTCTTCCACAGAATGTTCATTTTGCCATGTTCGTTGATCTTTCGCCTTGTTTTCACAGCAAAGAATATGATAATGGCAAATGCCACTACGATCAGGAAACCCAGGACAATGGCAATGGCCTAGAAAGGGGAAACCATGACAATAAATAGAATTTTTGATGCATCTTGAAACAAAAAAATACAACAAAGGTAAGCCGGGACTGTTGAGCGGTTAAAAATATTAATCAACTGTCTCTAGCGACCACCACCGATCCCTCGCTTTTCATCGGGGTTTCCCTCTTCCTCTTTCCTTCATTCCCTATTTTCTATTCTTTTATTTTCTGGTCTCTCTCGCTTTTGTTGCTCTTGAGACACCCAATTCACAGGATTCTCTCTCGTGCAATTATTTGGCTAGAGTTCCTGTTACTCTTTCGTGGTTTATGATAAAAGAGGAAAATTTGCTAGGTCTTTTATGAGCAAGGGTAAGGAAACATACACAGAACCATAAAAGTTACCTACACCTAAGAGATACACCCTCCCCATTGCATTGATCACCCTATACTAGTTACCTTTAAACTAAAGCAAAATGTGCCCCAAGCCCACACAAAGCAGTACCTTCTAGTAGAGCTGCACGATTGTGGATAAAATGAGAATCACTAATTTTTTTTTGCTTAGAATAAAGATCACCATTCTCGGCGTCACATCTTTTGCATTATTCAAAAAAATTGGGCTAACTTTACGGTTTTATTTATTTATTTTTTTCAATAAACGTTTGAAAGACTTCTGCTTAAAATACAGTGCGACATAAAAGATTGCAATGATCGCCATTTTATTCTCTAGGGTCTCTGCTAAACAATTATATATTATTATATTTATATAATGTTTGGGAGTGCTAGTTTTTTTTCTAGCAAAAAATACTGATTTTAACTTGTAAGCAACAAGTGTCAGAAAAGGCTTAGGGCTCTTTCACACGGTCCTTCTCCGTAGGCGGATCCGTGCTGCTCAGCAGGGATCGATCCGCCGATCCCGCTGAGCCGGCGGATGACAGCTCCGTCTCTGCTTGCAGTGCGGAGAGGGAGGTGTCACAGCTCCCGCTGCTCTCTATGGGGGATCGGATGAGAGCGGACCGCCTGTCCGCTCTCATCCGATCCGATTACTGAACGGATGGAAAAATAGGGTTTCCATCCGTCCAGATTTCACGGACAGGATCGGATACGGATGGCAGCGGAGGTGTCACCGCTGACATCCGCTGCCCCATAGAGCTGCATGGAGGATCCGATCAGATCCGCCTAAAAAACTGACAGGCGGATCTGATCGGATCGCCCGTGTGAAAGAGCCCTTAGTCTTGGTTAAACTCCCCTCATTTATAGACAAAAGTTCATTTCTTTGATCTAAAAGAACAAAATGATACATTGTAAAACATTGTGTTTATAGTTATCTAGTAGCCTTAGTGCCGGTTCACATTTCTGCGATGTGGGAACGCTGCGAATATACAGCGTGTTCCCGCATTGCATCCGCACCCCTGCAAGTTCACACTGCCATATGCGATACGCTGGGGGTGTCAATTAAGAGTTAAGGACACCCCAGATCAGATCGCATATTGCAGTGCCATCTGAAAGTTCGCACAGAATCGGATTGCACTAGTGTGAACCACCATGCGATCCGATTCTGCTGCGGACCAAAAAAGGGTCCTGTGCGTGTTTTAGTGCGATTTCGGTGCGAATTCAGCCATACAAACCGTACAGCTGAATTTGCACCGCACAGAGATTGCATGTAATTTTAGGAGCAGTGCACTCCGAATTACATGCGATCTCTGTGATCGCACTAATGTGAATCGGCACTTAATGTTGATAAACATTTACCGGAGGCTCTTTTTTTTTTTCTCCTCTTTACACAGCGAGTGAGCAGAGAACGGCTCTGTAAGAAAATTTTGTAGTTTTAAGGCTCGGTTCACACTTGTGCGATGCGGGAAGGCTGCGAATATGCAGCTTGTTCCCGCATCGCATCCGCACCTCTGGCAGTTCACACTGCCATATGCGATACGCAGGGGGTGTCAATTAAAAGTTGACACCCCCAGTTTGATTGCATATCGCAGTGCGATCTGCAAGTACGCACATAATCAGATCGCACAAGTGTGAACCACTGTGCGATCCGATTTTGATGTGGCTCAAAAAATGTCTCCTGTGCGTCTTTGGTGCGAATTCAGCCATACAAAGTTTATGGCTGAAATTCGCACCGCACATCCGATCGCATGTAATGGAGCAGTGCGCTCCGAATTACATGCGATCTCCGCAGCCGCACAAATGTGAACCGGCACTAAGAGATCGTAAGTAGGGGTGAATCGAGATTGCGATTTTTTAATAATTAATCGTACAGCTCTACCTTCTAGTAGAGCAGATATACAAAAATTATGTAATCCATGCTGGCTTTACACCTTAGGAAGGCAAGAACAAGTCACTTCTTTCTGACACCTATAGCCTTAAATCTGCCTTCCTGAGTGAAGCTGCTTCCACTACCTCAAAAAAGCAGGAGGGGAGATAGACAATTAATAGGTACATAGATATATACCGTATAAAAGCTATCAGACAGGAAAGATGGGAAAAGTAAATATATTTAGACCTCTATCTTCTGGGTAGAAAGAGAAGTACTCACTTTTTTCCATATCCCCTGCCTTGTTCTTTCTTTACCCCCTTCTCCCTTTTCCTACTCTGTACTGTACATGGCTTGTAGTCATCCAAAAATAAAAAATACAGTCTATAAAAATGGGAGGTAAATTTGAATTCTGCACATCACAATTAACCTTCATCCTTCCAAAATCTCCCAACTAGTGCTTTTATTTTGGCTGGGTATTCACTTTTTGAAATTGGCATTTAGACTTTGGGAAGGGTAGCACCGACAAATATAGTTTCAATGTAATAAACACTAAATGTCTTTTACATCATCAGATCCATTAAATGCTTAGATAGGGTTGTGACAGGATGCCTACAAAAAGTAAAAGTCTTATTTTTTTCTGTGTCCCATTGGGAAGATTTTCCTTTGCATTCCTGTAGACCAGGGGTGGGGAACCTCCGGCCCGCGGGCCGCATGATCGTTCTGTAAGCCCCCCCCCCCCGTGCCAATGTGTCAGAAGGAGCCGATGGCTCCTTTCTGACACTGTGAATCTCCGAAAAGGGTGGACCCAAGGCGCAGAGCAGTGTGCCTCGAGCCCGCCCATTTGTGTGACAATAGCGAATGAAAATTCGCTACTGTCTCTCGGATCCTCCTCCTCCTTGGCCAATGCCATTGGCCGAGGAGGAGGCGGGACGCGGGAGGACTCGAAGAGACGCGGGGACTGAAGAGAGGAAGCCGCCTCTACAACAGGTAAGTCAAGTGCACTGGGGCTTGGCACGCTGTTCACTCGGCATTGTGGTCAATCAGTCTGCATTGAAAGGGGGCACGCTGTGGTCACTCCGCATTGAAACGGGGCACGCTGTGGTCACTCCGCATTGAAACGGGGCACGCTGTGGTCACTCCGCATTGAAACGGGGCACACTATACCTTGATTACTGAAGGCCCCTTTCACTTTTGTGACCTCAAAGTCACGCAATTTTTTACCGCAAAGCAATGCATATTACATTTATGCATACATTTTGTACAGCCCCCGAATGTTACAAAAATCCAAATGGCCCTTGGCAGAAAAAAGGTTCCCCACCCCTGCTGTAGACACAAGTTGAAGAAATCTCACCAAAAGGGAGTAGAAGGTCCTTTTAGACCGCTGTCACCATTGAAAAATTTCTCTCTCCTGGCGACAACTCCAAACACTTTAGATGGTCTGTCATCTTCCGTCCCAAGGACAATGGTCCCGAGGACAAAAAGAGAGTAGGTGTCAAATACTACACAGGCAGCCATAGAAACTGGATAGGAGGAGTTCTAATTCTAACCCCTCAGACTATCAAAAGATTTTGGCTTTAGATACAATTTAATTTTGTCTGACAATATTAAAAAGAGGTAATTGTTTATAATCAAAACGCAATCAGTTTTTGTACATAGATTTTAATTAAAGGACAAGCTTACCTCCTGTGGCTCGACTACACAGTAGTGGTAAAGGTACTGATTCACAAAAACTCCAGTTGTGACTGGTGAATAGAACTGGTTGCATAAGGATACAATTTGTGTGTAAAAAGCAGATCCAGATGCCTGTGCTACAGGATTCACTCCTATGGTGTACACGATTGTTGCAATGAAGACCAACCCTCCGATAATCGCACTGCCAATGAGAACAATCAGGTAGAACCGTCTGGTAGTAGAAGTTTGGGTCCTTGTTACAAGCATCACAAAAATCACCATACTAATAATAAAGCAAATAGCTGCCATGGCGAGGATGAATCCTTTGGCAGCTCTTGGGTCAGTATAATTTCCTCCATAAGCAAAACCCATTCCCATCCCTGATGAACCACCAAATCCATAGCCAGTGTATCCCCCAGAGTATCCAGAATATCCTCCCATGCCGTAACCCATGGATTGTCCGGTGATATCCAAATCCCATGGTAACGTGGAAGCTACACAAGCAAAAATGCCAACACACATGACAACAATAAGGATAGCCATAATCTTGATGATGCCAGGTGGAGAGCTCCATTTGTAGAAATGCTGAGTTATAGGGACCTCATCGTCTGGATAGTAAGAGTAAGCTGGCTGTGAGCGAATGTCTCCTCCATACATATCTCGACTTGGGGCATAGTTAGAAGGTCGGCTGCAAAAAAAATAGAAGGGAGAAACAAATTACAAAAGAAAACCTTTTTTCCTTTATAGCAGCAGAATCACAAAAGCAGAAGCCTGGATTTTATCATATCTGAATGATAATCCTTCAGAAAGAAGATAAGCATTCCTACACCCAATTACATGCTCTTCCTATGTCCAATTACACGTGCATCCCTGTGCATTATATGTTTGCATACAAAGTGGAGGAGAATTGAATAGTCACACATACAACCTTGCTATCTTCATATTAAGTGCAATCTATTTATCATTTTTCAGTTATACATTTCAAACCAAGCATATAGAACTTTTATAAAGCACTGCAACCTATTTCCACTTCTACAGCAACAATAATAACTCCCTGTACAGAGTATGAGGCTTGACAAAGGGGAAGGGAAATCGAAACGCTTGGCCAACACTACCCCCTCCCTGAGGTCACCCAATCATTGGGGATGCCGTGTACACTAGCGATTTTGACTTAACTTGAAGCAATGCCTGTGTATCCTTGAGGTCTATAGACCTCAGAACGCATCAAAGTCGGACCAAAGTAGTGCAGGGACTACTTTGAAGTTGTTGTGACTTGAAGTCGCACAGATATGACGGTACTCATTGGAAATCATGGAGTACGACTTGTCAAGCGACTTTGCAGTCCCAAGTCACACAAGCGTGAAAGGGGCCTAAAGGACAGCACCTGCTACATCTCATATTAACCCTTCCCCTGGCCATGGACTGGACAAGATGATTAACCTGAGGGCCCATCTACAAGGGCCACTTCCAATTCCCTTTTTGAGGGTGACACTTGTTTTTCAGTGACAATATATGAAATATTTTATTTGTACTCTTTTCACCCTCCATACTTTTGGCCTTTAACCACTTGCCGACCGAGTACGGTAATAGTACTGCGGCAAAGTGGTTCGTTATCGTCTGACGACGTAGTATTAACGTCGTCAGACACTCCCCCTTCTGGGCGGCGCTTGCGCGCCGCCGGAGGCTCGCTCCCGCTGTTTTCATTCACAGCGGGAGTCGGGCCAGGGGAGGAGCAGCGGCGATCGCCGCTGCTCTGCCCCGAACGCCGGGGATCTAGTGTGGAGATCCGCCCGCTGTGTGTAAACACAGCGGGCGGATCTCCATAGTGACAGGGAGTGACAGATCGGACTGTTCAGCATAGCTGGACATCCGATCTGTCCATGACTCACTCAGTCACCTCCCCCCCTACACGTCAGTAAGCACCAGGCATACATTAACCCCTCCCTCTCCAATAAAATTAACCCCTTCCCTGCTAGTGTCATTTTTACAGTAACAGTGCATATATATAGCACTGATTACTGCAGTAATGTCACTGGTAACCCCAAAAGTGTCAAAAATGTCAGTCAAGGGTCCGATCTGTCCGCCGCAATGTCGCAGTCCCACAAAAAAAAAAAAAAAAAAAAAAAAAAAAAAAAAAAACGCAGATCGCCGCCATTACGCGTTAAAAAAAAAAACACCAAAAATGACAGAAATCTTTCCCTTTGTTAGTAAACGCAATAACTTTTGCGCAAACCAATCAAAATACGCTTATTGTGATTTTTTTTACCAAAATAGGTAGCAGAAAACAAATTGGCCAAAATTTTTTTAAAAAATTGGTTTTTACATCTTTTTTGGGGGGAATTTCATATAAAAAAAAAATGTTAAAAATATTGTTATTTTTTCAAAATAAACGCTCTTTTTTTGTTTATAGCGCAAAAAGTAAAAATCGCACAGGTGATCAAATACCACCAAAAGAAAGCTCTGTTTGTGAGAAAAAAAGGACGTAAATTTCGTTTGGGTACGGCGTCGCACGACCGCGCAATTGTCAGTTGAAGTCGCACAGCGCCGAATCGCAAAAAGTGGCCTGGACGGAAGACAGCAAAATCCTCCGGTGGTAAAGTGGTTAAGCGAAGGGTTTAAATGGCACACAAATAAAAATCATATCACCTTGACCATTTGTTTAACAGTAGAAGGGACCTTGCCTGCATTATAGGAGGTTGTGGGCTATAACAGAATTCACACACAACATATCAGGTCTTTCACTTCACCAGAATTATGAACACTATGACAGAAGTCATACCCCTACCGACTGTACTATCCAAAGAGAAGAGGAAGCATTTTACAATAACCGTACAGTAAACCCCCCTCCATTGCGGGGGTTACGTTCCAGACCCAGCCGCGAAAAGTGAAAATCCGCGAAATAGAAAAACCCTATTAAAATGCATTGTAGGCATGTTTTTTTTACTGTCACTGTACGTGTAAAAGCATTTTAAGGTCTTTAAACACACTTTTAAAAACAATAGAAACTCATTTAAACACATAAAAGATACTGAGAGACATAGCAAGAGCTATGGAAAACACAAAAATATTTCATTTTTTTTTATATAGTAAAATAACATTACAAAAAAAAAAAAAAAAAAAAAAACGCAATATACCGGGATTGCAAAAACTGAACCACGATGGAGCGGGGGTTTACTGTACTTGTGTATGTAATGGCTTTACAGTGGTATTCTGCACAAGGCAGAACATGGTCAAATAACATTATATAGCATTAATAACAACCAAGCAATCACAAGACAGGAGATAAACATGTCCATGTTCTCATAAAATATTTCCACCAGGGTAATTTAACCAAAAAGGGGTTCATAAATAAATAAAGAGCTTTGTGAATAATAAAAGGATTTTGTCCTCCAGGAAAAAAGATCATTCTGCAACAAACAATAGGCTGTAAAAGGACACTTTTGTATGGAGGTTTCCTATTTGTTGTCAGAGGAACATGGATATGATGACATTTGCTGCATTTACCCAAGTACATTAGGGAGAAAGTCAACAGCAATGGGAGCTTTTAGTTATTTTTGTGCTTTTTAGATTATCTACTTGACTTCCAAGGTATCAATATAAATAAAGCAGAAAAAAGCCGGCAAGCAAAAATGAACTATAGTGCATCCGGAAAATATTCACAGCGCTTCACCTTTTTTCACATTTTAGGTTACAGCCTTCTTCCAAAATGGATTAAATTCATTATTTTCCTCAAAATTCTACAAAAACAATACCCCATAATGACAACATGAAAAAAGTTTGTTTGAAAAATCAGAAAATTTGAAAAAAAAAAAAAAAAAAAAAAAATCACATTTACATTTGTAGCCACAGCTTTTGCCATGGCACTCAAAATTGAGCTCAGGTGCATCTTGTATCCACTGATCATCTTTGAGATGTTTCTACAACTTAATTGGAGTCAACCTGTGGTAAATGCAGTTGATTTGGAAAGGCAAATACACCTGTTTATATAAGGTCCCACAGTTAACAGTGCATGTCAGAGCACAAACCAAGCCATGAAGTCCAAGGTGAATACTTTCTGGATGCACTGTAAATAGACTTTATTTTATTTAACCACTTCAGCCCAGAAAGGTCATTTTTTGCTATATGGCACTGCGTTACTTTAACTTACATTTACGCGGTTCTATAACACAGTACCCATATAACATCGATGTCCTTTTTGCCCACAAATTGAGCTTTTTGTGGTATTTGACCACCTCTGCGGTTTTTTTTTTGCCCTATTAAAACAAAAAAGACCAACAATTTTGAAAGAAAAAAAAAAAATAAAAATATATAAATATATAATTTTTATTTTCTTTCAAAATTGTTGGTCTTTTTTGTTTTATAGGACAAAAAAAAAATAACAAAAAACGCAGAGGTGATCAAATTCTACGAAAAGCTCTATTTGTTGTTTACCTTTGGCTATAAAAACATCACAAAAAAAAAAAAATAATAAAATCATCAAGTTCATCAGTTTAGGCCAATATGTATTCTGCTACATGTTTTTGGTAAAAAAAAAAAAAATAAGCGTATGACTGGTTTGCACAAAAGTTATTGCATGTACAAAACTATGGACTTGTTTAATTTTTTTTTTTTTTATTAATAATGATGGCGATTAGAGGTTTTTAGCAGGACTGCGACATTGCGGCAGACAAATCTGACACTAAGTGACACTTTTTGGGGACCAGTGACATCAATACAGTGATCGGTGCTAAAAAAAAAATAAAAAAATGCACTGTCACTGTATAAATGACACTGGCAGGGAAGGATCAATCAAAGGGTTAAGTGTGCTCCTAGGGAGTGCTTTCTAACTGTTGGGGGAATGTATGCACTGGAGGAAAACAGAGACCTGTGTTTCTGTTTAGCAGATACACAAGATCTCCATTTTTCTCTGTCACAAAATGGCAGTCTGCCTTGTTTACATAGGCAGACCGCCATTCTGCCTGGATGATCGATGGGTCCCAGCATCCATTGCAACCCCCCCCTACCCACCCCCCCTCCCGGACACACTGACTGGCTCCCGCTGTGTCCAATTACAGCGGGACTCCAGCGGGACATGCGTGCGCCTCACATCTTGTGATGTTGCGCAACCAGCAGTATATATGCGTCAGGCTGTCCGGAAGTGGTTAAAGACTAAAACCATTCTAGGTTGACCAATTTGAGCATACTTGTATTTGTCCAAGGACTGTCCTTTTAACAAAATCCCAGGGTCCATCCAGCATGTCCACCCCACGTCCCTGAACCCAATGGCTAATAATGCCATTGACAGCACAGTGTCTGCACAAGAGAATGGCAAGGTCTAACTCCAGCTACTGCTTAAGATCATAATAAAAAATGTTTTTGTTTACATTTTTTACACTATATATGATCTTCTAGAACAAAGGCACACACACACACACACACGTTGTCAACCATCAGTATTTTTACTGGAAGCCAGTAAAATAGGCATTTTTCTCTTGCCAGTGACAGGAAAAGGCTGCCAGTCAAAAACATGGCTGTAATGCACAGTTCCTGTCCATAGCCGGCCGAGACCATCCAAGTGTTCAGGCGCTGCCTGTGGGTCTGCCGGAAGCGGTGCCTGGGTGTGTCGTGTGATGTCATGGTGCAAGGGAGCCGAGTGGAGTGGCTAGAGTCTTGTGTGCGGGTCTGGATGGGATCAAGACAAGACAGAAGAGGGACTGTCAGAGCTGTTTGGACTAAAGGGACCATAGAATGCATGAAGGTATGCCAATTGCATATTGTACTTGTTTGTTGCCTAAATACTGACATTTTGTACCTTTTGGAAATGCCAGTAAAAACTTGGCTGGGCCAGTAAATTTCAATCTGGGTTCAATCTAGGTCTTCAATTTCTCTCTAGGTTGGCAACACTGGTATACACACACGTGATAATATACGCACAGTGTACATATTTTCAACACAAACACTAGCGATTGGGGGCTCCCTCTAATCTACTGACCACCCCAATGACAGCCTGGCATACCCATTTAAACTACGCTAAATATTAAGGCCAATTTTGAGAAGCCCACTTTTTGCCAGGTTATACCCAGTGCTCTACAAATCATTCCTACACCTGACCCTCCAGTCTTTTAGCATTGTGAGGACCATGGATGAGTGGGAATGAAGTACACTCTAATAAAGTGGATATCGAGTGTTTGCCACATAGCTTTCATGTTCAGGAATAAGTGGAACTTATTGGAAATATTTTAGTTGAGTAAATCTAAAGCAAATACATATTTTATAGGAAATACATATTTCTACTTAAAATACAAAAGGATATATACATTTTACAGCAGCAAATCATACAAAATGTGAAGAGGACCTTATACATTCATGCACCTTGCATTCGATTTGTAAAATTATTTTATGTAGCAACCTCCTAGGTAGGTGCTAGGAAAAAGCATGTAGGTGGCCCTGTCTGCATATCAGGGGGGGGGGCATGATCATTTAGTTAGGCTGTCACATGTTTCCAGGTGTGACCTGTTGAGCCTGGGGATTCTCCCCACTGTTTCCAATCAGGGCTCTTATTGGACAGTGGAGGAAACCTAGCCAATAGCACACCAGGGCTTATGGCTATCTCAGTAGGCGGAGTTTGCTGCAATGCACCCTGGGATGAGTTATAAGTCGGAGGGGAGCATGTGACAGGGCCTCTTTGGTGGGAAGCAGAGTCCCAGGAGGAGGGTGATGGCTGTCTCTCCTCCTGTCAGCGAGTGAGGGTGTCCTGGGCAGTCAGCCTAGAGGACGAAGGTTGAGCTGAGCTGCAGAGAGGGATCCAGTGTGCTGTGGACCGAGTGGAGCTGCTGGACACAAGTTTCCAGGAAAAACAGAATTGTGAGTACTCGAAATTGCCCAGGGGTCTGCCTAGGAGAGGGGACCACTCCAGGTCAGAGGGATCCGGGAGCCAGATAACCAGTAGAGAAAATTTAGGAAGGGGGTGCTAGAGTCTAAGCCCTGAAGATAAGTGAGTGAAAGGGGGTGCCGGTGCGGGCCCTGAAGTGTTCAGCAGTGGAGCAGTCATACAAGTAGCTACCTCAGTAAAGAGTGCTTAAGGAAGCTCAAAGAGGACTTCTTTATGCAGGAAAGCAGTCCAAAGTCAGTTTGGAGTCAACGGGCAGCAAGTCAGTGTCAAACGGCATTTTTCAGTTGTCCCTAGCAATTTGTGCATAGTTGAGCCAAAGGAGTATCCCACTCATTCCCTTCTCCCATCCAAGTTCTCAAAAAATATAAAAACACAATAAATACAAATATAAAAACCCTCATTGTCTCAGTGCTCACACTTGGAGAACATGCTTAAAATGTGCGGTTGTTGCTAGTGGTAACCCAGATGGACCCATATCCAGCAAAACGGCTGGGAATCCTGCTACATTTATAAAAAGATGATTTTTGTAGGTAAAGTGTGGAAAGAGCAAATATTGTCTAAATACAAAAGGCATGTGCATTCTTCCTCGAATCTTGGTATGCTTGCTCTGTGCAGTAATCCAATGTGAAACTTTACCACTGAGGAGGAGCTTCCTTTAATAAACAGTTCATGCTGTTCTGTCCCTATGTTCAAACTGACCGGTCTTGTATCCACCCTCCTTGTGTAGTTTTTTGCAGGCAGCATGTTGTGGATAGGGCCTGTGAGCCCTTCCCACAGATTTGCTTTCTGCACAGGCTGTGTATAGCAAAGTGATGCCACTAAAGCCTCGTACACACGCAAAGATTATCGGCCGTGTTGTTGTGTTGGTTGAAATGTGCTCTAGACTGCACACAAATTTTCTCGGCCAACAAAAACCAACTTCAGAAGTGATGTCATGTGCTGGTTTACTTTCCGTGTGTTTTTTCTTCTCTGAGAATGCCCAGTCTTGCTCATCAGATTTTTGTCTGCCGAAATCTGTACTGACTGACGAACAATCGGCCGTTGTGTTGATGGCCAACAAAAATTTTATAGCATGCACACCAGATTTTGTTTGGCCGAAAAGTCCGAGTCGGTTGTCGGAAGCATCATACTAACAAGCCGACAATCGGCCGATCGGACGTTGGCCGAAAGTTCACGGCCAACAATCGTTGCGTGTGTACGAGGCTTAAGTTTACAAGGCAACAACTGGGTTTGCAAAGACAGAATGGTGAACAATTAAATGTATATCATTTAGGACTATTAAGGAATATACTTAAGGGCTCTTTCACACGGCCGCTCCGCTTGTCCGCAAATCATCCTATTTTTTTGCGGATGATTTGCGGACATAATGTAAGTCTGTGGCACTGCGGATGTCAGCGGAATACCATCTGCTGACATCCGATTTTCTTCCTTTCAGTTCTGTTCCATTTTTTGGAACGGAACAGAACCCTATTTTTTCATCCGTTCAAAAAATGGAAAGGAAGGAAAATCGGATGTCAGTGGTGTCATCTGCAATGCCATAGACTTACATTATGTCCGCATATCATCCGCAAACGGGTGGGATGATATACGGACACAGGGAGCGGATGACACAAATGTCATCCGCTCCGTGAAAAAAAAAAAAAGTCCCGCAGCGGCCGTGTGAAAGAAGCCTTAAAATAAAAAAAAGTGTTTGTGCCAAGAATCCAGATTTAAATCGTTTAATAAAAAAAAAAAAAAAAAAAAAAAAAAAAAGCACACCACACATTTAAGACTTCCTGACAAGGAGCTATGCTAAGCTCCCACTGGACTCAAGAACAATCAGCTCATTTTCCTCAAGGGAAATGCTTGTACATAGCAGAAGGTTTCTAGAAACTCAACCCTCACCCCTTCCAAAACTGCTGGAAAAAAAATGGCTGTTATTACTTGCTTAGTTGCCTTAAACACTGGAAATTCAGCAGAAACCGGCTGCATTTCAATCCGTGGGTGGCTCTCCCTGTTCAACAGAAGTTACGTAACTTATTTCAGCAATTCATTTCAAAAAGTGAAACTCATATAGATTTACACACAGAGTGATATATTTCAAGCATTTTTATCCTTTTAATTTTGATGATTATGGCCTACGGCTAGTGAAAACCCAAAATTCATAAAATCAGAATATTACATAAGACCAATAAAAAAAAAAAAAAAGTTTTTAATACAGAAATGTTGGCTTACTGAAAAGTATGTCCATGTGTAGTACATGGTTGCTTGGATAGTGGCCTTCAGCTCATCTGCATTGTTGGGTCTGGTGTCTCATCTTCCTCTTAACAATACCCCACAGATTCTCTATGGGGTTTAGGTCAGATGAGTTTGCTGGCCAATCAAGCACAGTGATACCATGATCATTAAACCAGGTATTGGTACTTTTGGCATTGTGGGCAGATGCCAAGTCCTGCTGGAATTTGAAATCAGCATCTCCATAAAGCTGGTCAGAGTGAAGTATGAAGTGCTCTAGAATTTCCTGGTAGAGGGCTGCGCTGACTTTGGACTTGATACAACATAGTGGACCAACACCAGCAGATGACATTGCTCCCCAGTTATCCATGCAAAAGGAGCCCTGGCCAAATATTGAGTGCATACTATACTGTACATGGACATACTTTTCCGTAAGCCAACATTTCTGTATTAAAAAATAAAAAAAAAAAATGTTCTTATTGGTCTTATGGAATAGTCCAATATGCTGAGATATTGGATTTTGGGCTCTCACTAGTTGTAAGGCATAATCATTAAAATAAAAATGCTTGAATTGAATCACTGTGTGTGTAACCCATCTATATAAAATATAGGAGTTTCATTTAATTGAATTCATGAAAAAAATTATTTTGATATTCTAAATTTTATGTGATGCACCTGTATGCCCTAGCAGGGGGATGGATGGGGAGATTTCTCCATCCACCTCACTTGCCAGTTTTCTCATTAAGCCCATTTACTGTCTATGGCCAATGTAATCTCATCCCACTTTACAGACAGCACTTTTTTTTTTTTTTTTTTAATTGTCCCACATTAAAATCTGCATTTTTTTTGGCTACAAAATTTAAAACCCTCAAACAAAAAAAAAAAAAAAAAAATTATATATTATATATATACAGAGCTCCTGTAGAACAGGAAGGGTGGCAGTTGCTATTTTTATGATGCAGGATATTTGTGAGACATGTTTTAAAACACATGATCAGGAAAAAAAAAAAAACGACATTTAAAATGTTTTTAATGTACACAAACACCAATTAATTACCCTAGTTTTTGGTAAACTGTAGAGGATGGGGTTACATTGCCTCAAAATTGTGCACACCCATGACAAAGTAAAAAAATACAGCACCCCAAATTGTCCGTAGGTGACGCTTTAAAATATTTATAGGATATCGATCTAGAATTAACTAGGAATGATGGCCCTTGGATTATTGCTCTCACTCATGACATTAGTGGCGAAACACAACATGTGTAATGCAATCCCGTTTACATATACATGCATTCCCTGTGTGCGCATTTACATCGTGTGTGAGCATGGGATGAAAAGGTTGGTTTAAAAAAAAAAAAAGAAAAAAAAAAAAATGATTTTATTTGAATTTAGATTTTTAAACTTTATTTTTTTTTTTTTAAACTTTATTGCTACCACAAGGCTAATAACCCCCCCCCCCCCCCCCCCTGTGTTATAGCAATACCAGATGACAGGGTATCTACTTGATTAGCTGTTTATCTGACATTTTATGGGAATTCCAAAAATGACGAGCCTGGAAACGGCTTAGTGCCAAGCGCTTCTGAGTTCATTGATCGTAGAACATATTGGAAAGCACTACTATCCTGACAGCATACACCATGGTCCCAGGCTTCCCGAAGTCAGCCTGTGGACCCCAATGAGAAGGGGGGGGGAGAGATCAGCACTGTAAAAGTGATCCGGTGGCTCTAGAGCCACTGGGATCCCTTTTACATGCAAGTCAAGAACCAGATAAAAAAAAAAGAAAAAACAAAAACAGTTCTAGCAAGCTCAGTCGTGTGCTTGTTCACCACTTGAAGTCTGGGCCCTTTATAAACAGTTTTTGACTGGCAAGTGGTTAGAAGCAGGAGTATATTGATTAGGTCCTCCATGTGCTCATATGCAAAGGTAAAATGCTACAACACCCTGGCAGTGGAGCAAGAATGGGCAACACCAGCTATAGGAGTTTTTCAGTAGACATTCGGAGGGGCGAAAATGGTCTACAGCAATAGTAGGTATATTAGTTATTATTGTTCATAGCAGCAAAGTTAGTTTTAATCTCCTGGCACCCTTTAACTAATCCTCCAAATATAAATAAACTTGTAAAACCAAGCTTTGGAAATGAAAAGAGAGAACACACCTCTTTGCCAGAGGCATTATAAATTATTCTACTGGCTAATCAACTTACAAGTATACATACAAGTCTGACACTATCACCTTCTTATCACATAGCTCAGTGTAATAGGCCACACCTAGTTTACATTTCTTATCAAATGTTTATTTGATATTGAAGAAAGACAGATACGTACTACTCATCGGGTCTGTACGGAGGAGGACTTTCAAACGGTTTGGAAAACATTTTTGATGCTGGTCAGAAGGAGAAACCTAAAAAGGAAAAAAAAAAAAATATGTGGATTAATGAGCATGTTCTGTTCAAATAAGCTCCTGAGAACTTTATTATGAATTAATCCTACTAGGACACAAATGAAAGTTCTCCAAGTATAGACCTGAAAACATCCTTCTGGTATAATAGCTGGTATTATCATAAGAAACAAAGATGCCTTATTCAGTAATCACAGTCACCAATTCACTGTGTCCTGTGCCAGACTGTAGATGACAATGGACTTACTATTAATGGACGCTCACAGAGGTATATATTATAAAACGACTTACTAGTCATCTAGTGTAATGACGGTTTTGTAAATACGTAGTACTAGGATAATGGACACAAGAGAGTCTATCAGCAGCTACTTGTGACACTGAAATTCCTCCGTCTTCTAAATTACACACTGCTGTCACAAAGGATTAAAGGATACAATTTGGAAGAGTACATCCTTTATAAATTATGTTTTTCAAATCAAGTCAATTTCCTGAATTTTTTTAATTTGAGGCGCTACTTTAAATAGGGATGTGTGTTCATATACGTGCATACAACATAGTGAACTTAATACCACAAATCAATATATCTCTCTCTCAAAAATTGTCCATATTTATATTTCTTTCACACCGCGTGCCTATATGTGCTCAATTTTCTTCTCAATCATGCTCCTTAATGGTGCTCCTCCACCTTCATATAAGGGGGCCACTCACCAGATGGATTTGGGCCACCAGGATCCTAACCGCTTTATTCAATTTTTAATCTCAACTTCAAATCTCCCAGCCTCCGTACAAATTGCAAATCACAAACTATCCTCAATCTTGACAATTTTGTGTACATTTCCTTTATATCAAATGAGGCTCCAGGTCACCCCACCCGTAAAGATCCCCAAATTAAAGCATATGGGATAAGATTGTAAAAAGAAGTTAACATATTGCACAATCAAAATAGTAGGTAAAAGACTCACATTATAATGTGCCTCCAAGTGGCACCCACTGAAATTTGTTTAGTATGGAGTGATCAGCGCCGTCTGCTCTCCGGATCGGCGTGCGTGTCACCTACATTTCACTGAAACCGGAAAGGACTTCCTGATGACGCCTTTCCGGTGAAATGCATTGGAGGTCCATAGTGGTGATACTTCCAGGTTCGCAATTTCCGGTTTCAGTGGAACGCAGGTGACATGCATGCCAATGCCATGCAGATGGCGCTGATAGCTCCATACTACACGAATTACAGTGGGTGCTGCTTGGAGGCATATTTTAATGCGAGTCTATAACCTACTATTTTGATATTCTATATGCGTTATTTTGGGGATCTTTACGGGTGACCTGGAGCCTCATTTGATATAAAGGAAAAGTATACAAAATTGTCAAGATCAAGAATACTTTGTGATATGCAACTTGTTCTGAGGATAGGAGATTGAAGTTGACATTAAAAATCGAATTAAGCGGTGAGGGTCCTAGTGGCCCCCTTATATGAAGGAAGAGAAGCACCATTAACCACTTCCCGCCCGCCCTATAGGCAATTGACGGCGGGAAAGTGATTGCATTATCCTGACCGGACGTCATATGACGGCGGCAGGAAAATGCGCTCTGCGCGCCCGCACACTGCATCTCTGATCTCGGTAAAGAGCCTACTGACGTAGGCTCTTTACCATGTGACAAGCTGTGTCCAATCACAGCTGGTCACATAGTAAATAGGAAGTGCCGTTGATCGGCTTTCCTTTGTTCGTGCCTGACAGGCACCGAGTATAGGAGAGCCGATCAATGCTCTGATTACCAGTGGAGATCATTGGGGGGGTGCCACTAGAACCAGCAGGGATGCCCACCCATGACCCCAGGGATGACCACCAGGGATGGCAATCAGGGCTCAGGAAGCCCACCAGTGCCCTCCCCATCAGTGCTGCCCACCAGTGCGCCCCACCAGTGCCCCCTATCAGTGCCCACCAATGCTGCATATCAGCGCAGGAAAGAAAAAAAAAAAAAAAAAAAAAAAAAAACCTTATTTACAAAATAGAATAACATTAACAAAAAAATTTTTTTTTTTCAAACTTTTCGTTTTTTTTTTTTTTTTATTTGTTTAGCACAAAATAAACCTTGCGGTGATCAAATACCATCAAAAGAAAGCTCTATTTGTGGGGAAAAAAATGACATAAATTTGGTTTAGGTACAGTGTTGCATGACCTTCGCAATTGTCATTCAAAATGCAACAGTGCTAAACACTGAAAATTGGCCTGGGCAGGAAGGGGGTGAAAGTGCCCTGTATTGAAGTGGTTAAGGAACACGATTTAGAAGAAAACTGAGCACATTTAAGCATGCGGTGTGAAAGAAATATAAATATGGACACTTTTTCACCAAGTTATATAAATATTTAAATACAGATTGTTGCTGGATTGTTTGTGGTTTTGTGGTATTAAGGTCACTACGGTATATGCACACATAAGTAGCGCCTCAAATTTGAAACTATTCATTTTTTTTACTCTAGTCATTCTAAAAATTGATGGCAGCTGCACTCTAAGAATTTTAAAGTATAGGAGGCACCAATTTTTCCTAAATATAGTCAATTTCCTGTTGGAGACAATAAGCATGCTTATGTTTAAAGTTACTATTTTTGCATACTCCTATATATACTTCTTCCCAGTTAAATTATAAGGCAGGGTGTTAGAAAAACTATTTTTATCACTGATGCATTCTTCATTGTATGGATCCTAAAAAATAAAAATCCTGCTGCCTATAAATGACACAAACAAAAACACCTTCCAACCCAAAAAGGTACGATTAGTGATTTCTGTACTCTAGTGCCTCGTTTCCACTGAGCAGAATGGTTCGGGTCGGTACAGTTTGGGAGGGTTAGAATGGTCCAGTCTATTCAGATGAGCGTTTCCACTGCAAGTCGGGCCACCAGGGACCATGCGGGGTTTACACCAAATGAGGTGTTTGTTTTGCTCTTTCATTTGACGTGAGCATTGAAGTTTTCCTGTCCTCAATCAGTGGAATCTATCGTGTGACGCCAGTAGCTCCGCCCTAACCGTACTGTACCATTTCCTATGGCCCTACATCTGAAGCAGGACCAGGAATGGTGCGGTTTGGTTCGGTTGTATGGGCCACTTTCATAATGGAAACACTCAAATTAGCGTACCGTACCGAACTGACCCAAACCGATCAGTGGAAACTAGGCATTCTAGGTCTGGCCATATCTCACCCATCCTCACAATTTAGGGCTAAACAAACCCCAGGAACGTAATGCACCTGTGAAGACTTTATTTTACCCTTTACTGCAGTCTGTTCAAGAATATGTTCCCTAGCTTGATTGGGAATGCATTGTGTCTGAATTCCAGTGCCATTTGTTTACCATATAAATATAAAGATACACATACAAATTATAGTTAGAGTATGTAAATCCAACATTCCATATTCTCGAAGTGCCTACTGTACCATGTACTTGTGGAAGCACAGTAAGGTGCGGCAATGAGGCCAGAGTGACCATGCCAGACACTCCATCCTCCGTGCAGCTCAGTAACGCTTAACCTGGTAAAAACCATAAGTTCAGCATTACTGAGGACTATCTCTGGCTGCTGCACCTGTCGCACATAGGAAAGCACAGCAACCAAGCCTCTTCAGTGATGGGAAGCCGGTTTAAAGTACAGTTTCAGCATCAATGGGCACAATGAATTAGCCACTGGGGAATTTGCCCCCTGGGCCACTCTGATGTCCCTTAAAAAGGCTGTGCTGCTTCTACCACAGACATGTCTAAAGGATTCCTGGTGAAGAGAAGTAAAAAGGGTGTTCCTGCCAGTCCCTCTGATTTCCTATAAAAACTGACACTACGTAGCCTGCTCTCCTCAAATGATGGTCAGTCCTGTCCTGACCCCCCCCCCCCCCCACACACACACACACACACACACACACACACACTGGGAAGAACAGTGTACTGCTGTTTTCCACCCCCTTGCTGGTATGCAGCCGAGAACAGGAATGTGATCACATATTATAAAAAAAATTATATTTCCCCTTTGTTCTTTTTTAAATCTATACACAAATGTTTTACCTTCCATTTTAAAGAGGAAGTAAACCCGAAAAAAGGGAGAAAAAATAAACCTGTGAAGACAAAAGGCATAATGAGCTAGTATGCAACGCATACTAGCTCATTATGAAATACTTCCCTTAAAACGAAGCCGTCGCAGTGGTGCCGACATGTCCGGCCGCCCTGCTTCCTTGTTTGTGTCCTCCGGCCATCTGATACGCGCGGGAGCCGCCGTTCACGGCACTGGGCTCTGAAGGAATGGCATGGGTGGCCATTCCTTCAGAGCGCATGCGCCGATGACGTCATCGGCTGCATGCACTGTAAATATCTCCTAAACGGTGCAAGTTTAGGACATATTTATAGCACCTATAGGTAAGCCTTAACCGCTTGCCGACTGCTCACAGTATATTTACTGCGGCAGTCAGCCCCTCACAGGCAGAGTGACGTAGGTCTACGTCGCTCGCCTGTGAGGCGCTGGGGAGCGATGTCCGCCGGTCACTAGGCGATCGGCGGGGGAGAGGGAGAATGTCAGGCAGCTTGTGTAAACAAGCCACCTGTCATTCTCCTCGCTGTAAAGACACTGATCACATGGATCTACTATGTAGATCCGTTGATCAGTGTCCTTACAGCTCAAGCCACAGCCAATCACAGTAGAAAGCACGCCCCTAGGGACACACACAGCCCCTCCCTCCCAAATAAAGTTAACCCCTTCACTACCAGTGTATTTTTACAGAAAAAAAAAAAAAAAAAAAAAAAAAAAATAAAAAAAATCGCAGATCGCCGCCATTACACGTTAAAAAAAAAAAACACCAAAAATGACAGAAATCTTTCCCTTAGTTAGTAACGCGATAACTTTTGCGCAAACCAATCAAAATACAATACAACTTGCGATTTTTTTTACCAAACATAGGTAGCATAAAACAAATTGGCCGAAAATTTTAAAAAATTTTGATTTTTACATTTTTTTTGGGGGGAATTTCATATAAAAAAAATTTGAAAAATATTGTTATTTTTGCAAAATGTACGCTCTTTTTTTGTTTATAGCGCAAAAATAAAAAAAAAAAAAAAAATCGCACGGGTGATCAAATGCCACCAAAAGAAAGCTCTGTTTGTGGGGAAAAAAAGGACGCCAAATTCGTTTAGATACAGCGTCGCACGACCGCGCAATTGTCTGTTAAAGTCACGCAGTGCCGAATCGCAAAATACCCCCTGGTCGTTTAGCAGGAAAATCCTCCGGGGCTTAAGTGGTTAATATAGGCTTACCTATAGGTAAATGTAAAAAAAAAAGTGGGTTTACAACCACTTTAAACGAAACTGGTTGTTTTACAAGCTGACGGTTTACATACACTTTAAAGAATCGCCATCAAGACATACGTTTCCCACTGGAGAGATTTCCCATCTATTCCTATGCTCTAAGCATCTCAAAGCCTTCCAAAAACATTTTGGAACATCCCTTACTTTTAGTGCTGGTTGACAAGTGTCCAAAACTAAATGGGGGAAAAAAGAGCTTTAGCTATAGAGGTAGAGAATTTAAAAGTATCCTGATGTTGCACTAGATTTAATACTTCCCTAATTAGTGGGGATCTCTCTTATTTCAGTAAAATTTCAGTAAAGTCACACTATCCCATGCTACAATCTTCCTTAATCTGCAGTCTTTCAATAATGAGAAACGACGAGAGGGAACCCTACAAGGTTCACTGATATTATAAGCGTTTCCCCCCCCCCCCATGATCGGACCTATACCTCAAACCCATAAATAGGGGTTTTGGCATTCCAGCACACAAGTAGTCTCTGGACCACAGGCCATATCTGAATTTCCTTCATCCTCCTCGTGACTCTTTCAGACAATGGCTCTGCTGACGGTAACACAGAAGAACAAGTGCAGCAGGGAAAGCGCACGTTTGAGGCTCTTGTGCTGTTTTTCTACAGGAATAGACCAAGAATCCCGCTGTGCAT
Source organism: Pelophylax lessonae (assembly GCF_965119305.1). Lineage (NCBI taxonomy): Eukaryota > Metazoa > Chordata > Amphibia > Anura > Ranidae > Pelophylax > Pelophylax lessonae. Next base: position 141,038,945 of record NC_138768.1, read on the forward strand.
CACAGCCAAATCAGTTGGAGCAAAGTATGTATAATACAGGGAGGAAGCAGGAGAGGCCTGTTCACAGGGAGTTTCCTCACATCAAATACATTTTTTGGGCTTATTTACAAAGCTACAATGCTTCATGTGACCTAACCTTTCCCTCCCTGCAAATATTAGCCTCAAATAAAAAGAACAGATTGTAGATTGCAGCTTAATAAACTAAAGAGATCTAATAAAAGCTGGCCATACGCTGTACAATCTACTTTAGATTTATCAAAACTATACAATCAAGAGGAAAACTATTCATGGAATTTGTATCTAGCCCTTTTACTACAAAAACTTTTCTATAAAACAAATCAAAATCTGAGCTCCAAGACGCACACAACACAGCACTCAAACCCAGACTGGATTAGTCTAAATTAAGGCACTGATTATATATATATATATATATATATATATATATATATATATATATATATATATATATATATATATATATATAAAAAGGAACAAAAACGAGTAACCAATATGAATATATGTATAAAAATCAGATAAAACATACATGAAAATACTACTCATGAAATCAATGCACATGAGTAGCCAAGAACTAGACATATATAAAAGAATGAACATTAAGGCAGAGTATGCTGCGGATCCATCTGTACAACAAGGAAGGGGAGAGACAGCACCAGCCACCATAGTGTAGTATCATTAGTATAAACACAAATTCCTACTCACAAGGTGTGTGACATGACACAGATGGGAGCTGCCATGATGGAAAATCTAATGACCATAATGACTTCCACCAGCCCTGACCAGGGGCATGAATATAAAGAAGAAAAACAAGATCCCAGAAGCCTACACTGACAGGCTGTACTCAACACTCTGTGAAATTCGCTGAAACCAGTTACCGTTCTATTCAGAAAATCTTTAATAAAATCTGGAGTATTCTTCAATGCAATCCCAAATTGGCTACTAGGATTCCTGAGCGCCCTTGGGTTATTTTCAGGAATGCCAAAAGCAATAAAAAAAAAAAAAAAACACAATGGCCCCCAATAAAGTATCAAAACCGGAACTGGTTCCTAGATGCTATTTGCCTACTTTTATGGCCCTTAAGGGGATTTTACAGAGTCGCCCCCTTATCAAGCATGGCCATCAGACTTATGGATTGCGCTGGTCACACTTTTTCTATATTTACATTTTTAACATGTTTTTCAACCCATGTAATTTACTGCCTACGTGAGTGTTGCTCTCTTTCCTTATTGGTTTTACTACAAAGCTTTTGGCAGGGCCACATCACCCATGAGGCCAATTGAGGTGGCTGCCTCAAGCGACACTTATGGAAGCACAGTAAGGTGCGGCAATGAGGCCAGAGTGCCCATGCCAGACACTCCATCCTCCGTGCAGCTCAATAATGCTTAACCTGGTAAAAACCATAAGTTGAGCTTTACTGAGGACCATCTCTGGCTGCTGCACCTGTCACACATAGGAAAGCACAGCACCCAAGCCTCTTCAGTGTTGGGAAGCCTGTTTAAAGTACAGTTTTGGCATCACTGGGCACAATGAATTAGGAGTAGGAGATCCAATAAGTAACATGTGGTACTGCACAGGTTCCTGTGCAATGCGTGATGGCAGCCCTAGGTTTTAAATAGGCTTCACAGACAAAAAAAAAAGTGTTTTTTTTTTTTTTTTTTACATTATGCAGCACACCAGAACAGGCACATGTGACTGAGATGCAGGGAAGGACTGGGCCAGGGGTGAAATTGCCCCCTGGGCCACTCTGTTGCCCCTTAAAAAGGCTGTGCTGCTTCTGCCACAGACATGTCTAAAGGATTCCTGGTAAAGAGAAGTAAAATGTCCCCGCCACTGACCTACTGAGTGCGGGCTGAAGACAAGGACAGAGCGCAAGCCTCCCCCCAGCATGGATGGTGTAAACTGTGCCTGAGCAGAGGTCAGTTCCATGCCCCACTGGAGACTCTTCTACCCTGGCCAGCCCCAACCAAGCTGTCCCAGCTCCCCTCAACCACCACCCCCCCCCCCCCCCCCCCAGCTGGCCAGGTCGGGAGTCCGGATTCAGCCAGTAAGTAGAGAGTATCTGGAGCAGGGCTTCAGCTTGGAATGGGGGGGGGGGGTCAGGAGGATGGGAAGAGAAGAGCGGGAGGGGGGCAGAGTCATTGCACCATGGTCCTCTGGTTTGTACTTGCCCCCTGGGCTGAAAGTTTCCAGTCTGCCCCTGAGATCGTAATTCTGCTGCTTCTCCTTTAACTGTAGAGTCACAGGGCGGCAGCAGTGAGGAGACCTGTATGTGAAAATGGAACTGCAGCAGAGAAAAGTCTGGGCTCATGATCCCCTGCCTACCAAGGTAGGACTGTGCTATGGCAGAGTTTTGTAAAACCCAGTACTGGATGGACAAAGTCCTTGAGCAGGTAAAACAGTTCTTTAGTCCCCATTCATACTTGAGCATGAGCCTAGCCAGGTGTTTCAGAGGCTTTTTCGCCCATTTTTTCACATAACTTGTCAAACAGTAATAGAAATACACATTTTTGGCCCAATGAACTTTTTAAATGGGAGCATAAGAAAAACTCAAGTTTTACAATAAAACCTCTAGTGGCTGGTAGGTTTCCAGGATGCATATGCCATTTGTGCTGGTTAAGGTGACCAGAGTTGGCAGAAGCATGACAAGCAATTTTTTAGCTTTGGCGGCACCTTTCAACTGTAGCCATTTATTACATTCTCATTCACCTTCTACCACCTACCACACTATTTAAATATAGCGTTGGAAACTAATAAAAGCCGATGCATCTCTAATCCAAAGGCATTTCTCAATTAGATTGATTACCTGGTCATTCAAAATAGGGGAACAAGTGAAAATGCAGGTGGTAGATTAATACAGAACACTACAAAACTAATAACCAAGTTGGCAAGCGTACAGCCAGTAAACTCTCCACAATAGTTTCCCTGATTCTTGCTTAGACTGGAAAAGCAGCTTTAATTAGAACAGGTACAGCGTAAACAGGTCCACGTGCTGCCAAGGTGGAGTCAACACTATTAAAATAGATTCTTCAACACTAATAAAAATACACCTCAGTGAAAGGCCCTTTTCACAGGAAGGCTTATGCCTCGTACACACGCAACGATTATCGTCCGACCGATCGGCCGACTTTTGTCCAGTGTTGTTTTGTTGGTTGAAATGAACTCTAGACTGCACACGAATTTTCTCGGCCAACAAAAACCAACTTCAGAAGTGATGTCATGTGCTGGTTTACTTTCCGTGTGTTTTTTCTTCTCTGAGCATGCCCAGTCTTGCTCATCTGATTTTTGTCTGCCGAAATCTGTACTGACTGACGAAAAATCAGCCGTTCTGGTGACGGCCAACAAAAATTTTATAGCATGCACACCAGATTTTATTCGGCCGAAAAGTCGCAGTCGGTTGTCGAAAGCATCATACTAACAAGCCGAAAATCGGCCGATCGGACGTTGGCCGAAAATTCACGGCCAACTATCGATGCGTGTGTACGGGGCTTAGGTTTGGACTTGTGTCAAAACTGCATCTCCACTGTTAAGCGATCCGCATTGCTGAGGGTGCCCTTATTGTGCCTCTCTGACAGCTTGGTCACTCTTTTTGATCAGCCATCAGGACTGGCTCCCTATCAGGTAACCGCTACGACAGCCTATCACAGCGATCAAATAGTCAGGAAGCTGCTCTGCCTTCCGGCAAAAAAGCCCACTTAAAGGGCCGCTGGGAGGTGATAGGAAGGGATTAACGTCCTCCTGCTGTATGTGACAAAGTTATTTTCAGTAATAATCTTGGAATGGAACAAATAATATATAATAAAACAGACTAAAGAAACTGTGGCGTCGCCCAACATTAGTGATCAGCAGCCACTGGCAAGAAGGCCCCTCCCTACACTGGCGGCCACTGGCAAGAAGGCCCCTCCCTACACTGGCGGCCACTGGCAAGAAGGCCCCTCCCTACACTGGCGGCCACTGGCTAGAAGGCCCCTCCCTACACTGGCGGCCACTGGCTAGAAGGCCCCTCCCTACACTGGCGGCCACTGGCTAGAACGCCCCTCCCTACACTGGCGGCCACTGGCTAGAACGCCCCTCCTACAGCTAGTTAAAAAGATCATTGATTTGAGAGGGGGGGGGGGGGAGAAATTTCTCAAGAAACCCCCAGCAACCTCTGGAAGAACCTTCCAGTGCACTCATACTGGGCATAGTCAAACTAAACGGTGCCGATTTTGATTGTCTCCCCCCCCCCCCCCCCCCCCCTGGGCTGAACTCACAAGTGCACTACAGGCAATGTTCCTGAATACACCTACATCACCTCCACCAACCAGACCACAGTGACCCCCCTTCTGTGCTCAGTAATGTATGAAAAGTTCTGGTCAAGCACTGTTTGCCATCACACTGAAGCACACTGTACTGGACCACAAGTGAACCATGCCCTAGACCAGCTCTTGTAAATGGTCATAGTCACAGTATGCCTACTCATACAACCAAAACAAGTCAGATCAAGGGGGTGAACTGTGCCCATGCACAGTTAAAACTGCCAGTTAAAGTGCACCCTTAAAGAGGAGCCCCAGGCATCCACCCAAAAAGGTTAAATTCAGCAGCTGCTGATTTTTAATATTAGGGCACTTACCTGACCAGGCATCCAGCGGTGTCCTCACCCGAGCAGATTCTTCAATCGGCTATCGGGTGCTGGCGCCGCCATCTTGACTAAGAGAAAATGGCAGCTTTCTATCCAGTTTCTTACTGCACTGCGCTTTGTGAATGGGCCACAGTCTTTTGGGACCTATAAAGTGTCCCAGAAGGCTGTGGGGGAAGGGCAAACTTCTGGCTCAGTTTTCCAAGGTGAACAGAGCTGGAAGTGGGAGCATATACCTATCTAAACCAGGTACCTGCTCCCTCCTTCCCCCAAATGGTGAGAAATGTGAGGGGGGGGGGGGGGGAGGCAGACAAGTGGAGCTTCCCCTTTTGGGTGGAGCTCCACTTTAAAGTGGTTCTAAAAGCACAAGATATTCTACCTTCTCTGTGCAACAGCCCCCCTATTACTTTCCAGAGCCCAATCACGATCCAACAATGTGCACAAGAGCCTAAGCTCTCCGGGGGTTCTCACTCCTCATTAGCTGAGACAGCAGCAGGGGCCATTGGTTGTTAATCAATGCCAGTGAGCCAAAGAGAAGAAAAGAGGCGGGGACTGCTTGAGTGCCCTCACAGCAAGCTGCTTGCTCTTGGGGCACTCGGCAGGAGGGGTCAGGAGCGCCGGGGGTGGACCCAAAATGGGGATGATCAGGCTGATCTGTGCACACAGCAGGCAAGTATGACATGATAGTTATTTAAAAAGTAAAAAATTGCCTTGAATATCACTTACATAGATCAAAATTCAGGCGGCTCAGCAGGGACCAGACGAATTTCGATCCATATAAAGGCAGGCTGGTTGTACATAAGTTCATCTATTAATCAAATTGTGTACAACCAGCCTGTCTGGGTTTTTCCCAAATGAACTGTGCCGCTGGGTAGAGCTGGCAACACTGATCATTGTATTCTGACGGCAGGAAGGTCTCTCTGCTGGTGGAATAACAACTGTGTGAGGGATTCCACCATTCACATCAAATAGGTGGATGGGGGAAATCAAGGAATGGTCTCTTTCAATCTGCTGTAAAAATGGAGAATGTATTGGCTGCCTTAGGGTCCCATGGAACCCTAGGTGAGAAAGACTGCCCCAGTGCATATCTACTGCAGCACCCTATTTATTTACACACTGAGCAGGCAGAACAACAGAGGACTGCCTGAAACTTTCCTTCCCTAACAGTGACATTTCCCCCAAGAATAGTCTCTGCACTCCCCACAGCTAACTCTAATAATAGTGGACAACCTCTCTGACCCCACTATATATTCTGAGTGAGACAAAGGAAATGGAGTTATAATTGGTATTTATACAGTGTGACACTGACAGGTCAATGTTCCCAGGCTGTTCAGAAACTACACGAAACGGTAGAGGACAGGTGGGGGGGGGGGGGGGTTGGAGACAGACACGGCAGAGGACAGGTGATGGGGGGGGGGGGGAGGGGGGGAGACCAGACACGGCAGAGGACAGGTGAGGTGGGGGGGGACCAGACACGGCAGAGGACAGGTGAGGTGGTGGGGGGGGACAGACACGGCAGAGGACAGGTGAGGTGGGGGGGGGACAGACACGGCAGAGGACAGGTGAGGTGGGGGGGGGACAGACACGGCAGAGGACAGGTGAGGTGGTGGGGGGGGACAGACACGGCAGAGGACAGGTGAGGTGGTGGGGGGGGACAGACACGGCAGAGGACAGGTGAGGTGGGGGGGGACAGACACGGCAGAGGACAGGTGAGGTGGGGGGGGACAGACACGGCAGAGGACAGGTGAGGTGGGGGGGGGACAGACACGGCAGAGGACAGGTGAGGTGGTGGGGGGGGACAGACACGGCAGAGGACAGGTGAGGTGGGGGGGGGACAGACACGGCAGAGGACAGGTGAGGTGGGGGGGGGACAGACACGGCAGAGGACAGGTGAGGTGGTGGGGGGGGACAGACACGGCAGAGGACAGGTGAGGTGGTGGGGGGGGACAGACACGGCAGAGGACAGGTGAGGTGGTGGGGGGGGACAGACACGGCAGAGGACAGGTGAGGTGGTGGGGGGGGACAGACACGGCAGAGGACAGGTGAGGTGGTGGGGGGGGACAGACACGGCAGAGGACAGGTGAGGTGGTGGGGGGGGACAGACACGGCAGAGGACAGGTGAGGTGGGGGGGGACAGACACGGCAGAGGACAGGTGAGGTGGGGGGGACAGACACGGCAGAGGACAGGTGAGGTGGGGGGGGGACAGACACGGCAGAGGACAGGTGAGGTGGGGGGGGGACAGACACGGCAGAGGACAGGTGAGGTGGGGGGGGGACAGACACGGCAGAGGACAGGTGAGGTGGGGGGGGGGACAGACACGGCAGAGGACAGGTGAGGTGGGGGGGGGACAGACACGGCAGAGGACAGGTGAGGTGGGGGGGGGACAGACACGGCAGAGGACAGGTGAGGTGGGGGGGGACAGACACGGCAGAGGACAGGTGAGGTGGGGGGGGGGACAGACACGGCAGAGGACAGGTGAGGTGGGGGGGGGGACAGACACGGCAGAGGACAGGTGAGGTGGGGGGGGGGACAGACACGGCAGAGGACAGGTGAGGTGGGGGGGGACAGACACGGCAGAGGACAGGTGAGGTGGGGGGGGACAGACACGGCAGAGGACAGGTGAGGTGGGGGGAGACAGACACGGCGGAGGACAGGTGAGGTGGGGGGGACAGACACGGTGGAGGACAGGTGAGATGGGGGGGACAGACACGGCAGAGGACAGGTGAGGTGGGGGGGGGACAGACACGGCAGAGGACAGGTGAGGTGGGGGGGGGACAGACACGGCAGAGGACAGGTGAGGTGGGGGGGGACAGACACGGTGTTGGACAGGTGAGGTGGGGGGGGGACAGACACGGTGTTGGACAGGTGAGGTGGGGGGGACAGACACGGTGTTGGACAGGTGAGGTGGGGGGGGGACAGACACGGTGGAGGACAGGTGAGGTGGGGGGAGACAGACACGGTGGAGGACAGGTGAGGTGGGGGGGGGGGACAGACACGGTGGAGGACAGGTGAGGTGGGGGGGGCAGACACGGCAGAGGACAGGTGAGGTGGGGGGGGACAGACACGGTGGAGGACAGGTGAGGTGGGGGGGGACAGACACAGCAGAGGACAGGTGAGGTGGGGGGGGGGACAGACACGGTGGAGGACAGGTGAGGTGGGGGGGGACAGACACGGCAGAGGACAGGTGAGGTGGGGGGGGGGACAGACACGGTGGAGGACAGGTGAAGTAACTCTAGGTATGGAACAGGTATAGGAGGGTATGGTGGGGACAGGTGAGGTAACTCTAGGTATGGTATGGAGGGGACAGGTGAGGTAGGTATGATGAGGACAGTTACTGACCTGTGTGTGCTCCTGGAAATCTTCCCTCTGCACTCTGCAGAGCAAACAATCCGGCTCCTGTTTGTATTTCTCAAACCACAGCCAGTCTAATCTGAGCAGGACGAACTCTCAGGATTGCAGAGCCCCCTAAGCCCCGCCCCTTTCCTCCCTGCCTGTCCGCCCCTCCCCCACTCCCCCGGGGATCCGGGCGTGGCCCAGCAGGCAGCACACCTGAAACTGGGAAGAGAAGATCGGGTTTCAGTGTTGTGAGTCGCTGTAATCTGATTTCGCTGTGTGCTGCACTGTGCACATACACTGTACAGGGATCGGAGGATGTTTATTGCTCAGTGTTTGCTGATCTTTGATCTTACAGAGAGGTGACATCAGGCATGACTATAGGAGGAAGCGGGTGATCGATTAAAAACCCAATGATCACATAATAGCACAATATATAGTGATGATCTCTGGGATGAATTCACCGAATAGATAGCATTCTGTATAGGAATTTCATGTTTTAATGTCCCCTGGATTTATTTAATTAACGTTTAAAGCGGCATGAAACCCCAAAACAAACAAATATAATTTTGCAGTTTACTAATTCTTAGATGTGGTGACTGAATTCGTTTTCTTATTTTGGGGGGCTTTTTTTCCCTATTTTATCCTGGTGATCAGCAAATGACAGCTGATCTAGGATTTAAACAGAAGCAGGGTTACTGGCTTTTTCTCCTTACGATGTCAGTGTGAAGAAAATAAAGCTGTTAGAGGGACATCAGTCCCCTTAGTGCCCACCAGTGCTGCTAATCAGTGCCCACCAGGGCATCTATCAGTGCCCACCAGTGCTGCTAATCAGTGCCCACCAGGGCCATCTATCACTGCCCACCGTGCTGCTAATCAGTGCCCACCAGGGCAATCTATCAGTGCCCACCAGGACCATCTATCAGTGCCCACCAGGGCATCTATCAGTGCCCACCAGTGCTGCTAATCAGTGCCCACCAGGGCAATCTATCAGTTCCTCCTGATCAGTACCCACCAGTGCTGCCTATCAGTGCCGCTTATCACAGCCACCTCTCCATGCCGCCTATCAGTGCTGCCTCATCAGTGCCACCTATTAGTGCCCATCAGTGCTGCCTCGTCAGTGCCCATCAGTGCAGCCTATCAGTGCCACCTCATCAGTACCCATCAGTGAAGAAGAAAAATTACCCATTTGCAAAATTTTATAACAAAATATGAAAAACATTTTGTTTTGTTTTTATTTCAAAATTTTCGGTATATTTTTGTTTGTTTAGCAAAAAATAAAAAGCCCCAGTGGTGACTTAAATACCAGCAAAAGAAAGATCTATTTGTGTGAAAAAAATGATAAACATTTCATATGGATACAGTGTAGCATGACCGCGCAATTGTCATTCAAAGTGTGAGAGTGCTGAAAGCTGAACATTGGCCTGGGCAGGAAGGGGGTTGAAGTCCCCGGTAAGCAAGTGGTAATATATCATTAATTTTGGTGCACACAAACACAAGACTCCACTTGTTTTGTCAAACACATTCAGATAACTATGACAGAAATAGATACCAAATATGGCAAGCTTCAAAATTGTGTGCGTCCGCAAACGAGTGGTAAACTTTAATATTGAGAACTGAAGATCGGTGACACATTCCTCTCATTGCGGCATGCACAGCAAAACCGAATTGTGTTGTGACTTTTTATTTCCATGCATGAGCTGTACTACCCTGGATGGCTCGAGGCCACCGTGACTACAGCTCATCGATACAAAATGTTACAGCCTAACTCCAAGTTTTGTTTCACTTAAATGTTTTGAGTTCTGTTTGTCTATAGAACACATCACACTGTCTGTTGAACCCGGATCACTCAAAGAAGTAAAATGGAGACATGTACAGTACATAAATCACTGATATAGATCATGGCAGCCAATCAGATACAGTATTCTAAATATACTGAACAAAATTAAATCAAAGATTTAACCACTACCGCAAAGTGACGTAGGGGTACGTCGGCCGACTTTGCGGTGTTATACCGGGGTGATGCCTCTAGCTAGAGGCATCATCCCGGTACCGTGGTTTAGAGCCGGCGGGAGACCCAAGCAACCAGCCGGCACGTCCGCCAGCTGGATGGAGTCCCGATCTAAGCCGTAAGCGGCTTCGATTGGGTCTCTGATGACGAAACCCGGAGGCGGCGTCCATGACGTCACGTCTGGGTTACTCTGCTGCAAAAGGCGGCAGATTTAAAAAATTACTGTATTCAAAAACGCCGTTTGCGGCGTTTTGAATACATGGAAGTGTAGTGGAGGGGTCTAGGGTCTTTTAGACCCTCGATCCCTCCATAAAGAGTACCTGTCACTGCATATTGGTGTCACAAGGGATGTTTACATTGCTTGTGACAGCTATAAAAGTGATCAGATTTTCTTTTTTTAAAAAACCTGTGATAGGCTCCTTTCACACGGCCGCTCCGTGTGAAAGGTCCGCTGCGGGACTTTTTTTTTTTTTTTTTCCACGGAGCGGATGACATTTGTGTCATCCGCTCCGTGTGCCCGCATATCATCCCATCCGTTTGCGGATGATATGCGGACATAATGTAAGTATATGGCACTGCGGATGTCAGCGGATGACACCACTGACATCCGATTTTCCTTCCTTTCCGTTTTTTACACGGAAGGAAAAATGGGGCACTGTTCCATTCGTAAAAACGGAACAGAACTGAAAGGAGGAAAATCGTGTGTCAGCGGATGGTATTCCGCTGACACCCGCAGTGCCATTCACTTACATTATGTCCGCAAATCATCCGCAAACGGATTGGATGATTTGCGGACACACGGAGCGGCCGTGTGAAAGGACCCATAAAGTTAAAAAAATAAATAAAATAAATTATAAAAAAAAAAATTTTAGCCGCCCCTGTCACCGTTAGCTCGTGTACAAAAGAAAACGTATACGGAAGTCGAGCCGCAAATGAAATCACTGTTCAAACCACATATGTGAGGTATCGCCTCGATCGCCAGAGCATTAGCAATAGTTTTAAAAAAAAAGAGCTACACTCTAACTGGTAACCGTTAAAAAATTTTAAAGCGTCGCCTATTGGAGATTTCTATTGACCGTAGTTTCTCACCATTCCACGGGTGTGCGCATTTTTAAACTGTAACATGTTGGGCATCTATTTACTCGGCGTGACATCATCTTTCACAATATACAAAAAAAATTAGCTAACTTTACTGTTTAGTTTTTTTAAATGCAGTGAAATGTGATTTTTCTTAATTTTTCCAAAAAAATGGCGTTTTAAAGACCGATGCGCAAATACAGAGTGACAAAAAAAATTGCATTGACCGCCATTTTATTCTCCAGAGTCTTTGCTAAAATATATATATATATATAATGTTTGGGGGTTCTAAGTAGTTTTCTAGGAAAAAATACTGATTTTAACTTGTAAACAAAAAGTGTCCGAAATAGGGCTGAGGCTTAAGTGGTTAACCACTTAAGCCCCGGAAGATTTTACCCCCTTCCTGACCAGGGGGTATTTTGCGATTCGGCACTGCGTGACTTTAACGGACAATTGTGCGGTCGTGCGACGCTGTATCTAAACGAATTTGGCGTCCTTTTTTTCCCACAAACAGAGCATTGAAGGGGGCACGCTGGTCATTCTGCATTGAAAGGGGGCACACTGGTCTCTCTGCATTGAAATGGGGCAAGCTGGTCTCTACCGTATGCATTGAAATGGGGCACGCTGGTCTCTCTGCATTGAAAGGGGGCACGCTGGACACTCTGCATTGAAAGGGGGCACGCTGGTCACTCTGCATTGAAAGGGGGCATGCTGGTCACTCTGCAGTGAAAGGGGGCATGCTGGTCTCTCTGCATTGAAGGGGACACACTATACCTTGATTACTGAAGGCCCCTTTCACACTTTTGTGACCTCAAAGTCAGGAATTTTTTACAGCGTTTTTTGCCGCAAAGCAATGCCTATTACATTTTTCTGTTTGCGCCCCCCCCCCCCCCCCCAAAAAAAAAACATTTTGAGCACCAGCCGCCACTGGTGCTAGGTAAAAGTATAATGGGCCCTGCTGCTGCCTAACAACAGGGCCATGATTTCAGCTGGCCTGTCATGTCTCCCAGGTGTAGTTACAGAGCCAGTGGGAGATAAAAAAGGTTATTGGTGTCAGAGGTTACTCATCATTGCTCCAGGATCCCCTAGAAACCTCTGGAGGAATCCTAAAGTTCCATGGAATCCTGATTGAGAAAGGCTGTTCTAAGGGCTTGTGAAGAGTGATCAACAGCTGATTGCTCTTCAGAGGGCATTTGACAGCCAGTAAGGAGCCACTGCACTGTGTGATGGTTGCAGTGCAGCCCCATTTAGTTGAATAGGTAACATTTGGTGGGTGGTACTGAATGCAATAACAATTGTAAAATGATTGTGGTTGCAGCATGTGTACACCCCGTCTCCTACCTTTGCAGCTTAAGGGGAGCATTAAAAATGTGGCTGAGTCATGGCTTTTTACCACCCCCAACCAAAAGTGTGAAAAAGGCCTAATACAGGAAACCTGTTCATGGTGCCAGTTTTAACAGGACCATAGGTGAGACTTTAAAGATAAAGAAGCTGATTACTCAGTAAGTTATTTCAACTGCTAAAAATGCTTAAAAACCGAAAGGTTTAATACGACTTTAGGTACATGACCGGTCTGGCCCTGATACAAATTATTACAATATCTTAGCTAGCGTAAAGTTTCCAGTTTCTATTGTGTCACTGATACAATCTAACAATCCTGGCTTAGAGCAAAGTAAACAACACCAGACTATAAGGAAAAAACAATTTTCATAAGTCGGTATTGCAGCCGTCTCGTCTCGTATCTCACAAAGTATGCCCCTCGTTACTAAACATTTACAATAAAATTTATCATTTTTATGACCACTGTTATTTTATATATGCAGCAAATTTGCCAATTGTCCTGATTTTCCTGTTTTTCTCACTCCCTCAGACCAAGTGTCTGAAAGATCTGATAGGCTGATAAAAGTGGCAAGATCTGAGGTCATAATGAGGAAACGGAGAAAATGTTTAAGCATGCTGAAGCATTATTGTATGTTACTTTAATGCTTGTTTAACGACTTCAGCTATGGAAGGTTTTACCCCTTTAATGACCAGGCCATTTTATGCGATACGGCACTGCGTTGCTTTGACTGACGTGTGATGCTGTACCCAAATAAAATTGAGGTCTTTTTTCCCCACAAATGGAGCTTTCTGGTATTTGATCACCTCTGCGGTTTTTATTTTTTGCGCTATCAACAAAAAAAGACTGATAATTTGAAAAAAAAACAATATTTTTTACTTTCTGCTATAAAACAATCCCAATATTTTTATTTTTTTTTTTAAAATCTATTTTTGTTTTCATCAATTTAGGCCATTATGTATTTTGCTACATATTTTTGGTTAAAAAAAAAAATCCTAACAAGTGTATTCTGATTGGTTTGTGCATATTCTGACTCCAGTTGTTGTAATAGTGACTTATCCCTTGCTGAGACCTATTCCTGGCCTGTATAAGCAGATACAATCATTATCAGATAGCTGAACTCACCAGACACTGTTTCTTACCATCCACATAGGTTTTACTGCAAGCAGTAGGTATAGCAGACAACAAAATGTAGCAGATGATTGAAGATGGTATCTGCAGGTCAAAACATGGTAATGTGTTTCCGGATGCGAACAGATTGTATAAAGGCCTAGACAAATGTGGCCATCTCTATTCCCACAAGCATAAAGAAACAGGAACAGGAAATACATAATAAATTGGAGGGGACCGGAAGGAACACAGAAGGGAAAGAAAAATGCAACAACCGAAATAACCACAAGATGGCAGTATAAAGACCAAATATATAGACATTACCATAAGTATGCATTATTTTATATCTTGCATATTGGTGCAACAGCACAGCGCAAAAGTTATAGCGTCTACAAATTATGGGATAGATTTATGGACTTTTTATTGTTTTTACTAGTAATGGCGGCAATCAGTGATTTCTAGCGGGACTGCGGCGGACAAATCTGACACCGAGTCACCAGTGACACCAATACAGTGATCAGTGCTAAAAAAAAAATGTACTGTTACTGTATAAATGACACTGGCAGGAATGGGGTTAACACTAGGGGTGATCAAGGGGTTAAATGTGCTCCTAGGGAATGCTTTCTAACTGTGTGGGGGATAGATGGGCTAGAGGAAAAGAGAGATATGTGTTTCAGCTTAGCTGAAACACAAGATCTCTCTCTGCTTCTGTGACAGAACAGCCGTCTGCCTTGTTTCTGACATTCCCCTGCACCATCGCCCCCTGCCGGACCCGCTGATTGTCTCCCACTGTGTCGCCTGCCTGCCCGCCCCTGAGAATCCCTGCACAAAATGACATACCTATACGCAATTTTGCACATCCAGGCCGCCCTGCTGCAGTATATATGTGGTGGGCAGTCCGGAAGTGGTTAAAGTGAATTTCTTCACTACTGTTTGTTTATAAATGTTGATTTTCTATCATCACCTGACCGATACCACTGAATTTCAACATGCAGGAAGTTCACGACTAATGCTGGAAAGAACCTACAAACTTTCTGAGATGAGAAAAATAGATACCTTATATTACAATATAGGTAGGCCCCCTACCCCACCTTAGTTACGTAGACCAGGAAGAATTAATTTGCAAAAAATAATTGGTTTACCAACATTTGTTTTTTAACCACTACTTTTTTTTTTTTTATACTGGCTTTTCAAAATAAGGAATGCAATAGATTGTTTTCTGTTTAGGCATTGCTAATTTCCAGCTCTGTTCAGGCATTGCTTATAAGGCCTCATGCACACTGTATTTGCAAACCCTTCATTTTTAACGTGGACTGTTAGACATGATCAAATCAGTTTGTTGTAGGCTGGCTGGTAAAGTGAGCTGGGAATTCGTTTTTTGACATGCGTTGCCCTTCCATGTGCTTCTGCTGTAAAGGCCAATTATAGGTTGGGGTGGTTGCCATTTGTTTGTATAGTTGGTGAATAGATGTGGGGGCTCACTGGATACTTTTGCTGCCATTGTGCTATTACTGGGTGTCCAGTGCGTCCCTGTACCTTTTAGGGAGTGCGGTTTAATGCCATTTGTTTGCACACTGAGCATTTAAGCCTGCATGCACATTGAACATTTAACCCTGGTGCATGAGACTCCGGCATTTAGGTGTGGGTGGAAGGCACAAATGCATCATCGAGCCCCGCTGCCCACAGCCTGTAAAAGTCTATGAGAGGCTGACAGCACATGTGAATGGATAGGGCTGGACAGTGCACTGACCGTTATTAACATTTAGAGCAGTATAAGCCTAGGGATGAATGCCCGGAATGCAAGTATTTTGCATTCCAGGCATTATGCACAGCCCTAAATGTTAGTACTCTTCCAGCAGTTGGGCACCACACTTAATGCCAGAGCCTCATGGCTAAATGCCCAGTTTGCATGAGGCTTTAGAGCCCTGTCCAGCTACGCAAAGGCACTGCTTGTTACAGCTCTTTCCAGCTGTGCTAAAGCATTGTTCATTTCCAGTTCTTCCTGCCCTGCTACAGCCTAGGATTTTTTTGTGACTCTTCTTACAGTCCCTTCCTGGTTTTCCAATGCTATTAATGCTGGGACACAAGAGCTGAAGCTCGTTCATGTTGTTGCTGGCCCAGATTGCCTGACCCTTCTCTCATCTCCTGCTATTACTTCTGATTATTTATTTGCTGATCTGGACTGTGTAACGTCTCACTGCTTGCAGCCTGCCAAAACTCCTCTCTCATCTCCAGCCTAGTTTACTGCTTACTCGCTGCGGCCCCAGAATGTCTGACTACTCTTCTTGCTACCTGCCAAGACCCTTGCTTGATCCCAACTACACTCTAGTCTCCCGTCTTCACACTGTTGATCCCAACTATACTCTAGTCTCCCATTTGCACACCCATTGATCCCAATAACACTCTAGTCTCCTATTTCTGCACTGTAGCCTCCTTGTCCCTGATCACCCCTTGGAAAAACCTGTCTCCACCATCAGGAGCTCTGGTGCTTAGACACATCTTGCGTCACCTGCCAGGGGTATAGAATCTTAGAAAAAAATTCAAGGTTCTACGTATTTGGTAGTTAACCGGTTGCCGACCGCCGCAAGTACATATACTGCGGTGGCCAGCCCCGGCCAGGCAAAGTGACATATATATACGTCACTAGCCTGTCACTTGCTTGTAAGCCAATAGCGGGTGAGCGCGCGCCTGCGGAGGCGCGCGCCCGCCCCGGCTCGTTCCCTGGGAAGTCCGTGCGTGCCGAGGTCCGCCGGTCACTCCCGATCGTCCTCCGTGAAGGGAGAAAGGCAGGCGGCTGATGTAAACAAGCCGCCTGTCATTCTCCCCTGTGTAGGAATGGTGATCATACGGTTCTACTATGTAGGACCGTTGATCACTGTTCCTACACCAGTAGCCATGTCCAATCACAGTAAGAAGCACGCCCCTAGGGACACACTTAACCCCTCCTTCCCCAATAAAGTTAACCCCTTCCCTGCCAGTGTCATTTTGCAGTAACAGTGCATATGTATAGCACTGATTACTTCAGTAATGTCACTGGTAACCCCAAAAGTGTCAAAAATGTCAGTCAAGGGTCCGATCTGTCCGCCGCAATGTCGCAGTACCGCAAAAAAAAAATCGCAGATCGCCCCCATTACGCGTTAAAAAAAAAAACACCAAAAATGACAGAAATCTTTCCCTTAGTTAGTAAACGCAATAACTTTTGCGCAAACCAATCAAAATACGCTTTTTGCGATTTTTTTTTTTTTACCAAACATATGTAGCAGAAAACAAATTGGCCAAAAATGTTAAAAAATTTTGATTTTTACATTTTTTTTGGGGAATTTTATATAAAAAAATGTTAAAAATATTGTTATTTTTGCAAAATTGACGCTATTTTTTTGTTTATAGCGCAAAAAGTAAAAATCGCACGAGTGATCAAATACCACCAAATGAAAGCTCTGTTTGTGGGAAAAAAAGGATGTCAAATTCGTTTAGGTACAACGTCGCACGACCGCGCAATTGTCCGTTAAAGTCACGCAGTGCCGAATCGCAAAAAAGGCCCTGGTCAGGAAGGGGGTAAAATCTTCCGGGGCTTAAGTGGTTAATAGTGTATTTTATTAGTGCGCTAACCTGTGTGTCGGGGAGGCAGCACTTAAACTCTAAAAACTGGAGAATGCAATAAATGGGAATAAAATAAGCACGCTCTCCAGAAATTTGTGAAAGTGACAAAAAAGAAAATGCTATATAAGATATAGCAAGGTGTAAACAACTTAAATCCACCAAAGACAAACTACTATCACAAAAGCTGTGTTTGGTGACAATTAGTGTAACAACACCCCATAAAGTGTAGATATCCCACACTAAGAAAAAACAAATGGCAAAAGTTTTCCACAAAGTTTGCTTAAATAGGGAAAGAAAGTCCTTCGGACACAAGTCCATTGGTTTCTTCAAATTAAATTTCCCGTGAAGAGTGAATGTGTCCAAAACACTTGCATCTTCACCCAAGGACAGGGTGGGGCATGCACTGTGGATGGCTCCTTACAAAAAAGATAACAATAATTAGCAGTCAAGATGAATCGACGGCCTGTATCCTCACAGTGTATCATTCCCTCCTTTCCATATACACCTCGTGCTTGTGAAGAAAATATAGTGAATGACTCCTTACCAGAAATGACATATATATTAGACTTGAAACGTGTGTATATATATACGTTGCCTGCGATGTAGTTCCCATAGTAACTCCAGAAGGGCAGTATGGAAGGTCAGTCCTCTCCTTTGCTCCACCACCGACACCAATCAATGGAAATTGGTTCCTCACGGGGGGGTCAAACAGAGAGGAAGCAGACTAATAGTGCATTATCTTTAAAGCAACATGGATTTATTGAAAATTGCACTTACACAACGAAGAATAAACAGACACGTTTTCAAGCCGGCACGGCCGCCTGCAGTGCGGTCTGTGCAGAAATAGTGACGGCGCGGCTCTCCTATGTCCTAAGCCACACATGTCAAACACAAGGCCCGAGGGCCGCATCTGGCCATCCAGGACTTATCAAGTGGCCCTCGCGCCCAGTTCTGCAGCCAGAACATGGTGAAACTCCATTCTACCACCTCCAGCTCCGGCCCTCCGCTATCCACTGTCACTTGCAAACACAGCAGCTCCCGGAAGTAACAGATCCTTGCACACACCAATGGCAGGGACGGATCTCCAGAAGCCGAGAGAGAAAATTACTTATTTGAAAGGCTAGGCAAAGCCGCATACACAGGTAGGTACTAGAGCCAGGCCAGGTAGGAGACAGAGATGCAAGAAAGCTTTGGGCGGTTTGGATTGCACACTGTGCATAATGCACTCCTAAACCCTACACTCTGTACCTAATGCACTCCTGAACTCTGCACTCTATATATAGCGCACCCTAGATACAACTGGCCCTTTGTGGGCAATCATACTGCTTTTTCGGCCCTTTGATGAAATTAGTTTTGACACCCCTGTCCTACACGTTTCCCCCGAATGGGCTTCCACTGGGAATGGAGCTCACTGAAAGCTTTTGCCATTTGTTTCTTCTTAGTGTGGGATATCTACACTATTTGGTAGTTAGGCTGGATATTTTGAGTTGAATATAACAGACCAAAAAGAGACAACGGAGGAGAAAAGAGGAACTGAAAGATTTTATTCCAAATAAGGGACAGTTTGGAGCTAAGGATTCAATAAATATTACTGTCTTTCAGGCTGGGTTCACACCGATGCGTATTGAATGTGGGTTTTCCCACATCCCATTTGCACAGTGATTGCACAGGGGTCCTGTGCGTCTTTGGCTTCGTTTCAGGTTCAAATTCAGGCAAAAATTTGGGCCTGATTTGTCCCTGATACGGAGAACAGGGGCGCACCGGACCCCTGCTGTGAGACACATCCGAATTCAGTGTGAACCCAGCCCTAATGATTTATACTCTTCCATACAATACTATCTATCCCTACCAAATCCTGTGAAATTGTATACAAGTCCTAAAATCTTGATTGCAAGAGGTCTCAAGATTTTGTCCACAAGCCTTTAATTTTGTGCAATATACAGCTAAAGTAAAAAGCAAAAATCCCCCATCTGAAAATGGGATGTTTTAAAGCCTACAAATCGGTCTCTCTCAAGCATGGATCCTGGCTCCATGCTTGAGAAAAAGCCAATTGACGGGCTAGAAATGTTGAATTTTTAGATAGAGGATTTTGTATTTTTACTCCTTGCTGCTTATCCTATGTTTCAAAATAAGAGCTAACTGTACGACATGATACAGATGTCCTTGGTACGAATTAATTTTGATAAGTTGGAGTCTGGATTGGCCTAATCTAAGCCACTGAGCTGTCATCCTTTTGCACAACACATTTGAAAAAAGAGCAACAAAAGGGTTTTGTTCCAAAGAGAGGACAGCCCTTTCAAATAAAGAATAGTTGGGAGTTATGGATTCATGAAATATGATTTTTTAAATAATTTTTACTCTTCAACAGAAATAGTACCCATGCATACCATATTGATCAAATGAGCCTAATGCTACGTTCACATCTAGGCGTTGCTATTTTATAGGAGTTTTCCAGGCGTTTTTATAGGCGTTTTGATAAGCGTTTTTACAAGCGTTTTACAGGTAAAACGCCTGTAAAAACGCTCTATATCCCCATCCAGACAGCTATTTCTTCAGAATAATAAAAGGTAGAAATCTGCAGCAAAGGTTTGTTAAAACCCCCATAATGTACATAACTCCCCCAGAGGGGAATGTTTTTGTTCTCAACAAAAGTAGAGATATTTTTAAATCGCAGCTACAATAAAATTTGATTTGCCGTGTTTCAATCTCTATTTACAGTATATAACTCTTAATACAATGATTTCTTTGTGTACTGTTTGTTAGGGGAGTGAACATATTTCTCTGGCTATTGTATATTTTGCAGATACTGATTGACAGTGGTTTATTGTTCTTAGTTTTGGTCTTTTAAAGGCTGCGAGCAAAACTCAGCATTTCATATTTAATTTACAGTTCACATTTCCCTTTTTTTTTCTTTTTGTATTTTAATGGGTTGAAGACCTTGGGTGTGCTACAAGTAAATACAGGTGCATCTCAAAAAATTAGAATATCATCAAAAAGTTAATTTCTCTTTCGTTTATTGGCTGACACAGCTCTTTATCGTCTTGACCATTGGGTTATACTGCCCCTACAGGAGTAAGACACTAGACAGAAAAAAGCTTGACTATGCCTATGGGGCAGTCCCAGGGGGTATATTCCCCCTCTCAGCTATAGGCACTCAGTTTTTTTGTCTGCCCAGTCAGGAGTAAGACCTAGTTCCTTGCTGGGATCTCTGGTCCTGGCAATTTTTTTCCTTTTAAATGGAAATTTTTCCTATCTTTGTTCCTGTGAAAATCTACAATCAACTGCTGGACAGGGCGATGGACTGGATAATCTAGATCCAGAGGGCCCCTCCAGTCTGGCCAGCGAGCACATGCAGGCCTCAGCTCCAAGCTAGGTCGGTCGCAACATAGCCCCACTGGACAGGGGCTGGCCTGCGTGTTAAACGTCTCGCGAGGGAGCATACAACCTGGCCTTCGGCCTGAGTTGCTGTGTTCCTCCTGGCCAACAGCCCCCCCTATTCCGATGGAGCGGTGGTCTGTCAGGAGCGGTGCCCACCCTGTTCCTGGTATGGGAAGTAGCTGTCCCCCCTCTTCCCTTGGAGGATTTTGGGGGGAACGTGGGCCCCTCCCTGGGACGATGGGACCCATGGGTTTCCCTCCTTCCCCCCAGGCTCTGTGGGTCTTTCCGGCGCCCCCCTCCCTGGGTGAGGTTATGAGCTGGCTTTTGCCACATGCTACTAAGGGGGCTTGTTGGAGTTGCTGCTGGCCGGGCTTTTCCTGCTGCGCAACGGGGGGTTGAGCAGGGTTCCTCGCCAGCTACCTGCTGCAGTTGTTGGGCTGGGGGAGTGGATGGTTTAGCATCCGCAGTTCCACGCCTCACGCGGTCGGATCCAGCCAGAAATGTAGGCTGCGGCTTAGTGGCCTACTGGTCAGGAGCTATGTGGGGCAGCCCCAGTAAGGTTGGCTGAAGCCACTACCCTCCGTTTGGGCTTCCGCCCTCCCCTCCGCTGCCCCCCTGGTGGTTGGCTCTGCTGGGGCTGGCGACCAAGCGGCTAGGCATCCACAAATAATTAGGCCATGACATGCGGCCTACTAGGCCAAGCGGCCGATTCGGGCGCCTTCTTTGGGGGGCGGCCCCCAGTGAGTTTAGCTGAAGCCCCCACCCTCCTTTTGGGCATCTACCTGGCTGAGATCCGTGCAAAAATTTAGTCTGCGGCCAGCTTGGCGCCTCCCTTGGAAGGGGTGGCGCTGTGAGGGTGGTTTGTTTTTTGATGTTAGCCATGCCACCATAACTGTGTAGGGCACCTGCTCCTTTTTAGCGCTGCGGGACCATCAGGGTACCCTGCCTGTGCATCCGCGTCACAGCGGGCGGCCCCCTTAAGGGGGCTATTTCCTATTATGCGGGCCTCTATCTCTATGGAGGGGCTCGGAGGGTGACCCCCTTGTTTTTTTGTGGGGTCCAGTAGGTGGTCCATTCGTGGGCCCATGGTTGTCATCCCCTTTGCGGGATTGCAGTCAGTGGCCCTCCCGATTGGTATATGTTCCAGGTCAGCTTAGTATGTAGCGCACTCCTCCCTCCCCTGCCTCATCTGTCTTATCAGTTCCTGAATCTGTTTTGGCCACCGTGGACGTGAGTCGCCATACTGGGTCTGCGTCCAGGTACCCAGTGCTCAGATGGTGAGGATGATTCCTCTGCTCCTCTAGCGCGCATGAAAAGGCGCTGGTGGATGCACCGATTGTGTCAGTGTGTGAAACTTTAAAAATTTAGATTGATGCTGCGTCGGAGGCGCCGGTCCCTTTTGGCACCCACGGGCCTCCCAAAGTGGTGAGGGTGTTCCCCTTTTCCGCTTGCTTGGACAACATTGTCACAAAACAGTGGGGTTGTCCAAAACGCACTCTTGTGGTCCCTAAGCATTTTGCTATGCGGTATCCTTATGAGGATTCCCTGCTTAAAAGTGTGGTGGACTCGTCGGTTTCCAGGTTAAATAAAGCTACCTTAATTCCGGTAGTCCCCGGCCTTTAAAGATCCTGTTGATAGGAGGGCAGAGGCTCTGGTCCGCCATATGTTCACTGGGGCTTGTTTGGCTCTTAGGCCGATATTTTTCTATTGCCCTGGTGTCGGAAACTCTGCCCGAGTGGACTAAACTTTTACACCGGGACCTGGAGGGGAAACAACTTTCCCCTGCCTTTGCGGAGCTGGCAGATCAGTTGGTCCAGGGGCTACAGTTTATCTGTGATGCCTATTTTGGATGCAGCTCTTTTGATTCTAGGCGGTCTGTATCAGCAGTGGTCCTTCGCGTATTATCTGGCTGAACTGCTGGTCTGCGGACCAGACTTCTAAGAAGGCCTTATCTGATCTTCCCCCCTGTAGGGGATCCCCTGTTTGGAGCTTCCTTGGATGACATCTTAAAGGGTCTCACAAGGGAGAAAAGTACTCTTCTTATGCAGGCTACCAAGGGCAAGGAGCCCCGTTGTAGACGTGGGCCATTATTCTCGGCTTATAAGAGGCCTTTTTCATCCCTCAGGGTCTCAAGACAAGGGATCAAAGCCATTCAGGGCCTCCACTGGAGGTTCCAAGAGGACCTGGTCTGGCAAGCCATGAGCGGGCTCTTCCAGACCTGGGGACAAGGCTTCCTCTAAATGAAGGGGCGCCCTCACCCGTACCTGGGGTGGGGGGACGTCTTCACTGGTTTCCAGGTCCGTGGACCTCCCTGGTACAGGACAAGTGGGTGCACAAAATCATTCAGTCCCACTACAAGCCGGCATTCTAAGGTGGGCAGACCGATTAGTTCCAGCCCTATCTGCTGTACACATTCCAAGGATGGTACAGAGGTTTGTGGCACAATCTGGGGATCCTCTGGCCAACACCACAGACGCATTCTAGTGGCTCCGGACTGGCCTTGCTGGATATGGTATGCCGATCTGGTACGGCTGGTCGCCAATGCTCCTTGGAGACTTCCTCCCAGGGAAGGTCTGCTGTCCCAAGGGTCAATCTTCCATCCTACTTTACAGTTGCTGGCTTTAACAGCTTGGCTGTTGAAAGCCAGGTGCTGAAGGATAGAGGTTTGTTTGAAGCCGTGATTCCTACACTGTTAAAGGCTAGAAAATCTACCTCTAGGAAGATCTACCATTGTACTTGGAAGAAGTAAATTGCGTGGTGTGAGTCTCTTGGGGTTCCGAACCCTTTTCCTCCAAGGGAGTTCAAACTTGGCTCCTCCAGTGCAGTCTCCATTGCTGCTGTGGGACCTCAATTTGGTTGTCAGTTCTCCAGAAACCTCCCTTTGAAAATATTCTGGAGGTTCTCCTGCTTACGTTGTCCCAGAAGGTGGCCTTTTTTGTGGCTATTACTGCTGCGTGCAGGATGTTGGAGATGGCAGCGTTGTTCATCATACCTGGTGGTTCACGGAGATAAGGTAGTTCTTCGTCCCTGTCCTTCGTTCCTTCCAAAGGTCGTCTTTGATTTCCATTTAAATGAAGACATTGTGTTGCCTTTTCTATGTCCCAGGTCTAAACATCCTAAGGAAATTGCCTTGCATTCCCTGGATGTGGTTCGGGCAATCAGGGTATACCTGGCAGCTACGAAGTCTTTTAGGAAGTCAGACTCACTATTTGTACTCGGATGGACCTCGGAAAGGGTTGGCCGTTTCTGCTGCGAACATTTCCAAATGGATCAGACAGACAGTGATTCGGGCCTATTCAATTAGGGGTCAGGTTCCTCCTTTCCCTGTGTAGGCACACTCTACTCGGGTGCTTAGTGCCTCCTGGGCCTTCCGTCATCAGGCGTTAAGGTTTCAGGTTCGCAAGGCGGCCACCTGGTCGTCTGCGCACACTTTCACAAAGTTTCATAAAGGTGGATGTGTTGGCATCTGCATGTGCTTCTTTTGGCCACAAGTTTTTGCAGGCTGCTGCTTAGAGAACCTGGTCCTCTTTGAGGGTGTATTGTTTTTTTCAGGTGAGCTCCAGTTGTTTATGGTTGAACTCCATGTTACCTGGTTGGCTACGGTTTAGCCTTGGGATTTTTTCTTGCGGTTCCCATGCCTCAAGTTTGACACTGCTTTGGGACATCCCAATGGACAAGAAGATAAGGCGCTGTGTCCGTCAATGAACGAAAGAAAATAGGATTTTTGATTTACCGTAAAATCTATTTTTCTGATGTTCTTTGACGGATAGAGCACCCATCCCTCTGTGGAGTTGGCTTTCTTCTGACACTGCTTGTAACAAAACTGAGTGCCTATAGCTGAGAGTGGGAGTATACCCCCTGGGACTGCCCCATAGGCATAGCAAAGATTTTTCCTGCCTAGTGTCCTACTCCTGGGCAGGATACCCCAATGGTCAAGAAGAAAAGGAGCTGTGTCCGTCAATGAACATCAGAGAAATTGATTTTACGGTAAATCAAAAATCCCATTTTATTTCTGTATATCAATTCAAAATGTGAAACGTATATTTTATATAGATGCGTTACACACAGAGATATATTTCAAGCATTACTTTCTTTTCATTTTGAAGATTATGGTTCACAGCTAGTGAAAATCCAAATTTTTAAATCTCAGAAAATTTAAATATTACATAAGACCAATAAAAAAAAAAATATATATTTTGTTAAGACAGATATGTTGGCCAACTGAAAAGTATGTCCATGTACAGTATAGTATGCACTCAATACTTGATTGTGGCTCCTTTTGCATGAATTACCGCATTCATTTGGTATGGCATGGCTGAGGTGTTATGAAAGCGAGGAGCCTGTGGCACTGCTGAGGTGTTTTTGAAGCCCAGGTTGCTTTGATAGCGGTCTTCATTGTTTTGGTATCTATCATCTTCGTCTTGACAATACCCCACAGATTCTCTATAGGGTTTGGGTCAGGCGAGTTTGTTGACCATTCAAGTACAATGATACCATGATCAATAAATCACACATTGGTTCTTTTGGCAGTGTGGGCAGGAGCCAAGTCCTGCTAGAAAATGTAATCCGCATCTCCACAAAGAAGAGAATCTCCTGATAGAGGGTTGTGCTGACTTTGGACTTGAAAAAACACAGTGGACCAACACCAGCAGATGCCATGGCTCCCCAAATCATAACAAACTGTGGAAAATTTTGCATTTCATTTGGAAATCAAGGTCCCAGAGTATGGACAAAGAGTGGAGAGGCACAAGATCCCAAGTTTCAGTCACGGATGATCATCAATGAAAAGAAAGAATTGCTTGAAATATATATTGGTGTGTAACACATCTATATAAAATATGAGTTTCACTTTTTAACCACTTAAGCCCCGGAAGATTTTACCCCCATTCCGACCAGGGGGTATTTTGCGATTCGGCACTGCGTGACTTTAACGGACAATTGCGCGGTCGTGCGACGCTGTACCTAAACGAATTTGGCGTCCTTTTTTTCCCACAAACAGAGCTTTCTTTTGGTGGTATTTGGTCACCTGTGCAATTTTTTGATCACGCGCTATAAACAAAAAAAGAGCGTCAATTTTGCAAAAATAACAATATTTTTCACATTTTTTTATATGAAATTCCCCCAAAAAAAAAATGTAAAAATCAAAATTTTTTAACATTTTCGGCCAATTTGTTTTATGCTACCTATGTTTGGTAAAAAAAAAAAAAAATCGCAAAAAGCGTATTTTGATTGGTTTGCGCAAAAGTTATCGCGTTTACTAACAAAGGGAAAGATTTTTGCCATTTTTTTTTTTAACGCGT
This sequence comes from Pelophylax lessonae, assembly GCF_965119305.1. NCBI lineage: Eukaryota > Metazoa > Chordata > Amphibia > Anura > Ranidae > Pelophylax > Pelophylax lessonae. The sequence goes on from NC_138768.1 coordinate 141,064,727, forward strand.
AATGGCGGCGATCTGCGATTTTTTTTGCGGTACTGCGACATTGCGGCGGACAGATCGGACCCTTGACTGACATTTTTGACACTTTTGGGGTTACCAGTGACATTTCTACAGTAATCAGTGCTATATATATGCACTGTTACTGTAAAAATACACTGGTAGTGAAGGGGTTAACTTTATTTGGGAGGGAGGGGCTGTGTGTGTCCCTAGGGGCGTGCTTTCTACTGTGATTGGCTGTGGCTTCAGCTGTAAGGACACTGATCAACGGATCTACATAGTAGATCCATGTGATCAGTGTCTTTGCAGCGAGGAGAATCACAAGCTGCCTGACATTCTCCCTCTCCCCCGCCGATCGCCGAGTGGCCGGCGGACATCGGGTCCGCTGGTCACACGCGCGGGGGGGGGGTCCATGACCACGCGGGAGCGCGCCTCCGGGGGCGCGCGCTCGCTCCCTAGACCCTCACAAGCAAGCAACGTAGCCCTACGTTAGTTTGCCTGTGAGGGGCTGACCGCCGACGTAGATAGTCGTGCGGCGGTCGGCAAGTGGTTAAATTGTATTACTGAAATAAATTAACTTTTTGATGATATTCTAATTTCATGAGATGCACCTGTATATAAATGAAGGTTTTCTTCCTAAAATTGACAACCTAGATCTCTCTCCCACACCAAGATGTAGGGGAAGATCTGTGGCACAGCAAGATGCAATTTAGTTGTGAGATGTGAGGGTTGTAAGTCCTGTGAGCAGAGAAATTCAAAGGGGGGTCAAGTCCCTCAAGGTCAGTCCCCTACTTCTCAGGTGTGTCTGGATTTCTTTGAATTGAAAATATTGAAGCTGGGGGCAAGGTATAGATTATAGGCGAGTGTGAAAAAGGTTTGAGGCTCTCTTGTAGGTCTTCAGAGATCGAGGAGGGATAGCAATATGTCTAATTGAGGCAGTAAGGGAGGGATAGTCCTGGTGGAAAATAGGGATTTCTCATAATGGGGGTAATAGGTTTGACATATGAAGATACAATATATTACCAAAAGCATTGCGACACCTGCCTTTACAAGCACATTAACTTTAATGGCATCCCAGTCTTAGTCCGTAGGGTTTAATATGGAGTTGGGCCACCCTTTTAGCTATAACAGCTTCAACTCTTCTGGGAGTCCATTCCTCCACCACAAACTTGCTTATTCATGTCTTTATGGACCTTGCTTTGTGCACTGGTACACAGTTATGTTGGAACAGGAAGGGGCCATCCCCAAATTGTTCCCACAAAGTTGAGAGCATAAAATTGTCCAAAAAGTCTTGGTATGCGGATACCTTAAGAGTTCCCTTCACTGGAACTAAGGGGCCAAGCCCAACCCCTGAAAACCAACCGCACACCATAATCCCCCCTTCATTAAATGATTTGGACAAGCGCACAACAAAGAAAGGTCCATAAAGACATGGATGGGCGAGTTTGGGGTGGAGAAACTTGACTGGCCTGCACAAAGTCCTGACTTCAACCAGATAGAACACCTTTGGGATGAATTAGAGCGGAGACTGCAAGCCAGGATTTCTCGACCACATCAGTGCCTGACCTAACAAATGCACTTCTGGAAAAATTGTCAAAAATTTCCATAGACACACCCCTAAACCTTGTGAACAGCCTTCCCAGAAGAGTTGAAGCTGTTTTATTAAACCCTATGGACTAAGACTGAAATGTCATTAAAGTTCATGTGCCTATTAAAGCAGGTGTACCAATACTTTTGGTAATATAGTGTACCTCTGCTCTCTCAGCATGTTCCTTATTGACTCATAAGCACTACAGCACAACTGTTTGGCTCCTTGTGCTGCTTATACCCCTTTCCCTCTCTGCGCTGCTGTACTAGACCTACTAGAGGCAGATACCATATCATATTCATGTACTTTTACTGCTTGCATTTAATAAAATACATTTCATTTTGTTTTACTGAATACAGTGCTGCATTAAAGCGGTGTTCCAGCTGCGAATAAAAAAAAAATTAAAAAATGAAGCCTTTCCGTTTTAGAGGTGGTTCCCTACTGAGTGGAGCGCGTCGCGCATTCTCATTGGCTCGGCGGCGGGGGAAGGAGAAAGAGAACAGAACTTCCGAGGGACAGCGCCGTGGAAGTTTTTGGGTGGAACTCCGCTTTAATGTGCATCTTTTATATCTGCTTAGAGTTCAGCTTTTAGTGACAAGCCTTTTAAGAAAGTGTTACATTGAGGAAACTAGATCTTTTGTGAGATGAGTGCAAACAAATAGACAGATGAATTGTGTTCACATGACATCAGTGGGGTGGTAAACACTTTGTAATCTCTGCCCAGGACTTCTGCATGTATTTCAGTCAATAAAAACAAAGTTTTACATTCAACAAGGATGTCCTGGATTTCCAGCCTCTGTAGAGGTCTTTCAGTCTTCCGGTTCTAAATCATTTTACACATAAGGAAAAAATCATAGAGAAGGCCACCCACACTGTACACTGGTCATTTGTTTTGGTTATACAGATCAGATAAAAAAAAACTTAGATAGGCTTGGGACTTGATAGAATAGAAATACACTTGTGTACAGTACTTATCAAGAGTAAATTCGGAAATGGAGCTGATATGAAATATTTGTTTTTCTGATAAAACAAATGCAAAACCTAAGCAGAGAGAATTTTATATTTACATATGAAAACAGCACTAACGTTACACGTTCTACGTTCTAATGGTAATGTGACGCTGTACATAAAATTTGTATATTGTGCTAAAGATAATAAAATCATTAGTACACATCAGTTAGGCATGCCAGTTCTGCTAAATAACATAGTTAAAGCTTAAATGATTGTAAATGATCACCTTGTAAAACCGCCTATTCCGTTTAAAATAGAAATGAAAGGCAAACCATTTTTGTATAGATGTAAATATACATTATCAATACTTTTGACTTGTTTATAAGTTATCACATTTCCTCTGTTCTCAGCTGCATAAAAACTGGGGGAGGAGAAGCAACAGTACACAGAGATTCCCACTGAATGGGTGTGCAGGGTGGCATGTCAAGACAAGTCTGAACATTGGAGCAGGCAGAGGTCCCAGCATAGCTAGAGAAATCTCCTGCTGAGTGTGGTCAGTTTTTAAAAGCAGAGGGACTGGCAGAAACGCCAGGGATTTCACACGAAGGAAGTAAAACAAAGAGAACAGGATACTTTCTTATACACGTACATGGTACAACGGGCACACACCTACCAGTAAGAATTTTCCCCAGATTTAATGACTTAAAACCTCTTTAGCTCACAATATTGACCATTTTGTTGTAATTATATACTGCATATATTTTCCTCCCTGACATTTGTCCTTAAAGGCATCACTTTATAAAAAGAACATTTCCAGCGGAGATGCCTGCACATACCTGTCGCAGTCCTCATTTTTTCCCATCATTGGCCAAATGCTGCCCCATTCTAACTTTCCTAAAGGTAGTGATCAAGCTACCCGCTTGCTCTTGTGTCTACACATTCCTACTAGCCAAAATGGCAGGAATGTGGGCACTGCTATGCCTGATGAAACGGCTTGGAGTCTGGGTACAGCAGAGAGGAATAAGAGCTACTGAGGCTACCTACTAGCTTGCAATGTTTTATGTATAATAGAGCTCCAAATTTCAAAGCTCTGAAGGCACATTAAAACACGAAGAACTGTGCAGTCCTCATTTTTACTTTTAAAAAAGGGACAAGATTAAATAAAATAGCAAAAACAAAAAAAATGTACTAAAACAAATAGATTTATTTTTTTGTTAATGCAACTCTAAAACAATAGATACAATCTATCTTGGAACTGTAAAAATATTATTTGCTAAGAGTATCGGGGCCAAATTATTGTAACCGGAAAGAACTGTGGGGTTGATTTACTAAAACTGGAGAGTGCAAAACCTGGTGGAGCTCTGCATAGAAACCAATCCGCTTCCATTTTTTTTTTTTTTTTTTTTTGTTTAAAGGTTAATTGAACAAGCTGAAGTTAGAAGCCGATTGGCTACCATGCGCAACTGTACCAAATTTTACACTCTCCAGTTTTAGTAAATCAACTCCTGTGTGCTAAAAGTAAAATCGGAAATTATATTGGTTGCTGTGCGCAAGAGATGCAATTCTTTCTTTATTTCTTAGAAATCAGCCCTACTGACAGTCTCCTTCAAGTATAACTGGCAAACTATTTAGGAGAGAAGCAACAATCATATTGTTACACACACAGGATATCTTGTATTTACCATTGGAGAGTATAGTATTTACAATGAAAAATGCTCAATATAAAAAACAGGCTGCAATATATAAAAAAGGTATGGAGGGAATAAGGGTTTAAAGAGTATGAAGGCATTTACATTAAAAGCTATTGGTACAAATTAATTAAATCCATCATTCCAATTCATAACTTTATCATATTCCTGAATTCTCTGCTTGATGTGTGACAATTTGTTCTTCAGGTACTCGCATCGTTCCTTCTTCTCCAAAAATGTTGGGTCCTGTCACAAAAAAACACGTAATTTATACGCGAGACCATTACTCATTCTCCACAACAAAACAAGTCTATTCAAATTTAAAGAGAAGCTATCACAACAGTATTTTCTAAAGATGGATGAGGATCAGATCAAATTTTATGACAGATGACTGCAAAAAAACAGTTAATGCCAAGGGGTTCACATAATTGTTCTTCCCATTGTATCTACACCCTAATGTGAGGTTTATTTCTTCAACCCATGGTTTGTAATGGATTGTTCCCTTGTCAGCGAAATTATTGTATGTTTTGTTACAAGCCGTGTCAGAAGAATTACAACTTCACAGAGGGATGGGTGCTGTGTTCGTCAATGAACATCAACTAAATGGATTTTACAGTAAGTAAAAAATCCCATTTTCTCTTTTTCGTTCATTGACAGACACAGCTTCTGTCATTCTTGACCATTGGGATGTCCCAAAGCAGTGTTAAACATGAGGGGCGGGAAACCGCAAAAAAATTCCCAAGGCTAAACAGTAGCAAACCAGGCAACAGGGGCTCAACCAAAACAACTGAAGCCCACCTGAAAAAAACAATACACCCTCAATGAGGCTCAAGTCCTCTTAATAGCAGCCTGCAAAACCTTGCAGCCAAAGCAAGCATCCGCAGACGCCAACACATCCACATTATAAAACTTTGTAAAAGTGTGCACCGACGATCAGGTGGCTGCCTTGCAAATCTGCGTTACTGACGCATGATGACAGAAGGCCTAGGAGGCACTAAGTGCCCTAGTAGAGTGGGCCTTGACAGGGAACTGAGAAACCTGACCCATGATGGAATAGGCCTGAACCACCATCTGCCTGATCCATCTGGAAATGGTCGCAGAGGAAGCAGGCAACCCTTTGCGAGTTCCATCCGTGAGCACAAATCGAAAGTATGACTTACTGAAAGACTCCGTAGCTGCCAGGTACATCCTAATTTCCCGGACCACATCCAAGGCATGCAAGGCAATTTCCTTTGGATGTTTAGGCCTGGAACAGAGGGAAGGCAACACAATGTCTTCATTCAAATGAAAGTCAGAGACCACCTTAGGAAGGAATGACGGACAGAGGCGTAGCACCACCTTATCCTTGTGAATCGCCATGTAAGGTGAACGACAGGATAATGCTGCCAGTTCCGACACCCTGCGTGCAGAGGTAATAGCCACCAAGGCGGCCACCTTCTGGGACAGCGTAAGCAGGGGAATCTCACAAAAATTTTCAAAGGAAGGCTTCTGTAGAGCTGAAAGCACCAAATTAAGATCAAGGCGGCAACGGAGCCTGCACTGGAGGAACCAAATGTTCCGACACCCTGAAGAAAAGTATGCACCAGAGAGAGTGTGTGGCCAAAGGTTGTTGGAAAAAAAAAAACCCAAGACCGATACCTGGCCCTTGATGGTACTCAAGGCCAATTTCTGTTCAGCCCTCCCCCCCCCCCCCATTGAAGGAAGGTCATGATCCGAGACACCGAGAAGGAAAACGTTGGAATCACAGACTCAGACAAACCGCTATCCTTTAGCACCTGGCGTTCAACAGCCAAACCGTCAAAGCCAGTGACTATAGCATCTGTGGATGCCAGTGGCTCACATTAGAACCCTTTTGACCTGAACACTTGAGGTCGTTTATCCTTCTGACCCGGGCAATGTCAGGCAATTCACAGGGTCATGTCTCAATTTTTGTATACACGGCCGTGGCATTGTCCGATTGAATGTGCATTGGACAATCCTGAAGACGATCTGTCCAATGACCCAGACACAGTCTGATCGCTCAGAGTTCCAAGACATTGATCAGTAGTCTGGACTCTTCCAGCGTCCAGATCCCCTGAGCAGAATGCTTGCCGAGGACGCCTCCCCAGCTGGACAGGATGGTATCCGTGGTGACCACTGTCCAATACAAGGGGAGGAAGGATTTTCCCAGCCGGAGAGCGAAGCCACCATATCAGGGACTCCTTTGTTCCCTGACTCAACCGGATCAGATTGTCCAGAGACTGCAGAGTCTTGTCCCATTTGGTCAGACACTCCCTTTGTAGGGACCTCGTATGGAACTGTGCAAACGGAACTGCCTCAAAAAGGTAGATAACATCAGGCACAGCACCCACATGCAAGCTCGGAAGGATGACAATTTGTTGAACAGCAGGAGGCGAATTGCAGCCTGCTATTACTGGAGTTTGTCCAGAGGAAGCAGCACTCTGGCTATGGCCGAGTCCAGAGTCAGACCCAAATAGTCCAGCTTCGTGGATGGCACCAGGGCAGACGTCTGAAAATTCAGAATCTAGCCATACTCCTGCAGAGTTTTTTTTGTGATCTCCAGGTTCTCCACCAGAGCAGAGTAGCCCAATACCACAATGCCCGTTGGCCTAGCAAGGCTAGCACTGGAGCCAACCCGTTTGTGAAGACCTGAGGAGCAGAGGCCAGACCAAAGGGTAATGCTACAGACTGATAATGCTCCTCTGCCACAGCAAAGCGGAGAAAACGCTGGTGACTGGCACATATTGGAATGTAAAGATAGGCATCATTGAGATCTATAGAGGCGAGGAAATACCCCTGATGCAGAGATGCCACCACCATTCGAATAAACTCCATTCTGAACTTCTGTACCCACACAGAGCAGTTAAGCACCTTGAGGTCCAGGATTGGACGTATTTTGCCTTCCTTCCTGGAGACGGTAAACAGGTCTGAGTAAAAACCCTGAAAACTTTCCGAAGTCGGAGCCGGAAAAATCAGCCCTTGAAGGAACAAGTCTTGTACCGCCCCATACAGACCCTGTAACCAGTCTGGGAACAGACACATGTTGGAAGGAAAAAACATTGCTGGGGGACACGAGCGAAACTCAATTTGTAGCCGGACCAAATTACTTTGTGGACCCACTTGTCTTGCACCAGGGAAGTCCACAGGTCTGGTAACCAGCGAAGACGCCCCCCCCCCCACCCCCGATACGGGTGAGGGCGCACCTTCACGCAGAAGGAGCCTTGTCTGTTGGTCTGGAGAAGCCCACTCTTGGCTTGCCAGGCCAGATTTGTTTGGATTCACCAGAAGTGGCCCTGAAAGGCTTCAAGCCCTTGTTGGTCGACCCTGAGGGATGAAAAAACTTCTTAGGAGCCGAGAAGGAAGGTCTACATCTATGATGAGGTTCCTTGCCCTTAGTAGATTGCAGAAGAAAGGTACCCCCCCCCCCCCCCCCGTGAGACCTTTTATGTCATCATACAGGGTAGCTCCAAACAAATAAGCTCCTTGAAAGGGAAAAATCAGTCAAGGCCTTTTTAGAAGTCTGGTCCGCACACCAGCATTTGTGCCAAAAGCCCCGATGAAGGACCACCACCAAAAGAGAGAGGCAAGCTTCGTCCAAAGAGGCATCACAGATAAACTGCAGCCCCTGGAACAGCTGCCCGCCAGCTCAGCAAAAGGCAGTAGGAGCAGTTCTCCCTTCAGGTCACGGCATAGAAGCGTAGCCCACTCGGTCACAGTTTGTGACACTAGGGCAATGGTAAATACCGGCCTCATTGCCGAACCAGCTAAGGTATACATAATGCGGGCCACAGCCTCTACCTTTCCGGTAAGCCGGATCCTTAAAGGCCTGGGACTCCTCCACCGGAATCATGGTTGCCTTGTTTAATCTGGAAACTGGAGGGTCCACCTCCGGTGGCACAGTCCACTAATTAAGGAGGGACTCCTCATAGGAGTAACATCTAGTAGAGCACTTGGGAACCCCACGGGGATGCTTTGGTCGTCCCAACTTTTTAGCGACAATTCTGACAAAATAGGCGGTGAAAGGAAACCAGGCCTCAGGACAGATCCAGGCAGGATGGGCCCCCCCCCCCCGGCCCCCCATCGCTACTTAGCGCCCTGCCCCCACCTCAGGAAAGTGGCCAGACCACCCAAAAAAAAAATACATCCCCAGCATATGCGGAGGGAGGGGGGCAGGATGAGGGGGGATGCCTGTGGGAGGAGGGGAACCCGGGGGTCCGAGAGTCCCAAGGAGGGGCCCATGTCAACCCCAAAACCCTCCAGGGGTGAAGGGTCAAACAGTTACTCACCATACCAGGAACAGGGTGGGCACCATTCCAGATAGATCCTCCTCTCTATCGAAATGGGGGGGCTGTCGGCCAGGAGGAACACTGCGACTCAGGCCAAAGCCAGGTCCTATGCGACCTTGTGAGATGTTTAACACGCAGGGCCAACCCCTGTCCATTGGGGCTATGTTGTGACTGACCTAGCGCAGAGCTGAGGCCTGAACATGTGCGCTGGCCATACTGGGGTGACCACTGGATCTAAAATATCCAGCCCATTGCCCAGTCCGGTAGTTCATTATAGATATCACCAGAAAAAATCCAGGAGAAAAAAAATGTCAGATCTAAAAATTTTGCCAGGACCAAAGATCCCAGCAAGGAACTAGGTCCTTATTCCTGACTAGGCAGAAAAGAACTGAGTGACTATAGCAGGAAGAGGGGAGTATATCCCCTGGGACTGTCCATGGGTGTAGCCAGAAGTTTTTTCTGCCTTGTGTCCTACTCCTGTAGGGGGGCAACATAACCCAATGGTCAAGAATTATAGGAGCTGTGTCCGTCATTGAACGAAAAAAAAAAAGAAGGACATAGGTGTGCTTTTAATTGTTCTCCTATGCAGGAAGAAGTTTGTTCCTTCTTTGTGTTACTGCAAAACATGTACTAGATTTACTTATACTAAATAAAACCTCTAGAATATTTGTGAAATACAAGTTAATATACTCACATTCTTTTTCTTTTGATATTCTTGCATAACCTTTGCAATCCGCTGGTATTCCTGAAAAATACAGTAACTTTTATAATTAGGGTCATATTTTAACTTACTAGTAAGCAGCAAATGTAATACAAAGTGGGTATTTAGTAACACTGCAGTACAGGCTAATCAAACTTTATCAATCCTGTTTTTTCATTTAAAAAAACACTACAAACACACTTGATAATTAAATAAAAAAATGCTCTGTAGGTTAATCAGGCATTAGAAGTGTTAGCTGAGGCTGGTATGGAAAGCTCTGTTAAGTTAGCGCTGCGAATCTCATGTGAAGTGTGGTGAGAATAGTGAATGAGAATCTGACTAATGCTGGCCATACACTAAAATTAAATTCAATCAGTGGGTGGCTAGGTTGGCACCACTCTGCCAGACATCCTTCTATTGAAAAACTGAAGGTGCCAGACAGAAAATGCATCCAATTAGATGCAGGCACTGTTTGGGTATTTTGAAAACTGGTGGTATTGGCTGTTAGAATGCAATAGCTACACTTGGAGATTTGTCTATACATGCTGTTTAGCGTGGGTGGAGAAATTTTGCCTGATTCAGCAGAAAGTGGCTTGAATTTGAGTAATTTATGGGGACCTTTAGGCTGGTCATACGCCGATACATATTTCTCGATTTCATTCAATTAGGCTTTGGTAATAAAACCTGGAAGCTAAAATGGTTTCTATGCAGGGCTGTACAAAATGTTGCACTTTTAGTATATCAACCCCACTGTGTTTAGGTAATTGCGTTTCCTATTTTGGAATCAACAATGTACCACACATACAATGATATCGACACACTAATACATAATATGTTCTCTCTCTCTTTCTATATATTCCCGGAGAGAACAAAATAAAAAGATGGTATTAATTACATAGTACTGTAGTAGGATTATGGAATTTACAGTATTTTTGGTCAACATTCCTTTTTAAAGGATAGTTTACACTAAAACAGTCATTATATGAAATACAGACTACAAAAATTCTCTTAAAATGGAAGATAAAACTATAAAAAGATAAAATTAAAAACAAAAAAACATGCACATTTCAAGTCGTATACACTTAAAATAGGATGAAGGTTGAATGAAATAAAGCACAGCTTGGCAGCATAGTTGCTAAGCGGCAAGTATTCTTTCTACGCAGGGTTTGAGAGTTCTGGGTTTCCCACCATATACTACTACCTACATAGAGTATGTATCTTCTACCCATGTTATTTGAATATGTTTACTCTAACTGCTTTGTTTTTTTCCCACAATTTAGACAACACTTTACCCAGATTGGCTCAAATTATTATATATACACACATACCTACGTACATATGTAGCACCCTACAGGTAGGTGCTAGGTAAATGTATAGTGGGCTTTGTCTGCCTAACAGCAGGGCCATGATTTCTTTTAGTAGGGTGTCATGGTTTCCAGGTGTGTCTGCTGAAGGGGGAGTCTCCCCACTTGCTCCTGTGAGAGGCTTCTCATAGGGCAGTGGAGGAAACCCAATCGGGGATAATTTCAGGCTTGTAACTACCCAGAAGGCAGATTCTGCCGCAAAGGATTCTGGGAGTTGGTATAAGTTTGAGGGAGAGCATGACTCATTGTCTTTGGTGGGAAGCAGAGTCCCAGGAGGGAGAGGATGGCTGTCTCTCCTCCTGTCAGGTGGGATGTCTCGGGTGCTGCCTGGGAATCCAGAGAGTGACGAGTTGAGCTGAGGGGGATCCGGTGTGCCGAGAACCAGCGGAGAGAGAGGGGTCCAGTCCCAGGAAAGCCTACACAGGTCGCGAGTACTGAGGATTGGCCCTGGGGGTCTGCCTAGTGTCAGTGGGGACCACTCCGGAGAAGGTTATAGGATCCAAGTGTCAGCTAGCGGTAAAAGGGTGTACTTAGTCAGAGGACCCTGAAGTCACAGAAGGGGTACCTAGTCAGGGGACCCTAAAGAGTTAAAGGGGGCACCTGCAGTTTGGGCCCTGAAGAGACAGTGTGCAGTGTTTTAGTTGAGAGTTGCAGCCATACAGGATTTCACAACAGTCTACCTCAAGTCAGTGCAAGGCTTGGGGAGGAAGTTAGTGACTTTGCAGTACAGTAGTGTCCGTAGCTCATTGTTCTACAGTCCTGGATCTTCTAGACTCAAGGTCGAGGATTCAGCACTTCATTCAAGTTACAGTGTCAGTGAGCGTTGGCCTAGCGTCACCCTATTTAACAGACCTTTTCCTGAGAAAGTCCCAAGTTGTACTTAGTCGAGCCTATAGGAGTATCCCACTCATTCCCTTCTCCCATTCCCTAAAACTACAATAAAACAACCAAAGATGCCGGAGTTGTCAATGTGTCAGTTCTCACACCCAGGGCCGCAGCTCACATGGGCTGGAGAGGTAACCGGTATCAATGGCAGACCCACCTCAGGCCACAGGCCTGGAAACCTTGCTACACATACATACATACATACATACATACATACATAGTAAAACCTTGGATTAAGAGCGTTTTGCAAGACAATACGTTTTTTATTTTTAAATTGTGACTTGATAAACAAGTAGTATCACGTCACAGGTGAGATTAAAAGAGAAGGGAGACGCCTCAAAGTGCAGCAATATGGTTACATTTGAAGGTTCAACATTTAGCAACTTACACGGTTGATGCCAGGGCCAGATTAACATAGGGGCTATTGGAGCTGCAGCTCCAGGCCCCTACCTTAATATAGGCCCCGGGTTGGCCATATTCACTGTTACCGCTCTTCTGTCACTTGTAAACACAGAAGTCTGGCTTCTATGCTCGCTTCCCCAGGCAGCTCCCTCAGAACCTCCCCACACAGCACGACGGCCGGACAAGGAGGGACAGTTGCCGATGCATGGATGTATTTATGGGCTTCAGAGACAGCATCCCATGTTGAATTAGGCATGCATGGCTGCACCCTTCCTCCTCTGGGTGCATGCCAAGGCACGGCCCTTAAGGCCCTTCAAAATCCTCAGCACCAAGCCCATGATGCTCTTAATCCGGCCCTGGTTGATGCTTAAAACAGACACATCTAAGTATGGAGGCATCCGGGGTAAAGCCGTCCACATAAACCATCCTCCTCACCACCATCCCTTCCACGCTGCGCTCCACGAACGCTTCATGCCTCCGTTTCAGATTGCTCTATTGCAGGGGAGTCTTCCCGGTCATGCCTGCAGACTGACAACGGTGAGAGGCGGTGGTGAGGACGACGGTCTATGTGGACAGCTTTACCCCGGTTGCCTGCATTCTTAGATGTGCCTCTTTTAATCATCAACCATGTGAGTTGCTAAATGTTAAACCTTCATTAAATGTAATCATATTGCTACACTTAGAGGCGCCTCTCTTCTCTTTTATACTCAGTAGCTCCTGCTGGATTTTGCTTCTTAGCCCCTCGTGGAGGCTGCCATTTGTGGATGGACATTTTATGAACCAATAAATGAAAGAATTATGCTCGCAATGCAAGGTTTTACTGTTTGTGTGTGTGTATATATAGTGGCAGAAACATTAGACTAAGTTCTATAAGAGGAAAACATCCTTCACACTCCTGTACACTGTGGGATTTCTTAGCACTATGAATATGAATTACATATATTTAAAAGGTCTGAATTGTGCATATATGCATGACATTGCATTTGCATATGTGTTTTTATTTACGGCTGTTCCATTTAATGACTTTTTTTTTTTTACTGTGCCAAGTGGGCAGATATAATGCCTGTGTAGCAGAGTGGACTACTGAGAGACTCTTCTTTCACAGCAGAACATTGCTCAAAGCAATTACACTGCCTCCGCCAGGCTTGCCTTCTTCCCATACTGCATCCTGGTACATCTCATGATTAATCAGACCAGGCAACCTTCTTCTATTGCTCCGTAATCCAGATCTGATGATCATGTGCCCATTGTAGGTGCTTCTGACCATTGGCATATGTCAGCATGGGCACCCTGATCAGTTTGAGGCTACGCAGCCTCTTATGCAACAAAACTATAATGCACTGTGTTCTGACACCGATCGCAGCCAGCATTAACTTTTTCAACAATATGAACTACAGTAGCTCTTCTATGGAGTCGGAGTACAGAGGCCTGCCGCCAGTTTGTTGGTTTTCCTTCCCTGGACCACTTTTGGTGCATCCCTACCACTGCAGAGCGGGAACATCCCACAAGAGTAGCGGTGTTGGAGTTGCTCTGACCCAGTAGTTTAGCTATTATAATTTGGCCCTTATCAATGTCGATCAAATCCTTATTCTTGCTCATTTTTGTTTCTACTTTCAACACATCATCTTCAGGGACAAGATGTTCACTTGCTGTCTAATATATCCCACCAACTTTCAGATGCCATTGTAATAAGATAAGCAAAATTATTTACTTTACAGTCGTCAAGTTATGGCTTATTGGTATATATACTTTCAGAAGCCACAATACATAGTTACTTCATGAAAAAAGAAAGAAAAGAAAAAAAAAAAAAAAAGGTGGACTGATTTTATTTGTAATCCTCCTTCCCTATACTTTATCATCATATCCGTCTTCATACAAAATGAAGCCCATATTTAGGGTGTAACATGTTACTAAATCACCTGCCGCCACCCAACCCTCCATTGTGACAGCGGCAAGGGTTCTTCTCCCTGCACCCCCTGTCACTATTCAAATACAGCTTGGCTCCGCCCACCCAGCAACATCATTCATTCACAGAGTTCTGTGAATGAATGAACTACAACTACTGTTAGCCATTGCAGCAGACAGCTTTTTTTTTTTTTTTTTTTAAATCAGAAAACGTCTTTATTGAGAGAAATTCACATCACAACGGTAAACAACATTACAGGGTTCAGGCAGAATAGCAAGAAATCACCATTACCATGCAGAACAAATACATCACATTCCCCCGAATCAGGCAACCCCCAACAACAAAGCCAGTTAACAGTATCACTGCGCAGCAGACAGCTTTTAGTTCTCAATGAACTAAGAGGGCACTGGTGAGCGGTCTCGTAGTTCATTGATCTTCCTGGACTTCAGTAGCTGCCTGCTCGTGTCAGAGGTACGGGGGAACAGCTATACCGATAGGTAAATGTAGCCTTTAAAGAATAACTTTCATGATATATTAAAGCCACCATTGTTGAACGCCTACTTAAAATAATAGTTGACTGACTGTCATGCTAATTCTGTGACTTAAATACCTGGAAGCAGTATGAACATCAGGTCATCAGTATATGTATGTGAAGATGATTGTGGGCATTGAAGGAAAAAGTGATATAAACATAGGTAGAGGGTCAGTATGATACTCACATGCTCATTCTCTGGGTTCCTAGGCAATTTGCTCATAACAGCATCCAGCTCACTAAATTTCTTTAAGACAGCCTGGACTTCAGCAGACAGTTCTTTGTACTCAGAGTACTGGTCATTAAAAACCGCCTTATAGCGATCTCGCTCATCATCAGAGTTTATTGCCTGGTATTTTCTGTAATAAAAAGATTATTTTTTTTGTATAAGATACATTGTAGGATATTTAAATATAATTAAATATAATTATTATAGATTGTTATTTGAGGCATGCATGGCAACACATCAATGCAAGCGTTTTCAAATGCTCAAGGTGAGAAATAGGCCTTAATTTACATCAATATCTGAAAACCTATACTTCTGAATGCCACAAATCTTGTTCACATCTAATAGAATATGAAGTGAACCTTGTATCAATATTATAAAGAAACTGAGGCCAGGATATCAGGGTGAAACCCAATTTGCCCACTCTGCATCACTACACAGAGAAAAAATACTGGAAAAAAAGGTTCTATAGCATCCAAGGCCATGATGCCAAAGTGTTTCTCTTCCCCCCGGGATGAGTAGAGCAGCAGCACAAGTAAATGAAGAACCAAAAGAGATAACATTATTGGGAGTCTCCCATAGCAATAATGGAAATAAAATGCTTGATAAATATAATTTTGACAATTCTGGTACTTACCTAGATATTTTCCATTTAATAATGCAACCCAAAAATAATCAATTTGTAAAATATGTACTTTTTAAAAGTCATTTACACTGGAATAAGCATGCATCAAGCAAAGTCAGAGTAAAACAAGAATGTCTGAAAGTACTTGTTACAGGTCAGTGACACAAAGTACTGAAACACTGGATCTGCAACAAAGTCAGACAACTAGCATTTTCCAAAGAAAAGGTTAAATAATGGCAGCTTCATCCAGTCCTTTCCAGAATTCCAATCGCTCCCGGACACCCTTGTGTGTGGGCCACTAAGGGGGTCAAATAGTTGATAGATCTGTGTGAGGGAGGCACTCTGGCCACATTTGACAGGTTGAAAAATACATTTGATCTGCCAAATTTCTTCTCCGTTTGGTTCCTGCAACTTCGCCGCCACGCTTTTAGGTCATAGTTTGGCTAAACTGTGATTCATTTGGAGAATGATGATCTGAAAGTTCTTCTTTGAGATGACACTTTATGTAAACCATTATCCATGATTTACAAGACTTTTATCCAGGCCTGAATGAATGGACGGTAATAGTTGCATGCCTTGTGGCGGGCGGAGGAGCAGAATCTAAACAAGGACGACTGAGTAGATATGCGGGAATACCCTTTCCAACAGTTGATAGGCTAATCCAATTTAAGATTTTACACAGAATTTATTACACACCACAACCACTGCAACCATATTCACCAGACTGCTCCTTCCTGCTGCTGGAGAAGCATGCACATGGGATCCGGCCGGATTCCATCTTTTGGGATTGCCCGAAAATTCAAGTTTATTGGCAAACAGTGACAACATGCTGTTACTACCATCCCTGTTCCCTTAATCAATTGTGAATGCCGCTGGCAATAATTGCATGCTTGAATTCAGACATGCTGGTTGTCCCCAAGTCGTTCGGCCTGGGTACAATCAGCCTGCCCATGGATGGATCGAATCTCGGCTGGTCCCTGCTGAACTGGCCGAGATTCAAACCATCTATGGCTGGCTTCAACTAGATCTTTTTTATAGCAAGAATCCTTATCTGAAAGAACACGTTTTCAACATATGTAAAGCCAGTTTCTATTAATTGTTCCACAGGATAAATAATCCCGATATTCCTGTTCCTGTGCTAGATAGTGTCTTGTCTTACAGTGCCTTGAAAAAGTATTCACACCCCTTGAAATTTTCCAAATTTTGTCATGTTACAACCAAAATTGTAAACGTATTTTACTGTGATTTTATGTGATAGACCAACACAAAGTGGCACATCATTGTGAAGTGGAAGGAAAATGATAAATGGTTTTTAAATTTTTTACAAATAAATATCTGAAAAGTGTGGCGTGCATTTGTATTCAGCCCCCTTTACTCTGATACCCCTAACTAAAATCTAGTGGAACCAATTGCCTTCATAAGTCATCTAATTAGTTAATAGAGTACACCTGTGTGTAATCTAATCTCAGTATAAATACAGCTGTTCTGTGAAGTCTTCAGAGGTTTGTTAGAGAACCTTTGTGAGCAAACAGCATTATGAAGGCCAAGGAACACACCAGAAAGGTCAGGGATAACGTTGTGGAGAAGTTTAAAGCATGGTTGGGTTATAAAAAAAATATCCCTAGCTTTGAACCACTCACAGACCACTGTTCAATCCATCCTCCAAAAATGGAAAGAGTATGACACAACTGCAAACCTACCAAGACATGGCCATCCACCTAAACTGACAGGCCGGGCAAGGAGAGCATTAATCAGAGAAGCAACCAGGAGGCCCATGGTAACTCTGGAGGAAGCTCAGGTGGGAGAATCTGTCCGCAGGAAAACGATTAGTTGTGCACTCCACAAACCTAGCCTTGATTGAAGAGTGACAAGAAGAAAGCCTTTGTTGAAAGAAAGCAATAAGAAGTCCCGATTGCACTTTGGGAGAAGCCGTGTGGGGGACACAGCAAACATGTGGAAGAAGGTGCTCTGGTCAGATGAGGCCAAAATTGAACTTTTTGGCCTAAAAGCAAAACGCGTGTATGTGGCAGAAAACTAACACTGCACATCACCCTGAACACACCATCCCCACTGTGAAACATGGTGGTGGCAGCATCCTGTTGGGGGGATGCTTTTCTTTATAAGGGTCAGGGAAGCCGGTCAGAGTTGATGGATGGAGCCAAATACAAGGCAATCTTAGAAGAAAACCTGTTAAGAGTCTGCAAAAGACTTAAGACTGAGGTGGGGGGTTCACATTCCAGCAGGACAATGACCCTAAACATACAGCCAGAGCTACAATGGAATGGTTTAGATCGGGGTCCTCAAACTACGGCCCTCCAGCTGTTGCAAAACTACACATCCCATGAGGCATCATAAAACTCTGACAATAACAGACATGACTAGGCATGATGGGAATTGTAGTTCCTGAACCACTGGAGGGCCATAGTTTGAAGACCTTTGGTTTAGATCAAAGCATATTCATGTGTTAGAATGGTCCAGTCAAAGTCCAGACCTAAATCCAATTGAGAAGCTGTGGCAAGACTTGAAAATTGCTGTTCACAGATGCTCTCCATCCAATCAGACAGAGCTTGAGCTATTTTACAAAAAAGAAATCGGCAAAAATGTCACTCTATATGTGCAAAGCTGATAGATACATACCCAAAAAGACTTGCAGTTGTAATTTCAGCAAAAGGTGGTTCTACAAAGTATTGACTCAGGGGGGCTGAATACAAATACATGTCACACTTTTCAGATATTTGTAAAAAAAAATAAAAAAACATTTGTCATTTTCCTTTCACTGGACAATAATGTGCCACTTTGTGTTGGTCTATCACATAAAATCCCAATAAAATACATTCATATTTTTGGTTGTAGCATGACAAAATGTGGAAATTTTTGAAGGGAGGTATGAGTACTTTTTGAAGGCACTGTACTGTATCTCCCTGATATCTTCTTTTAATTCAGCAGCAGCCTGTAAAGGTTTCTGTCAGCCTTCTTCTCTAGCTAAGACAAGACATACAATCAAGGCTGGAAATGCACACATTTTAATCACAGAGAGTGACAGTTTTTGAGACCAAGGAGAGGCGGGAGTTTCCAATAAGGAAGTGACTGCTCTGGGCTTCATCAAAATGGCAGCCTCCAGCAAGAAGAAAACAGGAGCAATGCTGGGAGCAATTTACAGCACACACTCATTTTGGTGGCATAATTAATCATGTAAAATGTATGCTCTTTTGTTAAAGAACAATAATTGTTATCAAAACTGTTATAGGTAAAGTTCTGCTTTAATTGAACCTGTTTCTTTGTCCTGCATGGGCTCATTTACCTATACAGGGTAACTACCCGAGTATAACTTTAAGGTTATAGGGCACAATAAGGTCCCTTTCCCACGGCTCCGTTCTGTCGACAGAGTCCGTTCTGGTCAGCGGGGGATTGATCCTCCGATCCCCGCTGAGCAGGCGGATGACAGCTCCATGTCTGCTCTGTATGCGGAGACGGAGCGGTCAGATCCATGCTGTCCTCTATAGGGGAATCGGATGAGAACGGACCGCCTGTCCATTCTCATCCAATCCGATCGACGGATGGAAAATAGGGTTTCCATCTGTCAGGATTTGACGGACAGGATCGGATCGGATGGCAGCGGAGATGTCTCCGGTGACATCCGCTGCCCCATAGGGATGCATTGGGCATCCGATCAGGTCCGCCTGAAAAACTTATAAAATAAAACTCCTGCATGCTGTATCGTTGAAACATTTTAATCAAAACACACATTCTATCGAATCCAATGGTAGTGAGCTTAAAAAGGAATGAAAATTATTGAAACAGAAAAAAGGAATGTAAACCTGGCCAAAATGCAACGCATCAAAACGCACTGTACAGAAAAGAACTGGCCCTTAAACACTTACCTGGGGTTCCTGGTGATATTGTTAACGTGAAAAAACACGGTTTTCCCTCTAACTTTACACTTACACATTGTTTTACAAACTGGTTTAGCAAAAATGGATTCCATCAATACTTACGCCACATAATCCGGCATGACAATGGGCTTTGGTATATGTCCTGCTGGAATATATCCGCTAATCAGCTCAGGCCGCATGTCACCAACTTTATTAGCTCGTTGCTGCATTGGGCCATCCAGTACCATATGGTCATTACCCGCAGACACGTCGTGCTAAAATACAGGAAAAACACATCATTAGATGCTAAAACACACACGGATGTAGGTGATAATGGGCCTCTAATTTTCAGATTAACAGCAAAACTGAGTTCTAGCTTCTTTCACTTCTTGGAAACTCCAGTAACAAGATCGGATTTAGCTGGCTACAATAGATTCTGTCTATGTAACCACAAAGGCTAGCTGCACATGAGATCAGCAGTGACGTAACGTAAGTAGCTACTTAAGCTGGTGATTCTGTATCCACCTCTGCCGCAGAAAAAACAAAGTTGCTGGGAAGGGAAGGAAGGAAAAACAAATTAAAAGAAGAAAAAAAAAAAAATAGGCCCCAAAGCCACAATTTATTGGACTTCAGCAACATGCGGGTATGGGCTGTAATACAGTTGTGCTAGACTTTTCAAGCTCTATATGCTTATCAGAAGTATAATGGCCCATTGAATCAGCAGCATAGAAACTCCAGCAACAGAGATGTCTACCCAGAACAAGGGTACCAAAAAATTTGGATACATAAGCATTGTCTAACTGGTACGTCTTTGGTCTATAATGGATATGTTAAAAAGGAAGATGGCAGAGACAAGTCCCTATTTTTCCATGCCCATAGAGACTAAAAATCCATTACAAAGACTGTTGGAGGACGAGTATCAAAGTTCAGCTAAAGGCTCCCTTTTTTCCCCCTCTATTTATAATTCCCATGAACAATGTTGCAGGAAAACACTGTCAGTTTACTGCGCAGTTAGAGAGTCATAGCCAGCCACTAATAGGTAGTCTGGATGTAGATTGAGGGAGGTCATTGATACCTTTTACAAGGAACAATTAAAATGGCTTGATCAGCAGGATCAACAGGTATTTGAATTATATTCCTGGAAGCATTTTTTTTCAAAACACTTAACTGTGATAATACTCTCCATTACATATAGTATTTTAGCCAATGTCCATAGTTTAAGAGACAATTCCCACATGTTAAAAGGACTAACAGATCACGGACAGGGTAAAAAAAGAGAACAACATTACATGAATGACCAGCAGAGGCCACCGATAGGTTGGAAGGTTGGAATTGACGAATGGAGACCACAAATATAGTCCCGCAAGGCTTATGCCAGATTACTAGAGTAAAATATTAGCACATGGCAGTCTTACCACAAATCATCTAATAACCGATTATTTACTACTCATTTCAGGTCTAGTGAAACCATTGTCAGCAGGAATATAAATTAAATTAAAAAGGAGGACTTCAGGAATAGGATTACTTGATACACTTACTTTGGGCTAGCTTGGCTCAAACCAATTATGCAGATGCCACCGAAGTGTGGCCAGTGGTGAATATATAAATGAATGTTGTAGCCCAGGGGTAGGCAATTTTAAAGAGGTGAAGATCTACCTGAACAACATGGGAGAAGTGAATGATCACGACACAGTGTCACCCAGTGTATTGCTTCACACTAACCTGAAGATCTCTTCTTTCCTGCTGCTGGCACCACTCTGGAAACTGGTAGCCTGGAAATAAGAAGCAGAGTGCAGTTGGTATCACTCCGCATGGGACAGGAGCCAGCACTACAGAGGAGGCATCAGCTTATGCGGCTCTTGCTCCTTACCACAGCTCCAACTTTACAGGTAGTCCCTCTGCATTGCACTCTGATGTTCTGGAAGGCAGGTCAGCAATCTACCAATCACCTGGCCGTGATCTCTGTGGGTTTGCGGACCCTAGTTGTAGTGTATGCTACATACAAGAAGCAGTGTCTCTTCTTGCAGGTGCTCTAGTGACTTCCCCTTGAGGTTAAATAAAGAGCATCGCTTCCTCCGGCACCCCAGCCATTCAGGGGAAGCATTGTATTTTTTTCAATCAACAGAAGGCTCCCTCAAATTGGCCAAAGTGGAGAGGCGGGTAAATTACCGTAAATCACAATCTCCACCTCGGCCAATTGGTGACCAAGTACATAGAGGGGAAGTCGCTAGAACACCCACCAGAATAGAATGCCACTCCCTGCATGTAGCATAGGCTACAAGAATAAAAATTACAGATTCACAATTAGCCACAAGAAAAGAAGCATCTGCATATAGTTTTAGCCAAGCTGGCTTAAAGTAATCTCATTCCTGCAGTCCTTCTTTAAATCTCTCTAAAGCTGCCCATAGAGGAGTCATTTTTATTATCCGTTCAACCAGAGGTTTGAACAAAAAAAATAAAATTTAAAAGATACCCGATACCCCCATCCACACACTTGATGCCTCCTCTGTAGTGCCGGCTCCTGTCCCATGTAGAGTGATACCAACTGCACTCCATCTCTTATCCCGGCTAGCGGTCTCCAGAGTGGTGCCAGCAGCAGAAAAGAAGAGAGCTTCAGATCAATGTGAACCAATATACGGAGCATAAAAGTATAGGGCTGCTATCACACTGATGTGCTGCGGTTTACCCACACAGTAGGTGCAGTGCAGTGTGGAATCCTCCATCCCCCCCCCCCCAAGCCTTTGTATTTGGACAGCAGGAAGACTTTCCTGCCATCAGAATACTCCGATTTCTCGACAAGCTCCCTACTGATACATGGATGGAAATTTAGCCGATCCCTGCTGAACCAGCTAAATTTTGACCCATGTATGGCTGGCATAACAGAGCCTGGGATAGCATTAAAAATCCAACAGTACTTCTTATCCTACCTCATTCTAGCCAAAATTTGATAAAAGTTCTATACTAGAGGAGCAATTTAATTTTATCTTGTCATTTTAAAATGATTTGGCATATATATATATATATATATATATATATATATATATATATACATATACACACACACACACACACATACATACACACACACACACACACCTTCATGAATCATAGCTATTGATCTACCCTTTCGTCTGGCCTATAATTTTGACCTGAAAAAAGGCCCATTTTTTGGTCTAGCCTTTTCTAGAAATTAATCTTCATAGGTTATGCTACATGGGACTCTTCATGGTTGATGTACTTTCTGGAATGTACTTATGGATCCATTATTGGTCCATGGTTGGACCCCCTCACTCTCCACATTTGTATATTTTTGTACTTGACTTTGTTTACTTACAATGTTCTATTACTATTTGAAATCTTAATAAAAAGATTGAAACAGAAAGACTTCCCTATCTTTTGTCTGCCAGGAATAACTAATCTCCTTGCGTCATTACAGAAACGCAATTGGTGAAGGTTGAGGTGACGGAACTCCGCCCTTTTCCACAACCAATATGAAACAAATGCTGAGGAACCCTAGAAGTATTTGTGCACCAGTAAAAAGTCATTATCACCTAGTTAGTTCATATATGCTACATTGTCACAAGCAAGGTTGTATACGTCATCTGTAAATACTGGGTTTAGCCAACACCTAACGTAAAGACCCAACTAATCAGCATGTGACTGCAGAATGAGCACAAGAAGGAACAAGTCTAGCACTATGTTAGTTACATTCCTTAGTAAGCCCATCTCCTCCTACATTGATGTGCCGCACATTCCTGGGAGTAATTACCATTCTCATGTTCCAGGTATATATAGTCCAGACTAAAACCTGCAAGATTGTTCACTGATCATTACTGTCTTTGTATAACATCCCCCATGATATGGCTCAGTGCATATTCAGGTTCTGACACACTCTAAAAATCACCAACGTGCGACACCAGCCAGCCACCCGACGCATATAAAAGGCTTGGAGATTTTATTTGAAGATTAGATTTGCATAAACGCAGTCAAATGCAAAAAGTAGCAGGGATATACTGTATATATGCATACTGACATGCATAACATTTATAACATTTTATCATAAATCAGCATCATTCAAGGACATGTATTGCAAATTGTTTTATTATACAGGATTTATATAGCGCTAACAGTTTGCGCAGCGCTTTACAATGAGAGGGAAGACAATACAGTTACAATACAATTCAATACAGGAGGAACTAGAGGGCACGGCTCGTTAGAGCTTACAATCTAGAAGGGAGGGTCAAGTGAAACAAAAGGCAATAACCATGGGGGATGGGCTGATGGAGAAAATGGAGGTATATTTGTTAAGTGTGGGTAGGATAGGCTTCTCTGAAAGGAGGGTTTTCAGAGATCATCTAAAAGCTAATAGAGTAGGAGATAATCGGACAGATAAGGGTAAGGAGTTCCATTGGATTGGAGAGGCTCTGGAAAAGTCCTGGAGGCGAGCATGGGAGGAGGTGATGAGGGAGCTAGAGAGCAGGAGGTTTTGAGAGGAATGAAGAGAGCGATTAGGTTGGTATTTTGAGACTAGGCTAGTGATGTAGCTGGGGGCTAAGCTGTGCATTGCTTTGTAAGATGTTGTAAGTATTTTGAATTTAATTTGTTGGGTGAGTGGAAGCCAGTGAAGGGCTTGACAGAGAGGAGCAGTTGCTTTAGTTAACTGTTTTAGCACAGTACTAAACACGAGTGGCTTGTTTGATTATAAAAAAGGTAATGCATAAGGGGCAGAAAAAAAAAAAATCCACAGATCTATAGCGTTTTTGTTTTATTGATGTTTTGTTTTTAACCCCTTGCCCTCTGGAAGATATACCCCTCTTCATGACCAGGCCATTTTTTGGGATACGGCAATGCGTTTCTTTCACTGACTATTGCGTGGTCGCCTGACGCTGTACCCAAAAAATAAATTTTTTAGCTGACCAATATAGCCAATGGGGGGAGATTTACTAAAACTGGAGCACTCAGAATCTGGTGCAGCTGTGCATGGTGGCCAATCATCTTGTTCAGTTAGAGCCGGTTCACACTGAGGCGATCCGACTTTGGGGGGCGACCTGTGAAGTCGCGTGCACATAATGGAAGTCTATGCAAGTCGCTCCGAGGTCGCCCTAAAGTAGTACAGGACCCTTTTTCTAAGTCGGAGCGACTTGTCTCGCTCCTATTAGAACGGGTCCTGTACTATTCAATGGACCGCGACTTGTCAGGCTGACAAGTTGCCTGACAAGTCACACTAGTCTGAATGGGCTCTAAAATGTAATGGCTTGTTTCTTTTCTAATAAAATAACAAACATGTTATACTTGCCTCCCCTGTGCAGTGGTTTTGCACAGCGTAGCCTGGATCCTCCTCTTCTCGGTTTCCTGGCTGAAGCTCCTGATCCCTCCCTCCTATTGAGTGTCCTCACAGCAAGCAGCTTGCTATGGGGGCACACGAGCCAAGCTGCAGCTCCATGTATCCATTCAGTCAACTCCGCCCCCTCTCTCTCCTGATTGGTTGAGTTTGATAGACAGCAGCGGGAGCCAATGGCGCCACTGCTGTGCCTCAGCCAATCAGGAGAGAGAGTCCCGGGCGGCTGAGGCACTCGTGGACATCGCTGGATAGAGAGGGGGCTCAGGTAAGTATTAGGTGACGGAGGTGGGCTGCTGCACACAGAAGGCTTTTTATCCTAATGCATAGAATGCAATAAGATAAAAAAAAAAACCTTATGACTTTACAACCCCTTTACAGTGCCTTGCGAAAGTATTCGGCCCCCTTGAACTTTGCGACCTTTTGCCACATTTCCGGCTTCAAACAAAGATATAAAACTGTTTTATATCTATTTTTATTTACGTATGTTAAATTGTTGCTTGCCATTGCTTTATACTACCTTTGGTTTGCCTGTCACACTCACCAATAATTCTTCAGATGGTTTTCGCAGCCACCATGCACACCCACAGTCCACTACACATACATTGAACAGTTAATCATCTGTATTACTTCACTTTGGCTGACTGGTCTTTAGAATAGTTTGTACCATCGGCACAGAACAACAAAGTCCTAACACTCGAAATACATGATTTACCAATACCTTCATTTTATGTACCAGCTATTTTTACCCCAGAAACTGTGGTTCCTCCTAACCTCAGTACTCAGGTATTTTATCCAATGGAAATTCCCAAAACATGGCCTGTTGGGGATATCAGTCATAAACACCAAGCCATTGACAATGAATTAAAGCACCTGTGCACTGTGAAAGAAAATCCTGAAAACATCACCTATGGGGGTTTTTGATGTTGGGAAACACTGTCCTAGAGCAGGGATCTCCAAACTACGGCCCTCCAGCTGTTGTGGAACAACACGTCCCATGAGGCATTGTAAAACTGACATCCACAGACATGGCTAGGCATAATGGGAATTGTAGTTCCTGAACAACTGGGAGGGCCATAGTTTGGAGACCCCTGCCCTAGAGGAACCTATGAACCTCTCTTAAAAAAAATTCATTAGAGGTTAGTGGTAAAAAATGCCCCCCTCCCTTACAGAGGTGGCCAGAATGCCACACTTCCAGATAGCTAAAAAGATCCTTGTTGTCTTGTGTGGTGGCCCCGGAAGTTTGTAGGCATCATCAAATGGGAGGTCAATCAGCCACATCCCAAGGAACCCTTAGCAATGTCTGGAGAAACCTTTTCCTTGGAACCCTGCTATACACTGCCAGCTTCTCGTATATTTTCACAGAAATTGGGGATATTCAATATTAGGGGTGCACTGGTGCCGATACTAAGCATTTGCACGAGTACTCGTACAAATGCTCTGATAGCTCTGTGGTGCGATTTGAGCCAATACAAAATGAATGGACTCAAAATGGCATGGCAAAGAATCGCATGTGATTTGAACAGGAATGTGGTGTGATACCTGAACAAATCACATGCGGTTTCCCCTACTGCTCCTGTGTGAACCCAAAAGTGCTCAAAGTGCTTTTAGCCTGGGTTCACACAGGAGTGGCGCGGGACAGGAATCGCACCACAATCCTGTTCAAATTGAATGTGATTCTTTGCAGTGCAATTTAAGCCCATTCATTTTGTATGGGCTCAACCCGCAATGCAAAGGTATCAGTACTCGGTACCTGCGTACACTTGACCAAAAGTATCGGTTTTTGTACTCCCTGTTAAAAAAAAAAAAAATGGCATCAGTGCAACCCTACTGAAATTCACATATTTGGGCCTTTTCTACCTGTGAGCATACTACTACTGGGTTTTTATGTTATACCAGCACTGGGATAAGTACTGTTTGCATATTTTCAACATGACCTGCCGTCTTCCTATCCTCCAGATAAAGCTTTGATAGAGTTCGTGTAAAATGACTGTACATTGGATCTATACTTTACCAGGCAGCTGATAAACAAAACAAACCTAAAAAATAGATAGAAAAACAGGTTTGTCTAGCTTGCTAAAAATATTATAATGAATAATTTATGAGCAGGTCAGGACGCACACTGCATGTCTAGACCCATCTCTCTACAAGTAAGAAAATAAAAACTGCAATATATCAGGTGCTCAAGTAGCAAATGGAAGATACAAAGACATAACTTAAGTAATAATCTGCTACTGAGTAATAATAACAGTGTGGAAAAGGAGAAACATATTGGACACCAAGCAGAGTACTTTGCACTGTATCCAGCATTCTGTACTTCCCCCACACACCTTTTTATTAGGCCTCTTGCAGACGATACTCCTGTTTGAGCATCTCGCGGCTTGAAAAAGCTCAGTACAGCTTTTTGAGATAAAATACAGCCCATTAATTGTAATGTGCCTACGCACACAGGTGCGTAAACAAGCACTGTGCATTCTTCAGTAAGAAGAAAATAGAAAAATCTGCATTTTTGGTCAGTAATTTAAGCCTCAATGCACGCAAATACATAAAAAAAAAAAAAAAAAAAGGTCTGGAAAAAGAAGATGCTCAAATAGAAGTATCCTGTGCAAGAGGCCTTAATGGAAAGCAAAGCTAACAAACAATCCACATAACATATTACAAGGATGCGGGTGCCACTGTCAGAATACAATGTCCAAAAAGGGAAAATTGCTCCATTCGCCACAATTGTGTGGATGGAAGAATCTGTTAGTTTTTGTTTGTTTGGCTTCCTAATTGAACGGAAAAAAAAAAAACAAAAAAAAACCATCTATGGCAACTACTTCTGGACCGGAAGATTTTCCCCATTAATGACCAGGCCATTTTTTGTTATTCTGCACTGCGTTATTTTAACTGACAAATCGTGCGACGCTGTACCCAAATAAAATTGATGTCTTTTTTTTCCCCCAATAATAGAACTTTCTTTTGGTGGTATTTGATCACCTCTGCGATTATTTTTTTGCTATAAACAAAAAAAGCTACAATTCTGGGAAAAAAAAAAAACACACAACAATAATATTTTTCCCTTTCTGCTATAGAACATTCCTAAAAAAAAAAAAAAACAAAAAAAAAAAACACAACAATAATATTTTTCTCTTTCTGCTATAGAACATTCCTAAAAAAAAAAAAAAAAAAATTATTATATATATATATATATACATATATATATATATATATATAAATAAATAAAATCTAATTTTTCATCATTTTAGGCCAATACGTTTTCTACTACATATTTTTGGAAAAAAAAAAAAAAAATCCTAATAAGCGTATTTTGATAGGTTTGCGCAAAAGTTATCGCATCTACAAACTAGGGAAAAGATTTATGTCATTTTTATTTTATTTATTTTTTCTTTTACTAGTACTGACGGCGATCAGCAATTTTTAGCAGGACTGCAACATTGCGGCAGACAGATCAGACACCTGACATTTTTTACACTTTTGGGGTACCAGTGACATTACTACAGTAATCAGTGCTAAAAATATGCACTGTTACTGTACTGACACTGGCAGGAAAGGGGTTAACACCAGGGGCGATCAAAGTGTTAAATCTATGCCTAGGGGGCGTTTTCCAACTGGGAGGGGGAATGGGTTTATGGAATCAACACAGGGACCCGTGTTCCTAAAAAGGAGGAACACAGGAGCCCTGTGTCGATTGCTGACAGAACAACTGTCTGCGGTGTTTACAACAGCAGACTGCCATTCTGTCTCCATGAGAATGATTGCGAGTGCCCGGCGGCAATCGTGGCCGCCGGCCCCGCAGATCACCTTCCCCGCTGGCGAATGGGCGCTCGCTATAACACATCATTTGAGGAACACCAGGCCCCTGATCTGTGCAACCAATCAGGTTGCACAGATCAGGGGCCAACCAATTCTATAGAAGTGCAAACCAACCTAAATGCAGTATGTGCCTGTCCAGTTTTGGTAAGCAAGGGGTTTCTGCACCCCTACGATCTCTCCCGCGAAGCAACGTATGGGTACGTCGTTTCACTGGAACCTACTGACGTATAGCTGCGGGGGCTGCTCAGCAAGTGGTTAAAGGGGTTGTAAAGTCAGTCACAGAATGCATTAAGATAGAAAAACCTTATGCGTGCAGCAGCAGCCCCCCTAACACTTACCTGAGGTCCCTCTCTGTCCAACGATGTCCACAAGTGTCTTAGCCATCTGAGATTCTCCCTCCTGATTGGCTGAGACACAGCAGCGGCACTGTGGCTACCTCTGCTGTCAAAGTCAGCTAGCCAATAAGGAGAGAGAGGGGGCGGGGCCGGGTCAGGGCTTCGTGTTTAAATAGGCACAGGGAGCCGTGACAAGGCTCAAGTGCCCCCATAGCAAGCTGCTTGCTGTGGGGGCACTCACTAGGAGGTGGTAAGTATAACATATTTATTATTTTTATAGAAAAAAAAAAAAAAAAACACAAGACTTTACAAATTTCTTTTATAATCCATAAACATCCACTAAATAATGGACTTAATCTGTTTTTATTAAATTGTTTCTGTCTCCTTCTGCCTTTCATTTTCCAACCTCTCATTCACCTGCTCACCTTTATTTGTGTGCAATGAGGAGTGCATGCAAGTTGTGATCCATGCACTGCTCAAAAGCACACTACAAATCCCATAGTTCCTAGTACACCTCAGAAGCAAGTAAGAGGATGAGGGTGGCTATGTTTCTACTACACGCAGTGGGACCATGAAGAATGGATGTAGCCACTTTCTAAAAGGAAATTAGAGCAAAGCAAAAAGATAACAAGAAAAAAAAAGGAATTTGGAGGAGGCTGAGTGCAACAAGTGTTATTTTAATCCAGAGTTTAGTGTCACTTTAAAGGACTGCTTTTCATGACTTTTTTCACTTTGGATTGTCCTTTTAATTTTTAATACTTGGAGATCTATATTGGACTTTTCCACTTAGTAATATGGACCACGTTTTTTGAATATTATTTATTCCTCCTTCTACCACGTTTGATTATTGCTATCTTTCTTCTTAATTTTTCATTTTTTTTTTCACAGTGGTTCGCCTATCATAGGGCATTGTGTACTTTTCATTTTAGGAATATTTTTTCATTTCACTTTTGGATTGAATCACTGCTATTTATATTACTGTGATTTTTATATCACTTTTCTCACTACACTTGGAAGAACATCTTTAGTTCACTCTTTATAGGGCACATTTCCTTCATCCCCTTCTAATTTATTTTTGGAGCTTGTGACCAGTTCTTCTATTCATAGAACCTGTGCAACTCGCTCCTTTGTCACAGGGCTGTTTTGCCTTTGCACACCCTTCAAAGCTGTCAGCAGCTCACTCTTCATAGGGCACCTTATAAGTTTGTTTATATTAATTGGTTCAGTCCGAGCTTTTAACCGTGAATGTAGTTTTCCTTCATGAAATTATATTTATTCCAAAATAGTCTGCTGAAAGCAAACAAAATTAGGTACTTTGGAATGACAAGTGTAAAAATAATCGAATGTAATTCTAAGAATTTTCATACAAAACATTCATTAAAAAAAATCTACCAGTGTATGGGCAGAATTAGAAATTTTAGGTACAACTCTACAGTGAGGCAAAAAAGTATGTGATCCCCTGCTGATTTTGTACATTTGCCCACTGACAAAGAAATGATCAGTCTATAATTTTAATAGTAGGTTTATTTTAACAGTGAGAGACAGAATGACAAGAAATATATCTAGAAAAACGCATTTCAAAAAAGTTATACATTGATTTGCATTTTAATGAGTGAAATAAGTATTTAACCCCTTCGCAAAACATGACTTAGTACTTGGTGGCAAAACCCTTGTTGGCAATCACAGAGATCAGATGTTTCTTGTAGTTGGCCACCAGGTTTGCACACATCTCAGGAAGGATTTTGTTCCACTCTTCTTTGCAGATCCTCTCCAAGTTAAGGCTTCGATGCTGACGTTTGGTAACTCGTACTTTCAGCTCCCTCCACATATTTTCTATGGGATTAAGGTATGGAGACTGGCTAGGCCACTCCAGGAACTTAATGTGCTTCTTCTTGAGCCACTCCTTTGTTGCCTTGGCTGTGTGTATTGGGTCATTGTTATGCTGGAATACCCATCCACTACCTATTTTCAATGCCCTGGCTGAGAGAAGGAGGTTCGGACCCAAGATTTGATGATACATGGCCACGTCCATCGTCCCTTTGATGTGGTGAAGTTTTCCTGTTCCCTTAGCAGAAAAACACCCCCAAAGCATAATGTTTCCACCTCCATGTTCGGCGGTGGGGATGGTGTTCTTGGAGTCATAGGCAGCATTCCCCCTTCTCCAAACACAATGAGTTGAGTTGATACCAAAGAGCTCAATTCTGGTCTCATCTGACTACAACACTTTCACCAGTTCTCTGAATCATTCAGATATTCATTAGCAAAATTCAGACGAACCTGTACATGTGCTTTCTTGAGCAGAGGGACTGCTTTCTTGGCGACTATGGTCCCAGCTGCCTTGAGATCATTGACAAGATTCTGGGCCGATTCCTCACCGTTCTCATGATCACTGAAACTCCACGAAATAAGATATTGCATGGAGCCCCAGACCAAGGGAGATTGATAGTGTTTTTGAGTTTCTTCCATTTGCGAAAAATCGCACCAACTGCTGTCACCCTCTCACCAAGCTGTTTGGCGATGGTCTTGTAGCCCATTCCAGCCTTGTGTAGGGCTACAATCTTGTCCCCGACATCCTTGGACAGCTCTTTGGTCTTGGCCATGGTAGAAAGATTGGAATCTGATTGACTGCTTTAGTGGACAGGTGTCTTTTATACAGGTAACAAGCGGAGATTAGGAGCACTCCTTTTAAAGGGGTTGTAAAGTCAGAAGGTTTTTAATCTTAATGCATTAAAATCAAATACCTTCTGGGTGTAGCAGCCTCTCCAGCACCACCTAATACTTACCTGAGCCCATCTCTTTCCAGCGATCTCCACGAGTCCCTCGGGCCATCCGGGACTCTCTGTCTCTCCTGATTGGCTGTGACACAGCCGTGGCACCATTGGTCTTCCGCGGCTGTCAAAGTCAGTTAGCCAATCAGAAGAGAGAGAGGGACTGGGGCCGAACGGCAGCTCCGTGCCTGATTGGACAGAAAGGAGCTGCAGCTCGGCTCAGGTGCCCCCATAGCAAGCTGTTTGCTTTGGGGGCACTCGACAGGAGGGAGGAGCTAGGAGCAACAATGAGGGACCAGAGAAGATGAGGATCAGGGCTGCTCTGTGCAAACCCAACTGCATAGAGGACGCAAGTATAATTTATTTATTTTTTTATTTAAATGAGACTTTACAATCACTTAAAAGGTAGCGCTCCCAATCTCAGCTCATTACTGTATAGATGACACCTGGGAGCCAGAAATCTTGCTGATTGATAGAGGATCAAATACTTCTTTCACTCATTAAAATGCAAATTTATAACTTTTTGAAATGCGTTTTTCCTCGATATTTTTGTTGTTATTCTGTCTCCCAATGTTAAACTAAACCTACCATTAAAATTACAG
Source organism: Pelophylax lessonae (assembly GCF_965119305.1). NCBI lineage: Eukaryota > Metazoa > Chordata > Amphibia > Anura > Ranidae > Pelophylax > Pelophylax lessonae. Next base: position 141,096,605 of record NC_138768.1, read on the forward strand.
ACTGATCAACTCTTTGTCAGTGGGCAAACGTACAAAATCAGCAGGGGATCAAATACTTTTTTCCCTAACTTTATCTATATTGGAGTACCCCAAAGATATAAAGCTTTTTTGGCCCACCATTGGCTGACATTACATTGGAAGGATCCCAACAATAATGTCAAGATCCATCCAGATGCCCAATCGACAGCTGGACCACGGCTGAGAACCTGAGCCAGCTGCTCTTGTCCCCTCCACAGCCAAGCACTCCAGTAAGCCCTGGAGACGCAGAGAGTGTAGACAGTAGACTGACAAACAGAGAACTAATCCATCAGCGGTCCTGGTTCCTGGGAGTTCTCAGGTTTAGAGCCGGCAGGGGACAGCTGCAGCATTAATTCCCACACTTTCCTTTAACCTTAAATAGCCTGTTTTAAATACAGGTGATATAAAAATAATTTTAATAAAGATGAGCTCCAAGCTCTTGTAGAAAAAATACTGTAGCTGCTGACTTTTAATATTAGGACACTTACCTGTCCAGGAATCCAGCAGTGTCTTCACCCCAACCAATTTTTTAATCGGCTCTCGAGTGCTGCCACTGCAATTTCTTGTAAGGGGAACCGGCAGTGAAGCCTTGTGGCTTTATAGCCGGCTCCCCCTACTGTGCATGCACAAGGCGCGCTGCACTTTGTGAATTGCCCAACAGTGATGGAAGGAGGAGGGGGCTGAACTTCTGGGTGACTTTCCTGTGGGGAAGTCACCCACAAGTGGGAGCAGGGACTGGTCAAAAAACAGGTACCAAATGTGACAGGGGAGGGGAGGGTGGAGTGCCGCCTTAACAACACCGGAGCTGCTGAACATAAAGATTACTCACCATGACTTTTGGTGGACTCATGTGGGAGCCTTGTGACTTCATCTATGAAACAGAAAGAAAAGCTTGTCAGATTAATCAGCGACATTCCTTGGTTGACAAATCAACTATATGGTATCCTTGAAGAAAGATTCATTACAAAATAAACAGCTGGAAAAAAAAAAAAAAAGACATCTAAAAAGGACTGAACTTTAATAGGTATAAACAGCAATAATTCTTATCAGCTCCAATAGTTTTATCTTAAAGCTCTTGTGAAGGGAAAAAACAAAAAACCTGTTATACTTTCCTGCGCTGTGCAATGATTTTCCCACAGAGCAGCCCTGATCCTCCTCTACTCAGGTCCCCTGCTGGCGCTCTGGGCCCCTCCCTCTTGCTGAGTTCCCCTATAGCAAACTGTCTATGGGGGCACTCGTGCGCTCGCTCTGGAGCCAGCTCTCTCATGTCTAGCCCCATCCCCAGCCTCACTGACTATAATTGACCAATGGCTCCTGCATCTCAGCCAATGAGCAGACCAGGGAAGGCCTCGGCTCTTGTGCACATAGAAGGATGGAGATCAAGCAGCATTAGGGGTGGGGGGGCTGCACACCAAGTTTTTTTCCTTCATACATAGAATGGTGCGTTTACAATTTTGTGGCAATTGTTTTGGAAAGTCCCTTTTCTGTTACAGTAAAACCTTGGATTGCGAGCATAATTCGTTCCGGAAACATGCTTGTAATCCAAAGCACTCTTATATCAAGGCAAATTTTCCCATAAGAAATAATGGAAGCTCAGATGATTCGTTCCACAACCATTATTCATAAGTCTTTCAGTTTATAGTCTACATACAAAGATTAAAGCAATGTGATAGGTTGTGTAACCATAAAATGTCCATCCACAAATGGCGCCTCCACAAGGGGATTAGAAGCAAAATCCAGCAGGAGCTACGGAGTATAAAAGAGAAGAGAGGCGCCTCTAAGTGTAGCAGTATGGGGACATTTAATGAGGGTACAACATTTAGCAACTCACATGGTTGATGATTAAGAGGCACATCTAAGTATGCAGGCATCCGGGGTAAAGCTGTCCACATAGATCATCTTCTGAACCACTGGCTCTCAACGATGTCCGTCTGCAATCGTGACTGGGAAGATTACCCTGCAGTAGAGTGATCTGAAAGCGAGGCTTTGAATTGCTCGTGGAGCGCAGAGTGGAAGGGTGTGATGAAGATGGCAGTGCGGAGGATGTTCAATGTGGACAGCTTTACCCTGGATGCCTGCATACTTAGTATTGTATTGTTACTCTCTTCTCTTTTATACCCAGTTGTGACATGACGCTACTTGTATATCAAGACATCGCTTGTATATCAAGTCAAAATTTATTTTAAAAATGTGCTTGTCTTGCAAAGCGCTCTCAAACCAAGTTACTCTCAAACCAAGGTTTTACTGTATAGTAGAACTGTACACAGCTCCATTAAGAGAGGGTTTGACAAGCCTAATGTGCACACCCTTGAGTGTCCTGCACAGAGCCCTGATTAAACACTACTGACACCACTGAGATGAAATGTAACATCAACTGCAGGGTCCGCACAGCCCACCCCGCCCTTCAAATCAGGGTCCGCACATCCCACCCCCTCCTTATGTTAAGGTCTGCACAACCCCACCCCCCCCCCCCTTATGTCAGGGTCTGCAAACCCCCCTTACCTCAGGGTCCACACAGCCCCCCTTACCTCAGGGTCCACACAGCCCCCCTTATATCAGGATCCACACAGCCCCCTACAACAGAAAATGTCCACTTACACTGTAAAGGGGATCTCTGTGGACTCTGGAATGTAAAGGAGAACTCCGATATAAGGGGGTCTCTGCTCACCAAAGCCCCCTTACATGAGAAATCTTCTTACATTAGAGTACTCACTGGGAGGCAGGAGAGAGAAGGGAAGAAGGGGGAGACTTCACTCACAGTGGATGGACAGGGAAAGGCTGCCCCTTTCTTCTTTTGGCTGTTTGGTTTCAAACTTCCCACCCACACATCCCCTTCTCTGAGGCACAGCATTGCTGGGGAGGGTGAGCGGAGGACCAAAACCAATTTGCTCCCATCTCCTGTCCGTGTTGGGTGGGGAGCTGTACTGACAGTGTGCCAGCTGTGAGCACTGGCGATCTGACAGCTCTCTGCTTGCCAGGAGACATGCAAGTTACAGCAGCTCTGTAGATAGGAAAAAGGATAAAAAGGCTGGAGCAGGACGTCAGCAGGATCAGTATATGAACAGAGCGCTAGTCCCGTACGGCTGTCTCCTCTTACAGCCCGCCCTTTTTAGGGGCATCAGAGTGACCTGGCAGCCTATATTTAGCAGGGGGGCAGGCGGGGGGACCCCTTTGCCCCCTTTAGTGATGCCACTGATCAGAAAACAATATGCACTACAAAAACCCTTAACCATATACGATCACCCGACAATAGTACAAAACATAATCCTTACCTCCCGTTCAAGATACTCCCGTCTCTTCCTAGCACTTTCGTGCCGCCAGAGCTTTAATGAGACAATGGCACCAATTAGGTAGACAAGCATGGTGACAAACAAAAAAATGATGGCTGCCGTCTGCCCTCCTTCCACTCGGCAGAATGTGGAGTTTATCGAATTGTTAAACAATGGATAGTAGCACAGTCCTCCTCTGTTTGTGTCATTCACGTACACAATCGCTGCAGCCATGTACAATATAAAGAGACAGATGTTGATCCCAAATTCTGTTAAAGGCCACCAGTGAGAATCTAGAAGGATGGTCCTATAATACATAGACATACCTAGGACTAGCATAATTATAGTCACTAACCATGCCAAACCAGCCACTACAAGTACAAAAGGAGTCTTCGGTCCTGAATAATAATATCCCCCTTGTAAACTTGCAGTGTAAGAATATGGCTGTGAGTAGCCAAACATGTTATACCATTCATTATCCTTGTGGATGTAAGCTGTCACGCAGGCAAAAACACCAGCTCCAAGCAAAAGTTCAACCACACCCAGGATCCGGAGCAATCCAGCCCAAGACTTCATGTAAGAGTACCGTAAATTGTACTCTTCAACCATCTCAGTGTATGTCTTTACAGTTTGTGTATGGCGACCCAAAGAGCTATATGGGTCATCAGGAATCATAGCTTCCACCTCTTTCCTTGAGTTGTAGCTACCGCCAGAACCTCCATATGGGTCTCTGTAAGAACTTTCAGCAGGCATGGAATTTGCTCCTGAATTTTTTCCATGTGCTGAAGAAGTGGGTAGAGATGGTGATCGCGGAGGAGAGCAACGTGCCCCTCCTGAAATGTAGTTAATTTCGGATATTGGTTCTTCCCATGCCGTCTCTTTTTTTCCTTTAAAGAAATTTTTCCAAGAATCTGGAATAAACCTCCTTACAGGTCTAAGCTCATGTGGAGTCACTGGATCCTCACTATCGCTTGGGTAGAACTCCGGCCCAAATGGAGGATGAAGTGGTAGCGGAGGTGGAGGTAAAGGATCGGCGCTCAGAGCCAATTCACAGTCCTGCAAGGTATGGAGATTACCACCAACTGCATTGGGCTCTACTGGTACCTGATCATAGTGTGCAGCGCGCTTGTTTGTCACCCTGCCTTTGGATCTTATTTCTGATGACAGCGCTCCTCCAGACATTTGTGTACGTTTGCTGAAAAACATAACATAAAAAAATTATTTGAAAATAAAAAAACAACCCGAGTAAGATGTTAAAAGAAAAAAAAAAAAAAACTTCTCAAAATTAGGCGGCATAGAGTCGGTTCACACTGGGGCGACGCGACTGTACTACTTCGAGGGCGACTTGTGCATTCCCATGCACCACGACTTCGGAGCGACTTGCATGGACTTCACATAATGGAAGCCTATGCAAGCCACTCCGAGGTCGCCCCGAAGTAGTACAGGACCCTTTTTCTAAGTTGGAGCGACTTGTGTCGCTCCTATTAGAACGGGTCCTGTAGCAGTTAATGGACCACGAGGGAGCGAGATTTGTCAGGCTGACAAGTCGCCTGACAAGTCGGGCTAGTGTGGACCGGGTCTTTACTTGAGCTGCTTTTCTTCGTTTGTACAGGAGTTTAGCGTTTTTGCTTGAGTGTTTTTTTTTTTTATGATTATTTATAGTCAATGTAAAGCTTGTCAGGATCTTTGAGCTAAAAAACGCTCAGGTGAGAATTGGTTCTTTGTAGTTCGAGTGACTTGTGTCCAATCACTCAAACCTATTCCACCAATTTAAAAAAGGACCTCCACCCATACCTTCAAGAATACAAAATGTATAAAACATAAATATGTTCCTGTATAAAAAGTAAGAAAAAAATATACTAACTAGTCCATGGAGCCCAGCGTGGTCTTGTTTATAGGGGAACGCTCTCTACACCACTACTCTTCGGCACTGCCGTCTTGATTTGGGATCTATGGGACCTTGCAGATAACCATGGCATGTTTGTGCATTCACTGGATCCTCTGCGCGTGTGCAGACCAGCCATGGACCCTGTCAGTAGACTGGCAGTGACCCCCTGCCACTTCTGTATATGCTTCAGAGCCCACAAACTGGCACATGGAATGTGTAATGTAGAAATCCCGGAAATCAGTTCATGGGACTGCGCAGAAATGCTGCAGGGCATCCCAGAGTGACCTGCGGCGTTCCTGCACAGGCGTGGGGTTCAGGCACAGCAACCAGTTTTATTACTCCATCAGATTAGTTTTCAAACAACCAGGAGTATTTTTTTTCTTTTACACACAAATAGAGATATCTTTTAGTGGTATTTACTCACTACTGGTTTTTTTATTTTTTGCTAAGCAAAAAATAAAATTTCATAGTTTGTTATAAAATCTTGCAAACAGGTAATATCTCCTTCACTGATGTGCGCTGATGAGGCTGCACTGATGAGCACTGATATACACTGATGGGCACTGATGAGGCGGCATTAGTGTGCACTGATGGGCAGCACTGATAATCAGAATACTGATTATCAGTGTAGATGTACCTTTAGCACAAGCCCCTTATTGGCTGTCTTCTCCCTTACTCACGCTGTCAGTGTGAGGATAGAAAAGCCGATAACAGTCTTTTGTTTACATCCGTGATCAGCTGTCATTGGACAAAGCTGATCACATAGTAAAGGGCCACTGTGATAGGCCCTTTACCCTGATCTGTGAGAAGTTGAGTAAAGAGTAAAAAGGACTCCGTGATCACAGAGCGTGCTGCCCACTTGCCACATGGGGCTCGCAGGCAGCATGATCACAGAATGACATCCATGGACGCCCTCCCAGCAAAGTAAGACTGAGCTTCAGCAATCTTTCGGTTATAGCTTGGGCGGAAGGGGTTAATGACCTTGTTTGACATCCCATTCCAAAAAACATGGGTATTAGTAGGGAGCCGACCTCCCTCTCCCTTTGCCACTATGCCAGCCTCCACACTTCTGATGCAAGATTTTGGGATGGGTCTGTGGTCATTTGTGCCTATTCAGCCAAAAGAGCATTTGTGAAGTCAGCTACTTCTGTACAAAAGACTTGGCTCACAAGTGGAGTTCCAATCAATTCTAAAAGGTGTTCAGTAGGGTTGAGGTCAGGCCTTTCAAGTTCATCCCTATCAAAACTTGTCAATCCATGTCTTTATGGAATTGAACTCAATACATTGTAGAGGTGTCCACATACCATATAGAATACAAGTCAAATACAATATACTCCAATGCTGGGGACATTTCTCCTCACTTCCTGTGCAGTCATCACCATCTCTCCAATGGGGACCCAACTATAAAAGCACCCTTTTATTAATTTTAATAAGGGAATGGGTTAGAACCTCTGCTACCAACAGGAAAAAAAATGGAAATATTCTAATCCTTCTACACATTATCAAAATAGGGAAAACTAGAGTTTAGTGTGGAGTTCCACTTGAAAAAACATTCAGAAAGTTATAGAATTAACAAAAAAAAAAAAAAATATATGAACCATAGAACATTATGGTAAACTGAGCCTGGATCATACCACTACACATACATATTCAGCAGGAATCAAATCACTCAAAAGCAGAGAGATAGTGGGCGAGATTTACCAAGACTGGTGCACACATAATCTGGAAGCCAATCAGCTTATTACTAAAGCTTGTTCAATTAAAGAGAAGTAAAGTCCGCTGTATTTTTTTTTTTTCCAAGGCCCCCCAGGTGGGTTATGCCATAACGTACTAGTATACACAGCATATTAATACATTATGGCAGACTTGCCTGTCATATGGTGTCCTCCCAGCACAGCGCTGGGACGGATCCGGTAGGCCCCCCGACGCTTCCATCTTTGCCCGGTCTTCCTCCCGGGTCCCGTGCCTTCGGCCACTTGATAGGCCAGGCCGCAATGAAACCACTCCCATGCATGCACACGGGAGTCACATCACCACGGCACAGATCGGGGGCCGATCAGAGCCGTCAATGTTCACTTAGCATGGCTCAGTGAACATGACAGCTGACAGGCAGAAGGATACATTTATGGCAGAAGAGACCAGAAGGGTCTCTTCTGCCATAAATACCCTGCCTGTCAGCCATTTTAATAAAAAACAAGTTTATTTCCTCTTTAAGCTTTGACAATAAAACCTAGAAGCTGATTGGTTACTATGCACAGCTGCACCAGTTTTATGAAATCTTCCCCCAAAGTCCTACTGCGAGTGTAAATTGGCCACAGATGGACGGATCTTCATATATTCTACAAGATCAGTGAGCCTTTAAAATGGATGAAAGCCTCTCCTCAATAACTGTCCTTTTTTACATCAGTTAGGGTTCCTTATTCTTACAGACCTCTGAAAAGTTCCTGCAGTGGATTGCTTTTCAGAGGAGGGTAGGCCAGGCGTTCAGCAGGCCCTATTGCCACCACTTGATGCCTGTTTTTTTGTTTTTCTTTTTTTGGACTGAATAGTAATTTTACATTGCAGGATGGCACCGCAACTGCTGCGAGCCTGTCAAACCCTGCAGCCAAAGATATAATTGCCGCAAAGCATTGACCCTGCAGCAGCCTGCGTACAGCACTGCCAGTCTGTTATGTTGGAATCCAGGTGGGTGGCCAGGGGGTGGTAAAGCCATGGTACTAGTTGCCAAGTTTTTACCATGCCCCCCCCCCCCTCCCCTCCCCTCACATGAAAGAGCCCATACAGAGCTTTTACACTGCACATTGACAATCCTTTGGCTACCAATACACAGGGCAAAGCAACCAATCTGAATACCGCCTAAAATATTCCTGCCTTGCCCAGCTACAGCAATGTGCTCATCGGAAGCAATTGTTATCAAATGCATCTGAAAAAATGCCCATGCTGCACAACCACCAATAAGCCCCAATAAAAAATGATTGGGTGCTCTATGTACAGTATATGTTGTGTTAGTTAAAGCTCACTTGCCACTTTTGGCATACTGCCATCTATTCATTTTGCATTATCAAATAAAAAAAGAAGATCTTCTAGTCTGTTGAAAATTTTCATATTTACACAGAAAGGGAATGTTATAAATGCTAAACTCCAGGCAAACAGTTAAACACACGGATAAGCTGTTTACCTTCGATTTCCTTGTATTTCTTTCCATCCAGTCCTGAGATTTACACAGCTCCATCACACAGCACAGCCTTGTGTGGCAGAGGTGGAGACCTGATATTTCTCTTGCTGCAGTTTAATAGCACTCACAGGTCTAGTCGCTTCCTTAGTCTGTGACTGGACAGTGAAAGGAAAAGTAACACACTCTCCTCCTATCAATATGCTTCTTGACTAAAACACAACTGGTTAACTCCTTGTGCTGCTTCACCCTGACCTCTGCTGTACAAGGACTGCAAGAGGCTGATATGTCAAATTTAGGTACTTACACTGCTTGCATTTACAAAAATACATTTATGAATACAGTAACCCCCCCTCCATTGCGGGGGTTACGTTCCGGACCCAGCCGAAAATCCGCGAAATAGAAAAACCCTATTAAAATGCATTGTAGGCATGTTTTTTTTACTGTCACTGTACGTGTAGAAGCATTTTAAGGTCTTTAAACACACTTTTAAAACAATAGAAACTCATTTAAACATATAAAAGATACTGAGAGACATAGCAAGAGCTATGGAAAACACAAAAATATTTAATTTTTAATGATTTATATAGTAAAATAACATTACAAAAAAAAAACCGCAATATACCGGGACCGCAAAAACGGAACCGCGATGGAGCGGGGGTTTACTGTACATTAACCCCTTTGAGAAGGCGCCTCTTGGCCCTTTAAAGGGTTTAGGATGCCGAGAGGCGGGGTTTATGATCATGCAACCGCCATGATTGGCTGTTACAGCAATCACGTGATCAGAAAGCTCCTGATCGCAAGCTTTCTGTTAGCTGCCGGTAACTGTGCTTGCTCTCTACACAGCTGTATACCACCAATTCATGCAAATATGCAGCTGCTCGGCACCGAGTTAAATACTTACCTGAGTCCTGTATCGATCCAGTGCTGTGCACAGCTGCAGTTCTTCTACTCTGTCTCTCTCTTCTCACAGGATGATCATGCAGCAGTGGGAGCATTGGCTCCTGCTGCTGTCAATCAAATCATGTGAGCAAAGAGAGGGGTTGGAGCTGAGTTAAGCCTCGTACACATGATCAGATTATCGAATGATCTGTCGTCCGTATTTTGCTGCATGCTAGTTTCATATGGAAAGTGAAGAGGTTACTTTCATACGAAAATTCCCATACAACAGAATTAAACTTCAGAAGTGATGTCATGTCAATGATGTCAATTGTTTTGTATGTGTTCTTTCATTTCTGAGCATGCCTAGTCTTGCTCTTACGATTTTTTTTGGACGAAAACTGTACTAATTAAACGAAAATTGGACATTGTGTTGACATACGATAAAAATTTTATAGCGTGCACACCCAGTTTTTGTCGTCTGAAAATTCGTAATCGGCTGTCGAAAGCCACTATACTAACAATCCGAAAATCGGAAGATCGTTCGTCGGACTAAATTTTCCTTCCGATTTTGTATCATCTGTACGGGCCTTTAGGCTTTGTGTGTCGAGAGTGAGCCCACACAGACACAGAGAAGGAGAAGCCAAAATCGCTGGCTGGGGACCCCAGAAAAGGAGGTTTGGGGCTGCACAGAGCAGGTAAGTATAAAATATTTGTTATTTTATTATATAAAAAAAATGCCTTAAAAAAAAAAAAAAAAGAAGAATACTACATTATGGACCTCAGAGTCAGATATTAATTTATGAACCCAATCTTAAATCCCAGTGCTGGGCCCCAATGTTGGATTCCAGAGTCAAATTCCAATGTTTAACCCCAGTGTCAGATCCTGGGTTGAGCCTCAATGTTGGACCTCAGTGTCAGATCATAGGGTCAACTTCTAGCACCAAACCCCTGGAACAGATCCAGGGTTGAACCTCAGTGTCAGATCTCAGTTTTGGATCCCAGGGTGGAACCCTAAAGCTGGATCCCGGGGCTGAACCCCCGAAGTCAGATCCAGGGTGAAACTTAAGTGTCACATCTCAGTTTTGGATTCCAGGATTGGATCCTGGAGTCAGATCCAGGGTTGAACCTCAGTGTCAGAACTCAGTTTCGGATACCGGGGTTGAACCCCAAAACTGGACCCCAGTGTTGAATCCCGGAGTCAGATCCAGGGTCGAATCTCAGTGTCAGATATCAGTTTTGGATCCCAAGGTTGAACCACAAAGCTGGATCCCAGGATTGGATCCTGGAGTCAGATCCAGAGTTGAATCTAAGGGTCAGATCTCAGTTTCGGATCCCAGGGTTGAACACAAAAACTGGACCCCAGTGTTGGATCCTGGAGCCAGATCTAGGGTCAAACCTCTGTGTCAGATCTCAGTTTCGGATCCCAGGGTTGAACACAAAAACTGGACCCCAGTGTTGGATCCTGGAGCCAGATCTAGGGTCAAACCTCTGTGTCAGATCTCAGTTTCGGATCCCAGGGTTGAACACAAAAACTGGACCCCAGTGTTGGATCCTGGAGCCAGATCTAGGGTCAAACCTCAGTGTAAGATCTGGGTTTTAGATCCCAGGATTGGATCTCGGAGTCAGATCCAGAGTCGAACCTCAGTGTCAGATTTCAGTTTTGGTTCCCAGATTTGAACCACAAAGCTGGATCCCGGGATTGGATCCATAGTCAGATCCAGAGTTGAATCTAAGAGTCAGATCTGGGTTTTAGATCCCAGGTTGAACCCAAAAACTGAATCCCAGTATTGGATTCCAGAGTCAGATCCAGGGTGGAACCTCAGTGTCAGATCTCAGTTTCGGATCCCAAGGTCGAACCCAAAAACTGAATCCCAATATTGGATCCCGGAGTCAGTTCCAGAGTTATACCTCAGTGTCAGATCTGTTTTAGATCCCAAGGTTGAACCCCAAATCTGGATCCCGGGATCAGATCCCAGCCTCAGGAGAGTTGACCAAAGCCAGGCAGATGTCTGTCAGATTTTGGGATGCCTATTCTATGGCTGCAGAGTGAAGACCTGAACACTATTACTGCACACTGTGTTTAGTAAACAAAGTAGAACCAGAGTGAGGATGTCACCTGCTGTGCGATGTTTAGAAGACTCCGGGCATGTCTCCCGTCCTCTCTATGTCCTCCTTCTCTCTGTGTGGAGTGCAGTGTCTCCTGTGCTGGGGTTACCTCCTCTCCATAGGGATGTATGGAAGACTGTTCACCTTTAACGTGGGCACTCTCACCTGAAAGCTGCACTCTCCCCCGGTACAGGCTTCCTCTTTCTCTCCCGGTCACATGACCGTCCTTTCTCTCTGGATCACGTCATCGGCCCCGCCCTCCTCTCAGGTAGTCAGACAGGATCAGGCTCACCTCTGGAGCTGGGTGGTGCTCTCTGTAGTCCATTGTGTCACACTTCCTGTGTGTGTGACTGAGCAGCACTACCTTACAGGACACAGTCATGGACACACTCACTTCCATTCTGAAGTTTACAAACTATTTTTCCTCAGTAGAAATAAACATATAAAATATACAGAGCTCCTGAAGCTTAGCCAGAGAGTGTTACAATGAGAAATTACCTCATATCAGCAGGTGACATGACAGGCTGCCAGGGGGATCAAAGTGCAACTACAGGCAACACTTTTTTAATTTGGGATATAGAAATGGAGGGTTACAACCCCTGTCAGTTTTTAAACAAACTTTTTTTTTTTTCCAAAATTAAACAAACTTTATATGAAGTGTACAAAGTGACACTTCATTCAGGTAACTGCACTAGTGTGAATGGGCCCCCAAAAGAAAAAAAAGTTTTGTCTTTATTTCTACACTGAATCAATCCCTGATCCACTTTATTTCTTTTTTTCCAGTTTTGGGAGCAGAGAATGATGTAATTTGCATCTTTTTCTTCTCACAAATGTGAAGAGAAAGTGAGGGTTCTAAAACTAGCGAACACTGTGATTGGCTATCACAGTGATTACATAATCTGCACCTGCTTGCTGGGCCTTATTCACACTTGCCTGATGAATGGGCCCTGCGTGGCTCCGAAACACTGCTGTATGTTTATCATGTGACCACGATACAGGGGCGTAACTACAGGGGTTGCAATTGCAAATGGGCCCCACGCTCCAGGGTGCCTGTGCGGCTCCCCTGTACACCAGGATAGGAGGAGCGGTGTGGGGCAGCATGTAGAGAAATCACTGTCCTCAATTCTCCTCATGTAGCTGCAGGAAGAAAATGGAGGAGATTGGTTCCTCTGTATGCTTCCCCGCCACTCCTCCTATCCATTTCACTTGTGTTCTGCTGTCTCTGGGCCCCTGTGTGCTCCCTCCCCTCTCCTGCTGGCTGCTGCAGGGGATGTGTCACAAACAAGAACCAGGAAGGGGTCAGTAAATATGTAATTTACCAGCTTCTTCCTTTTCTGAATGGACAGAGTCATAGTCAGTGACATTGTAAAAAAATAAAATAAAATGATAAAAAAATACAAATAAAATACCAAAAAATAAAAAAACTACTGACACCAGTGGGTGAACTTCCAGGATCACAAAGGTCACACTTGCGACCGGGCCCTGGCATTCCACCACCGTGGGGAGGCCCCAAGATGGCAGGAAGGGGGCCCACTGCAGAAATTGTGAAAGGGTCCCGATTCGAGACCGTAATAAAGGGCCCCGCAACAAGAGTAAAGGGCCCCAGGATCAGTGGGGAGAGAACCAGGCTTGAAGGGAAGGGCCCCGGCCAGGGGGCCCTTCATGGTTTCTTGCACCGGGGCCCTAAGCCCCGGTTCACACTTATGTGATGCGGGAAGGCTGTTACCGCATCGCAAACGCACCCCCGGCAGTTCACACTGCCATATGCGATACGCTGGGGGTGTCAATGTAATCTTAACGACACCCCCAGTTTGATCGCATATCGCAGTGCGATCTTGCAGTTCGCACAGGATCGGATCGCACAAGTGTCCTGATGCGGCTGCAAAAAAGGGTCCTGTGCGTGTTTGCTGCGGGTGCGGTGCGAATTTAGCCATACAAACTGTATGGCTAAACTCGCAACGCACAGCCGATCGCATGTAATGAAGGAGCAGTGCGCTCCGACATTACATGCGAACGCCGCAGCCGCATGAATGTGAACCGGCTCTTAAGGTTCTAGTTACGCCTCTGCCACGATAATAAAGCTTTGGACCCTTTCGAGGAATTCTAGGTGTGCTGATGACATTTCTTCACTTTGATCATCCACAGTTTTCAGCCTATGGTCATTACAGCACCCAACATCACTGAACAGCCAGGTTCTTGTATGTGTGCGTGCACATTTGGGCATTTATGTGTGTTTTTGGCACGTTTCCATGCCACACACATTGATTTTATTGGACTGTCCGACGCGCTACAAACTCAATAAAGCAGCTCATGTAGCTTTTTGAGCATTGCGCATTATGCATTTTTTTACATGCATGGTTTAACGCATTTGTCATTACGCAAAAAAAAAAAAACAGCTGCTTGCCTCTTTTGGGGTACCATTAACAATGAATACCACTTCAGGTGCAATGTAGATTTTTGCATGTTTCGTAAAGGCACATAAAATAGATTTTACGCTCATTCACAAAACATTTAGGTGTGTATGCAGTTTAAGCCTCAGACCATTGGTCTCTGTGATGGAGGTGTGCAATTGAGTGCATTTTCAGCACAAACTAAGGTTTGTATATTTGGTATATATACAGGTCTATCTCAAAAATTAGAATATCATCGAAAAGTTAATTTATTTCAGTAATTCAATTCAAAAAGTGAAACTCATATATTTTATATAGATGTGTTACACACAGAGTGATATTTCAAGCATTTTTTTTCTTTTAATTTTGATGATTATGGCTTACAGCAAATGAAAACCCAAAATTTAGTATCTCAGAAAATTAGAATATTACATAAGACCAATAAAAACGGATATTTAATATAGAAATGTTGGCTTAATGAAAAGTATGTCCATGTACAGTATAGTATGCACTCTATACTTGGTCGGGGCTCCTTTTGCATAAATTACTGCATCAATGCAGCGTGGCATGGAGGCGATCAGCCTGTGGCACTGTTAAGGTGTTATGGAAGTCCAAGTTGCTTTGATAGCGGCCTTCAGCTTGTCTGCATTGTTGGGTCTGGTGTCTCTAATCTTCCTTCTTGACAATACCCCACAGATTCTTTATGGGGTTTAGGTCAGGCCAGTTTGCTGGCCAATGAAGCACAGTGATGCCATGATCATTAAACCAGGCATGGGTACTTTTGGCAGTGTGGGCAGGTGAAAAATGAAATCAGAATCTCCAAAAAGCTGGTCAGCAGAGGGAAGCATGAAGTGCTCTAGAATTTCCTGGTAGAGGGCTGTGCTGTCTTTAGACTTGATAAAACACAGTGGATCAACATCAGCAGATGACATGGCTCCCCAACTCATCACTGACTGTGGAAACTTCAGACTGGGCCTCATGCAACTTGGATTCTGTGCCTCCCCACTCTTTCTCTAGATTCTGGGACCTTGATTTACAAATGAAAAAGGAAAAATTACTTTTATCTGAAAAGAGGACTTTGGACTACTGAGCAACGATCGAGTCCATTTCCTCTACAGCCCAGGTAAGACACTTCTGACGTTGTCTCTGGTTTAGGAGTGGCTTGACACAAGGAATGTGACATTTGTAACCCATGTCCTGGATATGTCTATGTGTGGTGGCTCTTGAAGCACTGAAACCAGCCATGTCCACTCCCTGTTAATCTCCCCCAAATTCTTGAATGGCCTTTGCTTCACAATCCTTTCAAGATTGCAGTTATCCCTGTTGCTTGTGCACCTTTTTCTACAACACTTTTTCCTTCCACTCAACACTCCATTATTATGATTGAATACAGCCAGCTTCTTTAGCAATGACCTTTTGGGACTTAACCTTGTGGAGGGTGTCAATGTCTTCTGGACAACTGTCAAGGCAGCAGTCTTCCCCATGATTGTGTAACCTACTGAGAGACCATTTAAAGGCCCAGGAAACCTTTACAGGTGTTTTGAGTTAATTAACTGATTAGAGTGTGACACCATGAGTCTACAATATTCAACTTTTTCACAATATTCTAATTTTACGAAATACTGAATTTTGAATTTTCACTCGCTGTAAGCCTTAATCATCAAAATTAAAAGAAAGAAATGCTTGAAATATATCACTCTGTGTGTAATGAATCCATATAACATGAGTTTCACTTTTTGAATTGAATTACTGAAATAAATTAACTTTTGGATGATAGTCAAATTTTTTGAGATGCACCTGTATGTATGTTTGCGGCTGGTTAAGGTTAAGGCAGAATGGGGCAAGATAGGCAAGGTAGTAACCCCCCCCCCCCCCCTCCCAACTTTTTTTTTTGTTTAACCCAGTGGTTGATGGCTACTTCAAGTAGGATAATGCATCGTGTCACAAAGCTCAAATCATCTCAAACTGGTTTCTTGAACAATGAGTTTACTGTACTCCAATGGCAGTCACCAGATTTAAATCCAATAGAGCACCTTTGGGATGTGGTGGAACAGGAGATTCGCTATCATGTCAATATGGACCAAAATTGAAGGTTTTCAACACCTTGTTGAATCTATGCCACAAAGAATTAAGGCAGTTCTGAAGGCGAAAGTGGGTCCAACCCAGTACTAGCAAGGTGTACCTAATACAGTGGCCAGTGAGTGTATACATATGGTAGTGGATAGTGTCAGTAGAGCAGAGCATGGTGTCAGTGGAACAGTAGATGGTGTCAGTAGGGCAGAGGCTGGTGTCAGTAGGACAGTGGATAGTGTCAGACATTAGAGCAGTGGATGGTGTTAGAAGGGCAGTGGGCAGAGGATGTTGTCGGTAGAGCAGTGGACAATGTCTGTAGGGCAGAGATTGGTGTCAGTAGGGCAGTGGACAGTGTCAAATGTTTTTATTATTTCATTTTTTATTATTTTTTGAAATTTAGTTTTTTTATTATTTTCTGCTTCTTTTTTTATTTTTATTTTATTTTTTATTTTTTCAGGACAACCTTTGGTCGATATCAGGGGTCTAAGAAGGCCCCTGATGTCTCACTTTTGAGACAAAGAAAGGGACTGAGGACAGATATTCCCTAGTCCCTTTCTCTGCAGTCTAAAGCCTCATACACACGCATCGATTATTGGCCGTGAATTTTCGGCCAACCTCCGATCAGCCGATTTTCGGCTTGTTAGTATGATGCTTCCGACAACCGACTCCGACTTTTCGGACGAAAAAAATCTGATGTGCAGGCTATAAACGGCCGATTTTCCGTCAGTCAGTACAGATTTCGGCAGACAAAAATCTGATGAGCAAGACTGGGCATGCTCAGAGAAGAAAAAACACACAGAAAGTAAACCAGCACATGACATCACTTCTGAAGTAGATTTTTGTTGGCCGAGAAAATTCGTGTGCAATCTAGGCACATTCCAACCAACAAAACACCACTCTGGACAAAAGACGGACGATCGGTCGGCCGATAATCGTTACGTGTGTACGAGGCATTAGCTGCACTGGAGTAGTGGGTGCTCTGTGCTAAGCGGCTTCCTGTTCATTCACAAACTGAAGCACAGTTTATTATGCTTGAGTTATAAATGGACACAGTGAGTGATTGGTACCCATCACTGACTGTTTTCTTCCGGAAAAGGAAGGGTCCAGTAAATGGCATATTTACTGGCCCCTTCCCCCACTCTCCATCCTGAAACATCCCTGCAGTAGCCGGGGGCATGGGGGGGCCTGGGCTGCAGGGGGAATATAAACCACATGGGGTGATTAGGGTGTGCCCAGGCACACGTGGCACACCCCCTGTGCACACCTATGATACATAGTGTGGCAGAGTGTCTTAAAGGAAGCTTGGAAAGGTCCAGGTTATTGTCCTACATTTTTCAGCACCTCTGATAATTTGTCCACTCTGGGTTTTACCTCTCCCTTAACCGGTTGCCGACCGCCGCATAACTATTTACTGCGGCGGTCAGCCCCGGCCAGGCAAAGTGACGTATATATACGTCACTAGCCTGGGAGCCAATAGCGGGCGGGCGCGCGCCGCCGGAGGCGCGCTCTCGCCTTGGCTCGTTCACGGACACCGTGTGTGTGACCGGCGGACCCGATGTCTGCCGGTCACTCGCGATTGTCCGCTGTGAAGGGAGAAAGGCAGGCGGCTAATGTAATCAAAGCCGCCTGTCATTCTTCCCTGTGTAAAAGCACTGATCTAATGGTCCTGTTATGTAGGACCGTTGATCTGTGCTGTTACACACACAGCCACATCCCTGCACAGTAAGAAGCACGCCCCTAGGGACACACATAGTCACTGCCTCTCTGATAAAGTTAACCCCTTCCCTGCCAGTGTCATTTTTACAGTAACAGTGCATATGTATAGCACTGATTACTGTAGTAATGTCACTGGTACCCCCAAAAGTGTCAAAAATGTCAGTCAAGGGTCCGATCTGTCCGCCGCAATGTCGCAGTACCGCAAAAAAAAATTGCAGATCGCCGCCATTACTCGTTAAAAAAAAAAAAACAACAAAAATTACAAAAATCTTTCCCTTAGTTAGTAAACGCAATAACTTTTGCGCAAACCAATCAAAATTTGATTATAGCGCATGATCAAAAAATCGCACAGGTGATCAAATACCACCAAAAGAAAGCTCTATTTGTGGGAAAAAAAGGACGTCAAATTCGTTCAGGTACAGCGTCGCACGACCGCGCAATTGTCCGTTAAAGTCACGCAGTGCCGAATCGCAAAATACCCCCTGGTCAGGAAGGGGGTAAAATCTTCCGGGGCTTAAGTGGTTAAAGGTCATGTAGGATCCCCTGGGGCTCAGAGTCAGTGCTCTGCAGCCTGTTATAGCCAGAAGGAAAGGTTGGTGATAACTAAAAATTGTATTTGTGGAGGCTGACAAGTGGTAGGCTTGGACGTCTTGATAGTTAGAATTGCAGTAGAAGCCAAGCCACAGCTAGGTTTTTGTTTCATTTATTCAATTATTTATTTGTTGTTATTTTCCTCTGAGCACTGTATGGCACAAATGAACTCACCACTATTTGGCAGCACATCACTGGACTGTACGTTTGGCTGAGAAGTTTGCTCACCTCAGGGAGCATTACACCTGCTACCCATTTCCAGCTCATAACAGATATACATAAACCGAGAGCCATCCCATGCTACATAACATGACTAGACATACGCTGACTAACATAAGCTATGTACAGTATAGGCAAGTAATGTGGTCTATAGAAGCAGCTGGGAGCAACCTAGCCAACATAAACAATACATCCTAATGCATAGAAACCAATTCTAATAGGTGGAACAGTTGTCAACATTTCAGGGTAAACCCTTTTGCAAGTTAAGTTGCACCTCATGGAATAGAGGTGGTAAAGGTGATAATGTTTCAGGGTAAAAGCCATTTTGTCCAGTCAGGTTCCGCCTCATGAAGATAGAGGTGGAAAAGGTGACCATGTTTCAGGGTAGAAAACCCTTTTTTCTGACGCTAACATGGCAGCATACATTTTATATACAGTGCCTTGCAAAAGTATTCAGCCCCCTTCAACTTTTTGACCTTTTGCCACATTTCAGGCTTCAAACATAAAGATATAAAACTGTAATTTATAACAAGTGGTACACAATCATGAAGTGGAACGAAATTTATTGGATATTTCAAACTTTTTTAACAAATAAAAAACTGAAAAATTGTGCGTGCAAAATTATTCAGCCCCCTTAAGTTAATACTTTGTAGCGCCACCTTTTGCTGCGATTACAGCTGTAAGTCGCTTGGGGAATGTCTCTATCAGTTTTGCACATCGAGAGACTGAAATTTTTGCCCATTCCTCCTTGCAAAATAGCTCGAGCTCAGTGAGGTTGGATGGAGAGCGTTTGTGAACAGCAGTTTTCAGTTCTTTCCACAGATTCTCAATTGGATTCAGGTCTGGACTTTGACTTGGCCATTCTAACACCTGGATATGTTTATTTGTGAACCATTCCATTGTAGATTTTGCTTTATGTTTTGGATCATTGTCTTGTTGGAAGACAAATCTCCGTCCCAGTCTCAGGTTTTTTGCAGACTCCATCAGGTTTTCTTCCAGAATGGTCCTGTATTTGGCTCCATCCATCTTCCCATCAATTTTAACCATCTTCCCTGTCCCTGCTGAAGAAAAGCAGGCCCAAACCATGATGCTGCCACCACCATGTTTGACAGTGGGGATGGTGTGTTCAGGGTGATGAGCTTTGTTGCTTTTACGCCAAACATAACATTTTGCATTGTTGCCAAAAATTTTGATTTTGGTTTCATCTGACCAGAGCACCTTCTTCCACATGTTTGGTGTGTCTCCCAGGGGGCTTGTGGCAAACTTTAAACAACACTTTTTATGGATATCTTTAAGAAATGGCTTTCTTCTTGCCACTCTTCCATAAAGGCCAGATTTGTGCAGTATACGACTGATTGTTGTCCTATGGACAGAGTCTCCCACCTCAGCTGTAGATCTCTGCAGTTCATCTAGAGTGATTATGGGCCTCTTGGCTGCATCTCTGATCAGTCTTCTCCTTGTATGAGCTGAAAGTTTAGAGGGACGGCCAGGTCTTCATAGATTTGCAGTGGTCTGATACTCCTTCCATTTCAATATTATCGCTTGCACAGTGCTCCTTGGGAGGTTTAAAGCTTGGGAAATCTTTTTGTATCCAAATCCGGCTTTAAACTTCTCCACAACAGTATCTCGGACCTGCCTGGTGTGTTCCTTGTTCTTCATGATGCTCTCTGCGCTTAAAACGGACCTCTGAGACTATCACAGTGCAGGTGAATTTATACGAAGACTTGATTACACACAGGTGGATTCTATTTATCATCATTAGTCATTTAGGTCAACATTGGATCATTCAGAGATCCCCACTGAACTTCTGGAGAGAGTTTGCTGCACTGAAAGTAAAGGGGCTGAATAATTTTGCACGCCCAATTTTTCAGTTTTTTATTTGTTAACAAAGTTTGAAATATCCAATAAATTCCATTCCACTTCATGATTGTGTCCCACTTGTTGATTCTTCACAAAAAATTACAGTTTTATATCTTTATGTTTGAAGCCTGAAATGTGGCAAAAGGTCAAAAAGTTCAAGGGGGCCAAATACTTTCGCAAGGCACTGTAGCTCTGCCCCTATATCCACCCACAGGACCTGTTTTAATCTATAAAAGGAAAGCTCTCCCATTCCTACAAAGTATCGGATCTGAAAGCACTTGGGGCTACAGAGTCTTACATCTTATTCCTTGCGGACAAGTTGGGGCCTATGCCCCTTGAGCACCTTTGTTCCAAAGGTGGCTTCTGTTTTCATCTTGCAAACAAAAGTGGTGGCTCCATCCTTTCCGGGGGAGACCATACAGTACCTAACCTCTACTGGATGTACCAAGTGTCTTAAATGCCTACCTTCAAGTGGCTTCCTAGTTAAAATCCTCTGGTAGGCTGTTTGTGTTTCCATGAGGCAAGTTCGGAGGAGGAAGCTACATCAAAACCTTGTCATCTTGGAAAGTCAAGGTCATCCAGAGAACCTTATAGTACAGCCAGGCAAGAGCCTCCAGAAATGACAGAGGCTCATTCAGCTAGGTCCATCTGCAAAGCAGCAGGCTGGTTGGCGCAGTACACCTGCCTCAGGCACTACAGGGAAGATCCAGGGGCTCGTACATCAATGGACTTCGATGGAATGACAATCCAGACTTTCATGTCCATTGTAATAAAGTTTGATTATACACTTTAGCCCTCCCTGTTTAGCTCTTTATTTATCACATGTATGCTGCCATGTTGGCATCATAAAAATGGAAAATTGTATCAAATACTTATCGTAATTTTTCCTTCCTGGTGCCAATCCATGGCAGCACACAAACCCTCCCTTTTTGATCTTGTTATTTTTACTGAGAATATATTTCCTTTATTAAATTTAAACAGCTCCTGTAGGTGGATATAGGGATGAAGCTATATCATATAGCTAGGAATATTACGGTATTTAAAACTATTTTCCATTATCCAGTCAAGTCAAGTTCAAACTCATGGAGACAGGTGTGGAAAAGGTGACAACATTTCAGGGTAAAAATCTTATTATCAAGTCAAACTCCACCTTATGGAGATAGAGTTAGAAAAGGTGATAATGTTTCTGAGAAAAACCCCTCTGTGAAGTCAAGTTTTATCTCATGGAGGCAGGGGTGTAACAAGCAACAATGTTTTGAGGAGGGTTTTTTTCTCAGAGAATAGGTGCAGGAACTCAACCACGAACCCCCGTCCCCTTGCTACATCAAAGGGTGAGTGTGACTAAATGGATAAGTGGGAGGGTCTTTACGCACAGAATAAAGAACAATGTAGAGAATGCGGGGATCAGGAGTATGTAATGCAGAGAGTGCAGGGATCAGGAGTAAGGCAGAGAGTGCAGGGGTCAGGAGTAAGTATTGCAGAGAGTGCAGGGGTCAGGATTAAGTATTGCAGAGAGTGCAAGGATCAGGAGTAAGTAATGCAGAGAGTGCAAGGATCAGGAGTAAGTAATGCAGAGAGTGCAGGGGTCAATAGTAATTAATGCAGAGAGTGCAGGGGTCAGAAGTAAATATTGCAGGGTTCAGGAGTAAGTAATGCAGAGAGTGCAGGGGTCAGGAGTATTGCAGAGAGTGCAGGGGTCAGGAGTAAGTATTGCAGAGAGTGCAGGGATCAGGAGTAAGTAATGCAAAGAGTGCAGGGGTCAGAAGTAAGTGTTGCAGAGAGTGCAGGGTTCAGGAGTAAGTAATGCAGAGAGTGCAGGGGTCAGGAGTAAGTATTGCAGAGAGGGCAAGGATCAGGAGTAAGTAATGCAGAGAGTGCAGGGGTCAGTAGTAATTAATGCAGAGATTGCAGGGGTCAGAAGTAAGTATTGCAGAGAGTGCAGGGTTCAGGAGTAAGTAATGCAGAGAGTGCAGGGGTCAGTAGTAATTAATGCAGAGAGTGCAGGGGTCAGGAGTAAGTAATGCAGAGAGTGCAGGGGTCAGAAGTAAGTATATCTACCCCAAGCTCAAATCTTACCCAGCCGCCCCAATCCCCCCTCCACCTCCAGTAAAGATCACCCACCCCCCCACAGCCCTAAAGCCTCATTCACATGGGTGATTTGATCTGTACCCTGTATTGGGCCATGTTTACCCACACAGTGATGCATGGGTGTTCTGATACAAGCAGTCCTTTTGGTGTCTGCATGGACACAGCTGCTGTGTCCCAATATAAGATCCATGTGGGTGTGGGTGCTTGTCCCTGAACTCACCCTGAATGTGACCGATGTCACATTGGGAACAGCAACTGTGTCTGTACAGCCCTTTTGTCCCAGCAGATAACAATGGGACTTCCGGCACAGGGATGCATGGAACACCTGTACACCCTTGTTCCGGTAAAACATTGCCCTGCACGGGGCA
Source organism: Pelophylax lessonae (assembly GCF_965119305.1). Taxonomy (NCBI): domain Eukaryota; kingdom Metazoa; phylum Chordata; class Amphibia; order Anura; family Ranidae; genus Pelophylax; species Pelophylax lessonae. The sequence continues at coordinate 141,119,245 of NC_138768.1, forward strand.
CAGATAATCACTCCATGTGAATCCCCCAGTCCACCCCCTGTGTAGAAACAATTCTCTCCCAGCTTCCTGTAAAATTAAAGTTTTACAAGTTAGTTCTTGTAGAAGAAACTGCTGAGCCACATACATTAGGTCACACTGCAGTCTTACTGTACACAGTGCTTTATCTTGCTCCCTCATTCTTCTGCTGTTTGGAAAGCCTGCTTTTTATTTCCATTCATTCCCAGGCACCCGTGTCATAGAATGTACCTGTGCAGAGTAGAGGAGAGAAGGCAGGAGGCCGCCTGTAGCATTAAGCCGGTTGCCGCCTGCTGCCCATTGGTGAGCGGAACTTGAGCAGGAGGAGGGCGAAGTCAGATCACTCCACCTCTTCTGCCTGTCGAAGACCATTGTTTGCAGACTGCACTCAGCGACACTAGATGGTCAAAAGAAACTCTGGGCATGCTGGCGCCCACTGGATTGAGGTACCACCCCCTCACCTAAGCCATGGCCCGCCCCCTCCTCTGCTGTTATGGAGATATATTGGACAGGGAAGGTTCTGTATGAGCTGCTGGGAGAGCTGAGCTGTCACTTGGAGACACAGGAACGTAGCTCCTGTGTTTACAAGTGACAGCAGGGAGCAGCAAGGACAGGGCCGGCACCTGAGGTGGCAGAACGCCGTTCCGCCACGTTCCCGGCAGAAAAAAAAGCCCTAGTTTTAAGGCAAAAACCTCTTTATCAAGTCATGTTCCACCTCATGCAGATAGAGGTGGAAAAGCTGACAACATTTCAGGGTAAAAACCCCTTTATCAAGTCAGTTTCTATCTCATGAAGATAGGTGTGGAGAAAGGTGACATGATTTCAGAGTAAAAACTAATTTATCAAGTCAAGAGGTAGAACGTAGGCCCCTTTCACACAGGCGGACCGTTCAGATCCGCCTGTCAGTTTTTTTTGGCGGATCTGAACGGTCACCCCATGCATCTCTGTGGGGAATCGAATGTCAGCGGAGACATATCCGCTGACGTCCGATCCATGAAATCTGGACGGATGAAAACCCTATTTTCCATCCGTCCAGCGGATCGGATCGGATGAGAACGGACAGACGGTTTATTCCCATCCGATTCCCACATAGAGATGCATGGGGACCTGACAGCTGTGTCTCCGCACACAGCACGGAGAACAGCTGTCATCCTCCTACTCAGCGGAGGATCGATCCCCCGCTGAGAAAAACGGAGTCCGTCCGACGGACTCCATGTGTGAAAGAGTCCTTAAATTTAAAAAGAGGTTTTTGTTCTGAAACATTGCTTCCTTTTACACATCCATCTGTACAGGGTGCTCTCTGTTTGTGATTGGTATCTATTTTACGTGGTCCTTGGACACACAGAAGGAACATTTTTTTGGTGGTTTATGTTTACATTGTCACTAACAATGTACGAGCAGTTGCCTATATATATATATATATATATATATAATTTGTTGTAGAGATAGTTGTTTTTAAATATAACATAATTGTAACTCTTACTTACAGTATATGCTCATAAATTGATTCACCTGTAATATCATGGAAAAGTGGACTTCTATGCCCACCAGTGGCGTACCTAGAGCATTTGGCACCCGGGGCGGATCCCATATCTGGCACCCCCCCCCCCCCCAACTTTAAAATGTAAAAACACCCACAGAAATTTGTAATGTTTTCAAGAATATTTATTGCACAAATTTCACAGCCCCCCATCACAGTGCCCCTTGCCGTCTGCCCCCTCCCCCGTCTCTCTAATCACAGTTCCTCCTTTTGCACTCTCTGCCTCCCCTGCACAGTCCTACCTTCAGCATAAATAGATAGAGACTGCAGACATGGTACAGGAGATGGTCAGAGACTACAGACTTGATACAGGAGAAGGTCAGAGACTGCAGACATGATACAGGAGATGGTCAGAGACTGCAGACATGATACAGGAGATGCTCAGAGACTGCAGTCATGATACAGTAGATGGTCAGAGACTGCAGACATGATACAGGAGATGGTCAGAGACTGCAGACATGATACAGTAGATGGTCAGAGACTGAGGACATGATACAGGAGATGGTCAGAGACTGAGGACATGATACAGGAGATGGTCAGAGACTGAGGACATGATACAGGAGATGGTCAGAGACTGCGGACATGATACAAGAGATGGTCAGAGACTGCAGACATGATACAGGAGATGCTCAGTCAGAGACTGCAGACATGATACAGTATATGGTCAGAGACTGAGGACATGATACAGGAGATGGTCAGAGACTGAGGACATGATACAGAAGATGCTCAGAGACTGCAGACATGATACAAGAGATGGTCAGAGACTGCAGTCATGATACAGGAGATGGTCAGAGACTGCAGACATGATACAGGAGATGGTCAGACTGCAGACATGATACAGGAGATGGTCAGAGACTGAGGACATGATACAGGAGATGGTCAGAGACTGAGGACATGATACAGAAGATGCTCAGAGACTGCAGACATGACACAGTAGATGGTCAGACTGCAGACATGATACAGGAGATGGTCAGAGACTGCAGACATGATACAGGAGATGGTCATAGACTGCAGACATGATACAGGAGATGGTCAGAGACTGCAGACATGATACAGGAGTTGGTCAGAGACTGAGGACATGATAGAAGATAGAAGAGCACTAGGGGGGGCCGGAGAGCACAGGTGAAGCAGAGAGCACTGGAGGAGCTGAAGGGCACGGTGGGACGGTGGGGGGGCTGGAGAGAATTAAGAGGGGGTTTGGAAAGCATTGCAGGGTTGGTTGGAAGGCACAGGGGGTGGAGAGCACTGGGGGGGGGGCAGGGAGCACTTGGGGGTGGGCAGGGAAAACCAGGGAGGTGGAGAGCACTGGGGGGACAGGAAACACTTGGAGGGTGGGCAGGGAAAACCAGGGGGGTGGAGAGAACTGGGGGGGACAGGTAGCACTTGGGGGGCGGGCAGGGAAAACCAGGGGGGTGGAGAGCACTGGGGGGGGGACAGGGAGCACTTGGGGGGCGGGCAGGGAAAACCAGGGGGGTGGAGAGCACTGGGGGGGCAGGGAGCATTTGGGGGACGGGCAGGAAAAACCAGGGGGGTGGAGAGCACTGGGGGGGGGGGGCAGGGAGCACTTGGGGGGTGGGCAGGGAAAACCAGGGGGGTGGAGAGCACTGGGGGGGGACAGGTAGCACTTGGGGGTGGGTAGGGAAAACCAGGGGGGTGGAGAGCACTGGGGGGGGACAGGTAGCACTTGGGGGGTGGGCAGGGAAAACCAGGGGGTAAAGAGCACTGTGGAGGGGACAGGTAGCACTTGGGGGGTGGGCAGGGAAAACCAGGGGGGGGGACAGGTAGCACTTGGGGGGTGGGCAGGGAAAACCAGGGGGTGGAGAGCACTGGGGGGGGCAGGTAGCACTTGGGGGGTGGGCAGGGAAAACCATGGGGTGGAGAGCACAGGGGGGGGGGCAGGGAGCACTTGGGGGGTGGGCAGGGAAAACCAGGGGGTGGAGAGCACTGTGGGGAGGACAGGTAGCACTTGGGGGGCGGGCAGAGAAAACCAGGGGGGTGGAGAGCACTGAAGGGGACAGGGAGCTAGGTAAAGATGAATTCCTCATATGCAGCTGCCCCATCCCCCTCCTATTCAGCACACACACTTCGGCACTCACCTTCTTCCTGCCGAGGCTGAGACTACGCCCCTTCTTCCCACCGAGGCCCCGCCCCCTTCTCCCGCCGCGGCTCCGCTCCTTATTCCCGCCGCCCCCCCCCCGCAGCGCTGACTGAAGGAGCTGCCTTCACAGCGATACGGAACACGCCGGGCAGGACACCGGCTGACACCCCCCAGTGCGTGGCACCCGGGGCGGGCCGCCCCCCCCCCCCCTTGGTACGCCACTGATGCCCACAAAAAGCGTCAAGGTTAACCCTGTCTCCAGACAATACTAAGAAAGTTTGACTTACAGTGGGGAAAATAATTATTTGATCCCCTGCATATTTTGTAAGTTTGCCCACTTACAAAGAAATGGAGGGTCTATAATTTGTTATCATAGATGTATTGTAAATGATAAAGACAGAATATCAACAAAAAATCCAGAAAAAACACATAAAACAAATGTTACAAATTGAGTTGCAGATCAGTGAGTAAAATAGGTTTTTATCCCCTACCAACCAACAATATTTCTGGCTCCCACAGACTGGCTACAGTATGTGCTCATGTGGTACACAGATTAGTCCTGTCAATTTAACAAGGTGCTCGTTATGTGTATAAAATAGGGATAGACCGATATGGTATTTTCAGGACCGATACCGATATTTTTGTCACAACGTATCGTTATCGGACGATATTTTGTACATTTAAAGTTTTGAAAGATAAAGACGATTTTTGACACAAATCTGGTACTGAACATGTTATTTTTTGTTTAATGCTTAATGGCTAGCTTGCTGGCACCCTGTGGTGGGTGGTTGGCTGGCTGGCACCCTGTGGTGGGTGGTTGGCTGGCTGGCACCCTGTGGTGGGAGGCTGGCTGGCTGGCACCCTGTGGTGGGAGGCTGGCTGGCTGGCACCCTGTGGTAGGTGGGTGGCTGGCACAGTGGCTGTGGGTGGCTGGCTGGTACAGGGCCTGTGGGTAGCTGGCTGGTACAGTGCCTGTGGCTGGCTGGTACAGGGCCTGTGTGTGGCTGGCTGTCTGGCACCCTGTCTGTGGGTGGCTGGCTGTCTGGCACCCTGTGGTGAGTGGCTGGCTGGCTGGCACAGGGCCTGTGGGTGGCTGGCTGGCTGGTACAGTGCCTGTGGCTGGCAGGTACAGGGCCTGTGGGTGGCTGGCTGGTACAGGGCCTGGGGATGTGGGTGGCTGTATGGCTGTGATACACTCCCATGAGACTAGTCCCGACTCCAGACGAGGCTGTCCAAGGTGAGGGAGGCAGCCTAAGAAGGCAGAATGACGTCACAAAAATATCGGCCATATCGGCCATTTCCGGGGCCAATACCGATATATCGGGGAAAGTGCATATCGGCCTTGCCGATAATCGGTCTATCCCTAGTTTAAAAGACACCTGTCGACAGAATCTCTTTCTTCCATTCTAACCCATCATCATGGGCAAGACCAAAGAGCTGTCAAAGGACGTTAGGGACAAGATTGTAGACCTGCACATAGCTAGAATGGGCAACAAGACAATCAGCAAAAAGCTTGGTGAGAAGGAGACAACTGTTGGAGCGATTATTCGCAAATAGAAAAAATAGAAAATAACCATCAATCGCCCTTGGTCTTGAGCTCCATACAAGATTTTGCCTAGTGGGGTAAGGATGATCATGAGAACAGTGAGAGATCGTCCCAGAACTACATGGGAGGAGCTTATGAATGATCTCAAGGCATTTGGGACCACAGTCACCAAACAAACCATTGGTAACACAATAGGCTGCCATGGATTAGATCCTGGAGTACCCGCAAGGTTCCCCTCCTTAACAAGGCACATGTGCAGGCCCATCTGAAGTTTTCCAATGAACATCTAAATGATTCAGAGAAGGATTGGGAGAAAGTGCTGTGGTCAAATGAGACCAAAATTAAGCTCTCTAGTATTAATTCAACTCGCCGTGTTTGGAGGTAGAAAAATGCTGACTATGACCCTAAGAACACCATCCCTAAGGCTCCGTTCACATGTAGGCGTTTTTGGGCGTTTTTGGAGCGTTTTTCTGCTCACTGATCAGCTCTCAAAACGCCCAACAAGACAAATCCCATTCATTGCAATGACCCCTGTTCACATCTGAGCGTTTTGATGCCCTAAGGAAAACGCCCAACGCTCAAAAAAGTACTTGAGCTTCTTTTTGGGCAGATCACAGGCGTTTTGTCCCATAGACCTCAATGTAAAGTGATATTTGGCGTTTCACAGGCGTTTTACAAGCGTTTAGTTGCTCCTGATCAGCTCAAACAGCACAACTCTCCACCCAGCTCTCCACCCAGGTCTCCACCCCCTTGGCATGCCTCTGCTGTGAGCACATTTTCCTGAAACATGGAGAACAGCAGTTAGGCAGTTTAGGTGACCAGACCCTGCCATACCAAGGTGACCGTAATGAACTTTACTGACTTAGCCTGCTGCCATACCAGGGTGACCATAATGTAGTTTAGGTGAACTGACTCTGCTATGCCAGGGTGACCGAACTCAAGGTGACTGTGAACTGACTCTACTATGCCAGGGTGACCAAACTCTTCCATGCCAAGGTGACCGTAATGTAGTTTAGGTGAACTGACTCTGCTATGCCAGGGTGACCGGACTCAAGGTGACTGTGAACTGACTCTACTATGCCAGGGTGACCAAACTCTTCCATGCCAAGGTGACCGTAACGAAGTTTAGGTGAACTGACTCTACTATGCCAGGGTGACCAAACTCTTCCATGCCAAGGTGACCGTAACGAAGTTTAGGTGAACTGACTCTGCTATGCCAGGGTGACCAAACTCTTCCATGCCAAGGTGACCGTAACGAAGTTTAGGTGAACTGATTCTGCTATGCCAGGGTGACCAAACTCTTCCATGCCAAGGTGACCGTAACGAAGTTTAGGTGAACTGACTCTGCTATGCCAGGGTGACCAAACTCTTCCATGACAAGGTGACCATAATGAACTTTACTGACTTAGCCTGCTGCCATACCAGGGTGACCGTAACGAAGTTTAGCTGACTTAGCCTGCTGCCATACCAGGGTGACCCTAATGTAGTTTACAGTGAACTGACTCTACTATGCCAGGGTGACCAAACTCTTCCATGCCAAGGTGACCGTAATGTAGTTTAGGGTAAATTGACTCTGCTATGTCAAGGTGACGGTAATGTAGATATATATATGGAATCAAAAAACACAATTTTGAAGCCCTAAAACCCAATAAATGCCCCTAAAAAGTGCCTAGGGTTCTGGATCATGCCCCAGGGACTATGAATCAGGCAAAAAAAAGTTCTTAAAAATTGTCGTTTTTGATAGAGAGCCAATTATTGAAAAAAAAAAAAAATAAATAAAAAAAATTAAAAAAATTAAAAAAAAAGATTTCTTTGGATTTAGTGTCTGGGGGGTCTAAAAAGTGTACCTGTGAAGTTTCAGCTCTGTAGCATGTCCAGAACCATAAAAAAAAAGATTATGCAGAAGAGGAGGTCCCTGGGAGGTTCCTTTGCAAATGTTGTAAAAAAAACACTCTGCTTTTCCATTGGTCACCTCATTACACAAAAACACCTGTTAAAAACGCCCAAAAAAACTCCTGTAAAACGCTTGCAAAAACGCCTATAAAAACGCCTGTAAAACGCCTGAAAAACGATAAACAAACGCCTGAAGAACGCCAACGCCTACATGTGAACGGAGCCTAAAGTAATGCATTGAAGTGGAAACATTATGCTTGGGGACTGTTTCTCTGCTAAAGGTACAGGCCGACTTTTGTGGGGCCAATCGATGGGGCCATGTATTGTATAATCTTGGATGAGAACCTTTTTCCCTAAGCCAGAACATTGAAGATGGGTCATGGATGGATCTTCCAGCATGACAATGACCCAAAATATACTGCTAAGGCAACAAAGGACTGGCTCAAGAAGTAGCACATTAAGGTCATGGAGTGGCCTACCCAGTCTCCAGGCCTTAATCCTATAGAAAATGTATGGAGGGAGCTGAAACCTTGAGTTTGCAAGCGACAGCCAAGAAACCCTAAGGATTTAGGGAGGATCTGCAAATCAAAACCCCTCCTGGGAGGTGTGCAAACCTGGTAACCAACTAACAACTGGAAACAAATGAAACCAACAAATAACTAACAACTGGAACATCTTACCTCTGTGCTTGCCAACAAGGGTTTTTAGACCAAGTACTAGGCTATGTTTTGCTTGGGGATAAAATACTTATTTTACTCACTGAACTGAAACTCAATTTATAACATTTACATCATGTGTTTTTTTTTTCTGGATTTTTAGTTGATATTCTGTCTCTATCATTTAAAATACACCTGTAAGGTAAACCAGATTTCTACCACCAAAAGACCAGTGCAGACTTATGCTCATGCTCCTTGCACATTGCACACGTGCTAATATTTATAAGCCAAAGACCAATGTCACTTCTGCATTTCCAGGTCATTGCGCACATATTAGTGCGCATGCGTAAATTCAAGCGCGATTGCGAGCACACGTAAACATACCAATTAGCACTTGGCGCCCAGTGGTCTATTCAAACTGCTCTATTACTGTGAGCAGTTGCTGAATGGTCTTCAGCTTGTTCCTGAAAACCTGATCTGTTGTTTCTGCTTACCCGTGTATGACCCGGCTTGCCTTTGGACTTTGCCCCTGCTCGTACTCCAGCCCTGTTACCTACTACTCCAACCATGGCTTGCTTACAGGATCTGATCTACCTGCTGACCTTGTACCGTATTGTACGGCTGTTAACGACCTTGGCCTATCTTCTGGACTTGCTTGCCTGCTGATTAGGTACCTCACTGCCCGGTTGCCGCTGACTGCTGCTCCTCTTCCGGTTCTACTCCCTGCTGCTACTGCATCCAATTCCTAGGACTGCGACTACCAGCTCTACCCACCTACAGAGCTGCTATGGCACTCATGCCACTCCTTGCTTTTACACTCTCTGTTCTCACCTTCAGGAGTGTTAGGCGGGAGGTGCAAGAGAGGCCTCCACAACATTCCAGTCTTCACCAGGTACATGATAACACCTATGATAAAAATGATAGACCCTTCATTTCTTTGTAAGTGGGCAAACCTAAAAAATCTGCAGTGGATCAAACAAATATTTGCCCACTGTATGCACAATTAGCATTGTTATTTTAGATTGTAAGCTGTAATGAGCAGGGTGCTCCTGTATTGAATTGTATTGTAACTATCACATTGTAAAGCACTGTGCAAACTGTTCGCATTGTATAATAATGATACTAATATAGTGTGCTGCTGATGGGATGATGGAGGGGTTATGGAGTAATATACCAGACTTATAAAAGAGATTTCAATTTTTTTTATTATTAGAATATTGCCTTTTTAGTCATTTTTGATAATTTATGCAGTACCTGTGAAATCCCATGGAATTATCTATCTTTATAAGTAGATTAAAGTAAAAGGGGTGAATTTTAGGAAGGGGAAAGTACACCTACATCTATTAGCAATAGAAACTTAGGGTTTTAACCCCTCACCGCTGCATCCAAAAAAATGACTTTATCTTTTATAGGAAGTGTAATAGCCACTCTATTTTCATGAATGGCCTGCCCCATCAGACACCTACTGCTTACAAGTTCATTCTACCTTGTGAAGTGACAGGCAGGTAAACAACTTTGACAGATTGTGCTATGCTTCTGGGCTGGGGCCCCTGATAGTCCACTGGGCCATAGGCTCCTGCCTAGGTTGCCTGGTAAATGATCTTACTCTGGTCAGGTTGGATACCTAAATACAGTGCACAAAGACTCTATGCAATTTAGGGGCCCAATTATATGAGCTGTGCATTGGTTAGGTGATGAGGCCCCCTTCTATTGTTATGTATACCTAGCAATTGTTCACATCAATGGCAGGGGAGGAATAAGAGACATATCTTCACGATGCCCTAACTTACTTCTGCATTTGTAATATCTGTGATGCTGGGCAACAAGCCTCCTACCTGACAGGTACTGAGACACACAGAAAGCTTCTCCAATTTCATCTGGATATTATTTGGGTTGGAAGTAGAAAGATGTCTGGCTCTTGTTGCACACTATGGACCATGAGAGAGTTTTGGGTATTACAAAAGTTACTATTCAGATACATGTATTTATATATTTTTACTTGTGAATTGACAGGGGAGCTCAAACATTGCTCGTGCACAAAAGCTCCCCGCTGTCAGCTACTTCTTATATCTAAAACTGTTAAGTGGCCTTATCTGCAGCTCTGAATATCTTTGATGATACACAAATATGACAAACAACGGCGATCCAAGCAGTTATCAATATCATGCAGGTGATAATAAAAAATAGTTATCAGAGAGAAGCAGATAGGTGCAAATGAAGCTCTCAAACAAAAATGTTTTCAATAATAGTCTAGTCTATAGTCTAGATATTTGACAACTTTAGGGCAGAAAGGACAAAGGTGATTTGCATTGATAGTGAATACAAAAAGTTTAATACAAGCAGCCTCTGTTGATAATCTGCATGTGTATAAGCAACTTCCGTTGCCTTACCTATTCCAAATTGGAATATAATTTTAATTTTTATGGTTGCTATAACAAATGACCACTAGATGGAGCATTTCTAAAAATGATTACAGTATATAAGTTAAGGAAAGCTCTGGAATACAAAGTAACACACAGGTATGTGAGATTCTGAATGGCACCTCAATGCACATTTACAGTAAACACACCAATGCTATAGTGCACCACAATGCATAGAGGTGAAGTCTCAGAAAGTTGTGGTGAGTTAGTTTGCAAAAAATAGGTATTTGTTTTGTGCATTTAAGGTCCGATTCAGAGTGAATTGATTGTCTTAATACAGCGCACTTCATTATATGAACAATTGTACATTAAACGCATTGTACAAGGACACCAGGGATAGGTTCTGGAAAGCAGGTATGTTTCCCTGTTACCTGGGTTGTGGTTCCTTTAAGGGGGATAATTTTATTGCAGGTTTGAAGTACAGTTTGCCCAAGATTGCTTTTGACAGTCAGCTTACTCTTTAAATGTGGAGAACAGATCAATAAAAGGTATAGTAAATAGCAAACACGAGGAATTTCTACACTGACTCACTACATGTGATAAACACATACAATTAGGTCACTCTGACAGGAGAGGAGAGCATTGTGCGAGCATCATTGTGCTAGATGGTGGATGATCTGAAGTCTGCTGATCTGAGAAGTAAAAGGCCTTATATTTTGTAATTTGTACACTTCTATATATTTGCATAAGTGTGTGTAAGAGCACAGTTAGACCAGCCATTTTCAACCAGGGTGCCTTTAGGTTTCAAATGTAGCGAATGGACATGCAGATGGTCGCATGGGGCTGCTGTGGCTAGGCTGACGCGTTTCAGGGGCGAACCCCCTTCCTCAGAGCCAGAAAGAATGCTGCTGGTTCACATGCCGGACGGCTGTAGACTAAATGGGAGCTGACCCCACCTCTTCCTGCTCCGCCCCAGACCCAAAGGCGGGGAGGTGGGGTCAGCTCCCATTTAGTCTACAGCCGTCCGGCATGTGAACCAGCAGCATTCTTTCTGGCTCTGAGGAAGGGGGTTCGCCCCTGAAACACGTCAGCCTAGCCACAGCAGCCCCATGCGACCATCTGCATGTCCATTCGCTACATTTGGGACCTTGGCTACCTTGGAGATTGCATATGCTATGTTGATGCGTGTTGTATCACACCAGCTTTGCGAGTACTTTGTACATCTTTTAATATTTTAAATAAATGGTTTTATGGTAATGCACTAGGTCGGAGCGCCCCTCTTTTTTCTTACCCTTGATCCTGAAGGGGGCAGCAAGACCAATAGCTCTTTCAACATCTGAGTTTGTAGTGCACCTCTTTTTACTCCATCAAGATTTTACTCGAGCGCAGGAGATTTGGTCTTACTACTTGAATGCCTTTAGGTTTCTTCAGGGGTGCCTTGGAAAAATGCCTAAAAATTGCCCAAAAACTGCATATAAGCCAGCGTGTGGATAAAAGCTGCTTTTTAGTTACACAAAGTCACAGGTTTTCATTGTGCACCATTACAGCCTTCTAACTGCTGGCATCCTAATGACCAATGACGTCATCAGTTGATAAGGAGGATGTCAGTCACCTGCATAGCATTCTTGTTTGACCCTCTCCATCAGCGTTGGGGTCACATTAGCTAAATGATGGAGAAAAACTGAGGAAGAAGAGAAACATTGGACAACTAGTCAGTACCAGTTTGCAAAAGTGTATTTGCTTTGGAAGAATAAATCACTTCTCACTTTGGGTGTCCTACTTGGGCTTGTAGATGTTGCTGCATTATATAAAAAAAAATTGGAATAGTTTTTACATTTTAGAATGGGGTGCCCCGAGATTGTCCATAATTTTTAAAAGGTACCTTAATTGAAAAAAGGTTGAGAAACACTGCACTTAGACAAATAGGTTACACAATAGTATTTCTGCGCTCATCGCTGCTGGGCACTGTATATGTTCTTAATCTGCATTTACACATAATTTTTAGTGCTATTTCTCTTGCTCTGTAAGCTGGTTGTAATTTTCTGTTGCTATATTGTTTTTAAAGGTGCAGGTTTCGGCATTGTGATTTCACCTTCATTTTAATGGCACTTTCACACTTTATATGCTTGCTTTTCCATATTTTCATTGTAGATTAGAGGGTGATCTAAACAAAAAAATAATATTTACCACTCTCGAAACAAGATACCGGTTACAAATTGTTTGAGTTGGTTTACTCAGACTTGCACTGAGAATGAACAAAAAGCACAGCCACTGTGTAGATGCGCAAAGCTGGAAGGAGAGTGTGAGGATCTAAGATGTACACCCTACTCCCTAATGCAATTGGTATTCCACAAGGGACGCCCACACATAAGTTTGGGCTTAGCCCTAAACTACCCCCAGGTCACTCAACAAGTGTGGAGGGCTGGTGTCAAATAAAAACAAACTGGAATGTAGAAAATGCACAGGACACCATGCAGCTGGAATCAGAGCAAGTCTGGAGGTAGGAAGGGCAGGGATGGTCCGGCAGACGATCACACTGTAACTGCAACAGACCCTGCAGCTGCTCCAATGACACACTGGAGGCCCAAACTCTGTAGTTGCGTTTGAACCATAGTGTGTTTAGATTAAGGGCTCTTTCACACGGTCCGCCTCCGTAGGCGGATCCGTGCTGCTCAGCGGGGATCAATCCGCGATCCCCGCTGAGCCGGCGGATGACAGCTCCGTCTCCGCTTGCAGAGCGGAGAGGGAGGTGTCACAGCCCCCGCTGCTCTCTATGGGGAAATCGGATGAGAGCGGACCGCCTGTCCGCTCTCATCCGATCCGATCCCCAGGACGGATGGAAAATAGGGTTTCCATCCGTCCGGATTTCACGGACAGGATCGGATGCGGATGGCAGCGGACATGTCACCGCTGACATCCACTGCTCCGTAGGGTTGAATGGGCATCCAATCAGATCCGCCTAAAAAACTGACAGGCGGATCTGATTGGACCGCCCGTGTGAAAGAGCCCTTAGTCAGGAAGCAATGGTTGTACTTTAAATCAAAGCTTGAATAGTGACAGTGCATCCCACTCAAGCGTAAACAGAAGTTACATTCATGTGATGTGGCTCTAACAGTCCCGGTACAACCTGTAAGTGGTCATGGGATGCTGAGGAGGTACAGGAACACATTAGGTAACTATGACATCAAGCATGCAAGTCAGCAAATATGGCTGACCTTTGGTATTTGCATAATTAAAAACTGTACAAAGAAACATTTCCAAACTTAGTGGCATGAAGTAGATCTTTTATATTTACTGTATATAAAAAATTAATGGAAAAATGATACATTCCCTTTAACTCAGACCAAGAAAAACACTGTAAACAGGTTAACACTGGTACAAACATATTAAATAGCATATAATTTGGTACAGTAAATTAACGAGTCTTGATTTTTGTGGCAGGCCGAAGCTGTCCAGTGGTTAGCTAAAGTTGAGAACAGATTACCTGCTGGACTGATCGAATACCATCTACACAGGCTTTTGACCTACATTGAGTTCAACATTAGATTGGGAGTTACCCTCATTAAAGTGGTTCTAGAGGCTGGACATTTTCTTACCTTAATGCATTCTCTGCATTAAAAGGTACAAAAAATGTTCCATTACTTATATCATCCCTTCACCCTCCTTTATTCCCACCTGAGCCCAATCTCGATCCAACACTGTGCCCATCTGCAGAATTTGTCTCCTCTCTCTCTGCTCATGCAGGCAGCGGGAGCCATTGGCTCCTGCAGCTGTCAATCAAATCCCGGGAGCAGAGAGTGGGTGGCGGGGCCGAGCCTTGCTGTGTGTTTCAATAGATGCACACAGCACAACACGGGAGTTAGCTTGCATGTGCACCCCCAAAAGGAAGGACGTTTCCTATGGTGGCACACAAAGAAGTGGAGGAGTCAAGAGCACCAGCGGGGGGAACCTCGGCAGAGGCAGTTCGGGGGCCGCTCTGTGCAATACTACTGCACAAAGGAGGTAAGAAGAACAGGTTTATTATTTTAAAGAAAAAAACAATAATGCTTTAAGATCTCATTAAACATATTCCTTTAAAGCCCTAAGTAACTTAAGCTCTGGCAGTATTAAAGTGGGAGCAAACTCCCATGTATGATTTTTACCTATAGATAATCCTATAATAATGTTTACCTATAGGTACTGGAAATATTTCCTAAACATGCACTGTTTAAAGAGATATTTATCTTAGATGCAGCCAGTGACATCACTGAAACATGAGCCCTGAAGGAACTGCATACCCGTGCCGTATACAGCGACTCCATGCACATGTGCGGGAGTGTCATCATTGCTGCCTCAATCAGGTAGCTGAAGCCCGCAAACTCAGAAAGAAGACGAGAAGAATATGGAAGCACCTACAGCAGTGACAGCGAACCGCTGGAGGGCTTGGTTTTCAGAAAAGTATCATATGTGCCAGTATGCGATGCATCCTAGCACATTAAGACTTAAACTGCCCAGGGCCCGTATTAATACCGCTTTAAATTAAAAAAGCAAACTTTTAATATGGAGCAGATTACCAACCCATAAATATGGTGGCTACATCAGTTTCCTTTTTTATTTTTTTTATTTATTTTGACCTGGTGATCTGGCCAGTACCACACTTTTTGTCTTCGGGTGTCTTCACTCTGGCTGGAGGAATTAATAGAGACACCCAACCCACACACATGTAGTATTCATCAGTCTTTGAAGTACTAAAAGCATTACACACATTTCAGACAATAACCTTTATCCTCTAACCAGAAACTGACATTTAATACTAAGGCTCGGTTCACACTTATGCGATGCGGGAAGGCTGCGAATTCGCAGCCTGTTCCCGCATGGCAAACGCACCCTTGGCAGTTTACACTGCCATATGCGATACGCTGGGGGTGTCAATGTAGTGTTAACGACACCCCCAGTTTGATCGCATATCGCAGTGCGATCTTACAGTTCACACAGGATCAGATCGCACAAGTGTGAACCACTGTGCGATCCGATCCTGATGCAGCTCAAAAAAAGGGTCATGTGCGACTTTACTGCGGGTGCAGTGCGAATTTAGCCATACAAAGTGTATGGCTGAATTCGCACCGCACAGCCGATCGCATGTAATGAAGGAGCAGTGCACTCCGATATTATATGCGATTGCCGCAGCCGCACATATGTGAACCAGCACTAAGCTAGCTGAAAAAAAGTGTACCATCTAAACTCCAAACATGTTGCATTAATCTATGACTAACACAGAAAAATGACTCCACTACAGACCTCTAGAAGAAAGCCACAATATAACTGTTGTACACATTGGCTGTTCTTCGGGGACAGAGCTGAAGGCGCATTGAGTCTTTAATTCACCATTTACAGTAGGTAAGATGGCATAGAAGTAGTTAAAGACCCAGCTGTAAACTCACAAGCTGTTCGGTGGCAAATCAGAAAGATATTTAAAGCAGTCTAAGCACACTATGCAGTATTATTTTGGCGCTTGGGAAGCAGACAATTTACATCCCTACCATATCATTCTTGCAACAGTTGCAGGTGTAATTTCTAGGAAAATTGCAATTCTGCACTTTTACAAATACTGACAGCAAAATTGTGGAACAGTTTCCTATACTCTATCCTCTGAGAATACAAATCCAGCAGGATTTACAGTATTTCATTTTTACACTGTCAGTTTTTTCATCCAAAACACACAGTATAATAAAAGATAAGGGTGACAGGTTTACAGGATGGCAGAGCCACACACATTGTATAGCACACCCCTAACATCCGATATACAGTCCCAGCTCCACTCTGACCCTGAGAAAAAGATATGGAGAAAACGTATCCAATAGGGTCCTCTCCTGACTGTAGGCAGCGGCTCACAAACAGCCATTGTCTAGACCTAATGTGATGCTTCTATGCACATAGGTAACCACAGAACTTTAAAGGGCCCTTTATCAATAGCAGAATTTATATAAAAAAGGGAATGATCTAAAAGCCCTATGACTGTATACAGTGAGATCATCAAGAAGCTTAGCCAATATCCTACTGGCTCTATTCTAAAGAAGGTACATATTTAATCATTTCACTACTTTACAATATGTACATCATATCTGTTCCAAAGAAATAAATGCTCTGTAAAAAATCAGTGAAACACACTTTAACGTATGTTTTGCCAAGCATCACTCATGTTAATACAGCCAGAGTCTGTGTCCAGAATTTAGTTATCGCCATTCTCCACTGCTGAATTTAGTTATTGTCAATCCTCCACTGCTGAATCCATTGTGTGATCTGGTCCAGGTTTCTCTCCAGGTCTTCTGGTGTGTTACTGGGCAGCTGATGAATGATTTCTGATTGGTAAGACTCTGCCGCCTCTTCATAGATAGTCTGGAAGATCTCACACTGGATGTTGTCTTGAAGTTTTTTCTCCTTGTATCCCCTGTAACATAAATATTAAGCCAATTTACCAGAAAAGTTTGAGGACTAGAAAATAATGTACAACAGTGGCACATCTACCTTTGTGTTCATCAGGGCTATATGGGTGCAAGAAAAGACAAACTAGCCAAGTTTTATAGAGACATGCAGGCATCTGAATGATGCTGTCTAAATGTTCAAGGAGACTCTGGCAGGGTTCCTCTCTCCCGCTGCTACGGTCACATTTAAATTTAGTGCAGCTCATATATGTGAGAATAAACTCACATTCATAGTCCACTGACACTTCCTCTAGCTCAGCACTGAAAGCTCATAGAGAAGTACAAGCAGAGAGCTGGGTGAAGCATCTGCAGGAGCCGGGC
Organism: Pelophylax lessonae; assembly: GCF_965119305.1. NCBI lineage: Eukaryota > Metazoa > Chordata > Amphibia > Anura > Ranidae > Pelophylax > Pelophylax lessonae. The sequence goes on from NC_138768.1 coordinate 141,136,135, forward strand.
CTTGCACCCACAATCCACTGATCGCAAGTGCAATGCTACAGTATCTCACATAAGTGATTACACCCCTCACATTTTTGTAAATATTGTATTACAGTAAACCCCCGCTCCATCGCGGTTCAGTTTTTGCGGTCCCGGTATATTGCGGTTTTTTTGTAATGTTATTTTACTATATAAATCATTAAAAATGAAATATTTTTGTGTTTTCCATAGCTCTTGCTATGTCTCTCAGTATCTTTTATGTGTTTAAATGAGTTTCTATTGTTTTAAAAGTGTGTTTAAAGACCTTAAAATGCTTTTACACGTACAGTGACAGTAAAAAAAACATGCCTACAATGCATTAATAGGGTTTTTCTATTTCGTGGATTTTCACTTTTCGCGGCTGGGTACAGAACGTAACCCCCGCAATGGATGGGGGTTTACTGTATATCTTTTCACGTGACAACACTGAAGAAATGACACTTTGCTACAATGTAAATAAAGTAGTGAATATACAGCTTGTATAACTGTGTAAATTTGCCATCCCCACAAAATAACTCAACACACAGCCATTAATGTCTAAACTGGAAACAAAAGTGAGTACACCCCTAAGTGAAAATGTCCTAATTAAGCCCAAAGTGTCAATATTTTGTGTGGCCACCAATATTTTCCAGTACTGCCTTAGCCCTGTTGGGCATGGAGTTCACCAGAGCTTCACAGGTTGGCACTGGAGTCCTCTTCCACTCCTTCATGATGACATCATGGAGCTGGTGGATGTTAGATACCTTGCACTCCTCCACCTTCCATTTGGGGATGCCGAATAGGGTTTAGGTCTGGAAACATACTTGGCCAGTGCATCACCTTTACCCTAAGCTGTTCTAGCAAGGCAGTGGTAGTCCTGGAGGTGTGTTTGGGGTCGTTACGTTAGAATACTGCCCAGCGGCCCAGTCTCTGAAGGGGGGGGGGGATCATGCTCTGCTTCAGTATGTCACAGCACATGTTGGCATTAATGGTTCCCTCAATGAACTGTAGCTCCCCAGTGGCAACTCTCATGCAGGCCCAGACCATGACACTCCCACCATGCTTGACTGTAGGCAAGACACACTAGTCTTTGTACTCCTCACCTGGTTGCCGCCACACACACTTGACACCATCTGAACCACATAAGTTTATCTTGGTCTCATCAGACCACAGGACATGGTTCCAGTAATCCATGTCCTTAGTCTGCTTGTCTTGAGCAAACTGTTTGTAGGCTTTCTTGTGCATCATCTTTAGAAGAGGCTTCCTTCTGGGACGACAGCCATGCACACCAATTTGATGTAGTGTGTGGCATATGGTCTGAGCACTGACAGGCTGACCCCCCACCCCTTCAACCTCTGCCACAATGCTGGCAGCACTCATACATCTATTTCCCAAAGACAACCTCTGGATAGGACGCTGAGCATGTGCACTCAACGTCTTTGGTCGACCATGGCGAGGCCTGTTCTGAGTGGAACCTGTCCTGTTAAACCGCTGTATGGTCTTAGCCACCATGCAGCACCTAAGTTTCAGGGTCTTGACAATCTTCTTATAGCCTAGCCCTAGGCATTCTTTATGTAGAGCTACAATTCTTTTTAAGATCCTCGGAGAGTTCTTGGCCATGAGGTGCCATGTTGAACTTCCAGTGACCAGTATGAGAGAGCGATAACACCAAATTTAACACACCTGCTCCCCATTCACACCTGAGACCTTGTAACACTGACGAGTCACATGACACCGGGGAGGGAATATGGCTAATTGGGTCAAATTTGGCCTTTAAATTCTGTAGCGTAACATATCCCTAAACGTGACCTTTAAACCTCAATAGTAAAGATATGATGAACACTACATCTGTACTACTACCCTCATATCTGTACACCCAATATGGGACAAAGCATTTTTTAGGCTCCGTTCACATGTAGGCGTTTTGGGGCGTTTTTGGGGAGTTTTTCTGCTCTAGGATCGGCTCTCAAAACGCCCAACAAGACAAATCCTATTCATTTCAATGGCCCCTGTTCACATCTGAGCGTTTTGACGCTGTAAGCAAAACGCCCAACGCTCAAAAAAGTACATGAGCTTCTTTTTGGGCAGATTACAGGCGTTTTCCATTGGTTTCTATTCAATCTAAAAACGCCTGCACAAAAACCGCCTGTAAAATCGCGGTAAAAAACGCGCGAAAACGCTACGCTCAGGTGTGAATGTAGCCTTAAATTTCTGCTATGGACCTGTTTATTTGGCAAAAACGTTGTCGTCATAGATAAAACGTACATATTTTATGCTACAAATTTGCCAGGTTTAAAAAAAAAAAAAAAAAAAACCACGAGACTTAATTACTTTAAATGCAGATGAATGAAGCAGAGTAGATACAAAAATAACAATGTTACTTTGTATCTCTTTTTCTCTTCTGAACTAAGTGCTGACAGCAGCAGCCTTTGAGTTGGGAATTGCAGGCAAGTGGGGGTGGGGAGCGGGCAGCAGCAGGACAGAAGGACTGGACATGCTACAAATGTCCTGATGATGTTTTTTCTATGTGTCTAGTGTCCTCAACTAGTTCATGAGCCGTTTCTGGATTGTTACCTGCTTTCCAGCCTTTCATACAACACGGAATTGTCTGTTCTCAGCACAAACACAATGTGAAACCATCTCTCCGGGAAAAAGTCACAACCGTGATAGTCAACAATGACTCCACCTTCACTCATTTTATCCTCCAGCTCATCAATAACCTGGAAAGAAACAACAGATGAAAAAGATACAGAGTAAGAAATGCAAAATAGTCCAAGCAGACAAAAAAAAAAAAAAAAAAAAAATCGTTTTATAAAAGCACATTTCTCAGAAGAGAAAAATACTTTTTTTTTTGCTTTTTAGTGTAGATGTGAGATCTGAGGTCTTTTTGACCCCAGATCTCACATTAAAGAGGTCCTGTCCTGCTTATTTCTTTTACAAGGGATGTTTACATTCCTTGCAATAGTAATAAAAGTAATCAAGTTTTTTTTTTTTTTTTTTTTTTTTAAAGGGACAGTAAAAATACAAAGTAAAAGATAAAATAAATAGGAAAAAAAAAAAAAATTAAGTGCTACGTCCCGGTTAGCCTGCGCAGAGAAGCGAATGCATACGCAAGTCACGCCCACTTATGTAAACGGTGTTCAAATCACACATGAAGTCTCGCTGCAATCGTTAGAGCGAGAGCAATAATAATTCCAGCCCTAGACCTCCTCTGTAACTCTAAACTGGTAACCTGTAGAAATTTTAAAAGCATCACCTATGGAGATTTTTAGGTACTAACGTTGGTCGCCATTCCACGAGCGTTGCGAAATTTTGAAGCATGACATGTTGGGTATTTATTTACTAGGCGTAACATTATCTTTCACATTATAGAAAAAAGTGGGCTAACTTTACGGTTTTCTTATTTTAAATTTAAAAAAAATTATTTTTTCAACAAAAATTGCGCTTGTAAGACCGCTGCGCAAATACGGTGTGATGAAAAATACTGCAAGGATCTCCATTTTATTTTCTAGGGTCTCTGCTAATAAAAAAAAAAAAAAATGTATAATGTTTGGAGGTTCCAAGTAATTTTCTAGAAAAAAAAAATGATTTTAACTTGTAAACAAGTGTCAACAATAGGCCCAGTCTTTGAGTGGTTAAAAAGACACTATGGAATAAAATGCCGATTGCTGAAGTTTTTTATGTCACATGGTATTTGTGCAGCGGCTTTTCAAATGCAATTGTTTTGGAAAAAATACATTTTAACCACTTACCGCCCGCCCGCCGTCATATGACGGCGGGACGGTGCGGCTATTATCCTGGGCGGACGTCATATGACGTGACCCAGGAAATGCACGGCAGGCGCGCGATCGCGGGCGCGCCGCCGTGCACTGCCGGTGTCGGGGTGTCCCCGGGACACCCCCCGTCACCGGCAGGGGGGAAACAGCCACTGGGCGTGGCTGTTTCCCACGTGATCGGCTGTGTTCTAATGACACAGCCGATCACAATGGAGGCGGCCGGGAGATGACCGCGCATGCGCGATCGGGAGCGCGCAGCGCGGTCATGTCGGTCACAGCTGTCACCGGCAGTAGTAAACAGTCACTGACAGTGACTGTTTACTATGTGATCGGCTGTGAATCCATTCACAGCCGATCACAAAATGTAAACAAAGAGCAGTAACTCAGTGTTACTAGCTCTTCTCTCCTCATACAGTTTCCAGTATGAGGGGAGAAGAGCTAGAAACATTGAGTTACTGCTCTGTGTACCTGTAAAAGTAAAATCACACTAATAAAGGTCCCCACACAGTCCTCAGCCCCCCCCAATGTCACCTGTCACCCAACAGTCACCTCATCAGTGCCCAGAAATTGACACCCATAACGTTCACATGTGAGCGCAGCGATCGCGGGCAGAATCACCGCGATTCTGCCCGCAATCCGGAAATCATTGCAAATTGCGGGACGCCTGTGCGTTGCCCATTTTTTGCAATAGCACCCCAAACGCTGTGCGATGTTGCCGCCATTTCCGCCTGCCGAATCGCGGTAACATCGCGCAAACAACGCATGACGCCCAAAAAAGGTACAAGAGCTTCTTTGGGGCGTCATGCGTTGTTTGCGTGATGTTACCGCGATTCGGCAGGCGGAAATCACAGCAACATCGCACAGCGTTTGGGGTGCTATTGCAAATCACGGGCAAAGCACAGGCGTCCCGCAATTTGCAATGATTTCTGGATCACGGGCGGAATCGCAGTGATTCTGCCCGCGATCGCTACGCTCACATGTGAACGTAGCCTAAAATTCACCGGTCACCAGAGACTGCCATCAGTACCGCCGTGCACCATCGCCCGTCACCTGTCACCCATCAGTGACCATCGCCCGTCACCTGTCACCCTATCAATCACCGTCACCTGTCACCCCATCAGTCATCGTCACCTGTCACCCCATCAGTCACCGTCATCTGTCACCCTATCAATCATCGTCACTTGACACCCCATCAGTGATCGTCACTTGTCACCCCATCAATCATCGTCACATGTCACCCCGTCAGTGATTGTCATCTGTCACCCCATCAATCATCGTCACTTGTCACCTCATCAATCATCGTCACCTGTCACCTCATCAGTCATCGTCACCTGTCACCCCATCAGTCATCGTCACCTGTCACCCCATCAGTCTTCGTCACCTGTCACCCCATCAGTCATTGTCACCTGTCACCCCATCAGTCATTGTCACCTGTCACCCCATCAGTCATCGTCACCTGTCACCCCATCAGTCATCGTCACCTGTTTGCCATATGCATGCAATCACTTACTGACCGCCTAACGACTATATGCGTCGGCCATTAAAAGCTAAATACTGGGGTTATGGCAGCAGATAGCCCCCATAACCCCGGTATTTTTTGAAACGGCGGGCGGTCGGCTTTCAGATAAGGGTGGTTCCAGTGGCGGATTCGCCGCGGAATTACCCTTACGGTGCAGGGGAAGAGGTGCCCCCCCCCCTCCTGCCGCGTCCCAGACGTTTTCCCAGCTTACCGGACCCGCCAGCAGCGGGGAAAACTATCCGGTCCCGGATCCTCAGAGACAGGAAGTCGAGTGAGGGCAAGATGGCCCTCACTCAACTCTATGGTCTTGGAGGACCGGAGCTACGTCAAAAGACGTTGCCTAGCAACCGGTTTAAAGGGCCGCTTTTTTTTTTCTTTTTTTTTTTTCCTCTTTCAACAATTTTTTTTTTTTCTTTTCTTTTTTAGTGTAGTTGTGAGGTGTGAGGTCTTTTTGACCCCAGATCTCACAATAAAGAGGACCTTTCATGCCTATTTCTATTACAAGGGATGTTTACATTCCTTGTAATAGGAATAAAAATGATCAAAACATTTTTTTTTTTTAAACTGTGTAAAAATAAAAAAATAATAAATAAAATAAATAGGAAAAAAAAAAAAAAAAAAAATTAAAGTGCCCTGTCCCCGTTAGCTCGCGCGCAGAAGCAAACGCATACGCAAGTCCCGCCCACATATGTAAACGGTGTTCAAACCATACATGTGAGGTATCGCCGCGATCGTTAGAGCGAGAGCAATAATTTGAGCCCTAGACCTCCTCTGTAACTCTAAGCTAGTAACCTGCAGAAATTTTTAAAATGTTGCCTATGGGGATTTTTAAGTACCAATGTTTGGCGCCATTCTGTGAGCATGCGCAATTTTGAAGCATGACATGTTGGGTATCTAATTACTCGGCGTAACATTATCTTTCACATTATGGAAAAAAATTGTGCTAAATTTACTGTTTTCTTATTTTTTAGTTCAAAAAAGTGAATTTTTTTCAAAAAAATCGCATCTGGAAGACTGCTGCGCAAATATGGTGTGATAAAAAATATTGCAACGATCTCCATTTTATTCTCTAGGGTCTCTGCTAAAAAAAAATATATAATGTTTGGGGGTTCCAAGTAATTTTCTAGCAAAAAAAATGATTTTAGCTTGTAAACACCAAGTGTCAAAAATAGGCCCAGTCTTAAAGTGGATAAATGGACAACTTTGTGTAAAGCGCTACTTGGATGTTAGGCCTATGTGTGTGGCCAGGCTGTGAAAAAGTGTTACACATGTGGTATCGCCATACTCAGGAGGAATAGCAGAATGTATTTTGGGGTGCAATTTTTGCTATGTACATGCTATGTGTTAGAAATATTGCATAAATGGACAGCTTTGTGTAAAAAAAAATGTGTTTTCATTTTCTTTCCACATTTTCCAAAAACTTGTGGAAAAAAATGACATATTCAAAAGACTCATTATGCCTCAAAAATTATACGTTGGGCTGTTTTCTTTCCAAAATGGGGTCATTTTATGGGGGTTTCCATTGTCCTGGTGCTCCAGGGCCTTCAAAAGTGCGATAGGTTGTCAGGAAATTATATGTGTAATTTGTGCTCCTAGAATGCCGGATGGGGCTACTTGAATGTTAGGCCTCTGTATGTGGCCAGGCTGTGAAAAAGTCTCACACATGTGGTATCGCCATACTCAGGAGGAGTAGTAGAATGTGTTTTGGGGTGTAGTTGCAAGTATACATGTGCTGTGTGAGAGAAATAACCTGTTAATATGGCAATTTGTAAAAAAAAAAAAAAAAAAAAAAAATCTTCATTTTGCAAAGAGTTGTGGGAAAAAATGACAACTTCAAAAAACTCTCCATGCCCCTTATTAAATACCTTGGAATGTCTACTTTCCAAAAAGGGGTCATTTGGGGGGTATTTGTACTTTCCTGACTTTTTAGTGTCTCAAGAAATGAGATAGGCCTTCAGTACATCAGGTGTGAGCAAGTGTGATCAATTTTCAATGATTCGCACCATAGCTTGTGGACTCTATAACTTTCACAAAGACCAAATAATATACACTTACTTAGGTTATTTTTACCGAAGATAAGTAGCAGTATAAATTTTGGCCAAAATTTGTGAAGAAAAATAACTAATTTGCAAAATTTTATGACAGAAACAAAGAAAAATGCGTTTTTTCACGATATTTTCAGTCTTTTTTTATTTATAGCACAAAAAATAAAAAACCCAGTATTGATCAAATACCATCAAAAGAAAGCTCTATTTGTGTGAAAAAAAGGACACAATTTTTGTATGGGTACAGTGTTGCATGACTGAGTAATTCTCAGTCAAAGTGTGAGAGCGCTGAAAGCTGAAAATCGGTCTGGGCAGGAAGGGGGTGAAAGTGCACTGTAGGCAAGTGGTTAATGATCAAACAAAAAAAAACAATATATACCCCAATTTTTTTGTATAATATGAAAGATGTTATGCTGAGTAAATAGATACTGAACATGTCACACCTACCTAAAAAATTGCATACACTCATGGAATGATGACAAACTATGGTACTTAATCTCCAGAGGCGACACTTTAAAAGCCTTTACAGGTTACCTGTTTCAAGTTACAGAGGTCTAGTGCTAGAATTATTGCTCTTGCGCGAACATCACGGCGATACCCCACATGTCTGGTGCGAACACGGTTTACATATGTGTGCGCAATGCGTTACGAAAGCGTTCACTTCTATGTGCGAGCAAAGGGATGGGGTGCTTTAATTTTTACACTGTATTTTTTTTTTGGGTCACTTTTATTCCTTTTACATTCCTTGTAATAGAAATAGGGATGACGGGTCCTCTTTAGGGAGAGATCTGAGGTCAAAAATACCCCAGATATCTTTTACCTTTAAAAGCAAAAGATTTAAAAAAAATATTTACTTCCACCCTGGACCAGAAGTGACGTCATAACGCCAATCCCGTCCTCCAAGGCCATAGGGGCAATCAGACAATCTAGTCTCTCACTGCCTTTGTAACCAGCTGGTGGCACCATGAGATTGTTTCTCAGGCAAGCCAGCGGGGGGGAAAAAAAAAAAAAAAAAAAAAAGATTATATCAGGGTTATGGCAGAGAGCTTCAAAATTTGAAAAAAATAAAAAAATACTAAAAATGTGGGCTTTTCTTTTACTTTTCACTTTCAATGATGATGGTAAACAGGAAAAAGGAGAAGGGAAACCTCCCTAATGGGAACACAAATAGTAAAAACTGATAGGCATTCTAATCCATCTCCACTCTATCCAAAATATAAAAAAAAGAAAAAAGGGTTTGCCTTAAGTTGTACTTTAAGCCATGTCTAGCTCTTTATCAGGTTAGGAGCAACATGGCTCAACAATTTTTACTGCAATACAGTGAAAAATCAGATTTTTGACTTACCGTAAAATCTATTTCTCTGATGTTCACTGGTGGACACAGCTCCTGATTCTTCTTAACCACTGAGTTATACTGCCCCCTACAGGAGGAGGACACTAGGCAGGAAAAAGCTTGACTGCCTATGGGGCAGTCCCAGGAGGTATACACCCACTCTCTGCTATAGGCATTCCGTTTTGTTACAAGCAATGTCAGAAGAAAGCCAACTCCACAGAGGGGTGGGTGCTGTGTCCGTCAAACATCAGAGAAATGGATTTTTTTACGGTAAAAATCCCATTTTCTATTTCGTTCATTGACGGACACAGCTCCTGATTCTTCTTAACCATTGGGACATCCCAAAGCAGTGTTACACATGAGGGGTGGGAAAACATCAGAAAAAAATTCCCAAGGCTAACCATAGCCAACCAGTTAACACAGAGCTCCTCCTGAATAGGCAGAACACAAAACCGAGTGCCTATATCTGAGAGTGGGTTTATATCCCCTGGGACTGCCCATAGGCATAGTCAAGCTTTTTCCTGTCTAGTGTCTTACTCCTGTAGGGGGCAATATAACCCAATGCCTAAGAATAATTAGGAGCTGTGTCCGTCAAAGAGAAACTTATATTTTTAAAGGGAAAGATCTGTGAGCAGAGGTGGAATGCTTTTTACATACTGAAAGTTCCTTCAAGTTGCCGAAGAGGCTTCCTCCCGGCACCAGGCAGCACCCCAGAATCAGTTTTTTTTTTTTCCTAGGCTGAGAATACTGGCTGCCTTCTGAAAAGGCTACTGGACCGAGAGCAAGCATGCAGTAAGTGAAAGTCCGAAAAAAGTCACACTTTCTTTATGGCTATACTTGTGCTGGGTCAATTATTCAAAGAACTGAAACTTTGCAGCCTTAGCCAGGCAAACATTTCCAGAAGGAGAGGCCAGCAAAGGCATCCTCTGTGATTCCCTCATAACAAGTTTCCTTTAAAGCTGGACCCCAGGGAGATGCAAGAGGACACACATTACAGCATTCACTTCAACATCAATAAATGTATTTTTTTAATGCAATCAGTTTAAAGTGCTACTAAACCCACGATAGTAAAATCAGTCTGTATATGCAGTAAAGCATGCTGGTAATACTCACTATGGAACCCAAGGAGTTAATAGTCTACATTGTGTAAAAAGGCTGTTTGATCCTGTCTTCTCTGATTCCCCCCCCCCCCTTCTTTCACAGTCCACAATCCATCTGCTGACAGTAGAGAGCCTTGGGGCACTCTGCACATGCTCAGTTTGGTATGTATTGCCAGAGAGGTTTTGTTTTTCTTGGAAAGAGTGCATGTTATCAGCACAGGGCCAATCAGCACTGCCCAGACAGAGGGTAGTCCTGCAGCCTCATAGGACATTCAGAGCAGAATGAAAACTCCTCCTACAAGCTTTAACCAGTCACTTGTATTAGTCACAAGACTGCTATATACTTCTGATGAGGAAAAGGTATTTAGCAGTTTATTTACAAAATGATTTCCATGTTCTGTGTACGGTGGGAGACAAGATATAGTGAATGCAGGCTCCCGATTCTTGAATTCCCTGTGCAGCTGATCTTAGACAGAGAAGGAAAAGAAGCACAAGAAGCCAATTAGTTGTGCTGCTGTGCTCAGGTTCTAACAAGGGACATGCTGATAGGAGAGAGCAGATTGATTACCCTTTCACTGTCCACTCATTAGATTGGAGGAGAGACAAGACTTGTAAGTGTTACTTAAAGCTGAACTCTGGGCAAAAAGGCTAATTGCTTGTTTATTTTCTAGGGGAAAGATAAAGGGAGATATACTTACCTGATCCTCCCAACACAACAACGGTCCCAGCAGCTCCTGCATTCCCATGCTCTAGCGGTCTTCAGTGGTGGACTGTTACTGATGTCAACAAGCCCATATCAGGTTTCACAGACCTGCTCTGGATGCCAGGAACAGTTCCACCACTGGATCATGGGTGAGCGCAGTTTGCTAGTGGAATGGAGGATCAGGTGAATAGAAGGCTTTCTCCACTTCCCTGGACAAAACAAGCACTTAGCCCTTGTAGTGGGGCTGTGCCTGCAAATACTTTTTTTTTTGCCCACAGTTGGACCTTCTTTGTTAGAGAAAAAACTTTGGTCTCCCACTAGGGCTGAAAAAAAATGTCAAAAACAGAAATATAAAATCGTCCTCTCCACTCCTCCCAAGGCCTCCCGATCTCTAGCTCCCTTGTTACCTCCTCCCATGCTCGCCTCCAAGACTTCTCCAGAGTCTCTCCCATCCTCTGGAACTCACTGCCCCAGTATATCTGGTCAGCCCCTACCCTGTCCACCTTTAGGCAATTCCTGAAAACGTACTTATTCTGGGAAGCCTACCCCACTTCAAACCTAAGAACTGTACACGAGTCACCTCCATCAGATCCCCTGCAGCTAGCCATTACCTTTTGCACCACCTACTCCTACCTTTGGATGGTAAGCTCCATGAGCAGGGCCCTCCTATTCCTTCTGTATTGAACTGCATTGTAATTGTACTGTCCCCCTCTAAGTTGTAAAGCACTGCATAAACCAGGGTTTCTTAACAAGTGTGCCGCGGAACACTGGTGTGCCGTGAAGGGTTCCCAAGTGTGCCGTGGCAAAATGACCCCCCAACCTATGCATTAACTAATCTGCTCTTCATTGATTGCTGGCTGGTCAGTTGATCCAGCGGTGCCGGTCCGCTATCTAATACTCGCTTCCCGCTGCCACAGGCACTTGGGAAGCTGTGTGGGCCTCCCGACAACCGATGATGTCCTCGGTTGCTATGGTAGGGGCAGGCACATAAGCAAGGGCTTGCTGGATGTTCGAGCCGTGAGACACTAGCTGGCGGGAGAGAGAAACCAGGAAGGAGGATCTTCTGTGCCTGCATGTCAGCTCTGTGAGTACACAGGATTATGTGGCATAACTTTATTTAATATTTTACCTACTTCATAAATGTACTGCTTGGGATTTTTGACCTAACCTTGAACAGTGTTCCTCTCAGCTGTTTTCATTCTCCTTTGTTAGTACACTTGATGATTACTTTGTAAATGTAATATAAAATATATGTGGGAATATAGATTTAAAAAAAAAAAAAAAAAAGATGTTTGTTTTAACTACTGTATTACTATATTATACTGATCATGATAACAGTATTTTTTTTTTATATTGTATTCTGCTTACAGATTTTTTTTTTTGTATTCTACTTGTGTGTCTGCTGCAGTTTTGTCTGTGTGCATATATACATGTCGGTATGTGTGTGTGTGGTGTATGCATGTTACTTTTAACCATGACCTACCCCCCCCCCCCCCCTTATTCCTGTACCATCAGAAATGCTTTTTTAGGGCTGGTTTGTGATAGCAGCACAGACTGCTGCTCCTCTGAAAAGCAATCCATGCTCCGGTTGCTTTTCTGAGGCATTTGACAGGCAGTAAAGAGGCATTATGTTGCCTCCTCACTACCTGTTTTAAGCCTGTAAATGCAGCATCACAACACGCAACCATACACTGCACACAGTTGCAGGGTAGTTGCAGTGCAGCCCCATTCACCCTGGGTATACCTCCAGCTGCAGCCACAGCATGTGTAACCCCCAGCGGCTGCCTCTTCAGCTAAAGGGGGAGAAGTTGGGGGTGGTAAAAACAGCTCAACCATGTGGTTTTACCACCTCTCCAACCTGACATGTGAACAAGCCCTTGGTTCACATCTGCATGGCTGCATGCTGCGTGTAAGGCAGCCAACTCATTTCAATGGGCTTCCCTACCTGCAGAAATGCAGAGAAAAGTCCCTGACCTTTTTTTTTTCTTCAAATTACATCGCACCAAAAGCACCCCATGTTTGTTAATGTGTGGGGTACCATCAGGAATTGTTGAGAAACACTGGCTATATAAATCCTGTATAATAACAAAATAAATGCTTAGGTAGGCAAAGCAGCAAAAAAAAATAAAAAAAGAATATTATTAGAATTGAACTGTTGAATTGTTCATCCACAAATCTGCTAATGCATGCACACTCTTTCCATCACAGCAGTGCTCAGGTCAGTTCTATTCAAAATAAATTTGCATATATCTTCAGCTGCTATCTAGCTCAGGATTAACTAATATTTTCCCACTAGTTAACCTCTGTTTCTGATTTCCCAGATTTGTAAAAGGTTCACACTGGAGGTATTATAGTACTGACCATCAGCTGCTATTCTTTGACAACATACATGAAAAAATGAATAACTAGAATACAGAACTTACTCTGTCTTCATCAAGAATAGGACAGTCATATTCTTCATCATAACCTTCATACAAATTGCCTATGACAAAAATGGAAATCATTATCACAGTTTGCATGTCACTGCTCCCAAATTCTTTAACAGAAATCTTAAGCACCTTATGTATTGTATTCTTTTAAAAAACAATGAAAGTAAGTCCCCATTCACACTAGCGCGACTTGTCAGGTGACTTGGTCGCCTGACAAGTCGCCACGGGTCGCCTGCCATTGATTAGCACAGGACCTGACACAAGTCGCTCCGACTTAGAAAAAGGGTCCTGTATTACTTTGGGGCGACCTGGAGGCGACCTGCATTGACTTCAATGATATGAAGTCGGTGCATGTCGCGCCGAGGTCACCCCAGCAAGTAGCGTCGCCCCTGTGTGAACGGGGTCTTAAAGTCCACATTAACACTAAAATCCCTGCATCTACAGACATCCACAATCTAACACTAACCTATCTAGCCCTGTAAAGAAGAAATCAGTATACATACCTTTTTTAAAGCTGATCCGCCCCGATCTCATGATGAGCTGTCTCAGTGGAGGCGGGTGTAGAGGACACGTCCATCAATGGAAGCCCCATAGTAAGTCTATGGGTGACGTCACTCCCCATTCATTTCACAGCCGTTGTTGGCCGTGTCCTCTGCAGAGCTTCCGCCGCTGGATACCGGATCAGATTGGCTTAAAAAAAAGGTTATTAGTATTGATTTCTTCTTTAGATAGGTTAGTGTTAGATCATGGATGTCTATAATGCAGGGATTTTAGTTTTAGGGTAGACTTACAACTTTAAGGCTCTGTTCACATCTAGTGCCCCATGTTCTGCACAACTGTGTGGTTTTGGATCAGCACCCTTTTCTTAAATGGTCTGCCCTCTGCTTCAAAACCGCGCTAAAATAGCTCCTGTACCGCTTTTTGGAGGGGACTTTGGTGCGTTTTGTAACCACACATTTTCTGGGTGACAAAATGCTTGCTTTCTTAGGGAGTTTGGGGTGCCATTAAAAATGGATGGCACCCAAACCTGCATTGTGTGTTTTAGCTGCATTTCAGAAATGCGCATTTCCAATACACTTGGTGCAAAATTGGCCTTATTTTATTACAAATAGCATTACCAAAAAAAAAAAAAAAAAAAAGGGCTCAGTATATATGTCCACAAATATTACAATCTCTGGACTCATGTTATATACGATTGTAATACCTCTGAACATAAAGCTGTTCTCTAGTTTCAGTCTAAAATAGTTTGTTTGTGCCAACCTGGCCCAAAGTAGCTGATTCCTTCACAAACGTGCGGCCAATGGGTGTGCTGTATAAACTGTATGTAGCTGAGGCTACAGTGAGGAAAATAATTATTTGATCTCCTTCAGATTTTGTGAAGAAATTAAGGGTTTATAATTTTTTTTATCATAGGTGTATTTTAAATGATAGAGACAGAATATCAACCATAAATCCAGAAAAAACACAGAATACAAATAGGGGTCAAAGGGTAGTAACTCACCCAAGACCCCTTCCCACCTCAAAAAAAAAGAAAAAAAAAAGTGTGTGTTATATATTTTACATACTCCTTTTTTAAACAAATAAAGTGCAACATTTATTGTAAAGTGCCAGTTTACGAGGACACCACCAAAATTCACATAGATTAAAACAGATAAATATAGAAAATGTGTAACAAGATAATTCAACCTGTATGCGGAACAAAAAATAAAAAATACACAACGTGTGATAATGGCTCCCTCGCAGGGAATTTCTAAAACAGTGTACAGTAAACCCCCCTCCATCGTATGGGTCACGTTCCGGTCCCACCCGCGAAAAAGTGAAAATCCGCGAAATAGAAAAACCCGATTAAAATACATTGTAGGTATGTTTTTTTAACTGTCACTGTACGTGTAAAAGCATTTTAAGGTCTTTAAACACACTTTTAAAACAATAGAAACTCATTTAAACACATAAAAGATACTAAGAGACAGAGCAAGAGCTATGAAAAACACAAAAATAAATAATTTTCAATGATTTAATTAGTAAAATAACATTACAGAAAAAAAAACACAATATACCGGGACCACAAAAACTGAACCGCGATAGAGCGGGGGTTTACTGTATTCAAAAAAAAAGTTTCCCTTGCTGTTCAAGATGATAAACTGAGATTTAGTATCATCTGCCCTGCAAGGTGTGGTCAGCCATTTTGAGCGTTATGGTAAAGGATCCCATAAATGCACAGGAGGGCCAATGAGATAAGTAAACAAAAGAAAAGACAGGCGTTCATTCCCAAGCCCACGCCTAATGGGTGACATCACCAAATTCATTGTACTGAAGCCCCTCTCACAATCACCAGATGTCACTGGAAGACTGTTAACTCTTGTCACATCTGGTTTCAGATTTTCAGGAACCTCTGCACCACCAATATTTATGAAATCTCTAAAACCTTCACAGATCATGGATGCATTGTTGAGACGGAATCTCCTGCACAGCTGCTCCAGCTTCATCTCACCTTCACACCAGGGATTGTACACATCGATTGGCCAGCGTTGGGAATTTAGGATGTCAATTTCAGGGACAAGAATTTCTGATATGATGAAGCTGCAGGTCTGTTGCTCGCAGTTTAAGCATAAAGCCTGGAGCAACCCACCCTAACTGAAAAAACGTTTCCAATTTAAGAATTTGTACTTCTAATTCTTTTGCACATTCAGGGAGCTCAGATAGGTTTTGGTGACTGATGACACATATTTGTGCAGCTATATACTCACTATGGAGAATACATCCTAAGTCAGCTGTATACTCACTATGGAGAATACATCCTAAGTCAGCTGTATACTCACTATGGAGAATACATCCTAAGTCAGCTGTATACTCACTATGGAGAATATATCTTAAGTCTGCACCATTTGCAACTTGCAATGCTGGCTGGTAATGCTGGCAGGTTTTACTGGCTGGTACTGCTGACTGGTGCTGTTGGTGGGTAATGCTGGCTGGTGCTATTGGTGGGTAATGCTGGCTGGCACTGCTGGATGGTTCTCGACTCACCGTCCAACCCTGAGCATCAGTGTAAATCTGACAGGAGCCAGCGCAAAAGGAAGCATGTGGCTGCAGTGGAGAGCAGAGCCGATACTTCCTGTATTGCTCCTGTCAAAGGCGGAGTGTATTTGGTATCACTACGAGTGTGACAGGAGCCGGCGCTATACAGGAAGCATTGGCTCTGCTTCCTCTAGTATCGAGAAAGAGGTTTATAGCTATTGCTAGCAAAGATGGACTTTCTCGGCACAGCAATCAACACTAGTAAACTATTGTAAAAATATAATTTTATTGAAAAATACATTAAAAGAGGAAAAAATTGTACATATAACAAGAATAGATACAAAAAACATATAGTAGGTATAGATTCAATAAAAGATCATAGCCACAGATATATGATACCGTAAGTAACCCTCAATCACCGATAAGTTACAATAGTGATTTTACATACACCTGATACCTAATCCAAGGTTGTGGTGGACACGGATGTCCGGTGTTGGAGGGATTCACTGTCATACACATAACCTCTACATGTTTCGCGTATACATTAACGCTTCTTCAGGAGGATGTGATAGAGAAAAAAAAAAAAAAATGTTTCTTTTAATTGTGTAAGATCAATATCTGGTGTATGAGTTCCAATGAAAAGACCATTACGGTATATGCTAGAAACTTGTTTAATCGTTAAAAATTAAAGTGCTGAAGAGGGTAGGTCACCAAAGCTAGATATGCTTTTTTAGTGAGGGACCACAAGTATAAAGGAGGTAGTCAGTTTATATCGACAAAGCGACGAACAATGATGGTGTGTGGTATACACCTATCCTGTTCTGTAGCTAGGTGATACAATCAATCCCGCACTGCTCAAAATATTAGATAGTGTCTGGCCATAGAGTATGTATCAATCATTTCATGGAGAACGCTGTTTCACCATAGAAATGTTCACGGCACAAAAAATTGCAGCCGTGACACTTGTATGTAACAATAAAGCAGAGAGACGGATGTGTTCCTTCCTTTCTCCCAATCCTTCTCTAAATCATTTAGAAGTTCATTGGCAAACTTCAGGTGGGTCTGTATATGTGTCTTGAGGAGGGAGACCTTGGGGGAGCTTCAGGATTTCAATCCATGGCAGCATATTGTGTTACCAATGTTTTGTTTGGTGACTGTGGTCCCCACTGCCTTGAGATCATTCACAAGCTCCTCCCAAGTAGTCACAAGCTCCTCCCACGTAGTTGTGGGCTGATCCCTTACTTTTCTAATGATCATCCCTGCCCAATGAGGCAAAATCTTGCATGGAGCTCCAGACCGAGGATGGTTGATGCCTTGTGCAGGTCTACAATCTTGTCCCGGATGTGCTTTGACGGCTCTTTGGTCTTGCCCATTATGGCGGGTTTAAATAGAAAAAAAAAAAAAAAAAAAAAAGATTCTGTCGACAGGTGTCTTTTATTCACATAACGAATTGTCGTTAAGAGCGCCTTCTTAAATTGACAGGAATAATCTGTGTACCACATGAGCACATACTGTAGCCAGCTTGTGGGAGCCAGAATTTTTGTTAGTTGGTAGGGAATCACATACTTATTTTACTCACTAAACTGCAACTCAATTTATAACATTTGTATCATGTAATTTTTCTGGATTTTTGGTTGATATTCTGTCTCTATAATTTAAAATACACCTATTTTATAAGTGGACAAACTTACAAAATATGCAGGGGATAAAATTAATTAATTTTCACCACTGTATAAACAGTATACAGCACTGTGTGTTGGGGGTGGGAGATGAGATCTTTCTGTCTCACACCCAGAACAAAACAGCGTCAGTTTGCTCAGTGTTCAGCCATTCATAGGTAGCTTTGTATTGTATCTGTGAATACAAAGCTTCCCCTTATTAGCCGAGTCAGAGAGGTGGGCTGATGATGTCAATCTCCAACTCAGCTTACCAGAGGAAGCTTTGTTTTTGCACATGTTAGTGAGGGAAATAGTTCATGCTGCCCAGCTTGGCCCGAACAAACTATTTAAAGGAGTTGTAAAGTCAGTAAGGTTTTTTATCTTAATGCATTCTATGCATTAAGATAAAAAGCCTTCTGTGTGCAGCAGCCCCCCCCCCCCCCAATACTTACCTGTGCCCCCTTCCGCGGCTGTCAATTAAAGTCAGCCAGCCAATCAGGAGAGGGAGTTGGGCAGAACAGCAGCTCCGTGTGTGAATGGACACATGGAGCTGCAGCTTGGCTCAGGTGCCAGCAATAGCAAGCTGCTTGCTATGGGGGCACAATAGGAGGGAGGGCCAGAAGCAGGAACGAGAGACCTAAGAAGAGAAGCATCCCACCTGCTCTATCTATCTATAAAAAACTTTACAATCACTTTAAAGAGGATGTAAACTCCTGTGCATAATTTTTACCTATAGGTAAGCCACTAGATACGCAAGTCATCCTGGGTTCCACAGCTTGTTCTTGGGCAATGAAAAAGAAGCAGCACATTGGTCAGTGGAAAAGTGCAGCCTGACACTAGTGGTCAGTGAAATACTTTTTCACATTGGTGGACAATGTCGTGCCCCTTTATATTTGTGGTTGCAGGAAAAGGCCCCATTGGAATGGTGTTTATTGGGGAGGGGCCCAATAATATTGGTAGTGATTGGAAAGATCACCCCCTTTACAAAAAATGTAATTGTTGTCAGTGGAGTTTTATCCGAGAGATGCAAGTTGCTCTTTACTCGAGGAAACCCCAGAAAGCTCTGGAAAAAAGGTTCCAAGGATGCAGGTTTTTAAACGGAAATAATTCTGACTTTTGGATGAACTCTATGGACATGTATACACCAATTATTTACCAGTCAGCTCTACCAGGTGCCCACCCCCTGCATATAAAATACAGGTGTACCCGTACCCTTATCCATTTGCTTGCTTACACTAGCATCTAATATCACGTGGCTCTACTCACACCCATCCCTTGCATCCACTAGTATCATGCAGCTCTACCAGTGCCCATCTCCCCACATACACCAGGATCTGACATCATGCAGCTCTACCAGTGCCTATCTCCCCACATACACCAGGATCTGACATCATGCAGCTCTACCAGTGCCTATCTCCCCACATACACCAGGATCTGACATCATGCAGCTCTACCAGTGCCTATCTCCCCACGTACACCAGGATCTGACATCATGCAGCTCTACCAGTGCCTATCTCCCCACATACACCAGGATCTGACATCATGCAGCTCTACCAGTGCCCATCTCCCCACATACACCAGGATCTGACATCATGCAGCTCTACCAGTGCCCATCTCCCCACATACACCAGGATCTGACATCATGCAGCTCTACATACAGTATGCCCATCCCCCCCATGTATGCAAACACCTGTAACACAAACACAATATATTTTAGCTGCTCTATTAAAGTTTGTTACCCAAATGGATCAATTCACCATCATCCATGACAAACTGGTGGGTATTTATATAGGAGACCAAGCTAATTTAGTTACAAAGTGATGACATACATCAGACAGGGCAAACATACATGTGCATTTTATATGTAGCTGATTGGTTGATTCACAAAAGAAAATGCACAAATGGAGGCTGCAAGACATATATGTTCTTACCGTCTTTTGCCAGATCTCCTACATTTACATATGCCAGGTCACATCTCTCTGCAAGCTCTTTGCCAAGAGTGGTCTTCCCAACACCAGGGGTCCCTGCAAATTAAACACGATTAGCAATACAAATGTCACTCAAATACCAGCAGGTGGACATTGGAGGGACAACAAATCAAATATGAATCCAAATGTTGTATTTGGGACAGCCATAGGTTTCCTGTAGGTAAGCTCTTGTGGAGGAACATCATCAATGAATTACAGAGCATCCAGAAAGTATTCACAGCTCTTCACTTTTTCCACATTTTGTTTACAAACAAACTTCTTTGACATTGTCATTTTGGGGTATTGTTTGTAGAATTTTGAGGAAATAATGAATGTAATCCATTTTGGAATAAGGCTGTAACATAACAAAATGTGGAAAAAGCGAAGTGCTGTGAATACTTTCCGGATGCACTGTACCTGGTAATAGTGTATGTTAGCAGTAGGTCAGGTTTATGGTGGATTATGAACGGAGATTATTACTAAACATTCATTAGAATGCTGGGCTTAGTAGAAGATTCTGAATGTCCATTTATGGGATGTAATATTAGGTATTCCGTCACCTGTGAGTAGAATGCCGGGATCCAACCAGGTATAAAATAAATACGTGTAACACTTCGGTACATGTATATCAGTTATTTGCCATCGTGAGGTTTAGGGTACAGGGTAATATATGAGCAAGATGCTGGCAGAATGTTGTGGTAGAAGGAGAGGGGGTCACTTGTCAAGGTGTTGGGGCACAGGGGGCTGTCAGCAGTGGGCAGGGTGTTGGGGTACAGGGGGTGTCAGCAGTCACCTGTGAGTAGGGTGTTGGGGTACAGGGGGTGACAGCAGTCACCTATGGGCAGGGTGTCATCTGAATGTTGGGGTACAGGGGGTGACAGCAGTCACCTGTGGGCAGGGTGTCATCTGAATGTTGGGGTACAGGGGGTGACAGCAGTCACCTGTGGGCAGGGTGTTGGGGTGCAGGGGGTGTCAGCAGTCCCTGTGGGCAGGGTGTCATCTGAATGTTGGGGCACAGGGGGTGACATCAGTAACCTGTGGGCACGGTGTTGGGGTACAGGAGGGGTCAGCAGTCCCCTGTGGGCAGGGTGTTATCTGAGTGTTGGGGTACAGGGGGCGACAGCAGTAACCTCTGGGCACGGTGTTGGGGGTACAGGGGGGTCAGCAGTCACCTGTGGGCAGGGTGTCATCTGAATGTTGGGGTACATGGGGTGACAGCAGTAACCTGTGGGCACGGTTTTGGGGTAGAGGAGGGGTCAGGAGTCATCTGTGGGCAGTGTGTTGGGGTACAGGGGGTGTAAGCAATCACCTGTGGGCAGGGTGTTGGGGTACAGTGTGTGTCAGCAGTCACCTGTGGGCAGGGTGTCATCTGAATGTTGGGGTACAGGGGGTGACAGCAGTAACCTGTGGGCACGGTTTTGGGGTACAGGGGGTGTCAGCAATCACCTGTGGGCAGGGTGTTGGGGTACAGGGGGTGTCGACAGGTATGGCGTTGGGGGAACAGGGGGTGTCGGCAGGCATGGCGTTGGGGGTACAGGGGGTGTCGGCAGGCATGGCGTTGGGGGAACAGGGGGTGTCGGCAGGCATGGCGTTGGGGGTACAGGGGGTGTCGGCAGGCAAGGTGTTGACGGTACAGGGGGGGGGGGTCACTGACCAGTCAGAAGGATATTGGGGCTCTTCATGGTGACTCCTCGCTCTGATCACCCCGGACACGTGTTGTTCCTCTCCTGCACTCACAGCACAATCACGAGGAGGGGGAGGAGCAGAGCTATGACCTCACTTTCCATGACCAATCGCATTCACTTTCAGGATCTGACTTTTAAGCCTCCAGAGAAGAGAACGAATGCAGAAACATTTCCCTGCAATAATCGTGTCTACATTACCCCAAACAATAGAGACAACGTGCAATAAACTATTTCCCAGTCGATGACTTCATGTATTTTCCAGCTTTGCCCAAATCAAAGATGGCGGCGTCCTCCTCCAGAGGCCGTTCTGTAGGGGCGACTTTTAACTTGCCGGCTGCGTCACACGAGGGCCGGTGACGAGGTTGTCAGGCGCCCGGCAGATAGAAAACAGAGTTGTGCATAGAAGTGTTAGCGGAGCCGAGTTCTACCGCTACAGCACGGTGAGTTTCTTAACATGTTGCACGCCTCCGGTGCCCCGCGTGGTGTGAGAGCAATGATCCGGATCATTCCGGTCTCCTGAGAGGACCTCACATGGTGTGGAACCAGCAGAGTTAGTAAGATGGAGGTGTCAGGGGGCCTGTAACCTGCAGAGGAGATTTCCTTTCCTGGCCTGGAGAAGCAACAGGAAGTGAGAAGAAACCTCTCCAATGTGAGGGGAGCTTTTCTTATAGTGTTGTCACCTGAACACGTGTCCCCATTGGGGGATTTCCCCCTCACCTTCTCTTCTCTGGTGACAACATTCTGGATTTCTGTCACTCTCTGTGACACCGCTCAGTGTTATCAGCACAGTCATGGCTTTTACTTGTGTCCTGGAATTCCCCCTTAAAGTGTCCCCCCATCCATGTCACATGGGACCAAATCACCCCAACAATCAATCCCTTTCACTAATTCATGGCAACCAAGCTGACCCCAAACTAATCAAAGGGGCATTACACATGGGATTAGGCTTTCAATGCCTCACTATATCAAAATAGAACTAAAGGCGTGTGTATATATATATATATATATATATATATGTGTGTGTGTGTGTATATAAGTTTTGGGTAGAGTGGAGAAGGATAAACCCCCTGTCCGTTGTTATTGCTGTCTGTGCCCCTGTATGGAGATTCACCCTCTCTATTTATCCTGTTTACCACAATCAGTCAAAGGTAAAGTTAAAGGGGACATACTAAAAGGAATGACAGAAAGGAATGCCCATAGACTTTAACATGAAGATGGAATGCCCATAGAGAATAATGGAACAAAATGGAATGCCCATAGACAATAATGGTAAAAAACTTTTCAATTAGCGACGGAACCTTTAGACATATCAAATAAATCTTTAACAAACATACTTTAATATCAGTGGCGATGTATAATATTCAGATTAGGTGGGATTATTATTGTTTTTTTTTTTTTTTAATGACAAAGGTGAATGACAGAAGAGAATGCCCATAGAGTATAATGGGAAGAAAAATATAAACTCATTTGCAGGCAAATATGAGAAGCTCAGCAATTAATTCTTTCCCACAGGTGTTCCCCAAGTAGAGTAGCAGATTATAAGATTGACATTATTTGAGATTATAGCTGTTTTCCAAAGAATGACGTAAAAATGATAGAAGGGAATGCCCATAGAGAATAATGGGAAGCAAGTTGTGACCTGGAGTCAAAACCGTTAGACATATCTGACCAATCTTTGGCAGACATTCTCTCCACGTTCAGAGATCATGATTGATTTTGAGATGAAGTGGGATTAGCATTGTTTTCTATGGAATGGCAAGGGTGAATAACAGAAGGGAATGCCCATAGAGTATAATGGGAAGTAAAATATAAACTCATTTGCAGGCAAATCTGAGAGACACAGCAATTTCACCTTTCCCACAGGTGTTCCTCAAGTAGAGTAGCAGATTGTAAGATTGGCATTATTTGGGATTATAGCTGTTTTCCAAAGAATGACGTAAAAATTATAGAAAGGAATGCCCATAGAGAATAATGGGAAGCAAGTTGTGACCTGGAGTCAAAACCGTTAGACATATCTGACCAATCTTTAGCAGACATTCTCTCCACGTTCAGAGATTATGATTATTTTGAAGTGAAGTGGGATTAGCATTGTTTTCTATGGAATGGCAAGGATTAATGACAGAAGGGAATGCCCTCAGAGTATAATGGGAAGCAAAATATGAACTCATTTGCAGGCAAATATGAGAAGCTCAGCAATTTATTCTTTCCCACAGGTGTTCCCTAAGTAGAGTAGCAGATTGTAAAATTGAAATTGTTTGGGATTATAGCTGTTTTCTATGGAATGACAGATAAATGATAGAATTGAATGCCCATAGAGAATAACGGGAAGCAAGTTGTGACCTGGAGTCAAAACCGTTAGACATATCTGACCAATCTTTGGCAGACATTCTCTCCACGTTCAGAGATCATGATTGATTTTGAGATGAAGTGGGATTAGCATTGTTTTCTATGGAATGGCAAGGGTGAATGACAGAAGGGAATGCCCATAGAGTATAATGGGAAGTAAAATATAAACTCATTTGCAGGCAAATATGAGAAGCTCAGCAATTCTTTCCCACAGGTGTTCCCCAAGTAGAGTAGCAGATTGTAAGATTTAAATTATTTGGGATTATAGCTGTTTTCTATGGAATGACAGATACATGATAGAAAGGAATGCCCATAGAGTATAATGGGAAGCAAGTTGTGACCTGGAGTCAGAACCATTACACGTATCTAGGGATGAGCTTCAAATACGAGTCGAGGCTAAGTTCGACTCAAACATCGCTCGTTCGATCGTTCGTTGAATGACGAACAAATGTGCTTCTTGGCGGGAAATTCGAGTTTCCCATAATGCGCGTGTGCAGTGCATTATGTGATTGGCCAAAGCATGCACCCTGACCTCATGCTTTGGCCAATCAAATGATCTCTGCCATGATTGGACTAAAGCCAGGCTTGCCTTTAGCCAATCATGGCTCAGGGGCCAAGTTTACGCCCCACACTACATAAAGGATGCTCGCGCAGCCACAGTGTGTAGTGCCATTGTGCAGGCGATGAGACCGGAACAGGCACGTGATTCAGGCAAGGAGAGAGTAGTTTTTTTTTGAGTCAGACAGTGCAGAGAGACATTTCTAGCAGTGTAGGGAGGGCGAGGTTCCTGTGTGAGGTAGGGATAGATTGATTTCCTTACATCGGATACCAGTATTGTTCATCGGTCAGTTTCTGCAACATTCTAAAATCTTAGAGATCACTACAGATATCAGCCACAGTAACCTTTGCTCAGTTGTTGATTTTTCTATAGGGGTGACATACCTGTTGGAATAGAGATCACTACAGATATCAGCCACAGTAACCATTGTTCAGTTGTGTATTTTACTATAGGGGTCACATACCTGTAGGAATAGAGATCACTACAGATATCAGCCACAGTAACCTTTGCTCAGTTGTGGATTTTTCTTTAGGGATGACATAGCTGTGGGAATAGAGATCACTACAGATATCAGCCACAGTAACCTTTGCTCAGTTGTAGATCTTTCTATAGGGATTACATACCTGTAGGAATAGAGATCACTACAGATATCAGCCACAGTAACCTTTGCTCAGTTGTGGATTTTTCTATAGGGGTGACATACCTGTGGAAATAGAGATCACTACAGATATCAGCCACAGTAACCTTTGCTCAGTTGTGGATTTTTCTATAGGGATCATATACCTGTGGGAATAGAGATCACTACTGATATCAGCCACAGTATCCTTTGCTCAGTTGTGGATCTTTCTATAGGGATCACAGATCATCCATATATAGGATTATAGATTACGTCAGATATCAGTGAGAGTATTGATAATCGGTCAGTTGCGTACATCTTTAACCACCACAGCTTATCTATAGGGCTATCAATTACATCATATCAGGTCACTGAGTATCTATTGGTCAGTTGCGTATACCCTATATTGATCTGTATCAACACAATGTCTGAAAGGCCGACAAGGAGAGGCCGACGCTCACAGGCCACGAAAAGAGGGCAAGCAGCCTCTGTGTCGATTGTGAAAAGTGATGGTCACAGTCGACAGAGTGCATCCTCTGCAGGCGGGGCACGCCCGTCCTTTATTTTTCGGTGCTGCCAGTGCTATTCATCCACAAGATGTGGAAGAGTTGGTGGAGTGGATCAATAAGCCATCCTCATCCTCCTCTTCCTCTGACACCCACGCTCCCAGTAGTTTGCTTTACACCGCAACTGCCAAAGCGGCCCATTCCACAGGCTCCTTCTCCACAGCTACTCCTTCAGTTGCCCCACCATCATGCACGAAGGAGTCACCTGAACTATTCGATCATAGTGTCAGTGACATGCTGAAGCATATTGCCAAGCTTGCTCCAGTGACGAGGAGGGAGGGGATGGTGAGGTCACTGAATGTACTTGGGTGCCTGGCAGGATAGAGGAGGAGGAGGGGGGAGGAGGATGAACAACTGCAACGAGGCAGGATGTGCTCCATGGGCTGGCCTAGCAGTAGCCAACCTATTGCGTCACAGCACAGAGCTCCACAGGTGCAGGGTGCTGCAAAATCCCAGCGGACTCCAAAAAGTTAATTAATGTGGGCTTTTTTCAGCACCTGTGCAGTAGACCGCAGCATTGCTGTTTGCAGCATCTGTCTAAAGCAGATCAAGTGTTGCCAGAACACCATCCGCTTGGGCACCACATGCTTGACAAGGCATATGACTTCCTGCCATGCAGTCCATTGGCAACAGCACCTGAAAGAGGCACCAGATCCTAACAATCATACATCACCTTGCTTCTCATCTGCAATCTCAAACCCTACTATACCTCATGCCTTCTCAAATACCAGCATTGAGAGGGATGATGGTATACCAATGAATGGCTCAGAGACTAGCACCCAATCTGCTAGCAGTACACCGCCGCTTGATTTGAGCAGCAGGCAGATTTCACTACCCCAGTATTTGAACTGTAGAAAGAAATACTGTCCCAGCCATCCACATGCTCAGTGTCTTAATGCTATCTTGGCCAAATTGCTAGCATTACATTTGCTGCCTTTTCAGCTGGTAGACTCGACTCCCTTTCGAGAATTTGTGGAATGTATTGCACCACAGTGGCAGGCCCCAAAAAGGCATTACTTTTCACGTAAGGCCATTCCGGCTCTCTACCGTCATGTGGAAGGTAGTGTTTTGGCCTCGTTGGACAAAGCGGTCAGCAGGAAGGTGCACATTACTGCTGACTCTTGGTCCAGCAGGCATGGACAGGGAAGTTACATTTCTTTCACGGCGCACTAGGTAACTCTACTGGCAGCTGGGAAGGATACAGGACAGGGTTCGGGCTTGCAACTTGTTTTGCCACCATGCCTCCAAAAAGCTGGTGCTGGTTCTGCAAATCTGGCTACTTCACCACCACTGCCTCCTCTTCCTCCATGGCCTCTTCTGCGCAATTCTCCTCTGCAGCAGCAGTGCTCCCGAAGCGTTCAAGGGACTACGCAAGCAGTCAGGCTAAAAGGTGCCATGCTGTGCTTCAGTTGGTCTGTCTAGGGGATAGGAGTCACACCGGTGCAGAGATTCTGTCAGCTCTGCAAGGTCAGGCTCAGAGATGGTTAACGCCACGGCAGCTTGAGCCAGGTATGGTTGTATGTGATAATGGCACCAACCTTCCCTCTGTCTCCGACAGGGACACTAGACATATGTTCCATGCTTGGCACAGTTTCTGAGTCTGTGACCATTTCCGCCGTTCGTTCAATGCCAGTGCTCGCTTATCTGACATTCAACAGGAATTCAACCTGCCCGCCAACCAAATCATTTGTGACATGCCCACCAGGTGGAACTCAACGTTGGCAATGCTGCAGCGGCTGCACACACAGCAGAGGGCCATAAATGAGTACCTGTGTGAGTATGGCACAAGGACAGGGTCAGGGAAGCTTGGCTTTTTCTCACCACGCCAGTGGCTTTTGATTAAGGATGCATGCATCGTCCTGTCACCATTTGAGGAGGCCACATGGATGGTGAGCCGGGACGATGCATGCATCAGTGACACTATCCCACTAGTCTACCTGCTGGAGCACACACTGCGTGGAATCATGGACAGGGCACTTGAGGCAGAACCGCGGCAGGAAGAGGAGGACTTCCTTTCCTCACAAGGCCCCCTTTATGCAGATATCATTCCTGCAGGGCCACAAAACACACAGGAGGAAGAGGAGGAGGAGGATGAGGATTTCGGCAGCATGGATTTAGAGGAAGAGGATAGGATACAGCAGTCTTCAGGGGATGTTTTTGATTTCCCAGAAACCCCAGGAGTTGTACGTGGTTGGGGAGAGGTTGCTCCTGCTGACAATGTCATCCTTAGTGACCCAGAGGACTCAGAAGCTTATGCGTCCTCCAACTTACGTTGCATGGGCTCCCTGATTCTGCAAAGCCTGTGAAAGGACCCGAGGATTCGTGCTATCAAGGAGAGGATAATTACTGGTTGGCAACCCTTCTTGATCCATGTTACAAGGGTAAAGTTGCAGAGCTCATCCTGCCTTCGCAGACAGAGCAGAGGATGAAACATCTTGAGGAGGCCTTGAAAAAAGAATTGTGTACCGCCTTTGCAGAGTGTACCGCCTTTCCAGACACTGGGAGGTAAACATTCTCCGGACGTGTTTTCTGAGGCATTGTTCAGTCAAAGGAGGAGCGGTGGAGAAGGCGGCCCGCTGACCGATGCCTTTAAACAGTTCTTTAGTCCTCAGCAGCACCCAGGGCTATTAGGTTTAAGCAACCATCGCCAACGTCTTAATCATATGGTGCATGATTGTCTAAGCGCAAGAGCAGACTTTGAGACCTTTCCAGCTGCGCATCCACTGGCTTACTTGGTCTTGAGGATGGACCACTGGCCAGAACTTGCTCAATATGCAATGGAGCTACTGGACTGTCCTGCTTCCAGCGTGCTTTCCGAATGGACGTTCAGTGCCGCTGGAGGTTTTGTGACGGACAAAAGAGTGTGTCTGTCCACAGACTCTGTTGATCAGCTGATTTTCATCAAAATGAACCAGTCCTGGATCAACAAGAACTATCAGGCCCCTGATGCTGATGTAACTGATTGAATTTGCTAGGGGTCTGCCATCCCTTGAAGACTGCATATGCTGCCTATCCTATTCCTCTACCTTGATTCTGCTAGCTTCCAACAATGTTTTTGTTTTAGGTCACTACCAACCCCCAAGGCCTAATTTATCTGCACTTGTATGACAGGTGCATACAATTTAAACGTCATATGTCATTTTTAACAGCAGACCCTGTCCCTGTGCCATGCTAACTGTGAAGGTTTACGGTGTTCAGGCACCACCAACGCCAAAGGCCCAATTTTTGGCACCTGTGTAGTACATGCAATTTCAAATTTGAATGGAATTCTTACCAGCAGGTCCCATTCCTGCACCCAGCAAGAGTAACTGCAAAGCCTTAGTTACGGTGTTCAGGCACCACATACAGCAAAGGCCCAATTTTTGGCACTTGTATAGCATATGCGATTTCAAATTTGCATGGAATTCTTACCAGCAGGTCCCATTCCTGCACCCAGAAAGAGTAACTGCGAGGCCTTGTTTACGGTGTTCAGGCACCGCATACAGCAAAGGCCCAATTTTTGGCACTTGTATAGCACATGCGATTTCAAATTTGCATGGAATTCTTGCCAGCAGGTCCCATTCCTGCACCAAGCAAGAGTAACTGTGAGGCCTTGGTTACAGTGTTCAGGCACCACATACAGCAAAGGCCCAATTTTTGCCACTTGTATGGCACATGCGATTTCAAATTTGCATGCATTCTTACCAGCAGGTCCCGTTCCTGCACCAAGCAAGAGAACTGTGAGGGGTTGGTTATGGTGTTCAGGCACCAGCAACACCAAAGGCCCAATTTTTGGCACCTGTATGACAAGTACATGCGATTTCATATTTCTATGGATTTTTTAGCAGCAGGGCCCGTTCCTGCACCCAGCAAGAGTAACTGCGAGGGGCTACGGTGTTCAGGCACCATCAACAAGCAAGGCTCAATTTTTCTGCTCCCGTATGACAAGTACATGTGATTTGAAATTTGTATGTATATTTGTATGACATTTTTTGCTTTAGAAAGGTCAGTATAGCTGCATCAGGCTACATACATCATAGAGATGCACTACTTTACAGGCACATTCAGGGGACCCCCCAGGCACGATATTTGAAGGAATTTTTCATTTTTATAGTTTCACTTTAAGCCTCATTAAAATCAGTAAATCAGTGCTCGTTTAAAAATAATAGTTTTTAAAAACTTTTTTTTCATTGCTACATGTTCCCCAGGTCAGGACCCGGACCCCCATTTTTTGGGGCAATAACTTGCATTTAAGCCTTCAAAATGAGGCCATTAGATTTTCGAAGTTCGAGTCAAATAGACTTCAATGGGGTTTGTTTGCTCGAACAAATGTTTCCTCTGTTCGCGGTGTTCTGGTGCGAACCGAACCGGGGGGTGTTCGGCTCGTCACTAGACCTGAGAGACAAACATCAGTCCAGATCAAACACTTAGCTATATATATATATATATATATATATATATATATATATATATATATATATATATATATATTCGCTTATAGTAAATGAGAGTGATTGCAATGTTCTTTGCAATATTATGGTATTCACTACAAAGCAACTTAGACTTAATATCCTCAGCTAATAACTGTTACTTCCTTTTTTAGCTAGAAGAATCAGTCTAGCTAACTAGCATAAACACTCTAGAACTGGGGGCCCCCTTTAGGATTGACAAATGTAGTCACTACACTAGCAAGGCCTTGCGTTTCTTCGCCAGCAGTTGGAACTCTTAATCACTTTATTTAAGTGGCATTTGTAATCCACAAAGGGGTAGGTGTTATCAGGATCCTAAGGACAGATGTATGTTGTGTACAGTTATGTGTATACTTACGGGTTCCCAGAGATCACCAGCCACTTTCCTGCAATGTCAGTGTCCAGCAGTGATCTTCTTATCCTCTTGCAAGACCGCTCCCTGCAGTACTGTGTCACAGGCAATGATCCAAGCACACTCTGTATCAGGCCGCTCTCTCAGTGCCGCTCTATGTCACTCCAACTTCCACACCGGACCAGTCACCTCTCCATGACACCCGCTGTCCTCCTCAGTCAGGATGCGCTCTCTGCACTTTAGCCCTCACTCTCAGGCCTCTCTCCTGGTCAGTCTTTCTCCGCTGCTCTTCTGCACACACCCGCACTCCACGAGTTCCCCGAAGCAAGAGAGAGCACATCTGACTCCGCCTCCAATTTGTCTCTCCTCCCATGATCCTCCGCTGATCCCTAAAAGCTCCCTGGAAGTGTGGTCCAGTCAATCCCTCAATGCATGGTCTCTGCCTTCTTTCAAACTACATCCCCCATAATCCAGTTCATCACTCCATGGGAGAAACCCATCTTTCTTAATAAGTTCTTAAAGGAACAGCCAAACGTGACCTAAACCGCAACTCAGTACTATGACACAGTAATTCCGGCATGGATACACTTACAATCTGCTAATTTACTTGAGGCACACCTGTAGCAAAGGTGAAATTGCTAAACTTCCCAGATTTGCCTACAAATGAGTTCATATTTTGCTTCCCATTATACTCTATGGTCATTCCCCTTTGTCATTCACCTTTGTCATTCCATAGAAAAAAATAATCAGATATTATTTCCATTTTATAATCTACTACTCTACTTGAGGAACACCTGTGGGAAAGGTGAAATTGCTGTGCTTCTCAGATTTGCCTGAAATCTAGTTCATATTTTGGTTCCCATTATACTCTACGGGCATTCTCTTCTGTCCTTCACCCTTGTCATTCCATAGAAAGCAATGCTAATCCCACTTCATCTCAATTTTAAACATCACCACTGAACGTGGAGAGTATTTCTGCTAAAGATTGATCTGATATGTCTAATGGTTTTGACTCCAGGTGACATCTTTCTTCCCATTATACTCTATGGGCATTCCCTTCTGTCATTCATCCTTGTCATTCCATAGAAAACAATAATAATCCCTCCTTCATCTCATTATTAATCATCTCCACTGAGAGTAGAGAATGCATCTGCCAATAATTTATTTGGTACGTTGAATGGTTCTGACTCCAGGTCACATCTTGGTTCCCATTATACTCTATGGGCATTCCCTTCTGTCATTCACACTTGCCATTCCATAAGAAAAGAATGCTAATCCCACTTCACTTCAAAATTAAACATAATCTCTGAACATGGAGTGAATGTCTGCTACAGATTGCTTTGATACGTCTAATGGTTTTGACTTCAGGTCACATCTTGCTTTGCATTATTCTCAATGGGCATTCCATTCTATCATTAATCTGTCATTCCATAGAAAACAGCTAAAATATGAAATAATTTAATCGTAAAACTGCTACTTTACTTGGGAAAGGTGAAATTGCTGTGCTTCTCAGATTTGCCTGCAAATGAGTTTATATTTTGCTTCCCATTATACTCTATGGGCATTCCCTTCTGTCATTCACCCTTTACATTCCATAGAAAAACAACAATAATCACTCTTAATCTCCCTTTTGAAAATCACCATTGAGTGTGGAGCGAATTTCTGCTAAAGATTGTTCTGATATGTCTAACGGTTCTGACTCCAGGTCACACCTTGTTTCCCATTATACTCTATGGGCATTCCTTTCTACCATTTTTACGTCATTCTTTGGAAAAAAGCTATAATCCCAAATGTCAATTTTACAATCTGCTACTCTACTTAAGGAACATCTGTGGGAAAGGTGAAATTACTGTGTCTCTCAGATTTGCCTGCAAATGAGTTTATATTTTGCTTCCCATTATACTCAATGGGCATTCCCTACTGTCATTCATTCTTGTGATTCATAGAACACAATGCTAATCCCACTTCATCTTAATAATAAATATAACCACTGAACGTGGAGAGTATGTCTGCGAAGAATTTATTTGGTTTGTTGAATGGTTTTGACTCCAGGTCCCGTCTTGCTTCCCATTATACTCCATGGGCATTCCTTTCTGACATTTTTATGTCATTCCTTAGAAAACAGCTATAATGCCAAATAATGTCAATCTTGCAGTCTGCTACTCTACTTTAAGGCACACCTGTGGGAAAGGGGAAATTGCTGTGCTTCTCAGATTTGCCTGAAATCTAGTTCATATTGTGCTTCCCATTTTACTCTATGGGCATTCTCTTCTGTCCTTCACCCTTGTTATTCCATAGAAAGCAATGCCAATCCCACTTCATCTCAATTTTAAACATCACTACTGAACGTGGAGAGTATTTCTGCTAAGGAATGATCGGATATGTCTAATGGTTTTGACTCCAGTTGACATCTTTCTTCCCATTATACTCTATGGGCATTCCCTTCTGTCATTTATCCTTGTCATTCCATAGAAAACAATAATAATCCCTCCTTCATCTCATTATTAAACATCTCCACTGAAAGTGGAGAATGCATCTGCCAATAATTTATTTGGTACGTTGAATGGTTCTGACTCCAGGTCACATCTTGGTTCCCATTATACTCTATGGGCATTTCTTTCTGTCATTTATCTGTCATTCCATAGAAAACAGCTATAATCCCAAATAATTTCAATGTTACAATCTACTACTCTACTTGGGGAACACCTGTGGGAAAGGTGAAATTGCTGTGTCTCTCATATTTGCCTGCAAATGAGTTTATATTTTACTTCCCATTATACTCTATGGGCATTCCCTTCTGTCATTCACCCTTGCCATTCCATAGAAAACAATGCTAATCCCACTTCATCTCAAAATCAATCATGATCTCTGAACGTGGAGAGAATGTCTGCCAAAGATTGGTCAGATATGTCTAACGGTTTTGACTCCAGGTCACAACTTGCTTCCCATTATTCTCTGGGCATTCCCTTCTGTCATTCACCCTTGCCGTTAAATAGAAAACATTGCTAATCCCACTTCACTTCATAATCTCTGAACGTGGAGAGAATGTCTGCCAAAGATTGGTCAGATATGTCTAACGGTTTTGACTCCAGGTCACAGCTTGCTTCCCATTATTCTCTATGGGCATTCCTTTCTATCATTTATCTGTCATTCCATAGAAAACAGCTATAATCCCAAATAATTTCAATCTTATAATCTGCTACTCTACTTGGGGAACACCCGTGGGAAAGAATAAATTGCTGAGCTTCTCAGATTTGCCTGCAAATGAGTTCATATTTTTCTTCCCATTATACTCTATGGGCATTCCCTTCTGTCATTCACCTTTGTCATTAACCACCTGCCATCTGCGCTGTAGCCGATGTACCGCTGCAGCGCGGACTCACATTTTCGGGAGGTCGTCTTTAAACGGCCTCCCAGACACAGGCTCCCCGCGCACTCCCGCGAGCGTGCATTGGGGAAAATCTGTGTCGGCCGTGTCCCTTGGATCACAGATCGTGGTGAATGGCCAATCACAGCGGCCATTCACCATGTGATCGGCCCGTCCAATGAGAGATGATCTCATATGTAAACATATGAGATCATCTCTCATCGCCAGCGCTCATTCCTCACACAGACACTGCAGTGTGAGGAAGGAGGAGAGCCGATCAGCCGTCAGGGACAAAGAAAAATGTAATCAGGGCACTGATCACCAGTGCCCTGATTACACAAGGTACACCAAACACACTAACTGCCCACCATCAATGCCCACAGTGCCCGCCATCAGTGCCCCCCATCAGTGCCCACAATCAGTGCCCATAGTGCTGCCAGTCAGTGCCCATCAGTGCCGCCTCTCAGTGCCCAGCAGTGCCACCTCTCAGTGCCCAGCAGTGCCGCCTATCAGTGCTCATCAGTGCCGCCTATCAGTGCGGCATATTAGTACCTCCTCA
Organism: Pelophylax lessonae; assembly: GCF_965119305.1. Classification (NCBI taxonomy): domain Eukaryota; kingdom Metazoa; phylum Chordata; class Amphibia; order Anura; family Ranidae; genus Pelophylax; species Pelophylax lessonae. The sequence goes on from NC_138768.1 coordinate 141,170,175, forward strand.
TCAGTGCCACCTCATCAGTGCCCATAAGTGCCACCTCATCAGTGCCCATAAGTGCAGCCTATCAGTGCCCATCAGTGCCGCCTCATCAGCGCACATCAGTGAAGGAGAAAAATTTATTTATTTTCAAAATTTACTCGCAGAAAATAAGAAAAACTTTTTTTTTTTCAAAATTTTCTGTCTTTTTTCTTTTTTTTTTTAAAAATAAAAAACCCAGAGATTATTAAATACCACCAAAAGAAAGCTCTATTTGTGTGAAAAAAATGATAAAAATTTCATATGGGTACAGTGTAGCATGACCGCACAATTGTCATTCAAAGTGTGAGAGCGCTGAAAGCTAAAAATTGGCCTGGATGGGAAGGGGGTTTAAGTGCACAGAAGGCAAGTGGTTAAAAAAAACAATAATAATCCCACCTAATCTCAATATTATACATCTCTACTGATATTGTAAAGTATGTTTCTTAAATATTTATTTGATATGTCTAAAGGTTCCGTCGCTAATTGAATTTTTTTTTTTTACCATTATTGTCTATGGGCATTCCATTTTGTTCCATTATTCTCTATGGGCATTCCATCTTCATGTTAAAGTCTATGGGCATTCCTTTCTGTCATTCCTTTTAGAATGTCCCAGTTAAAGAAAATCAAAAATTTTGAGTTTTCCCCAGAAAAGTAATAGAGGGGAAACTGTCAAATGGGGACCTGGGGATCCCCAAGGAATTCCCTTATTTGCAGAGATTTCCTCTCACTTCCTGTTTGGCTATGAGACAGGAAGTGATTAGAAATCTCCCCAATAGGACACAGATGGCAAATGAAAAGCTTCCCTTACGCTATCCAAAATGGAAATTATGGTTTTGCTTTTTCTCCTACTTTAACCCCTTGCCAACCGCAATAGATATACATATGTTGCAGTTTGTAAGTGGTTCACTGGCATTATGTCTGAAGCAGCTGGTGGCCGACTTTCTCTTTAAAGTGTTCCAATCGGCTCATGAGCCACTGAAATGCTTTCATAAGTGGCAGGAGGGGACGTTACCCCCGTTACCCCCCCCCCCAATCACCGGTGTTTCTCAGGCTTACCGTTTACATCGCTTCGCCCAAGAAACAATCCGACAGTGCGGCCAGCTGGTCACAGAGGAGATTCGTTACAGCACAAGCCAATCAGCGGGTCCTGGCCAATGATTGATCGCTGGCACCCGCTGATCAGCTCCATCATTCATGGAAAGGAGCTCTGTCTTCTAAACCAGTGGTCCTCAACTCCGGTCCTCGGGGCCCACTACCAGGCCAGGTTTGCAAGATAACTAAATTACATCACAGGTGATCTCATTTGCTGCTCAGTGATTGCAGTATTCTAGTCTGCATCTCCCCAAGGTAATACTTTAAATCTGGCCGGTTAGTGGGCCCTGAGGACCGGAGTTGAGGACCACCGTTGTAAACAACACAGAACCCTGAACACTGACAGGCAATTTTTCTGTGGTTTTGGTTTCTTTTTTTTTTTTTAATTCCCTACAGAGCAGGGGAACAAAACCGCAAGATAGAAGCAGCACATAACCCACACAGTAAACATTGTTTAACCTCTTGATTAGCCCTAAATGTTAACCCCTACTTAGCCATTGTCATTAGTACAGTGACAGTGTATCATATTAGCACTGGTCCCTATTGATGTCCATGTCAGTTAGTGTACCTCCCAGCATCCGTCAGCTAGTGTCAGATTGTCCGCCACACTATGACTGTCCCACTATAAGTCGCTGATCACCACCATTACTAGTATAAAAATTCTATAACTTTCACGCTAACCAAATAATATACTCTCATTGGGATTTTTGGGAAGACTTAGCAGAATACATTTTGGTCTAAATCCAAGAAGAATTTTTTTTTAATTTTACTGAATGTTTTTTAGCTGAAAGTAAATAAAAATCGTGTGTTTTTTTTTTTTTTTTTTTTTTTTCTTTCAAAATATTTAGTTTTGTTTTTTTTTTTGTTTCCATCTCAATGTGGCTCAACAAAGTTGAGGATGTTAACAAGCTGGAAGATTTGGTCCCCACTGCTGAGAATAGGTGGGAGCAATATACCAAAACCTGGTCCTAATGGAACATATTCATCTACTTTGATGAGGGCAGTCCCTTCTAGACACCCATTCTGGAGATTGATGTCTCTCAGCCTTTACTTTATCCGTGAGACCTCCAGCATGAATTTCCTCACCACCACTCCATTTTTTTTCTTTCTTCCTTCCCCCTACTCCTGTCTTTTCTCACCTTTCTGACCCTCCTTTCCCCTCCTAGAAAATTAGGTGTCCAATTGAGCTTATAACATGTCCGGTCAGGCCCCTTTCACACTTGTGCGACCTATAAGTCATGCGACAATTTTGTCACAATTTTACTGCAGTTTTTTTGTCACCATTGAAGCAATGTCTATGGATCTTAAAACTCATCAAAGTCAGACCAAAGTAATGCAGGGACTACTTTGAAGTTGTTGCAACTTGCAGTCGCACAGATATGAACGGAACTCATTGGAAATCATAGAGTACGATTTGTCATGTGACTTTGCATGACCTGTCACAGGACAAGTCGCACAAGTGTGAAAGGGGCCTGACAGACGTGTTTGGAGATGTCTTGCTTTCACAATGATCAAAGTGGCTTATAGAGGTTTCTCTGGTAACTCTCTTCACCTTTCTGTTTGTTCCTATTATTAGCTGGTCCTCTCCACATTGCACAACGCCTCCCTTACTGACCTGTTATTTGACTCTCGCTTGGTATTCCTGCACTTTATATTTTATATAGGTTTTCCATGTATCTTTTCCTTATATGACACCTGACGATGTATGTGATGTTGCCAATATTTTCTCATACACTGCTTTGTTGGATACTTTGTTATAACTAAAAACAATTGCAAAACAAAAAAAAAACAGTGCTGATCAAATACCACCAAAAGAAAGCTCTATTTGTGTGAAAAACGTATTAAAAATGTAATTCGCGTACAGTGTTACATGACCAAGCATTTGCCAGTTAAAGTAGCGCAGTACTGAATAGCAAAAAAAGATCTGGTCATGAAGGGGGTAAATTCTTCCAGGGGAAGTGGATATGGTTTGCTTTTATTCTCTGGTTAGCAGCTACAAATAAACCGTATTTTTGTTTTTTATTTGATTTATAATGAAGCTTTTTTTTGTGTCTTTGCTGCAGAAAAACCTCTGACTGGTAAACATGATACAGTGCTGATCTGATGGGAATTTTCCAACTTTATAATGTCAAAGACATCTTGCAGAAGAAAAGTAACTTCTGCTAAGGTAAGGTGGATGAAATAAAAATGTCTCTTCATAGATATTGCTTTAGTCTCCATGCACACAGCATTTTTCTGCACGTTTCTCTACGCCTCACTATGTACAGTTCCATTCTTTCAAAGTTTCCCTGTTCACACACTCAGTCCAGCTTAGTCAGGCATTTTTTGCTCCATAGACTTTAATGGGAATGCCTGCTAAACTCCTTTTCACACCTGAAGAATTCCTCTCCCCTATAGAACTGCTCTCCTCCAGCCCAGGAAACAAACTCCTGAAGCTTGATGCACATGCAAAAACGCCTATAATAAACCTGAAAAAAATTATTCAAAGTCACCAGGAATGCGCTCTGCTCTGGTGTGAATGCAGGCTGACCATTATTAACACAATCCGTGGTATTAACCTGTTCCCACCCATGCTATAGCCGAAAGACGGCTACAGTGCAGGCTTAAAATGCCGGGAGGGCATCCACGGACATCCTCTCCCGCTCGCACTGCTCGGGCGGAACGCTCTGTGAACACCGAGGCCTTCAGACTCAGCTGATCACAGATCAGGGTAAAGGGCCAATCACAGCGGCCCTTTACCACGTGATCAGCTATCAGCCAATAACAGCTGTTCACATGATGTAAACAGAAGCCGGTTATCAGCTTTTTTTTCCCTCATGCTAAAAGCGTGAGAAGAGAAGAAAAAAGCCAATAACTGGCTTCTGTAAAAGAGACATCGGTCCCAACATTTGCCCACCAGTACCACCTACCAGTGCCCATCAGTACTGCTAATCAGTGCCCATCAATGCAGCCTCATCAGCGCACATCAATGAAGGAGAAAATGTTCTTTTTTTTTTTTTTTTTTGTTTGTTTTTTAAATTTTCGGTCTTTTTTTTTTGTTTGGCAAAAAATAAACTCAGTGGTGATTAAAAACCACTAAAAGAAAGTTCCATTTGTGTGCAAAAATTGCTAAAAATCTCATATGGGTACAGTGCTGTGCAATTGTCGTTCAAAGGGCAACAGCCCTGAAAACTGAAAATTCCTGGACAGGAAGGGGGTAAAAGTACCCAGTAAGCAAGTGGTTAATTAACAGAGACCTACAGTTCTTCTTCTTCTTTTTTTTTATTTTTTTTTTTAACCCCTTGATGAAGGTTAAAACAAATGTTAACGCCTGAACACAAAGTTGGATCTTTGACATGTTGATAAAACTGTACATATCATCATAACTACTTTGTGTATCTGGGTGGGTTATACCTTGTTTTTTCAGGCTAAATTGGGCTTCATTCGGTGATAAATGGTTATGGATATCTCCTGATTTTTTTCCTTTTTATTATGAAAGGGGTTGCAGGGAAAGGGTTAAAGTAATTATATCATAAGAAATATAGGGGCTGCCATTACTAATATCCATCTGAAAGTGCAAGTTGCTGGACTGTTATGCTAATCAACTGGTTTCACGGCTTTGAATCGGTAATCCAAAACCGGTTTGCATATCATGAAAATCACAGTAAAGTCAGACATTCTTAACTGCAAACTTATTCTGGGTTAGAGAATCAAATTATTGAAGAAGATTTTACTAAAGGACAAGAAATTTGTTCGTGGGTTGGGTGCAGCCATATTTTCTCTTTACATGTTCAATCTTTGCTTCCCAGTTGTACCCTGCTGATCCTCCTCATACACATCTAAACCCAAGAGCAAAAATGATTATCAATTTCAGCTTTTCATTTATTGGATGTGGGGGCATTATTATTATTATTTATACCATTGGGCGGTGTTATCTAGTTCACAGATGAGAGAACAGGGAGGCTGATACATTGTTGATTTTCAGTTTGGTTTATAGAAGTTACAAGGAAACTGGATTACTTTGTGCTTACAGAAAATCTTCGCCTAAAAAAAAAACAAAAAAAAAAAAACACCACATCACAGCTTTAAGTATATCTTGGGTATAGATTTACCTTAAAGCGGAGTTCCGGCCTCAAAATCGACTTTACACCATCCGCTTGCTGTAATGTAGCTAAAAAAAGAATTGGATAGTTTCAAATTTTTTTTTATTTATTTACTTATCTTGAAAATATACTTACTTTCCTTCCTCTTCCTCCCTCTGCGGCCGCGGCCCGCGCCGTCTCTTCCTGCTTGCGTTGCCTCCTGGGAGCCGAACGTCATCGCTCCCAGGAGTCAATGTGCCTGCACAGGCCCTGCTCGTCACTTCCGGTGCAGGCGCGTTATTCCATGCTGAACAGCTTCTGGGCATGCCCAAAAGCTGTGCAGGGATGACGTGCCTGCACCGGAAGTGACGAGCAGGGCCTGTGCAAGGCATTCTGGGACTCCGACGACACCAAAGAGGACACCGAAGAGGATGCTATGGCTTCAGCTGCCCACACCTGAGATGGCAGCGCTGGACAAGACATTTTCAAGGTAAGTATTTCTTCTAAAAGGTAAGTGAAATCGGGGACAGTTCAGAGGCTATCGTTGCTGAAATGCACTAGCCCTGACTGTCCCGGGAGTATTTTTATCTAAAAATGTTTTCGAGGCTAGAACTCCGCATTAAGCTGACCATGCAAATGGTGATTTTCAACTAATTTTCACCATTATTTGGAAATCCCACATTTATTCGCAAGTAACCTACCAAAACTAAGCATTTTACCCCCTATGAGTTTGACCGACCACCAGAATTAGGTTGATTTTAATGTATTTTGTTGCACAATTTGTAGTGTGAAATAAATTTACATTATCAATGCAGTTTTTTGAAAGCTGAAAAAAAGCTATAACCATTTCATTGATGCTGCAGGATATTTATTCGATTCATTCAGATAGGGGCAGTTTTGTCAAAGGCACCGTTTTATGTCTTTGATTCCTTTCAGTTTTCACAAAAAAATTGGAAATTCTACTAACAGACAGGTTTTTCTGACTGAAAGCAATAGACTCCCTTAAAATGTAACATTTAAAGGAAAAGAGGCCAAAAGTGTGATCCTTGTGTACCAGTTATATATAAGGACAACTTATTAATTTGCATTGGTAGAAATGACAAGTAGACATCCATTTGCAGTGCAGAGCACGTTCTAATGAGGTGGTGTGGATTTATCTTTTCAGATCACAGATTGGGTAGAGCCATCATTTGAAGACCTTTTTGGAAACTCACGCGGAATCTCAGTTCGGACATCTGAAGCTGCCAAAAGAGGGGCCAAAAAGAAAGATGACTCTGTAGAAACCAAGCCTCAGGGCAAAAAGAGAGCAAACCCCTTTTCCTCACATCAAACAAATGATCAAACTCAACCATCCTCCAGTCCGATTCAGAATGAGCCATGGATTGATAAATACAGACCTAAACTTCAGGTAAGCGTTCAACATTTTTATTTCTTATAGATCATTGTTTAAAGTAGTATTGAACCTTCCTATTTGGTAACATAATTATATTTGGGTTCTTCCTGTATACATATACCAGAATGTTTGTCCCCAGTCACTTACCTTTTAAATGCTGATAAGCTGTATTCTACTCCTCTTCCAGTGTTGCTTTCTCAAATTTCAATTAAAGCGCGCACTGTGAAAATCATTTAAAAAAATCCTCAGAGTCACATAATTGCCTACGGAAAGACTGCAGGGTTGATTTACTAAAACTGGAGAGTGCAAAATCTGGTGCAGCTGTGCATAGTAGCCAATCAGCTTCCAGGTTTTGTTTTCAAAATTAATTGAACAAGCTGAAGTGAGAAGCTGATTGGCTACTATGTACAGCTGCACCAGATTTTGCACTCTCCAGTTTAAGACCCCTTTCACACGGGTGGTGCACCCGACTGACTCTGTTTTGCTCAGTGGGGATCGATCCGTCGATCCCTGCTGAGCAGGCGGATTACAGGTCTGTCTCTGCTTACTTTGCAGTGACGGAGCTGTCAGAGCCCCACTCTCCTCTATGGGAGATCGGATGAGAACGGACCGCCTGTCTGTTTTCATCCGATCCTCCAGATGGATGGAAAATAGTATTTCCATCTGTTCGGATTTCACGGACAGAATCTGATCGGAAAAGCAGCGGGTGTCAGGGGAGAAATCTCCGCTGACATCCGCTGCTCCATAGGGCTGCATGGAGCGTCCAATCCGGTCCGTATGAAAAGCTGACAGGCGGACCGGATCGGAAAGCCCGTGTGAAAGGGGCCTAAGTAAATCAACCCTGCCATGTCCTATCACCCTTCACACCATTTATGCCTGCACATGCATGACCAGCATTCCATTTACAAGTTACAGCTTTAGCAGTAACATAGATTGGCAATGTAATTCAGGGTGTGGTATTCCCAAAGCCATATAGTTAAGATACAAAAAGGCTCAGAGTTGGCTGGGCCCAAACCTCCCAAACAGTTCAGTAACAATGACTAAAGTCTAGACCACCACATACAGGATGCATCTGATATCATGTAACTGCCAATGCATGGATACATTTTTACAATTTGTCAGAAGAATAGGAAAGAGAAAAATAAAATTAGCTGGGAAGGGAGAGGGGAGAAATGTCAAAGGGATGCCAGAGAGAAAAGGGGGCAAAGGTAGCTCCCTCCTTCTGTCCCAGTACCCCCAGCTCCATCCTCTTGGTGTCCCAACTCAATTTTATCACTGACCGCATCAGCAAAACATTTGCCCTCAAAGGGCCAGTTGTATCTGTAAGACTAGATGTCCGGAGTACCCTTCCCCCTCCCTACACCAGATGTCAAGTGCACCCCCACCATCAGCAATGAAGAGTCCTCCACCCTCCCTTGCATCACAGTGCTCCCCCTTACCTTGTGCTGTTGAGAAGTAGCTGGGGGCATTGCTGGGAAGCAGAAAGTGCAGGGTCTGGAGGGGAACCAAAGGAAGGCTGGAGCTTTCCTGCAGCTGCAAGAGAGGTGCGAGGGCCACATGAGATGGCCTGGAGGGCCAAATTCGGCCCACGGGCCTTGTGTTTGACATATGTGTCTTAGGTGTATTAGGCCTCTCAGTGTGGAGAACTAGTACAGATAAGAACCCCATACTCTGAAGTGGTTATGAACTCAGTTCAGAAAAACGAGGCTCACTCTTTTGTGTGTTTAAAGTGAAACTAAAGGCAATTATTTTTTTTTTTGGATGGTGGGGAGATAAATTAGAACACCTGTTAGTTTTTATTGATGTCTGCGCCCCCATTAGGGAGATTTACCCTCTCCATTTGTCCTGTTTATCATTGAAAGCGAAAGTAAAAGATGGGAAATCTTCCAATGGGGACACTAATTCTGGTGACTTGGAGGACACCCAAGGAATTCCCCTAATTTGCAGGAATTTCCTCTCACTTCCTGTTTTGCTATGGGGACAGGAAGTGAAGGGAAATCTCCACAATGGATCACAGATGGTGAAAAAAGAAAAATCTGATAAGAGGTAGAACTCTCCATTACTCTATCCAAAATTGAAGACAAAATGTTTTGCCTATAGTTCTACTTTGATTTAATTGACTTTGACCAATCACAGCTACAGTTGGGGCATGCATTTGTCTTCACAGGTCCAGGATACAGCTCCTGACAGTATTCATCAGATGAGGGAGAACAGACCTCTTATAGAACCCCTTAGAAATATTATTATAGGAACTCAAGAAAAACACGTTGGATGGCAGTGAGAAGTTAGTGAACTTCTGAGAGATGCAGCGGATCTCTGCCCAAAGGAGCTGTAGCATGACCAGAATACAGGCAGAAGGTCACCCAACTAAACCATCATTGAAGTTTAGTTGGGCTTGTTTGGGTGGCTCTAGGGATGGAGCCACCCTGAAAACAGAAAAAGAGACTACAGAGATTTTAAATGCATATAACGAGAGATAAGAGGAAAAATGCAGGCAAATATCAAACAAAGTAAATGCAGATATATGCTACTGTATGTCATTTGTTTTTGAATAGAGCGTTTTTAATAATATTTTTTTTTTTTTTTTAATTTACCAGCTGGTGGGAACATAGTTACATAGTTAGGTTGAAAAAGACACAAGTCCACCTGGCTCAACCAATAAAAAAAACAAAAAATAAATAAACCAATAATGAAAACCCAACCATACAATCCCATATACACAATTCTATACCCGCAGTCGATCCAGAGGAAGGTGAAAAAATCCCAGCAAATCATGATCCATCTTGCTACAGCAGGGGAAAAAAATTCCTTCCTGATCCCCCGAGAGGCAATCGTATATTACCTGGATCAACTTTACCTATAAATATTAGTACCCAGTTATATTATGTCCACCCAGGAAAGAATCCAGACCCTTTTTAAAGCAATCTAGTGAGCTAGCCAGAACCACCTCTGGAGGGAGTCTATTCCACATTTTCACAGCTCTTATGGTGAAGAAACTTTTCCGTATTTGGGGACTAAATCTGTTTTCCTCTAGATGTAGAGTGCCCCCTTGTCCTTTGTGTTGACCCTAAAGTGAATAACTCAGCACCAAGTTCACTATATGGACCCCTTATGTATTTATACATGTTGATCATATCCCCCCTTAATCTCCTCTTCTCAAGGGAGAATAAATTCAGTTCCTCTAATCTTTTCTCATAGCTGAGCTCCTCCATGCCTCTTATCAGTTTGAAGTTTAATAATGAAGTATTTGGCACTTTTTTCTTTATGTTGAAAACTAATTAGATGATTAGTGTGACTTATGAAAGATGTATACATTTCTGTAGGCAGACCTTGCTGTACACAAGAAGAAGATTGAGGAGGTTGAGACCTGGCTGAAGGCTCGCGTTGGGCAGAAACAGGTTTGTATGATTCTCTTTAGTCATAGTGATTGTAGTTTGAAAAAAAAAAAAAAAAATCCTGCATTCTTGCATTCCTCTTTACTGATCTAAAGATCTCCTTTTTTTTTTTTTTTTTTTTTTTTTTACAAACCTTCCTTGTGAACATATTTTTCTCTCATCTCCTTACAGGGTGGCTTTGTTTTGTTACTCACCGGGCCTCCTGGCTGTGGAAAGACTGCAACCATCCTAGTGCTTGCCCAGGAAATGGGGATCCAGGTGCAAGAATGGATCAACCCTGTAATGCAGGAGTTTAAACAGGATGAGCCAGCAGTTTTTGATCGGGGTGAGACAAAAAAGGAAATCCTTTTTGTTAATGATTATTAACAAGCATTATGAAAAGTAAAAGCCCCGGTATAATGGAAAAGAAGGTATTGCATTGCAATGAGATCTTGTAAGCAAATGATAGTCAATCCCACTCCCCTTCTCACAGTGATAATGCAGCTGATGTCCACCTTCAGTAGAAATGTTGATGTGTTCCCATCCTGCCTGCTACATTTTCCTGGTTAACATCACAACACACACAGAGGAAAGTAGGGAAAACTGTTGGAGTTAAGATTTTTTTTCTGGTTCATATGCGTCTAAGGCCCCTTTCACACCGTGGAGTCTGTCAGCGGACTCAGTTTTTCTCAGCAGGGGATCGATCCACCGATCCCCCCCGCTGAGCAGGTGGATGGCTGCTCTGTCTCCGTGCTGTGTGCGGAGACAGAGCTGTCAGGTCCCGTTGTTCTCAATGGGGGAATCGGATGGGAATTGACCGTCTGTCCGTTCTCATCCGATCCCATCTGATCCGCTGGACGGATGGAAAATAGGGTTTCCATCCATCCAGATTTGACAGATCCGACATCCGATGCCACGTAGAAATACATGGGGCATCCGTTTAGATCCGCCAAAAAAAACGGACAATCGGATCTGAACAGTCCACCTGTGTGAAAGGGGCCTAAGGCCTCATGCACACTGGATGTTTTTACAGCTGCTGTTTTTTGGCTTCAGTCATTTTTTTTCTGCAGCCAGTAAACTCCCCAGCATGTTATCCTATGTGTCCATACACACATAGGCTGTTATCAGCGTTTTTTGGCAGGGTTGTTTTCCTGGAAAAAAAAAACAAGGAATAGTGGGTTTTAAGAGGAGTTAAATGCTCTAACTCTGATAAAAGCTGAAAAACTTGGCTATTCAATGTTTATCAGTGTTTTTATCATAAGCTTTTGTGGGAGTATAGGTTTGCTAAAAAGGCTTTAAAACGCTACTGCAAAAACGCTGCAAAACTCATTCTACAGCTAACGCTACTGGTGTTTTTGTAATCGTGTGTGTGTGTATAATATATATAATCCAGTGTGCATGAGGCCTACCTGTGATGCTGTGAGGAGAAGTGGCCATTCACAAGTTCTGGAGATATGAAGTCCTCACACAGGTGCCTGACTGTATGGTATGTGTAACTGAATCTGTGGGCAAACTCCCTATAAAAATCATATCTAGATCCCAATGTTTTACCAGTGCAAGCATTTGTGTACAGTTCCACAACCTGTACAGTTTTGAAATCACTATAATGGTGTCCACCAATCTAATGGATGACTGGTAGAGGAAGTTTTCTTCCTTAAAGCGGAGTTCCAGCCATTTCACTCACCTGTCCAACGGTCCAGCGATGCGGCCGCCCGAAGCCTCGATCCTCTCCCTCGGCGCCGACATCACTGCTGTGGGCACCCAGCTCTGACAGTTTGCAGCTTCACAGCCGGGTAGGCACTGCGCATGCGCGAGTTGCGCTACGCGCCGTGATTGGCCGGCAATCTTCTGGGACCTTTGACATGTCCCAGAAGATTGCAGGGAGGGAGGGGGAGAGGAGAACGGAAGTGGGAGTGGGTACCTGTCAAAACTAGGTACCCGCTCCTCCCCCCCCCCCCCCCCCCCCCCAAAAAAAATGACATGCCAAATGTGGCATGTCAGGGGGTTAGGACCACCTAAAGCGGAAGTTCCACTTTTGGGTGGAACTCCGCTTTAATAACCTATTCAACCCCAGACTGCTGATTGGACAGTGAAGATTTCAAAGTACATAAAGAATATCTCTACTTGTAAACATGTTCATAGTGTGAAACTGACAGCCGAGTGTGAGGATAGAGAGGTAAAATAGCTCAGAATACTGGCATCACTTTTCTAGTGTGAGTGTTGTTGGGCAGGGGAATACAGCAAACTAATATATTAGCATGAAAGTATATAAAAGGACAAAAAGTGACTGTGTACTTTTGCGGTTCTCCTGGAGTTCTGTGTAGCCCCCTTGGATTCTATGCCCAGCAGGTACATGTAGTTTGACTTTTGCCTAGGAAGGACAAACGCCACCCAATCCTAGTGCCAAGCCCCACTGCCTGTTATTCAGCTGATAAATGAGAGAGCCTGTGCACCACTGAATTTCTTGTTTTTGACAGTTAAAACAGTATTAAACCCAAAACCAAAAATGCAATATATTGCAGTTTGCCAATCCTTAGATGGGGTGGCTGCATTAGTTTATTTTTTTAAGCATTTTTTTTTTCTGTTTTTGGTGATGCTTCACTTTGTAAAGAATATCCAATCAGGTGCAAGGAAAATTAAAAAAACAGCATTTTTACATTCGCTAAGCTCTGGAGAAAATGAGTGCAACTGCACTTGGAAAAGTGCGTAGTCTATTTGCCTTTAGTAAATCAACCCCAATATGTCTCCTGTGCTTTAAAATTCCCACTCTGCTTGCAAGTATGTTTCTTTTAATCATACACTGGGTTGCACGTGTGCATCCTTTATCTGTTGGTGCTGGGATGCATTGAGTTGCTTCATCCCTGGTCAGTCAGTCAAGACGGGTAGACTCAAAACCCAGGAGAAGATGGTGGTTATGAGGCGATGGTGTGGAGTGCAGACATTGCATTGCTGGAGGAAGGTATGGCTGAAAGGCTGCGCATAATTGCAATTGCAGGGGACCACAAACATTTTAAGCTAAGCTTTAAATAACAATGTGGGACTTGGCACCAAGGAAAGGCAAGATAAAATCTTGCCTTGAGAAGAGGGCGAGGTTCCAAGCTCCAGTTTGAGGACTAAAGCCTCTTACACACTGGTAGTTTTTTAATTTGACGCAGCAGGGCTGAATTACAAAAACAAAAGAAATCTGACAGCTTAGGAGGAGCCGCTGTACTAACCAACATTAGTACAGCGATCTCCCCTGCTGTTCTATTGTTTTCTGATGGGGGCATGGCCCCTCCAGAACACTCCGGTCAGTACTCTCTCAGCCTTTGGCTCGTCGTGGGCCAATGGTCAAACCTTTTTTCGGTCCTGCAGTATACACGGGCCAAATGTCAGTCGGTTTCTATTGAACCGGCCAATGCAGCCCAACATTCGGCCCCTGTGTACTAGGCTTAATGCAGGTACCAGGAGATGCCTCCTCCTTCATAGGCTTATTATGGTTCAATGCTTGAGTTTTTCTTTAACTCCATGTTGTTGAAGGACCTCAGTTCTATTACTGGTCCCTTGGTTTGTAGGTTTTATATACAATTCTCCATTTCATGTTTATTGCTCTTATAATGTTCTACCCATAATGATGATAATGGAACTTTATAACCTGTATCATGAGCAGTTTTTTTTTTTTTTTTTGTACAGATATGGGTTTCCAGCCTTTTACTAGTCAGTCTCAATCTGCTCAGTTTCACGACTTTCTTCTAAGAGCAAATAAATATAACAAGCTGCAGATGTTCGGAGAAGAGCCTTGTACAGATAGAAAGCTCATCATTGTTGATGTAAGTTACCCATCTGTTTATACCCCCTGCCCTTTTTTTGATTATACCCCCTGCCCTATTTGTACCCTTTATCTGAGGGGAGGGGGAGGTCACATGGCCATTCTTGCTTATTTTATCTTCCTCTACACTGGGTTTTGGGAGAAGTCTGAAGAATCACATGCCTACAGTAACAGTGATAAACAGCAGACATCATACCTATCTAAACTAATACACACAGCTTTTACCTAAATGCTAGCAGTAGAAGACCGTAACCCAGATGCTGTGTTACATGTGTTTGCCGTCCATATCACACTGCAATAATAAGACAATAATCAGTGCTCCCCTTCCATACTCCTTATTGCTTCTGTGTAAGTGGATAATACAGCACATAATCTCGCACATAGAGAGAAGCAGTATATACTACACTGTCCGCAGCAGACAATTTCCTTAAAGCTGGCCATACATTCTACAATTTCTTATTCAATTTCCTTTTAGCTTTACCTTCAACTTTGTAGTAAAGGCCGGCTTAATTGCATACAAATTTAAAGTGTTTAGGGTTGACCTAATATTATATGGTCTTGGTAAATCTAAAAGAAAATTGTATAATGTATGACCAGTATTAGTGAAAATAGAAAATGAATGCATGTCCCCAGAGCAGTTTTGATTTGCAATAAATCCATGAGCTTTGTTTTCTTGGGACTTGGGCATTCTGAAACTCCTAATTCCTCAACTTAATAAAAAAAAAAATGAAACCAACATTAGCAAAAAATTAAAGCAAACATTGTGTAAGGCTGCACTGCCAAGAATCTGTGTGAAAGTACAATCCTCATATGAAATTACATCATAACAATGTTACAGGACAGAGTGTACCTTGTATATTGTAGGCTCTTTGAGGGCAGGGACTGATGTGAATGTACAATCTATACAGGTGTATATATACAGGTGCATCTCCAAAACATTTTAAATCATCAAAAAGGGTAATTTATTTCAGTAATTCAATTCAAAAAGTGAAACTCCTATATTTAAAATAGATTCATTACACACAGAGTGATACATTTCAAGCATTTCTTTCTGTTAATTTTGATGATTATGGCTTGCATATAGTAAAAACCCAAAATTCAGTATCTCAGAAAATTTGAATATTGTGAAAAAGTAAAATATTGTAGACTCATGGTGTCACACTCTAATCAGCTAAATTAGGGCTTCCCAAACTTTTTTGTCCCGAGACCCATTTCTAAATACAGTTATTTTTCGGGACCCTCTTGCTTGTAATTGAATATTGTAAAGCTCCACAGAATTTGTTGGCGCTATATAAATGCAAATAATAATAATGCATATTTTAAAGGGAGGGGGATGTTAAATTAAAAATATAAATATATTACTGTTCAATTTATTATGAAATACACTTGCCAGATGTTCTAAGTGAGGGGTCAGAAACCTGTGGCATGTGTGGCATATAAGCGGAGTTGTAAGTAATCGGCACCCTCATAGACAGCATAAGGCAGGCAGAGGACAGAAATCAACCACCCCAAAACAGTGATCAACAGGCTATATGGCACTCACCCTCCTTCCTCTCCCAGTGGTCCACAGTGAAGGTGAAGCCCCTGTTTGCCCTCTCCAGGGCCCAGCACACCTCGCCCAGAGTCTCCATGATGAGGAGCTCTATGCTGGTCTTGGTGTCCTGGCTCTTCTCCATCAGATCCTCTACTGGGGTCACAGAAGCTGCCATGAACTCCTGACACCACCGGGCCACCTGGTCCTCCTATGACACTGAGGCTGCCGTCTCTGCCCGCTATAGCTGGGAGAATCCAGCTGCCAGTATAGCCACCACCGCTGCCGCCAGCAGGACCGAGGAGCTGGCTCTGCACCCCATGAACATATCCTACATAACAGCCCACATACTGTACGTACTCACTGATGCAAGTATCCTTCTTGCAGGAAATGCAGACCAGCCTCCGTAAACTGCGTGGGCGTGGTCCTGAATCATTGCGATTTGACTGCACTGGCTCTCTGCAATTTGAACGGGCTCACACAGCACAATTTAAGCAGGCCTGCTCTCAGTGATTTCCAGCTCATCACGACCCACTCAAACACAGCTTGCGACCCACCAGTGGGTCCTGACCCACAGTTTGGGAACTCCTGAGCTAAATAATTCAAAACACGTGTAAAGTTTTCCTTAGCCTTTTTTAAATGGTCTTTCAGTCTGGTTTAGTAGGTTACACGACCATGGGAAAGACTGCTGACTTGACAGTTGTCCAGAAGATAGTTTTTGACATCCTCCACAAGGAGGGTAAGTCACGAAAGTATTGCTAAAGAAGCTGGCTGTTCCCAGAGGGCTGTATCCAAGCATATTAATGAAAAAGTTGAGTGGAAGGAAAAGTGTGTTTTAAAAAAAGGTGCACAAGCATCAGGAATAACCGCAGCCTTGAGATGATTGTGAAGCAATGGCCATTCAAGAATTTGGGGGAGATTTACAAGGCGTGGACTATGGTTGGTGTCGGTGCTTCAAGAGCCATCACACACAGACATATCCAGGACATGGGCTACAACTGTCACATCCCTTGTGTCAAGCTACTCCTGAACCAGAGACCACTGTCCTGGGCTAGGGAGAAAAAGAACTGGACTGTTGATCAGTGGTCCAAAGTCCTCTTTTCTAGTGAAAAGGAAATTGTTGCTTTTCATTTGGAAATCAAGGTCCCAGAGTCTGGAGGAGTGTAGAGGCATAGAATCCAAGTTGTGTTAGGTCCAGTGTGAAGTTTTCAGTCAGTGATGATTTAGGTAGCCATGTCATCTGCTGGTGTTAGTTCACTGGTGTTTTTATCAAGTCCAAAGTCAGCGCAACCCTCTACCAGGAAATTCTAGAGCACTTCATGCTTCCCTCTGCTGACAGCTCTGTGGAGATGCAGACTTCATTTTCCAGCAGGACTTGGCACCGCCCACACTGCTGAAAGTACCAATAACTGGTTTAATGGTCATGGCATCACTGTGCTTGATTGGCCAGCAAACTCGCCTGACCTATACCCCATAGAGAATTTATGGAGTATTGTCAAGTGGAAGATGAGAAGCCAGACTCGACAAAGCATATGAGCTGAAGGCCGCTATCAAAGCAACTTGGACTTCCATAACACCACAGCAGTGGCACAGGCTGATCGCCTCCATGCCACGCCCCATTGATGCAGTAATTTATGCACAAGGAGCTCTGACTAAGTATTGAGTGAATACTATACTGTACATGGACATACTTTCCAGTAAGCCAACATTTATGTATTTAATAAAAACCTTCTTTTTATTGGTCTTATGTAATATTCTAATTTTCTGAGATACTGAGTTTTGGGTTTTCACTAGCTGTAAGCCATAATCCTCAAAACTAAAAGAGAAATGCCTGAAATATATCACTCTGTGTGTAATGAAACTATATAATATGAGATTCACTTTTTTAATTGAATTACTGAAATAAATTCACTTTTTGATGATTATCTATTTTTTTAGATGCACCTTTATGTGTAAAGCGCTGCATAAATTAATGGTACTATAGAAGTACCTGAAATAAATATTGTTTAAATAATAAAATGATGTGGGTGGGGCTTAGCCCAGGGGTTGAGCAAGTCCATTACCTAGTGAAGCTGAACTGAAAATAATGAAAGGACTTTCTAAATCTATTAATGTAATAGTAGAAACCTTGCAGTACCCACTGTTAGTACTTGAAATGGCTGACCAGTTTGCTTTAAAGATAGGCACTAGTTGCAATATAAAAAGTATAAATATAATTATTCAAAATTTAATGATCAACTTTTTTTATTTTTGCTTTTTCTTTTTTTTTTTTTTTTTAGTTACCTAAGATGGCTGTAACAAATGTATACATTGCTCAAAAAAATTTAAAGGGACGCTTTTTATTCAGAGTATAGCATCAAATCAATTAAACTCCTGGGACATTGATCTGGTCAGTTAAGTCGCAGCCCTCTGCCACTGGTAGTATTAAGCGATATCTGGACCCTATAGAGGTTGCACAGCCAGTCCACCTCCTCCAGGATGGCACATCAATACGTGCCATTGCCAGAAGGTTTGCTCTGTCTCCCAGCACAGTCTCAAGAGCATGGAGGAACTTCCAGGAGACAGGCAGTTACTCTAGGACAGCTGGACCATTCTCTGCTCCTTTGTGCAAGGAGGAACAGGATGAGCACTGCCAGAGCCCCACAAAATGACCTCCAGCAGGCCACTGGTGTGAATGTCTCTGACCAAACAATCGGAAACAGACTTAATTAGGTTGGGCTGAGGGCCCAACGTCCACTAGTGGGCCCTTGACTCACTACCAGGCACTGTGAAGCTCAATTGGCATTTGCCATTGAACACCAGAATTGGCAGGTCTGCCGCTGGTGCTCTGTGCTTTTCACAGATGAGAGCAGGTTCACCTTGAGAACATGTGACAGACGTGAAAGGGTCTGGAGAAGCCATTGAGAACATTATGCTGCCTGTAATATCGTTCTGCCTGACTGGTTTGGTGTCAGTGATGGTCTGGGGAGGCATATCCATGGAGGGAGGCACAGATCTCTACAGGCTATTCAATGGCACCCTGACTGCCATTACATATCGGGATGAAATCCTTGGACCCATTGTCAGACCCCATGCTGGTGCAGTGGGTCCTGGGTTCCTCCTGATGCACAACAATGCCCGGCCCCATGTGGCGAGAGTATGCAGCCAGTTCCCAGGAGGATGAAGGAATCCATACCATTGAATGGCCCCCATGCTCGTCTAACCTAAATGCAATAGAACACCTCTGGGACATTGTTTCAGTCCAACTGATGCCACCAGGGTACACCTGAGTTTGTTCAGGAGCTCAGAGATGCCCTGGTCCAGACCTGGGAGAAAATACCCTAGGACACCATCCGTCGTCCCATTAGGAGCTTGCCCTGACATTGCCAGGCATGGGTACAAGCACGTGTGGGCCATACAAACTACTGAGTACCATTTTGAGTTGCTGCAATAAAATGTCAGCATTTAAATGTCAAAGGACTTGCCTGCTGCATTATTTTTCACTTTGATTTTTGGGGTGTTGAATTCATCCCTATGTAGGTTGATAATTTTCATTTCCATCAAACAATGTGGCATCCTTTAGTTTCTAACACATTACCCAGTCCATATCAGTATAGATATCCAGCATGATGTTTTTCCTCATCGACATATGTGTTTTCAAAGTGTTCCTTTAATTTTTTTTTAGCTGTGTATAAACCACTTTACTCTGTTACCAGTAGAAGTCGGTTGAGGTGCAAATCTAGGTCTTCAGTTTGTTGGGCATCTAACTTAAAGCGGAGTTCCACCCAAAAGTGGAACTTCCGCTTTAAATAGTCCTAACCCCCTGACACGCCACATTTGGCATGTCATTTTTTTTTTTTTGGGGGGGGGGGGGCGGGTACCTAGTTTTGACACGTACCCGCTCCCACTTCCGCTCGGAGCGCCGCGGCGCCCCGAGTGGAAGTTCTCCTCTCTCCCTCCCTCCCTCCCTGCAATCTTCTGGGACATGTCAGAGGTCCCAGAAGATTGCCAGCCAATCACGACACATAGCGCAACTCGCGCATGCGCAGTGCGTACCCGGCTGTGAAGCCGCAAACTGTCACAGCCGGGTGCCCACACCAGTGATGCCGGCGCCGCAGAGCAGAGAGGGAGAAGACGGCGCATCGCTGGACCGTGGGACAGGTGAGTGTGCGGTTAGGCTGGAACTCCGCTTTAAATTATGTCTGATTGAGATAAGACTTAATTCAATATATTTTGATGTTTCTCTGTTTTTCTTTGAAGGATATGCCTAATTTATTTTATAGAGACCCTTCAAGTTTACATGATATTCTCAGGTAAGCTGAAATGTTTCTTGGTTATGAATGCTACATTTGTTTCCCTGTAGCGTTCACTTTGTTTACTGTTATATGTTGAATTGTAGGACGTTTGTGAGAACGGGACGCTGCCCTCTAGTGTTCATCATATCAGACAGTCTAAGCGGTGATAGCCATCAAAGACGATTGTTTCCAAAGGAAATTCAGGAAGAATTATGTGTCTGTAATGTCAGGTAAATACTTTTATGTATTTTGTTTCCCTGTAAAGCTTACATTTTCCCAGTTATGAATTTGGTACCCTGGTCAACATACCCAAAATCAAAGTATTTGACAAAAACATGCAGAGTGGCATTCCTAGCTAAGTCTTGAAAGTAGATGGAATTGATGCCAAAACATCAGTATGACAGCCAAACCGCTAGTATTATATATATATATATATATATATATATATATATATATATATATATATATATCTCTTTAAAATCCTTACAAGGTGTTATCGTACTCCGACAGTGCCCCATAAACACTTTCCCATGGTGTCCGCCTGCTGCTGGAGATGCCACGAGAAGGGGGGGAATTTACTGCATTTTTTTTTGGTCCTGCCCCAAAAAACAGAATCTCTCATGTACTTATTAAGTCCTCCCGAAGAACCCCACCTTCTCCCTTCCATCTTGCTATAGCTAGCAAAAGTAGGAGAACCTAATAGGATGGAAGACCTGGTGCTATCCTTTCAGAATAAACCCGAAGACTACTTCAAAACATGGATCCACTGGAGCATGTTTAGATACTCTGGCAAAGGTAAAGCCCTCACCTATTGAGGAGCGGAGCTACACCACCCCCTCTTCCAGTGCATCCCCCCCACATTTTTTTTATTTTTTTCCATTCTCTTTCTTTCATGTCCCCCCCCCCCCCCCTATTCCTACTAACTGCTCTCCCTTCTCCCCATTCCCTTCCTATACTTTCTCTGTCTGTATGGCCTAAATAGAAAAGTTTATGTATCCTAGGTCTTCTGTCTGACCGTGGTATATGCATTTATACTCGCCTAGGTGGATGCAGCATTGGTCCTATTCTGCATCTGTCTCTGGGCCGACTCTGCACTGATAACTGAATGATCAAACACCGTTGATCATTCAGGTCTCCCCTGAGCAAAGAGCAAATGACGGTTAGTCACCACACTTTGCTTCGCCCCTCCAGCGCTCACCGGAGTGCTGAGCTGTAGAGGGGCTGGGAGTGGCTGGCTCAGGCTCTCAGGGTCACTGAGAGGTTGAGCCAGCTTCCGGTCCAGACATCTGGGTGAATCTCGGCTGTAAAGTCGGGATCAATCCAGAGCCTGGACTGGCTGAGTGACATCAGCCAACAGCGGGCTTTAGCCACAGGGTCACCGGTGCAGAAGGAACTGCACTCCTGAGATGCATAGGAGAAGTAGAGCAAAAAAAAGATTTGGCCATACTCCACCTTTAACTGTGGTAACATTTGAGAAGAATGATTGAATTTATTGCCTAGTACAGGTTTTAAAGTGTAAATAAAGACAACACTTTTTTTTTTTTTTTTTTGTTTTGTTTTGGATAGAGTGGAGAGGTCTTAGAACACTTGTCAGTTTTTTATACTGTCTGTGCCCTCACCCTGTTTATTTGTCCTGTTTACCATTATCATTGAAAGTAAAAGAAAATCTAAAGTTTCCAGTTGTCCCCAAAAAAGTGATTGAGGGGAAATCTTACAATGGGGACACTAGTTCTGCTGCCCTGGAGGGTCCCCAAGGATTTCTCTTGATTTGCAGGGATTTCCCCTCACTTTCTGTTTGGCTATGGGACAGGAAGTAAAATGAAATCTCTGCAATGATGGGACACGGTGGGAAAAAAAAAAATCTGACTGGGGTTATAACCCTCGCTTGCTGTATCTAAAATGAAAAAAAAAAAAATTTTGCCTATAGTTCTACTAGTTCAGTGGCTGTTTACTTGTCAAAGATTGCTGCTAATTGCTCCATGTGGTCTAATTAATACTAATCAATTTGTAAATATTATTATTTTAGAGTTGCATATTTAACGTACTACTATGTTACAGTTTTAATCCAGTTGCCCCCACCAGTATGATGAAAGTTCTGACCCGAATTGCTGCATCAGAAGCTGCTATGGTAAGTGTCTGCACATGGTAAGATGTTAACTGATCATTTACAAGATTTGGGTACATTTTGATTCTCACATACACTACATGGTACAGTTGTAGAAAACTGTGCACTCACAATCTGCATTGGCACCAAGGTACTAGGTTGTAGTAAAGGCTGTAATAATCCCTGTGCTCAGCATTTGGTTCAAACAGTAGGATTTGTTGGAACAGGCATATATGATCATGTAATAGTAAAATCTGAATTGCATTAAATTGTATGATCTACATGTATACAAAGCTGTAACATTTTTTTTTTGATGTGTATGGGATACTTAAAAGCATGGTAACACACTTATGTTTAGGTGTCCCAGCTTTTCATATTTCTCTGTCTGTCTCTATTGAAATAATACGTAGCTGTACTTGTTTGTAACCAATCTTTATGTTGTGTTTTTTTTTTTTAAGAGTGGGGGAAAATCTGTTATTCCAGACAAGCAAACACTTGAGTTACTGTGTTCTGGAAGCACTGGGGACATCAGAAGTGCCATTAATAGTCTGCAGTTCTCAGCACTTAAAGGTATGGTGTGTGAACTTAAAGAAACTGATTCCAAGTATATTTACGTTTCTGTAGCTTTTAATGTTAGATATGTTAGCCTATACATAAACATGTAATTCTGAAACTTGGACTTATCCTGATAAACAAAATATTGTAGTATAATTTATCAATCCGCATTATTATATTACAATATGTTACTTTTACTATGTTGCATTTACTTGTACCACCTTTTTTTACCCTGAAAAAAGGTTTGTAAACAAGGATAGGCACAGCAAACCAACCTAGGTGTATGGGTAGGAAGAATAGTGATCAATGTAATACAGCAAGCTTGTAATAAAGGGTTGACGTGTATATTACCAGAAACTATATAATAAAGACAAGGACACATAAGTTTGTTGTGCCTATCCTAAAACCTTTGGCAGCTTTGACTTGCTGAGGAGTGGTAACACTCAACCTTTTGTTACTTTGTTTTCCCCATGTATGCCATGGTGGCAAGGTGGAGTTATTCCATAAAACATCAGTCTTTTTACATTTTTGGGATAATCTTTTTTTTTTTTGTCAGTAACCCAGTTCCCAACCTCAGTCCTCAAGTAAACCCAACAGGTCTTGTTAACAGGATTTCCTTCTTTCTGCAGGAGTACTTTAAATTATTGTCAATGACTTGGTATTCATGACAGCTATTTTATCTAAGGGAAATTTCCAAAACGTGGCCTGTTTGGGGTGCTTGCAGAATGAGATTGGGAAACGCTACTCTATAGTATTCCACTTTCCTTCTTCCCAAGCAGCTACATAAAAGGGTATGTATGGAGGAGAGGGAAGCAGTGGAGGAGCTGAACCAGCACAGAGTATGTAGGCTTTCAGAAGAGTAGAGGACTATGACGTGACGGGGTTTAGCATCAAGAGGACTTCAGGTACAATTTGTCATATGTACTGGAAAGTTTGTTTTCTACAACTGCTAGGGACATGTCCTAGTGGATGTGTACAGCAGAAAAATTTGTGTTTTTATACGTGAGGTTTAAAGGGTGAGTCCACCCAAAAGTAATGCTATAATTGTAGGTGAAGACTGCCGCATATCTTGGATACCCTAGATCAGTGTTTCTCAACTCCGGTCCTCAGGACACACTAACAGGCCAAATTTTAAGTATTACCTTGGGGATATAAAGACTAGAACACTGCAATCACTGAGCAGCAAATTATATCACCTGAGATGTATTTCAGTTTTCTTGCAAAGCTGGCCTGTTAGTGTGCCCTGAGGACCGGAGTTGAGAAACACTGCCCTAGATCAGTGTTTCTAAACCTTTTTTCAGTCAAGGCACCCTTTTGCATAGTCTCAAGGCGCACTCCCCCCTTCTAAAATATGTAAAACGAAACTAATAGTTTTATATTGCAGCAGCATCCACACACCTATGACACAACATTAGAGGTGATTTATTCTTTCAAAGCAAATACACATGTCAAACAAGGATGCTGCACAGGTGCCCGATGTCCTTATTATCAACCAATGACATCAGTGGTTGTTAGGATACTGGCAGCTGGCTGCACAGTGTCCAAGGTGGTAATGTTTTACAATAAAACCTGTGGCTTTGTGTAACAAAAAAGCAGGTTTGATCCACCTGCTGGCTTGCACACAATTGTTGGGCAATTTGGGGCAATTGTTAATGCATTTTAAAAAATGCTTCCCTAGATTTCTCAAATGTATTTCTGTACATCTGAGGTTTTTGGTTGTTCCGGCCATCCGCGTTTCAGCCCTTTCATAAAAATAAAAAAAAATAAAAGCAGTGAGCATAATGACACCAGCAGGTGGGCAAACCCAGGAACGCACTGATTTTTGTCTTAAAAGATTTCAGGAAATTGCTCTTGACTACCATGAGAGGATTTGCAGGTACTGTTGCAGTTTAGTTTGACTAAGAAGCAGTAGGAAGTAAATATGTCCTAATTGATCAGTTTTTTTTGGGGTGATGATTGTCCAGACCATAGTTGCTGATTGATGCTTGGAACTAAAAAGAGCTGACGCAACATAGTAGTTTAAAATGACACATAGAAATATACATACATATGTACACAAATAAGGGCTCAACAGATCCCAGGAGCCAGGTCACCATGGCGACTATAAACTGCATCCTGGCGTGCTGCGCTTTTGTCAGCCATCTGCCTCACACTTGCCGATAACCAGCTAATCTGTGATAGGGGACATTTACACAAATTATCAGTGCAGCCTATCAGTGCCCATCAGTATAGCCTCATCAGCACAAATCGGTGAAGAAGAAAAATTACCTTTTTGCAAAATTTTATAACCGTAATGAAGAAAAAGTGTTTTTTTTTTTTTTTTTTTTAATTTTCGTTATTTTTTATGTTTGTTTAGCAAAAAAAATAAAAAAAACCCTGTGGCGATTAAATACCACCCAAAGAAAGCTCTATTTGTGTGAAAAAAATATGATAATTTCATATAGGGTACAGTGTTGGATGACCGCATAATTGTCATTCAAAGTGTGGCAGCGCTAAAAGCTGAAAATTGGTCTGGGCAGGAAGGGGGTGAAAAAAGTCCCGTAGGCAAGTGGTTAAAAAAACAAGGTCCTAACTTTTTTAGCTGGCTCCTAGAGTCAAAGCAAATTTGTTAGGCCCCGACATAGAGCTTTCATGATACCTTGCAGAGACAGACGTTGTTTCTGAGTTTAGTAGTTTAGTAAAAGCAGTTGTTTTCTTAGTGGATAAGGTTGTAGAGCAAAATGTGTTACCGGTATCTTAAAAATGTATTGATTATAAACCCTAACTATGAGTTTGGCTTATTTGGTACCTTTTTTTTTATTTTGCTTTATAGCTGTTTGATAAGTGCAAACAAAGAATTGTTAAACCTATCCAGTGCTTTCCTGTGCACTCTGGAGATAAGGGGGAGGGAATGTTCTGTAGTCCAAACTCACATCTTGTCCAAGGGTGACAACACTGCCCCTCAATCTACAGTGACTGAGTATAGTCACTCTGATGGGAAGTGTGTTACTGGCAGAATCAGGTAAATAGCAAGGGGGGAAAAAAAACAAATGCAATCACCATACCATAGGACTGGTAAGCTACAGTACAATTACATTTTTTGTTTATGGGTTTAGATGCATTTAAATTATTTAAACTTCTTCTAGTCCATCAATGTCTGATTTTATTTATTTATTTATTTATTTTTTAATGAAGTAAACTGTAATGGATATGTAACTGTCATTGCTTTGTTGTAGACTCTTCCTTACCAAGTGACTTCTGGTCTAAAAAGAAAAGCAGATCAACAAAGTCAGATAAAACATCATCCAAAGGGAAGAGTAAAAAGAAATCTGAGAAAGTTATGGAAAACACAGATGATATCCAAGCCATTGGAGGAAAAGATGCTTCACTTTTCTTGTTTAGGGCATTGGGAAAAATACTTTACTGCAAAAGTAAGATCCGTTCATCTGTTAAGAATTATTCTGTAGTATGGTTCAGTTTTGTGTTCCCTCCATGTACTAACCTAACACTATATTACCAAAAGTATTGGTATGCCTGTCTTTACACTCACATGAACTTTAATGGCATCCCAGTCTTAGTCCGCAGGGTTCAATATTGAGTTGGCACATCCTTGGCAGCTATAACAGCTTCAACTCTTCTGGGAAGGCTGTCCACAAGGTTTAGGAGTGTGTCTTTGAGAATGTTTGACTATTCTTCCAGAAGCGCATTTGTGAGGTCAGGCACTGATGTTGGATGAGAAGGCCTGGCTTGCAGTCTCCATTCTAATTCATCCCAAAGGTGTTCTATCGGGTTGAGGTCACAACTCTGTTTAGGCCAGTCAAGTTCCTCCACCCTAAACTCGCTCATTCATGTCTTTATGGACCTTGCTTTGTGCACTGGTGCGCAGTCATGTTGGAACACAAAGGGGCCATCCCCAAACTGTTCCCACAAAGTTGGGAGCATGACATTTTGTAAGGTTCACATTAGGCCTAGTACACACCATGAGTTTTTTGCTGGGTTGAATGGAAAAAAAAGCTGACTGCTCCAGTTGGAGCCGCTGTACTATTCCCCGGCTGAGCTGTTGTGTTCTGGTTCTGACAGGGGGGTGCCTCTCCCTCCAGAACACTTCAGTCAATGCTCTTAGCCAAAGGCTGAGAGTGCTGATCGGGAACCTGACGGCTGCTGGTTTTCCAGCATGCACATCCGACAGAAGCCAGCCAAACTTCTGTCAGACCAGCTGCCATACACATGGGCCACATGTCGGCTGGTTTTTATTGAACTGTCCAATGTTGCCAGACATTCGGCCCGTGTGTACTAGGCTTTAGGAATATATACAGGAAGGACTACAAAGAGAGACATTTGGAAGTGTGGCTCAGAGGAAATAGACAGAATTTAAGACCTGACCTGGATAAAACCTTACCACTCTACCTAAAATTAAGAGGAACTTTGTTTTGGGCAGAGTAACCCTTGAACTTATAGTGAATCTGGTGATTTTAAATGCCTTAGATGGACTTATTCTTGGACTCCTGGTCTGAATATTTGCTCCAGAACAATGACATCCACACTTAGAGTGAATCTAAATAGGTTCATCTTCTTTGAAGCAGGACTAGCACGCAGACATAAAGTGGAACTTAAGTCCAGAATTGAATTGCTGGGAGTTAGTTTATTGCAAAAGAGATACGCAAAGTCTCCCAAAATTAAAAAATCCTTTCCCAGCGCTTCTAGCATTTTTTGTCTTAGAATGTATGCTGCACGCACTTAGCATAACATAGCCTTGACATGCGATCCTGGACAGTTTACTGAGACATTCTCTGTGGGGCTGCTGTTGCTTTGATTAGGTTTAGGTGGCAGATATTTCATGCTATATATGTAATTTCCTCTATATGGGGGCCAATAATAGAAGATTTTAGGACTTTATTCACACAAGTAATGGTCTGTACTACTATGTTGGAAATGCTTAGTATGTGCCATGGTGTTGTACTGGCTACTTAGTGCTGATGTTTTGTACTGTTTGGTTTGTGTGGCTTGGTTTTCATGCTGCAATTGTGGTTTTGTATTCATTGTTAAATGCAATAAAAAAAAAATGTATGCTGCATTGTATGCTAAGAATAGAGTTGGGTCTTCGGAATGATGTTACTCCTGCAAACATGCCAAGGACTTTATCAGTGGCCATTCACTTGAAAGCGTCTGGATGAAGCTACAGTGTAGATGGTGTCAGGCGGAGCGATGAATGTAAGCTGGACCTGCCACACAGTGGTGAGTTTGCATTTAAGTGGAGCTAAACCCATCTCCCCCCTCACAGCATTTGATTGGCTGCCAGAGTCCCTGTGAGAGGAAGAGAGGGGAGAGAAGACTGTAGGCAGGCACAGTGCTGGATCCCTGACAGACTCCGCTAAGTATTTAGAGAGGGGGGGGAGGGAAAGGGTTACTGGGGTGTTTTTTTACCTTCATGCAGGGAATGCATTAAGATAAAAAGAACCAAGCCTTTAAAACCACTTCCCAAAGTTTTACAATATTCAAGGCACAGCGTAAATTATAACTGTCACAGTTGCTTGTGCTCTCAACCGAACTGTCAAGCCATCAAATGGCTAGTGTCTTAACTTATCACATGTGAAGCACTATGGCAACTGCAGATCAAACAGAGAAACTAAGTTGGCACTTCCCTTGGCTGTAAAAGATAGGAGGGTTTGGGTTCACTTTAATGTTTAAAGCGAATTACCACCCAAAAGTGGAACTCCCGCTCATTTGCTCCCCCCCCCCTTCGGTGGCACATTTGGCCCCTTTCAGGGGGAGGGGGAACAGGTACCTGTTTTTGCCGCGGCGCCGTCCCTAGGAAGTTTGGTCCCCTCCTTCTTTCCCCGCCGCCAAGCCAATCCAAATGCGCAGCGCGCTTCGCGCATGCACGTTAGGGGCCTGCCCGTGAAGCCCCAAGGCTTCACTGCCAGGTTCCCTCACTGGCAATGGCGGCGGCAGCACCCGACAGCCAAAGGAAACATCGGCTGCGGTGCCGACATCGCTGGACTCCAGGACAGGTAAGTGTCCTAGTATTCAAAGTCAGCGGCTACAGTATGTGTAGCTGCTGACTTTTAATTTTTGGGGGGGGGGAGGGGCAGGAGTGAGGCTGGAACAACGCTTTAAGCATGCTGTGCATATTTTCACATTATGGCAAAAGCTCACCCACACACTTTGGAATTAGGTTTTACTTTAACAGAATAGCAGCTTTCACCAAAATCTATTAAGACGGCCATTAAACTTTATTATTGTGTTTTAAAGTATTATTCTTAAAGTGATTGTAAAGTCTTTTTTTTTTTTTTCAATAAAAATAACAAACATGTTTTATTTACCTGCTTTCTGTAATGTAATGGTTTTGCACAAAGCAGCCCAGATCCTCCTATTCTTGGGTCCCTCTTTGGCTCTCCTGGCCTCTCTCTCCTGTCGACTGACCCCAGAGCAAGCAGCTTGCTATGGGAACACCAAAGCCGAGCTGCAGCTCTGTGTATCCATTCAGACACGGAGCCGTGGTTCGGCCCCACCCCTTCTCTCTCCTGATTAGCTAACTGACTTTGATAGCAGCAGGAGCCAATCATGAGGGAGAGTCCTGGACGGCCGAGGCACTTGTGAACATCTATGGATAAAGATGGGCTCAGGTAAGTATTAGGGGGGCTGAGGTGGGCTGCTGCACACAGAAGGCTTTTTATCTTAATGCATACAATTCATTAAAATAAAAAACCTTCTGACTTTACAACCATTTTAAGTTAATTCAGTCCTCTGATATTTGGATTCTACTACAGATAACCTGTTCTGAGGGATATATCAAGGCTGCCATTGCTAGCCTCATTCTGAAAATGCTAATTGCTTGGCAGCACATGGCTTAATTTCTGACTCTGACCTGAAAGAAGCATGCGGGAAGAAAAGTCAAACCTGAATTGAATGGAGCTGACATTTTACAAGGAAAGTGTAGCAATTGCAGCTTTTGTATTTCCTCATTACAAGTTTCCTTTAACATCCACTATTGCATTTCCGTCTTGTGTGTTTTATGTTTGTTTCCATACTTATGTGTGTGTATGTAATCTGTATAGTGTATTTACATCATACTGTGTGTGTAATAAATATAAATACATTTATTTTTACTACTGCTTTTTTTCTTAGGAGAAACACCAACCCCTGACTCCGATTTCCAAAAATTGCCAGCACACTTGTCTCAACACGATAGAGATCTGCTGCTTGTCCTTCCTGAGGTGAGCCTGCATTGTAGAGTAAAGATAATTGTGGTTTAAGGGGTTGATTTACTAAAACTGCAGAGTGCAAAATTTGGTGCAGTTCTGCATAGAAACCAATCGGCTTTCAGGTTTATTGTCAAAGCTTAATTGAACAAGCTGAAATTAGAAGCTGATTAACTACAATGCAGAGTTGCACCAGATTTTGCACTATCCAGTTTTAGTAAATCAATCCCTAAGTCTGTTCTCTTTATGTCTTACACTTACCTTCACCCCATACCTATCAGAGGCACTACTACTTAGCGCTATTAAGCCCAAAACCAAAAATGAATGCAGCTTACCAATCCTTAGATGTGGTGGCAATATTTGTTTTCTTTTTCAGGTTTTTCCTTCTGTTTAACTGGTAATGTGGCCAGTAACACACTTCCTGTATTAGAGTGCCTCCACTCTGGATAAAGAAGCACTGATGGGAACCTTTGGACAGCAGCATTGTCAGTCGGGGGGAGAGAATGTTAGTTGGACTAGCAGATTTATATACACTAAGCAAATTGAAGCTGAAATGTCAGTAGTAAATGGTTTGTCTCAACCCTGTAACAGATACCCCTGCAGGAGAGCTTGTACTTTTTGAAAAACAGATTTACTGGCCATATCACCAAAAATAAAAATAAAGGAAAGAAAGCCTACAAAAAAACGAATGCAGCCATCACATGTAAGGATTGGTAAGCAGCAAAATAATGTTTGCTTTTGGGTTTAGCACAACTTTAACCCTTATTCTTAAGTTTTTTTTCAGATATATCTAAACAGAAAAAGTCTTAAATATCAATTCAGATGTAACTCTGGTCTTTTGGAGTATCGGCTACAAATTGTCCCATGATACTTTCAAGAGGGGGAAATAAATGTGCTTATTTTAAATAAATATACTTGGTTAGTCATCAGAAATTCTGCCGCTTTCTTAAGTTTTATATTTGGCCAAAGTGGTGGATTCTTCAGTATATGGTGGTAGTGTGGGGTGAATTTACCTAATATACAGATTTGATTTGTTGCACATAGTTTACATATATAACACGACTGTACAAAAAACTGATTTTCCGCAAAGGGAAAACTATCCTAGAAAATAAAGACTAACCAACAGTATGATTTTTTTAATGCAGTGTAATATTTTAGGTTTTGCACCAAGCACTTGTCTAAGGCTCTTGTCATGTATAGGTGTTTGTTTTATTTATAGAAGAGAGAGAATATATTTAATTTGATTATGATCATTCAAACAATTACTGTGTGTCTGTTCAGTGTATGAAAAGACCTTCTTTTTCCAGCCTTTCTAAAGCCGGGTACACACAGTTTTTTTTTTTTTTTTTTCATGCAATCTAAAAAAATTGACAGCTCAGGTCGGAGACACTGTACTAACCTTGTGTTCTGACAGGGGGGCGGCTCCCCACCAGAACACTCCGATCAGTGCTTTCTGCCGAACGGCTGGCTCCTGTTTGTACAGACCGACATACAAACAGGCCGGGAAATTTCTCTCGACCTTCTGCCCGTGTGGAGAGGGTTTAAGACTAGCAGTATGTTCTGTTTTTGATTGTATGCTTTATGCCCCATACACACGTGCAGATTATCTGCAGACTTTTGTCTGCAGACTTACCTTTTATATGTAGTGCAAGGGCCTGCCGGATTGCATACAAATTGAAAGTTTTTAGGTTTGACCTCATATTATATGGTTTTGGTAAGTCTGCAGACAAAAGTCTGCAGATAATCTGCACGTGTGTATGGGGCATTAGAGTTGCCACTGTCCCTTAAACCTTTACCCTTTGTTTCTTTACTCAGGTTGTTGTAGAGAAATCACATATGCGAAGTGAGCTGTTCAATCTCTATCTTCACCAAAACTATCTCGACTTTTTCTCGGATATTGATGATGTTGTCCGAGCCAGCGAGTACTTTAGTACAGCAGACGTTCTTAGCGGGGACTGGAATGTAAGGAGCTTAATCTAAATCAATTTAGTGTTTTCACATTCTTACTCTAAATGATAACGATTAAAAGTTTTAGCTTTACATACACTTTGTGCCAGTTTATGTGAAGTTTACCATACAGAATAATATACTGCCTGCTGTAGGGATGCCAAGATTCACAGTAGAGTTCCACATCCTGCGGCCTTTTGCACTTATAGGGCAATGGAACTCTTCTGTGAATCCTAAATCTGCGTGGGTTGGAGGAAAGGACACTGACAAAAAAAACCTGGCAGGGTTCGAATGCTGCCCTTGCCACAGGAAACCTTATCCACTTTTGGGTAATGTTACCCTAAAACCTAAAAATTAGTATGGTTTCCTGTGGTAGTAAGGTGGCTCTAGGTTGACAATATTCTGTTGTCAAAGCATGTTGAATATAGAATTATAATTTGTAAAAGGGGACTTTATAGGTGTTTCGTCTTGTGTGGGTATTGTATGATATATAATTACACTTTTAGCCACTTGAGAATTTTGAACGTAAGGCTGGCCAGGCATGGGGCAGTTTTTTTCATTCAACCAGCAAGTTGCACAAAAGAAAATGAGACGGTTCCGCCATAAACATACTTGATGTGCATGGGGAAATCCTTCCCGCTGTGTCTGTATTCTGACAATGCGGAGACTTCCCTGCCATTCAGTTGATCAAGAGAAAATCTTCCAACAGGTTGGTTGTACACCAGTCAATGGATAGGTCAACTTGCGTATAACCGCCATGCAGCTTGCTATGGGGCATCGGAGCTGAGTCACAGTTCCCTGTGTTTATTCAGACACTGAGCCTCACCCCCCCTCCGCTGATTGCCTAGTTGGCTTTGATTGACTTGGAGCCAATGGTGCCGCTGCTGTGTCAAAGGCCAATCAGGAGGGATAATCTCAGACCACTGAGACCCTCGTGGACATGGCTGGACAGAGAGGGACCTCAGGTAAGTATTAGGGGGGCTGAGGGGGGCTGCTGCACACAGAAGGCCTTTTGTCTTCATGCATAGAATGCATGAAGATAAAAAAACCTTCTGATTTTACAACCCCCTTTAATCAACCCTAATAATTAATTTCTCCTCTTCTTCCCTTTCTACAGATTTTTTTTTTCTAATTTTACCATTTATGTAACTCCCCCCCAAAAAAGTGCAACATTTTAAAAATACATTTTTTGTTTCATTTGCAAACCACTTTGCTTTGCTACCCACCAAAACATCACTTTATTGCCAATTTAAACTGGACAAAACCATAGAATAAAATGTGCGTGTGTAAAAGAAAGCTGTGTGTGTGTGTGTATGTGTATGTATATGTGTGTGTGTGTATATTGTTATTAGTATTATTTTATTTATTTTTTTTTTGAATGCAGGTTGAAATAGTACTTTTTTTTTTTTTCTTTTTTCCCCTGTAGATTAGAATAGGAAATAAAATATTTTTTGCAAGGCCGCCTAGTTTGTCTCCATTATTACAATGTATGTATGTATTACTTTAAGGCTCATAATGTAAATGTAAAAACTAGGGGTATATTGGTACCCTGAAGAGCTGAAGCGATTAAACTGATTGTAAAGTTTTTTTTTTTTTTAAATAACATGTTCTACTTACTTGCACAGAGTGGCCCGAACCTCCTCTTCTTGGTGCGCCCCCCTATAGGAAACTGCTTCCAATGGTGGTGCACCTGCTAGCTCGCTCCCAAGTTGGGCTGTGTGGGTCTTTTGACACATCTCGGTCCTGTCCCCTGCTCCCACTCCACTGGATTTGACTGAAAGCAGCAGGAGCCAATGGCTTCTGCTGTTGCCTGTCAGTACCCCTGTGAAGAAGGAGAGGAGAGAAGACTGCAGCCAGGCACAGTGCTGGCTCAATCTAGGAGTCAAGTGTTTAGAGAGGGGTAGGAGGGCACAGCAAGTCCTGAAACAGGGAATTCTTTAAGGTTCCAAAAAAAAGTTTTATTTTTAGAACCACTTTAATTAATCTAAATTTAAGCCGATATAACTCAATATGTCAGATGTTCATGTTTCCCGTTTTATTTATTTTTTTCTGCAGTCTCGGACAACCCTCAATGTATACAGCTCATCAGTGGCCTGCAGAGGAGTTATACATTCCAACAGCTCCAGGGCTTTTGCCAACAGTCAGTCAGGAGTTGGATTTCGGCCTCTTCACAAACCACAATGGCTTTTGGCTAATAAAAAGGTACTTAGAATAATTATTTTATTAAATGTTTTCCCATTAAAGCTGTATAGTTTTACATTTCAGCAATCGTTCTCTAAATACATGCATGATTCCTCTTAAAGTGGAACTGCACTGCATCTGAGCACCACAAACCAAAAATGCTATTTAATTATTTTTAACATTCAAAGCAAACTTTCCATCCATCCATGTCTCCATTCTTGAAAAACAAGAAAAGCGCTCTGGGTGCAGACTGCTTTAATAAAAGTAAACATTAGGTCATGGACAAGTGTGTACAGGATCCACCGGGTGGTGCCATTCCTCTGTTGAAAGTACGGTATGCCACACTTGTCCATGACCTAATGTTTGTGAGTTGCTGCTTATCTTAATTTTAATTACTTTTATTAAAGCAGTCTGCACCCTGAGCGCTTTTCTTGTTTATGTTTTTCATGTTGCTCCAGAGTTCCTCCTTCATCTCTGATCAAAAGCTGCCAGGTACAGCAGGACTGTTTTTATCACATCGTTTGATTGCTTTATTAGACTTCTTTTAAACAAAAGACTCCCCCATTGGACTTCTATTGTTCATTTTAATACATCATGTGATGCGGATGGATTTCTTAGCGCTTATATAGTTGTGTTTTTTATGTCTCCATTCTTGTCTTTGCTTAGAAATCATTTTGAAAAACACCCCCTTGCATTTCTGGCAGTGGCCATCTTGAGTAAGGGCAGATGATTCATGTATCATTTACTTCCTGGAATCCATTTGGCTTTAGTTTAGGGATAGGCAGAGCTTAGAACCCTCCCTCCCCTCCTTAAGGCTGCTGGGATGTATGACCTCATTTGCCTAGGCATAGAAAACCAGGAAGTAACTAAAGTAATGTAAAAATGATCTACTTTCCTATCTATTTACTAATTCTAGCAGCATAAGGACTAAAAATAGTTGATGTTGATTGAGGGAGTGAAGTTCCGCTTTAAGGGCCAGGCCTATTTCTGACACTTGTTTACACATTAAAATCAGTATTTTTTGCTAGAAAATTTCTTAGAACCCCCAAACATTATATATATATATATATATATATATATATATATATATATATATATATATATATATATATATATATATATATAATATACACACGCTTTAAACCTTTCTACAGATTACCAGTTTAGAGTTACAGAGAGGGTCTAGTGCTAGAATTATTGCTCTAACTCCAACGATCGTGGCGATGCCTCACTTGTGTGGTTTGAATGCCGTTTACATATGTGGGTGTTGCATATGTGCTTCTGAGTGCGAGCTCGGAAAGAAGGGGCGCTTTACATTTTTTTTTTTTTTTTCTTATTTATTTTATTTTATTTTTACATTGACCCTTTAAAAAAAATAAAATAAATAAATACATTTTGATAATTTTTCTCTTCCGCCCGGTCGCCATCTTTGGTGTGGCAAGGTGTTTTATACATGTGTTCGGCGGCCATTTTCCCGGAGCCTCCCATTGAGTTCTATAGGCAACCATTTTTCCTTAGCCCGAATTCTATTTATCCTCTAGCGGTGTGACATCACTTCCTCTCTTCATGCAGCCAGATCGTTCAGCAAGCGTGGTAACTGTATAGCTACACTTCTGGGGGTCTTCTCAGTCGGAAGGGGAGGCGGGGGATGATTCCCCCTCTGGGACAGCCAGAGAACGCGCTGCTATGTCGGCGCTTATTACCTCTGTTAAGGATACACTACATTTAGAAGATGAGCCCAACCCGCCGGGTAAGCGGTCTTCTTTTGGGACCCGTAGAACCCAGAAAGCGGCACAAGTGTTTCCTTGCCCCGCTGAGTTTCACAAAATGGTGAACGAACAATGGCGCAATTTGAAGCGCAATTTTGTGGTACCTAAATGGTTTTAGCTCCGTTATCCATTTGCGTCTCCTACGGATTCGTGCTGGTCCGTGGCCCCTAAAGTGGATCACACGGTGTCCAGGTTGAACAAGGCCACTCTTATGCCCGCGGAGGATTCTCCGGTGTTTAGGGACCCTACGGATAGGTGGATGGAATCTCTTGCTCACCACTCCTATATGGTAGCGGGTTCCTTGATGAAACCTATTTTCGCCTCCGTCATGGTGTCTCAGGCTGTGGTAGATTGGGCCAAGGTGCTCAGATGCACCCTTGTGGTTGATTCCGCCCTTCCTGCTACTTTGGAGATAGTGGACCAGATTATTCAGGCTGTTCTGTTCCTGTGTGACGCAGCCTTGGATGAGGCCCCTTTGGCCGCACGACTGTCTGCTGTCGCGGTGCTAACCCGTCGTTTGGTATGGCTGAAGAGCTGGTTGGCTGACCAGACTTCCAGAAAGACGGTGTCTGACATCCCTTATCCGGGGAATCGCCTTTTTGGGAACTCCCTGGACGAATTGGTTAAAGGGGTCACTGGGGGCAAGAGCACTCTGCTGCTCCATAATCCCAAGGGTAAGTTTTTCCATGGTAAGCGGGGCCCTTCCTTTAAACTAAATCAGGGGTCCTTTTGTGCCTTCAAGGCACAGGACAAGGGCAAATCCTTCAAAGGCCATGGTGGCCAGAAGAAGCCTTGGGCGGGCAAGTCAAAAGCTGCCCAGTCCGCCTCGACCTGAAGGGATGCCCTCACCCGTTCCAGGAGTGGGGGGACGTCTGCGCGGTTTTCTCGAACCTTGGCTGCTCCGGATTCCAGACAGGTGGGTTCAGGAAATCATTCGATCAGGTTACAAGATCGAATTCCTTTCGCGTCCAGCGGACAGATTCTTTCCCTCAAATCTTCGTTTGACCCCAGATCGTTTACAAGATCTTCATCGGGCAGTTCTTCTGGATCTCCTCGCCCAGGGAGTAATCGTCCCGGTGCCGCATCGGGACAGATTTCGGGGGTTTTACTTGAATCTGTTCACTGTGCCCAGAAAGGAGGGTAAGGTACGTCCGATTCTGGACTTGAAAGCTCTGAGCCGCTTCGTGCAGGTTCAAAAATTCCGCATGGAATCCCTCCGCTCGGTGGTGGCCTCCCTGAGCCCGGGAGTTTTCCTGGCTTCTATCGATCTCAAGGATGCGTATCTACACATCCCCATATTCGAGGGTCATCAGAGATACCTCCGATTCGCAATCGCGGAGGAACACTATCAGTTTGTGGCGTTACCTTTCGGTTTCGCTTCGGCTCCAAGGGTGTTTACCAAAGTGTTGGCTCCTGTTCTGGCCCTGTTACGGGCGCAGGGAACTGCGATCTTGGGATATCTGGACGATCTCCTGTTAAGATCGAATGCCAACCAGTGTCTGTTATGCAATCTGTCAACTACGGTTCAGACGCTCCAGGAGTTCGTGTGGACCATCAACGTTCAGAAGTTGACCTTGTCTCCTTCTGTTCGCCTCCCTTACTTGGGGATGGTCCTGGATTCCGCCCAAGCAAAAGTCTTTCTGCCGGAGGACAAGCTCCGGACTCTACAGAACGAGGTCAGGTCCCTCAGGGACAACGAATCCTCATCGTTCAGGACCTGCATGCGGTCCTTGGGATTGATGGTGTCGGCCTTCGAGGCGATACCGTTTGCACAGTTCCACACACAATCTCTGCAAGCGGAGATTCTGGCCAGGTGGAACAAGCATCCTCATTCCTTGGAAAGGAGGATCTCTTTGAGCCACTAAATCAGAGCGGATCTTCCTTGGTGGCTCCAGTCTCCGGCTCTGACGGAGGGGAAATCCTTCCGGCCGTTGTTGTGGACGGTGGTCACCACAGACGCCAGCTTGTCGGGCTGGGGTGGAGTTCTGGGCACGCTGTCTGCCCAGGGCACTTGGTCGGAGGAGGAATCCTCCCTGCCAATAAACATCTTGGAACTGCGAGCGATCAGACTGTGCTTGCTCCGTTGGTCGGATCATCTTCGGGGCCGCCCTGTGTGGGTGCAGCCGGATCCCCGGATGCGGATCTGTTCGCGTCCCGGCTAAACAACAAGATGGGAAGGTTTGTGGCAAGAATGCGTGATCCTCTGGCAGATACCTCGGAATCAGTATCTTATGATTTATGCCTCCCCCCCCCCCCCCTCTTCAGTTGTTGTCCAGGTTCCTTCACAGGCTGGTCTTGGAACCGAAGTTGGAGATTCTGGTGGCCCCGGACTGGCCGCCCCGGTCTTGGTACGCGGACATCATGCAACTGGTTGTCGAACCTCCATGGCGGCTCCTGTTACGAGACGATCTACTGTCTCAGGGGGCGATCTTCCATCCTGCTTTACAGTCGCTGGCTTTAACGGGGTGCCTGTTGAAAGCCAGGTCCTGAGAGATCGGGGTCTCTCGTCGGCAGTCATTCCTACCCTGCTCAAGGCTAGGAAGGCCTCGTCCGGTAAAATCTATTACCGTACCTGGAAGGCTTATTTTGCCTGGTGTGAATCCAGGGGCGTCCATCCTCGCTCTTTTTCGGGGGAAAGGGTGTTGGCCTTCCTGCAATCTGGTGTAGACCAGCGTCTTGCGCTGACCACGATTGAGGGTCAGTTGTTTGCACTGGCAATCCTTTTCCAGCGCCCCTTGGCGTCAAACTCTTTGATACGCACCTTTATTCAAGGGGTGCATCATTTGGCTCCTCCTCGGAGGGCGCCTTTACCTCCTTGGGACCTGAATTTGGTCCTGTCAGTTTTGCAATGTCCTCCCTTTGAGAACATCAGGGAGATTCCTCTGCCTGTGCTGTCACGGAAGGTTGCTTTTCTGGTGGCGATCACATCTGCCCGCAGAGTGTCGGAGTTAGCGGCCCTGTCTTGCCACTCCCCTTACCTGATTGTTCATAGGGATAAGGTGGTCTTGCGACCTAACTAAACGTTACTTACTAAGGTGGTTTCCGAGTTTCACCTTAACGAGGATATTGTCTTGCCTTCGCTATGTGTGAATCCTAAGCATCCTAAGGAGTTTGCCTTGCATTCCTTGGATGTAGTCCGGGTGATCAGGGTGTACATGTTGTCTACTGAATCCTTTAGGAAGTCTGATTCCCTTTTTGTCCTTCCCGAGGGCCCTCGGAAGGGTATGGCTGCTTCTGCGGCAACCATTTCAAAATGGATCAGACAGACGATTGTACAGGCCTATTCTATTAGGGAACGGGTACCGCCCTTCCCTGTCAAAGCGCACTCTACCAGAGCAGTGAGTGCGTCCTGGGCCTTCCGGCATCAAGCTTCGGGGGCCCAGGTGTGCAAGGCGGCGACTTAATCGTCCGTGCACAACTTTTCCAAATTTTACAAACTTGACGTTTTGGCATCAGCAGATGCCTCCTTTGGCCGCAAAGTCCTGTGCGCGGCCGTGCCTTGAGGGGGACATGGCGTTTGCCCGTCCCTGTCTGTTGGGGTGTTTTCCCCCTTTGTTTGATTTGCTTTCCTGGGTTTGTTGCTCCTGTTGAGCTTTCTTGTTACCCAGAGTTTACCTTTTTGGTTCAGATAAGGTTCCTTTCTCTGACCTGGGTGCTGCGTTGCCTTTGTGACGGTTGCGCTTCCCACCCCTCATGTCTACACTGCTTTGGGACATCCCATTGGTGAAGACTATATGAGGGGCGGCGACTGTCAGAGGACGTAAGAGAAAATTAAATTTTTTTGTAAAATCTTACCGTTAAATTTCTTTTCTCTGAGTCCTCTGACAGTCGCCGCTCTTTTGGGGTTTTTGGACCGTGAATATAAATAAAACAGAAGAAAGGCTGAGACTGTAGCCCCAGCACAGGGAAGCCTATCTTACTCCTAACTAGGCAGAAGACAAACTGAGTTGGGAATGCATTGGTGAAGACTATATGAGGGGCGGTGACTGTCAGAGGAATTTTTACGGTAAGATTTTACAAGAATTCTGTTTTATTCCTATTACAAGGAATGTAAGCATCCCTTGTAATAGAAATAAGCAGGACAGGGCCTCTTTAACCACTTAACGATCGGAAGGTTTTACTCCCTTAATGACCAGGCCATTTTTCACGATACGGCACTGCGTTACTTTAACTGACAATTGCGCGGTCGTGCGGCACTGTACCCAAATAAAATTGTTGTCCTTTTTTCCCCACAAGTAGAGCTTTCTTTTAGTGGTATTTGAGCACCTCTGCGGTTTTTATTTTTTTGCGCTACAAACAAAAAAAGAGCCACAATTCTGAAAAAAAAAAAAAAAAA
Organism: Pelophylax lessonae; assembly: GCF_965119305.1. NCBI lineage: Eukaryota > Metazoa > Chordata > Amphibia > Anura > Ranidae > Pelophylax > Pelophylax lessonae. The sequence goes on from NC_138768.1 coordinate 141,209,796, forward strand.
CAATATTTTTTACATTCTGCTATAAACCATTCCGTATAAAAAAAAAAAAAATTAAAAAAATCAAAAGTTTTCATCAGTTTAGGCCAATATGTATTCTCCTAGATATTTTTGGTAAAAAAAATTCCCACTAAAGGTATATTGATTTGGTTTGCGCAAATGTTATCGCGTCTACAGACTAGGGGATATATTTTATATAATTTTTATTTTATTTTTTTTTTTTTTACTAGTAATGGCGGCGATCAGTGATTTTAATGGGACTGCGACATTGCGGTGGACAGCTCGGACACTTAACTGACACTTTTGAGGGGACCAGTGACATTACTTCAATAATCAGTGCTAAAAATATGCATGGTTACTGTACTAATGACACTGGCAGGGAAGGGGTTAACACCAGGGGCGCTCGAAGGGTTAAGTGTGCTCCTAGAGAGAGCTTTCTAACTGTATGGGGGATCGACTCACTGGATGAACACAGAGATCTGTGTTCCTAAATAGGAGGAAACAGGATCCCTGTGTTCATCTCTGACAGAACAGTGGTCTGCTGTTTTTACATAGGCAGACCGTCGTCCTATCTCAATAGGGAGCGATCATGGGTGGCCAGTGGACATCGCGTCCGCTGATTGGCTCCCCCTCTGGCCATTCGGCGAATGTGCGCGCCTCTGGCAGCTCATGCACGCTCCCACTATCTAGTACACGAAGCGACATGTAGGTACAACGTCTCGCATAATAGAGCCGACCTGCTGCTGTAAAACTACAGCGGCTGGTCAGCAAGTGGTTTAATGTGAGATCTGGGGTCAAAAAGCAATAAAAAAAAAAAAAATATTGCCCCCCCCCCCCAATAAAAAGTTGGAGCATATAAGGCTGGAAGGCGGAAGTGACGTTTGACATCTCTCCGGTCTTGCCCTCATTCGACATCCTGCCCATCCGCACAGGGGGTCAGATCGTTTTTCTTGCTGCCGACCACTCCGGTAAGTGGGGAAAATGACCGGGAAGCAACGGGAGGGGGTTGGGCACCTCTCCCGCTGCCCATAAAAGTGATCCCGTGGTGAATCTGCTGCTGGGACCACTTTTATGTTAAAGCGGACTGCCTGCTGTGTAAAGATATACTGGGGTTATGGTAGCGATCTGCTGCCATAACCCCAGTATTTAACGTCAAAGTGGCAACATAAATACACAATGAGCGGTCCAGAAGTGGTCAACTAGAAATCGTATCCATCACATTTTAATGGATTAAGTGAACCACATTTCTTATTTTGGAAGTCCTATTCCTGATACTTCTGAAATGTTTATTATTTCAGCACTAATTTCCACTATAATTCTTAGCCTGATATATTTTAATATGACCGCTCTGAATGGTAGATCTTGCTTATTAATTTCTTCTGTCAATGACAACAAAAAAACATAATCGTGTGTCAGACTAGCCATTAAGCCTACCCGATCATCCTCTGTATGCAAGCCACAAGCAAATTATATACAAACTGTTTGTTTTTTATTGCATTTCATGTATACTAGAACTTATACATTCGTGTGTGTGTGTGTGTGTTTGTTATATATTCACATTCTTGGTTATATATGCAATATGTATGGGTGGTGGTGCTACTCTGGATGTGGAGTCTAACTATTAGCCTTGTTGATATATGGTGTACACATATACAAAATCCTTATGCAAATACCGCCGGCACGCGCCGGCGTATAACACGCACCTAAATTTTAGGGCAGAAATTTCAGGAAAAAAGCTGAAATTTAAAATAAACAGCTTTGAACTCAGAATTTTTTTTGTAAAATTAAATGTAGTCTTACCAGTGCCCACGAATGCAGCCTCATCAGCGCAGTGTCCATACATGCAGCCTCGCCAGTGCCCATACATGCAGCCTCGCCAGTGCAGTGCCCATATATGCAGCATCGCCAGCACCAGTGCCCATAATTGCAGCCTCGCCAGCGCAGTGCCCATACATGCAGCCTCGCCAGCGCAGTGCACATACATGCAGCCTCGCCAGCGCAGTGCACATACATGCAGCCTCGCCAGCGCAGTGCACATACATGCAGCCTCGCCAGCGCAGTGCACATACATGCAGCCTCGCCAGCGCAGTGCTCATACATGCAGCCTCGCCAGTGCCCATAATTGCAGCCTCGCCAGCACCCATAATTGCAGCCTCGCTAGCGCCCATAATTGCAGCCTCGCTAGTGTCAGTGCCCATTCATGCAGCTAGTGCCAGTGCCCATTCATGCAGCTAGTGCCAGTGCCCATTCATGTAGCTAGTGCCAGTGCCCATTCATGTAGCTAGTGCCAGCGCCCATTCATGTAGCTAGTGCCAGCGCCCATTATTGCAGCCTCGCCAGCGCCCATTATTGCAGCCTCGCCCCTTGTCCAGAAAGCAGTCAGCGCCGAAAGGTAGAAGGGGGCGGCCGGCGCCGAGGAGAAGAAAGGACTCGCTGTTATCGGAAGTCCCGGCGCCTATGATTGACGTCGGCATAGGAGGCGGGACTTCCGATGACAGCGCGTCCTCTCTTCTCCTCGGCGCCGCCCGTCCCCTTCTACCTCTCGGCGCTGACTGCTTTCTGGACTTTTTTTTTTTTGTTATATCGGCGTATAACACGCAGTGCTACTTTTTCCTCCATTTTTAGGAGGAAAAAGTGCGTGTTATACGCCGATAAATACGGTATGTGAAAATATTTAAAAATGTAAATAAATATCAATATGAATATAAAGGTGCTGGTGACCAACCAGTAAAAATCCAACAGAATAAATTAATACACCAATATAAGTGACATTAGTGTAGTGAATTGAATCTATATAAGTTTTTATAAAGGTGACTTAGTGCAGTGAATCAATAAAAATAAAATTGATATAAATATTATAAACAATATTATGTAGAGTGCACTAGTGCCATGTGCAATACAATAAACCAATAGTCCTTCTTCTCAATCTCAATAAGGTGCACTTTTGCAAGTGCTCAGTTCAGAGGAAATTCCTCTATTGCAATCCTGTCAGTCACGTTAAATTGCACCTGTGAAAGGTGCTTTATGCAAAAATAAATGAATGTTTCAAACGTGCAATCCAGTTGATAGTGTTTCTATAGTGCCAAAGGTGGAAACAAGAGATGTGTAAATGCCAGTGCTGTAATATACTCTTTCTTTGCTGTGCTCAGTGCGGTGCTCCGTGACCCTAATGAAAATGCACTCACCGCAATGCCCTCCCCTTGAAGGGGTAGTAAGCCTTGCACAGCAAATGGGTGATCCTGCTTTTCCCTCTGAGTCTATGTATCCTGGTCCTGGTGGATATGGATGCACGTGCCTCCAAATGCACAAGGAGCCTGTTCCGATGTCCCTGGGGATCCCTCAGATCATGCCCCAAATAGAGAAGGTAGACAGGCCATAGTGTAGTATATCTCAGTATTTATTGAACATAAATTATGCACTCACAGTTATAGCCTTATGTCATGTGCTGGTGGTGTTGCGTCCGAGCCGGATGTCCAGGTGCGAATGCGTTCCACAATCGGGAACCACTTTAGCGGAAGTGACGGAGCGACATAATGTCCAGCCCAATTCTTGGTTGCCATAGTGGTAATTTAAACCTTGTCTGCTATGCATTCATTTTTTGTTGCCATAGAGGTTATTTAATATTCATTCTTTTTAACGGAAAAGCTTCTGCTACAGGAAGGACTACATTGCTTTTTATACTACCTTATAGTTAAAGCTGAAGTGTCATTTGCTTTTTTTTTTTTTTTTGCGCTCCCTAGTTTTAATTTCCCCTCATGCTAATGACATTTTAAAATAATACATTCCATTATTAATAAATACCTTTTATTATATAGACCCAGTGCCATCATTGTATCTCTGTGCTACCCTTTGCAATGCAGATCATGGGTGGTGCAAGGGACCAGTGCTCTGCCTTAGTATTCCACTTAAGAGCTCTGATACAGGCAGTGGGTTTGCTCTTTGGAGGAAAGGTATGCAAATATCAAAATTCCTTAATGGGTGGATGTCAGTCTTGAGGAGTGGGCGTTCCTAGGCAAGACTGCATGTGCATGCAGACCTCCCAAGGTAACACCCACATATAATGCTGAACCTCCATTAAAATAACTGAATTTAAATTGATAAAATTGGCAGGCCAGACATAGTAAGGCCAGAAAAGAAAGGGCTAGATTATTCAGGGCATCCTTCAGCCAGAAAATTAGATGGGCTCTGTCTGAATTACTGCAGCTTTAAATGCACATTGTTAAAAGCTTACAGTGTGCTGTGAAATCAGACTTTGCATTTTCAAAACGGTAGAGAAACCTGTACAATCACAAAACTGAAGATAAAGCTGGGGATCAAACTGTTTCTAGAAGAAATGGCACTAGTACATGCAGAGAATTGGGGTTCCAACAAGTTTACTAGTATTTGAGTGCTTGTATCTGCAGTGGGAATTCACAGAACCGTGATGAAAGCCTCTAACTCTGTGTAACTATTGACTTTAGGCATTAAGGAATTGAAGTGGAATTCCAGCTTATCCTTAACTACTTTTAAAAATTTCTCCCCACTCCGAACACCTATGTGTACAAACCTAAGAAAGATGTGATCTTCCCTATGTCAGCCAGTGGTGGCTGCAGGGGAGAGGAGAGAGTGCTCTGACAATGGCTACTAAAGCCTGGAATGATGACATCACCCATAGGCTTCAATGGCCAATCCGTTGTCAGCTCTCCCTCCTCTCCCCTGAAGCCACGCTGACTGACACAGGAGAGCTGGATCAGATGACTAGACCAGCCTGAAAATAGGTGAAGCTTAGGTGTTTGGAGGGGGGAGGGGACTGTTTTGAGTGGTTGAGGTTAAGAGCCCATTCACATTAGCGCAAATTGTCAGCCTGACAAGTCGCGGTATGTCGCGGTCCATTGAGTAGTACAGGACCCGTTCTAATAGGAGCGACACAAGTCGCTCCGACTTAGAAAAAGGGTCCTGTACTACTTTGGGGCGACCTCGGAGCGACTTGCATAGACTTCCATTATGTGAAGTCTCTGCAAGTCGCGCCGAAGTCGCGGTGCACGTGACTTCACAGGTCGCCCCCCGAAGTCGTGTCGCCTCAATAAGAATGGGCTCTAAGTTGGAATTCCACTTGAACGTGATTTATTTATTTAATGACAAACATGTTATAACTTGCCTCCTCTGTGCAGTTGGTTTTGCACAAGGCAGCCAGGATCCTCCTCTTCTCGGGTCCCTCGTTGCTGCTCCTGGCCCCTCCCTCCTATCGAGTGCCCCCACAGCAAGCAGCTTGATATGGGGGCAGCCGAGCTGCAGCTTTGTGTGTCCATTTAGACACGGAGCTGCCGTTCAGTCCCCACCCCCTCTCTCTCTTGATTGGCTGGCTGACTTTGATAGCCGTGGGAGCCATAGGCGCCGCGGCTGTGTCTCGGCCAATCAGGAGGGAAAGTCCCGGATGACCGAGGGACACGTGGACATTGCTGGACAGAGAGGGAACACAGGTAAGTATTAGAGGGTGCTGGGGAGGCTGGTGCACACAGAAGGGTTTTTATCTTTATGCATAGAATGCATGAAGATAAAAAAAAACCTTCTGACTTTACAATTCCTTTTAAATCTATTGATTTTTCTGGGCTGATTACTTGAGTGATTGACAATAAGTCTAAATAGCAATTTCTGGGCTTTTTTTTTATCCACCCTTCAAAATTGGTGTTCTTGCCCAACTAAACAAATTTGCTTTACAATGGAAGCTTTAAGTGTCGTGTCTTCAAGCTCCAGTGCAAGGGCTTATTCATAAAGTTTTTGTGTAAATCCATTTTGAAAACTAAATTGCACTCTGTATGTGCATTGTATATAAATGCTCGTCACTCCATGCTCCCATCTTAATGATCTGCTGGCATATTCTTCCATGCTGGACTATTCTGAGTCTTGTCATCTCATTGCTACATCTGCCCTGCATGTATGTGCTTCCAAAAAGCCACAGAGTCAGAGAAAACCTGCAGCACTGTGGGTGCCTGCAAGTTCTTTTTGGTAGATCAGCAGGATATAGATCTATAGGTAAGTGACCCAATACACCTAGTTCACTATTAAAGTAGAACTATAGGCAATTTTTTTTTCTCTTTTCATTTTGGATACAACAAGGGAGGGTCAGATTTTTTTTTTCTCGCCATCTTTGTCCCATTGCCGAGATTTCCCTTTACTTCTTGTCCCATAGCCAAACAGTAACTGAGAGGTATTCCCTGCAAATTAAGGGTATTACTTGGGGACCCCCAGGTCACCAGACCTAGTGTCTCCATTGGAAGATTTCCCCTCTATTACTTTTCTGGACACAACCCGCAATTTTTGATTTTCATTTACTTGCACTTTCTATGATAATGGTAAACAGGACAAATAGAGAGACTGAATCTCCCTAACGGGAACACAGATAGCAATAAAAACCTGACAGCTGTTCTAACCCTTCTCCACTCTATCCAAAACTAAAAAAAGCTATAGTTCTACTTTAAATGCCATGTAAGAAACAAACCATTGAAAGCATCTGTACAACTTCCCTCAAAGCCAGGTTTGGTCTACAGAAATCACAATTTCACTGTTGTGCCATTTGCGGTGTCTAAATCAGTTGGCTCCAAACTGCGGCCTGGGTGCCAGATGTGGCCCTTTGCTTGCCTTTATCAGGCCTTTGGGACACTTCCTCCCCTTGATACAAGGCACTATTCCTTCTACACCAACAATGGGACATAATTCCTACCACTGATACCAAGAATAGGGCACTATTCCTACCACTGACCCCAGCAATGGGGCACTATTTTTCCCACTGACCCCAAATGCACGCCCCTATTCTTCCCACTGAGACCAATGATGGGGCACTATTCTTTGTCCTGATAACAACAATGGGGCACTTTTGCTCTCACTGACACAAATTATGGGGCACGATTCCTTCCCCTGATACCAATTAAGGGCACTATTCCTCCCAGTGATACCAATGATGGGCACTATTTCTTCTCCTAATACCAACAAAGGGGCAATATTCCCCCCACTAATGCCAATTATGAGGCATTGCTTAATGCCACTGACACCAAGACATTTTCTACTCGCACTGGCCACAGTCTGGCCCCCTCTAAGTCTGGAAAACGGTAAACTTGCCCTTTAATAGTATGGAGACCCCTGGTCTAAATAAACCTGTAATAAGCTTCACAGAAAAGATACAGTAGTTTACTCCGGGTTTAAAAACATGATTACCAAGTAATTTTGTCATCAGGGTAACGTCTCCATTTTTACTTTTTTTTTTTTTTTACAGTACCAGGAAAACTCTCTCGCAGCTAGAGAACTGTTTTCAATTTTCTGTTCCTCACCGTTGTGCCTTCAAACCCAGGTGATCCCATATCTAGCTAAGCTTACAAATCCCTTGAGAAATCCAGGTAAGAAACGCATATGGGACAAAAACATAATTTAGAATATGGATCTGCTGATCTTCATTTAATTTTTTTTTTTTTTTTCCCCAGCACAAATTGCATATATCCAGGATGTTGGCCGATTACCTTTAAAGAGACATTTTGCAAGGTAATTATTCTCAGAATTAGGTATTGTACAACGGAGTAGCTGATGTGTTGCCATCTGAATTAATTTTGTCACTGTTGCACTTGATATAGGTGTATGTCCTATCATTTGAAAGCTGATTGTTTTTAGAGGATGGGATTTATTCTCATCTAAGGCAATATTTGAGGCCCTGTGCATTGCCTATGTCTTTGATACATATGGTTCCACAAGGACACAAGGATTTATCTGAAGATTAATGCAGTTTCTTGCAAGTACAAAAATGGCCTGCTCTCCCACTATATTTTTAGCTTTTCTATGTTTTAGGCAATGCCAGTTTCTCTTTAAATGACATCTTTATCAGACATGCATGGAATATATTGCTTTAAAGGATAAAGGTTTATTCATTTCAAAGACATATAGAAAAATAAGGCACAGGAATGCTTACAATGACATTATCTAAACACACGGTGTGATCATTTCTCATTGCAAAGTAAACATTGCATATCATCATGAAATGTTTTGAGAGGCTTGTATTATCAAATCTTAAGGCAAGAATTCCTGTTGATTTGGATAAGTATCAGTTTGCCTATCCTGCAAACAGATCCACAGATGATGCAATTTTTATTGTGTTGCATACTTCCTTGACACATCTTGAGCACTCAAACTCCTTTTAGGATGTTATTCATTGAGTTTCGTTCAGCATTTAACACAGTAGTTCCTGACACATTAGTGAAAAAGTTAAATGCTTTGGGCCTATATCCATTGCTGTGCTCATGGATTATGGATTTCCTAACAAACAGGCCACAAATCGTGAGAATAAGTGATCAGGTGTCTAATACTATTAATTTGAATACAGGGGTACCACAGGGATGTGTGTTGAGTCCGGCCCTGTTTACATTGTTTACACACGACTGTACTCCCATACATGTGTCTAACACTATTGTGAAGTTTGCTGAAGACACCACTTTAGTTGGACTCCTACAAGATAATGATGAAACCTCTTATAGGCAGGAAATTTAACATCTGGTTGAGTGATGTACAGAAAATGATTTAATACTCAATGCTACAAAAACTAAAGAAATAATAGTGGATCATAGGAGATCAAGAAAGATCAATCCTTGCCCGGTACCGATTTTCCCCAAAAATAAGCCCGGGTCTTGTATTCATTTTGGCTACAAAAAATGCATTAGGGCTTATTTTCGGGGGATGTCTTATGTGTCCCCTGTCTTCTCTTCCCCTCTCCCTCCCTGTCAGCTCAGGAGTCCCCATCTCTGTAATCCCCAAAATAAGCTCTAGTTAAAGTCCTTGTAAAATCATTTAATCCGCTCTTTAAATGGATTATATAATGTCTAGTGTGTGTCTTTATGTATCATTGTAGAAAATACCTTATTTACAGCTTTGCCGGGCGCTCACATGACCCGCCGGAGCTCTTCTTACCCGCTCCGAAGCACTGCCGAGGGAGGGGCCTCTGACATCAGCCGGGAGGAGGAGAGCTCTGACAGGTCACGTGAGCACCCAGCGGCGCTGTAAATAAGGTATTTTTTACAATAATGATACATAAAGACACACACTGGACATTATATATTCTTTTTATAGCGTTTATTACATCATTTTACAAGGATTTTAACTAGGGCAATATTTTCAAGGTATGGCTTATATTGCAGCCATCCTAGAAAACAGAGATAGGTCTTATTTTTGGGGAAATACTGTATATATAGGTGGTGAGGGGGTGGAACGGGTGGACATATTGCAAGGGAATTGTCATGGCCTCAAAATACTTTTTTTTTTTCTAATAAAAAAAAAAAAAAGCACTGAAGCAAGCTGGATTGCCTTTAAGGCTTTTGGTCAATTTCTATCATTGTACCATAGAGAGTATTCTTCTCCACTGGGCTGTAGTATGGTATGCCAGCTGCAGGGCGGAGGGTAAGAAGTGCCTGTCTCATGTGGTGAAAACAGCACAGCAGATCATTCTGAATTTGGACAAAGCATATACAAGCTGATTACAAAAGTGGACAAAAGCTATTCGTAGTGTTTGTCCTGTTGCCATCAGGGAAAATATGTAGTACACTAAAAAGGCACACTAAGCACTTAACGTATAGTGTTTTCCCTAGGGCTGTATTGTCCATAACCCCACCAGGTAAAGAGTTTTAGGAACTTAATGTGGAACTTTAATTTTAAAAAAATAAATAAAAATTTTGTTTTGTTATCTTTGAACAGATATGTGGGCATGTGCTAGGAGTTTGTATGTGTGGTTGTGTTGAGAAATGTTTTTCTGCCGTTGAAAGAGTATCCTGATACATTTTGTTGTATGTATACAATGGCAATAAAGTATATTATATTAACATGCGTTATAAAGAAAGAGTGGAGAGAAACCATACAGTTGGAAGTGTCTGTTACATCCTCTAGGTTGCTAGAGTAATACTATACATGTGACTTCTGACTTACTGGAGTGGACCTCATTAGTAGTCATTATACATGGCTTTGCAAGAGGATCTAGTCCAGGTAGCACTGTCCTGGCACATGGAATCGGAGAAGAAGAAGAATAAAAGGGATGCATTAGGGGAATGTGAGCGAAGTGAAGGAAGGAGATGGAGCAGGGGTGTCAAACTCAATTTCATCGTGGGTCGCATGAGCATTATGGTTGATTAGATGTCCAGAGCACCTCACGCCCCCTTACACCCTTACATGAGATGTCAAACCCCCCCCCCCCCCTACCATCAGAAGTCAAGAGTCTTGCACCCTTCCTTACATCACAATGCACCCCCTTACTTTGTGCTGCTCCCAAGAAGAAAATGCAGGTGGATCTGTGAAGGGGTGAGAGCTGTGGGGGGAATTGGTGAAAATTGCGGAGAGGGCATAATAATGAGTTTCACCCTATAACAGGTTTTTATTGTCATTCTTTTTGGCCAGCCTGTAACCGTGACAGCGTTACATCAGGGTTATTGGCTAGCCGCTCTGCTGTAAGTTAGGTTTAGGGAGCGCAGCTTACTTGCCTTGCCCCATTACGCTAAAAAAAACTGGCTCCTAACTTGTTTTAGCTTGCTCCTAGATTCAAAGCAAATTTGTCAAGCCCTGAAATAAAAGATGTTGCTCCAGTAGCTTCCAATGTTTTTCAGGACCAAAAAGTATGCAGTAGGGTGCCTGTATGACCACATCCTCTCCCACATAGAGGGCTTTGGGGGAGGGGGGGGTGCAACATAGCAAAGCGGTAGGGGATCAAGTACCATCTCATATTAAATGTTTATTTTTATTTAACCCTTTTGCTGCCAGAGCCATTTTTGCATTTTTTGCACACCTGTTTAACAAATCATTTTAGGACTAAGGATTACATAAAACCCCCAAACATATTTTCTGAAAGCAGACACCCTAGAGAATAAAATAGTGGTAGTTCCAATTTTTTTTGTCACTTGATATTGCCCCAAAGGTCTAGCAAATTTAATAATAAATAGATACCCAACATGTCAAACCTTTGATTTGTCTGCAGCTGTGTAATGGCGACAAACTTCAGTACCCTATATTTTCTATAGGCTATGCCGTGTTATGGAGGAGGTCATGTGCTGGAATTATTGCTTTCACTCGTGTATCGCTGTTGACGCTTTCATGCGTAGGCCCCCCCGACACTTGCATTTACGTTCGTACATGCAAATATGTGGGGTGAGGGGCCTCAACATTTGGGGGGGTTGTTGAGTGTAACTTTTTTTTGTTTTTTTTTTTCACATAGGGGATAAAAAGTCCCCTATGTGATGATTTTTAGGTGACAGGTTCTCTGAGACAAGCAGGGTCTAAAAGTCCCTGCATGTCTCCTCTGGGCCCCAGTGACTGTATTGCAATGCAGATTACATCCCCTCCTGGCTATTCTAACTGGGAACACTGAGAGCCTTACCTAGAAGTGACGTCATATAGGTCGCTTTCCGAGTCACAGCAAGTAGGGGAGAACACATCCACTCTTCTCCTTCCCTTCTACCCACCGACACCCGCCATGTCTATATCGGGCCCGCAGATGGGCAAGCGGAGCCAAAAATACATGGCGGGGGCTCGCACACAGGAGGCGACAGTACCAGGGATGTGTCGAGGTAATCGAGCATAGCCGCCTGAATGCATCCATCTTACAGGCATGAGTCTGCCTGTCAGTTTTACACACAATCCCAGTGGCTGCAGCCACCGAATTGAGTGTGAACCCCCCCCCCCTGCCCCCCAGGTATGGACCTGGCAGCAAAAGGGTTAAAGCTGCCCATAAACAGTTTGAATTCTTACTAATTCCTAATAAGTGAGTTCAAATTCAAGCCATGGGTGGTCCTGAAAGCACCATCTGTTGCACCTGAGCCAGGTGGAAAATTGATAGCTTAATGGTGATTGCATCCTTTCAGATACAGATACTGTTTGGTGGTTCCATTGTATTCAGGCAGCCCCGGGTACAGCAACTGCATGAAAACAATAGCTGACAGTGGAGATTCCTCCATCCATTCTAAGAACCGGCTGAACAAAAGAAAATAAACCATGTATGGCTACCTTTGGCAGACCATACGCTTAAAGATTTTCTCCTTCCGCCTCCTGCGGGGCTATTGGATGCAACAGCCATTTGAATGCAGCTGAAAATTTTCCAGCTAGCTCCTTCAAATTTTCAGTCAAGGATGTCAGGCAACCAACAAGGCCACCTGCGAAAGCCAATTTTAGCCAGTTCATCAGGATCCAGCCACAATTTGTGCAGTGCATGGTGCAAGTCCAAAGCATACATTTTTCTGTATAGGCTGTATGCAGGTTTTGGTATAATTTTTTTTATGTTCGGCATTGCTGTAGTGTAATCTCCCATTTGGAGCCAATGACCTTTTTCTTGGCCATCACCTTCAGTTTGACTATACAAGACAGGCTCCTCTCATCCCCTTAAATGCTCTGTTCAGTGCTTTTGTTGAAGGAAGCGATATAATTATCTGCTGTAGCCATTCACTTGATACTAACATATCTGTTATGGTGTTACATGGTTTGGATTTACTTCCCGCCTGGATGTTCCTATATTTTTGTTGTTCCAGGATGAAGCTCGAAGCACTGGCAGACAAAGATCCAGGTGCAGATGCTGACAGTGATGAGGATGAGGATCCAAGCCATGTGCCCAGTATAAATGAAAGCGGTAATGCTGTACGTAAAGGTACCGATGGGCATCGAGAATTACTTCTACTTTCCAGCCAAGGAGGAGAAGCAGATTTGCCAACCAGCCAACCTCAACCTGTAGCAGCTCAAGCAGTTTTGGAAGATGAAGAATTAAAGATAGAGGAATTTGACAGTGACTGAACTTGTTGACTTCGGCCCTTTGCAGGACCTTTTGCCTCTACTGACCTTATTGGATTGGGGTCTAAATGGACATATTTATATTGCTATACCCCATATGTGTCTTTTGACAAACATGTCAGTCATGGCATCATATTTTTATTGGTCAAAGAGAACTCTGGTTACAAGAGAAGCGTAATTTCATGGTAAAACAACCAGGCGCACATTTTGTGTTTTATCTCTACACTGCTTTATGTGTACAGATGCAGTATTTTCTTCAACTGAATAGTCACAAGGGTATTGCAAGGTGACAAATATACAATGTGAACTGTAGTTTATTTAATTCTGCGCTAAACTATTTTTGTAAATAAAAAAAAAACAACTTTTTTTTTTCATGTTTATTTTCAATGACTTTAAGATGGTCATTATTTCTCAAAAGCAAATCTAAAGCATACAATGTTGTTTTTGTTTCTCCAAGTCTGCTTCATGTACTAAATACATCTATTGCGACAATGGTACCCAAAAACATAAAAAAAAACTGTTTCTGAAAGGGTGGGGTGCAATCTCATATTTATTAAGGGGTGGTGCAGTGTATGACCTATGATGTGTGGTTATTTAAAACCATGGAGTTTTATAATTTTTTTTTCCTTTGCCCAGACTCTTTACAGTAGAACAGAAAGGGAATGGAGAGGTTAATGCTGGGTTGGTGTTCCAGTCTTGTGGACTTAAAAATTAGTCTGTCCAAAATTTCAGTCCGGGATGGATGATGTTATGCTAAAATTTTTATCCTAACTGGACTCTTCAGTTTTCTATACCAGTGGTGCTAACTGTATGAGAAAATTTTAAATCTATGTAGTGCTTCCGTGACCATGTGTATATCTATCTATCTATCTACAGTGCATCCAGAAAGTATTCAGAGCACTTCATTTTTTGTTACAGCCTTATTCCAAAATAGATTAAATTCATTATTTCCCCCAAAATTCTACAAACCATACCCCATAATGACAAGACAACGTGGAAGAAATTTGTTGGAAATCATTGTAAATTTATTAAAAATAAAAAGTGAAAAAAGCCGCAAGTCTATTTGAGTATGATGCTACAAGCTTGGCACACCTATTTTTGGGCAGTTTCTCCCATTCTTCTTTGCAGGACCTCTCAAGTTCCATCAGGTTGGATGGGGAGGGTTGGTGCACAGCCATTTTCAGAATCTCTCTAGAGATGTTCAATTGGGTTCAAATCTCTGTTCTGGCCGGGCCACTAAAGGTCATTCACAGAGTTGTCCCGAAGCTACTCCTTTTGTTATCTTGGCTGTGTGCTTAGGGTCGTTGTCCTGTTGGAAGATGAACCTTTGCCCCAGTCTGAGGTCCAGAGCGTTCTGGAGCAGGTTTTCATCAAGGATGTCTCTGTACGTTGCTGCATTCATCTTTCCCTTGATCCTGACTAGTCTCCCAGTTCCTGCCACTATAAAACATCCCCACAGCATGATACTGCCACCACCATGCTTCACTGTAGGGATGGAATTGGCCACGTGATGAGCAGTGCCTGGTTTCCTCTAGACATGATGCTTGCCATTCACGCCAGAGAGTTCAGTCTTTCTTTCATCAGGCCACAAAATTCTGAGAGTCCTTCAGGTTCCTTTTGGCAAACTCCATGCGGGCTGTCATGTGCCTTTTACTGAGGAGTGGCTTATACCTGGCCACTCTACCATACAGGCCTGATTGGTGGAGTGCTGCAGAGATGGTTGTTTTTTATGAAAGGTTCTCCTCTCTCCACAGAGAAATGCTGGAGCTCTGTCAGAGTGACCATTGGGTTCTTGGTCATCTCCTTGATTAAGACCCTTCTCCCCTGATTGCTCAGTTTGGCCAGGCGGCCCACACTAGGAAGAGTCCTGGTGGTTCCAAACTTCTTCCATTCACGGATGATGGAGGCCACTGTGCTCATTGGAATCTTCAATGCTGCATACGTTTTTTCTGTGCCTCAAAACTATCCTGTCTCGGAGGTCTACAGACAATCCCTTGGACTTCATGGCTTGGTTTGTGCTCTGACATGCACTGTTAACTGTGGGACTTATATAGACAGGTGTGTGCCTTTCCAAATCATGTCCAATCAACTGAATTTACCACAGGTGGACTCCAATCAAGTTGTAGAAACATCTCAAGGATGATCAGTGGAAACAGGATGCACCTGAGCTCAATTTTGAGTGTCATGGCAAAGACTGAATACTTATGTACATGTGAGTTTTTTTATTTTTAATGAATTTACAAAGATTTCGAACAAACTTCTTTCACGTTGTCATCATGGGGTTATGTTTGTAGAGTTTTGAGGAACATAATGAGTGCAATCCTATTTGGAAAACGCTGTAACATATGTGGAGCGCTGTGCAGCATCCACTATTGAAAACTTTTTATTGTTAAAAAAAAAAAAAAAAAAACCTTTTATTTTTGTAATGCCAAGTGTGGAATTTCATTTAACCACTTTACCACCGAAGGATTTTGCTGTCTTACATCTGGGCCACTTTTTGCGATTCGGCACTGTGTGACTTTAACTGACAATTGCACGGTCGTGCTATGCCGTACCCAAATTAAATTGATGTCCTTTTTTTCCCACAAATAGAGCTTTCTTTTGGTGGTATTTGATCACCTGTGTGATTTTTACTTTTTGCGCTATAAACAAAAAAAGAGCGACAATTTTGAAAAAATAACAATATTTTTCACATTTTTTTTTATATGAAATTCCCCCCCAAAAAAATGTAAAAATCAAATTTTTTTTTACGTTTTTGGCCAATTTTTCTGCTACATATGTTTGGTAAAAAAATTTGCAATAAGTGTATTTTGATTGGTTTGCGCAATAGTTATTGCGTTTACTAACTAAGGGAAAGATTTATGTCATTTTTGGTGTTAAAAAAAAAAAAAAAAAAGTAATGGCGGTGATCTGTGATTTTTTTTTTTTTTTTTTTTGCGGGACTGCGACATTGCAGCGGACAGATCGGACCCCTGACTGACATTTTTGACACTTTTGGGGGTACCAGTGACATTACTACAGTAATCAGTGCTATAAATATGCACTGTTACTGTAAAAATGACCCTGGCAGGGAAGGGGTTAATTTTTATTGGTGATCAAGGGGTTAATGTATGCCTGGTGCTTACTGACGTGTGTGGGGGGAGGGGACTGTGTGACACAAGGACAGATCGAGGGTTCAGCTATGCTGAACCCTGCAATCTGACCCTGCCTGTCACTTAGGAGATCCACCCGCTCTGTTTACACAAGCAGGCGGATCTCCACACTCGATTCCCCGACGATCGGGGAAGAGCAGCGGCGATCGCCACCGCTCCTCCCCTGGCCCGACTCCCGCTGTGACTGAGAGACATCACCAGACATTCCCCGAGAGAGGGGAATGTCTGGTGACGTAGTACTACGTTGCCAGACGTTATCGAGCCACTTTGCCGCAGTGCGGAAGTGGTTAACCAAGATACAACAGAAAATGAGAGGAGTCTCTATCTTTAGGATAGGAAGTGAAGGAAATCTCCATAGCCAAACACAAGCAGCAAAAAGAAAAACCTGATAGAGGTTTTTCTCTTTCCAATTATATAAAAAATACATTTTGGCTATACACACAATTTTACCTGCAGTGCTGGAGGCCTGCACACTGAGTAAATTTTCTCCAAAAATGCCAATGCTCCAGCTGCTTTAAGGGAAATTTGTAGTGAGAGAATACAGTATGTAAGCGTGATTAAAGGTCATCAGTCACAGCCCCTAATATTCTCTTATTACAGGTTTACTTTAAAGCGGAGTTCCACCCAAAAGTGGAACTTCTGCTCTTGTGCTTCTCCAACCCCAACCCCCCCCCCCCCCCCGCCCGGTACCACATTTGGCAACTTTCAGGGGGGAGGGAGGGAACGGGTACCTGTTTTTGACAGGTACCCTTCCCCACTTCCGGGACGCAGCGCCGCGGCTGTCCGTCCCGGAAGTTCGGCTCCCTCCTTCCCCTGCCGCCGAGCCAATAGAAATGCGCTTCACTGCTGGGTTCCCTTACCGGCAATGGGGGGCGGCAGCACCCGACAGCCGATGGAAACATCAGCTGCGGTGCTGACATCGCTGGACTCTAGGACAGGTAAGTGTCCTAATATTAAAAGTCAGCAGCTACAGTATGTGTAGCTGCTGACTTTTAATTTTTGGAGGGGAAGGCGGAACTCCGCTTTAAATTCGAAGACAAGTATTTTACAGGTAGTCTTACCTGGTAACAATTTTCTTGGATGAGTTAGCTCCTGTGAGCATACATGGGTGTTATGTCATCCCAGGCCGGCGATTCGAGACAGCCAAAGGCCAAACCCAGAAGAAAACATTGTGAAGATGTCCGCAAGGGAGGTTGCTGGTGTCACATCTCTGGAGAGGAACACTTTGGGAGATAAAGCTGAACTCCAGATATGGTTTTTTTTTTTTTTTTTTTTTTTGCATAGTTACATTGATCTAGTTTGAACCAATGTAATTATGCACATTACTTACCTGTAAGACTGCTGTGGAAGTCGAAGATCATTGTAGCAGGTCCTGCTACAACAATTTCTGTTGTCTTCCGGTTACCAAGTTGAGTGGCTGCTCTACTGCGTAGTGAAAACAAGAAAGTTGCTCGCTCGGCACAGGTACCATTAACAGAGAGCTTTGTATTTTTCTCAATGAATGCAAGGCATGCTCTCATTGGACAAAGTGGAGAGGCAAGACAGTAACATCCCAATCTCCACCTCATCCAATCAGAGAACATTAGCAATTAAAATTTTGACAGTGGTTCAAACCCTTCCCCACTCTAAATGTGGTCTATGTCACATGTTGGGAGAAAAACTAACACCTGCCAGACAGGGACTGAAGCTACATTCCTTCCAATGAGGTAAGATTATATTCCAGCACTATGAAAAAAAGGTTTAGAGGTTCCAACTTTTTTCTAATAAATCCAAAGTGATTGAAAAAAAAAATAACTGGACAAGCTTCTCAGTCTTGGAAGTAGATGCTGAACCTGGATAATGCCTGAAGAAGGATGGTGCTGGTCTTCTGTTGAGAAAGAAAGATGAAGGCTCAACAGTTATACTAAGATCTAAGGTTATAAATGTTTGCAAATGTTACTCAACTCAGCAAACACTTACGATGGATTCACACCTATGCAAATTGGATGTGGGTTTTTCCGCATCCAATTGGCATGGCAGGAGCCTGTAACCGGCCCTCAATGAAGCCGGTTCACACAACTCCTGGATGGCTACGGAGCAAATTGCACAGGGGCCCTGTGTGTCTTCTGGTTCTTTGTAGGTCCGAATCCCGCCCAAAATTTGGACTGAAATTGGACCTGAAACGGTGAACAGGGACGCACCGGACCCCTGCAGTGAGCCGCTCCGCACAGAGGTGTGAACCCAGCCTCAAGGAAAACCTGTAATGATTTTAATAAGGCGGCCATCAATTCTGCCCTCCTTTAAAACAGCCATTAAACTGCCATTCTTCTTATAACAACATTTGGGAATGTTGAAGTGAAACAAGCATTCGACTCCTAAGCAACATACATTTGCCAAGTCTTTGGCTTAGAATGTAATGAAGCTACAGGATCAACATGACAACGAAGTTTTAGTGGTTTCAGAAGGAGAGGTAATTAACATTAACCCTATAGGTTTCCTTTTATTTTACACTTGAATAAATTAAACTGTTGTAAGGGCATGAAACATATACCTCTGTTAGGACTGTGTATAAATAGGGGCACATATATAAGCCAGCGATGGCTAGAAAGTGGGGCATCCATGGCTAAGAGGCTGATTTATAAAGAAAAAAAAAATAATTTTCAATTTTAATAAGCACCCACAGACCCTCACAAAAGCTGGACCAGGGTTGTGAGGAAGAGACCCTTATCCTCCTCAACATGGGGTCAATGTGCTTTGCCCGGGGGACCCCCCATTGCAAGGTACCTCCCCATGTTTTAGGCATGTGGCTTGGTATGATTAAGGGGGGAAGGGCCCACACGCTCGCCCCCCCCATTTTTCTTGGTCACCCAGGCTGCATGCTTGGATATGGGTCTTGTATACATTTTTGGGGGGGGGGGGGGGTCTTCGTGTGCCTTAAAGTGTTTTTTATTCTGATTGAAACTTTACACATCACATCAATAGGTCCTATAACCCCTTAAAGTGTTTTTAAGGAATTGTCAGTTCTTTGATAATTCAGTCTGATTGAAACGTTACACATCACATCTATGGGTCCTTTGACCTTGGTTGTGGAGAGAAGGGAGGGAATGGAACACCTGTCAGGTTTTTATTACTGTTTGTGTCCCCGTTAGGAAGATTCGCCCTCTCTATTTGTCCTGTTTACCATTATTGAATTTAAACGTAAAATAAAAATCCCAAATTTTGGGTTGTCCCCAAAAAAGTAATAGAGGGGAAATCTTCCAATGGGGACACTAGTTCTGAGGACCTGGGGGTCCCCAAGGGATTTTCTTAATTTGCAGGGATTTCCTCTCACTTCCTGTTTGGCTATAAGACAGGAAGTGAAGGTAAATCTCAGCAATGGGACACAGATAAGATAAAAAACAATTGACCGGTTATAACCCTTACTTGCTCTATCCAAAATGATAACGTTTTGCCTATAGTTCTACTTTAATGGCACAGTCTACTTTTTGTAAAAAAAAAAGAATAAATGCACATATACAGTATTTGCATAACAAATGCATTTATTTATTTTTTTTGCACATACAGTATCTCACAAAAGTGAGTATACCCCTCACATTTTTGTAAATATTTTAATATATCGTTTCATGTGACAACACTGAAGAAATTAGACATTGTCACTTAGGGGTGTACTCACTTTTGTTGCCAGCTGTTTAGACAATAATGGCTGTGTGTTGTTATATTGAGGGGACAGCAAATTTACACTGTTATACAAGCTGTACACTCACTACTTTACATTGTAGCAAAGTGTCATTTCTTCAGTGTTGTCACATGAAAAGATAGAATAAAATATTTACAAAAATAAGAGGGGTGTACTCACTTTTGTGAGATACTGTAAGTCTGCAAAGTATTGCAATGCAAGGCTCCTGCAGGCTCTTCCTCAAGCTTTCTGTCTGTACAGAGGCATTGACTTTCAGTTGGAGAGCTGGAAGTAGCTGGACTACAAGTGATTACCGCACTTCTGTTGAGAACTGTTTGTTGTGTAGGAAGATGGGACTTGTAGTTTATCTATTCACAGATCTCTTATTTTAAATCTGAATTCCCTTAATTTGCAGGAATTTCCTCTTACTTCCTGTTTGGCTATGGGACAGGAAGTGAAGGGAAATCTCTGCAATGGGACACGGATGGCAAAAAAAAAAAAAAAAATCTGACAGGATTTATAACCCTTGCTCTTTCCGAAATTAAAAAAAAAAGTTTTTTCTATAGTTCTACTTTAATACATAGAATGCATTAAGATAAAATACCTTCTGCCCTTACAACCCCTTTAATGGAGATAACCTCAGGATGAATCTATTGTAACATCAGAGTTTTCCTAGTGTAGAATAACAAATAATGAAGAAATTGTTTTTGATAAGAGCTCAGATCTGTGTCCTCCAGCACCCCCATTATACACTACTTCGGATTGCAGATGTTAGGGAAATCAAACTATATAGCAATGAATTGTGTAACTTTCATAGCATATGGAGGAAATCTCCTCGGGAGTTATAACCTTTATGACATTCAGAATTATCTCTCCTATGCATCTGAAAAAGCCGTAGTGGTATATAATATATTATTTGAAAGATGTGCAACTGAATTAATCTGTCTCTTGCTGAAATAGTAGTGGTAAAATAATTATGAAGGAGCTCATCCCAATTATCAGACAGATCTGGAATTATCTACTGTCCAGTATGCAAACAAGTCAGGTTACTTTGTATTAGGATGCCATAATAGGAGGTAATAAGCTTAGAGTGTCCACTGCACAGCAATTCTTGTTCTAACGGCAAATTGCTGAAATTGATCCTACCTGAACTGTAGCTGCATGTCTTACTAAAATACATTTTAGCGTATTTCTTCTTGAAAATATGTGTTTGATAAATATCGTTCCACATACCACCAGCACCATTTGATTCTCCAGGGTCTCTGCTTTCAGAAGATATTTATTTTTTGGAGGGTTTACAGTAATCTCTAGCAAAAAAAACAAAAAAAAAAAAATACAGAATTTAACATGTATGTGAAAAATTAAAAACACGCCCCGGGGGACAAATGGACAGTGGTAGAAGTGGAAGCAGTAGACAAATGGCTAGTGGTAAAAGAGGATAATGGTAGAAGTGGAAGCGGTAGACAAGTAGACAGTGGTAGAAATGGAAGCGGTAGACAAGTAGACAGTGGTAGAAATGGAAGTGGTAGACAAGTGGATATTGGTGGAAGCGGTGGATAGTGGTAGAAATAAAAGCAGTAAACAAGTGGATAGTGGTAAAAGTGGAAGCGGTAGATTAGTGGTTAGTGGTAGAAGCGGTAGACAAGTGGACAGTGGTAGAAGTGGAAGCTGTAGACAAATGGCTAGAGGTAAAAGTGGATAGTGGTAGAAGTGGAAGAGATAGACTAGTGGACAAGGGTAGAAGTGGAAGAGGTAGACAAGTGGACAGTGGTAGAAGTGGAGGCAGTAGACAAATGAACAGTGGTAGAAGTGGAAGAGATAGACTAGTGGACAAGGGTAGAAGTGGAAGAGGTAGACAAGTGGATAGTGGTAGAAGTGGAAGAGGTAGACAACTGGATAGTGGTAGAAGTGGAGGCAGTAGACAAATGAACAGTGGTAGAAGTGGAAGCGGTAGACAAGTGGATAGTGGTAGAAGTGGAAGAGATAGACCAGTGGACAGTGGTGGAAGCGGTAGATTAGTGGTAGAAGTGGAAGCGGTAGACAGGTGGCTAGTGGTAGAAGTGGAGGCGGTAGAGAGAAGTGGATAGTTGTAGGCGTAGAAGCAGTAGACAAGTGGATAGTGGTAAAAGTGAAAGCGGTAGATAAGTGGACAGTGGTAGAATTGGAAGCGGTAGATAAGTGGACAGTGGTAGAAGTGGAAGACAAGTAATTAACCTAGTTGGTGAATGGAGGTGGTGCCCAGATAGCAAGGATAACTTGCCACAAATGTGTCAGTGTTCAACTGTAAGTCTTGTTAACTTGTTGCACATTTTCACTGGCATGTTGTACACTTGCAGAGCATTTGAAGCACAAGTTGTAGTTGACACTTTTCCAATTTGTAGCAAATTTGTGTGGCAAGTCTCTACCAAGAGCAAAGTTGCAGTGGTGAGTCTACAGCAAGAGCTCTGCAAGTCACAGTGACCCCTGTGGTGGGATGACTTTTGCAAAACACAACATAACTGAACCAGAACTTGCAGAATGTTTGCAAAGAAAGTTGATGTTGCTGCAATTCTGAATCTTTTGTGTATAATTTTGTGTATAATTCTGTGTATCCTGGTAAGTCTAGCAATAGCTTAGCACAGGGCTTCCCAAACCTTTTTGGGCCGAGATCCACTTCTGAATACAGTTATTTTTCGGGACCCACTTGCAGCCATTTTCAGGTCATAGTGCTCCTTTACATATCGCAGTGTCCCATTACACTGTAGCCATTTTCACGTCGTAGTGCCCCTTTACACATCACATCCTATTGCACACCGTCCTGGTTTGTAGGCACTTGTATACTGGGTGCTGGCCACTGGATCAGTTACAAGTAGATACATATTCGCCAGCAGTGCTTTAAGTGGGCCGGTATGCACTGGTACTCAGTACCGCCACTTAATATGGCTCTTGAGCATACCGCCACCTCTCTGTGCTCCTTAGCGTACCAGTACGCTCATTTTGGACATCTGCACCCCCTCAATTGCCCCCCCAAGAATATTTCCCACTCCAGAGCCAGACCAGTCACTACCAGTGAGTCCCCCTGCTCTGGAGTCCAAGCCCAGGCCAGGGGGGGGGGGGGGTGCTCTGTGGGGACCGACAAAATTTATAGGCTATAATAGAGTACCGGCACCTCTTTTGGGCCACTTAAAGCACTGTTCGCCAGCACACCAAGGATCAGGCAAAAGCAGTCCAAAAACTTTATTCCAGAGAAGATCGCATCAAAAATAAATAGTGCAACGTTTCGGAGCCACGCAGGACCCCTTCGTCAGACATGTGAAGATCACTTACCTCTGACGAAGGGGTCCTGCATGCCTCTGAAACGTTGCACTATTTATTTTTGATGCGATCTTCTCTGGAATAAAGTTTTTGGACTGCTTTTGCCTGATCCTTGGTGTGCTGGTGAATATGTATCCACTCCAATGCAGCTCAGACCCACAGTTTGGGAACTCCTGGCTTAGTAAGTCATTTCTAAACCTGCAGCTGATTTGCTTGCTCTCTGGGTGAAGCTGTAATAGGAGAAGATAAATATCATTGAATTTGCTACTTTGAAATAGTTGCTGAGAATGAAATAATAAATACATCCCTTTTACCAGAGATAGATGGAAGTGAGAGGCAATGATAAATAGAGGTGTGCTGTCTGTGGGGAGGACTGTGGATGGCTGTCATGTCGCAGTATGCAGATGACAGAGGTAGGGACCCAGGTGAGGGGGCGGGGACTAGACTGGTGTCACGTGACAGAGGAAGGGAGAGGCCACGTCTGTGTGTGCGGGGATCGGAGGGGGGGACAGCGGGGAAGAGCCGATCACTGAGCCGGGATCCGTCCACTCTGCACAGCCGGTGAGACCCATAGGGAATGTGTATGTGTGTGAGATCCATGTAGAGGCGGGTCGTACTTCCTCCGATCACTCATACTAAGTTTGATGTGACAGGTGACAACTTTGAGAGGAAGTGATGAGGTGTCACCGTCTGGGGTGTCCCGGTGGTCGGTGCAGGCTGGGATTGGAGTGTGTGCTCTTCCTATATACACAGCAGTGTGATGTGACTTCACCCTCCATGTTTATTTCCTGCCCCCCTCCCATCTGATGATGATATTATACTATAGAGGTGTACAGTGACAGGTGTGATCGCTACATTCATGCTTGTGAATAATAAGATGAAATGAGATTTTCCTGTAGCAGGAAATGAAGGCGGGCGGTGACACAATTGGCTCTCTGTGGCTTGTTGACATTCAGGGTGGTCATCATGTCCTGCACTGCTAGTAACTAAAGTTATACAAATCACCCACACCATTCACCAAAACTCATAGGAAAGTTTATTGTTAACCCTTTTCATCTAATATGAAAGCCATAATACACCCAGAAGCAAACATTTATTATATTTCAGCTTTCTATCTCTCTGATGTGGTGGCTGCAGTTTTTTTTAAGTGTTATTTTCTTTATTTTCACCTGGTGATCCAACCAGTAAGTCTGTTATTTTTAAACAGAACAAGCTGTCTTGATGATGTAGCAGTTGGAGCAGTGGTTCTTAACCTGGGTTCGATCGAACCCCAGGGGTTCGGTGAGTCAGTCAGGCGGGTTCGGCAGAGGTCATTTCTGAACTGGTCTTTGAAAGACAACAGCAGAAGTCACACTGATTTGCAGTAAATATTCATTATTATGTTTTTGTTTTTGTGTGAAAATCATGTTTTAATGGTTTTGTTCATTTTGTGCACCTATGTATAAATATATACCTAAATATATACCTCTGTTTTGAATTTGAAAAAAATCATATTTTATTTTTCAAATTTAAGAAGGGTTCGGTGAATGCGCATATAAAACTTGTGGGGTTCAGTACCTCCAACAAGGTTAAGAACCACTGAGTTGGAGGGATGGGGCAATCCATTTACCATTGAGAGGGATGTTTACAATGATCAGCTTTTAACTACTTGAGACTGGGGTGAAGGTTCACCTTCCAGCAGAACAACGACCCTAAACAGCCAGAGCTACAATGGAATGGTTTAGATCAATGCACTTCATGTGTTAGAATGGCCCAGTCAAAGTCCAGACCTAAATCCAGTTGAGAATCTGTGGCAAGACTTGAAAATTGCCGTTCACAGATGCTCTCCATCCAATCTGACAGAACTTGAGATATTTTGCAAAGAAGAATGGGCAAAAATGTAATTTTCTAGATGTGCAAAGCTGGTAGAGACATCCCCAAAAAGACTGGCAGCTGTAATTGCAGCAAAAGGTGGTTCTACGAAGTATTGGCTGGGGGGGGGGGGGGGGGGGGTAGTACAAATGCACACCACACTTTTTCACATTTATTGTAAAAATGTTGAAAACTATTTATCATTTTCCTTCCACTTCACAATTATGTCCCACTTTGTGTTGGTCTATCACATAAAATCCCAATGAAATACATTTACAATTTTGGTTGTAACATGACAAAATGTGGAAAATTTCAAAGGGTATGAATACTTTTCAAGGCGATGTATTAATGTAACACCTTTATCCCAAAAGGAACACAACAGTTTGCTGTAATTTGTTGTTAGTATATCTAAATCTGCTAGTACATCTAACCAGTGCCAAGACAAGGTCATCCAGAACCCAGGGTGAACATGCCAAATTTAACCCCCTTCCCCCTGAGATGTGTAAGCATTATGTGTCAGGAAAAATTCTCCACTCCATAAAAAGCTAACCCCCCCAAAGCATAAATTCACCCTCCTCCCAGTACAAATCCACCCCCTACTTAAATTCCCCCTTTCCAGCAAATATATTTGCCCCCCTCCTCCCTCAGCTAAAGTCTTCTCTCCCTATATGCCCCCACCAAAATATCCCTTTCAACGTCTCTACCTTATCAACCTTTCTAGTACAAATTCTGCCCCCCCCCCCCAACACAAATCCCACCCAACACAAATCCCAAATCACCACTCCTAGCACATTTCCCCTTCCAGAACCATTCTTACCCTCTGCTGCCCCCCAATTTTTTCCTCCTCCTAACACAAATCCTTGTGATGACACCACAGTGCCCAGGGCAGCCACCTCTCTTGCCCACCTCTTGTCCTGGCCCTGCATCTAACACTCCCCCCCCCCCCCCCCACAGACTGACAATGCTGCTGGCCAAAGGTCCCTCTGTGCTCCTTCATCCAAAGTAGGGGTGCTCTAATGCAGGGGGTGTTTCTGGCCAGGTGAAAAAAGCATAAAAAAAGGAAAACTAATGCAGCTGCCACATCTAATGATTGGTAAGCTGCAATATATTTCATTTTAGGTTTGGGGTTTAATACCGTCCTAAGGGCTCTTTCACACGGTCCGCATTCCATTGCGGACAGTGCTCTGCTCAGCGGGGATCGATCCGCCGATCACCGCTGAGCCGGCGGATGACAGCTCTGTCTCTGCACTGTGTGCGGAGAGGGAGGTGTCAGAGCCCCGCTGCTCTCTATGGGAAATCGGATGAGAACAGACCACCTGTCCACTCTCATCCGATCCCATCCGATCCCCAGGACGGATGGAAAATAGGGTTTCCATCCGTCCGGATTTCACGGACAGGATCGAATGCGGATGGCAGCGGACATGTCATAGGGGTGAATGGGGCATCCGATCAAATCCGCCTAAAAAACTGACAGGCGGATCTGATCGGAACGCCCCTGTGAAAGAGCCCTAAATCTTTCAAACAGTATCTGTCTTTGTGTTGAATGTTTGATCATTTTTTAGTAATTCCTTTTGTTTAAAGTGGAAGTAAAGTCAAAATCGAACTCTAAATCTACTCAGAGCCACAGTCTACAGCTAATCTATCTAGCCCTGTAAACCAAAAATCTCTTTTCCTTCCTGTTCTGGACCCGATCCAATCCGTTCTTCAGCGACGGAAGCTGTGTGCAGGAGAGACCAGCATCGGCTGGGAAATGCCTGGAAAGTGACGTCACCCATAGAGTTACTAAGGGGCTTCCGTTGTCTTTCCTGTACATGCCTACACACTGAAGCCACCGCTGACAGCTGATGCTGGGACCGAACCTGAACCGCTGCAAAGTAGGTAAGTGTATCGATTTTTGCTTTACAGGGCTAGATAGATTAGGCTGAGAGTAGGTTCTGACTTTACTTCCACTTTAACTGAACGTTGCATTGTACAGTGTCAAAAAAAGCATAAATAAAATAATGTTTGATCATCATCTTCACCCTAAATTACATATTGGGCTGCCCTGCCCCCCCCCTTTCTTGCTGATGTACATTGTTTTTTTTTTTATATAAATGTGGTAGTAGCGCGCTGCCACCTAGTGATAGAAATTAGGAAATTACAGGATGCAGCTGCTGCAATCACCAAATGTGTTCCCACATCAGTACTAAAATGTGTGACAGCGTGATCACACATTTTAGTATTGTTTTTTTTTTTTTTTTTTCAATACACTTTTTGTGCCATAGGCAACACTTCCACTTTTCTGGCCTTGGCAAGCCATTCTTCTCTTCCCCCCTCCCCCCTCACATGCCCAGATGTGCCGCAAGGCTCGGGTACCGTGAGAGCCCTGCCACACATGTGCAGGGTTTCCCCACGCATGCACAATAGACTGGCAACAGGCAAGTCCGAAAACTTTCCTGTCTTGACACGGATAACCACATGCACCGATACACCGACAGGCTCTGCCAAGACTCAAAGGGCCAGGCAGAGCCCCATGGATGCATCTGTCCATGCACAAGGTTGGCAGCCCTGAAGGGACTGAATGCAGCTTTAAATAACACCTTCCTAAACAAATCAGTTTGTAGAGGTGGACCAGTGGCTTAAAGCTAAAGCTTAAGAATGATCTTTTTTGGATAGTTACATTGGTCCAGCTTGGCACGGAATGAGTATGTATGTGTCATAGTTGAGGGACATCCAGGGAAGCTTACAATCACTGTAGTAGTGGGCGCTACTACAGTGATCTCCACAATCTTCCAGGTCTAGCGTAGAGCAGCTGTCCTTCTACATATGGCACAAAATAGTTATTGGTAGGACTTTAAATACCCCCCCCCCCCAGTGATCCCACAGCTACATTCATATATAGAAAAATACAAAATTTTATTTATGGCAATAAACCGTCTAAAAACTCATACCAAATGTCATATGAAAGGGATTATAAAGTCTCAAAGTTTTTCACCTTAATGCATTCTATGCATTAAGGTGAAAAACCTTCTTACCTGAACCCATTTGTTCCATCCCCGTTGCACGAGAGCCGCTGGCTCTCATCTCATTGGACAGATTGATGGCAGCAGGAGCCGTTGGTTCTAATGCAGTCAATCAAATCCAGTGGAGCAGGGGGCTGTCTGTGTCAATGGACGCAGCAGGACGCGGGAACGCGCCCATGCAGTTTTAGGCTTTCCGTGGGGGCACCACAGAAGAGGAGGATCAGAGCTGCTCTGTGCAAAACCCTTACACAGAGCAGGTATGTACTGTATAACATATGTTATTTATATATAAAAAAAAAAAAATCTGAACCTTTACAACCCCTTTAATACCAACAAACATTTTCCACTGCAAATATGCATGGCTATTGGTCGAAATAGAGTACTTAGGTTCGACGAGTTTTGCGGAAATCTCTTCTCTGCATATTTGCAGTGGACAATGTATATAGGTATTAACATGACATTTTATGTGAGTTTTTTTTAGACATATTATTGTCAGAAATAAAATGTTGCATTTTCTGTATATGAATGTATCAGCGTGATCATTCGGGGGTATTTAAAGTCCTACCATTTACTCTTTCGTGCCATATACTTTTAACAAGGGTGACACCCTCCACTGGCACATATTTAGTCGAATCCCCCCTATACACATCCAACAAATAAAATTCTGTTAATCTGTCTTTCTACATAGTAACCACAAGGGGGCTGCTCATTGGGCACTGCCACCATTCACAGAGTACCTTCTGTTCTGTCATTTGACAAGGTGATCATCACACCACGCGCCTCCTCTTCACCTCATCCAACCAAAGAGCACTTTGTATTCATATAAACAGTTTTCTGTGAATGGCGCCAATGCTAAGCAAGCAAAACCCCCTGTGGTTATTATAAGAAAGGGAAGCCGCTCAGAATAGGACCCGTAAGTTCCCTGCTTTTACTGTAATAATGCCAACTACTACAGTGATTATCGGCTTACCCTTGGATCACTCGGGTATGAGATATACATATCTACTTGTGCTGAGCTGGAACAACAGAACCAAGCATTAAAAATCATACCTAGACTTGGGCTTTAACCACTTAAAGCGGAGTTCCACCCAAAAATGGAACTTCTGCTTTAAGTGCTCCTGACCCCCTGATATGCCACATTTGGCATGTCATTTATTTGGGGGAGGGGGGGGGAGCAGGTACCTAGATTTGACAGGTACCTGCTCCCACTTCCGCTCAGGCCACCCCGGGCGGCTCGTGTGGAAGTTCTCCGTTCCCCCTCCCTCCCTGCAATCTTCTGGGACACGTCACAGCTTGACTCCGGCATGTGCAGTGCGCACCTGGCTGTAAAGCCACAAACTGTCACAGCCGGGTGCCCACACTAGAGATGCTGGCCGCGGGGAGAAGAGGGAGAGATACGGGGCTTTAGCTGGCCGCATCGTTGGATCGTGGGACAGGTAAGTGTGTGTTTATTAAGTCAGCAGCTACACTTTTTGTAGCTGCTGACTTTTAATTAACAACAAAACGGGTGGAACTCCACTTTAAGGACCCAGCCTTTTTATTACATTTGTTGCTTACAAGTAAAGATTTTTTTCGCTAGATGCTTACTTAGAACCCCAAACATTATATATATATATATATATATATATATATATATATATATATATATATATATATATATATATATATTTATTTATTTTTTTTTTGCAGAGACCCTAGAGAAGGGGTGGGGAACATTTTTTCTGCCAAGGGCCATTTGGGTATTTATAAAATCATTTGGGGGACGTACAAAATTGTCAACTTAAAAATGTGCCTGTTCTATTTGGTCAAACATTTAATTAACTCACCCCTAATGTGATAGCTGCAACAGCTTCTCTTTGGTGAGGTGTGTGATGTTAGCTGGTATTAATGATGTTGCTACTCGCAACTGGTCTTCCAGGTTTGCGTCGGTCAGTCTGGAGCGCAGTTGACGCTTTGTGGTGGTAAGTTTTAAAAAGAACTGCTGGTGGGGATAGTTGGCTGGTACAACTGGTTGGTACTGCTGGCTCAGGCTGGCTCAGGCTGGTACTGCTGGCTTGTACTGTGCTGTGGGTACTACTGTCTCAGGCTGGTACTGTGCTGTAGGTACTGCTGGCTGGTACTGCTGTGGGTACTGCTGGCTCAGGCTGGTACTGCTGGCTGGTAGTATGCTGTGGGTACTGCTGGCTGGTACTGCTGGCTCAGGCTGGTATTACTGGCTAGTACTGCTGTGGGTACTGCTGGCTCAGGCTGGTACTGCTGGCTGGTACTGCTATGGGTACTGGTGACTGGTATTTCTGTGGGTACTGCTGGCTCAGGCTGGTTCTGCTGGCTGGTACTGTGCTGTAGGTACTGCTGGCTGGTAATGTGCTGTAGGTACTGCTGGCTGGCTCTGCTGACTCTGGCTGGCTCTGCTGTGGGTCCTGCTGGCTGTGGCTGGTACTGCTGGCTGTGGCTGGTACTGCTGCGGGTACTGCTGGCTCTGGCTGGTACTGCTGGCTCTGGCTGGCACTGCTGTGAGTACTGCTGGCTCCTGCTGGTACCGCTGTGAGTACTGCTGGTTCTGGCTGGCACTGCTGTGTGTGCTGCTGGTGGGAAATGCTGGCTAGGAGAAGTTTTGCTGCACCGCGCTGGAGGAAGAGGCGATGTTTTCTGTATTGATCACAGGCGGAGTGTATTTGATATCCCTCCGCCTGTGACTCACTCAGACTGTCAGTACGGAGCCAGGAACTATACAGGAAGCATCGGCTCCATTCTGACACATCAGCTGAGAGACACAGACTCAGCTGCACGGGGGCCGGACCAGATGACTTCATGGGCCGTAGGTTCCCCACCCCTGCCCTAGAGAATAAAATAATGGCAGTTGATGAAATTTTATGTCACATAGTTTTTGTGCAGCGGTTTTTCAAACACTATTTTTTGGAAAAGAAAGTGATTGTAAAGTCTCTTTTTTTTTTTTTATAAACCTGTTATACTTACCTCCTCTGTGCAGTGGTTTTGCACAGAGCAGCCTGGATCCTCCTCTTCTCGGGTCCCTCTTTGGTGCTCCTGGCCACTCCCTCCTGTCGAGTGCCCCCACAGCAGCAGCTTGCTATGCGGGCACTTGAACCAAGCTGCAGCTTCGTGTGTCCATTCAGACTCAGAGCTGCTATTCGGCCCCAACCCCTCTCTCTCCTAATTGGCTAACTGACTTTGATTGACAGCCAAGGGAGCCAATGGCGTTGCCGTTGTTTCAGCCAATCAGAGAGTTCCGGACAGCCGAGAGACTCGTCAACATCGCTGGATAGAGGGGGGGGGCTGCTTCACACAGAAGGCTTTTTATGTTAATGCATAGAATGCATTAAGTTAAAAAAAAAAAAAAAACCTTCTGCCTTTACAACTCCTTTTAATGAATACAAAAAAAAAACCATAATATACAGTATACCCCAATTTGTTTGTATAATGTGAAAGATGATATTACGCTGAGTAAATAGATACCTAACATGTCATTCTTTAAAATTGCGCACACTTGTGGAATGGCACCAAATTATGGTACTTAAAAATCTCCATGCTTTAAAAATTTCTACAGGTTACCAGTTTAAAGTTACTTTAAAGGTCTGGTTCTAGAATTATTACCTCTCCCGCTTTTTCTAAAAGTGATCCTGCAGCGAATTCAGAGTCGGCCGCCTGAGGGAAGAAATACCAGGATTTTGGCATCTTGCTGCCACCAGAACGCCAGTATTTAACGTCAAACTAATGCCGTATTTTCCAGTATAACTAAGGCCCTTTTCACTCTGGGTGAACTCCGTGTTGACCAGCAGAGGATCTGTCCACTAATCCGAGCAGAGGCGGGCAGATGACAGGTCCATGTCCACTCAGTTTCTGCAGTGTGGACACAGACAGAGCATGGTCTGCTCTATGGGTGTCTGTGTGTAAACAGACTTCGCTGTCCGTTTACACCCAACTACCTCCGATCCAATCCGCCCACAGGGAGAAGGATGGATCCTCTTCCTTTTTGTTTTTAACAGACTTGATTGGATCGGATAAGAGGTAGGCAGGTGTACACCTACCAGCCCATAGGGTCAATGGACCTTTCCGAACATATTCGCCGGAAAAACTGACATGCATACATGATCGGAACAGTTGTGTAAAAGATTTGGATAGAGTTGATGAGGGTTGAGAACCTCTTGTAGGTTTTTAGAACTGTCTAGTTTAGGCCTCATTTAGACAAGCGGCGGCCCTTTCCACCCCTCTGAAAAGTAATCCACAGTGGAGCAGTTTTCAGGCAGCTGGGACGTGTCATTTTAACCCTAAAAAGATTGTTGAATCCTTACGCTACAACCATGTGCTTTAAAGGGCAGTCGCGGCATGGCCCTATTCACATGAATGGGTTACGCTCAGCAGTGATACAGCCCCTTTAACACAACAGAGGGCTTTATTTTTATTTCAGACTTGATGCTTTGCAGACTAAGCAGGAGCCTAGGGCCCGGGGATGTCCAGGGGCCCCAATTACAATCTTTGTGCTCCTGCAGAAAACTAGAGTAGAACCAATGATGCTTGCCTGTCACTCACAAGGAAGGACTCCATTTTTTGGCAGTTGTGTAATGGGGATGGCACTGCCAGTACACGTGATGCAAATGTATCCTTTGCAATGGGACAGTAGACAGGACTTTCTTACTTTAATACTTATTTTATATAAAAAGGATGACACCCACACCAAATGTTGGATTAAAAAAGGCAGCGGCCGTTTATTATTTATTTAAATAACATTAAAATTCATCAAACTTTCAACTCATAAATAATAAACCCGACACTACGATCCAGGTTTATAATAATAAAATATTCAATAAAAAATATCCATAACAACTCAATCATATACTTAAAATTATCGTCCCCCTTTGCAGCTTCCAAAGGTGACCCAAAATAATAAAACTGGCCGCGACAAAACAAAAACAGGGGAGGGGGGGAGGGGAACCGCTCGCTCCAGGCTTCTGAGGTGGTCTGAGGGTCCCGCTGCTCGTGAGCCCCCTTAAATAGGGCTGAGATGAGGCACAGAAGGCGGGAAGCTGACTGGAAAAAACAGGTATTTTGCACAATCTTCCCAGCTACCTGTAAAACTGATTATGATAGGGGCTCATTTCAACCAATCACTGACTGGAATTTTATTTATCCCCCTAGTAACTCAACATCTTCTACAAAGCCCGCCAAACTAATTTCTGTCATAGCTAGCTGCCTGTCACTGTCCCATATAGAAAAGGGGGTCATGAACCCCCTTTTCTTTCTATCCTTATCAATGTCAGTCATCAAAAGGATAGGGGTCTGAAACTCCTGCCTTACCTGGGGCCCTGTTCCTTTTTATTCCCTCTCTGTGAAGGAGCAGGCAAATGGAACCATAGCGCTCAATGGAAAACGGGGCATCCAGCAAATCCAGACGTGTGTTGGCTGCAGACAATATTGGTCTTTACTCAAGAGATTGAGGTCAATGGCAGGTTAGGTAAGTATCAATAGTATTTTTTCACAGCCTCAGGTTCTTTAGCTGTTGTCCCTTCACTATGTTCATTCATGACATAATCTAGCATTACTTACAGTGGTGGCTATGGGGTTTATTTACTAAAGGCAAATCCAATGTGCACTACAAGTATACATGGAAGTGCAGTCGCTGTAGATCTGAGAGGAAGATCTGCAATGAGGGGAAGCTCTGCTGATTTCTATCCTCCAATCATGTGCAAGCAAAAATGCAGTTTATTTTCCTTGCATGTCCCCCTTTAGATCTACAGCGACTGTACTTCCAAGTGCACTTGTAGTGTGCAGTGGATTTGCCTTTAGTAAATAAACCCCATTGTGTGCATTGCACATTCTTTGGTCAGTTGAAGCTTTGTGATTAAAAAGTGACATAAGGTATTGCAGCAATAACCTATGTTTTCTCTCATATTTACAGGAACACCTACCACAATGATGGCTGACACCCTGCCTAGTGAACATTGCTGCCCATCAGATGAAGAGGAAGACTTCATGGCCGGAGGGGACCTTGGAGAGGGTTTTGGGAGGAAGCCTGGGGGCTTGTACGAGGCTATTGAGGGGACAGTAACCAGGACATTAAAACTGAAGAAGGGATCTGATGCTCACGGTCACTACCATCTTGTTAAGAAGGGTGATGATGTTTCTTCTGTGAGATGTCATGGTGGAAAATGCAGTACCTCTGAGGACAGAAATGTTTTTAGACCCTGCACAGAGGGCTACGTGCGATGTCGGCAGAACAGCATTGGTAAGACTATCCGCATCATTGTGAGCACTATAGTTTTACTCCTAACTGCCAAGGCTAAAATAGGCACCCATTCTCACTTATGCATTTTAGCATATGTTTTGTCTGCTAGAGAAGCCCTGCACTTGATGGTGACAGAAAAAAGGGGGGAAGATAGCCGCGCTTGATAAACAAAAAAGGCTGCTCATACAAAGGTATTATCAAACCAGGAAAGAATAATGGAAAAAGTACAGCACCAAACACCTAAATTACATCAATACATCAGTAAATTGAAAGACAAAGTCCATATGAAGTCCGTGAAACCAGGTGCTAAGGGTCAGAAGTGAAATGAAATAAAGATTCCAACACCGTAGTAGAAAACCCAAATCCTGGAAGAACCACGTGCACATGTGTAGTAATTCCCTGCCCGGAACATTAGACCCCCGATTAAGGAAAGTCAAATGGGCATGGATCACAGAAACCGCCAAACCCGATAGGGTCCACTCAGATATCTGGCAGCGGGTTCCTCACGGTAAGCTCATCATAGATAACGTGTCCTCACACATTCATGCTCCATGTAAGATGGATAGAAATAACCCTCCAAAAAAACAAATGGGGCTCCAATAGTGAAGTATGCACATTTATTTTAAAAGGAAATAACAGATAAAAGACTTGCATGGCATTTGCTTGAAACAAGGCATGTATGCATATAGGCCACGGCTGGAGGCGTGACTGCATATGGGCTGGCTTTTCTGACGCGCCTTTGACAACGTCTTGGTACGACGAAACGTGTCAGACAAGCCAGCCCATATGCAGTCACGCCTCCTGAGTGGACCCTATCGGGTTTGGCGGTTTCTGTGATCCATGCCCATTTGACCTTCCTTAATCGGGGGTCTAATGTTCCGGTAAGGGAATTACTACACATTAGCACGTGGTTCTTCCATGATTTGGGTTTTCTACTACGGTGTTGGAATCTTTATTTCATTTCACTTCTGACCCTTAGCACCTGGTTTCACGGACTTCATATGGACTCTGATTTGTCTTTCAATTTACTGATGTATTGATGTAATTTAAGTGTTTGGCGCTGTACTTTTCCATTATTACTTCCTGATGGTGACAACTCTTGCCTTCCTCTTCCTACCTTTCTATTGTCCACTGAGGCTGGCCATTATAGTGACGGGTCAGTAGGACTGTATGGGAGTAGGGCTTAGAACCAAGCTCTGACACAACCCAGATATGTCTGAGCTTTGGCCTTCATGACAGAACCGGTTTAGATAAATTATGTATTATTATATCTTGTGTATGTGAATATGTATACTGTACATCCTATTTTATTGTCTTTATATGTTGAGTCGAAGCCAGGCTTTAGTAATTGAATAGCTGCATTTTAGAGTCAAGCATCTACACCTGCCACCCATTATATTCCTTCTATCCTTGGGGGGGGAAACATGTAAAGGTGGCCATAGATGGACTGTGAGACATCTGTCTATCCTCCAAACTTCCGTCACCCACGGCTCTGTGTAGTAACATGACCATTGAGCAGAAATGTTGTAGATGTGATGAGTTACTTTCTTCTTCTTTTAAGGGAAGAGGAAAAGATCGCCCTGGTTGCTCAAAGGTTTACTAACAAGTATGAAAATCGTTGTGTGTGAATGCAAGCACTAGCTCTACCGAACTCAATCCTTCTTTATAGGTTGTGTTAGGGATAGATGGAACCATGTATGGCCATTTGGGTTGGACAATCACTGAAAAAATGATCTGAGTACCTAGAAGTAGAGCTCCATAACATAATTTGATTGGGTGCTGTAATTCTAATTGTTATGGAGGATGGTACACATGGTGAAACCCATTGAAGCCAATGTTGTAGCTTCAGCTTTGGCATTTTTGTGCAGATGTCCTACAGCTTTTTAACATACATACATTCATTTCAGAGCAAAGGTCGAAAAATATCTGTACAAAATAAATAGGAAAAATGTAAATTAGAAGATTTGTTTCATCTGCACATACCTTGAAGGGATTTCAATTCTATTTCCTCCTTTCATCTTCTGAGCTGGAAACGCCTTCAGAGTTCTGGTATGCCGGTTGCTTTTGAGGCGGAACATCAGAGCCTACACTTAAGGCCCGTACACACAAGAAGAAATTCGGCCGGGAAATTTCGTTCGACGACCGATCTGCCGATTTTCGGATTGTTAGTATGATACTTCCAACAACTGACTCCGACTTTTCGGCCGAAAAAATCCTGGTGTGCAGGCTATAAAATTTTTGTCCTCTGTCAAAACACGTCCGATTTTCATTTCATTAGTACAGATTTCGATGGGGAAAAATCTTATGAGCAAGACTAGGCATGCTCAGAGATGAAAGAACACCTAGAAAGCAATCCAACACATGACATCAATTCTAAAGTAGAATTCTGTCATACGGGAAACTTCGTGTGCAGTCTAGAGCACATTCCAACCAACAGACACCACTCTGGACAAAAGACCTGACGACCGGTCGGCGGAAATTCGTTGCGTATGTACGAGGCTTTACTGTGAATGAGCTGCACCACCAACAAATGTTGGATATAGACCCCAAGAAATGCCGTTATGGATGTTTCCTGCTTCGGTGTGTCTGAGGATCTCTAAAAGTCAGGACACCCTGTAATCAGGGCTTTTTTTTCTCAGGAAATAAGTGCAGTAACTCCCCTCCCCCCCCACCTACTTCCAAGCACCGTCCCTTGGTTCCACACCCTACCCACATCTCCTTAACACCCCAGAGCTAAGTTGTGGAGTTTGTTAATGATCCCCTGCAGCCAGCAACAATAGACCCCCCAAGAGGCAACAGTAGATCCCCCAACAACCAGCATCAGGAACCCCCCCCCCCAGCAACAATAGACTCCTGAAGCAACAAAAGGTCTCCTAGCAGCTGAAATCAATAGAACCCCTCCCCCAGCAACAATAGATCCCATTCGCAACAATAGACCCCCCCCAGCAACAATGGACCCCCACAACAGAATACTACCACAGCAACAATAGACCCCCAACAGCAACAACAGATCTCCCAGCAGCCAGCATCAATAGACTCTCGAGCAGCCAGCAAAAATAGACCCCTCCCTCAACAGTAGATCCCTCCCAGCAACATTTGACCCCCCCCCCTAGCAAAAATAGATCTTGCCAGCAAAAATTGACAATTGCACGTAAATAGATCCCCCCCCCCCCCAACCAGCAATAGATCCCCTGGCAGGATCATTAGACCCTTCAGCACACCCCAGCACCTCTTGCCATTACATATATTCAGTGATGGAGGTGCCGGAACTGCGTTCCTGCTGAAAAATAGCCCTGCCTGTAAAACCATTCTCACATAGCTCCTATGGTCAAGATTATAGCTCGCCTCCCAAGGCTCATTACTGATCATTGAGTCCTTCATCATAGTCATCGGTTAATCTGGAGTTGTTGGATGCAGTGGGCTTGGGCTCTTTACCACTGGAGCAGTTTAAAATTTGCTTAAAGTGTCCCTAAACCCACATCATAAAAAAAACTATCTATAAATGCTGTATTACATGTTGTTCATATTCACTGTAAGATTAATTTTCTGTATTCTGCAAAAAGCCTGGTTGATCCTGCTGCTCTCTATCTCCACCTTCTGTCCATGTCCATGTAATTCAGCTAGAGATTTTGCAGCTGTGTTGGCAACTCTGCACATGCTCAATTTTTAGTGAGTTTCTATGCAGAGCATTTCCTCCCTATCACATCTGAGCAGCCCATGTGACTATAGAGTCACACATGTGGGCGTATACACAGTGGTAAATGACAGCCCAATTCCTCTCTTCTTCTCCATGTCCAGTAACCAGCTAAACACTATGGGGGAGATATAATTCATGTAGATTGATGGAGGTTTCACCTCCCTCTTCTAAGACACAGGGTGGAGGGGCGTGACACAGCCTGTGACTGCAGAAATCCACCCAAACCATGTTATTGCCAAAAAATAATAAAGATTTGATTTCAAATATATATTTGTATGAAAATTTTAAACAGTTTATTGAAATGATTTATTTTTGCTTCGTATTACGAAAGCTGTTTTTTTCTTTTTTTTTTTTTTTGTGTGAACATGTGACCAGCAGCAGAGGACTAGAAGCTCCTCCTGCTTATGTTTCCCTGCAGACAGGCTGGGAAATATCGGAGTCATGTGACAGCTGTATATTGATTAGTAAAAAGGTGCTTGGATGTGTTTTTTTTTTTTTTTATAAAGAGGAAGTAAACTTTCATCTTTAAGTTATATTAAGGCTTGCCTATAGGTAGTGTAAATATCTCCTAAATAAGCACCGTTTAGGATATATTTACTGATCTAGCAGCCAGTTATGTCACTGGCACATGCGCTCTGAGCCAGAGCCGCAAACCCTGAAGGAAGACCGGGTATTAACGGACTGTCCGTCCCTGGTCTATGGCATCGCTGGAACGCTTTGCTTTCAGGCAAGTTTAATATAATGTGCTACTATGGGGTGCATACTAGCACATTATGCCTTTGCATCACTTTAAAGGGAACATGGGTGTAGTTATTGCTGACTTGTTTTTGATGGTGCATGTTCTGGACTGTATTCAGTATTCAGTATCTTTCCTCATAATGAATTACTGAAATGGAATAAGCATGCACCCATCATGTATCCTGATAGGTGATATTCACATGATTGTTTCAAGGCCGTGACCTGTCAGGTGGTAAAAACGTATGAGAGTGATGCCCCCCGAACATGCACCATCAAAAACAAACTAGCTGTGGCAGATCCCATATTTCTCTAATGACAAGTTCTTTAAAGTGATTGTAAAGTCTCATGTTTTTAAAAAAACAAAAAAATAACAAACATGTTATACTTACCTCCTCTTTGCAGTTGGTTTTGCACAGAGCAGCCAGGATCCTCCTCTTCTCGGGTCCCTCTTTGGTGCTCCTGGCCCCTCCCTCCTGTTGAGTGTCCCCACAGCAAGCAGCTTGCTATGGGGGCACCTAAGCCGAGCTACAGCTCTGTGTCCATTCAGACACAGAGCTGCCACTTGGCCCCGCCCCTCTCTCTCCTGATTCTCCAGAGTCCCAGACAGCCGAGAGACCCGTGGACATTGCTGGATAGAGAGGGGGCTCAGGTAAGTATTAGTGGTGCTGCTACACACACAAGTTTTTTTTTTTTTATCTTGGTGCATAGAACGCATTAAGTTAAAAAAATAAACCTTCTGCCTTTACAACTCCTTTAAGTTTAGTGCTCTTACTATGACAAATTCCCACAAAAGTTTACAAGCTTTATTAATGTCTGTGTGTTGGCAATCCCCTTGTATTAAGGTTTTTAAAATGAGCCTGTCACTTGATAAAAATATGTCCCAAAAAGTGTACCTGTAAAAGAAGGAATAGGGAATACTTGTCACTCCCCTACTACGCTCAAGAAAAATCTCTGCCTGAAGTCTTCTGGGAGACCAGCATTTGTTAGTGTCAATCTCACTGAACCCCCACATCTCTCATTGGTTCCTCCCACTGACCAGACATCACTCTAGTACTACAGTGTAGTGATGTGCATGCCGGCAGGAGTAACCATTGTGCACTGCGGGGGAACAAGGATATTGACATTTCAGAAGTGTTACATTTACAGAAGAATTCAGCAGGGGATATAAAAGTGGTTGTAAAGGCTGAAGGTATTTTTTTTTTTTTACCTTAATATATTTTATGCATGAAGGTAAAAAACCTTCAGTGTGTAGCAGCCCCCCTAATACTTGCCTATAAGTCCTATCTCAATCTAGCCATGTGCACGAGACACGAGGCTCCCCCGGGTCTCTCCTTCCTGATTGGCTGAGATGCAGGAGCCATTGGCACCCGCTGCTGTCAATCACTGTCAGTGGAGCGGGGGGGCTGGACTGAGCCGTGCTCTCTGTATCTTATGGAAGCAGAGAGCCAGCTGGGGAGCAAGCATGCAGGAGTGCCCCCACCACAAGCGACTTGCTATGGGGGAATTCGGCGAGCAGGAGGGGCCCAGAGCTCTAGTGGGGAACCCCAGGAGAGGAAGATCGGGGCTGCTTTGTGCAAAATCCCTTCACAGAGCAGAGAAGTATGACATGATTGTTTGTTTTTTTTAAACAAAAATGTTTCCTTTACAATCACTCTAACTTGTCCAATGATGAGGGCAGAAGAAGAAATTAGTGATCGACCGATATTGTTTTTTTTATTGCCGATACCGATATCGATATTTTGGTCATCGCATATCGGTATTAGCCAATATTTTCTTTTTTTTTTTTTGACAGGTACTTTTGTGAAGGGATCTGGGGGTCCCCTCCTCTGCAAAGTTTGGCTGTTTTGAATGCTGTAATTTTTTTGAATTTGGCGCTGAGTACCCGGAAGGGATGTCATGGTTTTTACATGGAAACCCGATCAAAGCCGAATGCGGCTTTGATTGGGTCTTCTATTCGGCAGCCGTGCAGGCTGGTTGCCCGAGTCTCCCAGTGGGACGGGAGACCCGGACGAGCCACGGAAGGCGGCGAGAGGGGGGGGGGGTCGTCCCCTCCCGCTCCTTGTAATGACAGTCGAGCGGCTTCTCAGCCACATCTGCTGTCATTACAAGACAGCCGACCGTTGGCTATGGACTCCGGTACAAGCACTTTACCAAAATATCGGTAACCTCAGGGGCCGATTCTGATATATCGGGGAAAGTGCATATCGGCCACCGATTAATAAAGTGCACTCGGCTTGGCCGATAATCGGTCGATACCTAGGAGAAATACATATTCACTTTCTCTTTTTACAGGCGCATCTTTTAGGGCATACTGTATCTTTAGTTTACTGCTGTTATCCAGCCCTGGGGGCACTATTCCTCCCATTGACACCAACAGTAGGGCATTATTCCTCCCACTGATATAAGGATGGAACACTGTTCCTCCCACTGACACCAATGTTAGGGCACTATTCCTCCCACTGTCATTAAAGATGGGGCACTATTCCTTTCCACTTACAAAAGGGGTCTTCAAACTTTCTAAACAAATGACCAGTTTGCTGTCCTTTAGGCTTTAAGGGGGGCAGAATGTGGCCATTGGGAGTACAAAATGTCCCAGCGTCAGTGGGAGTAAATAATCCCTCATCATTGGTATCGTTGGGAAGAATTGTGCCCCATCATTGATGTAAGTGGGAGGAATTGTTCTCCATCATTGGTGTCAGGAGGAATTGTACCCCATTGTTGGTGTCATTGGGAGAAATTATGCCCCATAATTGCTGTCATTGGGCCCCGTTGTTGGTGTCATTGGGAGGAACTGTGCCCCATGGTTGGTGTCATTGGGAGGAACTGTGCCCCATGGTTGGTGTCATTGGGAGGAACTGTGCCCCATGGTTGGTGTCATTGGGAGGAACTGTGCCCCATGGTTGGTGTCATTGGGAGGAACTGTGCCCCATGGTTGGTGTCATTGGGAGGAATTGTGCCCCATGGTTGGTGTCATTGGGAGGAACTGTGCCCCATGGTTGGTGTCATTGGGAGGAACTGTTTCCAATGGTTGGTGTCATTGGGAGGAACTGTTTCCAATGGTTGGTGTCATTGGGAGGAATTGTGCCCCATCGTTGGTGTCATTGGGATGAATTGTGCCCCATCGTTGGTGCCATTGGTAGGAACTGTGCCCCATCGTTGGTGTGAGTGAGAGGAATTGTGCCTCTCATTGGTGTCCATGAATAAAATGGCACCCCAAGGGCCGGATAAAAGCAAGCAAAGGGCCACACTTTGGACACCACTGACTTACACCAATGATGGGGCATAATTCCTCCCACTGCTACACCAATGATGGGGCATAATTCCTCCCACTGATATAAACAATACCTCTCAGAGACAAGGGATGAGTCTCTATTCCTTCCACTCACACAAGCTATTGGGCATTCTTTCTCTCACAAATACCTGTGATGGGGCATTACTTCTCCCACTGACACCAATGATGGGAAATGTTCCTTCCACTGACAATAAAGTGATTCTAGAGCAGAGGTCTCCAAACTATGGCCCTCCAGTTGTTCAGAAACTACAATTTCCATCATGCCTAGTCATGTCTGTAAATGTCAGAGTTTTACAATGCCTCATGGGATGTGTAGTTTCGGAATAGCTGGAGGGCCATAGTTTGGAGATCCCTGTTCTAAAGGTTGTAATTAAAAAAAGAAAAAAATAACAAATATGGTGTTCTTACCTGCCCTGTTCAATGGTTTTGCACAGAGCAATCCCAATCCTCTTCTTTTTGGGTTGCCCGCCGGCAGTTCTGGCTCCTCCCCTCTGCTGAGTGCCCCCGAATGCAAGCCTCTTGCTATAGGGACACTCAAGCAGGCTCTCTCCTGAGCCCCACTGCTGTGAATGGACATTGTCTATTCACACACAGAGCACAGCTGGGCCACAACCCCCCTGCTCTCTCCTCATTGGCTCACTGGCTTTGACTGACAGAAGCCAGTGGCTGCTGTGTGAGCCAATAAGGAGAGAGAGACCTGGGAGAGCTGCTGCTCTTTTGTACATTGCTGGAGCGAGATGCGGTTCAGGTAATTATAAGGGGGTACTGGGGGAGAGCTGCACCCAGAAGGTTCTTTCCTAATGCAGAGAATACAAGAAGGTAAAAAACATTCTGGCTTTAGAGCCACTTTAATGGTGGTTCACTATTCTTCCCACTAACACCTACCATGGGAAAGCTATAAACAGTGAAACATTCTACCTCCTATCGACCCTAATGGTGGGGCACTTTCTAATGTTTTTATTGTCTTCTACTTTCCTGCTGGGAAGATTCACCCCTCTTGTCATCATTATCCACCTAGTCCTAGACCTAAACTTAAGTTGTCCTTCTAGCTGGATGTTAGGAATAAACCTCCAATAGGGAGTACTTTTCCTGAACCAATTGGGAATTTGGGAATTCCGTTGATTTTGGAAAGATTTACTCTCATTTGCTGTTTAGTCCCCGTTCACATTAGGGCGACCTGTGAGGCGACCTGGTCGCCTCACAGGTCGCCTTCCATAGGGAAGCTGCGGACCCGTTCTAATAGGAGCGACACAAGTCGCTCTGACTTAGAAAAAGGGTCCGGAGCTTCTTTGGGGCGACCAGGAGGCGACCGCCATAGACTTCAATGATATGAAGTCCATGGCGGCCGCTCCGAGGTCGCCCCGGGAAGTAGCGTCGCTCGTATGTGAACGGGCACTTCGTCTTTAGGACAGGAAGTGTAGGAAAATTCCCCAACAGGAAACAGGAAGCAGACAATAACATGATAAAGACTTTAACCCTTTCCTACTACAATTTTGGCTTTGTGTTTTTAAAAGTTAACTGCAATTTGTTAAGATTATCTAGATATTTAAATGCCATAATCTGCATTTGGTTTATCTGTGCACCAAGCTACAGTATTTGCAGACACTCAGAAGTTTCCTTTCTTTATATTACACTAATTCTAGGTAGAACTTCGTTTCTGATTCCTGGCTTCATATGGATTCCCCAGTAAAGGCAAAATGTAATCTAGAAGCATTTGTCTCTGGATATGTGACAGAGTGTACAGGGACACCACTAGTATTGTACACCTTGTACTCTACATCCTTTCAGTGACGTAATACAGGCCACTTTAAATAATTAATTAAGGTCTAGCAATGAAACAGAATATTGTTTTAAAATAATGAGCTTCCAAAATCCTTTAATTACAGCTAGTTAGCACTTTCACTAGTATTTTACTTTTTGTGTCATGTCACAATGACTAGCTGTACAGCCTAAATAGGACAATTTTGCAAGCTTTTAAAGTGACATTAAAGTCTTGTTTGTTATGACTTTTTTTTTTTTTTTTATATATTTGCCTGCTACAGAGCAAAAAAAAACCAAGTAAAAAACCAAGCTCTACTTACTGACCAGCCTGTGACCAACCAAATTGACCTTGTCTAACAGCAGAGATGTATAGTAACTAAGTAGAACTACTTCACTACTGTACTTAAGTACCGAAAGGCGGTATCTGTACTTTCCTGGAGTAGAATTTTTTTCTCCTACTTCCACTTTTACTTCACTACATTTTTTCGATGATTCAATACTTCTACTCTGATATTTTTTTTTGTGCTGCATAGTTACTCCTTACTATTATAAAAATTACCACTGCCAGAACAGTAGATGGCAGGTTTCATGAAGTTCAAAAAAATGTGTATAATGTCATGTGTTAATCAGCGCATACGAAAATAAATGCTACTGTATGTATAAATAAAATGGTCGACATATCTGCTGTTAAGGGGAAAGAGAACCTCCCCCAACCAAGGAGAGTCACAAGCGTACATAGACCTTTTTCTGGTAAGCGGCTGATTTTGCTTTTTTCACTGGAAGTTGAGAGCACAGGTTTTGCAGTTTTGTTTCACTGGAAG
Source organism: Pelophylax lessonae (assembly GCF_965119305.1). Taxonomy (NCBI): domain Eukaryota; kingdom Metazoa; phylum Chordata; class Amphibia; order Anura; family Ranidae; genus Pelophylax; species Pelophylax lessonae. The sequence continues at coordinate 141,254,068 of NC_138768.1, forward strand.
AGTCTATTTGGATATTATTTTGCACTTACGTTCATTCGCCAGGTAAGGGGGAAATCCACAAAGTGGTGGGAGTCTGCACCTATTATTTGGAATAGCACCTGTTTGATTCCTGCACCTTTGAACATATATTCATCTTGTTTTGTCACACATATATATATATATATATATATATATACACAGTGGGTACGGAAAGTATTCAGACCCCCTTAAATTTTTCACTCTTTGTTATATTGCAGCCATTTGCTAAAATCATTTAGGTTCATTCTTCTTCCTCATGAATGTACACATAGCACCCCATACTGACAGAAAAACACAGAATTGTTGACATTGTTGCAGATTTATTAAAAAAGAAAAACTGAAATATCACATGGTCCTAAGTATTCAGACCCTTTGCTCAGTATTTAGTAGAAGCCCCCTTTTGATCTAATACAGCCAGGAGTCTTTTTGGGAAAGATGCAACAAGTCTTTCACACCTGGATTTGGGGATCCTCTGCCATTCCTCCTTGCAGATCCTCTCCAGTTCTGTCAGGTTGGATGGTAAACGTTGGTGGACAGACATTTTTAGGTCTCTCCAGAGATGCTCAATTGGGTTTAAGTCAGGGCTCTGGCTGGGCCATTCAAAAACAGTCACGGAATTGTTGTGAAGCCACTCCTTCGTTATTTTAGCTGTGTGCTTAGGGTCATTGTCTTGTTGGAAGGTAAACCTTCGGCCCAGTCTGAGGTCCAGAGCACTCTGGAGAAGGTTTTTGTCCAGGATATCCCTGTACTTGGCCGCATTCATCTTTCCCTCGATTGCAACCAGTCGTCCTGTCCCTGCAGCTGAAAAACACCCCACAGCATGATGCTGCCACCACCATGCTTCACTGTTGGGACTGTATTGGACAGGTGATGAGCAGTGCCTGGTTTTCTCCACACATACCGCTTAGAATTAAGGCCAAAAAGTTCTATTTTGGTCTCATCAGACCAGAGAATCTTATTTCTCACCATCTTGGAGTCCTTCAGGTTTTTTTTTAGCAAACTCCATGCGGGCTTTCATGTGTCTTACACTGAGGAGAGGCTTCCGTCGGGCTACTCTGCCATAAAGCCCGGACTGGTAGAGGGCTGCAGTGATGGTTGACTTTCTACAACTTTCTTCCATCTCCTGACTGCATCTCTGGGGCTCAGCCACAGTGATCTTTGGGTTCTTCTTTACCTCTCTCACCAAGGCTCTTCTCCCCCGATAGCTCAGTTTGGCCGCACGGCCAGCTCTAGGAAGGGTTCTGGTCGTCCCAAACGTCATCCATTTGAGGATTATGGAGGCCACTGTGCTCTTAGGAACATTAAGTGCAGCAGAAATCTTTTTGTAACCTTGGCCAGATCTGTGCCTTGCCACAATTCTGTCTCTGAGCTCTTCAGGCAGTTCCTTTTGACCTCATGATTCTCATTTGCTCTGACATGCATTGTGATCTGGAAGGTCTTATATAGACAGGAGTGTGGCTTTCCTAATCAAGTCCAATCAGTATAATCAAACACAGCTGGACTCGAAGGTGTAGAACCATCTCAAGGATGATCAGAAGAAATGGAAAGCACCTGAGTTAAATATATGAGTGTCACAGCAAAGGGTCTGAATACTTAGGACCATGTGATATTTCAGTTTTTCTTTTTTAATAAATCTGCAACAATGTCAACAATTCTGTGTTTTTCCGTCAATATGGGGAGCTGTGTGTACATTCATGAGGAAGAAGAATGAAATTAAATGATTTTAGCAAATGGCTGCAATATAACAAAGAGTGAAAAATTTAAGGGGGTCTGAATACTTTCCGTACCCACTGTGTGTGTGTGTGTATATATATATATATATATATATATATATATATATATAATGGACTTTTTATTGACTTTGATTTCATACACTCTTCCTTTATTTCAATATTGGAATATATTGTTGTATATCACATTGGTTTATATATGATTTTGCGCACCAATAAGCTGTGGAGAAAAAAAAAACATGCAGGGAAGAGAAGGAGGGATGCTTTAAAGGGGAAAGGGAGGGACATATCTGTTTTTGTTTACAAAAAGTTACAGCCAAAGGAATTGTGATTGTCCTTAGGTTAACCACTTTACGTCCGCTCACTGTGCCTCTACTGCGGCACAGTGGCTCGTTATCGTCCAGCGACGTAGACCTACGTCACTGGACTCCTCCCCCTGTAGGCGGCGCGCTCCCGCTGTTTTCATTCACAGCGGGAGTCGGGCCAGGGGAGGAGCGGCGGCGATCAGGGAGTGACAGATCGCAGTGTACATCCGATCTGTCCCTGACTCACTCAGTCACCTCCCCCCCCCCCCCCCACACGTCAGTAAGCACCAGGCATACATTAATCCCTCCCTCTCCAATAAAATTAGCAACTTCCCTGCCAGTGTCATTTTTACAGTAACAGTGCATATATATAGCACTGATTACTGCAGTAATGTCACTGGTACCCCCAAAAGTGTCAAAAATGTCAGTCAAGGGTCCGATCTGTCCGCCGCAATGTTGCAGTACCGCAAAAAAAATCGCAGATCGCCGCCATTACGCGTTAAAAAAAACCCACCAAAAATGACAGAAATCTTTCCCTTAGTAAACGCAATAACTTTTGCGCAAACCAATCAAAATATGCTTATTGTGATTTTTTTTTTTTTAACAAACATAGGTAGCAGAAAACAAATTGGCCAAAAATTTTTAAAAAAATTTGATTTTTACATATTTTTTGGGAGGAATTTCATTTAAAAAAATGTTAAAAATATTGTTATTTTTTCAAAATAAACGCTCTTTCGTTTGGGTACGGCGTCGCACGACCGCGCAATTGTCAGTTAAAGTCGCATAGCGCCGAATCGCAAAAAGTGGCCTGGACGTAAGACAGCAAAATCCTCCGGTGGTAAAGTGGTTAATCATTTGAAATAATAAAAAACAATATGATGTTCAAACTTTTGACTTCTTTCTTTAATAACTACATAACACAGTACTTGTACTTTTACTTTCAGTACTTAAGTAGCAATTTTTTTTAAAAAACTACTTTGCAATACTTAAGTACAAAAAATGTTGAATACTATAGTACTTCTACTCAAGTCACTTTTTGGTCGAGCACTTCCACTTCTACTCAAGTCACTTTTTGATTGAGCACTTGTACTTTTACTCAAGTATGGGTTTTGAGTACTTTATACAAGTGTGTCTAACAGTATGCGTTAAGCCTGCACACATTTGCAAATACATGCGTAAGCTACGGGCCTGTAGCTTATGCATGTATTTGCAAATGTGTGCAGACTAAACCCCAGTTTTGGATGCATGCGGTTAGACAGGTCAGTTTGGTTGGTCGCAGGCTGGTCGGTAAGTATAGCTTGGAATTTTCCTTGTATTTTTCCTTGGCCTTTATTTGACATACACTGAACAAAATTATAAACCCAACACTTTTTTGTTTTTGCCCCCATTTTTCATGAGCTGAACTCCAAGATCTAAGACTTTTTCTATGTACACAAGTCCTATTTCTCTCAAATATTGTTCACAAATCTGTCTAAATCTGTGTTAGTGAGCACTTCTCCTTTGCTGGGATAATCCATCCACCTCACAAGTGTGGCATATCAAGATGCTGATTAGACAGCATGATTATTGCACAGATGTGCCTTAGGCTGGCCACAATAAAAGGCCACTCTAAAATGTGCAGTTTTATCACAGCACAATGCCACAGATGTCGCAAGTTTTGAGGGAGCGTGAAATTGGCATGCTGACTGCAGGAATGTCCACCAGAGCTGTGGCCCGTGAATTGAATGTTCATTTCTCTATCATAATCCATCTCCAAAGGCGTTTCAGAGAATTTGGCAGTACATTCAACCGGCCTCATAACTACAGACCATGTGTAACCACACCAGCCCAGGACCTTCACATCCAGCATCTTCACCTCCCAAGATCGTCTGAGATCAGCCGCCCAGACAGCTGCTGCAACAATCGATTTGCATAACAAAAGAATGTCTGCTGAGAAACCGTCTCAGGGAAGCTCATCTGCATGCTCGTCGTCCTCATCGGGTTCTCAACCTGACTGCAGTTCGTCGTCGTAACAATCTTGAGTAGGAAAATGCTCACATTCGATGGTGTCTGGCACTTTGGAGAGGTATTCTCTTCCCGGTTTTCACTGTACAGGGCAGATGGCAGACAGCGTGTATGGCGTCCTGTGGGGAAGCGGTTTGCTGATGTCAACGTTGTGGGTCAAGTGGCCCACGGTAATGGTGGGGTTATGGTATGGGCAGGCGTATATTATGGATAACGAACACAGGTGCATTTTTTTTATTCGCATTGTGAATGCACAGGGATACCGTGACTAGATCCTGAGGCCCATTGTTGTGCCATTCATCCACGACCATCACCTCATGTTGCAGCATAATGAACAGCCCCATGTTGCAAGGAACTGTACACAATTCCTGGAAGCTGAAAACATCCCAGTTCGTGCATGGCCAGCATACTCCTTAGACATGTCACCCATTGTAGCATAAGGTTATTGTAAGGAGTATAGGTGTCACAATTGTTATTATTGAAGGTCCCTGTATTTAGATAATACATTTTCGACCTAACCTAAACATGCATATAAAGAGGTGTTCTGTTCAGCGGTCAGAACTAAAGTTGGTTAAATGGTCAAAACGAATATAGGGACACGGGTATTCAATATTTTAAATAATAACAAGTTTATTAATGAAAATTTGGACTTATAATCATAACCGTACAGTATATAATTCTTTATGTACCAGTATATTCATGAGGAACAAGACATACAACATAAAACGATAAACATATAACAAAGTACCGGCCGGTGCATATTAATTCAATCACAGGGCTAATTTTCACTATTTCGGTTAGATACCGGGAGTATATCTTCCTGTGATTTGTGTCTGTGGATAAACGGAGTGTAGTACAAAAAAAAGGTGGTGGTGGTTTTAAAGTTTAAGATGTTCTGAAAAAATTGCGGTTTTGGAAGGTAGGTCTGATAGGATGGCTATTTTCTGTTTAGCATCTTTGAAAAGTAAATTCTGGGGTGCCGGTGTGCAGTCCGGAGTCTGTCCTAATACTTTTGACTCCTGTGGTAATTACCGTTGCTTCACCTTTTCACATTTCCTCCCTTTTACTTTTCCAGATACTGGTTGGGTAAGTGATTTCTCAGCAGTTTGTAGATAGAAAGAGATGGGGATTTCCTGTGGTTCGTTATCACATATGGTTCCCTTTTATGGCGGGTGTATAGAGTGGTGCCAGGGGTATTTGCTGGTGGTTGATAATACCGTATCTCTTTTGGGGACTATGCAGAGTGTTTTTTGTAGGGCGGATAGGTGTTGGGTTTTAACTCTCAAAGTTATTTCTCCTAGGGTGTCTTTAAATCTTTCTCCCCACTCTGTCAGCTGTTTTTTGCCGATGTTTCACCCCTCTACTGATGTGTATCAGTGCGTTTGGGGACTATGCAGAGTGTGCTTATACAGGGCGGGTAGGTAATGGTTATAACAATACAACTCCTCCGGTACCCGTCTATTCCAATGCACCGCTCACCTATTGTTTTTCCCCACTCTGTCAGCTATTGGCTGATTCTTCACCCCTTCTTCCGTTGTATTCCAGTAAAATCTTGCACTTACCTGACCTTCACTCTATAGCCGCTCATTCCGTCTTCTATCTTCCGCTGTTTCCTTGTTGCGGTCGCCGATCCTCGACCTTTCGCTTCCGTTTGCTTTCTCCGTTGTCCGCGTCTGAGACACTGGTGGGCGTGCCGGCGGTGGTGGTGACGTCAACGCGTTTCGCTTCTAAGTGGCGTAGCTTCGTCTGGACGTACGTAAGCCCGATGCCTGTGCCCTATAAGTACTTGTCCCCACAGGTGATCGGGTTTAGCTCATAATTACATGATCCGGGATTTCCTCAATCATTTCTAGTCATATACCGGATTATTTCAATATGCATTGGATGCTTTTACTTATCTATCTTCTATTTGGATATATAACAGTATTATACATGCTGTCTTTAATTTGCAGCCTTGACTCATAATTACTTTTATTGGGGGATACTCTCGACTTTCATTCCACAGACGATATTGTTGCCGATCTGTCTGTGTATGTCTCCTATTTTTGAAAAAAAGTTTTTTGTTTTTTCCAAAAAACAGGTAATAAATTTCGGGTATTTCTAGATTACAGGACAACATGATGACAACATATACAGTGACATAATTACTGGATTTTTTGGTTCAGCTGGGGTATATGTGTATGTGTTTGATTTTGGGATAATGTGTTTTACAGGGTTTTTTACTTTTTGCAGTAAGGACCTCCTTTTCTATGTTTCTTTTTCTTTTTCTTGTTTGTATGTGTGGGTTTCATTACTTTGAGATGGCTACATTACCGTTACTTCTTCTTATTTCTCTTACTTCTCAAGGAATACCTGAAGGTTCATTTCTGTGTTTAACCCTGTTGGTATCAGGCTCTTTAAATTAAATATCCACCATTTTTCCTTTTGTAGGAGGATACGGTTGAAGTCACCCCGTCTAGGGGAGATTTTCAGTTCATAAATTCCTTTAATTTTTGTTCCTTTCAGGTTTCCGTTATGGTATTCGGTATAATGTCTCGCTAATGGTTTGTCTGGATTTTTTTCTTTTATTTCCCTCATATGTTCGCCGATGCGGATTCTTAGTTGTCGTTTTGTTTTACCTATGTAATTTTTGTTACATGGGCAAGTAATCATATAGACGACTCTAGTTGTAGCACAGTTTATGAGGTTATGGATTTTATACTCTTTTTCTCTTGTTGCATCGTGGAAGATGTCGGTTCTGTCGATGTAAGGGCATATTTGGCATCTCCCGCAGGAGAACATACCCTTACTCCTTGGGGTTTTCATTAGCCATGTGTCCTCTGTTTCCTTTAGGAATTCTGACTTGGTTAAAATATCTTTCAGATTTTTTGCCCTTCTTGCCACCATATTTGGACTTTCGCCTATTATCTCTTTTAGATTTGGTGTGTTGCTTAAAATGCTCCAATGTTTCTTGAGGACTTGGCGTACTGATTCCCATTGCGTTCCATATTGTGTTATTACTCTTGTGGCTCCAATCGCGTCTTTTTTGTATGGGTTTTTTCTGGTTAGCAGTTCTTTTCTTTCTTTCTTACTGGCCTTTTCTTTGGCTTTTCTCAGCTGTCTGTGGGAATATCCTCTTTCACGGAATCTGTTATATAGTTCTTTACTTTCATGATAGTAATCCTCCTGTTTCGAACAGTTCCGTTTAATCCTCAAAAATTGACCCGTAGGTATCCCATTTTTCAGCCATTCAGGGTGGTGACTGTCAGCCTTCAATAGTGTATTCGCTGCCGTTGTTTTGCGGTAAGTATTTGTGGTTAGGCTGTTATTCTGGTTCTTAATCCATAGGTCTAGAAATGATATTTTTGATTTGTCATAGACGTATGTTAGCCGGATGTTTCGGTCGTTTGTATTTAGGGTGTTGATGAATGTATGCAGTGTCTTGTCGTCTCCTTTCCAGACCATTAGTACATCATCAATATACCTTAGCCAGGTATGTGCATTTTCTTTGTATAGTTCATTTGTGTATACCAGTTCTTGTTCCCATAAACCCAGATGTAGGCATGCATACGCTGGTGCCCATGACGCTCCCATGGAGGTACCTTGTATTTGTTTATAATACCGGGACAGGAACTGGAAATTGTTGTTGTTCAAAGCGAATCTGATAAGGTCAGATAGAAATTCATTCTGGTGGCTGAAGTTGGCATAATGTTCTTCCAGGAAGCTTTCTATGGCTTTTATTCCCCATTCATGTGGTATTGAGGTATATAGAGATTCGACATCAATCCCTACTAGCCAGATTGGTCCCTCTATTTTTATTTTATCGATTTTCTCTAGGACATCTCTGGTATCTTGAACGTAAGATTTCAGGTTTGTGACCATTTCTTTGAGTAGAGCATCCAGGTATTTTCCTACCTTTTCGAGGGGTCCGTTTACTGCCGATACGATCGGTCTTCCGGGTGGGTTTCTTAGACATTTGTGCACTTTCGGAATTATATAGAAGACTGGTACATTGTATTCCTTCACACTTATGTATTCTGCTTCTTGCTTGGTGAGTAGGCCTTCTTCTTTTGCCCATTTTATTTTTTCATTCAGTTCTTTTACTAGTTCGGGGAATGGGTTACTTTCTAGTCTTCTATAAGTGTCCGTTACATTTAGTAATCGCAGGACTTCTTTTTCATACTCCTTTGCATCCATTAACACGACATTGCCTCCTTTGTCGCTTCTTTTAATTACTATATCTTTTGATTCATTTAGTTCCCTGATGGCCCGGCGTTCTTCCTTGGATATATTATCTGCTCCTATATCTGACCAATTTATTTTATGTAAGTCTATCTGGACTTGGTTGAGGAATACGCTTATCCACTTGTTCTTATGCAATTGGGGCATGTTCAGGGATTTAATCCGGATGCTGGATTTCCTGAATCTTTCCTGTTGGTCTTCCTGAAAGTTGTCTTCGTTCTCTTGAAGTAGTGCATTCAGAATTTCTAGAATTTTCTTGTCGTTTTCATCTTGTGGTGTATTTTCTTCATTTGGTGATGTTTGATTACTGTATAGAGAACGTAAGTATACTTTTCGTAGGAAGAGCACTACATCTTTGAACACTGTGAATTCGTCCATTGTTGCCTTAGGTGAGAATGATAGGCCTCTTTTTAGGAGTTTTATATGACGTTCTTCTAGTTTGAACTTAGAAAGATTTATTACTTTCATATCGTCTTTTGATATTTCTTGTGCATCTGTTTCAATCAGTTCTTCTGGCTCCTGGTCTTTGCGCCTCTTCTTTGACTTTGTTTTGTCGGCCTCCTCTGTTTGGGGTTGTTTTGGGAGGAGTTGGGGTGTTCTAATTGGGTTTCTATTTCCCTGTCTTGCTCCTCCCCGGGTACTAAAAAAGTCACTGATTTTCTTTGTCTTTCCTCATCTGTATCGCTTGAGTTATAGTCATCTCTTGATCTTGACCTTGAGCCCCTCTGTCTTGATCTATATCTTCTGCGTCTTCTAGTTAGGTCAAAGATTTGACCCTTTTCCCAGTCTTCAATATCCCTTTTATATTTTGATTGCTTAGTTTTTTTCAAATTTTGTTGGGTTTTTTCCACCTCTTTCTTGAGGTTGTCATTTTGTGTATTGAATTCCTCACAGTCTTTAAACGGTTCCAGTCCTTTGATGCTTTCTGTGATTTGTTCTGTGAGCTCTGCAAGTTGTATCCTTTCTTCTTCCACAATCAGCTTCATCACCTCTATCCCATGGTCTATACATAAACTTTGCCATTTTGGTAAAAATCGTTCGTTTTGAAGGTGTTCGGCCGGGATTACTTTATCCCGGAGCCCTCTAGGTATTATTTTCTCTTTTATGTATGTTTCCAGGAAAGAGATATCCCACTTTCTGTTGAGGTGTTTGATCACGTGTTTTTTATGTTCTTTGAATCTATTTTCAATTTCTTCTTGTCTACTTAGTGTCGTGGTGTTGTCCTTGTTGAAAGCATCCCTTATTTCTGAGTCAAATTCATCACCCAATGAATAAGCCATTTTTTAGAAAAAAGGTCTTACTTAGGTGATATGATTCCACGGGTACTATACTGGTTTACTGGATATTCTTTCTGTTTATTAACGGTTCTACTCCTTGGGAATGGATCACTTGTGATCCGAAAACAAGCTATAGCATAAGGTTATTGTAAGGAGTATAGGTGTCACAATTGTTATTATTGAAGGTCCCTGTATTTAGATAATACATTTTCGACCTAACCTAAACATGCATATAAAGAGGTGTTCTGTTCAGCGGTCAGAACTAAAGTTGGTTAAATGGTCAAAACGAATATAGGGACACGGGTATTCAATATTTTAAATAATAACAAGTTTATTAATGAAAATTTGGACTTATAATCATAACCGTACAGTATATAATTCTTTATGTACCAGTATATTCATGAGGAACAAGACATACAACATAAAACGATAAACATATAACAAAGTACCGGCCGGTGCATATTAATTCAATCACAGGGCTAATTTTCACTATTTCGGTTAGATACCGGGAGTATATCTTCCTGTGATTTGTGTCTGTGGATAAACGGAGTGTAGTACAAAAAAAAGGTGGTGGTGGTTTTAAAGTTTAAGATGTTCTGAAAAAATTGCGGTTTTGGAAGGTAGGTCTGATAGGATGGCTATTTTCTGTTTAGCATCTTTGAAAAGTAAATTCTGGGGTGCCGGTGTGCAGTCCGGAGTCTGTCCTAATACTTTTGACTCCTGTGGTAATTACCGTTGCTTCACCTTTTCACATTTCCTCCCTTTTACTTTTCCAGATACTGGTTGGGTAAGTGATTTCTCAGCAGTTTGTAGATAGAAAGAGATGGGGATTTCCTGTGGTTCGTTATCACATATGGTTCCCTTTTATGGCGGGTGTATAGAGTGGTGCCAGGGGTATTTGCTGGTGGTTGATAATACCGTATCTCTTTTGGGGACTATGCAGAGTGTTTTTTGTAGGGCGGATAGGTGTTGGGTTTTAACTCTCAAAGTTATTTCTCCTAGGGTGTCTTTAAATCTTTCTCCCCACTCTGTCAGCTGTTTTTTGCCGATGTTTCACCCCTCTACTGATGTGTATCAGTGCGTTTGGGGACTATGCAGAGTGTGCTTATACAGGGCGGGTAGGTAATGGTTATAACAATACAACTCCTCCGGTACCCGTCTATTCCAATGCACCGCTCACCTATTGTTTTTCCCCACTCTGTCAGCTATTGGCTGATTCTTCACCCCTTCTTCCGTTGTATTCCAGTAAAATCTTGCACTTACCTGACCTTCACTCTATAGCCGCTCATTCCGTCTTCTATCTTCCGCTGTTTCCTTGTTGCGGTCGCCGATCCTCGACCTTTCGCTTCCGTTTGCTTTCTCCGTTGTCCGCGTCTGAGACACTGGTGGGCGTGCCGGCGGTGGTGGTGACGTCAACGCGTTTCGCTTCTAAGTGGCGTAGCTTCGTCTGGACGTACGTAAGCCCGATGCCTGTGCCCTATAAGTACTTGTCCCCACAGGTGATCGGGTTTAGCTCATAATTACATGATCCGGGATTTCCTCAATCATTTCTAGTCATATACCGGATTATTTCAATATGCATTGGATGCTTTTACTTATCTATCTTCTATTTGGATATATAACAGTATTATACATGCTGTCTTTAATTTGCAGCCTTGACTCATAATTACTTTTATTGGGGGATACTCTCGACTTTCATTCCACAGACGATATTGTTGCCGATCTGTCTGTGTATGTCTCCTATTTTTGAAAAAAAGTTTTTTGTTTTTTCCAAAAAACAGGTAATAAATTTCGGGTATTTCTAGATTACAGGACAACATGATGACAACATATACAGTGACATAATTACTGGATTTTTTGGTTCAGCTGGGGTATATGTGTATGTGTTTGATTTTGGGATAATGTGTTTTACAGGGTTTTTTACTTTTTGCAGTAAGGACCTCCTTTTCTATGTTTCTTTTTCTTTTTCTTGTTTGTATGTGTGGGTTTCATTACTTTGAGATGGCTACATTACCGTTACTTCTTCTTATTTCTCTTACTTCTCAAGGAATACCTGAAGGTTCATTTCTGTGTTTAACCCTGTTGGTATCAGGCTCTTTAAATTAAATATCCACCATTTTTCCTTTTGTAGGAGGATACGGTTGAAGTCACCCCGTCTAGGGGAGATTTTCAGTTCATAAATTCCTTTAATTTTTGTTCCTTTCAGGTTTCCGTTATGGTATTCGGTATAATGTCTCGCTAATGGTTTGTCTGGATTTTTTTCTTTTATTTCCCTCATATGTTCGCCGATGCGGATTCTTAGTTGTCGTTTTGTTTTACCTATGTAATTTTTTTTCAGACCTACCTTCCAAAACCGCAATTTTTTCAGAACATCTTCAGAACATTTTCAGAACATCTTAAACTTTAAAACCACCACCACCTTTTTTTTGTACTACACTCCGTTTATCCACAGACACAAATCACAGGAAGATATACTCCCGGTATCTAACCGAAATAGTGAAAATTAGCCCTGTGATTGAATTAATATGCACCGGCCGGTACTTTGTTATATGTTTATCGTTTTATGTTGTATGTCTTGTTCCTCATGAATATACTGGTACATAAAGAATTATATACTGTACGGTTATGATTATAAGTCCAAATTTTCATTAATAAACTTGTTATTATTTAAAATATTGAATACCCGTGTCCCTATATTCGTTTTGACCATTTAACCAACTTTAGTTCTGACCGCTGAACAGAACACCTCTTTATATGTCACCCATTGAGCATGCTTGGGATGCTCTGGATCGGCATATACGACAGCGTGTTCCAGGTCCTGCCAATATCCAGCAACTTCGCACAGCCATTGAAAAGGAGTGGACCAACATTCCACAGGCCACAATCAACAACCTGATCAACTCAATGCAAAGGAGAGGTCCTGCACTGCGGTCTTGCAAATGGTGATTACACCAGATACTGACTGGTTTTTGGACCATCTTGATATGCCACACCTGTGAGGTGGCTGGATTATCTCGGCAAAGGAGAAGTGCTTACTAACACAGATTTAGCCCAATTTGTGAACGATATTTGAGAGAAATAGGCCTTTTGTGTACATAGAAAAAGTCTTAGATCTTGGAGTTCCGCTCATGAAAAATGAGGGCAAAAACAAGTGTTGCATTTATAACTTTGATCAGTGTATGCTGCCCTCCAGTGCTCCTTGCTGCAAAGGCTATTTATATAGTAGTGAGGGGCAGTGGCTAGCTTTTTTTGTAGTTTTGCACAGAGCAACCCAGATCCTCCTTTTCTCGGGTCCCACGCTGGCGCTCCTAGTCCCTTTCTTCTGCTGAGTTACCCCTCTCTCTCCTCATGGGTTAACTTACTTTCACAGCAGCAGGAGCCAAATGTGCCCGCTGCTGTCTCAGCCAAATAGGAGGGAGAGTCCTTAACAGCCCAGACTCTTGTGCAACATTGTTGGATCGAGATGGGCTCAATTAAGTTTTAAGGGGGCTGAGGGGGGCTGCTGCACATAGAAGTAGGGGTTGACCGATTATCGGTGGGGCCGATTATCGGAGACCGATATTCACTTTTTTATTTAATGTATTGTATCGGCCACAAACTTGCCGATATTGCTTCAAGTGGTTGTACCGGAGTGATGCCTGCAGCTACAGACATCACCCCGGCACTGTTTTTTTTAGACCCGATGATCGGCCTTCTTGTAATAACAACCAATGCGGCTAAGCAGCCGCTTGGCTGTTATTACAAGCAGCGCCGCTCTGCCCGGGTCTCCCGTCCCATTGGGAGGCCCGAGCGACCAGCCAACACGTACGCCGGCTGGCCGAAGACCCGAACAAAGCCAGAATCTGCTTTGGTTCGGTCTCCTCTGTAGTATCCCGGGAAGCGATGACATGACATCACTTCCAGGTACTGGGGCCTTAAGGGCGCCAGATTTTTTTTTAAAATGACCGTATTCAAAACAGCCAAACTTGGCGTTTTTGATTGCTTTTAAGTGCAAGGGAGGGGTTTGGGGTCTTTTTAGATCCCAGATCCCTCCATAAAGAATACCTGCAACTGCCTATTTCTGTCATAAGTGATGTTTCCATATATACGTCATTCAATAAAGTTTATTGGTAAAAACAAGCTGACATTAGATGCTGATTGGCTACCACACACAGCTGCATCGGATTCTGAGTACACTAGTTTTAGTAAATCTACTCCAGGGTGTCTTTTTAACAGGAACAGTTTTTCCTTTTCCATAGATTTACATTTTTATCTGTAACATCTTGTTACAGAACCAGCAGAATCCAAATGCGCACCTGAGATCATTTGTATAGGAGCAATCAAGCCCACTGCGATGCACTGGGCAATGCGTGTTAGACAAATTCCATGATTGTTGCATTGTTTTATTTTTGTACCAGCAGCATGTGGAGTCCTGATGTGGGCTTCTTCATTTCCATATGAAAAAGGATCCCTGCACTGTACTGATAGTAACTGCTGGTTGGCAGCTGAAGGTGTGCTGTAGACTTACCTTTTAAATGCACAAAAACTCCTAGATTGTCAAATCCCAGCTTCAGCCAAAACTCCTTATTTTTATTCTGGATAGAATAGATAATGGGTTAGAGGCTTGGTTTTTATCAGTAGTTGTGTCTCTATTGAGAAGATTTCCACTTATATTCTGTTAGGACCGGAAATGATGGGAAATCTCTCCAAGAAGGTCATGGTTTCAATATCCGCATTTTCCTTCATGCTCAGTGCAATATGCAGTTTAGAAATAGAGGTAATAAATGGTCATCTCCATCCTTTAATGTGTACTTTATTCAACAAAGCTTTTTGGAAGAAAAAATAAATAAATGGTCATCTCCTAATCTTAGCTTTGCGCTTTTGCCTAAAACCAAATTTCTCTTTTATTTGTGTATAGATGCAAGCTCTGAAGTCTCCAGTGAAGACATGAGGCAGCGTCTTCAAGACCTGACGGAGGTAGGTGTCACCGATTCAAACACTTAGGCTTCCAACTTCTATGTGTTTCACAGAAGCCGTAGTCTTTTTTTTGGTCTTTTAGGGTCGGAGGGGATATTGGGATAGCTTTAATTAGGCAGATACATTTTTCCTCCTGATATTGGTCATCTGAGACTCTGCTTAGGTCTGGGTTTCCCATGAGAAGCCAATGAACACAGAACACACTACTGAGCTAAATAAGATTAGTGTGTTGTTACTGGATGGACAACCGATAAACTATCTAAAAAAAAAAAAGAGCCAGTTAACTATTCTTCAGGCTTTTGGAGGGCTAGACTGTGGCCAGTGGGATTAGAAAATGCCCTGGTACCAGTTGGAGTAAAATATGCTTCCTCATTGGCTTTAGTGGGAGAAATGGTGCTCCATTGTTGGTATTTAGGGGAGGAATGGTGCCCTATCATTGGTGTCTGTGAGGGCAATGGCAGCCTATCATTTTAATTTAATATTTTTTTTTTTATATATATTATCATTTATTCTTGGCTCAACTCTTCACCACCATCACTATGTACTTTTCACACATTAACTTTCACATTTGCCTTTTTTTTTTTTTATGTGTAGTGCAATAGTATTGTGTACATCCACAAAATGTTACTGGCTAAATGATACTAATGATTGTATTTTTGCTTGTAATTTGGCTCACTCTTTCAATTACCTGTAGTATTTATCCCTCAAGGGCCAGATAAAAGCAAACAAGGAACCACATCCGGCCTGCAGGCCTTAGTTTGGAGACCGCTGTCTTAAGCTAAAAAATGCTGAGGGTTTATTATTACTCAAAAGTAGAACTTCAAACAGCTAAGTTATGTCTTTGACTTCCCTGCAGGCTTCAGGGTGTTGTACAAGTTTTGCAATACACATTGGTCAAATGCGCCTCACATCCTGGAATTAGTGAAGGAGCTAAGCAATAGAGCCCTGGTTTATAGTGCTGGCCTTCCTTCTCCCTGTTAGAGTGCTGTTGTACCACCTTCCTGTTGGGAATACAGTACTTGTGCTACTTGTATGCAAAAATATATGGAATGAATGCATAGCTGGATGGATGTGCCTAGTGCTCAGCTTCAAGGGTATTTGAAAACTAGAGTTAGGAAAACACAGAGCCTCGCTGATTTTCTTTATTTACTTTCTTTGAGAATGTTCTTTTTGTTTTGCCTACTAATTGAGCCTGGATTTTTACCAGTATTTGCTTTCAGAGACTTTGACCTGGCATTACCAGTCCTTCTTAACCAGTTATACAAGTTCCCCAGTCTTAGGACTGTGCAAGGCCTAAATGGAGAGGGTAAATGTATAGAATGGGAAATGCTTTGTCTGTGGAAAGCTTACACGGGCCGGTGCGTTAAATAAAGACTACTATCTTTCAATAGAATAGAAACTTCATCATTTCAAGTTAGCTTTAGAGAGCTTGCAAGGTTAAGAGGACTGAAGTGATATACAACAGCAATGTAGTGGTTGCTTGTTACCCCTACCTAGATTAAAGCTGGTCGTATTATATAAAACAGTTAGAGGTTTAAGATGTATTTCTTAAACTAATAAACTGCTGAGCATACAACTTCTTTTATTGCTGTTTAATACAGAGATTCACAAAACCGAGTCTTCTGGGCATACCCAACATGCGTCCAATTTTAGTAAAAAAGTGCATTAACAAAAACAAATGGCACAGCCTGAGTATCACTTATAGAGTGCTAAAACATGCTCCGAGTCAGTTAGGTCTAGCAAAGGAGTAGTCGTGTCCATCTCAGCTATTCCTGGTGAACACTCCAAATATTACAGAACATCACATATTGCATTACAACAGAGCACCTAACATACAAATGGATCTCTATTGCTAGAAATTAGCACTACCAAGTCAAATCAAATGTAAGGGGAGTAGGGGGGTGAACATATCAAGAGACAGTGGTGGTGGAGTCAATCCAGATATCGCAAATTTTATGCAATTTCTTGGGGCAGCCCCAAGATTGGTATATGTCTTTAGCGTCCTTCTGTTGTAGCACCACCGCCTTCCTGACATAAAATAACAGGAGTCCTTGTAAGGTCCCTATTGCTCTGGTGGGGGCTAGGATGTCTGCTAAGCCCAGTATACAGACCTCTTATCTGACAGAACCTGGATGGTAGTTAAACGAAATATAAACTCTAGAACTGCAACCCCAAGGGTATGTATTCAGGGACAGGTCCAAATCATATGCAAGTAATCTGCAGAGTCATCCAAACACTGCCAACACTGGGACATTGAAGATATATTCTATGCATCCTGCGAGGCGTAAGGTAAATTCTATGACGTGATTTAAACTGAATTAACTTGTTTTTAGTAGATACAAACTGAAGGAAGGGGTACTTCCCTATTCCTCCCTGTCCAGATCCGGCACCTCGCCAGCCTGGATGTATGCAGCCACTCCAAGTCATGGTAAACCGAAGGCAGTAAGGCCCCGAGTGCTCATTTCAATGTCAATGGGGATTGAAGTGTACAGAAAGAGGATGCTGCTGTTTATCAGATTCCATTTAACAGTGGCTAGCCTGTGGTGTGTACAGGCACCCATTCAAACAAAAACAGATGGAAAGGGTGATTATGATCTCAATCTGGGTGTGCTGTAGTTGTTGGATGCAGGTTACATGTTGCATTCTCAGCCGCAGTTGGGCCACCAAGTGAGTTGGATTGTGCTGTCCTACAACATTAAAAAACATGCATTGTTATATTCATTGTATTAATGGTACATTAACAATAGTTGCTTCCCCAAGACAAAATAACATTGTATCCAAGTGAAGCTTTTTCTCTATACTTTGACTTAGTTGACAAGACTTCTGTCAACTTCATGTTCTCCTTGTAATTCACTAAATTTAGTCTAGAAAGCAATCTGGAGTTGTTGTTTTTTATGTAACAAATAAGATTGAGCCCTATATAAAGCTAAGCAGGCTGTAAATCTAGCCATAGAGTTGCATTCATGTTGGACAGTATAACTCTAAAAGACCTGGTACAGGCTTTCATCGATCAGTTTTCAAAGCAATATTGTATCCAGCAATTGATTTTGGTTGGATACAATGAACATAGTGACATGCTTGGTTTAACAATTTCTTTGGTCCTATTAGATTAGTAGGACTGTCTTTTAATGTGGAGATATGAGAGCCAGTAAAGAGTGGTGGTTATAAAATTGATTTACCTTGAGGTCCCATCATGGAAACAATCCGGATCTCAAAAAAAATGTAACATTGACACTCGATCTACTTGAAATTGAGCCAGCTATTTCAAACACATTTTAGTCCCAGATGATGTCATTTGTTCTTATGTCAGTGTTCTTTATCAAACATGTTTTATTAATTCCTTTAGGAGTTGGATTTGTTAAGAGTTGAACTTGAAGCTTCTCAAAGACAGTTAGATGGGAAGGATGAAGCACTGAGGATTCTGCAGGGCATGGTAAGTTGTATGAGATGCCTCGCTCCTCGTAAATGCTGTGCAATTCTCAGACCCAGCAGACACTGTCCGTATACAGGAAATTCTAGTTTTACAATAGATGCATTATGTATTTGTTTTTTGTGTTTTTAATTTGCTCTATACGGACTCAAAAGTGGGAGTGCAGCTTGTTATCCTCCCAACCCCCACCCCTAACACTTTTGATTGTTTATTTTTCATGGGCAGTGGTACATTTCTGACAGGTACCTGCTCCCACTTCCTCATTTCTCCCCTAAGAGAGAATTGACATCACTTACCCCTCCCACTGCTTTTTGGGACACATAACATGTCTCATGAGGATGCAGGACCAGTCCCTTCACCATGCAATCTCACACATGCACAGTGGGTAGCTGGCTGTGTTTTCTCAGGAAGTCACTACTGGCTGCCAAATCCAAAATGGTGGCAGCAGGGTCCTGAAGTGGTAAGAAGAGCTGGCAGTGGGAAGACAGCGCTGGACTCCAGGGACTGGTAAGCACCCCACTTTAAAAAGACAGCAGCTACAGTATTTGTAACTGCTCACTTTTTTTCTTTTTTTTCTTTTAAAGGAGAATGTCACCCTTTAAAGGCAAACTATCACCAGAAAAAAAAGCTTGTTAGATCCCCAGGGGGGGGGGGGGGGATCAATTGTCTGCATTAAAATCCGACAGTGGATGTTAAATAAAATTTATATTTACATTTACTGCCCTACCCCTTTTCTGCAGCACTGTGTCTTCTCATCAATCCTGTTTAGTACACACATAGTCCATACCTGTAGCCTGCTATTCAGGACACCTAGAGAGGGGAAACTGTCAGTTTGTGTTTTATATGATTGCAGCTGGCGAGAAGTGTTTTCATTAACAAGCTGACAATAGCACACGGACTACTACACTTTTTTGATATAGCCTAGTGTAGTACCTGGCTTATGCTGTTGTCAGCTTGTGTTTTTGTGAATGAAGGCACTTCTTTCCAGCAACAAATATTTACAACACAAGCCAACAGTTTCCACTCTGTCTGTGCCATTTTTTTTTTCTTCTAGTGATTAGTTCTTTAACCACTTGCCGACCGCTCACATTGATACTACTGCGGCAAAGTGGTTAGTTATCGTCCAGCGACGTAGACCTACGTCGCTGGACCCCTCCCTTTGTGGGCGGCGTGCGCTCGCCGCCGGAGGCTCGCTCCCGCTGTATGCAGTCACAGCGGGAGTCGGGCCAGGGGAGGAGCGGCGGTGATCACGTCGGGGATCGAGTGTGGAGATCCACCTGCTTGTCTAAACAGTCTTGTGACAAACCGTGACAGATTGCAGGATTCAGCATAGCTGAACCTGCGATCTGTGCCTGTGTCACACAATCCCCTCCCCCCACACACGTTAGTAAGCACCAGGCATACATTAACCCCTTGATCAACAATAAAAGTTAACCCCTTCCCTGCCAGTGTCATTTTTACAGTAACAGTGCATATTTATAGCACTGATTACTGTAGTAATGTCACTGGTACCCCCAAAAGTGTCAAAAATGTCAGTCAAGGGTCCGGACTGTCCACCGCAATGTCGCAGTCCCGCAAAAAAAATCGCAGATCGCCGCCATTACTAGTTAAAAAAAAAACAATAAAAATGACATAAATTTCCCGTAGTTAGTAGCTGCGATAACTTTTGCGCAAACCAATCAAAATATATGCTTATTGCGATTTTTTTTTTTTTTTACCAAAAATATGTAGCAGAAAACAAATTGGCCTAAAATGTTAAAAAAATTAGATTTTTACATTTTTTGGGGGGGAATTTCATATAAAAAAAATGTGAAAAATATTGTTATTTTTTCAAAATTGTCGCTATTGTTTCCCATCGTTTTTTACTCAGATCTGTTTCGAATTCATAAAGTATATGACACTAAAAATTCTACTTTAAAGTCAATCTGTATTTTTCCAGGATAAGCAAAGTAACAGGTTCACTTTACAGAAGGTAAGCGGTGTGTACATATTGTCTCTGTACTCACCTGTCAGCAGATTGTCAAGAATTACTCCATACTTTAGGGTATGGGGTCGCTGTCACTGCACGATTCTCCACGTGGTGCCTGATCCAATCCACAGGCCTGGGAGATGTCACAAGTGGATAAAGGGAAACTGTGCTTAGGTAGGCTTTGAATTGCTGAGCACAGTACAGGTTCACAGTAAGTAAGATGGAAGATGGTACAGGTACATTTTTTTTTTTTTTTTTTTTTTTTCCAACTTCCTGAAAAAATTGTTGGTGCTGTAAAAAAAAAAAAAAAACAGAGGCCCCATGAACCACAAATAACAAAGGATCTATATTCAGGACCTATATAATGCTCACAGATTATCCTGTTTATCTGTAAAGCCTGGTTCAATTTTCTTTAAAAGAAGGATCTGATAACACACAGCATCAGACTTGAAGAATGCTTGATAAGGAGGCTTGGTAATCTTTTTGATGTTTCAAAGCCCTGGTAATCGCTATACAAATTAAACTTGAAATTGCATTTTTTTTAGGCTGTGTTTGATAAGGCAACCTGTCACACCAAGGAAATGCTGCAGAAAGCAGAGGAGCATCGGAGAGCACTTGAAAAGGTAGGTGTCACGTGTTATGACATTTTCATACAATACCACAAACCCTGAGAACTTTTCAGCTTACAACTATGTTCATCAATGTTCTTTAAGGTCCGGTTTACACTAATGAGATTTCAGCTGCAACTTGAATTGCACAGAATTGCATGACTAGAGATATCATGTTGTTCTCAATGGCTTCCTTTCACATCAATGCGACGCAGCAGGGAGCAATTCTGGAAAGAGATCCTGTACTACTTTGGTGCAATTCCAGTGTGTTTTTTGTCCTATGCAATCAAATTAATTTGATCACATGGAAGTTTTTCATATTGACAATAATATATGCATGATCTCTTGTCATCTGTATAAATTTGATTTCCATAAAGCTCTGTGCTCCTATTTATTTACTTCTCTTCATTGAGTGCTTTCTCCCCTTGAATTTTACAGTATAGGTTTACCTCTTATGGACCGCCCCTGGCAGATATACTGCGGCAGGGTGGCCCTCCTGCGCAAAATCACGTACGTGATTTCGTGCATCGGGTCTGGGGCGCACACCGCCAGCGACCTGCTCCTGCAGTAATCGGACACAGTGGAAGCCAATCAGCGGGTCCGGCAGACGCGGTGTTTGTCGGGCCCGCCAATCGTTTACAGGAGAGGCAGAGTGGCAGTAAACAAGAGAGGAAGATGAAGATCATGTGTTTCTGCTAAGCTATATTTTTAACCAGTTCCAGTCCAGGCCAATTCTGACATTCCTCTCCTACATGTAAAAATCAGTATTTTTTACTAGAAAACTACTTAGAACCCCCAAACATTATATATTTTTATAAGCAGAGGTCCTAGAGAATAAAATGGTGGGAGTTGCATTTTTTAATGTCGCCTAATATTTGCGCAGCGGTTTTACACTTTAATGAATTTTGTTGAACAAAAACACAATGAAATACCCAATAGTTTGGTCAAATAAAAAGGATGATGTTGCATTGGGTAAATAGATATCAAACATGTCATGGTTTAAAGTTGTGTGTCCATGGAATGGTGCCAAACTACAGTACCTAAAAATCTCTATAGGCAATGCTTTAAAAGCCTTTACAGGATACCAAGTTAAAGTTAGACAGGATGTCTGGGAAGAAGTCTATTGGACAAAACGTGTCGGATGTGATGTCAGATGCAGGAAGTAACACTACTACGGAAGTGCCATGGCAGCCTTTTTTACATGAGGTTTATAGGCATTATAGCAGCTTTTGTTTGTAAATAGGTTTTTGCATATTAAACATTAGATTTTACCTGTACTGCTGCACTATGGGTCCTTTTTTAAATGCCTTGCATGGGAGAGTCCTTAGATTGAAGAATGGAGGATCGGCAGAATTGTTGATGTTACAACTATTCCTATGAAAACTGTGCCTACTGAATACCATTTTGGTAAGGTGCATGGTGTGACCACATGCTGATCAGTTGGTTGAAGACACTGTTTGACATTTGCTTATGGCAAAGCTTGACAAATTTGCTTTGAATGTAGGAGCCAGATAAAAAAAAGTTAGGAGCCAGATTTTTTTTTTTAACAAATCTTACGGGTTGAACATGTAACATGTTCCCGAAGGTGAATGTATCCTTTAACCCTTATACAGCCAGAGCCATTTTTGCATTTATTTTGCACACGCTTTCTAAAAAATGTCAGGCCTGAAGATTACATAAAACACCCAAACATAATATATTTTCTGAAAGCCACCACCCTAGAAAATTAAAATAGTGGTAGTTCCAATTTTTTATGTCCTACAATATTACCGCAAAGGTCTAGGAAACCCAAAATTTCAGTAAAAAAACACATTAAAAATTAATTTTAGGGGGTACAAAAATGCAATAAATTACCCAATGTTTTGGCAAAATATAAAAGCCGAGGTTGCCCTGAGTAAATGGATACCCAACATGTCAGTACCCTATATTTTTCATAGTCGACACTTTAAAAGCCCCGTATAAGTTATCAGTTTAGCATTGCGAAGGAGGTCTGGTGCTAGAATTATTGCTCTCATTCTGGTGTGCGCGGTAATGTGTATTCCAATCGAGAAGTTTTCCGGAGTAGGTACCCCGCCGCGTACATTTACATTTCTATGTGCAAATATGTTGGGGTGGGAATTCTCAATTTTTATTTTTTTTTGGGGGGGGGGGGGGTCCATGTGCTTGTTTGAAACTTTAAAACATTTTTACAATTTAAAAAACGTTTTACTTTTTTTTTTTTTCCATCATGTGTTCTTTCTTTCTTTATTTCTTATCATTTGATGGTGCATTGTAAATCTTACACTTGCGTCTATTCCATTTGCTTCTAATACCTATCAGGGGTAGTTGCCCAAAACTTTGCAAGTAGGACACGAAGCAATGATCATCCGTTCAAAGTCACGTAACCGCTACAAAAAAGAGCATAATGTTAGATAATCTAGAGTGTGTAGAGAGTAAATAATGTATATTGTAGAAAGAAAGCACAATCGGGAAACACAACAAGAGGAAGGGGGGGGGACCAGAGAGAGAGGAAGAGGGGGGGGGCCAGAGAGAAAGGAAGAGAGAGGGGGGGGGGGGAAGAAGTAATAAGTAAGCGGGATGAACCAGCACCAAAGCTCAAGCGTCCGAAGTATCGCCATGTAGGGCTTGTCCCTCATCCGAAAAACAAACATATTCCAGCCCTACATTTTCAAGTCTACTTGTTAGGTATCTTAAGATTGATAATATTCTTTCCAGCAAGTCTCAGGAACCTTTTGGAATCATTTGCGCATGCAATCTGATTTCTTTTGCTAGCTGGAAGGAACAAACGTCCATTTATTCTTTTTAGATGAAAGTCTGGGTCAAATTGCTCTCTTCCCATATATATCAACTGGACAGACATTGTTAGAAGGTCTAAGAATCCTGATTGTCAAAACTGCGTTCATT
Organism: Pelophylax lessonae; assembly: GCF_965119305.1. Lineage (NCBI taxonomy): Eukaryota > Metazoa > Chordata > Amphibia > Anura > Ranidae > Pelophylax > Pelophylax lessonae. Next base: position 141,277,490 of record NC_138768.1, read on the forward strand.
ACTTTTTTGGCTGTGAAACCTGACCTCCTGGGCATCAGTTGGTTATACTCGCCACTGCTTCGTTTCTGTGAGTGTTCTTCTAGAAATTACATTCTCTTTATAGCAAAGTGCTACTAAACCAAATCAGATGGTTAATTCGCATACATACACTGCTCAAAAAAATTAAAGGAACACTTTGAAAACACATCAGATCTCAATGGGGAAAAATATCATGCTGGATATCTATACTGATGTAGCAGGTTTTCCAGGCATTGGGCCTGAGATGGGTCTGCCATTGTTACCGGTGACACCTTTAGCCCATTTAAGCTGAGTACCCAAGTGTGAGAGTTGAGACAATGACCATTCCGGCATCGTTGGTTTGTTTTGGTTATTTGATATTTGGGATGGGAGAAGGGACCGAGTGGGATACTACTCTGGCTCAACTAGGTAAAACTGGGACACTTTGTAGAAAAATGCCTGTTAGCGCTGTCTTGACGCCAGCTGGATGCCGACCAACGCTTACTGACTCTTGAAGATTGCTTTATTAACTGTGCTAGAACTTGACTTGTAACCCTCCAGTTAACTCAAAAGATCCTGGACTGTAGTGAACTTTACTCTTGACACTCTCTTAAGCTCAAAAGTCCTGTAAATCGCTCCCTCCACCCCTTTACTGACTGAGGTAGCTCCTTGTAACTGCTTGTGCTGCTGCAACTCTCAACACTGTACACTGCATGCTGTACACATTAATTCTTCAGGGCCCAACTGCTGGCACCCCCTTTAACACTTCAGGGTCCTCTCTCTAGGCACCCCTCTGACACTTCAGGGTCCTCTCACTGGGCACCCCCTCTGACACTTCAGGGTCCTCTCACTAGGCACCCCCTTTTACAGCTAGCTAGCTCCTGGATCCCTTGGACCTTCACCGGAGTGGTCCCCTCTGTCAGCTACGCAGACCCCCAGGGGCATTTTACAGTACTCAAGAACTTGGAATGCTTTCCTGAAACTGGGCCCCCCTCAACTCCGCTGGTTCTCAACCTCTCTGCAGCTCGGCTCCGCTCTCTCTGTAGCCTCAGGGAAGCCACCCGAGATACCCGATCCTTCTGACAGGAGGAGACACAGCCGTACTCTCCCTCCTGGGACTCTGCTTCCCACCAAAGACGCTGCATCATGCGCTCCCCTCAAACTTATACCCACTCCCAGAATCCTGTGCGGCAGAATCTGCCTTTCTGGGGTAGATACAGGCCTGAATGTTTCACTGATTGGGTTTCCTCCCCTGCCCAATGAGAACCCTTCTCATGGAGCCAGTGGGGAGACTCCACAGTCTCAATAGCAACACCTGGGAGACATGACAGCCCAGCTGAAAATCATGGCCCTGCTGTTAGGCAGCCAAGGCCCACTATACTTTGCCTAGCACCTACCATGTAGGGTGCTATACTGATATGGACTGGGTAATGTGATGGGAAGGAAAAGATGCCACATTGTTTGATGAAAATGATCAACCAGAGGGCTAAATTCAAAGACACCCCCAAAAATCAAAGTGAGAAAATGATGCAGCAGGCTAGTCCATTTTGCTAAAATTTGATTTCAGCAACTTAAAATGGTACTCAGTAGTTTGTATGGCCCCCACTGGCTTTTTTTGCACGCCTGACAACATCGGGACATGCTCCTAATGGGATGACAAATGGTGTCCTGGGGTATTTCCTCCCAGATCTGGACCAGGGTATCACTGAGCTCCTGAACAAACTGAGGTACAACCTGGTGTCGTCGGATGGACCGAAACCTAATGTCCCAGAGGTGTTCTATTGGATTTAGGTCAGGCAAGCGAGGAGGCCATTCAATGGTATCAATTCCTTCATCCTCCAGGAACTGGCTGCATACTCTCGCCATATAAGGGTGGGCATTGTCGTGCACCAGGAGGAATTCAGGACCCACTGCACCAGTGTGGGATCTGACAATCTGTCCAAGGATTTTATCACAATACCTAATGGCAGGCAGGGTGCCACTGTCTAGCCTGTAGAGGTCTGTGTGTCCCTCCATGGATATGTCTCCCCAGACCATCACAGACCCACCACCAAACTGATCATGCTGAATGATGTTACAGGCAGCATAATTCTCTCCAGACCCTTCACATGTCTGTCACATGTGCTCAGGGCTCTGGTGTTTAATGGCAAATTCCAGTCGAGCTCCCCGATGCTGGGCAGTAAGCACAGGGCCCACTAGAGGACGTCAGGCCCACAGGCCACCCTCCTAAAATCTGTTTCTGATTGTTTGGTCAGAGACATTCACACCAGTGGCCTGCAGAAGTCATTTTGTAGGGTTCTGGCAGTGCTCATCCTGTTCCTTGTTGGGCAGCGAGCTGCGCTGCCTGACATTGCAGTGGGATTTAGCCCAGTGCGCTGCAATAAAATGCAGCATGTCTGTTTGGTTTTGGGTTTATTACCCCTTTAAAGGATTGGAATTAAGATTCATGTCCTCTCACCTAATAAGATGAATCTTGTGCTTCCTCTAAAAGTAAAACAATTTTCAGGGTCCTCATGTTGTCATTAAGTGTCTCTGATGGCTTTCTTGTGCAGGTGCACACTCTTTAGGGATTACACAAGGATCTATTTGCTTAAAATAGGAGACGCTAATGTGATTGCGAGTTTCTACAGCCCCGTTTGCTACTGAACATAAGAGCTGGTTGTTGCTTTATAGTTCAAGCTTTATGTAGGGACAGTTCTCACTGACAACCTATATCATTGATTTATGTACAAGTTTTCTTTTGTTGCAAGCTACACTTCTTATTTTTTTTTTTATTCATTACCTCCCAAGGCTGGCAAAACATACCCTGCTGGGTTTGATCTGCCACTTAATGTTTGCTGATAGATTAGTGATAACTAAAAATAACCTGCACTTTCCATTACTCCCTTTTTTACGCAGTGAAGGAGAGATTGATCAACATGTTTTGAATTGCGTATGTGACTTCCAGGACAGGGGATAATCATCCCAGGGTCTGATTACTTGTGATCAAATGACCGAATGTTTTATGTATGAGCACTTTGCGATAATGGCACAATCATTTGCACAGAAAACATTTGCTTTACTAATTTGTAAAGTGTAAAGGCAAAACTACTGAAGAAATCCAACACACAGGTATGTCAGTGCCCTCTGGTAACAGTTCTGGACCCGACGCATATTTGGAAGCTTTTAGCAAACCATTTAAAGGCAGTCTAGCTCTCATTCTGAATACTTTTCCTAATGCTGTATCAGAATATGGTCTGTTCCCTAGACAATCTCAGGAGGTCCATATTACCTTGATCCCGAAAAACCAAAAAGATCCTAGTCAGTGCTCAAGCTAAAGACATACTGTATATACCTAATTAATGTAGACCTAAAAGCTATGCGCAAATTACTCAAACCTTGGTTTCATCCCCCATCGCAAAGCTTGTGACATTACTTTCAAAACACTTTCCCTTATAAATCAGAAAATTCCCCTTTGCCAGCTGTCATTGGATGCGGAAAAGGCGTTTGAATGCCTCAGTTAGGGATTCTTAGAGGCCACCGCTATTACAAATTGCTATATCCCCTGCCTTTTATACATAGTTATGGCTTTATATTCTGCACCCACCACTAAGGTCAGGGTTAAAGCAGTAGAAAAAATCATCTTCACAAAACAAAAAAAATAAATCTGGGTCCCCCTGCAAGTTAATGATATAATGTGCTAGTATGCATCGCTGGGGCATAGCCATATGGGTTGATGGCACATTCATTGTTCCCTCAATTTAGAGCACAGTGCTCATGTGACAGTGATGTTACCGGCTAGAAAACCAGTGGATATCACTAAGACGGTCCTTTTTATTACAAGGCTTACCTCTAGGTAAATGTAACAAAGCTGAGTTTATTACCACTTTATTGGCTTTCTTTCTGATCCAGTGTTCATTTCAAATGGAATTTGCCAAGGTTGCCATCTCTCTCTTAATATCATTGCCATGGAGCACCTGGACAATGCCTTGCATGCAAATTACTTCATACATGACCTAACGATCGCTGATACCTCACACAAGTTGTCTATTCACTGATCTTATTCATAATGTATTCACAAGATTGCATTCCCCTCAATCTTAAAATAATTTGAACAGTTTGGACACCTGAGCACCTTCATTAATCCCACAAAACCACAATGCTTAAACGTCTTTTTGAGACCTCAAGACTGTTTCTCTTTAAAAGCTGCCTTTCTATTTGGATGGGCACCCCACTCAAATACCACCTAGGCGTACACATCCCCTAACACATGGACAAAAACTATATGAACTCAATTACCTAACCCTACTAGCTTCTGCCCAACACAGGCTGCTCTCCTGGCCCACAAAGAAGCATTCTTGATTGGGGAGAATATCCCTCTAAAAAAAGTATTAGGGGGGGGGGGGGCTGCTTTTTTATCTTAATGCGTAGAATGCATTAAGATAGAAAAAGTCTGCCTTTACAATCCCTTTAAACATTTTTATGATCAACTTGACACATACATCAGAGGATGACTGGGAAAAATCCTTCTTTTCTGACTTTTCGTTGAAGCATACCCAGTCAAACTAAGGAGAGGAACTACAATCTACTAACCAGATGGTATATATGCCTTTCTACATTGCTTAAGATGTTCTCATCAATTCCTAAGCAGTACTGGAAATGTGGAGAATAGAGGGATACCATGCTCTACATTTGGTGGTCCTGTCCACAAATTAGACCATACTGGAGATCTATTTTCCAGTTTTCTCACCAATAGAGTTTCCACATGGCCAGAGACTCCACAAGCAGCGCTGCTATTCATCATACCTGGGTTAGCTACTAGGATCAAAAATGGGCTCCTTAGATTGCTCCTATATGCAAGCTGAGCCCTAATCATTAACAATACCCAGTGTTAGAGTGGGTTGGCTTAATCATAATATGAGGATGAAGTAACTGGTAGCCAGATTGCAGGAATGCCTCTTGAAGTATATGGAAACATGGTATACATGAATTGATTTCTCTAGTTCAACTAGACTTCAGTCCTTCCTCTGTCTTCTTGCAACCAATGGTAGATGGCGCAAAGGTGGATGAAACTGGGAAATCAAAATGACAGCATGAATGTTTGTTGCACTGGGGGACACAGACAGGCAGATTCAGGATTGGCAGGCAATAAGAAAGGCAGCTCCCAGGAGATAAAAAAATCTTTGTACAAAACCAAACACAGTCACAGAGCGCCACTCTAAGTGCAGTATACAGCTGCAAGAAAAAGTATGTGCAGGAGAACTTGAGGCCATCTGTCTACCAGCTGAAGCTCAACAGAAGATGGGTGTTGCAACAGGACAATGACCCAAAGCATAGAAGTAAATCAACAGAATGGCTTAAACAGAAGAAAATACGCCTTCTGAAGTGGCCCAGTCAGAGTCCTAACCTCAACCGATTGAGATGCTGTGGCATGACCTCAAGAAAGCGATTCACACCAGACATCCCAAGAATATTGCTGCACTGAAACCGTTCTGTAAAGAGGAATGGTCAAGAATTACTCCTGACCGTTGTGCACGTCTGATCTGCAACTACAGGAAATGTTTGGTTGAAGTTATTGCTGCCAAAGGAGGTTCAACCAGTTATTAAATGCAAGGGTTCACATACTTTTTCCACCTGCACTGTGAATGTTTACAATGTGTGTTCAATAAAAACATGGCAACATTTCATTCTTTGTGTGTTATTAGTTTGAGCAGACTGTGATTGTCTATTGTTGTGACTTAGATGATGATCAGATCACATTTTATGACCAATTTGTGCAGAAATCCATATCATTCCAAAGGGTTCACCTATTTTTCCTGCAGCTGTACATTAAAAACATCTGTTTATTCAGACAATTGACTGAAATCTGAAAACTGCTTTAACACGTTGGTCCTAGTATAGCAGGTCTGATATGCGCTTTATGTCCATCACACTGTAAGTTGCCAATTGTCTGAATAAACAGATGTTTTTAATCTCTACTGCACTTACATTGCTGCTCCGTGTCTGCGTTCTTCCTCTGTCTACTACAGTTAGCTACTATCGATACTCAAGGAAACTAATAGGTCATCTCCCTGCCAGATACCCTTCCTCTTTTCTTTCCATCTTTTGTCTCTATTTTTATCCTTTACGTTATTTCCTCTTCATATTTTCTGACTCTCCTCCTTTATCCACTCAAGGTGATGGAGATAATAGGTGCCTTACCCCTTAACATGTATAGGGGTCATATAATCCAGTTGCATTGTGACATTTTGCCTTTTTAGGTTGCTTCATAATCATTAGGAAATGTGATGCAAAAGTTTGTAATATATCTCATTTGGCTTCATTACTAATGATCGTACTGGCCTATTGTCTCGTGGAACCTTCTGTAGTAACATTTGACTTTTCTTTATGTGCATTTATGTCAAGAAGATGCTTATTGAAACAAATTATTTTTATTTTTTTAACCTAATTCTTTTAAACAAAAAAGCCTTTACACTTTCTTTAGAAAAGTTTTAGTTAATGAGGTGATGGGTTAGAACCGCTGCCAGGTTTTTGTTGTTGGGAAAATAAATTTAATAAAAATTCTCCCTCTCTTCCTCCTTATCTTCAGGAACTTCCCAGTGTGGATCCCCAAAACTAAATTTAGGAGTATCAATCGATTAATATCTGATTGAGTTTGGCAGAGAGGTAATCCCAAAATTAGGCTGGCAGTATTGTGGCAACCATGGAGCGAGGGAGACCTAGCTGTACCCATTTGTTTTTACAAATCCTTTTATTCCAGTCAGTTGTTTTTTGTCCATATTTGTTGACCACTCCTTTTTATGATGCTGCTGTGTGTCACTGGAGGCAACAATTGTTGGCTCTCATTTGGTGCATTTGGGATTGAAATCTCCACATACCCTGGTGGCTTCCATATGCTCTACTATCAGAGCTTGGCAGATGACATGGAGGCCAGAAAGTAAGCGTTGCATACTAGCACCTTTATGTTAAACTTACCTGAAAACGAAGCCCTCCCGTGCCAAGTCAGCGCTTTATCTTCACCTGTCTTGCTTCTGGGGAGTCACCATTCACAGCACAGGGCTCTGAAGGAGTGGCACAGGCGGCTGTTCCTTCAGAGCGCATGCGCCAGTGATGTCTCTGGCTGCATGCAATGTAGTTATCGCCTAAACGGTGCCCATTTGGGAGATATTTACACTACCTATAGGTAAGCTTTATTATAGGCTTACCTACAGGTAATAGCAAGAGATGGAAGTGTAATTCCTTTTTAACAGAGGTGTTCCCCTCTATTTATAAGCAACTGTTTACAGAAACCAGTAAGCTCCCGCTGCCCTGTCATAACGCCTGAGTTAATGATGTCCCCCAGATTAACAATAACAATTGGGACTACATATGAGAGGCTCCTTGGATGTTGTTTCGGGCAATCAGGGTGTACCTTGTTTGTCCTTACGGATAGACCCCATAAGGGGATGGCCGCGTCTGCTGCGACCATTTCCAGATGGATCAGACAGACGGTGGTGCAGGCCTATTCCATTAAGGGTCAGGATCCTCCTTTCCCTGTTAAGGCACATTCTACGAGGGCGCTTAGTGCCTTCTTGGCCGCCTGTCATCAGGCGTCAGTGATGCAGGTATGCAAGGCAGCCACATGGTCGTCTGTGCACACTTTCACAAAATTTTATAAGGTGGATGTGTTGGCATCTGCGGATGCTTCTTTTGGTCGCAAGGTTTTGCAGGCTGCTGTTAGGGAGGTTTAGTCCTTTTTTGAAGGTGAATTTGTTATTTTTATCAGGTGAGCTCCAGTTGTTCCTGCTTGAGCTCTTATTTTGCCTGGTTATGTTTAGCCTTTTGTGAAGTGTTTTTTTTTTTCTTCGTCACGAGAAGGACCCAGCCTACAGGACGCTGTTCCTTGCTGGATGCATTGGGACTTTAGATTATACAGTACCTGCCCGGGAAGGTTAAGTGGTGTTTGTGAGGTCAAATCTTTGCACTTCCAGTGGTTTTTGGGAAGCTTTGATCTTACTATTTCAGTTACTGAATAAGGAATATGCTGCCTTAATTGTGGGCACAAATTAGATACTACAATAAGATCGTCATCAGCACCATGAACCATTTATTGAATCATCATTAACTTGAGCTGCATATGCCTGTTACACCTCCGGCGCTTGCCGGACAGACTTAATCTGCTCTGCCTTTGTCTCAATGGGAATGTCGGTCTTGATTGGTCTTTCTAGCCTTGAGGAAGCATAGCTGCAAAACGTGTTGGCTTGCTGGGGACCCCTAGACCGCCTACAACAGAGACCATTATATTATTGATTATCGTGTCACTGATATGTGGCACTGATATTTGGCACTGATACGTTGCACTGGTGGACACTGATTCGGGGCACTGATACGTGGCACTGGTGGACACTGATTCGGGGCACTGATACGTGGCACTGGTGGACACTGATTCGTGGCACTGGTGGGCAGTGGCACTGGTGGACAGTGATACGTGGCACTGGTGGGCAGTGGCACTGGTGGACACATACGTGGCACTGGTGGGAAATGAGGAAATGAGTAAAAAAAAAACAGAGAAGGGGAATCAGGTCACAACACATCATATTCTGATTGGCCAAACACAAAGTCTTCTGTCATATAAGTCGCGGTAAAATCGCAGTAAAAAGTCGCTCCGACATGGGGCGACTTATGGTCGCGGCAGTGTGAACCGGCTCTTATCATAATGCAGTGTCATAAATGTGATCGTCCCTTCTTATTGGCCATTAAAACCCCATCTTTCTCTTTTTTTTAATTTTTGGATATTAATATATTTTGGGAGTGCCCAGCCATTCGGCATTACTGGAAGGAGATCTCAACTTGTGTCCAATCCATTACTATCGCTCCTAATGCAGAAGTATGTCACTTGAGCCTGGTAGACTCGCTAGCTCTCATCAAAATCATTCTTTGCTCACCTTGTATTTCTACGCCAGTAAACTCATTATTTTTTCTTGGAAAAAGGCCTTGGCACCAAGGTTGACTGCTATATTTATCAGTGTTTTACTGATGTTATACCTTTCTCGGTATGTATTTCTCCCTGCCAGCTATTGCCAAGGAGATCTTTAATCCTTGATTTGTATGTACATGATGTAAATCCGAGGGTGTTCTGCTTATAGTTAGGACTTTGATTTTGCTGTCATAGCTAATGGTGCTGTTTCCCAATTGTGAATTGTTTTTTTTTTTTTCTCTTTTGTATTGTCTGCTGTTTTGTATGATGTGTATGCTGTTGCAAAAATAATTTTTTTAAATAAAAAAATATTTAGCAGGGTCACCAGAACAGGGATAGTTTGGAAAACTTGAAATGGGGTACTTGTTCTGGTGACAGCTGTCTAGGAGTTGATAACCCTCGGTTTAGAAAGATTTTTTGGTCACTTTCCGTTTGTCTTTAGGACAGAAAGTGAAAGGAAGTCTCACAGATGGGGCATAGAGGTAAAAAACAACCTGACAAATTTTAACCCTTCCGTACTTTATCAGATGTGGACAAATGGCTTTAGATATACTTGAAATGCAGGCTATATTTTCTTATAAAATTGATTTTGTAGCCTTTTATTCTGCAGAACACCTACCACTGTTAGTTATGCCAGGACTCCAAAATCAAGGTGCAACATCTGGCTTCGCTCACATTGGAGCTACAAGTTGCACCCTATTGTCAGCAATGGTCATGTTCAAATTGGTGCGATGTCGACTTTGCGGCACTGCATTGATTTGAAAAAGTAGTTCCTGCACTACTTTTTGGCAATTTCGAGTGCGACTTGCATAGACATCTGTGCATGAAGATGCCCAGATGTCTTCAAAGTCACACCTGAAGTCGCACTGACATGCAGCTTTGAAATTGTGTGATATTAGATGAAGTCACGCGATTTCAAAGCTGCATTTAATGTGAATGAGGGCTCATCCGTATAGAGTTTTAGGTTTACTGGTCCTTGATAAGGATGTATGTAATGAATTAAACGTCAGACAGAGCATATAGGGCTTGGTTTTGGGCTTATCAACACAGAAAACAAATACAATCTATTATACTGTGATGTTTCACACGGCCTTACTGATTAAATATAGTGCTTACAATGTTAACCTATATTAATGCTTGTGTGTATTTGCAGGAGATAAATGTATTACGGTGGGAAATGGAGTTTGACCAGGTGAGGCTGAAAAACCTGGAGGAGTCCTGGAAGGAAAAATATGAACGGTAGGTCTATATAAAGGGCTCAGTGATTTTAAAAGCCAAAAATAAAACTTTACCAGAAGAAGTCCACCTTCTTCTACTTGGATCTACTTTAAAAGTATAACTAAAGGCAAAACTTTTTTTTTATCTTTACTTTTTCATTCATTTTGAATAGCGTAGAGACGGATTAAAACACTTGTCAGGTTTTACTGCTGTCTGTAATAATAAAGTATTACACATTTTTATTACTTATTATTTGTTTGCTAGGTTCCTATGCTTAACCCTTCAGATATGTTGATTGGTGCAATAATTCAAGGAACTCAAAAGTAGTATTATAAAAAAATGAACTTGCTTCGCTTGGTTAAAGATTTATTACAGATGATAAAGTTGATACATGCAGCATCATTCAAGTCCAGGGGAACCCATAATTTAATTCAAATTTACCAGACATGACAGTCCTCTTTTCCCATGCACTCTGTCGAAGCCCTAGGACAGTGATGGCGAACCTTGGCACCCCAGATGTTTTGGAACTACATTTTCCATGATGCTCATGCACTCTGCAGTGTAGTTGAGCATCATGGGAAGTGTAGTTCCAAAACATCTGGGGTGCCAAGGTTTGCCATCACTGCCCTAGGAGAACTCAATTAGTCGCTACTGTATATACCTTTCATGTTGAGGGGCCTCCTGTCTCTGAAATACAGTGAGTATGGAAAATAATCGCCCCTTTTTTAAAATGATCACATTCTGTTGCTTTGTAGCCTAAAAATGAAGACAGACAGTTTTTAGTTTATCCAGCTGTATTTGTGCAACTTAGAACATCCAAGTGAAAGATATAACACCAACATGTCAGAAAAAAAATAAAAACAATTCAAAAAACGTAATCACTGAGTTGGAAAAAGGATCACCCCCTTGTGTCCCAAACTTTGGGTTGTCATCTGAACAGGAATAGAGGGGAAATCTTCCAATGGGGACACTTGATCTAGTGACCTCCTGCAATTCCCTCACTTTAGAGGGATTTACTTCTACTTCCCATTTTGATGGTGGAACAGGAAGTGAAGGGAAATCTCCTCAATAAGACAAACTGTCTGACAAAAATCTGAAAGGGTTATAGCCCTCCCTTACCTAATTAAACATGAAAAAAATATGTTGCCTTTAGCAAAATGGACTGACAGATCGCCCATGTGAAAGGTGCCTAATACAAAATCCCTATGTACTCTATCCTGCATACCATTCAAGAGAATCTGTTACATTTTGGTTCTGCTTTGCTTAAATTTAACAATTAAGCTTACATTGTAGAGCATTGTTGAAAAGATTTTGAAATAGAACATTGCTTCAGGAACAATATTTGTCGAATGTACAAAAGTGTTTGATCTAATGACTCACCATTTCATATGCAGGTCCCTCTCTGATACCAAGGCTTGTGAAAAGTCTTATTACATATAATACACATTAGTTCTCTCTCTGTGACAGCTATGGTTTTACGTTTGTGTAGAACATTCCACAAAAAATTATTATGCAAAATAACCTCTGATTTTGATGTCGTTTTTCAGGGTACATTGTGAAAACACCGCTCTGAAAGAGAGCCTGGAGTTACGGAGCAATGAAGTAAAAGCCCTAAAAGCTGAAAACACGAGTAAGATTCTAGATTCTTGGCTGCACATTAGGCTGTCCTTTTTGCTAGGTGCTTTGGTATGGCTGACCAGTAATAGAAGTTTCTAAATTATTTTGGAAGAAGTCACCTAATGCACTTTACAGTTACATTACCACAATAGGACACTATTGCCTGCATTATCCTGTATAATATCTTGTTCATTGTGTCCTTTTAAAGAAAATGCAATCACTGGTGGGAATATTGGCTTAAAGCCTGACTTTTTAAAGGCCTCGTTCACACGGGTGAGTTCGGGTACCCACACCCCCACATATGTAGCTGTGGCTTCATACATTTCAAACAGGGTGCCCAGCAAGCGCATCTGTTAGTGCAGTAAAATTTTTTGGGCAAGCTTGGCCGAATCAAACTATTTAAAGGGACATTAAACCTGGAGTTTGACTTTAATGACACCCTGAAAAGCATAACCAGATCAACCTATACCCTAGGAGAATAGAAGCAGTGATTAGTTACAGGGTGTGAAAAGTAAAGCAAAAAAGCTTTAGGAGTTGTTGACCTTGCCAATAAGGGATATTTTCAGTGCAAGTTACAAAATAAAAATGGTTGATACCTTAGGTGCAGCTATAGGCAGCAGCCCTATTTCCTTTAACACTGTGGGGTTGAGTCATGAAAACTATCAAAAAACATACATGGCTCATAATTGTTGCAGATGTACATTGATGATCATGTTCAGTAATGTCGTTTTCACAGGGGAGGATTGGGGGGTAGTTCTGATGGACAGAACCAGTGTTGTCAACTGTCAGTATTTTTACTGGCAGCCAGTAAAAAAACAGCACTTTTCTCCTTCCAGTTAAATTCCAGTGACCTGAAAAGTTTGCCAATAAAAAATATGGCTGTGACGCTCGGCTTGGAACTGCGCATGTGCATTTCCGGCCCAGGGCTGGCCAAGGCCAACTGAGTGCCTGCTACAGTGTGTTCTGGTGGGTCTGGCGGAGGTGGTGCCTGAGTGTGTAGTGTGATGTCATGGTGCAAGGGAGCTGAGAGGAGCGGCCAGAGCCTTATTAACTGATCTGCAGGACTTGAGCAAGGCAAGCTGGGAGCAGGACTGTCAGTGCTGTTTGGACTGGAGTGGACTGAAGGGACCACCTGGCATGGAGAAGACTGTCAAGGTGATTAAGGAGGGGACGTGTAATGACGGTGATCTGTGCTGCTGCACACTGCTGTCAGTGTCACTGTGACAGTCAATTTCATGAGTGTGTGTGCCGCCCATTCTAATTTCTTGCCCTCCTGAGTCCTGTCCCTGAGGTATTACTATATTGAAAATTAAATAGGAAATGTTTTTTGCCTTAATATCTACCTTTAAATCACATTGCCAATTGCATATTGTACTTGTTTGTAGCCTAAATACTGAAATTTGCACTTAAAACTGCAATTTTTCAACTTTTGGAAATGCCAGTAAAAACTTGGCTGTGCCAGTAAACTTTGGGTGTCTTGTCAGTAAATTTCAATCTGGTAGGGGGGGTGTCCACACTGGACAGATAGAACACCTTGTTGTTCTGAGCTCATTCTGGTAGCTGTATATTTAAACTGATTCCAAAAATGATGTCTGAATTTTTTATAGAGTGTATCATTCTTGCTGCTAGCGTAAGAAAACCTCCACCTGATGGCTAATCTATGGTCCACCATGGCTTCTACATAACTCTTTGTGATGGATGAACCTGTTGTGTTGCTAAACGATTCTTTTAGTGGCTAACAGACGTTGACCTTGCATTGCATTGGTTAGAGTATTTCAGGGCTAGCCTACATTAAAAGCCTCCTCCTTCCCTATTGTGCAGCATCTTCTGGTGGCTAGTAACCATAGGCATATACCTAATAAACACGATATAAAGGTGAATTGCAGTTTTCCCTTCTACACATGTTGCCCATGCTGTACTCCTCAGCCAACCAATATTAAGGTCACCGGCACAAGATACGATCAATCTCTGTGTCCCTTCTTATACACTTCTCAGGCTGCAGCTATGTGATTCCACTAAAAATGAATACTCTATGTGATATAAAAAATGCAAAAGTGAGCCCTGCCCACCTTAATACATTTCGATATTATCAGATCCGTCTACTTCGTGATAAGTGATTACCATCAATCTAAATCTCATATAAATCAAATGTACAGTGCAACCACACCAAAAACAATGGTAATGGTATGACTTCAAATGTCCATCAGTGCAATCCTGTATGTGCTTCTTAGTGTCCATATGCCATTAACTTCCTCTCTTCCAATCTGCTCAGCATGCTTATACACCATAGAAAAAAAGTGCTTATCCTCCACCATGCAAAAATCTCAATCATCAGATACCAATTAGTAAAAAGCATCATCAATCTCCTTTGCCCTCTCCAGTTCACCAGGGATCCTTGCCTATTAGGATAATCCTCCCCTCTCAGTCAATCATGCAATTGAAAAAGGCCATCATTGCACAACATGTGTATTTTGTATTAAAACCAACATCCATGTGTCAAATGATTACTCACATGTTACTGTGCCTCTGAGCCAGCATGCGTTCCAATGTGTCTCAACCAGGGACCAGATATGACATGCGTGTTGCCCCGCTATGTCTCAACGGGTTTTGCATAAATAGTGCTTCATCAGGAAGCTGATTGATTTATATGAGATTTGGATTGATGGTAATGACTTATCACAGAGGGATGTGATAACCCTGAAATGTATTAAGGTGTACTTACCAGCTAGCCCGAGCCTGACCTTGTTAACATATTTTCCATTTCTTTATCTTGTATTGTATTTACACCTGTTGTCTCCGCTCTCCAGTTATAAGTCAGCAGCGTCAGGAGCTTCTTGCAATGCTTGATGTGAAAGAGCAGAAAATGTTCCAGGACAATATGTCTCTTGATAAAAGTAGTCTGGCAGAGGTAACTGCACTTGAAGTAAGTCTTCTGTTATGAATATATTTTTTAACTGACTTGTCTGTCTTAGTCATGATAACAGCATTGACACAACTTTCCCATGTATATGTTAATCATTTATTATTGGAAACAGAAGGACATTTTATCAAAGTAGGTACAGAGTAAATCAGTAACAAATGTTAAAGTTGAATTTCAGGCAAAAGTTTTTGATAGAATGATAAAGGGTTAAAAATGTTTGTCAGATTTGTATTGCGGGTTGTGCTCCGGTTCGGGAGATTTCCCTGCTCTTCCTGTCAGAAAACACAACATGATGTGAGATAGAAGCTCCCACAATGAGAGTTTTCACCAGAGCAGGTGCCTACATTGGGAGATTTCACGCTACCCTCTCTTACCTGAAATGCCTATCAACATTTCTTTCCACTTTGCTTGCTATCCCAATGGCATGCATTGCCCTTACAGGAAATGAGCGAAGATGCCCAGTAAAAAAAAAAAAAAATTTTACCCTACTTGAAAAGAAACCACTCCTATTTGACCCATGAATGGAAAAGTATCGTCTGGAATTCCTCTTTAACCACTTCCATACAGCTGAATGTCATATGATGTCCTGGGCTTTCAGTGGCGATAACTGAATGATGGGTGCAGCTACAGGCATCATTCAGAGATCTTTTTTTTCTGCCAGCGAATCCCTGCTCAATAAAAACAATCATAGCTGCAGTTCAGCCACTTGATTGTTTTTATAGGCGGCGGGAGGAGACATTCCAACCCCCCCGCCACTTTCCGGTGCTTCTACCCGCTCGCTCGTGCAATCAGCGTGACGGAGAAGAAATCCGCGGGGCGGCGGAAGTTTACCAAAGAGCTGACTGAGGACCAGGTGGTCCCTAGTCATCTCTATGATCCTTCGAGGCCGGGCGCTACGTTATGACGTTACGTCCAGCCACAGCAGTTGTAATCACTGCCATGTGTTCGGCTGGAAAGCCTGAGATTGTGTTTTTTTTTTTTTTTCTTTATCTTAGGCTTTTCCAGGTTATAGACCCCAGATCTCTCCATAAATAGGACCTGGCATGCCCCATTCCCTTTTACAAGGGATGTTTACATTCCTTGTAATAGGAATACAAGTGATAACATTTATAAAGGTTAAGTGAAAAAATAAAATAAACAACAAATAAAATTAAAGTGCCCCCGTCCCCTCGTGCTCACATGCAGAAGCCAGCGCATATGTAGGCCGCGTCCACATATGTAAAAGGCGTTCAAACCACACATGTGAGGTATCGCCGTGAATGTGAGAGCGGGGGCAATAATTCTAGCACAAGACCTTCTCTGTAAAGCTGGATACACACTATAAGATTTTCTGAAGACTTTTTCCTTCAGATTTACCTTTTCTATGTAGTGCAAGGGCCTGCCTGATTGCATACAAATTGAAAGTGTTTAGGTTTGACCTCATATATTATATGGTTTTGGTAAGTCTGAAGGAAAAAGTCTTCAGAAAATCTTATAGTGTGTATGGCCCATAACTCTAAACTGGTAACCTATAAAATTTTTAAAGCGTAGCCTATGGAGATTTTTAAGTACCAAAGTTTGGCGCCATTCCATGAGTGTGCGCAATTTTAAAGCATGACATGTTAAGTATCTATTTACTCTGCGTAACATCTTGCACATTATACAAAACGATTGGGTTAACTTTACTGTTTTTTGTTTTTCTTTAACTCATGAAAGTGTGTTTTTGTTTTTTTTTTTTTAAATCACGTTTGAAAAATTGCTGCGCAAATACAGTGTGACATAGAAAATTACATTGACCGCCATTTTATTCCCTAAGGTCCTGCTAAAAAAAAATACACTGCTCAAAAAAATTGAAGGAAGCCTTTTTTAATCTGATTATAGCATCAAGTCAGTTAAAGTCCTTGGATATTGATCTGCATAGTTAACCACTTTACCACCGGAGGATTTTGCTGTCTTACGTCCAGGCCACTTTTTGCGATTCGGCACTGTGCGACTTTAACTGACAATTGCGCGGTCATGCAACACCGTACCCAAACTAAATTTACGTCCTTTTTTTCCCACAAACAGAGCTTTCTTTTGGGGGTATTTGATCACCTGTGCGATTTTTACTTTTTGCGCTATAAACAAAAAAAGAGCGACAATTTTGAAAAAATAACAATATTTTTCACATTTTTTTTTATATGAAATTCCCCCCAAAAAAATGTAAAAATCAAAATTTTTTATCATTTTAGGCCAATTTGTTTTCTGCTACATATTTTTAGTAAAAAAAATCGCAATAAGCGTATTTTGATTGGTTTGCGCAAAAGTTATTGCGTTTACTAACTAAGGGAAAGATTCCTGTCATTTTTGGTGTTTTTTTTTTTTTTTAACTAGTAATGGCGGTGATCTGCAATTTTTTTTTTTTTTTTGTGGGACTGTGACATTGCGGCGGACATTTTTGACACTTTTGGGGGTACCAGTGACATTACTACAGTAATCAGTGCTATACATATGCACTGTTACTGTAAAAATGACACTGGCAGGGAAGGGGTTAATTTTTATTGGTGATCAAGGGGTTAATGTATGCCTGGTGCTTACTGACGTGTGTGGGGGGAGGTGACTGAGTGACACAGGGACAGATCGCAGGTTTAGCTATGCTGAACCCTGCAATCTGACCCTGTCTGTCACTTAGGACAGTGGTCCTCAACCCTGGTCCTCAGGGCCCACTAACAGGCCAGGTTTGCAAGATAACTGAAATCTATCCCAGGTGATATCATTTGCTGCTCAGTGATTGCAGTACTCTAGTCTGCATCTCCCCAAGGCAATACTTAAAATCTGGCCTGTTAGTGGGCCCTGAGGACCGGAGTTGAGGACCACTGACTTAGGAGATCCGCCTGCTTGTGTTTACACAAGCGGGCGGATCTCCACACTGGATTTCTCGACGATTGGGGAAGAGCGGCGGTGATCACCGCCGCTCCTCCCCTGGCCCGACTCCCGCTGTAACTGAATACAGGGGGAGCGAGACTCCGGCGGCGCGCGTGAGCCGCCCACAAGGGGAGGAGTCCAGCGACGTAGGTCTACGTCGCTGGACGGGAACAAGCCACTTTGCCGCAGTACATTCAACGTGACTGGTCGGCAAGTGGTTAAGTAGCAAAGGGGGAGGGATGTTAATCAGTTTCAGCTGCTTTGGTGTTAATAAAATTAACAATAGGTGCACTAGATGGGCAACAATGAGGCGACCTCCAACACAGGAGTGGTTTTACAGCTAGAGGTCACTGACTTTTTTTTTCCCTACTCATCTTTTCTGACTGGTTTTCACTAGTTTTGTGTTTGGCTAGAGTCAGTGTCACTACTGGTAGCATCAGGCAATCCCTGGACCCTATATAGGTTGCACAGGCAGTCCAACTCCTCCAGGATGGCACATCAATACGTGCCATTGCCAGTAGGTTTGCTGTGTCTCCCAGCACAGTCTCAAGCGCATGAAGGAGATTACAGCAAACACGCAATTACTCTAGGAGAGCTGGACAGGGCCATAGAAGGTCCTTAACCCATCAACAGGGCCGGTATTTGCTCTTTGTGCAAGGAGGAACAGGATGAGCACTGCCAGAGCCCTACAAAATGACCTCCAGCAGGCCACTGGTGTGAATGTCTCTAACCAAACAATAAAAACCGGCTTCATGAGGGTGGCCTGAGGGCCCAATGTCCTTTAGTGAGCCCTGTGCTCACTGCCCGGCACTGTGGAGCTTGACTGGCATTTGCCATTGAACACCAGAATTGGCAGGTCAGCCACTGGTGCCCTGTGCTTTTCACAGATGAGAGCAGGTTCACCCTGAGCACACGTGACAGATGTGAAAGGGTCTGGAGAAGCCATAGAGAACGTTATGCTGCCTGTAACATCGTTCAGCATGACCGGTTTGGTGGTGGGTCAGTGACAGTCTGGGGAGGCATATCCATGGATGTCACTTGCCTGATGAAGGGGCCATGCGTGGCTGTGATGTATTGCTACATATCTATTATGTGACCACTAAATAAAGCTTTGGACCCTTTTGAGGAATCCTTGCTGGTGCTGATTACATTTCTTCACTTTGAGTAACCACGGTTTCCAACTTATGGTCATTACAGCACCCAGCATCACTGAACTGCCAGTTATCTTAAATGTGTGCGTGGGGAATATTGCGTTTCAATATGCATGGAGGGATGCACACACCTCTACAGGCTAGACAATGGCACCCTGACTGCCATTAGGTATTGGGATGAAATCCTTGGATCCATTATCAGACCCAAGCTGGTGCAGTGGGTCCTGGGTTCCTCCTGGTGCACAACGATGCCCGGCCTCATGCGGCGAGACTATGCAGCCAGTTCCTGGAGGTTGAATGGATTGATACCATTAAATGGCCCCCGCGCTTGCCTGATCTAAATCCAATAGAACACCTCTGGGACATTATGTTTTGGTCCATCCAATGCCACCAGGTTGCACCTCAGTCTGTTCAGGAGGTCAGTGATGCCCTGGTCCAGATCTGGGAGGAAATACCCCAGGACACCATTTGTCTTCTCAACTACTGAGTGCCATTTTGAGTTGCTGCAATGAAATTTCAGCAAAATGGTGTCTGCTGATCATTTTTTTTTTTTTTTCCATCAAATAATGTGGTATCCTTTCATTCCTAACACATTACCCAGTCCATATCAGTATAAATATCCAGCATGATATTTTTCCCCAATAAGATCTGATGTGTTTTCCAAAGTGTTCCTTTCCTTTTTTTCGAGTAGTGTATATTGGTCCGGTATGGAAGCGGTTAACTACAACATTTTTTTTCCCCAATTGACTTGTAACTTTTTTGGTTTTCTGCCCACTTTAAGGCCCCTTTCACACATACAGTCCGTTCAGTTCATCAGTTCAGTCACGTCAAATGTATCAGTTTTTCATCCGTTTTTCATCCGTTTTGCATCCGTTTTTCATCCGTTTTTCATCCGTTTTTCGTCAGTTGTCATCCGTTTTTCGTCAGTTGTTATCTGTTTTTCATCCTTTTTTCATCCGTTGTCATCAGTTGACATCAGTTTTTCATCCGTTGTCATCAGTTGACATCAGTTTTTCATCCGTTGTCATCCGTTTTTCGTCCGATCCGTTTTTTTGACGGATGAAAAATAGGGCATTCATCCGTTCAAAAAAACGGACATTGATGGAAGAAGATGAAAACGGATGTTAACTGATGATCATCAGTTGTCATCCGTTTTTACATAGAGATGCATTGATGTCCGTTTTTCATCCGTCAACGGATGGATGAAAAACGGACAAACGGACAGCATGTGTGAAAGGGGCCTAAAGGTTTTGAAACTGTATGCATACTTTAATATTTGCCACATGTATCATGTGTTCAGCAGTGATTTTTCACTTCTCATCTAAGATTGTCCGTGAAGCAAGGGGTCATTCACATCAAAAGCTGCTACATCGCTGAAAAAATGTAATACTGTTGCAGCTTACCCGTCCTTAGGGACGTTGCCTGCAATTTTTTTATTTTGGCAAGTCCTTTTCTCTTTAGTTTTACCTCATGATCCCTGCCAGTAACACACATCTTGTTCTAAAATGATAATGCTCACTTACTGTACCAGATCTTTGGAAGAGTAATGTCAGCCTAGCACTGAAAGTGTAATTTACAGAACACCTCTCCTCTTCTCATCCCCATAATATGATGGGGAGGTTCTCTGTAGTCAATGGCTAAACTGGGCAGGACTGAGAGCACAGGAAGTTACTATCTTCTATGATAGGTATAAAACAGATAAAACAAAATACATTCAATGGCATTTTCAACAGACCAAAAGAGAGCAAGAAGTTGATTGTTAGGGTTTATCAACACTTTAACCACTTAAGCTGCGGAAGATTTTACCCCCTTCCTGACCAGGGCCTATTTTGCGATTCGGCACTGCGTGACTTTAACGGACAATTGCACGGTCGTGCGACGCTGTACCTAAACGAATTTGACGTCCTTTTTTTCCCACAAACAGAGCTTTCTTTTGGTGGTATATGATCACCTGTGCGATTTTTTTTTTTTTTTTTTTTTTTTTTTTTTTTTTTCAAAAATAACTATTTTTCACATTTTTTTTTTTTATATGAAATTCCCCCCCCCCCCCCCCCCCCCAAAAAAATGTAATAATCGAAATTTTTTAACATTTTAGGCCAATTTGTTTTATGCTACATATGTTTGTTAAAAAAAAATCGCAAAAAGTGTATTTTGATTGTTTTTTTGCGCAAAAGTTATTGCGTTTACTAACTACGGGAAAGATTTTTGTCATTTTTGTTGTTTTTTTTTTTTTTAAAGGAGTAATGGCGGCGATCTGCGATTTTTTTTTTTTTTTTTCTGTTACTGTAAAAATGACACTGGCGGGGAAGGGGTTAACTTTATTTGAGAGGGAGGGGTTAAGTGTGTCCCTAGGGGCGTGATTCTAACTGTGATTGGATGTGGCTTGATGTGTAAGAACAGAGATCAACAGTCCTACATAGTAGAACTGTATGATCTCCATTCTTACACAGGGAAGAATGACAGGCGGCTTTGTTTACTTTAGCCGCCTGCCTTTCTCCCACTGTAACGGACAATCGCGAGCCCGGGTCCACATTGGGTCAGCCGGGCACACGCGCGGGGGGGGGGTCCGTGAGCGAGCGGGAGCGCGCCTCCGACGGCACATGCTCGCTCCCTAGACCCTCCCAGGCTAGCGACATAGTCCTACGTCGCTTTGCCTGTGAGGGGCTGACCGCCGCAGTAAATAGTCGTGCGGTGGTCGGCAAGTGGTTAACTCCTACATTTAAGTTTACAGCGTGAATCATTTTTTATTTAATCTCCCTTAAAGGCAATGCCTAGGGAAAAATAATATCTAGTACACCTCTGCTACACATGCACATTTCCTCATTTTTTGTGTCTCCTTTAAAATGCTAAATGTACAGAAAAAATATCTCTTAAACCCAAAGTGTAGCTAACATTTTAAAAAAGAAAAATAAGCACAAGAGACATAACTGACAGTCAGTAGGATGTGTCCCTTGTGCTGATGTCTCTTCCTTTAGTTTAAATTCTCCTCCATGCAGACCCCCCTCCCATCCCCATTAATACAACTAATGGCCTGTTACAGGCTCTCAGCAAAAGAGCCCAGCTGGGCCATTCATAGAAGTTGTACTACAGCTTCTATGAATGAAACGGGATCTATGAATGGAGGGGATGGAGGTATCAATCATCTGCCTGTCTTGCATTCAGAGATCCTCTTTGCATATGTCTGTACTCTGAGGTGGTATTTTCATATGCAATAAAATTGTTGTCTCTAATTTGTAATAGTAGACATGTTGGAGAATGTTATCTACTTTGATATTTGTGAAATGCATTGTACATATGTTTTGTATTAATGTAAGTTGAACATACTTTGCAGCTTGCTGTGCTAGGTGCTTGTACATGTGCTACTGGAGGAGAACCCTGCTCATGTGCAAAGATGTCAGCTGCAACACGAAAACAGCTGCTTCAGCTCCGACAAGAAGTAAGTCTTTCATCTGGCCGATCCCTGTGTGTTATTCTACAGTTTCTGTTAGTTTAGGATAGACTTTCTTGCCAGACATGTATATCTCAAAACTGGTACAATGCCTTATAAAAGCACATCCATTCATATTTTAGGAATTCCATCCCCAAAGAAATTTTGACCAGCCCTTGGAGACTTTAGAAGGCATTCTGTCCCTGTGGACAGATTTATTCAAATTTTTGAAACATTCGTATCACATCTTAGACCAGGAGTTCCCAAACTGTGGGTTGGGACCCACTGGTGGGTCACGAGCTGCGTTTGAGTGGGTCGCACTGAGACAGAAATCACTGAGAGCGGGCCCGCTTAAATTGTGCTGTGCGAGCCCGCACAAATTACAGAGAGCCAGCGCAGTCAAATTGCAATGGATTCAGGATCCTGCCCACTCAGTTTACAGAGGCTGGTCTGCATTTCCCGAGAGGAGGATACTTGCATCAGTGAGTACGTATGTGGGCTGTTATGTAGGATATGTTCATGGGGTGCAGAGCCAGCTCCTCAGTCCTGCTGGCGGCAGCGGTGGTGGCTAGACTGGCAGCGGGATTCTCTCAGACTATAGCGGGCAGAGACGGCAGCCTCGGTGTCATAGGAGGACCAGGTGGCCCGGTGGTGTCAGGAGTTCATGGCAGCTTCTGTGACCCCAGTAGAGGATCTGAAGGAGAAGAGCCAGAACACCAAGACCAGCATAGAGCTCCTCATCATGGAGACTCTTGGTGAGGTGTGCTGGGCCCTGGAGAGGGCAAACAGGGGCTTCATCTTCACTGTGGACAGCTGGAAGAGGAAGGAGGGTGAGTGCCATATAGCCTGCTGATCACTGTCCTGGCGTGGTTGTTTTCTGTCTTCTGCCTACCTTATACTGTCTATGAGGGTGCTGAATACTTACAATTCTGCTTATATGCCACACATGCCACAGGTTTCTGACCCTTCACTTAGAACATCTGGCAAGTGTATTCAATAATAAATTGTCAAGTAGTAAATTGATATTTTTAATTTAACATCCCCCCTCCCTTAATAATAATGCATTATTATTTGCATTTATATAGCGCCAACAAACTCTGTAGCGCTTTTCAATATTCAATTACAAGCAAGTGGGTCCAAAAAAAATGACTGTATTGAGAAGTGGGTCTTGGCCCAAAAAAGTTTGGGAAGCCCTGTCTTAGACATAAGTAACTATATTTCTCTATCGCTCATTGACAGACGTAGTCCTCGGTGATACAGCACCTTCGGGTTATGTTGCCTCCACAGGAGCAGGACTAGACAGGAAATAAAAATGCTCTGGCCACACCCTAGGGGCAGTCCCAGAGGGTATATCCTCTCTCTCTCCGCCACAGCAAATCAGTTTTTTTCTGTCTAGTCAGGAGTAAGGACCTAGATACCTTGCTGGGATCTTCGGTCCTGGCAAGATTTTTTTCTTAAAAAGATTTTTTAGACAGCTTTTTTTCTCCAGTGTTCCTGTGAGATCTTCAAGCAAGAAAGCTGAACTGGGCGACGGGCTGGATGTTGAGATCCGGTGGTCACCCCAGTTCAGCCTATGAGCGCGTGCAGGCCATAGCTCCGCGCTGGGTCGGCCGCTGGGGGACTGACCCCGCGAGTTAAACGTCTCGCTGAAACGCCAAGGACCATGAGTCACGGCGTCCGTATTGGTCGACAGCCCTCCCGCCCCGGTGGAGAGGGGTACTTTCAGGATTTGGTGCCCGCCTGGTTCCGGTATGGTGAGTAGTATGTTCCCCATTTTCCCTTGACGGGTCTTGTGGTGAACGCGGGCCCCTCTCTGTATGGTAAGATAGAGTCCCCCTCTATCCTATAACATGGCACAGATCCCCCTACTTTGAGTGTGATTTTATGTGCAAAAAGCCAGGAGGCTTGGTTTGGGAGCTAACAATCTAATTGTATACATGTTAAAAAGATTGTAATCAGTGGCAGTCTGGGAATCTTACTGTGATAATAATAAGTACCTACCAGTCAGAAGCCACGGACATGTAGACTACCCTCCTAGTCAAACGAACGGCCATGCGGTCCGCCAGGGCCGGTACCACCAACCACGCCAAATCCCCATGCAGAGAAGGTGTTGTGTGCTCTGCAGCACACCGCTATTCGGTACAGGCCGCCGACATTTTTTTTTGCTGGATCGCACGAGCCGCCATTTTGGCGTAGCCTCGTGTCTCCAGCATGGGGGCGGCCATGTTTGAGGTGATCCAAACACCTCGTGGAGCTAGGGGAGGCGCCGGAAGGCGTGCAGAGGGGCGGAACCGCCTCCTTTCTTCCTGGGCAGCCAGCCAAAAGACTTCCTGTTTGTGAAGACAGCGCTGTAACCTGTTGCAGTTAAACTCTGAGCATCAAGTGGTGAGCCTGGGGGTCTATCTCTCTCTCTCTCTCGATCGATAGGGATCCCTAGCAGGTAACACTAAGGGGCTTTTGTGGCGCTGGGGGTCTGAAAAAAAAAAAAAGTTTTTTTTATTTAATTGAATTGTATTATCCGGGAAGTTACTGGAATAATCATGGACCCTGCCACACTAATTCCCCCACCTGTTTTCCCTTGAGGGGGCCACGGGACCCGCCGGTGCACAGAGTATGGATGCATTTACAGCAGTTTTGGAGTCTTTGGTGGCTCGGGTGGAGGCAGCCTGTCAGGGACGGGGGTCAAGGAAGCGACCCCCGCCTACCCCTATATTATCGGACACCTCTGACTCAGATTCAGAGATGGTCACTGCAGCTGCAGGTCCCTCTGCAAGGGCTGTTACCTCAGGTAAAGCTCCCTCAGACAGTGAGGAGGACGTTCCTTCTCCCACTATAATTCAGGAAGAAGCATTGGTGGACGCACTAGTTGTGGCAGTGCGGGAAACCTTAAGACTTGAGGTTTTACCGGCAGAGGCAACTGAAACAGAGATTCCCTTTGGTACTAACAAGCCCATCAAAACGGTGAAGGTTTTTCCTGTACCCAAGTGTTTTGGGAATAAAATTAAAGGAGAATGGGAGCATTCTAAGCGTACCTTTACGATTTCCAAGCGTATTGCTAGACGCTATCCATTTGAGGAATCCTTCATTAAGAAATGGACGGTACCACCAGTGGTGGATCCACCTATTTCCAGGCTGAATAAAGCCACGGTTATCCCAGTGGAGGACACTTCGTCCTTTAAGGATCCGGTGGATCGGAAGATGGAAGCAGAGTCCCGCACTATCTTCTCTCTGATAGGGTCAGCATTTAGACCAGTAATTGTTATTGGTCTAGTTTCCCAGACACTTACGGAATGGGCAAGATTGGTACGCCAAGACCTTAGGGGAAAAGATATTCCCCAGGAAACATCTGATTTGATGGAACAGATTATACAAGGGCTACAGTTTATCTGTGACGCAGCCTTGGACACTACTCCCCTATTAGGGCATGCATCTATGTCAGCGGTAATCCTCAGACGTGTGCTGTGGTTAAAATGCTGGTCAGCTGACCTAGGTTCCAAAAAGACCTTGACGAATCTCCCCTTTCAGGGGAATCGTCTATTTGGGGCCACCCTAGATGAAATCATTAAGGATGCCACTGGGGGCAAGAGCACTTTTTTGCCACAGGCTGCTAAAGCTAAGGGACCTCGCAACAAGCGAAGACCTTTCTTTACCGCCCATAAAGGGTTCGTACGCCCGGCTGGAACAAGCGGGAAAGGCAAGACTCCTCCAGGAGGGTTCAAGAAAGGCTGGTCGGACAAACGGAGGACCGACTCAGCCAAACCCGAAGCAAAGGATTACACAGCCTGAAGGTGCGCCCCCACCCGGGTTGAGGGTGGGGGGACGTTTTCACCGGTATTCAGGACATTAGATCGAGCATCGACTACTACTACCGGTGCGATTCTTCCCTTCCAACATTTAAGTACTACAGAGAGCGGTAGTCACCGTTCCCTGAATAGATCTTTTCCTTTACCTTTTCCTAAGATTAGTCTCTATTCCCCACAGGAATCGGATCTGGTTGACCAGACAGACCAAGAAGCCTCTAGCCGGGTGACTTCGGTCCCTGAGGTTCAACCAGAAAAGATCACCCTTCCTGATAGGAATCAGGTATCTGATAAATGTGTGGGAACAGAAAACGACCAGACTTTCTCGGATGGTCGGGGCCAGATAGCTCTAGGGATGCCTGGCTCAGATCCAGTCAGCGCCAGTGGTCCTAGAAATTCTAGGCTGGCCTCGTCAAGCCGGCCTGGCCGACTTGGACATGCTAGTCGCAGACGTTCCGTGGGAACTTTGTCTCAGGGAATGTCTGTGGTCTCAAGGACCAATTTACCATCATGCTTTACAGTCGCTGGTTTTAATGGCCTGGCCATTGAGACCCAAGTACTGAAGGACAGAGGGTTGTCAGCTTCAGTCATTCCTACCCTTATTAAAGCCAGGAAAGCGACTTCCAGCAAGGTCTATTATCACACATGGAAGACTTATATTGCGTGGTGCGAATCTTTAGGATTTCCTCCACGTACCTATTCGGTGACTCGAATATTGGCCTTTTTGCAAAAAGGGGTTGAGCAGAAACTAGCTTTGAGCACCATCAAGGGTCAAGTTTCAGCATTAGCAATCTTCTTTCAGAAACTTTTAGCTACCAAGTCCTTGGTGCGGAATTTCATCCAGGGGGTGCGGCACCTGGCTCCACCAGTCCGCACGCCCTTACCGCCCTGGGATCTTAATTTAGTTTTGTCGGTTCTACAGAAACCTCCCTTTGAAAACATCAGGGAGATTCCCTTGCTTACTTTATCCCAGAAGGTGGCCTTCTTGGTGGCTATCACTTCTGCTCGCAGGGTGTCAGAACTGGCTGCATTATCATGCCAGTCCCCATACCTAGTGATTCATAGGGATAAGGTAGTACTTCATCCTAAGCCATCCTTTCTTCCTAAGGTGGTTTCAGATTTTCATCTGAATGAAGATATTGTACTACCTTCCTTGTGTCCTCAGCCCAATCATCATCGGGAACATGCGTTGCATTCCTTGGATGTGGTTCGGGCAATCAGGGTATACCTGAAAGCTACGGAATCATTCCGTAAGACGGATTCACTTTTTGTGATCACGGATGGCCCCAGAAAGGGGTTGCCTGCATCTGCCGCGACCATTGCCAAATGGATTAGACAGACGGTGGTACAGGCTTATTCTATTAAGGGTCAGAGTCCTCCGTTCCCTGTTAGGGCGCACTCCACTCGAGCGCTCAGTACTTCCTGGGCCTTTCGCCATCAGGCGTCAGTGGTCCAGGTATGTAAGGCGGCCACCTGGTCGTCGGTACATACCTTTACAAAATTCTATAAAATTGATGTGATGGCATCGGCGGATGCCTCATTTGGCCGCAAGGTTTTGCAGGCCGCAATTTGAGGAGACCGGTGGTCTACCTCGAGGGTTTTTTTCTGTTTGAAAAATTTCTTTTTGTTGAGTCTCATCATTAAGGATGAGCATTGTAAACTTCTAGTTGGCATCGGTTGGGCCTTCTAGATTGGGATTTGATTTCCATTTTCCCACCCCTCATTTGTGATACTGCTCTGGGACTTCCCGAAGGTGCTGTATCACCGAGGACTACGTCTGTCAATGAGCGATAGAGAAAAATGGATTTTTGTAAAATCTTACCGTAAAATCCTTTTCTCTTAGCTCATTGACAGACGTAGTCCCCGCCCCTCTGTTTTTGAGTTGGGTTGGGTTAAATTCTCTAAGCACTGCTTTTGTGACATAACTGATTTGCTGTGGCGGAGAGAGAGAGATTTACCCTCTGGGACTGCCCCTAGGGTGTGGCCAGAGCATTTTTATTTCCTGTCTAGTCCTGCTCCTGTGGAGGCAACATAACCCGAAGGTGCTGTATCACCGAGGACTACGTCTGTCAATGAGCTAAGAGAAAAGGATTTTACGGTAAGATTTTACAAAAATCCATTTTTTTACTCACAAACCTCAATAGACCATAGAGATCCCAGAAGATCCGCACTTGAACAGATATTGATATGATAAAATTCCAAAGTGTAGAATCAGATGTAGTGGGGAATAAGAGCAAGGTTGACATGTTTCATGACGTGTGCTTTACTTTTGCATTGGTTGTCTGAAGATTCTGGATCTTTTCTATTGTAAGCTCTAATGAGCAGGACCCTCTGATTCCTCCTGTATTTAATTGGTTTGTAAAGAGCTGTGCAAACTGTTGGTGCTATATAAATCCTGTATACTGTAGTAGCAATAATAATAATCTTCAGAGATATGGTTTGCACCTCAACTCTGAAGATAAATTCTAAGCATGTAAATCGGAGAGTCTCTCTGGTTTTCATTCTGCACCTACTTCTGGCTCATCCTTTAATTATGGTTTCCATGTCATCTGTTGACTTTTGTACATATTCCCATGGCCAATGCAGTAGAGAGCAGACAGAACAGCCACTTTACCCTCCAATAGATTCTTCTATTGGGAGTCCTGAATTCAGCAGGTTATCCTAAGAGTTCAGTTAAAAAGTTGAACGTGGCATGTCGCAGCATTGTTGGGAGTGTTACAGTGGTACAGGGCTGTTCTGCTTCTCTTAAGATTGTTAATGCCCCTGGGTGCATCTCATGGAGGGTCTAGCGGTTACAGCCAGCTTGCAGATAAGCAGGTGCCGTACCAAGTTATAAAAAGCAAAGCTGTTGCTGTACAGATGAGAGGCTGAAGCAAGCAGCAGATGTGGGGTCAGATAGGCAAGGGGTTGAGGTAAGCCAAAGTGCCAGTCAAAGTCAGATTCCAGGAAACACGCACAGCATTCAGGTAGAGACAGACAAACAGAACCTGTTGATCTGGCACTGATTACTGAGTCCTCTATATAGGTGTTTAACAAGGGTCAGGTATAGAGGCTACATAAAGGCAGCATTGTAGTTCCAGGAACAGACAGCAGATTCCAGAAAGTTGATCTAGTAGACATGCCCAATCTGCGACCCAAGTACAGCTACTTATGGATCTTCACAGCTTTTCATTAATTTCTATGTTGGTAATTCTTGAACTGCCAATCCATGCCAGCAATATCATATTTGTCAAAAATTTGGGTGATGCAAGAGTTTCTTATAAACTGCATTATACATTTGTTGTATCTGAATTGAAAACTCTGGTTTTGCAGTATGAAATTGAGAAGAAGAGTAAAGAAGAAGCTTATGTAATGGCTGATGCATTTCGCATTGCGTTTGAGCAGCAGTTGAAGCGCAGGAATAATGAGAATCTACCTCTGAGTGACATGGAGAAGCTCTGTAAGAAAGGGAGTAAGAGAATAAACAGGTGGAGACGTCTTAAAGAGAATGGTAAACCCTGTCTTGTGAAGGATACTCTTCTTTTATAATAAATGTGTAGCCTTTCTCTCATTGGGATAGATGTAGAATATGTGCATTGTTTGCTCTTAATGGTTAAAGTGACAATGCCTCTTTAAATAAATTGACAATGTCTGCTTATAGCCCCCCCCCCCCCCCCCCCAATATGATATACTTAAAGTGCCTTGAAAAAGTATTCACACCCCTTGAAATTTTTTCCACATTTTGTCATGTTACAACCAAAATTGTAAATGTATTTTATTGGGATTTCATGTGACAGACCAACACAAAGTGGAACATAGCTTTGAAGTGGAAGAAAAATGATAAAGGGTTTTCAAAATTTTTACAAATATGTGGAAAGTGTGGCATGCATTTGTATTCAGCCCCCCGGAGTCAATACTTTGTAGAGCCACCTTTTGCTGCAATTACAGCTGCAAGTCTTTTTGGGGATGTCTCTACCAGCTTTGCACATCTAGAGTGACATTTTTGCCCATTCTTTGCAAAATAGCTCAAGCTTTGTCAGATTGGATGGAGAACATCTGTGAACAGCAATTGTGAAGTCTTGCCACAAATTCTCAATTGGATTTAGGTCTTAACTTTGACTGGGCCATTCTAACACATGAATATGCTTTGATCTAAACAATTCCATTGTAGCTCTGGCTGTATGTTTAGTGTCATTGTCCTGCTAGAAGGCGAACCTCCTCCCCAGTCTCCAGTCTTTAGCAGACTCTAACAGATTTTC
The DNA here is from genome assembly GCF_965119305.1 of Pelophylax lessonae. Taxonomy (NCBI): domain Eukaryota; kingdom Metazoa; phylum Chordata; class Amphibia; order Anura; family Ranidae; genus Pelophylax; species Pelophylax lessonae. The sequence continues at coordinate 141,307,676 of NC_138768.1, forward strand.
TTCTATGAATACTCTTATTTGGCTCCATCCATCTTTCCATCAACTTTGACCAGCTTCCCTGTCCCTGCTGAATAAAAAGGTTTTGTCCATAGTTCAACTTTAATTTACAATATTGGCTTGTGTAGCCATTATTGCCAAGTTATATTTTTTTCCCCACTAAGGAGTTACCCTTGGCACTCTTCCCAATTGTGGACCCAAGCCTTGTCAGAGATATTAAGGTGAAGGCTACTAGCACACTGATGGAGATCGTATACTAAAGGACCTCGGCTGCTGGAGTATCCCCTGCACACAGTGTAGACTCGCAGAACTTTGTAACAAGAAAGGGTGTAGGTCACTGTGGGTCGTTGCAAGGGGAAACGCACGCCTATGTCTCAGCGTTTCACCATAATGCGTTTTATGTGCATGCGCTTTCTCGAGTCACCAACCTTCTCTGGCTCTGCCCCCTTCCAACGTGGCCCAATGATGTAATCTGACTCCATAGCCCAGAGGCTCGGATGCCGGGGCCCCTTTCAGGAGAGTATAATGCACTTCCTGTTACAAAGTTCAAGTCTACACTTGTTTGCAGTGGATAGTTCAGCAGCCGAGGTCCTTTACAATACTATCTCCATCAGTGTGCTTGCAGCCTTCACCTTACCATCTCTGACAAGGCTTGGGTCCACAATTGGGTATGCCACACGGTTGATTATCACAGAACTACCCAGTTACATTATTATTCTTTTATATGACTTTTCCAACCAAAAGTCAATTGTGATCGGACTTCATGTGACTTTTTACTTTCCAATAAATTGTTTGTTATTTCAATGGGACTGATATGGATACTGGATTTTATCCTTGCTGAGACATTGCAGAATTTCAATATCACATATATTCACAGTGTGGGTTTTAATATATAGTCCTAAGTGCTCCTACAGAAATATTTGATGTTTTTTTTTTTTTTTTTATGCTGACCCCTCTTAGCGGCTATGGACTTTTTTGCATGAGGATATTCCCTGAGTTGGTTGTCCCTTTTGGCACCTGATCTTTTTTTTTTTTTTGTATGGATCAATAAGATTCAAACGTACTCTAATGCTGATTGATGGTGGAGAGCACATGGATTCATAAGGTCCTTTGAGAAGGACCATAGTTTGCTATAGGGTACCGTGCTTAGGTCATTCATCATAAACTTGGATAAAAAATGGCCTATGGTAGTACTGGGTGGCTTCTGAATTACTAAATGTATGCTTTTTTTCTTTTGTAGGGCATATGCTGGAAAAAGATAAGGACATAAGCTTAGGCCAGAAATTAAAAAGCATGCTGATCTCTTCTATTGACGGTACAAATTTAGATGCAGCAGATGACCCACAAGAGGTCCTTACAGTGTTAGTTGACCTGGTGAGTGGACATTAAAAAATATACAATTTTAAATTGATTCTATATCACTCTGTAAAAGACATGTCAGTAATTTGCTTAATATAAGTACTTGGTTTAGTATAGGTTTGTTTAACCGACCCTATTTTTAGTTGAATACAGTACATCATTTAACAGTGTATGTATAGGAATTGATATACACTGACACAAAGTATATATCAAGCATGAAAAAAGTGTGTTGGGTTCCAGTTTAATCAGAAATCCCCAGTCTATCTTGTGACACCTCTTTCAGCTCCCCAAGTTCTGTAGGGAGATATAGCTACCATAGTGGTGCTCATATTCACTGTCACCTGCTGTTGTGTGGATGCAACTCTCTCAAGTGAATGTACAGATTTCTGTCTGTCAGTGTAAAACCAAGCAAGGAACACTTAAGGCCCGAACACACGAGTCGAAATTCGGCCGGGAATTTTCGTCCGACCGATCTGCCGATTTTCGGCTTGTTAGTATGGTGCTCTCGACAACCGACTCCAACTTTTCGGCCGAAAAAATTTTGGTGTGCAGGCTATAAAATTTTTGTCCACTGTCAAAACACGTCCGATTTTCATGCAGTCAGTACAGATTTCGACACGGAAAAATCTTATGAGCAAGACTAGGCATGCTCAGAGATGAAAGAACACAAAGAAAGCAATCCAACACGACATCACTTCTGAAGTAGAATTCTGTCGGACGACAAAATTCGTGTGCAGTCTAGAGCACATTCCAACCAACAGACACCACTCTGGACAAAAGACGAACAACCAGTCAGCGGAAATTTGTTGCGTGTGTACGAGGCTTTAGGCGCACATGTCCAGATATCTGCTGTGTGTGTGTGTATATTGTACAAACCCACACATGATATAAATTGACACAGCTGTCTCATTGTGGATTTGTAGAATACTAACAAGCAGTTGTCTGGACAAGCGAGCTAGTTTTATGTGTGAACTAGGATTGGAATCTACACCACCAGTGCTGCTTATACATTACTAGTTTGACTTGTCCTTTAATATGAGAGTATTGTAACATGAACAATAACAGGATGAGCGTCCTTCTGTGGTTTGGTGGAATCGCCTGTGTTCCTGCTTGTCTGCAGTCGGAAGCAGATGGAGGATTTAAAAGGGAAAGGGGCTGCTCTATTGTATAGCTAGAGTAAAACTAAGTTCCATGTGGTTTCCAGGATTTTAGTCAAGATCTATAAAAGCTCACATCTAAATGGGCCAAGTGTTTTGCTGCCATTTGGGTGTTTCTTTGTTCTATTCTGAGATATGTACAGAACAGTTTATTCAGTTTTTTGTCATACTATTGGCCCATTGCTCTCCAGGGACATAAACAATAAGCTGTCACTTTGAATGTATGTGTCACTTAAAGTGATTCTAAAGGCAGAAGGTTTTTTACCTTAATGTATTCCATGCATTAGGATAAAAAACCTGTGTGTAGCACCTTCCCTAATACTTACCTGAGCCCCATCCCAATCCAGCAATCTTGCACAAGAGCCTTGGCTGTACATGCTGTCTCTCCCTCCTGATCGGCTCAGACACAGCCATTGGCGCCTGTTGCTGTCAATCAAAGTCAGTTAGCCAATGAGGGGGGGGGGGGCGAGCCGTGGCTCCGTGTCTGAATGGATACACAGGTACTTGCTGTGGGGCCACTCAGCAGGAGTGTTGGTGAGGGACCCGAGAAGGAGAGGATCTGGTCTGCTCTGTGCACAACCATTACACAGAGCAGGTAAGTATAACATGTTTGGTTTTTTTTTGTTTAAAAATAAGACTTTAATATCACTTTAATTGGTAGGATTTAGCCACTATAGCTCTAATAAAATTAATGCTAGCCAAAAAAAGTGTAAGTGGCCCTGTCAGAATTTTAAAACCGGACACTAGCAGCTTCCTGCCAAGCAAACCATTTATGAAGTACATTCCTGTAAACCCTGTTTCCGTTACTGCACTGAAGAGGGAAACTTGCTTAAAAGGTATACATTTGACACTTCCAGGAATGTCGGATACCCCCCATCCTTTCCACTGTGCTCTGTGGTTCCATCTGCCAACTACTATGTCTGTATAGGATACAGAAGTGCATAGGGGCTGGCAGAAAAAATACAGAGTGCAGTGGGAGGGAACCGTGCATCCAACACACCAAGAAGCTTCTTTCTTAATTGCAGAATACTTCAGCTTAATAGGTACCTATAAACTCATTGCTTTACAGAGAGATGTTAGTTTTAGGTTTTATAATTCCTGACATGGTTCTTTTTAAACATTTTGTAAAGCCATAATTCTCTTATTATGAATTGAATTCTAAAGGAAAGTAGGGGTGATGTTTCCATATTCTAGCTCGTTTTTTTTTTAATGTGGATTAGGATGTAAAAATTGACTTCTAACTGTAGTACATAAGTCACATTTTGAACCTTATCTTTATTTTGATTGGGTTTGCAGCTGAATGATAAAGAAGAGGCTTTAGCTCATCAAAGGAAGGTGAGCTACATGCTTGCAAGGACTATAGAAGACAAAGTAGAATCTTCAAGAAACCATAAAAGAAGTTCTTCTCGAAAAGAGACTGCTGCCATTGGTGACCATCACAATTGCATTGACACAAAGCAGAATGTTGTTCCATGCCCGTGTGTAACAGATGCCACCACCACAGATGAAAGTGAAAGCACAATGCAAGATTCACTTAGATCCCTGGCACACTCTTTTTCTTTGCTGCTAAAGAGTGTTTATCCTCAACAAAAATACGAAGATAGAAGTTCCCCAGATCAAGAAGCACAATTGAAGGAAGAAGAGTCTCACACATAATGTCTCTAAGATATGAATGTTGTTTTATTATAGTGATTCTTTAAGACTCAGTAATGTTTCTTTTAATTCTTGTAACCTTTACCAAAAAGCCAAGGGAAAGTCTTGGTAAACGTGGATAGTATTGCTTACCAACTGACTTTTAAAAAGCCTCCAGTACCCATATAGAAGTGCCCACCTCCTTCCTCCATATAAGTTACATTCATGTCTAAGATTTATGCTAAATGCTGTTACTGTGGTTACCGATTTACATAAAGCCTGCCAGGGCCCAGGGTAAGAGGAGGGAAGGTAGACCTGTGACTTATGTGTGTTGAGTTCCTAGCTGGGTCACTGCTGTTGGATATCCTTACTTGCCTAGACCCCTAATGGGTAGTGTAAAAAATGTTTTCAAGATTATTTTTAGCTTATATCATAACTTTTGTTTTAAAATACTTTTGCTGTTTTATTATCTTATTTTGTTGTACAACCTTCACCATATTTTTTGACAGAAAAAAAAATAAGAATTTCAGAAAGTTTATTTTTTTTATTTAAAAATGCGGCAAACATAACAAAAACAGACAATGAAAAGATAATTAAGCAGGTGGCACATTGCAAGCAAATTCCCATTTATTGTTGTGTTTTCTTTTTTTGCAGTCCCCTGAAAACACAGCAAGTATCCAAGTTTGAGTGAACTTTGCTTGAGCCTGCTGCACAGTTTACCAATAACGTGTAAATTCTCTGTACTAATATGAAAGTGCATGGAAGCGAGCCAGGCAAACTTCACTGTAGGTACATTCACTAATTATTGTTCTGTGATGCCTGATAAATTATCTGGGCTTCATGCTGCATCTCTGACAGCAGTTTACTTCTTAGCCAACCCAACTCTAGGACCCAGTGCTTCCATCAACATGGCACGTGGCATCTGCAGCCAAGGTAAGACGCACTCTCTTGGGGGCAAAACTATCATTAAAATACAGGTTCTCTAAATTGGTGTTTTCTAATTTTTTTTTTTTGTCAATTCAGCCTTTCAAAGTGTGCTAAATCACAAGGCACCCTAGTCTGAAATGTAAAAAAAAAAAATGTAAATGTGACTTATCATTGGGAAACCTGAGCCTGCGATGATGCATGCAAACGCCTTAACAAGATTAACTTCAAATCAGAGTCCCCCCATACATAAGAGCCCCACATCTCATCAGAGATGCCCATCACAAAGTTCCTTTTTCCTACTGAATCCCTACCTTACAACTCCCGCAGTGCACAGGAGGTGACGCAGGTCTGGACAGGGGCTGCTGTTCTATTCTCTTTTGAATGCTGGAAGCGGCCCTTCATGTAGATGCTGGAGGAGGCACCTTCCCCCCAGCACCATAGCAATGAATGACTTACTGGCTATAGAACGTTATTGAGTGTTATGGCACCCTGGGTGAACCCAAATTAGAAAATGGTCCCTAACTGATCAGAGCTGACAGATCTGATTTCTATCACAGAAATACAGCTTCCCTGCCCCCCTCCTCATACATAATACAGCCCAAACCCCCCCCCTCCCCCGCCTGGTCTCACACATAATATGGATCTTTCTCTCTCTCCCCCCCCCTCCCCCCCCAAAACCCCACACACATCATACAGTCCCCACTCTCTCAGTAACTCACGGATGTAGATGGGCACTGGTGGGTTTTTTTTTTACTGGTGGAGCAGGAACTGCCCTTGTATAGGACTTCGGTTCTTGCTGGCCAGGAATGTAGGGCAGGGGGCAGAAATTAAGTAATATACATGATACAATGAAGGTGGTGACACAGAGACAGCCGGAACGCTAAAAAAGTCAGAGTACTCAACTGGATAAGGAGCATGTGCTCTGCGCTTATGACACTCTTGTATTTCAGTTATGTATCGTCTGCTACTATCATTTCCAGCCTTTGAACTGAATAAATGGGCAAAGCCAGCACCAAAGACTTCAGGGGGAAAGCAGAAAGTCTGGGCCTGTCCATAGTAATGAATGATAAACATGAACTCTTTGCTTCTTACTCCTGTCCTGTCACTGTCTAAGGGGCATCACCAACAGCAGCTGGCTGTCAAGTTATGCTTAAAGCATATACATATATCACAAGTGCCAAACCAAATAGGTAAAGAGTCATAAATTGCTTTTAGGCTACATGCACATGGGTGGCTTGGCCAGACAGCCCTGTGTTCTCTGGCAGAGTCCAGCAGCCTGTCAAAATCTATGACAAGCTGAAATACGTAACAGCTGGATGTTGTGCTGACAAGTTCTTGGGTTTAACCACTTCAATGCTGGGCACTTTTACCCCCTTCCTGCCCAAGCCAATGTTTAGCTTTCAGGGCTGTCACACTTTGACAATTGAAAGGTCATGCAACGCTTTATCCAAATTAAATTTTTATAATTTTTTTTTACTCAAATAGAGCTTTCTTTTTTTTTTTTGTTAAACAAATGGAAAAAGACAGAACATTTTGAAAAAAAAAAGTTTTTCTTAGTTTCGTTATTTTTCTCCTTCACTGCTGTGCACTGATGAGGCAGCATTGAAGGGCACTGATGAGGCACTAATATGCCGCAATGATAGGCGGTATAGATAGGTGGCACTGATGGACACTGACTGGCATCACTGATGGGCACAGACTGGCATTAGAGGGTCACTGAATGGCATCACTGCTGGGCACTGTTGGGGCTGCACTGATGATCAGTGTCCTGATTATCAGTACAGTCTCCCCTGAGGGTAGTTGCTGCTCAAGACCCCTGGGATGTACAGTATAACATAAGCTCCACACATATCTATCGTTAGTTATAACATAATTTACATAGACAATAAACCAGGAAGTAACTAAAGAAATGTAAAAAAAAAAAAAAGTTTAAAAGTAAATATGATATCCCTTCCTATCTATTTACTAATGCTAGCAGCATGAGGATTAAATATAATCAATGTTGATTGGGAGAGTGAAGTTCCAATTTAAGTCCATATGAGTTCAGGGATGTATACCCAGAAGGCAGCATGCCTGGGCTGCACACTGCACCTTTGCCTCCTGGGCGCCCCCAGGATTTGACACTGATGGCCAAAACACCTGTAATGAGAGTGAAGCGCTACCTCCTCCAATTAAATCAATCACATAACTAAATAGTATTAGTGATAATAGTAAAAATGTTATATAGGTGGTGCGCTATTCTAAATATAATGAGGCATGAATAAAAAGGCGGGGAAGATATGTGATCAAAAACAAAACTTGTGAAAGGATAATTGCAGATAAAAACTATACAAAGTGATAATACTGCGGTAGCCAGCTGCTGCTGGGCAACGTGACGTATGGGTATGTCATTTGCTCAGCCGCCTGTGGGGGGCGAGCGCGTGCTGCCGGAGGCATGCTCCCGCCCCCGCTCGTTCACAGGCATCCCCGCGCGAGTGACCGGCAGCTCCAATGTCTGCCAGCCACTCGCGATCTCCCGCTGGAGAGGGAGAAAGGCAGGCGGCTAATGTAAACAAAGCCGTCTGTCACTCTCCCTGGTGTAACTGCAGAGACTTACGATCCTGCTATGTAGGATCGTATGTCTCTGTGGTTACATCACAAGCCACGCCCCCCCCACAGTTAGAATCGCGCCCCTAGGGATACATTTAACCCACTGTTTACCAATAAAGTTAACCCCTTCCCTGCCAGTGTCATTTTTACAGTAACAGTGCATATGTATAGCACTGATTACTGTAGTAATGTCACTGGTACCCCCCAAAAGTGTAAAAAATGTCAGTCAAGGGTCCGATCTGTCCGCCGCAATGTCGCAGTCCCGCAAAAAAAATAGCAGATCGCCGCCATTACTAGTTAAAAAAAAAAAAAACAATAAAAATGACATAAATCTTTCCCGTAGTTAGTAAACGCAATAACTTTTGCGCAAACCAATCAAAATACGCTTATTGCGATTTTTTTTTTTTTTTTTTTTACCAAAAATATGTAGCAGAAAACAAATTGGCCTAAAATGTTAAATGTAGATTTTTACATTTTTCTTTTTTGGGAATTTCATATAAAAAAATTTGAAAAATATTGTTATTTTTTCACAATGTTTATAGCGCAAAAAGTAAAAATCGCACAGGTGATCAAATACCACCAAAAGAAAGCTCTGTTTGTGGGAAATAAAGGACGTCAATTTCATTTGGGTACAACACAACAACCACGCAACTGTCTGTTAAATTCTCGCAGTGCCGAATCGCAAAATAGGCCCTGGTCTTTGAGCAGCCAAATCCTCCGGGGCTTAAGTGGTTAAATATGTGCAGAGTAAAAAACTTAAGGGGGGATGCCGATATACTAGAATCTACCCAAATTGCCTCTCTCAGTCCTCACGGGGAAGCTGTCTCTTCAAAGTGCAATGCTAGATAGAAAAGGCAGTCTGCCTTAAGGCTTTTCCTTGGGGTCCTCCTCTCTATAGGTAGGCAGTATTCCTCTATAATAGTGCCACCCAGTGGCAAACGTGGACATACAATTGTAAACGTATCACAACAGTGGTGGTGAGAACCTCCTACAATACAATCAATAGTGCAATAATATAACACTGACTTGTGATATCAAACAAATATGCAGCATGAATATTCAATAGTGAACGTGGCCACCTTGTGGCAACTAAAAAATAAGAATATTATATAATAATGTAACCAGTCCATTCATAAAGAGAACATATGCATTCATAAAGTGAACATGCCAAAAATAAAAAAAAACTCCCTGGTAATAACTGGATTTCACCCCTTTCCATGGGTTCAGTGTTCTTCAGCAAAATTAATAACAAGTGCCCTCCACCAATCAAATTACGTGCATCAGAGGGATCTCGTTGTTAAAAGGTATCAGTCAGGAGAAGGGTACAAAAGAATTTCCAAGGCATTAGATATCCCATGGAACGCAGTGAAGACAGTCATCATTAAGTGTAGAAAATATGGCACAACAGTAACATTACCAAGAACTGGACATTCCTCCAAAATTGATGTAAACACAAGAAGAAAACTGGTCAGGGAGGCTGCCAAGAGGCCTACAGCAACCATAAAGGATCTGCAGGAATATCTGGCAAGTTCTGGCTGTGTGGTACATGTGACAACAATCTCCTGTATTCTTCATATGTCTGGGCTATGGGGTAGAGTGGCAAGACAGAAACCTTTTCTTATGAAGAAAAACATCCAAGCCCAGCTAAATTTTGCAAAAATACATCTGAAGTCTCCCAAAAGCATGTGGGAAAATGTGTTATGGTCTGATTAAACCAAAGTTGAACTTTTTGGCCCAAATTCCAAAAGATATGTTTGACGTAAAAACAACACTACACCTCACCAAAAGAGCACCATACCCACAGTGAAGCATGGTGGTGGCAGCGTCATGCTTTGGGGCTGTTTGTCTTCAGCTGGAACAGGGGCCTTAGTCAAGGTAGAGGGAATTATGAACAGTTCCAAATACCAGTCAATATTGGCACAAAACCTTCAGGCTTCTGATAGAGAGCGGGACATGAAGAGGAACTTCATCTTTCAGCATGACAACGACCCAAAGCATACATCCAAATCAACAAAGGAATGGCTTCCCCAGAGGAAGAATAAAGTTTTAGAATGGCCCAGCCAGAGCCCAGACCTGAATCTGATTAAAAATCTCTGGGAGGTCTGAAGAGGGCTGTGCACAGGAGATGCCCTCGCAATCTGACAGATTGGGAGTGTTTTTGCAAAGAAGAGTGGGCAAATATTGCCAAGTTAAGATGTGCCATGCTGATAGACTCAAACTAAAAAATACTGAGTGCTGTAATAAAATCGAAAAGTGCTTCAACAAAGTATTCGTTTAAGGGTGTGCACACTTATGCAACCATATTATTTTATTTTTTTATGTTTACTTCCCTCCACCTTAAAGATTTCAGTTTGTTGTTCAACTGAGGTGTACAGTTTATAGGTCACATTAAAGGTGGAAAAAGTTATATGATGATTTATCTTTGTCTCATTTTTTTTTTTTACATCACAGAAACCTGACATTTTAACAGGGGTGTGTAGACTTTTTATATCCACTGTACCCTTTTTGGTACAAGTGTTTTCATTTTCATTTTTCACTACGTATACACTTGCTAAGGCAAATACAGTAGTGGTATAAGTTAGATCCTCTTTTTTTAATATATTAACCACTTAAAGTGGTCCAGCTGGGGGGGGGAGTCAGCAGGTACAAGTTCTGTAGCTGCTGACTTTTAATATATAGACACTTATCTGTCCAGAGAGCCCACAATGTCATCACCCCAGCTGATTTTCAGATCAGCTGCCGATATTCATTCTAGGGGAAACCGGCAATGAAGCCTTTCAGCCTCACAGCCGTCTCCCTACTGCGCATGCTAATTGGCTTGGTGGTGGGAGAAGGAGGACGGAACTTCCAAGGGACGGTGCTGCGGCGCCTTTTTCCCGGAAGTGGGGAAGGGTACCTGTCAAAAACAGGTATCCGTTCCCCCCTGAAAGGTGCCAAATGTTGCACCAAAGAGGGGGAGGAAGCAGATGAGCGGAAGTTCCACTTTTGGGTGGAACTCCGCTTTAGGGACCAATCCTATTTCTGTTGTTTACAAGTTAAAATCAGTATTTTTTGCTAGAAATTACTTAGAACCCCTAAATATTATATATATATATATATTTTTTTTAGAAAAGACTCTGGAGAATAAAATAGCCGTTGTAATATTTTTTGTCACGTGGTATTTGCGCAGTGGTTATTTTTTTTTTAAATACACTTCACTGAATTTAAAAAAAAAAGAAACAGTAAAGTTAGCCCTATTTTTATGTATATTGTGAAAGATGATGTAACGCTGATTAAATCGATAACTAAGGTTTAAAATTGCGCACACTCGTGGAACGGCGACAAACTATGGTACTTAAAAAATCTCCATAGGCGATGCTTTTAAAAATGATAACGGTTACCAGTTTAGAGTTAGAGGTGATCTTTTGCTAGCATAATTTCTCTCTGACAATTGCGGGGATACCTCACGTGTGATTTGAACACTGGTTTAATTTGCGGGTACGACTTACGTATGCGTTTCCTATCGTGCGTGAGCTCACAGGGACGAGGGTGCTTTAAAAAAATGTTTTTTTTTTTCCTATTCATTTTATTTTTAACACTGTTTAAAAAAAAATAAAAAATCTGATCGCTTTTATTGCTGTCACGAGGAATGTAAACATTCCTTGTGACAGTAATAGACAGTGACAGGTACTCTTGATGAAGGTATTTGGGGTCTAAAAGACCCCAGACCTCTCCACTGCCCATTTTTTTCTGCATTCACCATATCAACTTCATAGACAACATATTCACTTGCTGCCTAATATTCAATTTTCAGATGCCGTTGTAACAAAATATTCCCTTTACCTGTCAGTGGTCATAATGTTATGACTGATCAGTGTATATCCTGCTTTAACCACTTAAGGACCAGAAGGTTTTATCCCCTTAATGACCAGGCCATTTTTGCGATACAGCACTGCGTTACTTTAACTGATTCCTCACATGTGATTTTAACACCGGTTTCATTTGCGGGCATGACTTGCGTATGTGTTTTCTTTCGTGCGCAAGCTCACGGAGACGGGGCGCTTTAAAATATTTTTTTTTCCCTATTTATTTTATTTTTAACACTGTTTCTATAAAAAAATAAATCTGATCACTTTTATTGCTGTCACAAGGAATGTAAACATTTCTTGTGACCGTAATAGGCAGTGACAGGTACTCTTTATGGAGGGATTTGGGGTCTAAAAGACCCCAGCCCCCTCCACTGCACTTCAAAGTATTCAAAACGCCGCAATTGGCATTTTTGAATACTGACACTTTTTTTTTTTTAAACTGGCACCATTGGCAGCCGAGTAAACTGGAAGTGACGTCGCTTCTGGGTTACATGATCAGAGATCCGATCTAAGCCAAATCCGGCTTTGTTCAGGACTCCAACCAGCCGGCGGATGTGCCGGCGGGTTGTGCGGGTCTCCTGGTGGGACCGGAAACCCGAGCAGAGCCGCTGAAGGCGGCGGGAGGGTGGATATCCCCCTCCTGCTCGCTGGGACAACAGCCGAGCGGCTCCTGTACCGCAACGGTTGTTATCTCCTGAAAGCCGACCACAGGCATCACCCCGGTACAGCCACTTTTTCAAGCTGACATACAGGTATGTCGGTTTGTGGGAAGTGGTTAAATATAGTCTATGCATGAATAGTAATTAATTCCAAAGGTAAAATAAAAAACATTCCTGCCCCAACAGTGCACAGTGAGTGATTAATCTATATTTAATATATTGTTTTCACAATATTAATTATGTTATTGTAGTAGGAGTGTTGAGCTTTGCTTAATTTGATTATAATTTGTGGAAGAAGGTGGGGTGAAGTCACCTTAGTAGTATTTTAGCTTGCAACACAGTCATTTTTGTGTATTTATTTGGCTGCGCAGATTTAAAAAAATGTATTTATTTTATTTACATGCTGTGCACCGATCAGCCATAACATTAAGACATCCACCTAATATGGAGTATAGCCCCCTTTTGCTAAAACAGCCCTGACCCTTTGAGGCATGGACACCAAAGTAACATCCACGTGAATGGCAGGACCCCAGGTTTCCCAGAAGAACATTGCCTCTGCCAACTTACCTTCTTATACCGCATCCTGGTGCCATCTCTTCCCCAGGTAAGTGATGCACACACACGCACCTGGCCATCCACATGATGTAAGAGAAAACATGATTCATCAGACCAGGCCACCTTCTTCCATTGCTCCGTAGTCCAGTTCTGATGTTCATGTGACCATTGTAGAAGCTTCTGGTCGTGGAGATGGGCCACCATGGGCTTCACAGCCCCATACACAACAAGCTGCGATGCCCATTTTTTTCTGCTTTCACCATATCAACTTCATAGACAACGTTCACTTGCCATTTTTTATGATACAGCACTGCGTTACTTTAACTGACAATTGCGCGGTCCTCTGATGCTGTACCCAAATAAAATTGATGTCCTTTATTTCCCATATATAGAGCTTGCTTTTGGTGGTATTTGATTACCTGTGCGATTTTTATTTTGTGCGCTATAAACAAAAAAGGACAATTCTGAAAAAAAAAAAATATATATATATATATATATATTTTACACTATGCTATAAAACATACCCAATTAAAAAATCTAAATTTATTTTTTTTTTGGTAAAAAAAAATCCCAATAAGTGTATGTTGATTTTTATTTATTTAGCACTGCCCCCTTAAGGGCTGCTGGATATTGAACTCTCAGGTCCCCCTGGGCAACTCTGGTATTCACAATTTAACACTTTATTTCTTGGCTTAGTCAATGATCAGTCCAGGGGTTTGTAGTTGTTTTTGGGGTTTTATTTTAAATAGGGATGGGAGGTGGGAATAGTGGCATATTCCAGATTAATTATTCACAAGATGTGAGGACTTTTGTCTGATGATGCAGCCAGGCTGCTGATTCACCCTGTTACTAGGTGAATTTGGGTTAAGTCTCTATCCAGAAGACTTGATGAACTAATTTTTTTCAGGATACTCTCCTAGTATCCCCTTTCACTGGACATACTGACACCCGTCCTCTGACTATCCTTCTCAGGGGTGGCCCCCCTCAGGTTAGGCCCCTGGACACAATCCCCTGTACTCACGATACTGTTTTTCAAGAGTCTCCAGTGTTTCTATCCCTCTAGTCAGTTCTCCTCTGGGTTCAATTCTGTTCCTATGATCCCCAGGCCGACCGCCTGCGACCATGTGCCACCACTACAGAGGAGGAGGCAGCCCCCACTCAGCTCACCAGCCACAGACCCTGCAGCACATGTGCTCCTGGCTTTTATACAGTATTCCATAATGCACTGAGATAGCCGGTCTCCGCCAATCACGGGACTGTATCAAAGCCTGTGTATCCATTGGTCAGGTTTCCTCCCACTGTCCAACATGCCTCCCTATTGGACCAGTGTGAAACTCCTTTAGACCCAATGAATCGCACACTGAGCTAGGCAGAAAGCAATATAGATTTGCCTGCTGCTCCTCTGATAGACAGACAGAGCCAAATACTATACTCTCACTAGCACCTACCTAGGAGGGTGCTACAATTATTTTATTTATTTTTTTTACTAGTAACGGCGGCGATCAATGATTTTTAGCAGGACTGCGACATTGCGGCGGACAGATCGGACACCTAACTAACACTTTTGGGGGAACCAGTGGCATTACTACAGTAATCGGTGCTAAAAATATGCACTGTTACCATAGGTGTGCGCAGCATATTGCTTTAGGGCAGGGGTGTCAAACTCCACTTCCATCGAGGGCCGCATCAGCATTATGGTTTCCCTCAAAGGGCCAGTTATATCTGTAAGATTAGATGTCCAGAGCACCCCACGCCCCCTTACACCCTTACATGAGAAGTCAAGAGTCACCCACCCTTTCCTTACATCACAATGCACCCCCTTACCAGAGGGTGGATCTGGGAAGAAGGTCAGGGTCTGGAGGAGAACCAGAGGAGGGCTGGAGTCAGCTTCCAGAGTCTGCTGAATGCTGAGACCAGGGGAGGCAGAGACAAGGTGGCGTTGCGGCTGCACAGAGAGGTGCAGGATCTGTAGGAGGAGTTCTGCCCTCCTCTCTGATGCGGACTGCTGAGGACGAGGGGGGCAAAGACGAGCCTTTCTGCAGCTGCACAGAGTAGTGCAGGATCTGGCAAAGGAGTTCTGTCCTCTCTGCTGCCGACTACAGAGAAAAGGTGGGGTTAGAGACAAGGGGGCTGCCACAGCTGCATGAGAGGTACAAGGGCCACATGAAATGGCCTGGGGGGCCGCATTCGGCCCACAGGCCTTGTGTTTGACACCTGTGCTTTAGGGTGTGCACCCCAAAGCTCAAACACACATGCCTTTTCTCTGCAGCCTCAGCTGCACTGGAGAGTGAATGAATGGGAAGTGCTCTGTGCTGAGCGGCTTCCTGTTCATTCACAAACTCAAGCATAGTAAACCTAGTTGTGTTCACAATGTTCATTTGAAAAAGGAAGGCACCAGTAAATTACATATTTACTAGCCCTTTCCCCACTCTCTATCCTGCAGGGTAGTGATTAATGTGTGCCCAGAAACACCTGGCACACCCCCTGCGCACGCCTATGACTGTTACTGTACTAATGACACTGGCAAGGAAGGGGTTAACACCAGGGGCGATCAAAAGGTTAACTGTGTGCCTAGGGGATGCTTTCTAACTGTGAGGGGGATGGGCTCACTGGATGAACACAGAGTCCTGTGTTCCTAAATAGGAGGAACACAGGATCCCTCTGTTCATCACTGACAGAACGGATAAAAAGGTCTGGTACTGCCAGTGACACACCTCCATCCCTAATATCAATGTACAAAAAAGAGAAGGATGCCCTGGGACTTTGATTGAGGCGAACACAAAGGGGCCACTAGATATGTGGTAAAATTAGTAGATTTATTGAGAATAGAACAATCGTCATGTATGGCCACATGTACGTAACAAAAAAGTATATACATGCTTGCAACTACAGTAAAAAAACAGTGCATGGTAGTTTATGTTATGGCCTCTGTATCAGCAGTACTCATGCGTGTGCTTATTGTCCACTCACTTGTTGCTTGCCTTCGTGATATGCATATCTTGGTTACGCTGTACTGTACTGACTTATTGTTCAACTTTTGCAATAAAATCATATTTGAAAAAAAAAAAAAACAGTGCATGATGGAAATAAAGCATTTTGAAACTCAATGCGTTTCGTGAGAATACAACTCACTTCTTCCAGAGTAGATGTTCATAGACAGGTCTGAAAAGTACAAAAGTATCATTGTCAAGTATAAGAGTATACATCATAATGTCTAATGGAGTATAAAGACTCGTGAAGGAACCTATGCTAGAGATACATACTTACAAATAAATAGAGCCGAGATGAATAAAGTGACACTGTGATCCTGAGGCAGTGGTGAAAGGTATGGTCCGGGAGCTGGAGGTGTGGGGTAAGAGACTTCCCAATGGAGAACAGGTGGGGGACAAATGAAACCAGTAGGTATAGAAAGATGTCCTTAGATGTCCATGCATGTGGCTGGAGCAAATGTGTATAAGTATATTAGATACAAATACAATACAATACTGCATCACATGATAACTATAGCAGAGAGAAAAAAGTAGCTGGTAAGTATATTAACTTCTTCACATCCGCGCTATAGCCGAAGTACGGCTGCAGCGCGGACTCGAATTTCTGGGAGGCCATCTTTAAACGGCCTCCCAGAGACAGGCTCCCCGCGCGCTCCCGCGAGCGCGCATCGGGGAAAATCTGTGTTGGCCGTGTCCCTTGGACACAGCCAATCACAGATCGTGGTAAGTGGCCAATCACAGCGGCCATTTACCACGTGATCGGCCCATGCAATGAGCGATGATCTCATATGTAAACATATGAGATCATCTCTCATCGCCAGCGCTCCTTCCTCACACAGAGACTGCGTTTGAGGAAGGAGCAGAGCCGATCAGCCGTCGGGGACACAGAGGAATGTAATCAGGGAACTGATCACCAGTGCCCTGATTACACAAGGTAAATAAAACACACTAAGTGCCCACCATCAGTGCCCACAATCAGTGCCCATAGTTCTGCCAGTCAGTTCCTGCTCATCTAGGCACTGATGAGCACTGACTGGCAGCACTATGGGCACTGAGTGTGGGCACTGATGGTGCTGCTCATCAGTGCCGCCCGTCAGTGTCCATCAGTGCCACCCGCCAGTGCCCATCAGTGCCGCCCGTCAGTGCCGCCTCTCAGTGCCCAGCAGTGCCACCTCTCAGTGCTCATCAGTGCCGCCTATCTGTGCTCATCAGTGCGGCATATTAGTACCTCCTCATCAGTGCCCACAAGTGCCACCTCATCAGTGCCCATCAGTGCAGCCTATCAGTGCCCATCAGTGCCGCCTCATCAGCGCACATCAGTGAAGGAGAAAAATGTATTTATTTTCAAAATTTACTCGCAGAAAATAAGAAAAACTGAAAATTTATATCAAATACTTACCGTTATTTTCCTTTCCTGATGGACTCCATGGCAGCCTACGTGTGGACTCCGGCTGCCATGGAGTCTGTCAGGAAATAGTATTACCACTGGGAATTCCATAAACGCGACCTGATCATAACTTGTTTCAATCCATTGCATTGCCATTTATTCTTACCAAATATATGTTGCAGAAAACAGATTGGCCTAAAATGTTAAAACATTTTGATTTTAAAATTTTTTTTTTTGGGGAATGTCATATAGCAGAATGTGAAAAATATAGTTTTTTGTTTTTTTTTCAAAATTGTCGCTCTTTTTTTGTTTATAGCTCAAAAAATACCACCAAAAGAAAGCTCTATTTGTGAGAAAAAAAAAGGAAGTTTGGGTACAACGTCGCACGACCACGCAATTGTCTGTTAAATTAATGCAGTGCCGAATCGCAAAATTGGGTCTGGCCAGGAAGGGGGCAAATCCTTCCAGTCTTAAAGTGGTTAAGACAACCCGTTCATTTGAATAAGGAGCCTAACACATTAAAAGGTGTTATTTACTATTTTCTGTAATGCAGCGCACTACAATGCACAGAAAAGATTTACCCGCAATGTGGTGCACTGTATTGGTGTTCAATTCAAAATGAATAACACTGCATCACAAAAACACGCTTTGCTATGCGTTGCACTAACAAGTTCCTTACCTCGTGTGATGGTGTAAATGGGACCTAAAATAGGATCTATCCCTTCACCAATCTAAACTGAAAAAGAAAGCATTTTTAATTGCATTTTAGGTAAAATTACAAGTGTGTAGTTCACAAATGTGCATTTCACTCTGCCGGTGTTCCGTGAAAAAACCATACCCGTGAGAAAACCATACCCTCGTCACTTCCGGTGCACCTACGGAGGGTATGGATTTCTCACAGTAGTGTGTGTAATGTTATACTTGCCGCGATTACATTAAAACAGCTCCTCTGCAACATGAGTCATCTCCGCTCCTATCCCTCTCACTTCCCTGATCTCGGCTAATAAATATAAAAGCGGATCACGGAGCCGAGAACGCCGTCATTTACATTTCATACACCCGCTGCCGCTTTTATATTTACTAGCCGAGATCAGGGAAGTGACAGGGATAGGAGCGGAGATGACCCATGTTGCAGCCAAGCTGTTTTGATGTAACCTCCGCAAGTATAACATTACACACAGTGCCGTGATAATTTCATACCCTCCGAGCATGCGTACTTCTCAACTTCTCTGCTGTGCAATGACGTATCCGGGGCTCTGAGCATGCGCACTGCTGCGCTGCTCAGCTGTTTCAGACCAGAAGTGACGAGGGTATGGAATTCTAACAAGGTATGGTTTTCTAACGTTACACCGGCTTCTGGAGAGTTCTCTTCACTTCCTGTCTGGTAAAATGTATTTGAGTCATGGAGAGGGAGTCTTGGAGCGAATCATGGTAATAAAAATTTCAGAGCGAGTCATGGAGTGGGGTTCTCGGAGAGAGTCATGGAGAGGGAGTCTCAGAGCGAGTCATGGGGAGCGAGTGTCGAGGCGAGTCATGGAGAGGGGGTCTTAGAGAGAGTCATGGGGAGGGAGTCAGAGAGAGTAATCGAGAGTCAGGACAAGTCATGGAGAGGACGTCTCGGAGGGAATCATGGGGAGGGAGTCTCAGAGAGAGTAATGGGGAGGGAGTCAGTGAGAGATTGTCAGAGACAGTAATGGAAAGTCAGGGTGAGTCATATAGAGGACGTCTCGTAGCGAATCATGGAGGGGGAGTGTCGGAGCAAGTCATGGGGAGGGAGTCTTGTAGCAAGTCATGGAGAGGGGGTCTCGGAGAGATAGTCAGAGAGAGTAATGGAGGGGACATCTCGGAGCGAATCATGGAGGGGGAGTCTTGGAGCGAGTCATGGAGAGGGGGTCTTAGAGAGAGTAATGGGGAGGGAGTCAGTGAGAGATTGTCAGAGACAGTAATGGAGAGGAGTCTTGGAGCGAGTCATGGAGAGGAGTCTTGGAGCGAGTCATGGAGAAGAGTCTTGGAGCGAGTCATGGAGAGGAGTCTTGGAGCGAGTCATGGAGAGGAGTCTAGGAGCGAGTCATGGAGAGGAGTCTTGGAGCGAGTAATGGAGAAGAGTCTTGGAGCGAGTCATGGAGAGGAGTCTTGGAGCGAGTCATGGAGAGGAGTCTTTGAGCGAGTAATGGAGAAGAGTCTTGGAGCGAGTCATGGAGAGGAGTCTTGGAGCGAGTCATGGAGAGGAGTCTTGGAGCGAGTCATGGAGAGGAGTCTTGGAGCGAGTCATGGAGAGGAGTCTTGGAGCGAGTAATGGAGAAGAGTCTTGGAGCGAGTCATGGAGAGGAGTCTTGGAGCGAGTCATGGAGAGGAGTCTTTGAGCGAGTAATGGAGAAGAGTCTTGGAGCGAGTCATGGAGAGGAGTCTTGGAGCGAGTAATGGAGAGGAGTCTTGGAGCGAGTCATGGAGAGGAGTCTTGGAGCGAGTCATGGAGGGGAGTCTTGGAGCGAGTCATGGAGAGGAGTCTTGGAGCGAGTCATGGAGAGGAGTCTTGGAGCGAGTCATGGAGAGGAGTGTTGGAGCGAGTCATGGAGAGGAGTCTTGGAGCGAGTCATGGAGAGGAGTCTTGGAGCGAGTAATGGAGAGGAGTCTTGGATCAAGTCATGGAGCGGAGTCTTGGAGCGAGTCATGGAGAGGAGTCTTGGAGCGAGTCATGTAGAGGAGTCTTGGAGCGAGTAATGGAGAAGAGTCTTGGAGCGAGTCATGGAGAGGAGTCTTGGAGCGAGTCATGGAGAGGAGTCTTTGAGCGAGTAATGGAGAAGAGTCTTGGAGCGAGTCATGGAGAGGAGTCTTGGAGCGAGTCATGGAGAGGAGTCTTGGAGCGAGTCATGGAGAGGAGTCTTGGAGCGAGTCATGGAGGGGAGTCTTGGAGCGAGTCATGGAGAGGAGTCTTGGAGCGAGTCATGGAGAGGACTCTTGGAGCGAGTCATGGAGAGGAGTCTTGGAGCGAGTCATGGAGAGGAGTCTTGGAGCGAGTCATGGAGAGGAGTCTTGGAGCGAGTCATGGAGAGGAGTCTTGGAGCGAGTAATGGAGAAGAGTCTTGGAGCGAGTCATGGAGAGGAGTCTTGGAGCGAGTCATGGAGAGGAGTCTTTGAGCGAGTAATGGAGAAGAGTCTTGGAGCGAGTCATGGAGAGGAGTCTTGGAGCGAGTAATGGAGAGGAGTCTTGGAGCGAGTCATGGAG
The DNA here is from genome assembly GCF_965119305.1 of Pelophylax lessonae. Lineage (NCBI taxonomy): Eukaryota > Metazoa > Chordata > Amphibia > Anura > Ranidae > Pelophylax > Pelophylax lessonae. The sequence goes on from NC_138768.1 coordinate 141,328,002, forward strand.
AGGAGTCTTGGAGCGAGTCATGGAGGGGAGTCTTGGAGCGAGTCATGGAGAGGAGTCTTGGAGCGAGTCATGGAGAGGAGTCTTGGAGCGAGTCATGGAGAGGAGTGTTGGAGCGAGTCATGGAGAGGAGTCTTGGAGCGAGTCATGGAGAGGAGTCTTGGAGCGAGTCATGGAGAGGAGTCTTGGATCAAGTCATGGAGCGGAGTCTTGGAGCGAGTCATGGAGAGGAGTCTTGGAGCGAGTCATGTAGAGGAGTCTTGGAGCGAGTAATGGAGAAGAGTCTTGGAGCGAGTCATGGAGAGGAGTCTTGGAGCGAGTCATGGAGAGGAGTCTTGGAGCGAGTCATGGAGAGGAGTCTTTGAGCGAGTAATGGAGAAGAGTCTTGGAGCGAGTCATGGAGAGGAGTCTTGGAGCGAGTCATGGAGAGGAGTCTTGGAGCGAGTCATGGAGAGGAGTCTTGGAGCGAGTCATGGAGGGGAGTCTTGGAGCGAGTCATGGAGAGGAGTCTTGGAGCGAGTCATGGAGAGGAGTCTTGGAGCGAGTCATGGAGGGGAGTCTTGGAGCGAGTCATGGAGAGGAATCTTGGAGCGAGTCATGGAGAGGAGTCTTGGAGCGAGTCATGGAGAGGAGTCTTGGAGCGAGTCATGGAGAGGGGGTCTTAGAGAGAGTAATGGGGAGGGAGTCAGTGAGAGATTGTCAGAGACAGTAATGGAGAGTCATGAAGAGGGAGTCTCGGAGCAAGTTATTGAGAGGGGGTCTTGGAGAGATTCATGGGGAGGGAGTCTTGGAGCGAGTCAGGGAGAGAAATATAGAGTCATAGAAAGTCACATAGAGGGAGCCTCAGAGAGAGTTATGGAGAAGGAGCTCACACCTCTCCCACAACAAACATGGCGGCCCAGCAGCTTTTGCTACCTCCCACATGACACTTTCCCAGGTCACTTGAGCAGAACGGGAACGCCCACCCCGCCATGTGACTGTATATCGTTTTCCCTGTGACACGTGACAGGGAGGAGAGAGGAGACGTCAGAGGTGAAAGGGTGCTGAGAGAGGGGAGAAGCGGAGAGCTGGGGAGGATGAGCCCGGGGTAACGGAGGAGGTGAGAGGGGCGCACAGGGGGTGTATGGGAACTAAGCGGGACTCTACTGAGTGACCAGCCAGCCTATCAGAGGCCAGAGCTGCCTTGTTGGCTCTGTGCGTGGACCAATGACCTTCTGCGCAGAACTGCACTATCATAAATCATAGTGTGTGAGGAGCCCCAGTGCCGTGGTCACGTGATGTGTGTACCTGTACACTGAGTCACCTGATCACTGTGTTACTCCCCTGTGACTTCTGTGTGAGGGAAGTCTTGTGTGTCATGTCAGAGCTGTAATTACACAGAGGAGGAGAGGAGAGGACTGTGCTAGAAGTTCCATTGTACCTTCATCTCTTCTGTCTGTTAAAGTGGAGCTCTGCGCAGAATTCACATTGACATGTATGATGGATTCCATTATTGATCTGCAACTTAACCCATTAGTCTGAATGTTTCCGGAAATGGGAGAGTCCTATTCGGGACATTCCTCTAGTCATACTTGTCACAGCTGCTTGTACTCTAAACTGAGCCATCAGATGGCTGGAGTCATCACATGTGCATCACCATGGCAACTGCACATCAAACAGAGACAAAGATGGCCGCTTCCTTGTCTGTGACGCATAGAAGGGTTTATAGCCACATTAACTGGTTGCCGCCCGCCCTATAGCAGTTTTATAGAACTTCCAGGTAAAGGGCGCAAACGCATGGCGCTGGTAGCTTGCTTCCACTGTGATTATACACAGCAGGAGCCGATCAGCGGGTACCATGGACTCCATGTCCGCCGGCACCCCCCGATCACCAGGCAGGGACACATTGTTTACATAGGAAGATGACAGTTCTGTCAGTAAGGAATGCATGGATCCTGTATTCCTGCAAACAAATTCTATCCCTTCCACTAGTACATAGGTGTCAAACTCAATTTCATCAAAGGGCCGCATAAGCAGTATGATTGCCCTCAAAGGGCCAGATGGATCTGGGGTACGCTACGTACAGAGTGCAGAGTTCAGGAGTTGATTTTGTACAGAGTGCAGGGTTTAGAGGTGCGCTATGCATGATGTGCCACTCAACCCACCAAAGCTTTCTTGCATTTCTCCTACCTGAACTGGCTCTAGTACCTACCTGTGTACCTTGCAAATAGGTTGCTCTATTACTCAGATTCTCGAGATCTGTCTCTGCCATGAGTGTGTGCAGGGATCTGTTACTTTCGGGAGCCACTGTGCTTGAAAGTGACAGCAGGGAGTGGGGGGCAGAGCTGGAGGTGGTGGAATGGAGTTCCACCATGTTTCGGCTGCAAAATGGGGTGCGAGGGCCATATTCGGGACCGCGGGCCTTGTGTTTGACATGTGTGCACTAGTACAAGCACTTCCCACAGTTTAGAAAAACACTGGCTAGGCACACATTTAACCCTTTGATTGCCCCTGATTTTAATCCCTTCCCAGCCAGTGTCTTTAGTACATAGACAGTGCACATTTTTTTTATCACTGATCACTGTTTTAGTGTCACTGGTTCCCAAAAAGTGTCACTCAGTGTCAGATTTGTCTGCTGCAATGTCGCAGTCCCACTAAAAATCAGTCAGTTAGTGTCCGGATGTTCACCACAATATCGCAGTCCTGCTATAAGTCACTGATTGCTGTCATTACTAGTAAAACAAAATTTTAATAAATAAAAATATCCTGTAGTTTGTACTAGACACTATAAATTTTGTGCAAACCAATCAATATACGCTTATTGGGATTTTCTTTTTTTTACCAAAAATTTGTAGTATAGTAACATATTGGCCTAAATTTTATAAAGAAATTCGATTTTTTTTTTTTTAAATGTTGTTTTTATTGGATATGTTTTATAGCAGAAAGTAAAATATATTCTTTTTTTGTCGATCTTTATTTTTAGCGCAGGATGTAAAAAACACAGAGGTGATCAAATGCCACCAAAAGAAAGCTCTGTTTGAGGTAAAAAAGAGATACATTTTATTTGGGCACAGCATTAAACAGTTGTCAGTTAAAATAACGCAGTGCCGTATCGCAAAAAATGGCTTGGTCATGAAGGGGGGGGGGGGGGGGTAAATCTTCCGGAGGGCAAGTGGTTATAGCAGAAACTACCTGTTTTGTTTCTTGGAGGAAGGGTTATAACCCCTGTTGTGTTTTCTTTCTTTTGTTTGCCTTCTGTATTCCAATCTCCCATAGGCAAAACAGGAAGTGAGAGGAAATCCCTACAACTGAGGAAATCCCTTGTTGTCACCAGCACTAGTGTCCTTATTGGAGGTATTCTCCTCTATCTCTGTAATGGTGACAACCCACAATATGGGATTTGGTGTTTTTTTTTCTCTCTGAACACACCTGTATATTATCCTATGTGTCTATGCATACATAGGTGATTACAGGTATATTACAAGGGGAGTTTTAAGAGGCTCAAAAGAGGGCTTTTGAGCAGAGAAAACACGAAACGCACAAAAATGCTAGGCGCGTTTGTGTGTTAAAGGATAACTCACGGGGGGAAAAAAAAGCAAATAAGAAAAATGTATTTTCCTGCTTGTGGGATTGGCTCACTGAAGTGTGCACTAAGATACAAGTCAGGTTTTTGGCATCCCCTGCAACAAAAATGTCATTTTTTTCCCCTCCTCTTCCAGGACAGCTACTTGGAGAGATAATTGGCTCCGCCCTCTATAGAAAACCAATCAAACAAAGTTTAAAATGCCCCTCCCCTTTCTCCCAGTTGTTTTGTGTTTCCAGACCCTCCAGAAGTACGCACACCGCAGTGTTTGTTGTGCTGTGGTTATCGGACCCCTCTTTTTTAGGACTGGCTGTGGCTTTGTCTGCTGATTTTTCTCCATCTAAAGGGTTCCCCTCTGTTTATGGTGGTCGCTTGCCTTTATGGCTTACAGAGGCAACTTCCACTGCCCAGCATCCGTACTGACCCCTGGAGTGCATCCTGCCTGTGGTAAGCCTGGGGTTCATGCAGAAGTGCTGCGGAGCCTCCTCTGTTTCCACTTTCTTGCCTTGGGTGTACCGAAATGGTGTCTTATGATGCACTTCTGGTGCCGTGTGGTAGGATGGCGCCGAAACTGGAAGTGACATGACGCACTTCCAGATGCTGGGTTACTTGTTCCAGCTGGCCTAATGTTCTATGAGATACTCCCAAAGAGAAATCCCATCTAAAGGGCTGTAGACCCTGCCACTTACCTCATTAGAGCCTTGCAGGTGCAACAGCTGATTGATATTTATCAAATCACTCCCACACAGATTAAGCCGCCGTTCACATCAGGTCAAATCGCAGCCTATTGCCGGTAATCGAAGCATCCCAATCGGTGCGACACCGACTTTGTGGCGCCGATTTCCAAAAGTAGTTCCTGCACTACTTTTGGTGACTTTGGGGGTGATTTAAATGGACATCTGTGCATGAATCCTCACAAATGTCTTTCAAATCGCCTTCAATGTCGAAGTGAAATGCAGCTTTGAATTCCTCACGATTTCAGATCCGCATTCAGTGTGAACGAGGGCTTAAGGCTCCTTTCACACCTGTGTGACTTAGGATCTGCCTTGTGAGACCCCAAGTTGCAGGGCATGTGAAATTCAATGTGTTTCTATGAGAGCAATTCCTACTGACACTACAAAAGTCGCTGCGACTTCAGAAAAGGTTCCTGCACTACTTTGGTTCGAATTTGATGCGACTTTGGTCCAGAGAACGTAAAGTCAGATCAGAATTGCATCAAAGTCACACTGTAAAGTCGCAATTCATGACTTTGTCGTCTCACAAGTGTGAAAGGAGCCTCACTGTGCACATGGACACAGACAAACAAACAGCCATTCCTTTAGAAAAACTGAAGGAAGGAATCTGCAGCAAAGTTTGTTACAATTCTTGTAAAGTACACAGATCGCCCAGGGGGGAATGGTTTTTTCTCTACAAAAGGAGAGTTACTCTTAAGGCTTGATTATATGCAAATTGGATGCGTTTTGAACTGCATCTGATTTGCATGACATGTGGACCGAACCAGTTTTCTATGAAGCCAGTTCACATATGTCTGAGCTGGCTGCAGTCCTTTTTTTTTTAACCACTTAAGGATCAGAAGATTTTACCCCCTTAATGACCAGGCCATTTTTTGCGATGTGGCACTGTTCTTTTAACTGAAAATTGCGCGGTCGTGCGATGCTTTACCCAAATAAAATTGTCCTTTTTTTCCCCACAAATAGAGCTTTCTTTTGGTGGTATTTGATTACCTCTGCATTTTTTTTTTTTTTTGCGCTGTAAACAAAAAAAGAGCCACAATTCTGAAAAAACTATATTTTTTACTTTCTGCTGTATAACATTCCCAATTATAAAATCAAATTTTTTCATCAACTTAGGCCAATATGTTTTCTGCTACATATTTTTGGTAAAAAAGAAAAACCCAATAAGTGTATTTTGATTGGTTTGTGCAAAAGTTGTCATGTCTACAAACTAGGGGCTAGATTTGTTATTTTTATTTTTTTACTAGTAATGGCGACAGTCAGTGATATTTTGCGGGACTGCGACATTGCGGCGGACAGATCGGACACCTAACTGACACTTTTGGGTGTACCAGTGACATTACTACAGTAATCAGTGCTAAAAACACTGTCAGGGAAGGGGTTAACACCAGGGGCAATCAAAGGGTTAAGTGTGCCCCTAGGGGGTGCTTTCTAACTGTGTGGGGGGATGGACTTACTAGATGAACACAGAGACCAGTGTTCCTAAATAGGAGGAACTTAGGATCCCTGTTTTCTTCTCTGACAGGACAGCGGTCTGCTGTGTTTACAAAGGTAGATTACCGTTCTGTCTCTATGGGGAGCGATCGCAGGTGGCTGTCCACCGCACCCGCTGATTGGCTCCCCCTCTGGCCAATCAGCGCTCCCCACTGGCTAATACACGAAAGGACATACAGGTACGTCATTTAGCGTAATAGAGCCGACCTGCCGCAGTAAAAGTGCGGTGACTGGCCAGCAAGTGGTTAAATAAGGACGTGTGTTCCAGTGCATTTTGGATGCATTTTACAGCGTTCCAGTGCAGGAAAAATGCAGCATGCTCTACTTTTTTTTTTTTTCTGGAACCTCAAGCACTGGTGTGAACTATGCCATTTGAAACCATATAACCTACTATCCAATGCGTTTTTGATGCAGAAAAAAAAGGCACTGGACTGCACGTGGTGTGAAATGGCCCAAAAGGCTTATCCCACAGAATCAGTGCATTGCTCACTAACCAATAGAAACCTGTATTCATCTGATTACATTGATCTAACAATGGATTGGTTTCTGTAGGTTCTTGTACCCCTGCACTTCCCACATCACTAAACGTGTTGGTATTCCTGCAGTCAGCAGTGGATCATTGATCCCTCTTTGGTTTGTTTGGTCATTCTGTGATAGTCACAGATTTCATTCATTATATATGTGTAGTACAGGCCTCTGGCACACAGTTCAATGGCCTTTAGAGTAACCTGCATATACCTCAGGAATATTTTAGCTGCGTAAGACTAAAAATAAACTGCATTATAACCAACGTTTGGCAGGGTGCCGCCCACCTTTCTTAGTCGATTTCCACTTTTGCAGCCAAGTTGGATAACACTTTGTTTGGTACAAGTTCCCATTCACGTCATTTTAACTTTAAAAAAAGATTTAAAAATTGCTGCTTAAACTTTTACTTGCTGAAAAACCCTATTTACCTTCTCCATTCTAAATAATGTTAAAGAGGTTGTAAACCCTTTTTTTTTCTTTTTCACCCTGCAAGAGAAAGACATAATGAGCTAGTATGCATCTCATACTAGCTCATTATGAAATACTTACCTTAGAACGAGCCCCCGCCGTGCTGCCCGCTTAGCTGGATGACGGGCGACATGTCCAGTCGCCCGTCTTCCGGGATCGCAGCATCCGGCCATCTGATTGGCTGGAGCCGCGGTGACATCACTCGCGCGGGAGCCGACAGTCACGGCACGGGGCTCTGAAGAAACGACACCAGCGGCCGTTCCTTCAGAGCGCCTGTGCCAGTGACGTCACTGGATGCATGTAAGGTAAATGTCTCCTAAACGGTACATGTTTAGGAGATATTTACAGTACCTATAGGTAAGCCTTATCATAGGCTTCCCTATAGGTAAAAGTTGCAGAGGAGGGTTTACTTCCTCTTTAAAGGTGAAGCTCTGTATAAAAAAGATATCAGGCGCCAAGGAAGTCAGAGGTTAGATTGGCCAAAAAGGGAACAAAAATGCTGCTAATCTGCTGCAGGTGTGCTACATGTGGATAGAGAGATGAGGTGATCAGCGCAAATTTGTGTGACTTCCCAAGGTGTCTAAGTGCCGGTTCACACTATTGCGATGCGGGTACACTGTGAATATACTGTGTGTTCCCGCATTGCATCCGCAGCACAGGCAGTTCATACTGCCATATGCGATACGCTGGGGGTGTCAATTCAAAGTTAACGACACAGCCAGATCAGATCGCATATCGCGATGCGATCTGACAGTTTGCACAGAAATCGGATCGCACTAGTGTGAACCACCATGCAATCCGATTCTGCTGCGGAACAAAAAAAGGGTCCTGTGCGTGTTCACTGCAATTGCGGTGCGAGTTCAGCCATACAAACTCTATGGCCGAATTTGCACCGCACAGACATCGCATGTGATTTTAGGAGCAGTGCGCTCTGAATCATATGCTGTTAGTGTGAACCTAGAAAGTGCTGATGTGCAAATTAATTAAATAAAAAATAAATTATTCATAATATATGAAATTTGGACAAAGAGAAACACTATGCCAAAAAAGAAGTGCCTCAAAAATAATCAATAACTATACAGGTAATAGGAGACCCAAATGTCCAAAAAAGTGCAATACAGTATTGCATTAAAACTACTGAATAACAAGATCAATATCCTAAAAGTGCAATAAATCACTGTAAAAAATATTGAATCAAACTACTGAAAAACAAATTCAATGAAATAATATATAAATAAAAATCAATAAATAGTTCATTGAAAAAAAGTCCCAGCTGAAAAAGGGGCAAAATGTGATTTAATAAAATTCAATCGGTAAATAATGGTCAGTGATCACATGTGAATTAATCGCACCATATGTGTTCCACCGTTTCCACCAGATCCGACTCGCCAGTTATGGACCAGCAATCACATTTATTAAGAATTTCCCAGCATGACGGTTAATAAATGTGGCTTCAACTTTAACTCTTTGTAAACATATATTACTCTCAAGATATTGCAGGATTAGGATGACAAAGATGGTGTAATTCCATATAAAATAACGTCTTTTATTAGAAAAAGTAATGTTACACTCCCATATTACAGTGTCTGCCTGACACTAGGGATCTCTGACATCCGACTCCTACGCTCCAGCTGTGTCTCCAAGCCACAGGTGTGGAGTATAGTACGTGTGGTATTTCCTCGGCATCCTAGCTCCGCCCTACTAGTTTTGTCACCTGACGTCCTCACAGAGTGGTCACTGCTTATTGTTTGGCATAGTGTCTCTCTTTGTCCACATTTCATATATTATGAATAATTTATTTATTTAATTAATTTGCACATCAGTACTTTCTACAATTTAGACACCTTGGGAGTCACACAAATGTGCGCTGATCACCTCATCTACCTATCCACCTAAAGGTGAAGTTAACCTTTGGGAACATGTTCTACCCCTTTTTAGGGTGGAACATGTAACCTGTTACCAATGCTGCGCCCCCCCCCCCCGCCGATGCAGCAGTATGGGAAGAAGTTCCCCGTACTAGTTTATAACAATCAGTGCGGCCGTGCGGGGCTCAGCTCTGTGTGTGAATAAACTACAAGCCCCAGCAACCTTTCTCAATGAACTACCACAGCGCTGCTGTGGAGCGCTGTGGTAGTTCCATGATTTGTTCTTGTCAATGTATCTGACTGGCTGTACGGGACAGGTATACAGATTACTGACAGGTCTGCAGAAGACCTGCATGGCTCAGATCTTCTGATCGCGGGTGCAATCCTTTCAGGCTCCAAAAAAAATAAAAAAAATAAATATATATATATATATATATATATATATATATAGTTGAAATTCCCTTTAAAGCCTAAGTATAGTTAAAGTAATATTAAGGCCCTGTGTCACACCTGAGCGTTTTTCAGCTCATAAAACGCTCATCTCTGAAGTCTCAAAACGCCCAACAAGCGAAATCCCATTCATTTCAATGGCCCCTGTTCACATATGAGCGTTTTGTCGCCTGAAGCAAAACGCCTGAAGCTCAAAAAAGTACAGGAGCTTCTTTTCTGGCAGATTAAAAGCGTTTTTGTTAGATGTCAATTCCTACCTCCAAACACCTGCAAAAAACGCCCACAAAAACACCTGAAAACGAACGATACGCTCAGGTGTGAATGGAGCCTAAAGGCTTGTTTTTGTCTTTTTTAAAATAAATAAAAATAACAAATATGTGATGTCTGCTCTGTGTAGTAGTTGTGCACAGAGCAGCTTGGATTCTCTTCTTCTTTTTGCCCCCCCCCCCCCCCCCGGCACTCCTGGCCCCTCCCTCCTGCTTAGCGCCCCCAGAGCAAGCAGCTTGATATGGGGGTGCTAGAGCCCCTGCTTTGTGTGTCCTTTCACACACAGAGCTGCAGCTCGGCCCTGCCCCCTCTCTCTCCTCATTGGCTCACTGTGATTGACAGCTGCCTTAGCCGATGAGGAGTGAGAGCCCCTAGAGAGCTGAGGCTATCATGCACATGGTTGGATCGAGATGGGGCTCAGGTAAGTATTGGGGGAGGGGGCAGATGTGTTTTTACATTCATGCTTAAATTGCATGAAGGTATAAAACCATGAGCTTTTACAACCATTTGAAAGTTTCAAAAAGTGACAGTTCCTACATTGAATGAGAAGTGCGCATTGTGCTGGTGGCTACTGTCCCAGTTGAAATCTTAACTCCTCCCATTTACCCTGTGTATACTGTGATGGAAAATCCCATTATAAGTTGTAACCTAGATATGCTCACTGTCGTAAGATAGGGTTAACCACTTCAGCCCTGGAAGGTTTTACCCCTAATGACCAGGACATTTTTTGCGATATGGCACTGCATTATTTTAACTGACAATTGCGCGGTCGTGCGATGCTTTACCCAAATAAAATTGATGTCCTTTTTTTTTTTTTTCCCACAAATAAAGTTTTCTTTTGGTGGTATTTGATCACCTCTGCGGTTTTTATTTTTTGTGCTATAAAGAAAAAAGACTGACGTTTTTGGGGGGGAAAAAAAATATTTTTTACATTCTGCTATAAAACATGTCCAAAAAAAAAAATGATATATATATATATATATATATATATATATATACACACATACACACACTTCTTACATTCTGCAGAATTTGTTGTGCTTGTTTATTAACTTCCAGTTAAAGCAGAAAACCCTTTTATGACGTAACTTCCTTGTCTGCCTCTGTCTGCAGTGTATGTGCCACTTTGTACAGATCAATACCTTTTGTTGCCACAGATTGATCAGTCAGAGGTTTGTGTCTAATTTTCCATCACACTGAGCCACCACCCACCATTCACACCCCATACTTACACATGTAATGTTTGATTTATTCTTGCTCCATTTTTTTCTACTGTATGATGTGTCGTCTTATGTTTTCTTGCGTTTTATTTCAGGATCAGAAAATAAAACCAGTATCTTTTAGAAGATGGATAATTACTTTCAAGCTGCAGTTATAGATCTGGATAAACTGCTGGATGATTTTGAACAGAATACAGGTGGGTAAAGTAATGAAAAAAATAAAGGTGTGAGGTTAAGCTTTTTAGTTTGTGTTCCCTTCCTGGGTGCTGTGGTTCATTTCACTAGCCTCTAAGTCATCACTGTGATGTACATCTATTGGAAGAAACCACAGTGCCTGGGGATACTTTCTGTTACATCCTGAAGCAACAGCAGCCAAAGCTCCTCAAGAGTGAAGATTTAAAGAAGTACAGCCAAAGCTCGCTTGGTTGTACTCCTTCTGTGGATCACAGCAGTGCAGTTCGTTTTGCACTCGTGTGACCTGTTTTTAGCAGAGAGCAGGCTGAAATCTGCTCCCTGCTGACGTCACCGAGTTGGTCCTGGCTTGGGCGTTATCATGACTAAGGAGTCGGGATCCACCCACATGCCTGGACCGGCACCCGGCTCAGCCTCTCAGCGAGCCGCTGAGAGCCTGAGCTTGCCGCTCCCGCCCCCTCCGTAGCCCAGCGTTCCGATGAGCGAGGAGGGGGCAGAGCCAGAGAGCTGCTGATTAACATTCAGCAGCTCTATGCTCATGGAACTGTGAGAACCGAGCGATCTGCGGTGTTTGATCGCTCGTTTTTCAGTGTAGAGACTCCAGGGGACAGGTGAAGCATTGGACCGATGTTGCATCCACCTAGGTAAGAAAAAAAAATAAAAATACATCCACATGGCTTTTTTTTTATTTTACCACTTAACCACTTTACCACCGGAGGATTTTGCTGTCTTCCGTCCAGGCCACTTTTTGCGATTCGGCGCTGTGCGACTTTAACTGACAATTGCGCGGTCGTGCGACGCCGTACCCAAACGAAATTTACGTCCTTTTTTTCCCCACAAACAGAGCTTTCTTTTGGTGGTATTTGATCACCTGTGTGATTTTTACTTTTTGCGCTATAAACAAAAAAAGAGCGTTTATTTTGAAAAAATAACAATATTTTTAACATTTTTTTTATATGAAATTCCCCCCCAAAAAAATGTAAAAACCAATTTTTTTAAAAATTTTTGGCCAATTTGTTTTCTGCTACCTATGTTTGGTAAAAAAAATCACAATAAGCGTATTTTGATTGGTTTGCGCAAAATTTATTGCGTTTACTAACAAAGGGAAAGATTTCTGTCATTTTTGGTGTTTTTTTTTTTTTAACGCATAATGGCGGCGATCTGCGATTTTTTTTTTTTTTTTTTTTTTTTTTTTTTTTTTTTTTGCGGGACTGCGACATTGCGGCGGACAGATCGGACCCTTGACTGACATTTTTGACACTTTTGGGGGTACCAGTGACATTACTGCAGTAATCAGTGCTATATATATGTACTGTTACTGTAAAAATGACACTGGCAGGGAAGGGGTTAATTTTATTGGAGCGGGAGGGGTTAATGTATGCCTGGTGCTTACTGTCGTGTGGGGGGGGGAGGGGACTGAGTGAGTCATGGACAGATCGGATGTCCAGCTATGCTGAACAGTCCGATCTGTCACTCCCTGTCACTATGGAGATCCGCCCGCTTGTGTTTACACAGGCGGGCGGATCTCCACACTAGATCCCCGACGATCGGGGGAAGAGCGGCGGCGATCGCCGCTGCTCCTCCCCTGGCCCGACTCCCGCTGTGACTGAAAACAGTGGGAGCGAGCCTCCGGCGGCGCGCAAGCTCCGCCTAGAAGGGGGAGTGTCTGACAACGTAGTACTACGTCGTCAGACGATAACGAGCCACTCTGCCGCAGTAATATTACTGTGGGCGGTGGTAAAGTGGTTAAGGACCGCTCCGCCGCAGATTTACTGCAGCAGGCAGCCCCTCCTGCGCGAACCGACGTAGCCCTACGTCGGTCGCGCGCCTGCTTCTAGGCTCCGATTGCCGCCGGGTACCCGCGATCGCTCCCCGCTGAGTGAGGACGGTCAGCTGTTGTAAACACAGCTGACTGTTCTCTCTGGAATGATCAGAGCGCCTGTGATCCTTCTATATAGGATCACAGGTCTCTGTGTTCATTTCACAAGCCCAACCCCCCATATAGTTAGAATCACTCCCTAGGCTTGCATTGAAACCCTTGATCACCCACTGTATTCACCCCTTCCCTGCCAATGGCATTATTACAGTAACCGTGCATATTGTTGGCACTGATTACTGTAGTAATGTCACTGGTCCCCCCAAAAGTGTCAAAAATGTCAGTTAGGAGTCCGATCTGTCCGCCGCAATGTTGCAGTCTCGCTAAAAATCGCAGATCGCCCCCATTACTAGTAAATAAAAATAAAAATGACATAAATCTTTTCCCTAGTTTGTAGACGCAATAATTTGCGCAAACCAATATAAATACGCTTATTGCGATTTATTTATTTTTTACCAAAAATATGTAGCAGAAAACAAATTGGCCTGAAAGGATGAAAAAATTTGATTTTTAATTTTTTTTATTTTTTTTTTGGGGAATGTTATATAGCAGAACGTGAAAAATATAGATTTTTTTTTCGCTCTCTTTTTGTTTGTAGCGCAAAAAATAAAAAGCGCAGAGGTGATCAAATACCACCAAAAGAAAGCTCTATTTGTGGGAAAAAAATACATCAATTTTATTTGGGTACAGCATCTCAGGACCACCCAATTTTCTTTTAAAATAAAGCAGTGCCAGATCGCTAAAATGGCCTGGTCATTAAGGGGGCAAATCCTTCTGGTTCAGAATTGGTTAAAGGATAAGGCCACTTTCAGACGAAGTGCACTTGTCCTGTTTCCCTCTTTAAGTTACCTAACCAATCCCACCCCCCTTCTCCAAAGATAAGTACTTGCCACCATCTGATGCTTGCATCTGTTCTTGGTGTGATCAAATGCTTTTAAGGGCAGAGGAGAGGGATCTGTGGTCTTAAGAGTACCTGTCACATGCCTATTGCTGTCACAAGGGACGTTAACATTCATTGTGACGGCAGTAAAAGTGATTTAAAAAAAAAAAACTTAAAGCTACAGTGTAAAAATAAATAATAGAAAATGTAAGTTCCCCCTGTGCTCATGCCCAAAGGTGAATGCAGGCTTCGGACCCTCAAGCACACAAACAGCGATTGTCCCACACAAGAGCTATCGCCACAAACGTCAGATCATGGGCAGTAATTCTAGCACCAGACCTCCTGCGTAAATCTAAAATGGTAACCTTGTAAAGGTTTTAAAGCGTCCCCTATGGATAGTAAACATTTTTATCATATGTCACCGTTGCATGGGCGTACATCATTTTAAAGCTTTACACGTTTGGTATCTTTTTACTCAGCGTAACATCTTTTATATTTTACCAAAAAATTGGTTATGTAGTGTTTGTTTGTATTCAAATTCAAAAAAGTGTGTGTTTTTTTTTCTTAAAAAAAATAATAATAAATTGTATTTAAAAAACTGCCTCGTAAATATTGTGTGACAATAAAGTGCAACACCCACCTATTTTTTTTTCTATAGGGTTTCTGCTTTCAAAATATATAATGTTTGGGGGTTCTAAGAAATTTTCTAGCAAAAAATACTGATTGTTGCATGTAAACAAAAAGTAACAGAAAAGGCCTGGGGATCAAGTGGTTAAAAGAGATGCATACGATGAGTGTACGACTTATTTGATGAGTTTTTTGTTTTTCTCAGGCAGTAAGGGATGGTTAGCTGGTTACATGGGTTTAGAAACTATATGTGGCCTCGAATAGTGAAGAGGAATTTCCCTTTTTGCTTGAATGCATGCTCTACAATTTTACCCAGGTTCCTACAGTATGTTTTCAAGCTTTTCTATGTGTGTAGGAATATGGTACAGTTTTAAGAGAGAGATTTGATCCCTTCCTGTTTTCCCACAGATGAACTGGAAAGCTACCAGCCACGTGCAGAGCCCTTTAACCCAGAGCAGCACGATTTCTACCTGCAACCAGATTACCCAAGTCCTGGGAAGGAGCCGTGTGAAAGCAGTCCTCAACTCTCTCTGTCTGAATGCCCAGAGAAATCTGAGCTGGAGTTAAAACCAGGGGCTCCGGTCTCATGTAGTGACAAAAGTGTGACAGGCCCAGATCTCTTATCCTGTGTGGATGGAGGAACATCCACGGAGAATGAGTCCAATACTGGGAGGAGTAGTGTTCCTATATGTGATCTCATTAGTGACACGGGAAGTTTACTTCATGCAGCAAGTAGCAGTGAGTCACTGATTCCAGATTCTGCCCAGTCTAGTGCAAATGTGGTTTCCGACCTTGAGTTGCTTTCTGACCCAAGTTTTTTTGCTAGTCCTCCTTCAAATACCTCCACTGTATTACAAAATGAAGAAGCAGATGTTGGAGATCTTGTCCCTATCACTTCAAACTGGCTGCCATTGAGTGAAGCTAATCCTATTGATGTAAGTGCTAAAGCAAGCAGCGCTACTCTTCCTGTTCACTCAGGTCTTACCCCAGTGTTGGGTGAGGTAGGAGAACATTCTGATACTGCATCCACCAGTGACTCCAGTACCAGCTCAAGTTCTTCAAGCACAGATGGATATGTAAGTGACGATATGTCCTATGAGGCATTAACAGAAGATCAGATTGCTTTTGTGTCAAAAGAGCACCACGTAGACGTGGTGTATGCTCTAAACAATGTGGAATTTCCTCAAGTAGCAAGTCAGGAAGTCACAATGTCAACAACTCAACATGTTGTCAATTCTGGTGCTTTAGATGACGTTCAAAGTGAAAGGTCACCTTCAGGGCCATCTACAGCTAAAAGCATGGTGACCTCAGAGTGCAATGATGACATGTCTGTTATGTCATCTGTATCTGCCTGCAGTGGAGAAAAGCCAGCAGACTCTTTAAGCTCTGTTATGGTAGACTCCAGGACAAAAGGCAGCAATGAGCTGCTTCATGAGCACAAGAATACTATGTTGGAAAGCCAAACATTTGAAGACGAACCCATGACTGTATCAGCAGCAAGCCTGGAGGTCATTGGTGAAGAGAAGTCTTTGCAGCTGGCACATCTGTCACCTGCAGCCAAAGGGCCTTCTGTACCGGATGAAGGGTTAATACAGGAGGAAGTTTTGCCACAACAACCTGAATTGCCTGTAGTAGAAAAATTGAGCGTTGCACCTGAGCCAGGCCCGGATCCTGTTCACAGCAGTGAGTTTGGAGATGCGGTATTATCAGATTTCATGAGTCACAATTTGCTAACTGATCCTAATGGCCTATTGTTAGGTGACACATATATAACAGATGCTGAACTTGATGCTTTTCTTTGTGAGGAAGGTTTAACTCTAAGTAAAGAAAGTCCTGTGGGAAGTTTCCAAGTCTCTGATTTTGCTGAAGCAGTCTCAAGCGGGTCTTGCACTGAAACTTTGAATAATGGACTGCAGTCTTTGAAGACGGATCAAAATGAGATTGAGGACAGTGCAGTCTGCAGCACTGTGGATCCCGCACTTAATAAAGTTGATTCACCACATCCAACTCAGGATCAAGGAGCTCTTCCAGGTGCTAGTGTGCCCTCACCCATTGGAGGTGCAAGGCCCAAGCAGTTGTTTCATCATCCACCAAATACACTGGCTATAAGCCGGCCAGGTAAACTGAACAACAGGGACGTAGAAGGAAATCTAACTGAACAGACAGCTGAAGAAGGCAGTCCGTGCAACTCGCCTTCTCATGCTGTGTCGCCAATACCTGGCAGCAGCATTCTGAAAAAAACAATGAATGTGGAGTCTGATGAGAGCCCTGAGCTCAGTGTGGAGGTATTAGGGAAACCTGAAGATGGGACAGGAGAGAACCAGGCACCTGGCCAGAGACAACCAACCTGGATCCCCGACTCTGTGGCTCCAAATTGTATGAATTGCAGCATTAAGTTCACTTTTACAAAGCGGAGACATCATTGTAGAGCTTGTGGAAAGGTAAGATGGCCTGGTTTGAGTGTATTAAATTGTCCAATGCAGACTCAAAGATGCATACAAATAATGTCAGTTCAGTAATGTCACTATTTCTACATCTGAACAAAAAGGTGCAAAAAAATTTAGTTATAGTAGATCCTAAAATAGTTAAGCCACTTTATACCATCCTGTCTGTTTAATAATCCTGTGTGTCCCTGTGTTTTATAAAAATACGCCATTCTTTACCAGTTTTCAGAGCACCGATCGCCGCTCATGTGACCTGCCAGCTCTCTCCTCTCCATGTCTGATAGCTGAAGCAGGCGGAGCCGAGGAGTCCCTGCTGACGGCAGTCAGGAGGAGGGGAGGAGGAGAGAGGCAGCAGTTCATGTGAGCGGCGATCGGCTCTCTGAAAACTGGTCAAGAACGGCTTATTTTTATAAACAAGCCTATAATGCAAAAAGGCCAATGGAATAAATAATAAAGGTGCATATAGCTTGTGCAATCTAAAAGTCTCTATTTGATAAGGTGCTTCATAAAGATGACACCACAGTGTAATGACAGTTTTCCACTCGTGCTCCTTTCACCAGGTGAAGTGCAAGCTCTCCCTTATTATAGACCCCTAAGGGTCAACAAAGCATAAGCACAGATCAATCTTTGACCAAACTTTGGTGTTCAGGTTCCTTTAAGAACAGTGGAGTTCAATCTCCAAGATGGCTCCACACAGCTCACACATATGTCATAGGCAACAAACAGAAAAAACAGCCACCAATAGTGCAGTACCTGGGTTATTAAGCTCAACAAAACCGCACAGAACCCACTTCATAAAATGAAAAACAAGCATGTAATAAAATCCGGCTTCTCACGTGATCCAGTGAAAACTTCTGCCGCCAGACTCAACCTCTACACGTTACGCCACCAACGCACATGGCTTCATCTGGAGGGCCTGATTTATTGCGAATGTGGGAACACATTTGGTGATTGCAGCAGCTACATCCTGTAATTTCCTTGTTTTTACCAATAGGTGGCAGCGCACTACTACCACATTTATACACGGTGTCAGGGCTCAGCAGCCATGGTATACCATAGTCAGTATCCAGAGGGGAGGATGTAGCCAGGCAGGGTCAGCCAGGTATTGTAGGTAATACAAAGGGCCAAATTACACAGCACAAGCACTGTGCTGTATATCATGCTTTAAGAGAACAGGATATAGTATATAAAATATATATATATATAATATACATTTTTTTTTTCTTTTAAGGTTAATAAAAGCTTTAAAGGGGTTGTAAACCCTTGTTTTTTTTTTTTTTTTGTTTAAAAAAAAAAAAAAAAAACATGCCTATACTTACCTGCTCTGTGCAATCATTTTGCACAGAAATTGTGCTGCGCCTAATTGCAATCTAGTGTCCGCAAATGCATTGTTTGTGATCTACGTTTGGGGTGGCGTTAATATATTTTCACCTGCAGCAGATGGCAAAGGCAGTGTGTTTTGAATGCAGTGCACTAAATGCGCACAGAACACACCTTGAAGCCCAATTAAACTCACTTTTTAAATCCGCTAAATACTTTCTGGGTGGATGAAAAGAAAAGGTGTTCATTGTCTTGCAGCTCATTTTATTACTAAAGCAGCCACAGCCTTAGCAAAAAAAAGCCTGTGTCATGGCAGCAGCTGCAGAGGGAGACCTGTGCTTCCTGTGGGGAAGCAATCGTCTCATTGCAGAGGTCTCGTCTGCCCTTATGAAACCAGCAAACCACTGCAGAGAGACCTCCGCTTTCCACACAGAGAGCAAGGGCACTTCTTTGCACCATTGTGGCACGGAACAGGCTTTTTACTCGAGCTGTGACCGATTTTGAAAGAAAACCGAATGAGAAGACTTTGCAAACCTTTTTGTTTTGATGGAATTGGAATGTACAGTGCATTGCGAAAGTATTCGGCCCCCTTGAACTTTTCGACCTTTTGTCACATTTCAGGCTTCAAACATAAAGATCTAAAACTGTAATTTTTTTTGAAGAATCAACAACAAATGGGACACAATCATGAAGTGGAACGAAATTTATTGGATATTTCAAACTTTTTTAACAAATAAAAAACTGAAAAATTGGGTGTGTAAAATTATTCAGCCCCCTTGAGTTAATACTTTGTAGCGCCACCTTTTGCTGCGATTACAGCTGTAGGTCGCTTGGGGTATGTCTTATTTGCACATCGAGAGACTGACATTTTTGCCCATTCCTCCTTGCAAAACAGCTCGAGCTCAGTGAGGTTGGATGGAGAGCGTTTGTGAACAGCAATTTTCAGTTCTTTCCACAGATTCTCGATTGGATTCAGGTCTGGACTTTGACTTGGCCATTCTAACACCTGGATATGTTTATTTGTGAACCATTCCATTGTAGATTTTGCTTTATGTTTTGGATCATTGTCTTGTTGGAAGAAAAATCTCCGTCCCTGTCCCAGGTCTTTTGCAGACTCCATCAGGTTTTCTTCCAGAATGGTCCTGTATTTGGCTCCATCCATCTTACCATCAATTTTAACCATCTTCCCTGTCCCTGCTGAAGAAAAGCAGGCCCAAACCATGATGCTGCCACCACCATGTTTGACAGTGGGGATGGTGTGTTCAGGGTGATGAGCTGTGTTGCTTTTACGCCAAACATAAGGTTTTGCATTGTTGCCAAAAAGTTTGATTTTGGTTTCATCTGACCAGAGCACCTTCTTCCACATGTTTGGTGTGTCTCCCAGGTGGCTTGTGGCAACCTTTAAACTACACTTTTTATGGATATCTTTAAGAAATGGCTTTCTTCTTGCCACACTTCCATAAAGGCCAGATTTGTTCAGTATACGACTGATTGTTGTCCTATGGACAGAGTCTCCCACCTCAGATGTAGATCTCTGCAGTTCATCCAGAGTGATCATGGGCCTCTTGGCTGCATCCCTGATCAGTCTTCTCCTTGTATGAGCTGAAAGTTTAGAGGGACGGCCAGGTCTTTGTAGATTTGCAGTGGTCTGATACTCCTTCCATTTCAATATTATCGCTTGCACAGTGCTCCTTGGGATGTTTAAAGCTTGGGAAATCTTTTTGTATCCAAATCCGGCTTTAAACTTCTTCACAACAGTATCTCCGACCTGCCTGGTGTGTTCCTTGTTCTTCATGATGCTCTCTGCGCTTTAAACGGACCTCTGAGACTATCACAGTGCAGGTGCATTTATACGGAGACTTGATTACACACAAGTGTATTCTATTTATCATCATTAGTCATTTAGGTCAACATTGGATCATTCAGAGGTCCTCACTGAACTTCTGGAGAGAGTTTGCTGCACTGAAAGGAAAGGGGCTGAATAATTTTGCACGCCCAAATTTTCAGTTTTTTAATTGTTAACAAAGTTTGAAATATCCAATAAATTTCATTCCACTTCATGATTGTGTCCCACTTGTTGTTGATTCTTCAAAAAAATTAGTTTTATATCTTTTGTTTGAAGCCTGAAATGTGGCAAAAGGTCGAAAAGTTCAAGGGGGCCGAATACTTTCGCAATGCACTGTATTTAGCTAATGTAAACTGAAAGTTCAATAGGGCTTTACATCGGCACTGGATACATTTAAGGGCAGCTATTTACAGCTCAAAGACCTCATGCACACTGGGCATGAAAAACACCACTTTTAAAGTGATACTAAACACACACTGTTTAATTCATATTGTTCCTTCTATCTAGAAAATGAATGTCATAGTGACTGAGTGGCGTATGAACAGCATGTAATACTTTTTTTTTTTTTTTTTTTTTTGTGCCTCAGGCCTCATGCACACAGGACGTTTTACAGCTGCTGTTTTTGGCGTCAGACGTTTTTTTCCACAGCCAATAAACTCCCCAGCATGTTATCCTATGTGTCCATGCACACACAGGCTGTTATCAGCAGTTTTTGGCTGTAAAAAAACCCTCCGAAAACTAGTGGCGTTTTTCAGCTGTAAAAACGCTCCGTCAAATGCCAATAAACGCTGATAAAGGCCAAAAAACGCTTGTAACTGCTGTTTGACGTTTTTGATTCCATTGCTTTTTTTTTTTTTTTTTTTTTAGGCCTGGATTCTGTTTCGATGTGTCGGTCATGGAACATAGCCTGGGTTCACACTGGTGCCTGCTTAACACCGCATGTGATTTGCACCGCATTCCTGTGCACATTACATGTGATGTCTGTTCGATGCAATTTGAGCCATATACCGTATTTATCGGCGTATAACACGCACTTTTTCCTCCTAAAAATGGAGGAAAAAGTAGCTGTGCGTGTTATACGCCGATATAAAAAAAAAAAAATCTCCATAAAGCAGTGCCGAGAGGTAGAAGGGGGCGGGCGGCGCCGACGTCAATCCCCTATGCCGACGTCTACCTCTCGGCACTGCTTTATGGAGATTTTTAGTGATGTGTATAGTGGCGCTGGCGAGGCTGCATGTATGGGCACTGGCAAAGGCTGCATGTATGGGCACTGGCAAAGGCTGCATGTATGGGCACTGGCGATGGCAAGGCTGCAATTATGGGCGCTGGTGAGGCTGCATGTATGGGCACTGCACTGGCGAGGCGGCATTTAAGGACACTGGTAAAAAAAAAAAAGTTCTGAGTTTAAAGCTGCCCTAAAATTTAGGTGCGTGTTATACGCCGGCCCGTGTTATACGCCGATAAATATGGTAATTTGTATGGCTCAAATTGCATCACATTTGCACCAAAATGTTGTAGGACCCGATTTTTTTTTTCTCCACACCTAATTGCATTGCATGGGTGTGAACACCCATGGAATGCGATTCTGGCAAGCGCACTGCATTTTGCAATCTGTTTCGGGGTATCCTTCATGGAACATGAAGCCCTGTTGACATTGTGCTGATTTGTCATGCGATTTGATTATGAAAAGGAATGTCGAATTGGAGCCTATTGCCGGCAACGGCACCGGTTCACACTGAGGGCGGGTTTGAAATCATTCAGTTGAACACGCACAATTTCAAACTCGCATGTCCATGCGACTTCGGGGTGATTTTACAGACATCTGTACAGGTTATAATGCACAGATGTCTATTTAGATCACCCTGAAGTCACCAAAAGTAGTGACGTTTGTCGGCAATAGGCTCTGATTTGGCATGCGATCTGCCCAGTGTGAACAGGGGCTTAATGTTCCATGAACTACACCCTGAAACAGATTTCAAAATGCAGTGAGCTTTACAGAATTGCATCACATGAGTGTTCAGACCCATGCAATGCGATTTTTGATGCAGGGGAAAACTGTCCACATTTGCACCAAAATGTTGTAGGACCCTTTTTTCCCTGCACCTAAATCTTATCACATGGGTGTGAACACCCATGCGATGCAATTCTGGCAAGCATTGCATTGTGGGAAAGTCAGAGTTACTAAGATAGCAGAGGTGATTTTTAGCTAAAAACGTCAAATGCTGAAAAACGCCAATGCTAAAAAACGCTGAAAAACTCACTGCAAAGCTACTGGCGTTTTTATAACGTCCAGTGTGCATGAGTCCTTAATGTCCTTCCATTCTGGCCAATTAAATGAATGAATGCCTAAATGCGTTTGCAAAATGTGGCTTTAGGCACATTTTTAATGCTGCTTTTCTCCTGCCAGGAGAAAAGCATTCAGAAAAGCTGGGCCAATGCCCAGTGTGCATCATGTTCACAAACTCAGTCGGCATGTTTTTTTTTTTTTTTTATTTATTTTTTTTTTTATTTTCATTCTAAGGAATATCTACCCTGGGCTCCTAATAGAAGCGTTTCCTGAGAGAGACAGGGTGACTGCAGCTGCTAATTTCTCATTCGGAAAGTTCTAGTTGCCTGGCTGTCATGCTGATCCTTTTCAAGAACAAGTATGCAGATTAACCCTCCTCTTATGTTAGGGTCAGAACCGACCCGTTTTCAGGTTTTGAATGTCTATAAGTATCACATAAATTTGTTTATTGCATCAAGATTTTTTTACTTTGTCGGGAACCTCTATTTAAACAATGTAATAGAAAAAGAATCCTTTTCACTAAATTATAAAATACTGTGGTGAAAATTAAGACGTTCATGGTGTTAGGGTCAATTCTGACCCAGTTATAATATAGGATTTTAGGACACCAATAAGTTCCAAAACTGAAATCATAAACACTCTCTCTGCTTAGTAACAGTGACAGCCAATCCCCTCTCAACCCTGTGAGTTGTAGTTAGGGAGGGGCCTATCTCTTTTCCTGCTTGTCTGCTTCTCTAAATAAAGTGAAGAAACATAGGACCAATACATTTCAGAGTTGCTGACTTTATTTTACCATTTTTTAAATTTGAAAATGAGAGGTATTCTATCAAAAGAAAGGTCTAGGGGTCACACCAAAAATATTAAAACCAATCTTTTCAAGGATGAAGAAGCCTAACAAGGTAACCAAGAGGCAAGAAACAAATTTGATGATAAATGATTATTCAGAGGGTATTTTATGGCTGATTTAAAACACGGGTCAAAACCGACCCTAACATCATGGATAGTAACAGAATTCTAACATAAGAGGAGGGTTAAGGACTACAGCCATTGCTCTCTTTTCTTACCAGCACACCTGTTTCTAATCAGTGGCTCAGCATAACATCCAGGAGCCTGTAGTTTTAAAAGGACTTCAGCAAAGGATGCTTATATATATATATATATATATATATATATATATATATATATATATATATATATATATATATATATATATATATATATATAAATATAATATAATTTGGGCTGGTTCACACCAGATGCAGTCCAGTGAGTTTTTTTTTTTTTTTTTTATTCTGCATCAAAACCACATGCACGTTGTTTAACATGGATTCTATTGGCCCTAGTGCACACCAGTGCAGTGTATTCCCATGCAGTCAACAAAAGTAGAACATGTTGCATTTTTTCTGTACAGAATGCGTCTGAAACGGGACAGAATTCACCAAAAAACACACGGAAATGCACACCCTCCAACTGAGATAAAGAAAAGAGGGGAAAATGCATCGGAAATCACCATAAAAAAAGCATATGTAGAAACCATCCAAAAGGAGAAATTGTGGTGTAAAGCGGCCCTAAAACTCTACTTTCGTTTGTGTGGGGAAGTTCTATAATCTGCTGGGTTTTTATTACTATCTTTGTTGCTGTCGTGAAGATTTCAGAATGTGTGATAAACACTCTGGAGGAAATAGAGATGGCAATTAAAACTTGAATGAGGTTCTCACTCTACTTTTAGAATTACATTTTTTATTTGCTGACTGTGCCCCTGTTGAAGGACTTTTGATTACCTAGGCTTGCCCTACATAATACAATTTTCTTGAACAATGTTCCTTTATCCCCATTCACACCGGTAAGACTTGTCATGCGATTTTGGAAAAGTCAAGTCACATGACAAATCGCACTCCATTGCCAGCAATGGAATCATTCATATCGCTGCGAATCATGTCGCAGCGATTATGAAAAAGGTACCTGCACTACGTTTAGACATTTGCATTCCGACTTGCAAAAATGTCTGTTAAATTAAGTCGCAAGCTGCAATAAAATCAGCAGTGCAAATCGCACTGTTGTGCAGCTTTGAAATTACGTTGAAGTAGCATGATTTCAAAGCCGAACTGGTGTGAACCAGGGCTTAGATTTACCATAACCATGTAATATGAGGTAAAACTGAAACACTTTCAATGTCTGTGCAATCAGACAGGCCCTTGCACTGCATAATTGTAGGTAAATCAAAAAGAAAATGGATAAAAAAAATTGTACGTTTTATGGCAACCTTTAGGCTGGGTTCACACTGGTGCGATGTTAAGCATCGCATGTGATTCGCACTACTGTTTGGCAGTTCACACTGCGAACTGATCTGGGGGTGTCATGAACTTTGCATTGACATGCCCAGCGGTTCGCAGATGTCAGTGTGAACTGCTGGCAGGTGACATGCGATGCGGAAACCTACGCTGGATCCCGCATCGCATATACAGTATGTGAACCGGGACTTGGTGTCTCTGTAACCACATAGAGATACTCCACAGTAATTACAGAGTTGGCTATAAAATCCTGATGGGGTTCCTAAAAATTTGCCACACTGTTTAACCACTTCAGTTCTGGAAGGCTTTACCCCCTTCCTAAACAGCCCACTTTTTGCAATTCGGCACTGCGTTGCTTTAACTGACAATTGCGCGGTCCTGCGACGCTGTTCCCAAATGAAATTGTCCCCCCCCCCCCCCCCCCACAAATAGAGCTTTCTTTTGGTGGTATTTGATCACCTCTGTGGGTTTTTTTTTTTTTTTTTTTGCAAAAGAAGACCCACAATTTAAAAAAAAAAAAAAAAACAAACAATATTTTTTACATCCTGCTATAAAACATACCCAATACAAAAATGTAAAAAATCTTAATGCCTTCATTCATTTAGGCCAATATGTATTCTGCTACACATTTTTGGTAAAAAATCCCAATACGTGTATTTTGATTGGTTTGCGCAAAAGTTATAGGGTCTACAAACTAGGGGATAGATATAGGGACTTTTTATTGTTTTGGCGGCGAACAGTGATTTTGGTTTTGTGGGACTGCGACATTGCGGTGGACAAATCTACAAATCTGACACTAAGTGACACTTTTTTGGGACCAATGACACCAATACCGTGATAAGTGCTAAAAAGATAAAATGCACTGTCACTGTATAAATGACACTGGCATGGAAGAGGTTAACACAGGGCCCGATCAAGGGATTAAGTGTGCTCCTAGAAAGTGCTTTTTAACTGTGGGGGAGTGGAGCTTAATTTAGCTGAAACACAAGATTTCTCTTTTACTCCCTGACAACAGCGGGAGCGGGGCTCTGGCAGCGTACCCCAGATCGCGTGCCCAAAATCACGTACGTGTACGTGATTTTGTGCAGCCGGGCCGCCCTGCCGCAGTATATATGCGGTGGGTAGTTCGGAAGTGGTTAAATGAAAATAAAGGCTGCAGATCTGCTTTAGCGCCGGTTCACATTACCGCGACGCTACTTGCAGGGGTGACCTCCGAGATCGCGCGAGCAGCGCGCCACGACTTTGGAGCGGCCGCCACGGACTTCATAACATTGAAGTCTATGGCGGTCGCCTCCTGGTCGCCCCAAAGAGGCTCCAGGCCCTTTTTCTAGGTCGGAGCGACTTGTGTCGCTCCTATTAGAACGGGTCCGTAGCTTCCCTATGGGAGGCTACCTGCGGCGACCTGTGAGGCGACCAGGTCGCCTCACAGGTCGCCCTAGTGTGAACCGGCACTTACAGCCCAAATTAACTTTGTTTAAATCGGCTAATTATGTTCCAGGTGCATCAAAACAAAAGGTGTGCAAAGCCATGAAGTTCTTTTTCTTTAGAAAGCAGCTGCTGCCTGAGAAGAAAAGCCTTTCACCTTCCAGCATGCTGCAGAGATGTACACTTGCTCTCCCTATGCAGAGGTTCCTGCATGCCCCCTGCTGATTCAGACTTCTAGCTCTCCAAGCAGCAAATCCGTCTCAGTAATAATCGTGTTAGACCTCTGCAAAGAGATCCCTGCTTCCACACAAAGTGCAAGGGTCTTTCTCTGCAACATGATGGAAGGGGACAGGCTGTTTTACCCAGGCAATGGCTGCTTTCTACATAAAAAGAACTGTAAGACATTGCACACCTTTTTAGTTTTGATACACCTGGAATGTATGAAAATTCAATTGTATTCAAAAGTATGGGAATTGAAAAAAGCAAACTATTTAATATCACATAGCTGGATGCAGCATCAGTCCAGTCTTGTATCTGTCACCTGCCGGCTCTAAGACTGAGAACTGAGCGATCAAAGACAGCTGACTGCTCAGTTCTCAGTCTTCAGTGAGCAGAGAGCTGGTGCCTGTCAGTCACTGGCTCTCTGCTCTGCCCCTCCAGCATTTAATGGATCGCCAGGCTGTGGAGGGGGCAGGAGCAGCTGGCTCAGTCTCCCAGCGGCCTGCTGAGACACTGAGCCAGCTGATGGTCAGGCATCTGGGTGTGTCCCGGCGTTAAAGTCAGGATCTGTCCTGAGTGGTGTCAGCCGACAGCAGGCTTTAGCAGGTCACAGGAGTGTAGAATGAAGTGCAGTCTGTGACCCACAGGAGAAGTAAGGCCAAAAGAGATTTGACCCTAATTCTCTGCTGTATCAGCGTTCTGTAGTCTATGGTCATATATAGCCTTGTGCAGTAAGTTTTTATATTTCTGGTTTTATTTTTCCAGGTTTTCTGCTCAGTCTGTTGCAATCAGAAGTGTAAACTGCAGTACTTGGAAAAAGAAGCAAGAGTCTGTGTGATTTGCTACAGCTTCATCACTAGAGGTTAGAAGCATGACTTACTGGTATTTTACTGCTACTCTCTCTCTGCAGGACACTGCTTCTCATTAACACTTTTTTTGTGGCTTATCGGTTCTTAGTACTGTAGTTCGTGTGCCTTCTGATACCTGTTGGTTTTCCACTAACTTTTCCCATACTGATTGGCTCATTGACTTTTTTTTTTACCTCGTAACCCAGCACAGCGTGTAGTGTATATTGTACAGTAATCCCTTAAAGTTGCTATTGGATGTTAAGGGACAACTGCACATTTAGTATAAGTTGTCCTTTTAAGTGATCTTCACCACGTGGTCCTGCCCCAAAAGTGGTGGTTCTGAAAATATTTTCTTCGGGTCCTTTTCAATATGCTCATGCAGGCTGTGACCCCATTCATTGCTATGGTGAAAGCTATGTGTGGGTAGGAGCACTGCAGAGCGCCATTATTACAGCTCCCCATAGTAATGAAAAGGCTGTGGCATGCGCAGGCAGAGGGGACGTTTTCATAAGCAAGACTGTTGGGCATTCAGGGGAGTCTCACAGGGAAGATCTTTTGACTGAGGATGAAGGTCATTATCAGACCAGGTTGGTTGCAGTCAGGGGGGCGGTGTGTTGCTTAGCACACAACCTGTTCAAACGGTACGTTTGTCTTTTACGTATGTCAATACATCATGATATGGCATGATGAATTCACTGTAATATAAGAGCTTACATTTTGATCATACATGACAATAATTGTGATTAAATTGGCTTTGTACTGTAAATTATTGTAGCAAAAATTGTATACTACATGAGGTATGAAAGTATCTTTTACTGAAGGTTAGGAACCAATTTAATGTAGCTATATTTATATTTAGTAATCAGAATCCATAGTTAACCCCCTTGCATTATTTGAATAATACATCTGTCAGAAAGTACTTAAAAGTTCCTGTAGTTGGAAGACAGTGTGGAACTGATGGGGAACGCTGGGATACTCTTGCTGGGTGCAACCTTTCCCAATACTTGATCGATCTGTAGCGGTGTTCTGAGAAGAAAATTTAAGATCAGGTCCGCCTGTCAGTTTTTCAGGCGGACCCGATCTGACCATTCCTTATCTATGGAGCGGCAGGAGTAAACGGACGTGTCAGTTTACACCCGCCAACATCCAATCTGATCCACTTACGGACGGATGGGGATCCGTTCCCAATCAGTTTATTGAATCGAATGGCAGTCAGGTGTAGATGGACAGGCGGTTCATTTGCATCCGACAGCTCATAGAGAGCTGGCAGTGCCTGTGTCCACTCTCCATAAACAGACAGATTCCACGCTGAGCCAGAGGACTCGTGGCATATCATCCATGTGTACAGTGAACACGCTCCCCCAGGGTAGGAGGGCCCACTGTGCCCTGACACATTGTACACATGGGGTAAGTAAAAATTGGCCCATAACATTTCCTTGGGCTGCATAATTTCAATTTGAAGGGCCTGAGAGGTGGTAGCATAAGTGGACTTTATTTTTGGCTCACAGGTGGAGGCAGCTAGAGCTTTTCCGATGCTAGGATTATAGTTCCAGGGGGCAGTGCTTAGTTGGAAATGCCATGCTGTATGCTTACAGCTTGTAGAGCTGCATGATTAATCATTAAAAAATTGCAATCTCAATCCACCCCCATTGCAATCTCAATCCACCCCCAATCTTAAAATGGCATTTCCTCGATTCATACAGAGCTGTTCTCTGCTTACTCACAGCTGTCAAAAAAAAGAGCCTCTGGCAAATGTATATCAACATTGCTAAGGTTGGGAGATAAATATAAAAACAATGTTTTACAATGTATCATTTTGTTCTTTTAGATCAAAGAAATAAACTTCTGTCTGTAAGTGAGGGCAGTTTAACCTCTTAAAGCAGATTTCCACTCAAAAGTGGCACTACCGCTTATCTGTCTCCCCCTCCGCTGCCACAATTGGCACCTTTTCGGGGGGGGGGGGGGCGGAGGGGCAGTGGGTACCTGTTTTTGACAGGTACCCTGTCCCCACTTCCGTCGGACCTCGCTGCGGCGTGGTACATTAGAAGTTCGCCCCTCCTCCCTCCTCCTTCCTCTGCTTCTGGGCCAGTAAGAGAGCGCAGCGCGCTTCGCGCACGTGCAGTAGGGACCCGTCCGTGAAGCCGCAAGGCTTAACTGCCGGGTTCCCTTCCTGGAAATGGCGGCGACAGCCGATGGAAACATTGACTGCGGTGCCGACATCGCTGGAATCCAGCACAGGTAAGTTTCCTAATTTTAAAAGTCAGCATCTACAGTATGCGTAGCTGCTAACTTTTAATTTTTGGGGGGGAACACCACTTTAAAGACTAAGCCTTTTTCTGACACTTGTTGCTTACAAGTTAAAATCCGTATTTTTTGCTAGAAAATTACTTAGAACCCCCAAACACTTTATATATATATATATAATTAGGGCTGCCACGACGCGTCGACGTAGTCGACTACAAAAAATCGTCGACGTGTGTGAAAGGCATCTACACGTGACGTCACACGCACCCTGGCCGGCCGCAGCGCCGCTTGAAGCATTGCCGGCCGGGTGAAATCCCCTTCCCCGGGCTCCTAGTAGTAAGCGGCCCCTTTCAGCTGAGTCCTGTGTTTCCCGGGGACGGATTAGTAGGTGCAAAGGATGTGTGGACGGCGCTCCGAGTGTCCTGCTTGAGTCTGAGGGGACCGAGCTCAGCCCATGCGGCTCCCATTCCTGCCCCTGGCTGCAGCGGAGCAGCGATGTATCAGGCAGGAGTACAGCAAGCAGCGCCAGCCTCCCCAATCCCTTCATCTGGATGAGAACAAGAGTCTACATACTCCTTATCCGGACCTTCTTGGACCAGGACTTCAGCCTGCAGAAGTTCAATGAGGGGGCCCAACAAGTGAGTGCACATGGCTTTCTTTATGTTACCAGCAGTCAGCTCCTGGGACATGAGTGGGTGGGCACAGTCCTACATACGAGTTCTAGGGTCTTTCCTACTGACTGGCTGCAGGGAGGGGGGGCTTACTAAGTCTGTACTAGGTGGGAGGGTGCTTACTGTGGGGTCTGTACTGGGAGGATGCTTACTGTGGGGTCTGTACTGGGAGGGTGCTTACTGTGGGGTCTGTACTGGGAGGGTGCTTACTGTGGGGTCTGTACTGGGAGGGTGCTTACTGTGGGGTCTGTACTGGGAGGGTGCTTACTGTGGGGTCTGTACTGGGAGGGTGCTTACTGTGGGGTCTGTACTGGGAGGGGGCTTACTGTGGGGTCTGTACTGGGAGGGGGCTTACTGTGGGGTCTGTACTGGGAGGGGGCTTACTGGGAGGGGGCTTACTGTGGGGTCTGTACTGGGAGGGGGCTTACTGTGGGGTCTGTACTGGGAGGGGGCTTACTGTGGGGTCTGTACTGGGAGGGGGCTTACTGTGGGGTCTGTACTGGGAGGGTGCTTACTATGGGGTCTGTACTGGTAGGGGGCTTACTATGGGGTCTGTACTGGGAATAAACAGTAAAGTTAGCCAAATTTTTTTGTATGCGAAAGATGTTACGCCGAGAATGGTAATCTTTATTCTAAGCAGAAAAAAAATCACGATTCTCATTTTATCCAGAATCGTGTAGCTCTAACAGCTAGTCAGTAGTGTGACTGCTCCCTGCTCCTGAGTGCCCCCTGCACTATGTGTGATGACTGGACACAGAAGAAGTCTTCCTTCACAGGCTTTAGTAAAGTTTTCATTATGCATCTGTCAGCTGAAAACCAAGTCTGTGAAGGAAGACTTCCTCTGCTGTGTCCAGTGATTGCAGGTATGTGCTGGGAGCAGTGAGAGGTTTACTTTATCAGCAGGGCTGCTGAATGGGGTGTGTGGAGATAAGGAAGGGGGGGGGGGTGACAGTGAATACACACTGCTCAAAAAAATTAAAGGAACACTTTTTTTATCAGAGTATAGCATTAAGTCTATTAAACTCCTGGGAAATTGATCTGGTCAGTTAAGCAGCAGAAGGGGTTGTTTCGCCTGCTTTGGTGTTAATGAAATGAAATTAACAGGTGAACTAGATGGGCTACAATAAGACTACCTCCAAAACAGGAATGGTTTTACAGGTGGAGACCACTGACGTTTTTTTCTCTATTCATCTTTTCTGACATTTTTTTCACTACTGGTAGCATGAGGCGATACCTGGACCCTATAGAGGTTTCACAGACAGTATAACTCCTCCAGGATGGCACATCAATATGCGCCATTGCCAGAAAGTTTGCTGTATCTCCCAGCAGAGTCTCAAGAGCATGGAGGAGATTCCAGGAGACAGGCAGTTACTCTAGAGCTGTACAGGGCCGTAGAAGGTTCTTAACCCATCAGCAGGACTGGTATCTGCTCCTTTGTGCAAAGAGGAACATGATGAGCACTGCCAGAGCCCTACAAAAAATGACCTCCAGCAGGCCACTGGTGTGAATGTCTCTGACAAAACAATCAGAAACAGACTTAATGAGGGTGGCCTGAGGGCCCAACGTCCTCTAGTGAGCCCTGTGCTCACTGCCTGGAACCATGGAGCACAATTGCCATTTACCATTGAACAAAAGAATTGGCAGGTCCAGCGGTGCCTGTAAAAAGATGTCTACAGGGTAGAGCTGCATGATTAATCGGATTCGTATAGGAATCGCGATCTCGATTCACCTCCCCCCTATGATCTCAATCCCGAATGTTGATGCAACAGCTGCAGCCCGCATGCCAGAGACTTGGGATGTCTGGCTGACACCCGGCGATATCCCGGCTGTCTGTGTCAGAGCTCAGCTGACAGAACGGAGCCGATGCTTCCTGTATAGTTCCGGCTCCGTTCTGTCAGGCGGGGTGATATCAAATGCACTTCAGCCTGTGAGAGGAGACAGAGGAGAGCTGAGCTACAGGAAGCATCGGCTCCACGCCGCTCCTCACACTTCGCCAGCAGTACCCACCAACCAACAGTACCCACAGCTGTACCCACCACCAACAGTACCCACAGCAGTACCCACCACCAGCAGTACCCACCAAACAGTACAGACCAGCCAGCAGTACCCAGAGGTAATCCATGATGGGGGGGGGGGGGGTTAAGGAATCCTAGTCACATATTTATTTCAAATAGTCCAGAAAAAAAAAAAAAAAATATATATATATATATATATATATATATATATATGCTATCTATCTATGTCTATATCTATATTTAAAATAAAGATTTTTGAGAATTGTGATCTTGTTTCTAAGCAAAAAAATCGGGATTCTAATTTTTGCCAGAATCATGCAGCTCTACTACGGTGTGGAGGCTGAAAAGTGCTGGCTTGATGGGAACTCATTGCTCAAGTTCCTGCCAGGAGGGATGCCAGTTACAGGCATTCATTCTGAAAGAGGTGGAGGGAGAATCCAGGTCGGCGGTGTATCAACTTGCTGTATGTATACAGCGCTGTGTGTATTTAGTGACAGGCAAATGTGGGGAGAGGAAATTTGGTGGGGTTTTGTAAGCTGTCAGAAGGGACTTGTGTGTAAGAATTTGAGGAGGGGGATTGAGATGGCAGGGAGGGGATGAGAGCAGTGTCTGCAGGGTGGTGGGAGGCCAGTACTGCTGCTGTGTGCTTATAGCCAGCATATGATGATCTATGCATGCCACTGCCCAGTGGCCTCTGTAATGCTAAAGCAATGACTTGAGACCATATACTTTCTCACCATCTGCACTCCTCTCCCTGCACATACTACCCACCGCCATATACTCCGCACTCCTCTCCCTGCACATACTACCCACCGCCATACACTCCGCACTCCTCTCCCTGCACATACTACCCACCGCCATACACTCCGCACTGCTCTCCCCTGCACATTCTACCCACCTCCATATGCCCTGCACTCCTCTTCCTGCACATTCTACCCACCGCCATACACTCCGCACTCCTCGCCCTGCACATACTACCCACCACGTACACTCCGCACTCCTCGCCCTGCACATACTACCTACCGCCGTACACTCCGCACTCCTCGCCCTGCACATACTACCCACCGCCGTACACTCCGCACTCCTCGCCCTGCACATACTACCCACCACCGTACACTCAGCACTCCTCGCCCTGCACATACTACCCACCGCCGTACACTCAGCACTCCTCGCCCTGCACATACTACCCACCACCGTACACTCTGCACTCCTCGCCCTGTACATACTACCCACCACCGTACACTCCGCACTCCTCGCCCTGCACATACTACCCACCGCCGTACACTCAGCACTCCTCGCCCTGCACATACTACCCACCGCCGTACACTCCGCACTCCTTTCCCAGCACATATTACCCACCTCCATACACTCCGCTCTGTACATTCCCTATTTAACATTACCACATTCTGCACTATGTATGTCGTCTCAGACACTAGTTAACCACACCCTCTCTTTAGGTCACGCCCAATATTCAGTGCAATTTAAACCACACCCACTCTTCACTGCTGCACCGCTTTTTACCTTTTCTCCATGCCTAGGTCCAACTTTTGATCCTGCACTCGGCCCACTGATTTCATGATACACCCCTGGGCCACCAGAAAATTCCCATAAAACATTACAGATTTTGAATTTTGACTGGAGTTTCCTTAAATAACCCTTGAAAAAATAATGAGCCAATCTACCAGGGAAATTGTTCACATCTTGTGTGCTCCTGATCCACAAACCTCTGTATGTTTTCTTAGTTGGGTGTTTAGATAGAAATCCTTTTGTCCTGACTTCTGTCTGTCCTTGTGGTCAACTATTTTTTTCCATTGCTTCTCAGCTAGTGATTCCCGATATGTTTTTCCATTTTTTTTTTTCCTTCCTTTAGTGCAGGCTATTGAGAGGATGATGAGCCCAACTTCTCCTAGTCCAAACCCCAATGTCCCCTCTGAGTTTTATTCTACCACTCCACCTTTGGTGCATGCCCAGGCAGCTGGTACACTTAACTCTCCTCCACCTACTGTATTGGTGGCTGGTTCCTTACTTAAACATCCTGGAGCTGAAGGTAAATGTCAACCAACAAGTAGTTAGATGCTTGTTTTAATCTAAGATTTTATGTAAATATTTTTTTATCAGAACCAGCTGTCTTATAACTCTGGTAGAAAATGTATGACCAGAACATGGGTTTCACTATCTGTTGTGCTGAACATTTATAGGTAGTGTCATTCATTGTCTTTGAACCATATGTGTAGAATGACAAATGATATGACACACATACAGTGGGTATAGAAAATAATCACCCCCCCCCCCCCTTTAAAATAATCACATTTTGTTGCTTTGCAGCCTGAAACGAAGACACATTTTTTGTTTTATCCATCTGTATTTTATAACATCCAAGTGAAAGATAGAACACCGACATGTCGGACAGAATCACTGAGTTGGAAAAAGGATCTCCCCATTGTGTCAGTATTTTGTTGAACCACTTTTTGCTTTAATTACAACCTTTAGTCTGTTGGGAGTTGTCTCTACTAACTTTGGACATCTCAACTTTGCAATATTTGAACACTCTTTGCAGAACTCAAGTTCAGTTACATTTGATGGTGACCGTTTGTGGACTGCAGTCTTCAAGTCATTCCACAGATTTTCAATGTTGAACAAAAAAAAAAATAAAACCCAGGAAAGCTAGGGGCAGGAAAAGGGGATTTTCATAGTACTGTCCCTGGGCAGTTAAACAGACTTAAAACATATGTAAAATATATCAGAATTTTATTTACAATACAAAATCGACAAATTACAGAGAAAGCACATATAAAATTGAGAACAATGAGACTCGTAATAAATACTAGTCAGCCTGGTGGGGAGTTAATGTTCCTCTGTTAGCTTTCCTACACCTGGGGGAGTTATCAGCTAGAAATTCCCAAAAATCCCAGACATGTTTCACGGTGAAAATGCTGCTTTAGGCTCCGTTCACATCTTAGCGTATGGATCACGGGCAGAACCGCCGCGGTTCCGCCCGCGATCCGGAGATTTATTGCAAATCGCGGGACGCCTAGCGTTGCCCATTGATTTGCAATAGCCCCCCAAACGCCGAGCGATGTTGCCGCGATTTCCGCCAGCCGAATCGCGGCAACATCGTGCAAACAAAATCGCGGGAACGCAATACGCTCCAAAGAAGTACAAGAGCTTCTTTGGAGCGTATTGCGTCCCGCGATTTTGTTTGTGCGATGTTGCCACGATTCGGCAGGCGGAAATCGCGGCAACATCGCTCTGCGTTTGGGGGGCTATTGCAAATCAACGGGCAACGCTAGGCGTCCCGCGATTTGCAATAATCTCCGGATCGCGGGCGGAACCGCGGCGGTTCTGCCCGCGACCCAAACGCTGACATGTGAATGCAGCCTTAAGTCTGGCTAGGTCTAGGTCTTACTAGGCCATGCAAAGACATTCACCTTTTTCTGCTTCAACCACTGTGTGGTCATTTTTGCTTCGTGCTTTGGGTCATTGTCATGTTAGAAGGTAAACCTTCCTCCCAATGACAACTTTCTGGCAGAGGGCAGCAGATTTTCCTCAGACTTTGACGTTATTTTGCCTCATCCATTTTTCCTTCGATCATGACAAGTGCTCCAGTCCCTGCTGCAGAGAAACATCCCCATAACTGGATATTACCACC
The DNA here is from genome assembly GCF_965119305.1 of Pelophylax lessonae. Classification (NCBI taxonomy): domain Eukaryota; kingdom Metazoa; phylum Chordata; class Amphibia; order Anura; family Ranidae; genus Pelophylax; species Pelophylax lessonae. The sequence goes on from NC_138768.1 coordinate 141,363,418, forward strand.
TCCATGCTTTACTGTAGGAATGATGTTATTTTGGATGGTGAACTGGTATTGGATTTCCCTCAGACATGGTGTTTGGTGTTGAGGCCAAATGATTAAATTTTAGTCTCATCTGACCAGGCCTCAGAATCTTCAAAGTGCGTTTTGGCAAGGCTCAGTCGTGACTGTATTTGGCCTTTTGTGAGGAGTTGCCTTTTTTTCTTGCAAACCTCCCTTACAAGCTACATTTGTGGAGAATTTGTGATATTGTTGTCACGTGCACAGAATGACTACTCTTTGTCATAAATTCCTGCAACTGCTTTAGATTTGCTGTGGGCCTCTTGGTAGCTTCTCTGACCATTTTCCTCCTGGCTCTATTATTCAGTATGGAGCGACGTCCTGATCCAGGGAGGGTCTGTGTTGTACCAAATACCTTTCACTTCTTAACCACTTGCCGCCGTATAGTATATAGTACATATAAGGCAGCTCTCCTGTGCAAAATCACGAACTGGTATGTGAATTTGCACTTCAGGGTCCTGGGACGCGCCGCTGGTGATCCACTCCCGCTGTGATTGGACCCAGCGGAAGCCAATCAGCGGGTCTGGCAGACTCTATGTCCACCGGGACTGGCCGATCGTTCATGAGAGAAGCAGAACGGCGGTCTGCCTATGTAAACAAGGCAGATCGGCATTCTGTCAGTAGGGAAGGTAGTGATCCTGTCACAGATCTTTGCCTCTCCACAGTAAAAGCACTTCCACAGTTAGCAAGCACATATTGAACCCTTTGAGCGCTCCTGATGTTACCCCCTTCCCAGCCTGTGTCATTAGTACAATGACAGTGCATATTTTTAGTACTGATCATTGTATTGGTGTCACTGGTCCCCAAAAAAGTGTCAAGTGTCCGCCTCAATTTTGCAGTCCCGCTAGAAGTCCCTGATCGCCGCCATTACTAGTAAAAAAAAAAAAACAAATAAAATTTCCATAAATATATCCTATAGTTTGTAGACGCTATACCTTTTGTGCAAACAAATCAATATATGCTAATTGGGATTTTTTTTTTTAAATCAAAAATATGTAGTAGAAAACATATTGGCCTAAATTGATGAAGAAATTAGATTTTTTTTTATATTTTTTTTTTTTTTATTGGATGTGTTTTAAAGAAAGTAAAAAAATATTTGTTTTATTTCTTTTCAAAATTGTCAGACTTTTTTGTTTATAGCGCAAAAAATAAAAAACAAAGAGGTGATCAAATACCACCAAAAGAAAACTCTATTTGTGGGACAAAAGGGACATAAATCTTATTTGGGTACAGCATCGGACGACTGCGCAGTGGTCAGTTAAAGCGGAGTTCCACCCGAAATTTATACTTACCTCCATCTTCTCGCTCCCGGTCACCTGAAAAACAAATGGATAATCGCAATTTTTTTTTTTTTTTCACTTACCTTTTAGAGAATATATACTCACCTTACTTCCTTCTTCCTCCCCTCGGCGGCCACGGCGATTCGTCACTTCCTGGCTTTTGCAATGATTCCTGGGAGCTGAACGTCATCGCTCCCAGGAATCATTGCGCCTGCACCGGCCCCGACGTCAGTTCCGGGGCGCGCGCGTCATTCCCTTCTAAACAGCTTCTGGGCATGCCCAGAAGCTGTGGAGGGATGACGCGCGAGACCCGGAAGTGACGTCGGGGCCGGTGCAGTGCATCGTGGGACCAAAGAAGAAGGAAGAGGACCGAAGAGGACGCGGAAGAGGATCGCGCTGGCTTCAAGCTGCCCACACCTGAGATGGCAGCGCTGGACAAGACAATTTCAAGGTAAGTATTTCTCCTGAAAGGTAAGTGCAACCCGGGACAGATCAGAGGCTAGCCATTGTGGAATGTGCTAGCCCTGACTGTCCCGGGGGTATTTTTATAAAAAAATGTATAACGAGGGTGGAACTCCGCTTTAAAGTAATGCAGTGCTGTATAACAAAAAATGACCTGGTCATGAAGCGGGGTGGGGGGGGGGGGGTAGTAAACCTTCCAGAGCTGAAGTTCTTAATAGATTTCACTGTGCTTCTAGGCATAGTTGAAGCCTTTGAAATTATTTTTTTTTCCCATCTCCTGACTTGTGCCTGTCCACAACTTTATCCCGGAGATCTTTTGACAGTGCCATGCCACCCATAGTTGTTTTGCTTGAGTTCTACCAGGGACTGAAATGGTCCAGGAAAGCTCTTTTCATGCTGAGCTAATCAAAATGAACACCGCTGATCACAGTTGAAGGTCAAATGGCTTTTTGTGACATTGAGGTGGTGATTAGCTACACCGAATTGAGTTTACAAGCTATTTTTAGGAAGGGGGGGGGTAGTAATCCTTTTTCTTTTTTTTTTTTCCAACTTGATTCTGTGTTTTAGAAAAAAAAAATGTTTCTTTCTTACATCTTTGTGTTCTATCTTTGACTTGGATGTTATAAGTTGCACCGCTAGATAAAACAAAATTGTGTCTGTCTTCATTTCAGGCTGCAAAGCAACAAAATGTAATTATTTTAAAGGGGGTGATTCTTTGCTATATACCCACTGTACAGTACAAGGCTCCTCTAAAGAACCACATAACTATATGGTCAAACTTTGTGGATACTTGACCATTAAACTTGATTTGAGTTTGACATCCCTTTCCAAAACCTTTGACAATTAATGAGGAGTTAGTCCCATTTTACTGCTGTAATAGCCTCCAGCCTTCTGGTAAGGCTTTTCACAAGATTTTTTAGTGTGTTTGTTGGATTTTGTTCCCTTCCAGCCAAAAAAGCAGTTGAGGTCAGGTACCGATGTTGGAAAAGAAGACCTGGCTTGCAACCAACGTTTCAATCCATTCCAAAGGTGTTCATAAGGGTAAGGGTCAGGGTATCTGTGCAGGCCACCCAGGTAAAAAAAAACTCCTTAAACCATTTGCATGGGAGGACAGTCGGGCTGGAACAGAAAAGGACTTTCCACAAATTGTTGCCAAAAGTTTGAATGTTGTCTCAAATGTCTTTGCTCTGTATCTTGTAGAACTTGTACAGTACTCTTCATTGGAAATGCCTAAACTTCCTAATTTGGAAAAGTGTCCATATACGTTTGACCAAATCTGCAACATTAAAGCGGAGTTCCACCCATTTTTAATAGGTTGGAATACATAGCTGTATGTAATCCCCTTTAAAATGGCTTTTACCAATGGAAACTTTTTTTTTTTTTTTTTGCTAGTAAATACCTTAATTTTGGCTTTATTCCTCCTCTCCTCACTTCCTGGTCCGATCGGCGATGACGTCATTCGGCGATCCGCAGTGTCTGCTGGGATGTATTCTACTTGCAGTAGCTGTATCTGTACTGAGCCGTGCCTGCCCCGCCTCCGCCCCGCCTCCTCTCATTGAATTGCATTGTATGAATGTATTAAGGCTGTTCTCTGCCCAGCCTCCGCCCCGCCTCCTCTCATTGAGTTGTATTGAGAGGAGGCGGGGCGGAGGCTGGGCAGAGAACAGCCTTAATACATTCATACAATGCAATTCAATGAGAGGAGGCGGGGCGGAGGCGGGGCAGGCACGGCTCAGTACAGATACAGCTACTGCAAGTAGAATACATCCCAGCAGACACTGCGGATCGCCGAATGACGTCATCGCCGATCGGACCAGGAAGTGAGGAGAGGAGGAATAAAGCCAAAATTAAGGTATTTACTAGCAAAAAAAAAAAAAAAAAGTTTCCATTGGTAAAAGCCATTTTAAAGGGGATTACAAAGATCTAAAGTTCCAAAAATGGGTGGAACTCCACTTTAAGAACCTTCCTATATTTGATTGTTTTAAATGTATCACAAAAAAACAAAACATGTATTTCTCTGTCGCTCATTGACAGACGCAGTCCTCTTTGATTAATATCAACTTGGGTTATACTGCCCTCTACAGGAGTAGGACACTAGGCAGAAAGAAAACGTTCTGGCCACACCTTAGGGGCAGTCCCAGAGGGTATATCCTCTCTCTCTCTGCTACAGGAAGTCAGTTTTTTTCTGTCTAGTTAGGAGTAAGGACCTAAGTTCCTTGCTGGGATCTTTGGTCCTGGCAAGATTTTTTTAGAAATTTTTTTTTCTTTTTTAGGCAGCTTTTTTTCTCCAGTTGTTCCTGTGAGATCTTCAAGCAATTATGCCGGACTGGGCGACGGGCTGGATTTTGAGGTCCAGTGGTCACCCCAGCCGGCCTACAAACGCGTGCAGATCCCAGCTCCGCGCTGGATCGGCCGCGACACATTGCAACAATTTTGCTGGAGCTGGGCGACGGGCTGGATGTTAAGATCCAGTGGTCATCCCAGTCAGCCTACGAGTGCGTGCAGGCCCTAGCTCCGCGCTGGGTCGGCCGCGACATAGTCCCACTGGACGGGGACTGGCCCTGCGAGTTAAACGTCTCGCCGGGACGCCGACGACCAGTTGGAAACTGAGTCGCAGCGTCCGTATTGGTCGACAGCCCCCCCACCTCGGTGGAGAGGGGTTCTGTTAGGAGTGGGTGCCCGTCGGTTCCGGTATGGTGAGTAGTATGTTCCCCCTCTCCCCTGTCGGGTTTTGGGAATAGACACGGGCCCCTCTGTGGATGGTCGGATCCTCTTGATCCTGGATCCCTCCTCTATCCTATAGCATGTGTCACAGATCACCCTCTTGAGTGTGATTTTGTGAATAAGAATCAGGAGGCTTGGTTTGGGAGCTGACTATCGGATAGTCATTGTAAAAAGTGGGCACTGTAAAGGAACCATGACTGAGGTCAGGGGCTGGCGTTACTGTTTAAGATGGCATGTAAGAGGGTGATATAATCCTACCTTATACATAAGGTTGCAGTTGCCTGGACACCGCCATCCGCCGCCGCCATCCTCCCGCAGGCCGCACACCTCCCGCTGGCCGCACAGGCCGATGCCTTCCTTCCACAGGCCGCACGTTGTAGCAGGCCGCCGCCATCTTTCCATAGGCACAGGTCGCCGCCATCCTCCCGCAGGTCGCGCGGGGCCACCATTTTGGCGTAGCCTCGTGTCTCCTGCATGGGGGTGGCCATTTTGGAGACGCCCAGCTACCTCGAGGAGTAGCAGGGGCAGCGCCGGAAGGCGTGTAAAGGGGCGGAGCCGCCTCTTTTACCCGGGAAAACGATCCACAAGACTTCCTGTCTGTAAGGACAGCGCTGAGAGCAGTTGGATAAGAAGCTTCTGTGCATCAGGTGGTGAGCCCTGGGGGTCTCTCTCTCTCTCTGTGGGGGTCCGAAGCAGGTAACACTGAGGGGTGCTGTTGCGCTGGTGGATTACAAAGAAAGAAAAAAAAAAGTTTTTATCTTTTGCAAATTTTGTTTGCTGGCAAGTGTCTTGGATTAATCATGGACCCTGCCACACATGTATCCACACCTGATCCCCTTGAGGTGGCCGCAGGACCCTCCAGTTCCCCACTTATGATTGATGCATTGTCAGCGGTTTTGGAGTCTTTTGTATCCCGGGTGGAGGTGGCCTGTCAGGGACGGGGGGCAAGAAAGCGACCCCCACCTACCCCTATTTCATCTGACACTTCAGTTACGGATTCTGAGCTTGTCACTGCAGCTGCAGGTCCCTCTGCTGGGGCTGCTGTCTCGGGTACGGTCTCCTCAGACAGTGAGGAGGACGTTTCTGCCTCCGCCATAGCGCAAGAAGAGCGTTGGTGGATGCACTAGTTCAGGGCTCAAAATTTAAAGTCCTGAGCTACTAGCCAGGCCTTAAGGGTTACTCGCCACCAGCTGCCCCACCCAACCCCTACCATGCCCCGCCCCTAATCCTGCCCCTAAACGCGCCCTCATAAATTATCTCAAAATTACACTGTTAAATGTTTTTGAATTAATGCAGAAGTTACAAAAATAAATATTAATAACAACGTTTTCAGTGCCCATCAGTGCAGCCTCATCAGTGCCCATCAAGGGTCTGGAGGGTGGGGGTCTGAAGAGCACTGGGGGGGGCTAAAGGGGGGGCTGAAGAGCACTAAGGGGCTGGAGGGGGGCTGGGGGGGGGCTGAGAGCACTAAGGGGCTGGAGGAGTGGGCTGAAGAGCACTGGGGGGGGGGGCTGAGAGCACTAAGGGGCTGGAGGGGTGGGCTGAAGAGCACTGGGGGGGCTGGAGGGGTGGGCTGAAGAGCACTAAGGGGCTGAAGGGGTGGGCTGAAGAGCAATGGGGGGGCTGGAGGGGTGGGCTGAAGAGCACTAAGGGGCTTGAGGGGTGGGCTGAAGAGCACTGGGGGGGCTGGAGGGGTGGGCTGAAGAGCACTGGAGGGGTGGACTGAAGAGCACGGGGGGGCTGAAGAGCACTGGAAGGGCTGAAGAGGGAGGGGCTGTGCAGCACTGGGGGGCCAGCAAAAGAAAAAAAGAAGTTGGATAGGAGGAGCGGCGGGGTGGCTGCATATAGAGGAATTGATCTTTGCATATTCCTCCTGCAGCTGCTCAATGCCTGCAGAGAGGAGAATCAGGCATCCAGCTGGAAAGATCAATTCCTCTATATGCAGCCGCCCCACCGCTCCTCCTATCCAGTCACACAGGGAGGCTGCTAAATCCTTGGACACTCACCTGCTTCCAGCACCCGTGAGCAGCGCAGCACAGACAGAGGGAGCAGCTGCCTTCACAGGAGATGATCGGCGCGAGTACCGGTGTAGCTCTGGGAGATCGATTTTCACGCCGGCTTGACACCCCCCATCGGTATGCGGCCGGATAATGTCAGAGCGGCGGATCATCCCGCACCTTGGATGAGATTATAAAGGATCTCACTGGGGGCAAGAGCACTTTTTTGCCACAGACTGCTAAGGGTAAAGGACCTCGTAACAGACGAAGACCTTCCTTTTCCGCTCATAAAGTTTTTTTCGTTCCGCTGGGGCGGGAGCGATAAGGCGAAGCCCTTCAAAGCCCCTTCAGGGGGTTTCAAAGGGCGCTGGTCGGGTAAACAAAAGTCCGGCCCAGCCAAACCTGAAGATAAGACCAATACAGCCTGAAGGTTCGCCCCCACCCATCTCTGGGGTGGGGGGGACGTCTTCACCGGTTTCCTGATCCATGGCTTTCCAGAATCCCGGACAAAGGGGTTCGCGAGGTCATACGGTCGGGATACAAGATCGAGTTTCGATCACTTCCACCGGTGCGATTCTTCCCTTCCAATATTCGACGATCCCCGGATTGCTTAAAAGCTTTGCGGTGGGCAGTAATGGACTGATGTAACAAGGAGTGGTAGTTCCCGTTCCTTGGACAGAACGTTTTCAGGGGTTCTATTCTAACCTGTTCACAATGCCCAGGAAAGAGGGCAAGGTGCGTCCAATTCTGGACGTGGGAGCACTCAAGTGTTTTGTCCAGGTACAAAAATTCAAGATGGAGTCCATCCGAACAGTGGTGGCCTCCCTGCATCAGGGGGATTTCCTGGCGTCCATAGAAAGGATGCCTAACTTCATATCTCCATCTTCGCAGGACATCAGCGTTTTCTTCGCTTCTCCCAAAGATCATCCCTGGTTCCCACCAAGAGACTGAACTATCTGGGCCTAACTTTGGATACATCCTTGGCAAGAGTGTTTCTCCTTGCGGAGAAACTCCAAAAGGTTCAGTCAACGATTCGGATGTTGCTGTCCGTCAACTGGCTGGGACTGATGGTGGCCTCCTTAGAGGCAGTACCGTTTGCCCAGTCTCATACCCGAATGATCTAAAAACAGATTCTTCTCGAATGGAATCGGAATCCCGATTCCCTGGACAATCGGATCCGGTTGAGCGAGCGGACCAGGGAGTCTCTGGTCTGGTGGCTTCGGTCTCCGATGCTCAGCCAGGGGAAGTCATTTCTTCCGATAGAATCCAGGTTACCGATAAATGTATTGGAACTGAGAGCGATCAGACTTTGTCTGATTTACTGGACCGAGCAGCTCCAGGGCAGCCCGGTTCGGATCCAGTCGGACAATGCCACGGCCGTGGCTTAGGTCACAGCAGACGCGCTGGTCGCCCCGTGGGGACAGTATCAGCTACTGTATGCTTTCCCTCCCTTTCAAGTTACTGCCGAAACTTCTTCGCAGCATAGAGGTGGAGGGAATTCCAGTCATCCTTATGGCTCCGGTCTGGCCTCATCGGGCCTGGTACGCCGACTTGGTCAGGCTGGTCGCGGACGCTCCTTGAAGACTTCCTTTCAGGGAAGATCTGCTGTCTCAGGGACCGATCTTCCATCCTGCTTTACAATCGCTGGCTTTAACGGCCTGGCTATTGAGACCCAGGTGCTGAAGGACAGGGGATTGTCAACTTCAGTTATTCCTACTCTAATTAAAGCAAGGAAAGCGACTTCCAGAAAAGTCTATCATCGCACATGGAAGTCTTATATTGCGTGGTGTGAATCCCTTGGATTTCCTCCACGTGCCTATTCGGTGACCCGAATCTTGGCTTTTCTGCAACAGGGGGTTGAGCAGAAACTGTCCTTGAGCACTATCAAGGGTCAGGTTTCAGCGTTAGCAATCTTCTTTCAGAAGCCTTTGGCTACTCATTCCTTGGTGCGGAATTTCATCCAGGGGGTGCGGCATCTGGCTCCGCCAGTGCGCGCGCCTTTACCGCCCTGGGATCTTAATTTGGTGTTGTTGGTTCTAAAGAAACCTCCCTTTGAAGATATTAGGGAGATTCCCTTGCTTATGTTATCCCAGAAGGTGGCCTTCTTGGTGGCCATCACTTCTGCACGCAGGGTGTCAGAACTGGCCGCATTATCTTGTCGTTCCCCAAATCTGGTGGTTCATAGGGATAAGGTGGTTCTTCGTCCGAATCCATCCTTCCTTCCTAAAGTGGTTTCAGAGTTTCATCTGAATGAAGATATTGTGTTACCTTCCCTGTGTCCTAAGCCCAGTCATCCTCGGGAGTTTGCGTTGCATTCCTTGGATGTGGTTCGGGCAATCAGGGTATACTTGAAAACTACGGACTCGTTTCGTAAGACGGATTCACTTTTTGTGATCACGGATGGCCCCAAAAAAGGGTTGCCTGCATCTGCCGCGACTATCTCCAGATGGATCAGACAGACGGTGGTACAGGCTTATTCTATTAAGGGTCGGAATCCTCCGTTCCCTGTTAAGGCGCACTCCACTCGGGTGCTTAGTGCTTCCTGGGCTTTCCGCCATCAGGCGTCAGTGGTCCAGGTTTGCAAGGCGGCTACCTGGTCGTCGATTCATACCTTTACAAAATTTTATAAAGTTGATGTGATGGCATCGGCGGATGCCTCTTTTGGCCGCAAGGTTCTGCAGGCCGCAATTTGAGGAGACCGTTGGTCTACCTCAAGGTTTTTTTTCTGTTGGGTTTTCAGTTGAGTCTCATCCTTTTTTCTGATGAGCCTTTAAAACTTCTATTTGGCACCGGTTGGGCCTTCTAGATTGGATTTTGATTTCCGTTATCCCACCCCTCATTTGTGGCACTGCTTTGGGACGTCCCAAGTTGATATTAATCAAAGAGGACTGCGTCTGTCAATGAGCGACAGAGAAAAATTGATTTTTGTAAAATCTTACCGTAAAATCCTTTTCTCTTAAGCTCATTGACAGACGCAGTACCCGCCCCTCTATTATTGAGTTGGGTTGGGTTAAATCCTCTAACACTGCTTTGTGACATAACTGACTTCCTGTAGCAGAGAGAGAGAGGATATACCCTCTGGGACTGCCCCTAAGGTGTGGCCAGAAAGTTTTCTTTCTGCCTAGTGTCCTACTCCTGTAGAGGGCAGTATAACCCAAGTTGATATTAATCAAAGAGGACTGCGTCTGTCAATGAGCTTAAGAGAAACGGATTTTAAGGTAAGATTTTACAAAAATCAATTTTTAAAGTGGCCAAAAACACCATATTATTGGAAATGGTAAAAGAAGTCTAACTGGTACATAGTGCCATCAGAAGTATATGGCAGTTGTATAAGAAACATTCTGGTGTGTGATGTGTTTGACTAATAAAGTTAAAATAGAACTGACTTCATTTGTGTTAACAAGGGGGAATGGAATATATTTGTGTCCGGAGAAGAGGCTGCTTTACACATTGCATGGCATTCTTCGGATTCATCAGAACCCTCTGTACCTATTTGTCAGTAAGGTGTAATTTATGGCTATACATAAAACATTCATAATACAGGTCCAGTATCCTTGCATTATCAATATTACAAAATATGCTGTGTAACAAAGGAACGTTTTTAGTATTGTAGATATATGGCTCTTTCAGAGAGTTATTGTTTGTATCGGTATAATTTTGTTCGTCCTGACATAATTGGTTAAAGCATATGTAGCTAGTAGTAGGTAGCCACATTCAGACTGGCATGTCCTGTGACTACTGCTAGCTATATGACCTGGATAAATCGGAACATTCTCACACACATAAAAGCGTATTCAAAAACAAAATTTTAATGTTGCAGCTTTCCAATCCTAGGTACTGATAATTTGCGATTGTTAATCGCACTAGTACACTAATACCGGTTAAAAATTGGAACAACCACCATTTTTTCGGGCCTAAAATGTTCCAATGTGTACCAAAAAAAAATTTGATCGTGCATCGAAAGACACTTCCAAGCTTCGATGAGATGACCATGCTATTCTTTACAGGTTGCACATACAGTAGTTTAAATGGAGCACATTAAATTGCATGTTGGGCCTATCCCTCAAACCATTACTACTCGTGTACCTTTAGGACTGAGCCTGTCCAAAAAGATTTATTGATACATATAGGTTTTGATTTACTAAAACAGGAGTGTGTGAAATCTGGTGCAGCTGTGCATGATAGCCAATCAGCTTCTACCTTCAGCTGCACCAGCTTTTGCACTCGCCTTTTTTTTTTTTTTTCTCCAGTTTTAGTAAATCAACTTCATAGTCTGCTTGTATCCAAAAGGATGAATCCAGAGAAACTTGACATATGCAGAAGGCAGAGACTACAGTGTGTTCCTTTCTGGGGTTTTTAGTGCATAATGTGGGTAGCTGAGAGCAATGGTTATGAGTGATCTTGTTACACCTTTTTACTTGTAGACCACCCATTGCTGAAGTTGTAGATGACTTGTACTCGGGACAGCTACAGGAGATTCCTTGAGGAGCATAATGGGGTTTCTAAGAATATTTCTCATTTCCGACATGCTTTTGCCTTGAAAGAAGTCATAATTAACGTTTTAGTTATTCATTTTATGTGACTCATTGTATGTTATGTGCTTTTGTGGGCTCACTGTCAATGCAGTTTTGTAGTATACCAATCTTGCGTCTTGGAATTTCTATAGTAAAGCAAGCTTTTGTGTGAAAAGGTAAATTTCATTTCCGTCAAGCATTTTCTTAACCACTTTAATACAGGGCACTTCCCTGTATTCCACTTCCTGCCCAGGGCAGTTTAATACAGGGCACTTCCACTTCCTGCCAAGGCCAATTTTCCCCTTTTAGCGCTGTTGCATTTTGAATGACAATTGCGCGGTCATGCAACACTGTACCTACACCAAATTTATGTTATTTTTTCCCCCACAAATAGAGCTTTCTTTTGGTGGTATTTGATCACCTGTGGGTTTTTTCCTTTTTGCTAAACAAATAAAAAAATACCGAAAAGTTTGAAAAAAAAAAAAAAGTTTTTTTGTTTAGGTTATACAATTTTGTAAATAAATAAGTTTTTTCCTGCACTGATGAGACTGCACTGACAGGCACTGATGAGGAGGCACTGATGAGGAGGCACTGATGAGGAGGCACTGATGAGGTGGCACTGATGGGGTGGCACTGATGGGGTGGCACTGATGGGGGGGCACTGATGGGGGGGCACTGATGGGGAGGCACTGATGAGGAGGCACTGATGAGGAGGCACTGATGAGGAGGCACTGATGAGGTGGCACTGATGAGGTGGCACTGATGAGGAGGCACTGATGAGGAGGCACTGATGAGGTGGCACTGATGAGGTGGCACTGATGAGGTGGCACTGATGGGGTGGCACTGATGGGGTGGCACTGATGGGTAGCACTGATGGGTAGCACTGATAGGCGGCACTGGTGGGCACTGATAGGCGGCACTGGTGGGCACTGATAGGTGGCACTGGTGGGCACTGATAGGTGGCACTGGTGGGCACTGATAGGTGGCACTGACGGGCACTGGGCGGCACTGATGGGCACTGGGCGGCACTGATGGGCACTGGGCGGCACTGATCGGCACTGACGGGCAGCACTGATGGGCACTAATGGGCACTGATAGGCGGCACTGGTGGGCAATAATGGGCACTGGTGGGAGACACTTAAGGATGGCAATGATGGGCACTTGTGGGCAGCACTGATAGGGAGGACACTGGCGGGCAGCACTGATGGGGAGGGCAATGGGGGGCTCCATCCCTGGTGGTCATAGTGGGCATCCCTGGGGTCATAGTGGGCATCCCTGGGGTCATAGTGGGCATCCCTGGTGGATCTAGTGGCATCCCCCCCCCCCAATGATCTGATTACCAGTGCCAACCCCCCCCCCCCCCCCCTGTCAGGGGACCTGCCGATCGGCGCTCCTTTACTCGTGCCTGTCAGGCACGAACTAAGGAAAGCCGATCAACGGCTGTTCCTGTTTACGATGTGACCAGCCGTGATTGGACACGGCTGATCACATGGTAAAGAGCTACGTCAGTAGTCTCTTTACCGAGATCGGAGATGCAGGGTGTCAGACTGATACCTCGCATCACCGATCGCCGCTCTGCGCGCCCCCGGGGGGCGCCCAGAGCTGTGTTATCCTGCCGCCGTCATATGACGTCCGGTCAGGATAACACAACCACATTCCCGCCGTCATTTGCCTATAGGGCGGGCGGAAAGTGGTTAACATTTGTGTCCGATTTCCTATTCTGCGTATTGCAATTTCATGTGACTTTTTTACATGCTCATTCTTTCATATTTTTGTTATTGCATTTAATTTAGAGATTTGTAACTCAGTCACTACTGTCCGCACAAGAGACCTGCAAGGTCTTGTATGCCAGAAAAAAAACGATCTCAAGCTCCTGGTGATTTATTTGTTGTGCTCACAGCATGGTGCATGCTGATATTGGAGGCAGATGCCTGAGGCACTGTAACTGCTGTGTGCATACATCATTATGGGCCACCCAATGGTCGAAGAGAAGCACGGTGGGACCCAGCAGAATTGGCCCCACTTTATTTTTTACTCTTTTTATGCTGCTATGGAAGGCTTTGTTTCACGCATGGAAAGGGCCCTGCTATGCAAATCTGCTATCAGGCGTTCCCTTCGTCCTATGCCTTTCCCTCTAAGACCCCCTTCCCCAGTTTTTACCTGGAATCCAATGAGAGGAATTTTTGATTATCCTGGTGGCTCCAGGGTTCCCACGCAGGGCTTGGTTCACAGATTTAGTTTGGTTGGTCGCAGATGTTCAGTGGCACCTTCCACTCCACCCGAACCTTCTTTCTCAAGGCCCAATCTACCACCCTGCTTTACAGTTGATGGCTTTAATGGCTTGGCTGTTGAAAGACAGGTGCTAAAGGACTGAGGTCTTTTCCAGACTATCATTTCTGCCTTGCTAGCTATTTGCTTGGAAGTGCACTTCCCTATTCATCTAGGATCGAACTTGGAAGGCCTACTTGGTGTCTCTGGGATTTCGTCCCTGCAAGTTCCCCACTGTTCCCATCCTTTTCTTTTTTTTGAAGAGGCATGGTCTGCAGCACTGTTAAGGGCAAAGTATCTGCCTTGGCAGTTTTCTTTCAACCACCTTTGACTTTTATCCCTCATTTGTACTTTCAAGGGGCTACCGGGTAGTTCCCCCTTTCGATATTGTCTGAAACGATGGCCTTTTTTGGTGGCCATCACCTCTGCATGTAGGATTTCTGACTTGGCAGCCCTTTTTTGTGAACAGCCGTTTTTGGTGTTACAGGCTAAAGTGGTTCTTTGCCCTCCTTTGTTCTTGCCTAAGGTGGTATCGGCCTTCCACTCGAATGTAGACTTTGTTCTACCATCTCTCTGCCCTCATCCTTATCCCAGAGAGGTTTACCTTTCCACTATGGCCCTGTATTCCCAAATCTGATTTTTTTTTTTTTTTTTTCATTGTTTTTTTCATTGTTCCAAGGCCCTAGGAAAAGGTCTAGCAGGTTTGTTTTCCACCATTTTCCAAGTGGATTTCTCAAACTGTTCCTTAAAACTTTGTAGGCTGAAAACCTCAATTTCTGGTCACTGTGTGTTCTACCAGGATGCTGAGTGCGTCCTGCACTTTTTATCATTCTGCTTCAGTTGTTGAATTTTGCAAGGTGGCTACTTGGTCGTCTGTTCCCACTTTTACCAAGTTCTATAAGGTTAACGTAGCTGCCTCAGCAGATGCCAGCTTTGGTCAGAAAGTTTTGTAGGTGTCAGTTCTGCTGGGATGCTGTTCCCTGTTATGATCCTGCCAAGGGGAATCTGATCATGCTCCTTTGCTTTTACATCTGGAAATGCTAGCTGACCCCTCGCTTTCTAGGTTTTGGATTACTGATGCTGTAGTTTAACCACAATTAAGGTAACATCCCCTGACTTATTGGAGTATCACTCCTGATGCAGCTCCTGATGGCGTGCTGTGGGATGCCTTTAAGGTCTCCACGTGTGTGCAATACCATCTTATTATAGCTAGGATTCCGAAGCAGTGCAAGTCTGACCTGGCTAGGGCTAAAGCTGTGGCTACCAATCATCAGGAGGCATTACACGTCCATATCCAGCATTATATTCAACTTCAGTCCCTGAGTAGAGAAGTCTTCCTTCTCCAGACAGCCCTGACAAAAAAGAAACTTCTCCACCAATCTCAACGCAACTTGAAGCAGAGTGAGAGGAATGGGAAATTGTTGGTATGGCTATCCAGAGAAAACACAGCTGCAGGCAGTATATTGCAAATACTAGGCCCCGATAGGATCATCCTGACGGAGAGAACGACTGCTTTGTCTCATATTATTAAACTCTTTTATAGCTCCAGAGTGACATATGATGATAGTGAACTTTACTCTTACCTGCCTGATGTAGACTTCCCAGTCCTCACACTCGCCTACAGTGACAAACTAGATTCACCTATTGGTGCACAAGGCATTGGGGGCCCTCCAATCGGGGGAAGACTCCTGGTCCTGATGGGATCCAGTGGGATTTTTTGAAACTTATACGGAAAATTTGCCGCCTCCTATCATTGGAGTCTCTTCCGGATGCAGTGATCTATTGTGATCCCCAACCCAGGAAAAACCCTGTTCTGTGTTCCTCTTATTGCCCCACCTCTTTTGAATGTGGATGCAAAATTCCTATAAGAAATTTTTGGTTAATCGTTTAAATACGGTCATCATGGCTTTGGTTCACCTGGACCAGTCGGGTTTTATGCCTGGTTTGGGTATGGACATCAACATCCAGGGTCTTTATACCCGTATGGCCCTGGCTGCTCCAGACTGTTCACCGGTGGTGGCTTCCGTGGACACTGAAAATTCCTTTGATTCCAATGAGTGGGGCTTTCTCTGGACAGTCCCGACTAGCTTTGGATTTGGTCCATTTTTTTTCTTGGCTGCGATTTACTTTATGCCTACATGGGAGCTTGAGTTAAGACTAATGGCGACCTCTCTGTCTTTTCGGGGGACGCGTCAGGGGTGTCCTCTTATCTCCGGGCCTTTTCGCTTTATCTTTGGAGCCTTTAGCTATTCTTCTTAGAGCTGATCCAGTGGTGAGGTGTATAGTTTTGGGCTCTCTTGAAGTAAAACTGCCTGTCTTTTTTTTATATGCAGATGGCTTATTGTGCTGTTTGGCAGATGCGTCCTTCTCCCTTCGCTCGGGAGTTGGCTATCTTTTGAACGGTTTTGGGGTATATGCATTAATTGGAATAAATCTGTCCTCTTTCTGCTACACCTGTCGGTGCCACGCTCGAATACGCAGTAGCTGTTGCAACAGGTGGACAAATTTATATATTTTGGGATTCAGGTGGGGAGTACTACTGCTGCCTACTTTATAGAAGAACGTTTTTTCCGTTTACCCTCTCAATTTACCCGTAAGTGTAATACCTGGTGAACCCTTCCTTTTTGACTCCGCTTGGGAAGATAAATCTTTTAAAGATGACATTTTTACCTAAATTTTTGTATATTTTTCTTTTCTTTTCTTTTCTTTCTTTTTCTGTCTAGTCAGGAGTAAGGACCTAGTTCCCTGCTGGGCCGCCATTTTCTTTTAAATGAAAAAAGAGGGATAGTGGCACTGCCTAAAATGTGCAAAATATATAATATGTATAATGTAACGAAAATCAGGATAATAAAGTGACTGGTGCATATAATAGTATAATGCAGTGATATCAAATACTATATATCAATCCAAAATGCAATCAACTTTAAAAACTTACTAGCCGTGCAAAATAAATCACAAAGTGCAATATTAAAGGTGCTGACTGTACAGGTTATAAAGTGACTGGTGCTTGCAAAAAAATATATCATGCGATGAATAAATTAGAAATGACAATAAAACCGCAAATCTATTGATGTGCAATGAAGTGCTTAACAAAAGAGTGCTTCAGTGAATAAAAAGCCCCTCCCTACCATATACTATGGTATGAGGGTAATATATAAAGTGCCAGTAGTGAATGGCAATCAATATGCACATAAAGGACAGTCCAGTGAAAATAAACAGTCTTTATATCACGTGCAATGACCAAAAGCAGGTGTAGAGAGTTCAAGATCCATATAGGTGACCACAATCTGGTAGTACTATATGAGGAGTGACCCCGTGGTGGACAGTGAGGTAATGGGTGACCCTTCTGGTAAGAGGACACACTTACCAGAAACACCCACCCCACACAGGGGTATAGAGCGGGTGTAGGAATATATCCAGCGATCCCTCAAATCCGATTGGTCCTGAGCAGGGACGTCCTATCGGAAGCCTAGCTGGTCCTAGTGTGAGGTATCCCCTATGGTGTACTTGGGTCCTAACAGGCTCTTACTGGTAGATGGGTCCAAGGTGTTCACCGGTGTCACTCCGGAGTGTATACCAGGGAGTAATGATAAACAAGGGACATAGCGTAATTCCGTAAAGAATTTTATTAAATGCAATAAGGAGAGGTACTCACAAATCGTAGTCAATACGTCATCAGGACGCTGCTGATGACTTATTGACTACGAAACGCGTACAGCGTGTCACGCCATTTCCGGTTTTTCATCTTCTGAGATCGAGGCTTGGACCGCATCGCGCTCCTTCCTGCTACACACTTGTTTGATTCTACCGATTTGTGAGTACCTCTCTTTATTGCATTTAATAAAATTCTTTACAGAATTACGCTATGTCCCTTGTTTATCATTACTCCCTGGTATACACTCCGGAGTGACACCTTGGACCCATCTACCAGTAAGAGCCTTTTAGGACCCAAGTACACCATAGGGGATACCTCACACTAGGACCAGCTAGGCTTCCGATAGGACGTCCCTGCTCAGCACCAATCGGATTCGAGGGATCGCTGGATATATTCCTACACCCGCTCTATACCCCTGTGTGGGGTGGGTGTTTCTGGTAAGTGTGTCCTCTTACCAGAAGGGTCACCCATTACCTCACTGTCCACCACGGGGTCACTCCTCATATAGTACTACCAGATTGTGGTCACCTATATGGATCTTGAACTCTCTACACCTGCTTTTGGTCATTGCACGTGATAAAAAGACTGTTTATTTTCACTGGACTGTCCTTTGTGTGCATATTGATTGACATTCACTATTGGCACTTTATATATTACCCTCATACCATAGTAAATGTAGGGAGGGGCTTTTTATTCACTGAAGCACTCTTTTGTTAAGCACTTCATTGCACATCAAAATATTTGCTGTTTTATTGTCATTTCTAATTTATTCATCGCATGATATATTTTTTTGCAAGCACCAGTCACTTTATATATAACCTGTACAGTCAGCACCTTTAATATTGCACTTTGTGATTTATTATGCACTGCTAGTAAGTTTTTAAAGTTGATTGCATTTTGGATTGATATATAGTATTTGATATCACTGCATTATACTATTATATGCACCAGTCACTTTATTATCCTGATTTTCGTTACATTATACATATTATATATTTTGCACATTTTAGGCAGCGCCACTATCCCTCTTTTTTCATTTATCTATGTCGATAGTCCTCGGACTATTATTTAGGGAGGCTGCAGCCTAATCTTACATCACCTTTGCATTTAGTTGCACATATATCCCTTTTCCGAGCAGACCACTAGCGTGGAAGTTTTATATCTTTTTTTTCGCCATTTTCTTTTAGTCACATGTGCTGAGGAAATCGGCGGCCATCTTGGTACACCCGGCATGGCCATTTTGCGGTGTATTCTTCTGCTAGGCATCTGTGGGAGTTCCTGGAGGCATTGTTCTGTGGGTGGAGCCCTTCCCTATACCCTGGGCAGTTTCTCAGCTCATTTCCTTTTGGATCAAGCTTTCTACTGACAGGTGCAGATGTTCTGGGGCCTTCTGCTGCATCTTGGTACAGTGAGTCTGGGGGGGTCTCTCTCTGATAGGGGTCTCCAGCGTGATTGCCTGATCTTTGGGGGGCGCTGCAGCGCAGTGGGACTTTTAAAAAAAAAAAAATACATTTCTGTCACACTTTTTTTCAGTTTTTTGCTGACGGGTTCCCCTGGTGCAACATGGACCCTACAGATCATGTGTCCCTACCTGACCCCCCTCGGGGAGGCCCCAGGGCCCTCCAGCCCTGCTGTCTACCGATGCAATTTCGTCGGTCCTGGAAGCACTGGTGTCCCGGGTAGAGGTGGTCTTTAAAGGGTGAGGTGCTAAGAAACACCCTCCGCCTACCCCTGCCTCATCTGATGCTTCAGGTTCTGAGTCTGACTCTCCCTGCCGGGTCTGCTATTTCGCGTCCTGTCTCCTCTGACAGTGAGGATGACATTTCTACCTCCGCTGCCGCACAAAATAAGGCGCTGGTGGACGCACTAGTTTCTGTGCGTGAGAACCTGAAAATGGAGGACGCAGCTACGGCTGCAACTGGGGCGCAGGTTACGTTTTGTCACTCACAAGCCATCCAGAGCGGCAAAGGTTTTTTTCCTTTCCCGCGTATTTTGACAACATGCTCAAAAGAGAATGGGACCGCCCAAAGAGTTCCCCTGGGGTGCCTGAGTGGATTGCTCGACCCTATCCTTTTGAGGAGTCCCTTATAAAGAAGCTGACTGTGCCACCTACGGTGGACCCTCCGGTCTCAAGACTGAATAAGGCTACCGTTATCCCAGTGGAGGATTCCCTGTCCTTTAAGGATCCAGAGAATAGGAAGGCGGAGGCTGTGGCCCACAATATGTACTCCCTGGTTGGGTCTGCACTGAGACCGGTGTTTTATGGTTGCCCTTGTCACTCACACGTTGACTGAATGGGCTAAGTTACTACGCCATGGCCTAGAGGGGAAACGGGTTCCCTCTGACTTCGAGGAGCTGTTGGACCAGCTGGTGCAGGGGCTGCAATTTGTTTGCGATGCCACGCTTGACACTGCTCCCATATTGGGCTGACTGGTTTCGGCAGTGGTCCTTCGTCGTATACTTTGGCTGAAGTGCTGGTCTGCGGATCAGACTTCAAAGAAGGCCTTTTCAAGGAGATCGCCTGTTTGGAGCTACCCTGGATGACCTCATTAAGGAAGGGTCTCACAGGGGGGAAGAGTAACTTTCTTCCACAGGCTAACAAGGGTAAGGACCCTCGTCGCAGACGGGGTCCCTCCTTCTCCGCACAAAAAAAAGGTTTTTTTTTTCCGTTCCCCGGGGTCAGTCGAAGGCGAAGCCCTTCAAGACTCCCTTGGACGGGTCCAAGCGGCCCTGGTCTGGCAAACAAAAGTCGGGTTTCTCCAGGCCTCTGGACAAGACCTCTTTGGCCTGAAGTTGTGCCCTCACCCGTATCTGGGGTGGGGGGGGGGGGGACGCCCTTGCCGGTTCCTGGCCCTGTGGCTATCCCTGGTGCGACTGTCCCCTATTGCTTGCTGGTGCTCTCTGGGGCAGTTCAGGACCTGGTGCAACGGGGGGTTATATTTCCGGTTCCGTGTGGGGAAGTTTTCAGGGCTTTTATTCAAACCTGTTCACGGTTCCCAAGAAGGAAGACAAGGTGCGTCCAATCCTGGATCTGAAAGCACTAAGTTGCTTTGTGCGAGTTCAAAAGTTTAAGATGGAATCGGTTCGCATGGTGGTGGCCTCCCTACATCAGGGGGATTTCCGGGCCTCCATAGACAGCAAAGATGCCTACCTTCACATCCCAATCTGTGCAGAACACCAACGGTTTCTCAGTTTTGCCGTGGAAGAGGATCACTATCAGTTTGTGGTATTGCCCTTTGGTCTTGCCTCTTCTCTTCGGGTCTTCACAAGGTGTTGGCCTCGATCCTGGCGCTGTTGCGGAAGCGGGGGATATCGGTCCTGGGTTACCTGGACAATCTGCTTCTTCGTGCGGAGTATCCTACGGTGCTGGAAACAAATTTGGCAATCGCCATGAGAACTCTGGAGGAGTTCGGGAGGATTGTTAACTTTCAGAAGTCGTCTTTGGTCCCTTCCATGAGATTGCATTACCTGGGCCTGACTTTGGACTCAGGCCAGGGTGCTTCTTCCTCAGGAAACCTCCCAAGAACTAGAGGACTGCGGTTTAGCTGTTGCTGACCAGCAAAGGGTCGTCACTTCAGACCTGTGTGAGAGTTCTGGGACTGATGGTGTCATACTTCCAGGCGGTCCCCTTCGCTCAATTTCACACGAGTATCCTCCAGAAGGAAATCCTTCTCAATTTGAACAAGCATCCAAATTCCCTGGATGTTCAGATCCAGCTGAGCCAGATGGCCAAGGAGTCCCTGATCTGGTGGCTTTGGTCCCCGATGCTCAAGTAAGGGAAATCCTTCCTCCCTATATATTGGACAATTGTCACCACGGATGCAAGTCTGTCTGGATTGGGGGGGGAGTTCTCGGCAGGTTGTCTGCTCGAGGCGTCTGGTCCCTGGAAGAATCCAGGTTACCGATCTGGATGTTCTGGAGCTGAGAGCGATCCTTCTTTGCCTAGTCCACAGGACCAAGTACCTGCAGGGTTGTCCAGTGTGCATTTAATCAGACAATATGGCTTATGTCAATCACCAAGGGGGCACCAAAAGTGCCCTTGTGGCCTTGGAAGTGGCAGGCATCCTTGGTTGGGCGGAACGCTTTGTTCCAGCTCCCTCCGCCGTTAGTGGAAATTTGGCAGGCGGATTACCTCAGTCGACAAGCCTTGGATGCGGGGGAATGGTCCCTCCATCTGGAGGTGTTCCAGCAGTTGTGCCTTCTTTTGGGCACTCCAGACGTAGATCTGTTGGCGTCTCAGGTCCACTGAAAAGTACAGAGGTTTGTGGCCCGCTCCCAGGACCCTCTGGCGAGCGCCGCAGACGTGCTGGTGGCCCGTGGGGTCAGTATCAGCTGATGTATGCCCCCTCTCAAGTTGCCAAGACTTCTTTGCAGGATCAAGGCAGAAGGGATTCCGGTCATTCTTGTGGCTCCGGACTGGCCTTGCCGAGCTTGGTACGCCGACCTGGTCAGACTAGTCGCAGACGCTTCTTGGAGACCTCCTCTCAGGGAGGATCTACTGTCTCCCAGGGCTAATCTTCCATCCTGCTTTACGGTCGCTGGCTTTGACGGCTTGGATGTTGAAAGTCAAGTGCTAAAGGAGAGGGGTTTGCCTGCTTCAGTTATTCCAATGCTGCTTAAAGTGAGGAAAGCAACTTCTAGGAAGATTTATCATCGTACATGGAAGTTGTGTATTTTGTGGTGTGAGTCTCTTGGGGCTCCCCCTCGCTCTTACTCGGTTGCTTGGATCTGGTCTTTCCTTCCACTGGGTGTTGATCAAAAGCCAGCCTTGAGTACTATAAAGGGGCAGGTCTCGGCCTTGGCACTTTTCTTCCAAAGGCCATTGGCCACCCATTCCCTGGTGCGTAACTTAATCCAGGGGGTGCAACACTTGGTACCTCCGGTGCGACTTCTGTTGTCACCTTTTGGACCTCAATTTGTTGCTGTGGGTTCTCCAGAAACCTCCCTTCGAAAGTATTCCTGAGATTCTCCTGCTGACCTTATCCCAGAAGGTGGCCTTTTTGGTGGCTATCACTTCTGCACGCAGGGTGTCGGAACTGGCGGCGTCCTGTCGTTCTTCCTACCTGGTGGTTCACAGGGATAAAGTGGTACTTCGTCCGGATCCGTCCTTCCTTCCGAAGGTAGTTTCCAATTTTCCCTTAAATGAGGACATCGTATTACCCTCTTTGTGTCCTAAGCCAAAACATCCTAAGGAGTTTGCACTGCATACTCTGGATGTGGTTCGGGCAATTAGGGTGTACTTGGCGACCACTGAGTCTTTTCGAAAGTCAGATTCGCTCTTTGTTCTCGCGGATGGTCCAAAGAAAGGGCTGCCTGCGTCTGCTGTGACTATTTCCAGATGGATCAGACAGGTAGTTGTGCAGGTTTATTCAATTAAGGGTCAGGTTTCATCTTTCCCTGTTAAGGCGCATTCTACTCGGGCGCTTAGTGCTCCTGGGCTTTTCGCCATCAGGCATCTGTGCTTCAGGTTTGCAAGGCGGCTACCTGGTCGTCTGTCCACACCTTTTACCAAATTTTATAAGGTGGATGTGCTGGCATCTGCCGATGCCTCTTTTGGCCGCAAAGTTTTGCAGGCTGCTGTTTAGGGGGCTTTTTGGCCTTCCTTGAGGGTGTTTACGGTTTGTTTTAGGTTTACCTCATCTTGTTGTTCTAATGAGTCCTATGTTGCCTGGTTGGCTGTGTTTAGCTTTGGGGACTTGTTTTTTTTTCTGCTGTTCCCACCCTTTAATTTTATGGCACTGCTTTGGGACGTCCCTACTGATATGCATCAGGAACTGCCATCTGTCAATGAACGATAGAGAGAACTGGATTTTTGACTTTTCTCTTCTCTTAAGTTCATTGACGACACAGTACCCACCCCTCTATTTTGAGTTGGGTTGGTATTCTTTCTCTGACGCTGCTTTTCATACAAAACTGACATCCTATACAGGAAGAGAGAGGGTGTACCCTCTGGGACTGCCCATAGGCGTAGCCAAAACTTTTTTTCCCCTCTTTTGTCTGGGCTGGGCGAATTCCCCATTCAGCTAAGACTGCTCTTCTATTAACTTCCATGATCTCAGTGGTCTTGCGCTTCCTAACCTTCAATTCTAATATTGGGCAGCTGTACTGGTTAATTTGCGGTGGTGGTTATCTCAACCTAGAAAGAACCCTACGGTGACTCTGGAGGCAGCTCTCCTGGGTTCTTATGCGGCCTTAAAGCGGTAGTATCATGTTTTTTTTTTACTTTTACCTACAGGTAAGCCTATAATAAGGCTTACCTGTAGGTACAATTAAGATCTCCTAAACCGGCATGCGCGGGAGTGATGTCATCGCGGCTCCGGCCAATCACAGCGCCGGAGCCGCCGAACCCGGAAGAGACGCCGAGGGATCATGGCAGCGCCCGCAGCGATGTCCGGGGGTCCGTGTCGGGGGTTCGTTCTAAGGTAAGTAATACATAATGAGCTAGTATGCGATGCATACTAGCTCATTATGCCTTTGTCTTGCAGGTGTTTTTTTTTTTTTTTTTTTTTCTTTTTAGCGTTTTTGGGTTTACAACCGCTTTAAGTAACTTGGTTTTTAAAAGGCCCTCATCCCTCTATAACAGGCCCTATGAGGGTTACAGGTTTTCACCACATCTTGCCCTGGGTAATCCATCTCTTCACCATCATTATTTGATACCTGACCCACAACTATGGGCTAAATGTAGCTTGACAACTTTGAAACATGTCATTTCAGATGGTAGAATTATGCCCTTTTCTCACCCTCTGATGTACGTACTCTCCGCCTAGATCCATGGAGTTTTAGATATTGGCAATTGCAACATGCCCTTCTGGCCCAATTTCCAGACCTTCTTGTGCCAAAGTCTGATCCTATTGAGCGCCTCCTGTTTTTTAAAGTGAAGAAATGTCAGCACACCAAGGATTCCTCGAAAGGGGAAAGGGTCCAAAGCTTTACTCCGTGGTCACATATTAAATATACAGCAAAAAAAAGTGTGTGTGTGTGTGTATGTATGTGTGTGTATGTGTGTATATATATATATATATATATATATATATAGATATATATATATATATATATATATATATATATATATATATATATATATATATATATATATATATATATATATAAAAAATAATGTGACCATGGAATAAAGCTTTTGACCCTTTTGAGGAATCCTGATGTGCTGATGACATTGCTTCACTTTGAGTATCCAAAGTTTCCAACCTATGGTCATTACAGCACCCAGCATCACCGACCAGCCGGGTATCTTGAATGTGTGCGTTGGGAATTTTGCGTTTTTGGTTCTGTCTTTAAAGGTCATGGGGAAACCCTTGTCGTCATTGTACCTCTAATTGTCTGTGGTCTACTACACTTAGTCTACCCGTACCTTTGCCTGTTTGCGGGTTGATATCCCTGCCCTCAAAAAGGATGACTGGAAGGACGGTGTCTCTCCTTATGTGACTTCTATGATTTCAGCTAAGGATAGAATTATACAATTGCAATTTATCCAACGGGCATACTACACTTCCCAATGACTGACCAACATTTACCCCCAAGCAGACCCCATGTGCACCAAGTGTACTACCGAGACTGATACCTTCTTGCACATGGTGTTGTCTTGCCCCATGCTTCGTCCCTACTGGGAGTCAGTGGTTGATACACTTGGTGAACTTTGTGGGGTGATTTTGCCCCTAGACCCTCTTTTTTGTTGCTTTTGAACTATATGGAGGATATTGAGGCTGATACACTAAGCTCTTATTTATGCCTTTTTACATGAGAAGGGAAATCTAATTGTGGTGAAAGTCCACTACCCCTCCTACTCATGCTACCTGGCGGAAGGTGGTTTTGCCACTATATAAAATTACTTATGAGAGCAGAAATTGCTCTAAGAAGTTTGACCTATGGTTCACCTGGATTGATGCTTATGGTCAGAACTCCTTGCATGATATATGATGATCTATTACAGGGATTGACAAATTTTCTTTGAATCTAGGAGCCAACTAAACAATTTAGGACCCAGTTTTTTTTAATCACTTGCCTACTGGGCACTTTCACCCCCTACCTGCCTAGGCCAATTTTCAGCTTTCAGCTCTGTCATACTTTAAATGACAATTGTGGGGTCATTCAACAGGATCAGTGCCCTGATTTATCAGTGTAACCATCCTCTGTCACAGAATAGTCAGTTATCCGCTCTCCTCATGCTGATAACTTGCATTTGTTTAGATGTGCTCAACTGTGATTGGACACAGCTGATCACATGATAAAGGGCCGCTGTGATTGGCCCTTTACCTTGATCTGTGATCAGCTGTGTCCGAAGGACACAGCGATCACAAAGAGCACCCTGGATGACCGCACTGGCTACAGCGCAGTCAGAAAGTGGGAGTCAGATGCCAGTGGCTGGCTGACAAAATCCGGGGAGCCAGGATACAATTTCTGGTCACCATGGCGATAGCCCTGCTCTATTATGATGCTTCATTTTTACCTCTCTTCCTTTTGTTCCCCTTTTTCCTTTTTCTCTGCGCCCCCCCCCCCCCCCTTTTTTTTTTTTTTTTTTCCTTTTTATTTGCGAATATGTCCCACTGATTTAACTGGTGCATGTCTTTGTATTACGCTGTACCTGTGATTCTGTACCACTGAATTGTATGCCATCGATGTGAATTTTAATGCTCTGCTGTATCACTCTTTTTTTACAGCTAATTTACCATTAAATCTTTTTGGTTGTTTTGAAAACTCTAATAAAAGTTTTTTTTTTTTTTAAAGCTATGCTGAGGGAATTGACTAGAACATACTGGGTTTTTTAGAAATGTATGTGTACAGTGGATGTAAAAAGTCTTCACACCCCTGTTTACATCACAGAAACCTGACATTTTAAGAAATGAGACAAAGATAAATCATTTCAGAAATGTTTCCACCTTTTAATATGACCCTTTAAACTGAAGTTGAACAGTTGAAAAACAAACTGAAATCTTTTAAGTTGAGGGAAGTAAAAATAAAAAAATAAAATATGGTTGCATAAATGTGCACATCCTTAAACTAATACTTTGTTAAACCACCTTTTGATTTTTTTTACAGCACTCAGTCTTTTTGGGTATGAGGCTATCAGCATGGCACATCTTGACTTGGCAATATTTGCCACCAGGGCCGGCGCTCCCACTAGGCGAACTAGGCAGCCGCCTAGGGTGCACTGCTGCTTAGGGGGCACAGCAACAGCCACTGGTTTCCCTACTAGCCTGGCTGCCACCCTAGGGTGACCAGACGTCCATGGTGCCTCGTAAACTGGAGCAGGGGGGCGTCATAGTTTCCGCTTGGGCTGCCTCCGGAGGGGAAGGGGGGGGGAGATGGGGATTAGAGTGCCGCCTGATTACAAAGAGCCAAGTTCTTCTGCTTACCTGAAGGGGAGGCTGTCATATTAAGTCCTGCCTCCTGGACCAGCTCCTACCTATGATAGACAGAACACTGGTGACGTCTATCATAGGAGATGGTCCAGGAGGCGGGACTTCTTATGCCGACTCCAGGTAAGCAGAAGAACTTGGCTTTTTGTAATCATGCAGTGCTCTAATCCCCATGCACTGGTCACTCTGCATTGTTGGGGGCACCGGTCACTCTGCATTGGATGGGGGCACTGTTCACTCTGCATTAATAGGGGCACTGGTCACTCTGCATTGGATGGGGAACTGGTCACTCTGCATTGGATCGGGAACTGGTCACTCTGCTTTAATGGGGGCACTGGTCACTCTGCATTGGATGGGGACACTGGTTACTCTGCATTGGATGGGGGCACTGGTCACTCTGCATTAATGGGGGGCACTGGTCATGCTGCATTGGATGGGGGCACTGGTCACTCTGCATTGGATGGGGGCACTGGTCACTCTGCATTGGATGGGGACACTGGTCACTCTGCATTAATGGGGGCACTGCGAGTGATGCAAGTATAGGGGGTATGGGGAATGAGTATAGGAAAATAGGGAATTGTTTATTTATTGGGGGGGGGGGTTGCAAGTAGCTGGTCTTGCCTAGGGCGCAGAATAGTCTAGCACCGGCCCTGTTTGCCACTCTTTTTTGCAAAAACACTCCAAATCTGTCTGTCTGATTGCGAGGGCATCCCCTGTGCACAGCCCTCTTCTGATCACCCCACAGATTTTCATTTGGAATCAGGTTTGGAGTCTGGCTGGGCTATTCCAAAACTTGAATCTTCTTCTGGTGAAGCCATTCCTTTGTGGAGTTGGATGTATGCTTTTGGGTCATTGTCATACTGAAAGATGAAGTTCCTCTTCATGTCCTGCTTTCTAGCAGAAGCCTTAAGGTTTTGTGCCAATATTGACTGGTATTTGGAGCTGTTCATAACTCCCTCTACCTTGACTAAGGCCCCTGTTTCAGCTAAAGACAAACAGCCCCAAAGCATGATGCTGACACCACCATGCTTCACTGTGGGTATGGTGTTCTTTTGGTGATGTGCAGTGTTGTTTTTGCACCAAACATATCTTTTTGAAATTTTGGGCAAAATGTTCAACCTTGGTTTCTTCAGACCATAACACATTTTACCACATGCTTTTGGGAGACTTCAGATGTGATTTTTGTAAAATTTAGCCGGGCTTGGATGTTTTTCTTGGTAAGGAAAGGCTTTCGTCTTGCCACTCTACCCCATAGACCAGACATATTTAAGAATACAGAAGATTGTTGTCACATGTACCAATGTCCGGAAAGACCAACTTGAACAGCTGAACTTTATTTGAGGTTAATCAGAGGCACTTTAAATGATGGCAGGTGTGTACTGACTCCTATTTAACATGAGTTTGAAAGTGATTGCTTAATTCTGAACACTGCTACATCCCCATGTATAGGAGGGTGTGCACACTTATGCAACCACATCATTATTTTAGTTTTTTATTTTTACTCCTACCCCCCCCCCCCTCCATTAAAAAAAAAAAAAAATTATCTTTGTCTCATTTTTTTTACATCACAAAAACCTGACATTTTAACTGGGGTGTTTAGAATTTTTATATTCATTGTATATTAGTATTTTACATGCATATTCATATTACCTTAAAGGTATAACTAAAAGAAAAATGTTTTTAGTTTTGGATAGAGTCAGGACAACAGTCAGATTTTAACTATTGTCTGTCCCCACATTAGGGTAATTCTCTCTTGATTTGTCCTATTTACTGTTATTTAAATTGAACAGTAATAGAGGGGAAATCCTTAAATGAGGACACTAGTTCTGGTGACCCTGGTGACAGCCAGGCATTTCCTCAATTTTGAAAATTTCCTCTCCCTTCCCATTTGACACAAAAAAGCCTGACAAGGGTTATAACCCTACCTTACTTTCTACAAAATGAAAAAAACAAAAAGTTTTGACTATAGTTCAACTTAAATGTTGTGTTTTTTACTTTAAATCTCATTTTAGAAAATTAAAATGAGATATTTTAAATTTCCTTTTCTAACCAGTGAATTGTCATTTTGTTCTTTTTTAGGCCTGAATCAGAAGGAACAGAAGAGGGTGTGGTTTGCTGATGGATTATTACCTAATGGAGAAGTTGCTGATACAAGTAAATTTGCTGCTGTTGGGAAAAAATCCTCACCGGATTCTGAAGCAGCTTCCCCACTCTCTCCAGACTGTGCCTTGGTGAGACTTGCTTGCTGGGACTATCCATTTACTGTAGTTTTGAGAGACATTAACCCTTTATACCAAAGTTGTTTTTTTTTTTTTTTTCGAAGATTGGATGTCCAGACCAAGTTTTAGCAGCACTGATATGCTTACATAGAAACATAGAATGTGTCGGCAGATAAGAACCATTTGGCTCATCTAGTCTGCCCAATATATCTGAATCCTATGAATAGTCCCTGGCCCTATCTTATATGAAGGATAGCCTTATGCCTATCCCATGCATGCTTAAACTCCTTCACTGTATGCAGGAAGGTTATTCCATGCATCCACTACTCTCTCAGTAAAGTAATACTTCCTCATATTACTTTTAAACCTTTGCCCCTCTAATTTAAAACTGTGTCCTCTTGTGGTAGTTTTTCTTCTTTTAAATATGCTCTCCTCCTTTACCGAGTTGATTCCCTTTATGTATTTAAAAGTTTCTATCATATCCCCTCTGTCTCTTCTTTCTTCCAAGCTATACATGTTAAGGTCCTTTAACCTTTCCTGGTAAGTTTTTTCCTGCAATCCATGTACTAGTTTAGTAGCTCTTCTCTGAACTCTCTCTAGAGTATCTATATCCTTCTGGAGATATGGCCTCCAGTACTGCGCACAATACTCCAAGTAAGGTCTCACCAGTGTTCTGTACAGCGGCATAAGCACTTCTCTCTTTCTACTGCTTATACCTCTCCCTATACATCCAAGCATTCTGCTTGACAATAACCCCATTGCTATTAAAGCACAACTAAAGTCCTGCTTTTGAAAACTGCAAGCTGGCAAGTTCTTTTATTGCAGAAGAGACGTGCAATGTCTCTTCTGCAATAAAAGAAACCTACCTGCTTTGCAATCTTCCATGGAATGTGCAGTCCATATTTCGGCACAAAGCCTGTGTGCTGGAATGACTCCTGCCCATGCATTGAGGTGATGTCCTCTCATGCTGGCCAATGAGAATGGCGGCAGCGTAGCACCCTGAAGAAGCCGGTTAGAAGATGCTGGCATCTGTGAGGGATGCTGGACCGTTACAAGAAGGTAAGTATCGTGGTGTTTAGCACTGCTTTAATTTTAACTGACACCAGGTTTGAGAAGTAGGAACACAGTTGCACATTCCATGCACATTCTGCTGCATGGTGATTACCTTTCTCGGGGCAAGGAGCATTTTACAGTTGGACTTATAAAGTCATATTACGGTCATGAAGGGGTTGATGTGGTTTAAGCAGTTAATATTGCTTGAGATTGACTATGGAAAGATTGATCAACTTGGGTACCAGCAATTTTACATGTGTTTGTTACCAGTGGCTATAGCTGCTAGCAATTTTCATTTTATTCTCCCAGCAGGGAAAGCTCCCCACATCAACCCCCCGCCTTGCCCGGAGAACACAATAGCTCCACTGAAGGGATTCCCACATCACTGCTTATTGTGTCGCTGGGGCAATCAAGAGAATTTTCTTTCCTGCATCTCATGGCCTGCCTTAAACTCCACCTATGACACAGGCTGGATATGGGAGATTTCTGTAGATATAAGGGAAGAACCTTTGCAGAAATATATCTGCAACACCCTACCTTGCCCATTTTTCACGTTCATCTTTACCCTGCCTTATATTCACACATGAAGGACAGATAAGGCTGTATTGCTTGTGAAGTCTAAGGTGTGTATCAGTTCCTTAAGTGAACTATGTAAAGTTCAACTCCACATTTGTTATTAAATAAGTTGAAGTTGCCTAGCATGTTTAAAAATGAAGGTTTTGCTGAAATACTCCCCTTGCTGCTGGTATTCCACAATTATGCGCTAGCATCATCCAACTCGCTTACTGTGTATCCAGGCTGTCATGGACATGCCCCTTGGGCTAGCTGTATGTGCATTACTGCACAGAATAGTGCTGGTGCTCATGCGTCATTACAAAAGTGGCTCGTCGTCATCTTCCCTGGTGCTGAAGAAGAACCCACAGTGCCACATGACTAGCCAGAGGACTACTGGATTTATGTATAGAATACCAAGCAAGACAGGAACTAAAACTTTCATGGACTTCACTGGCTGCATGCCTTTTCCCAGTTAGTGACTCGGTGAAGATGGTGATGTGCCCTTCTTTTTATCTTTGCACTCACCATGTACACCGAAAAAGATTTCTATGTCTTTTAAAAAAAAAAAGGTAAAAAGATATGTAGGTTAGCAAAATAGTCATTATTGTCAAATTTACTGGTGCATATAGATACTTGTAAACTTGTTCTGGACATCAAGGCTTCCACCAATCCTGCTTATTAAGGTTTTTTTTGTTTTTTTGTTTACAGCATTATTTTAACATTTTTAGTGCCTGTGTGTCTTCTTTAGAATATTAAGCATTGCAAAGATAAATACAATTTTGTCTTGGAGCTGAAAACTTTACAGCGTAGTATTATTGGCTTTCATTTTCTTTCAGCAAGTTGCTGGCCTTTTCCAGGACAATACAAAGCAATCTGATTCACCTGAAAAATCGAGTTCCTCTGAAGTGTGTGAAGAGCAGGCGGCGGTCTCTGAAGAAGCACCTAGCACCTTTAGTGTTTCCTCACCAAAAGATTATCAAATGCTGTGTGGGATCGATAAAAGCGTTAGCAGAGAGATAAGTCTTATTCCAGATGATGAGTTAGGGCTTCCGCCTCTTCTACTGACAAGTGGAGAAAGTGGAGGTAACTGTTATCAGACATTGGGTGATATATTTCCTTTAGGGCAAAGTAAAGGTGGCCATACAGTTAGATTTCTTTAGTTCAACAGAATTCTAATGGATTCCTCCTTTCACACAACAGTGCAGATGAAAGGTAAGACCCCAAAGGTAATGAGGTCTACTAAAGCGCTTGCTGGGATTGAACCAGGGATGGACAATGGTTTGTCGGTATCCAAGGCTAGGAAATGGTAGGCGTTTGAATAAAGTGCTGAGTGCTACTGTGTGAAAAATCAGAAAATGTGGAATCCAATAAATAAATATATAGTATAAATGGATGACACCGTAGAATCAATGCTATGGGTGAGAGGAAGGTACTGATAAATACATATAAATAGATAAGAAAATCACAATAAATATGAATATATTAACATATATATGTGCCTTTAGTGCAAAATTGTGCAAATTAAAGTCCAAGTAAAAAGTTCATGTGTGACTTGGGTGAAAGTACAAATAAATCTTGAGTGCCAATAAAGGGAAGTGCAGGTGCTCTGTGCTGAATCCTCCAATGATCCAATGCTGGTACTTGTGGTGTCACCGTGAGGAATAATAGGGGGATGCACTCACCAGAAGTAGTGGGTCTTAGATACCGTACGGTATTAAGACCTATATAAGCCTTATGGCCACCTGGGCCAGAGAGGTCACTGCTGGGCTTTGTAGTACCGTGGCGATCCGGAATTCCTCTCCTGGATGGCTTGGAACCTCCGTGTCCAATCAGGGTAAAAAGGTAAAAAAGCTCCAGATAGTGCAGTACCATTAAAATAATCTTTAATGTAATAAGCAAGTTCACAGTACAAAAATAACGGGAGAATCGTCAGCCAAAAAATGGTGCCTGTGAGTGGAGAGCTGTGAGTACCGGCTTGCGTTCCACCCAGGCACCCGTGACGTGTGCAGCATGCGTTCCACCTTACGCGCGTTTCCTCAGTGCTTATGACGTCTTCAGAGGTACAACAGTGCAGATGGCTGAGTCCCTCTGCTGTTTTATTGTATTCTGACAGCTGCTGGCGGCAGCTATCGGCATACCTGAACAGCAGCTGCGTCTGAGGATGTTAGACTAAAAAATGTTCCAGCAGGCTCGTTTAACAAAAGTCGATTGAACAGTTGACTTTTGATTGGAAATGGTCTGGCAGGGCCACACATTCTGCTCTGCGTATGCCTAGATTAGGTCTAATACAGACCACACACTTTGCAACATGTCTATGCAATCTTCTTTAGATCTACCAACAATATGGCCTTCCTAATTAGATACAATAGGTGATCGCCACAATCATAGTCAGTTGACACTTCCTGCAGCTCCTTCCTCTTCCTCCAGCCCAATTGGATACAATAGTTGTTCACCGTATGTCCATTGACATTTCCACCAGCTCTCTAACTGAAAGGTATGTTTCTTGGAATGGACAGAGAGCTAGAAGAAGAGTCTGCAGGAGCCTGACATTGCACATGTGATTCACTGATTGAGGCTGCAATGCTTTGCAGGCTAATTTGCAAAAATAAATTCACGTATTTTCTGCAAAAATATGTGCATTTATTATTTATGTTTGTTTATTTTATTTTTAGCAAAAGGTGGACTTGGCCTACAAGGTCTCTTGCTCACGATACTCCTGTTTGCCCATCTACTTTTATAGACTTTTTTGTATGTATTTGCACTTCCTTACGCACATTTTCACGTATATGCGTTTTTACGCAATTTGTGCGCATCTTCGCGCAAATACGTTAAAACCTATTCTCGCTTTTTTGTTCTGCACAATATGTTAATGGAAATTTGTGCTCATGAGGTGTAAATTACTGACCAAAAAAAGCTGATTTTTCAACTTTTTTTTTTTTTTCTTCTTTTACTCAAGATTGTTTAGTCACCTGTGTGCATAGGCAATTACAATTAATTTAATGGGCTGTATTTTAGCTCAGTAAAAAAAAAAAAAAAACTGTACTGAGCTTTTTCAAGCTGCAGTGTGCAAGAGGCCTAGATCTATGGAGATTATATTGTCTATAACTACCAATTAGATTCCAGCTTTTTTTTTTTTTTTTGCACTGCT
This sequence comes from Pelophylax lessonae, assembly GCF_965119305.1. Classification (NCBI taxonomy): domain Eukaryota; kingdom Metazoa; phylum Chordata; class Amphibia; order Anura; family Ranidae; genus Pelophylax; species Pelophylax lessonae. The sequence continues at coordinate 141,396,721 of NC_138768.1, forward strand.
GTTGACTACTTTAGAGTTAAGATGTGGTTGCTGTGGGACGTAATTTTTTTTTCATTGCTTGTAAAATGGTTTTTCAAATACTCCCAAGCTCCTTTAACAAGCTGGTTGATCTGATAGTAAGTGGCGTGTCTTCAAATGACAGCTAAAAACTTTACCTTTACCACATACTATTCTGAACAGAAAAGCAAAAAAAAAAAGAAAAAGTTGATAAGGTAGTGCAGTAACCAGTCAGATCTTTTTTTAAACTTTAAATTATTTGCTCATCTGATTAAAAAAGATTAAATTAAAAATAAACCTGTTCATTAAATAAAAAAACAAAAAGATATTGCAGTCATATTGTAGTATTTTATGCAATGGTATAATTCAGGATGCTAGTTTTTACAATGTATGGAAATGTAATATAAGGTCCCCCTAAACCTGGGAAGTTCATCTCCTTTTGTTTCAGAGGCACTAGTGGAGAGCAGTCCTACTCATGCAGGAGTAATGATGCTTTTAAATGAAGATGGGCCAAATCCATTGACCTTCATTTTAAATGCAAACTTACTTGTGAATGTCAAGATAGTAACTTGTAAGTAACAACTCGGCGTCATCTTATTTCCACTTTCTATACTTATAGGTGCCAAATGTATTGAAAATCTCTTGTGTTTTGTATTTCTACTTGTTCAGGTGCTTCAGAAAAATGCTGGTTCTTTGCTACAAATGGATTACATGGTTTAGGCCAGTCAGAAATTGTATTTGTTTTAAAATGTTTACCAGATGAAGACATTGTCCCTAAGGATATATTTAAATTTATGGTGGTCATCTACAAGGATGCACAGAAAGGTAACTACATGTTTATTCATCGTTTTTTTTACTATAACCTCAACCTGTCTTATTCATGTGCCAAGGGTGCAATGCTGAAAATATTCCCAGGGTTTCAGGTAGATGGTGCAATTAAAATTAACTTATACTTGGTCTATTAACCTCCCTGGCGGTATGATTCTTTCGGATTTTAGGCGCTGAAAGCGGTACCATTATTTTGCATGTAATTCTTGTGAATGAGCTGCCCAAACCAACTGTATACATATATATATATATATATATATATATATATATATATATATATATATATATATATATATAATGTGTGTATGTGTGTGTGTGTGTGTGTGTGTGTGTGTGTGTGTATGTATATATATATATATATATATATATATATATATATATATATATATATACATACAGTCAGGTCCATAAATATTGGGACATCGACACAATTCTAATCCTTTTGGCTCTATACACCACCACAATGGATTTGAAATGAAACAAACATGATGCGTTTTAACTGCAGACTTTCAGCTTTATATTGAGGGTATTTACATCCAAATCAGGTGAACGGTGTAGGAATTACAACAGTTTGTATATGTGCCTCCCACTTTTTAAGGGACCAAAAGTAATGGGACAGATAAACGATCATAAATCAAACTTTCACTTTTTAATACTTGGTTGCAAATCCTTTGCAGTCAATTACAGCCTGAAGTCTGGAACGCATAGACATCACCAGACGCTGGGTTTCATCCCTGGTGAGGCTCTGCCAGGCCTCTACTGCAACTGTCTTCAGTTCCTGCTTGTTCTTGGGGCATTTTCCCTTCAGTTTTATCTTCAGCAAGTGAAATGCATGCTCAATCAGATTCAGGTCAGGTGATTGACTTGGCCATTGCATTATGCCCCGTACATACGTGCAGATTATCTGCAGACTTACCTTTTCTATGAAGTGCAAGGGCCTGCCGGATTGCATACAAATTGAAAGTGTTTAGGTTTGACCTCATATTATATGGTTTTGGTAGGTCTGCAGATAATCTGCACGTGTGTATGGGGCATAACATTCTACTTCTTTCCCTTAAAACACTCTTTGGTTGCTTTCGCAGTATGCTTATGGTCATTGTCCATCTGCGCTGTGAAGCGTCGTCCAATGAGTTCTGAAGCATTTGGCTGAATATGAGCAGATATTGCCTGAAACACTTCAGAATTCATCCGGCTGCTTTTGTCAGCAGTCACATCATCAATAAATACAAGAGAACCAGTTCCATTGGCAGCCATACATGCCCACGCCATGACACTACCACCACCATGCTTCACTGATGAGGTGGTATGCTTTGGATCATGAGCAGTTCCTTTCCTTCTCCATACTCTTCTCTTCCCATCACTCTGCTACAAGTTGATCTTGGTCTCATCTGTCCATAGGATGTTGTTCCGGAACTGTGAAGGCTTTTTTAGATGTTGTTTGGCAAACTCTAATCTGGCCTTCCTTTTTTTGAGGCTCACCAATGGTTTACATCTTGTGGTGAACCCTCTGTATTCACTCTGGTAAAGTCTTCTCTTGATTGTTGACTCTGACACACATACACCTACCTCCTGGAGAGTGTTCTTGATCTGGCCAACTGTTGTGAAGGGTGTTTTCTTCACCAGGGAAATAATTCTTCGGTCATCCACCACAGTTGTTTTCCGTGGTCTTCCGGGTCTTTTGGTGTTGCTGAGCTCACCGGTGCGTTCTTTCATTTTAAGGATGTTCCAAACAGTTGATTTGGCCACACCTAATCTTTTTGCTATCTCTATGATGGGTTTGTTTTGTTTTTTCAGCCTAATGATGGCTTGCTTCACTGATAGTGACAGCTCTTTGGATCTCCTATTGAGAGTTGGCAGCAACAGATTCCAAATGCAAATAGCACACTTGAAATGAACTCTGGACCTTTTATCTGCTCCTTGTAAATGGGATAATGGGGGAATAACACACACCTGGCCATGGGACAGCTGAGCAGCCAATTGTCCCATTACTTTTGGTCCCTTAAAAGGTGGGAGGCACATATACAAACTGTTGTAATTCCTACACCTTTCACCTGATTTGAATGTAAATACCCTCAAATTAAAGCTGAAAGTCTGCAGTTAAAGCACATCTTGTTTGTTTCATTTCAAATCCATTGTGGCGGTGTATAGAGCCAAAAAGATTAGAATTGTGTCGATGTCCCAATATTTATGGACCTGACTGTATGTATATGTGTTTGTGTATGTGTGTGTGTGTATATATATATATATATATATATATATATATATATATATATATATATATATATATATATATATTACAGTAAAACTGCAGGAAAGGGCACTGAGGGGCAAACTAATGTGTTTTTTTATTTTTTTTTATTTTGAATTGTATCAGTGTGTTTGGTGTGTTTTACATTTGAATTTTCCGCCGGTTCCACCCCCCTGCGAACGTCACGTCGCAGGAGACGGAAGCCGGGGCACGGAGAGGATCGGGAGGAAGAACCGCCGCGAGCCACCGCCAGGACACATCGCTGGATCCCGGTGACAAGTTAAGTAACCCTGCTTACAGGATCCAGCGATGCTTCTGGCGGTACCCCGAGTGTGGCTCGGGGGTTACCGCTTTTGACTCTGAAATTTAACCCCGAGCCACACTCGGGAATACCGCTAAGAAGGTTAAGAACAAAAGAAAAGTTTTACTCAGCTGCTGCCCTCCTTAGCTGCATATAATCGCCTTCCTTTTGCACCTCTGTCGCTCAGTTCCACTGCAGTGAGCTAAGATGGAGGTGCTTCCTAGTGTAAGGAACATGTGACACACTCCGTCACCTATGATTGGTTGTTCAGGCTCCTATGGAAAACAACACGGTAAAAATACGGCTCAACCTTGTGTTTTTTTGACCACCCCCAAATGCAGGTATAAATAAATCCTAAAGAAGTGTCAGAGCAGGAGGATAAGAAGTGTTTAAGGCAGACTAGACGCCATAGTATATCTTTTCTGCATTAAAAACTGCCCTGCTTGCAAAGTTTTGTTTTTCAAAGTAAAGTTTTGCTTTAAAACTTCAATGTGGGTTTATGCTCTCTTCAACCATTATTAGTGTTTAGCATTACTGGTGTAGGTGATGGGCGCTGCAAATTAATTGAAGTGTGATTGTGTAACTATTTTCTGGCTTTGGGTGGTATGCTAGTTCTGCAGCAATAAACTTGAATTTAGAATAATTGCATGTGTTGTCTATACGTTAAAACAAATATTCAACCAGGAAGTCAGCCAGGTTCCTTCTCAGGGTTCAGTTTTGCTTCATAACAGATTTGCTTTAATGTCGCTACAGAATAAAGCTGCTATTACGTTACTAACAGAAGTGCATGCCACTTTCAGCTTTTCATTTTTAAGTGATAATAAAATAATTTAAATTTTTTTTTTTTTTTTTTCTTAATCTGTGCCCCCTGTAGCTTTATGCAATAATATACTAGCATGTACTACATACTAGCACATAATGAAATAATAATGGGCATAGCAGCATATCATATATATACACACATACACACACACGCATAGCAGCCCACATTACATTATTATATAGCCATCAAGCAGTGTCTGGCCTACCTGGTGATGACTGGTCCTGGCGATCCGATGGCCTGGTCTTTAAAGGGGCAAATCCTTGCGGTCCAGAAGTGGTTAAACCTGCAGGAGGAGCGGTGTTTTTATCTATTAATGACTTTACTATTGCTTTAGGCCTGGTTTACATGTATGCGGGTTGGGGCACCACATTTGCACAGGCATAGCAGCCCATTGATTTGAATGGGCTTGAGCTGCTATGCCTGCGTTTTCGGCTGAAAAAAGGTGCATGCAGAATTTAAAAAAATGCAGTGGCCATGAAATCCATCCTTCTTTTGCACCATGCGACTTACCTGCCGTTGCTGCACACGCAAACTGTTTTTAAATGCCGTGCCCACGTATACAAAAAATGCAGAAAGCTTGCCAGAGCAGGAACTGCAGGTAAGTCGCATGGTGCAAAAGCAGGATGGATTTCAAGGCCACTGAATTTAAAAAAAATGCTGCATGCACCTTTTTTCTGCGGAAAATGAGGGCATAGCAGCCCCTTCAACTCAATGGTCTGCTATGCCTGTGCAAATGTGGGCCGCCAACCCGCATACATGTGAACCAGGCCTAAAGCAATAGTAAAGTAATTTATAAATAACAACACCTCCTTCAGGTTTAACCACTTCTTGACCACAAGGATTTGCCCTCTTAATGACCAGGCCATCGGATCGGAGCCGAGCGCCAGGACCAGATATCACCAGGTAGACCAGACACTGCTTGATGACCTATTTTAGGCCTGGTTCAGAGTCTGTACTGGCTGACTATATAATAATGTGCATAAGTGAACCAAAGCCCCTAAATTCAGCAATGAAATTCAAGTGAGGTAGAAATTGAATAATTTAAATTTAATAATTGAATACCGTGATAATACCATATACCGTGGCAAAACCTTAATCGATTAATCGCAGCATGAAAATCTGATACCGTCACAAGCCTATATGGAATAAACCATTACGAGACACAAGTCATATTGTAATTGATTGTTATTAAAATGACCTTTCCTTTTCAATCTGCAGCTCTATAATTTTCTGTAAAATGCAATATGGCTACCTGGAGGTGTTCTGTGCACAGAATGTGTACTGACCACACCCCAGAAACATAATTTCCTGCTTGTGTGATTGGCTTACTGATTTTCCCAGAAGTCTGCCCTCAGATACAAGTTAGATTTCAGGCCTCCCTGCAACAAAAATGTCATTTTAGGTGAGATCCTCCCAATAAGAAATCACGTCTACAGGGATTCAGGCCCAGCAGCTTTCCTCATTAGTGCCCTTCAGGTGCTGCAACCAATTTATAATTCTAAAACCACTCTCATTAGATTCACTTTCCCACATGGACACACAAACACAGGGATTTCTCTATCGCTCATTGACAGACGTAGTCTTCTTGATTCTCAAGAGCTGGGTTATGTTGTCTCCGCAGGAGTAGGACTAGGCAGAATGACAAAACGTTCTGGCTCCACCCTAGGGGGCAGTCCCTGAGGGTATATCCTCCCTCTCTCTGCTACAGGGAATCAGTTTTTTTTCTGTCTAGTCAGGAGTAAGGACCTAAGCTCCTTGCTGGGATCTTTTGGTCCTGGCAAGACTTTTTTTCTTTAAGAAAAAGACATTTTTTAGGTAGTTTTCTCCAGTGTTTTTTTCCTGTGAGATCTTCAAGCAAAAATGCCGGACTGGGCGACACTTGTGGTCACCCCAGCCGGCCTACGAGCGCGTGCAGACCAGGCATTGCGCTTGGTCGGCCGCGACATATTCAAGTAAGTATGCGGGGCCGGGCGACGGGCTGGATGTGAGATCCAGTGGTCACCCCGGTTTCTGCCTAAAAGGCGCGTGCAGACCAGTGCGCTGAGTCGGCCGCGACGGAGTCCCAGTAAAGGGACTGACTTTGCGAGTTAAAGCTCGCTTGGACGCCAGGACCAGAGAGTCGAGGCGTCCACAAACCCCCACCCCGGTGGAGAGGGTATTATGAAGAGAGGGTGCCTGTCGGTTCGGTATGGTGAGTAAAACGTTCCCTTTTTTTCCTCATTTATGAGGCAGTATATATTATGGGCCCCTCCATATATGGTCAGTATATATCTGACACTTACAAGTCCCCCTTGTAATACAGCATGTGTTTGTGGGAAGTGGACTTGGTTCAAGAGCTAACACTCTACCCAGCAGACTGTAACATTACAGCAGACATAGGAGGTATAATCCTACCTTATGTGCAGTGTATCTCTGTAGATCCATATGTCACCTCTCAGGTAGAGGAGAACCAGAGTGCAGGTGGATGTGCTGGGAAGACGATATCGGCGGTCCGCCGCCATTTTGCCGTAGACCGAATACATATATGTCCTCAGGTCACGTCGGCCGCCATGTTTTTGGAGTCTTATGTCTCTTCTATGGGGGCGGCCATGTTTTGTGAGCCCAGCTTCCTCGTGGAGGGCTGGGAACGCCGGAAGGCGTACACAGGGGGCGGAGCCACGCCTTCTGCCCGGGAAAAAGCAAACAGCTCCTTCCAGTCTGTGTAAGACAGACGCTGGCTGCAGTTTTGTTGGAAACTGCACTGCATCGGTTGGTGAGCCTTGGGGGTCCCTCTCTCTCTCTCTGGGATCGAGAAGCAGGTACTCTGAGGGGCGCTATTGCGCTAGGGGGAGACACACAAAAAAAAAAAAAAAAAAGTTTTTTTGTTTATTGCTGGCAAAGTGTCCTGTATTAACATGGACCCTGTCACTCATGTATCTCCTCCGGATCCCCTCGAGGGGTCTGCGGGATCCTCCAGCACCCCATTGACAATTGAATCTTTGTCAGCTATTATGGAAACTTTTGTGTCCCGGGTGGAAGTGGCTTGTCAGGGACAGGGCGCAAGAAAGCGACCCCCGCCTAACCCCTTATTATCTGAAACCTCGGATTCAGACTCTGAGCCTATTTCTGCAGTTGCAGGTACTTCATCTGGTATTGGTGTCTCGGGTCCTGTCTCTTCAGACAGTGAGGAGGATGTTTCGGCATCTGCCATAGCCCGAGAGGAAGCGTTGGTAAACGCACTCATTGTATCTGTTCAAGAGACTTTAAGGTTACAGGGTATTCCATCAGAAATAGCTGAAACTGAGATCCCTTTTGGGACTAAAAAGCGTATCAAAGTGGCAAAGGTTTTTCCATTGCCCAAATGTTTTGGCAATCCAATCGATGAAGAATGGCGTCTGCCAAAACGCACTTTTAATATTTCCAAACGCATTGACAGGCGTTATCCGTTTGAGGAAACCCTTATTAAGAAATGGACAGAACCACCTGTGGTGGATTCACCTATTGCTAGATTGAATAAAGCCACGGTTATTCCTTTAGAAGACGCTCCGTCTTTTAAAGATCCAGTGGATCGCAAGATAGAAGCTATGTCTCGCACCATGTTTTCCTTGATTGGATCAGCTTTCAGGCCAATAATTGCTATTGGTCTGGTTTCGCAGGCTGTAACTGAATGGACCAAGTGGTTACGCCGGGACTTAGAAGAAGTCCCTCAGGCGGTATCAGATTTGTTGGAACAAATGATACAGGGGTTACAGTTTGTATGTGATGCGGCGTTAGACGCCACTCCATTAATGGCGCGAGCATCAGTCTCAGCAGTGGTTCTCAGGCGTACACTGTGGCTAAAAGGGTGGATAGCCGACCAAGGTTCCAAAAAAGCATTGGCTAATATCCCCTTTTCAGGAGAGCGTCTATTTGGAGCCAACTTAGATGAGATCATTAAGGATCTCACCGGTGGAAAAAGCACCTTTTTACCGCAAAATTTTAAAGGTAAAGGAACTCGTCAAAGACGAGGGCCTTCTTTTTCTGCTCACAAGAGGTTTTTTCGTCCAGCGGGTGAAAAAACTAAGTCCTCCAAAGCTCCTGCAGGAGGCGTCAGGGGTCGGTGGTCGGGCAAGCAAAAGCCCGCCCCCTCCAGACCCGAAGATAAACCATCCAAAGCCTGAAGGTGCGCCCCCACCCATAACTGGGGTGGGGGGACGTCTTCGCCGGTTCCCGGATCCATGGCTTTCCAGAATCCCGGACAAATGGGTTTGCGAAGTCATAAGGTCAGGGTACAAGATCGAGTTTCGATCTCTCCCACCGGCGCGATTCTTCCCTTCCAATATCCGTCTATCCGCAGATCGTTTAGAAGATCTGCGGAGAGCAGTCACAGATTTACTACAACAAGGAGTGGTAGTCCACGTTCCTTGGACAGAACGGTTTCAAGGGTTTTATTCAAACCTGTTTACAATACCCAGGAAAGAGGGCAAAGTGCGTCCAATTCTGGACTTAAGAGCACTCAATTCTTTCGTCAACATAAGAAGATTCAGAATGGAGTCCATTCGCACGGTAGCAGCCTTCCTGCATCCAGGGGATGTCCTAGCGTCCATAGACATCAAGGACGCCTATCTTCACATTCCCATTTTCGCAGGACATCAGCGTTTTCTACGCTTTTCCGTAGAGGAGAACCACTATCAGTTTGTGGCGTTACCTTTCGGTCTCGCCACGGCTCCGCGGGTCTTCACAAAGGTGTTGGCCCCAATGTTGGCACTTCTGCGCCAAAGAGGTATATCGATTCTAGGTTACCTAGACGATCTCCTGCTTCATGCAGAATCTCCTCAGACCTTGCTACAAAACATAGAAATTACTATGATTTCTTTACAGGAATTCGGGTGGCTGGTGAACCAGCAAAAGTCATTTCTGGTTCCCACCCAGAGGCTCGAATATCTGGGTCTAATTCTAGACACAGTCAGGACGAGAGTTTTCCTTCCGGTAGGGAAACTTCGAAAGATTCAATCAGCAGTCCAGTTGTTACTGTCCAACAGCTGGTCTTCCCTTCGGACGTGCATGAGGGTTCTGGGGTTGATGGTGGCTTCATTCGAAGCAGTCCCATTTGCCCAGTCCCATACCCGAATTCTTCAGCAAGAGATTCTTCTCAGATGGAATCGGAATCCGGAATCCCTGGACAATCGGATACGATTGAGCAAACAGACCAGAGAGTCTCTGGTTTGGTGGCTTCGGTCTCCAATGCTCAGCCAGGGAAAGTCTTTTCTGCCAATATATTGGACGATAGTGACCACGGATGCCAGTCTATCCGGATGGGGAGGAATTCTTGGTCAGTTATCTGTCCAGGGACTTTGGTCCCCGGAAGAATCCAGATTACCGATAAATGTATTGGAACTGAGAGCGATCAGACTTTGTCTGATTCACTGGACCGAGCAGCTCCAGGGCAGCCCGGTTCGGATCCAGTCGGACAATGCCACGGCCGTGGCTTATGTCAATCATCAGGGGGGCACCAAGAGTGTCCGAGCGGCCAAAGAAGTGGCTTGCATTCTTCGCTGGGCGGAACGATTTGTTCCAGCAATCTCTGCGGCGTTCATTCCGGGGGTGGAGAATTGGCAGGCAGATTATCTCAGCCGTCAGACCCTGGATCAGGGGGAATGGTCCCTCCATCCAGACGTTTTCCACCAGTTGTGCCTACGGTGGGGCACACCGGATGTGGATCTGTTGGCATCACGATTCAACAGGAAAGTTCAGAGATTCGTGGCTCGCTCCCGCGATCCTCTAGCAGAAACCGCAGACGCACTGATCGCCCCGTGGGGGCAATACCAGCTAATATATGCCTTCCCTCCTCTCGCGTTACTGCCAAGACTTCTTCGCAGGGTAGAGGAGGAAGGAATCCCAGTAATCCTGGTAGCTCCGGACTGGCCTCGTCGAGCTTGGTACGCCGACATGGTCAGACTGGTGGCGGACGTCCCATGGAGACTTCCTCTCAGGGAGGATCTACTGTCTCAGGGACCGATCTTCCATCCTGCTTTACGATCGCTGGCTTTAACGGCCTGGCTATTGAGACCCAGGTGCTGAAGGACAAAGGTTTGTCAGCTTCAGTTATTCCTACTCTAGTTATAGCAAGGAAAGCGACTTCCAGAAAGATTTATCATCGCACATGGAAGTCCTACATTGCATGGTGTGAACCTTTAGGGTTCCGTCCTCGGTCTTATTCGATTAGTCGAATATTGGCTTTTCTGCAACAAGGGGTTGAGCAGAAACTGGCCTTGAGTACTATCAAGGGTCAGGTCTCAGCATTAGCCATCTTCTTTCAGAAGCCTTTGGCTACTCATTCCTTGGTGCGGAATTTCATCCAGGGGGTGCGACATCTGGCTCCGCCAGTGCACGCGCCGTTACCCCCCTGGGATCTTAATTTAGTGTTGTCGGTTCTTCAGAAACCTCCCTTTGAAGATATTAGGGAGATTCCTCTACCCACATTGTCCCAGAAGGTGGCCTTCTTGGTGGCTATTACTTCTGCACGCAGGGTGTCAGAACTGGCCGCATTATCTTGTCGTTCACCATATCTGGTGGTTCATAGAGATAAGGTGGTTCTTCGTCCGAATCCATCCTTCCTACCAAAAGTGGTTTCAGAATTTCATCTGAATGAAGAAATTGTATTACCTTCCCTGTGTCCTAAGCCCAGTCATCCTCGGGAATTTGCTTTGCACTCCTTGGATGTGGTCCGGGCGATCAGGGTATACTTGAAAACGACAGACTCGTTTCGCAAGACGGATTCACTTTTTGTGATCCCAGATGGACCCAAAAAGGGGTTGCCTGCATCTGCCACGACCATTTCCAGATGGATCAGACAGACGGTAGTGCAGGCTTATTCTATTAAGGGTCGGGAGCCCCCGTTCCCTGTTAAGGCGCACTCCACTCGGGCACTTAGTGCGTCATGGGCCTTTCGCCATCAGGCGTCAGTGGTCCAGGTGTGCAAGGCGGCTACCTGGTCGTCGGTGCATACCTTCTCTAAACATTATAAAGTTGATGTAATGGCATCGTCTGATGCCTCATTTGGCCGCAAGGTTTTGCAGGCCGCAATTTGAGGAGACCAGTGGTCTACCTCGAGGGTTTTTTTCCGTTGGAAAATTTTTCTTTAGCCTCATTCTTTGTTTATAATGAGCCTTTAAAACTTCTAGTTTGGCACCGGTTGGGCCTTCTAGATTGGATTTGATTTTGTCAATCCCACCCCTCATTTGTGGCACTGCTTCTGGATGTCCCAGCTCTTGAGAATCAAGAAGACTACGTCTGTCAATGAGCGATAGAGAAAAATGGATTTTTGTAAGAACTTACCGTAAAATCCTTTTCTCTTAAGCTCATTGACAGACGTAGTACCCGCCCCTCTATCATTGAGTTGGGTTGGGTTAAATTCTCTGTACTGCTTTAAACAGAACTGATTCCCTGTAGCAGAGAGAGGGAGGATATACCCTCAGGGACTGCCCCCTAGGGTGGAGCCAGAACGTTTTGTCATTCTGCCTAGTCCTACTCCTGCGGAGACAACATAACCCAGCTCTTGAGAATCAAGAAGACTACGTCTGTCAATGAGCTTAAGAGAAAAGGATTTTACGGTAAGTTCTTACAAAAATCCATTTTTCTTCAGAACCATAAAAGTTAGCAATCTGCAACAAAGTTTTGTTACAGTCCTTGTAATGTACAAAGATCACCTGGAGGGTAATTTTTTTTTTTTTTTCTCAACAAAAGTGGATTTACTCTTTAAGTTTAATATTGTTTTAAGTTTTTTCCTTTACCTAATGTATATTTTTCAACAGGAAAATATATAGGCAATTTGGACAATATCACGTTTACAGAAAGCTTTCTGAGTAGTAAGGATCATGGTGGAGTCCTGTTCTTTACACCGACTTTTCAGGAGCTCAGCGGCTTGCCTGTTCCAAACAGTCCTTTCTTGTGTGGAGTTCTCATTCAGAAAATGGAAGTACCCTGGGCTAAGGTTTTTCCCATTCGCTTGATGCTGAGATTGGGAGCTGAATATAATGGTAAGATTGTGTACCATACTTTTACAATAAATACATTCTTCTTAAACCTTTTGTAGCTGGCAATAATCGGTGTCTACCTGCCCCAGCTAATTAAGTATTGTCCGTATGTGTTGGTTAACTTGACTTTAACTATGTCGTTTTTTTCATGTTAACAGCTTATTGTTTTCAACTTTTTAAGTAATTTATGTTTTTGCCACAGTTATTGACTGGCACAGTTGACAACTTTTAGTTCTGCTGGAGGACGTTTATGAACGTGCCCTCAGCACAGGCATCTTGCAGAGACATGTTGATGTAGGAGATATTGGTGGGAAGGGTTAAAAGTAGAAGAAAGATTAAAGATGCCTTACAAACAGTGTCAAACCTCAGAATGTTGGGCTGTAAATACATTTCTCGCTATTTGGGTCAGTTCACATTCGATTTTGTTGAGGTAACACCTGTTCGGCAAATGTGCATTACCCAAGTCCATTAATTTTGATTGGGCCCCAACACAAAAGAAATCAAACCTGCTGTAATCTTTAACCATGCACAAATCGTGTGTTGTGGTGCACTTTAGGTGTGCTTTAGCACATTTGTACTCAGTGTATGCATTAGGGTGCTATTCAAAATGACGGCCATTTCAGTGCATTACAGCATGTTTCCTGTGTTAGCCTAAGTTGAAATCACGCACGTGTTGTGCCATGGCACATGTACACATGATGTGTCAATGAGTCCTTGGGCAATAATTGTTGTCGAGAACTCTGAAATTGATCCTGGGATTACTTTATATTTTACCTTTTAATCCGTATGCTGGCTCTGCTCTTTTATGTAAGATGTGATCAAGGTGGCTGTAGAGCAACTCTATCAACTCTACCTTTTGTGGAAAGTGCTGCCACTACCCTCCTTGCCAAACTGTGTGCTACCCCTTCCCCACCTACTTGAAGTCTGCGAGAACAACCACCTGTGTGAGGATGGCAGGCGGTGTACAGCTGCCCTGATCACTTCCACACCCCCTGCCACAATCGCTTCACACCCCTTTTTTGTCTTCCATGTGATAAAATAAAAAAAAAAATTTTATTGAAAGAAAAGAAAAAATTGAAGTTGCACCCAAGCATACGTGCGCCTATGAATGTAAACACATACGTCTGGGCCACCTACACAAGAAAACGTTGATTGTGCTACACATGCTAAATACGCACGTTACAATCACCACAATAATTCTAGGCCCATTATTCATGGTTAAATCAAAACTGTTAACCTGTAAAGGCTTTTTAAAGCATCCCTATTAAACATTTTGGGTACCAAGTTTGTTGCCGTTTCATGGGTGCATGTCATTTTACGGCTTGACATTTTGGATATCTATTCACTCGCAAAACCTAGTCTTTTTATAGTTTACCACAAAACTGGGTAATATTTTGTGCTTGTGTGCTCTAAAAGCAGAGCCTACATATGTATTGTGGACATTTTGCCCATCCCTGTGTACTTGTATAATTACAGTTTATAAATACAAACAAGGTTTTTAGAACAGAAACGCATACTGATTATCAATTCCATCAAGCAGATCTTTAGCTGAAAAAATAAATCCTAATTGTACATTAAAGGACATAGACACAGGTAAAGAACAAAGTATTTTGGGACTAAAACTCCATTTACACTTGTGCGACTTGCCATGTGACTTTGGACACAAAAGTCGCAAGACAACTCGCACACCCTGTTTTTCAATCACAACCATTCAAAAGTCGCAGCGACTTTTAAAAACTGTTCCTGCACTACTTTGATCTGAATTTCTTGTGACTTGAGTGCCATAGACTGCAATGTAAACCCTCATCCATGACCCAGAAGAAGATTCTCATCCAATATTTTACAATACATGGCCCTGTCCATTGGCTTCTCAATGCGGCAAAGTCGGCCTGTACCTTTAGCAGAGAAACCACCCCAAAGCATGTTTCCACCTCTGTTTTACTGAAGGGATGGTGTTTTTAGGGTCATAGCTCGCTTTTTTCTTCTTCCTAATGCAAAAGAGCGCAATTTTGGTCTTATCTGACCACAGCACTTTCTGCCAATCCTTCTCTAAATCTTTTAGATGTTTATTGGCAAACTTCAGATGGGAACTGTACCACGTGCCTTCTTGAGGAGGGGAACCTTGCATAAGCTGCAGGATTTCAATCCATCGTGGCGTATGGTGTTACCAATGGTTTGTTTGGTTAAAGTGGTCCCAACTGCCTTGAGATCATTCACCAACAGTTGTCTCCTTCTCACCAAGCTTCTTGCTGATGGTCTTGTAGCCCATTCCTAACCTGTCTGCAGACCTTAATTCTATAGAAAATGTATGGAGGGAGCTGAAACTTCGAGTTGCCAAGCGACACCCAAGAAACCTTAAGAATTTAGAGAAGATCTGTAAAGAAGAGTTGATCAAAATCCCTCCTGAGATGTGTGCAAACCTGGAAACAAACTACAAGAAAAGTTTTCTGTGCTTGCCAACAAGGGTTTCCCCACCAAGTACTAAGCCATGTTTTGCTTGGGGATCAAATACTTATTTTCTCTAGCGCTCATTGACAGACGTAGTCCTCGGTGATACACCACCTTCGGGTTATGTTGCCTCCACAGGAGCAGGACTAGACAGGAAATTAAAAAGCTCTGGCCACACCCTAGGGGCAGTCCCAGAGGGTATATCCTCTCTCTCTCTGCCTCAGCAAATCAGTTATTTTCTGTCTAGTTAGGAGTAAGGACCTAGATACCTTGCTGGGATCTTAGGTCCTGGCAAGAATTTTTTCTTAAAGGATTTTTTAGACAGCTTTTTTTCTCCAGTGTTCCTGTGAGATCTTCAAGCAAGAAAGCTGAACTGGGCGACGGGCTGGATGTTGAGATCCGGTGGTCACCCCAGTTCAGCCTACGAGCGCGTGCAGGCCATAGCTCCGCGCTGGGTCGGCCGCGACAAAGTCCCATTAAAGGACTGTCCACGCGAGTTAAACGTCTCGCTGAAACGCCAAAGACCATGAGTCACGGCGTCCGTATCGGTCGACAGCCCTCCCGCCCCGGTGGAGAGGGGTACTGTCAGGAGTTGGTGCCCGCCTGGTTCCGGTATGGTGAGTAGTATGTTCCCCCTTTTCCCCTGACGGGTCTTGTGGTGAACGCGGGCCCCTCTCTGTATGGTAAGATAGAGTCCCCCTCTATCCTATAACATGACACAGATCCTCCTACTTTGAGTGTGATTTTATGTGCAAAAAGCCAGGAGGCTTGGTTTGGGAGCTAACAATCTAATTGTATACATGTTAAAAAGATGTAATCTGTGGCATTCTGGGAATCTTACGGTGTTAAGAATAAGCTACCTACCAGTCAGAAGCCACGGACATGTAGACTGCCTTCCTAATCAGATCTCCAGCTATTTGCAGGCCTCCCGAATGGCCATGCGGTCCGCCAGGGCCGGTACCGCCAACCACGCCATATCCCCATGCAGAGAGAGTGTTGTGTGCCCTGCAGCACACCGCTATTCAGTACAGGCCGCCGCCATTTTTTTTTTTTTTTTTTTTTGCTGGATCGCACGAGCCGCCATTTTGGCATAGCCTCGTGTCTCCAGCATGGGGGCGGCCATGTTTGAGGTGATCCAAACACCTCGTGGAGCTTGGGGGAGGCGCCGGAAGGCGTGCAGAGGGGCGGAGCCGCCTCCTTTCTTCCTGGGCAGCCAGCCAAAAGACTTCCTGTTTGTCAAGACAGCGCTGTAACCTGTTGCAGTTAAACTCTGAGCATCAAGTGGTGAGCCTGGGGGTCTATCTCTCTCTCTCTCTCGATCGATAGGGATCCCTAGCAGGTAACACTAAGGGGCTTTTGTGGCGCTGGGGGTCTGAGGAAAAAAAAAAAAAAAAAAAGTTTTTTATTTTTGAATTATATTATCCAGGAAGTGACTGGAATTTATCATGGACCCTGCCACACATATTCCCCCACCTGTTTCCCTCGAGGGGGCCACGGGACCCGCCGGTGCACAGAGTATAGAGTAATTTACAGCAATTTTGGAGTCTATGGTGGCTCGGGTGGAGGCGGCCTGTCAGGGACGGGGGTCAAGGAAGCGACCCCCGCCTACCCCTATACTATCTGACACCTCTGACTCTGATTCAGAGATGGTCACTGCAGTTGCAGGTTCCTCTGCAAGGGCTGTTATCCCAGGTAAAGCCCCCTCAGACAGTGAGGAGGACGCTTCTTCTCCTGCTATAATTCAGGAAGAAGCATTGGTGGACGCACTAGTTGTGGCAGTCCAGGAAACCTTAAAACTTGAGGCTTTACCGGCAGAGGCAACTGAAACAGATATTCCTTTTGGTACTAATAAGCCCATCAAAACGGTGAAGGTTTTTCCTGTACCTAAATGTTTCGGTAATCAGATTAAAGGAGAATGGGAGCATTCTAAACGTACCTTTACTATTTCCAAGCGTATTGCTAGACGCTATCCGTTTGAGGAATCCATCATTAAGAAATGGACGGTACCACCAGTGGTGGATCCACCTATTTCCAGGCTGAATAAAGCCACGGTTATTCCAGTGGAGGACACTTCGTCCTTTAAGGATCCGGTGGATCGAAAGATGGAAGCAGAGTCCCGCACCATCTTCTCCCTGATAGGGTCAGCATTTAGACCAGTAATTGTTATTGGTCTAGTTTCCCAGACACTTACGGAATGGGCGAAAATGGTACGCCAAGATCTTAGGGGAAAAGATATTCCCCAGGAGACATCTGATTTGATGGAACAGATTATACAAGGGCTACAGTTTATCTGTGACGCAGCCTTGGACACTACTCCCTTATTAAGGCATGCATCTAAGTCAGCGGTGATCCTCAGACGTGTGCTGTGGTTAAAATGCTGGTCAGCTGACCTAGGTTCCAAAAAGACCTTGACAAATCTCCCCTTTCAGGGGAATCGTCTATTTGGGGCCAACCTAGATGAAATCATTAAGGATGCCACTGGGGGCAAGAGCACTTTTTTGCCACAGGCTGCTAAAGCTAAGGGACCTCGCAACAAGCGAGGACCTTTCTTTACCGCCCATAAAGGGCGCCCGGCTGGTACTAGCGGGAAAGGCAAGACTCCTCCAGGAGGGTTCAAGAAGGGCTGGTCGGACAAGCAAAGGACCAACCCAGCCAAACCCGAAGCAAAGGAGTACACAGCCTGAAGGTGCGCCCCCACCCGGTTTCAGGGTGGGGGGACGTTTTCACCGGTATTCAGGACATTAGATCGAGCATCAACCACTACTACCGGTGCGATTCTTCCCTTCCAACATTTAAGTACTACAGGAAGCGGTAGTTACCGTTCCCTGAATAGATCTTTTCCTTTACCTTTTCCTAAGATTAGTCCCGATACCTCACAGGAATCGGATCTGGTTGACCAGATAGGCCAAGTAGCCTCTAGTCGGGTGACTTCGGTCCCTGAGGTTCAACCAGAAAAGATCACCTTTCCTGATAACAATCAGGTATCTGATAAATGTGTGGGAACAGAAAACGACCAGACTTTCTCGGATGGTCGGGGCCAGATACCTCTAGGGACGCCTGGTTCAGATTCTATCAGCGCCAGTGGTCCTAGAAATTCTAGGCTGGCCTCCTCAAGCCGGCCTGGCCGACTTGGACATGTTAGTCGTAGACGTTCCCTGGGAACTTCGTCTCAGGGAGTGTCTGTGGTCTCAAGGACCAATTTACCATCATGCTTTACAGTCGCTGGGTTTAATGGCCTGGCCATTGAGACCCAAGTACTGAAGGACAGAGGTTTGTCTACTTCAGTCATTCCTACCCTTATTAAAGCAAGGAAAGCGACTTCCAGCAAAGTCTATTATCACACATGGAAGACTTATATTGCGTGGTGCGAATCTTTAGGATTTCCTCCACGTACCTATTCGGTGACTCGAATATTGGCCTTTTTGCAACAAGGGGTTGAGCAGAAGCTAGCCTTGAGCACCATCAAGGGTCAAGTTTCAGCATTAGCAATCTTCTTTCAGAAACCTTTAGCTACCAAATCCTTGGTGCGGAATTTCATCCAGGGGGTGCGGCACCTGGCTCCTCCAGTCCGCGCGCCCTTACCGCCCTGGGATCTTAATTTGGTTTTGTCGGTTCTACAGAAACCTCCCTTTGAAAACATCAGGGAGATTCCCTTGCTTACTTTATCCCAGAAGGTGGCCTTCTTGGTGGCTATTACTTCTGCTCGCAGGGTGTCAGAACTGGCTGCATTATCATGCCAGTCCCCATACCTAGTGATTCATAGGGATAAGGTAGTACTTCATCCTAAGCCATCTTTTCTTCCTAAGGTGGTTTCAGATTTTCATCTGAATGAAGATATTGTACTACCTTCCTTGTGTCCTCAGCCCAAGCATCATCGGGAACATGCGTTGCATTCCTTAGATGTGGTTCGGGCAATCAGGGTATACCTGAAAGCGACGGAATCTTTCCGTAAGACGGATTCACTTTTTGTGATCACGGATGGCCCCAGAAAGGGTTTGCCTGCATCTGCCGCGACCATTGCCAAATGGATTAGACAAACGGTGGTACAGGCTTATTCTATTAAGGGTCAGAGTCCTCCGTTCCCTGTTAGGGCGCACTCCACTCGAGCGCTCAGTACTTCCTGGGCCTTTCGCCATCAGGCGTCAGTGGTCCAGGTATGTAAGGCGGCCACCTGGTCGTCGGTACATACCTTTACAAAATTCTATAAGATTGATGTGACGGCATCGGCGGATGCCTCATTTGGCCGCAAGGTTTTGCAGGCCGCAATTCGAGGAGACCGGTGGTCTACCTCGAGGGTTTTTTTCTGTTTGAAAAAAAAAAAAAAAAAAAAAAAATTTTTCTCTTTTTTGTTGAGTCTCATCATTAAGGATGAGCATTGTAAACTTCTAGTTGGCACCGGTTGGGCCTTCTAGATTGGGATTTGATTTCATTTTCCCACCCCTCAGTTGTGATACTGCTCTGGGACGTCCCGAAGGTGGTGTATCACCGAGGACTACGTCTGTCAATGAGCGCTAGAGAAAAATGGATTTTTGTAAAATCTTACCGTAAAATCCTTTTCTCTTAGCTCATTGACAGACGTAGTCCCCGCCCCTCTGTTTTTTGAGTTGGGTTAAAATCTCTAAAGACTGCTTTTTCACATAACTGATTTGCTGAGGCAGAGAGAGAGAGAGGATATACCCTCTGGGACTGCCCCTAGGGTGTGGCCAGAGCTTTTTAATTTCCTGTCTAGTCCTGCTCCTGTGGAGGCAACATAACCCGAAGGTGGTGTATCACCGAGGACTACGTCTGTCAATGAGCTAAGAGAAAAGGATTTTACGGTAAGATTTTACAAAAATCCATTTTTACTCACTGAACTGCAACTCCGTTTATAACATTTGCATCATGTGTTTTTTCTGGATTTTTGGTTGATCTTGTGTGTGTGTGTGTGTGTGTGTGTGTGTGTGTGTGTGTATGTTCATAAATATACACACACACACACACACACACACACACATATATATTACACAATGGTTTTAAAAACTCTACACAATCCTGTTAAAATGTCAGGTTTCTGTGATGTAAAAAATGAGACAAAGATAAATACATCTCAGTTGAACAACAAACTGAAATCTTTTAGGTGTGGAGGGAAGTAAAAATAAAAAACTAAAATAATATGGTTGCATAAGTGTGCACACCCTTAAACTAATACTTTGTTGAAACCCCTTTTGATTTTATTACAGCACTGTCTTTTTGGGTATGAGTCCATCAGCATGGTACATCTTGACTTGGTAATATTTGCCCACTCTTCTTTGCAAAAACACTCCAAATCTGTCAGATTGCGAGAACATCCCCTGTGCACAGCCCTCTTCAGATCACCCCACAGATTTTCAGTCAGATTCAGGTCTGGGCTTTGGGTCGTTGCCATGCTGAAAGATGAAGTTCCTCTTCATGTTCAGCTTTGTAGCACAAGCCTGAAGGTTTTGTGCCAATATTGACTGGTATTTGGAATAATTCCCTCTACCTTGACTAAGGCCTTTGTTCCAGCTGAAGAAAAACAGCCCCAAATCATGATGCTGCCACCACCATGCTTCACTGTGGGTATGGTGTCCTCTTGGTGATGTGCAGTGTTGTTTTTACGCCAAACATATCTTTTGGAATTATGACCAAAAACTTGAACCTTGGTTTCATCAGACATAACACATTTTCCCACATGCTTTTGGGAGACTTCAGATGTGTTTTTGCAAAATTTAGCCGGGCTTGGATGTTTTTGTTCCTATGAAAAGGCTTCCGTCTTGCAACTCTACCCGATAGCCCAGACATATGAAGAATACAGAAGATTGTTGTCACATGTACCACACAGCCAGTACTTGCCAGATATTCCTGCAGCTCTTTAATTTTGCTGTAGGCCTCTTGGCAGCCTCCCTGACCAGCTATCGTCTCATCTTTTCATCAATTTTGGAGGGACGTCCAGTTCTTGGTAATGTCACTGTTGTGCCATATTTTCTCCACTTGATGGCTGTGTACACCGTGTTCCATGGTATATCTAATTCTCCTGACTGATACATTTTAACAATGAGATCCCTCTGAGGATTTGGATCTCTTTGTGGACCATGGCTTTTGCTGTAGGATGCAACTAAGAAAATGTCAGGATAGACCTACTAGAACAGCTGAACTTTATTTGGGTTTAATCAGAGGCACTTTAAATGATGGCAGGTGTGTATTGACAGTTTTGAATGTGATTGCTTAATTCTGAGCACAGCTACATCCCTAGTTATAGGACGGTGTAAACACACCTATACAACCACATTATTTTAGTTTTTTATTTTTACCCCCCCCCCCCCCCCCAAAAAAAAAGATTTCAGTTTGTTTTTCAATTGAGTCGTACAGTTTTTTTTTTATAGGTCACATTAAAGGGAGAAAAAGTTCTGGAAATGATTGGTTTCATTTTTTTACATCATAGAAACCTGACATTTTAACAGGGGTGTGTAGACTTTTTATATCCACTGTGTGTGTGTGTATATAATATATTTATATAAATAATATGTATTTATTTTTTATTTTTTATATAATATGTTTTCATGATCCCTTTGCCGTACTGGCTGCTACTGCTTTAGAATTGTATTGGGTTTGTATTGTCACGTTTTGTGACTACTGTTTTGTATCTTTTAATGGTTTACAAAAGCAATAAAAAAAAATTTCAAAAAAAAAAAGTTGATTCAAAGTTGCACTCCAAAGTCCTATGACTTTGGAGTTTACAAATGTGATTGGAGCCTAAAGAACCACACATTACCTGAGCCTAGTCAAAACACACTTCATTGCAGTAATCTTTTAATTTAATTTTTTTTTCTTCAAGTATACCCTTCTCCGATAACAAGTCACAGACTCCGAAAATCTGTATATGGGGAGATTGGACATACTATCATTAATTTATTAACTGTAAGTACTGATAGTTTAACAGATCTGTGTTCCTGTGTGTGTAATAGATCTCCTAGTGTGTGGCCTACTTGTGGTTATCTTTTATTATGTTTTTTTTCAGGACCTTAGAAATTACCAGTATACGATCCCACATGTAGATGGTTTAGTAATTCACATGGAAATGGGCAAAAGCTGCATAAAGATCCCTTCATGGAGACACAACGAGGTATATAAAATTGTTCATCAAACCAATACTGTACTATATATGTATGATGGTGGTACAGTGTTATTTTGAGGTGTGTAAATGCAAAGGAACACCACTTTACAGGGTTGTGATGTTTGTGTGTAGGGTTAGCTTGCCATAGTTTCATGGCACACTTCCAGCACTATTCTTTGTTTTTTTGCATAGGAGTGTTTGAATGGATTCCTTTTGCAGAGACATGGAAAAAATAACTGGAGTTTCTGCAGGGTGGGGGCAGTCCCCATCCAGTAGTTCTATATTTGAAACTTCTGTTCTAGGCTCATCTCTCTTCATATCAGGAAGAGAGGTTCTTCCTGATATGGCAAGGACATTATATAAATAGATTTTTATTTGAAATTGTTATTCTATTTTTCTCTTTCGTTCATTGACGGACACTGCTCCTGTTATTCATAACCATTCTGTTATTCTGCCCCCTACAGGAGTAGAACACTAGGCTGAAAAGAATTCTGGCTATACCCATGGGCAGTCCCAGGGGTTATACTCCCTCTCACTGTTATAGCTATAGTTTTTTTCTGCCTAGTCAGGAGAAAGAACCTACTTCCCTGCAGTGATCTTTGGTCCTGGCAAAATTTTTTAGATAGAATTTTTTTTTTTTTTTTTCCTGTGGATCTACAATCAACTGCCGGACTGGACAATCCAGATCCTGAGGTCACCTCAGTCTGGCCAGTAAACGTATGCAGACCATGCCATGACCTAGCCCCAGTGGAAGTGGGCTGGCCTGCGAGTTAAACACCTTGCGAGATCACATTCTACCGGGTCTCGGCCAGAGTCACATCGTTCCTCCTGCCCGACCCCCATTTTGATGGAGAGGGGTTCTATCTGGAGCAGTGCCCGTCTGGTTCCTGGTATGGTGAATAGCTGCCTCCCTCTCCCCCTGGGGGGTTTTGGGGTGGACATGGGCTCCTCCTTGGGACAGTTGGACCCCCAGGTTCCCCTCCTTCCCACAGAATCCCCCCCCTTGCCATGTCCCTCATGCTGCCCCCTCTCCACCCTGGGGTTATTTGGATGGTCTGGCCACTTTCCTTGGATAAGGGCAGGGCGCTAACTGGCGATGGGGGCTAGGGTGGTGCGCCGCCGGCATCCGGACGATCGATTGTGCGGAGGGGGGTTGTACCTGGTGGGGCCTCCTGCCAGGATCCCCTGTCCTGCCTGGATTTGTCCTTGAGACCTGGTCTACCTCCTGGGTCCCTGTAATATGCAAGGCATATTTGTGTGTCCGGCGGCCATTTTCTTGTGGTTTGCCATTGGAAATAGCGACCATGTCAGTGGAGCCCTGTGGCCAGCGATTTTGGCGGTGGTGACTCCTGGATCATTTTGCTTCCTGATCGGTGCATGTGTAGTACAGATTCTCCAGGTGGCTGCAGGTGCCTGTTTTTGTGGGTGGTGAGTCTGGTGGGGTTCTCTCCCTCCCTCTCTGCTGAGGATCGCTTGGTTCTTTGTGCCTGGCGACCGGGTGGTGCTGCCAGCGTGGTGGGGGTTGTCCCTTAGCAGTTTTTTACACCTTTTGTGGGGACGCCCAGGTGAATCGTGAAGTCTTTGGAGCACATTCCCCCACCTGATCCCCTCTCTAGGGCTGCGGGGCCCAACTAGCCATCCATTCACTGGCGGCGGTCCTGGAGTCCCTTGTGTCCAGGGTGGAAGTGGCTTGCAGGTGACGGGCTAGCAAACAGCGCCCCCCCCCGCCTTCCCCTGCCTCATCTGTCTCATCAGATCTTAAATCTGATTCGGCAGACGTGGGTCACCCTGCTGGGTCTGCAACCAGGCGTCTGGAATCCTCTGATAGGATGATTTCTCCATGTCTGCGACCGCTCACTGAGAGGTGCTGGTGGATGCACTGATTGTACCTCTGCATGAGACCCTGAAGATGGAGGATGCAACTGGAGCTATGACTGAGGCTCTGGCGCCCTTTGGCATTCACAAGTCTTCCAAAGCGGCAAATGTGTTTCCTTTCCCTGCTTATTTTGACAGAATTGTTGCTAAAGAGTGGGGAGCGTCCCCGTGGGGTCCCTTTACTAGGTGTTACCCCTATGAGGAGTCCCTTCTTAAGAAGTGGACTGTGCCACCGGTGGTGGACCCTCCGGTTTCTAGAATAAACAAGGCAACCATGATTCCAGTAGAAGAGTCCTCGAATCCGGCTGACCAGAAGGCAGAGGCTGTGGCCCGCACTATGTACACTCTGGCTGGTTCGACAATGAGGCCGGTATTCCCTATTGCCCCAGTGTTGCAAACTCTGATGGAGTGGGCTGAGCTCTTACACCGTGACTTGGAGGGAGAACAGCTGCCCCCTGCCTTTGCTGAGGTGGTGGACCAGCTGGTCCAGGTGCTGCAGTCTGTGATGCCTCTTTGGATGCGGCTCGCCTCTCTGTTTTGGCAGTGGTCCTTCGGCGTGTTTTTTTACTGATCTTCCTTTTCAAGGAGATCGCTTGTTTAGAGCTACCCTGATGACCTCATTAAAGGTCTCACCGGGGGGAAAGAGTACTTTTGTTCTGAAGGCTACTAAGAGCAAGGAACCTCCTCGTAGACGTGGGCCGTCCTTCTCCGCTCATAAGAAGTTTTTTTCGTCCCTCAGGGTCGACTGACAAGGGCTCAAAGCCTATCAGTGCCTCTTCTGGTGGATCCATAGAAACCCAGTCTGGCAAGCTAAGATCAGGCTTCTCCAGACCTGGTGACAAGTCTTCTTCTGCATGAAGGTGCACACTCGTCCGTATCAGGGGTGGCGGGATGTATTCTCTGGTTTCTGGACCTGTGGACTTCCTGGGTGCAAGACAAGTGGGTCCACAAAGTCATTCGGTCGGGTTACAAGATCGAGTTTCTCTCTTGTCCCCCGGCAAGGTTTTTTCCTTCCAACTTAAACCTGTCCCCAGACCGCTTACAGGGCCTGTGTGGGGTGGTACAAGACCTGTTCCTTCAAGGGGTGATTGTCCCGGTTCCAACCTCGGAATTTTTTGAGGGTTTTTACTCAAACCTGTTCACAGTTCCCCGGAAGGAAGGCAAAGTGTGTCCAATCCTGGACCCCAAGGCGCTTAACTGCTTTGTGCGTGTACAGAAGTTCAGAATGGAGTCCATTCGAACGGTGATGGCATCCCTGCATCAGGGGGATTTCCTTGCCTCTATCAATATCAAGGATGCCTTCCTTCACATTCAATATGTGCCAGTCACCAGCGTTTTCTCCGCTTTGCTGTGGGAAAGGAGCATTATCAGTTTGTGGCGTTACCCTTTGGTCTCGCATCTGCTCCTCGGTTCTTCACAAAAGTGTTAGCCCCGGTGCTAGCTTTGCTACGCCAACGGGGATCGCGGTACTGGGCTACTTGGAGGATCTCCTTCTGCGAGGGGCATCTCCCTCTGCTCTGGTGGAGAACCTGGAGATCACAATACGAACTCTGCAGGAGTTCAAAAGTCTGCTCTGGTTCCGTCCACAAAGCTGGACTATCTGGGTCTGACTCTGGACTCTGGATTGCAGGCAGCAATTCGCCTCCTGCTGTCTAACAAATGGTCATGCCTCCAGACTTGCATTCGGGTGTTGGGCCTGATGGTGTCTACCTTCGAGGCGGTTCTGTTTGCACAGTTCCATACGACTTCCCTGCAAAGGGAGATTCTGACCAAATGGGACAAGACTCCGCAGTCTCTGGACAATCGGATCCAGCTGAATCGGGGCATGAAGGAGTCCCTAATACGGTGGCTTCATTCTCCTGGACTGGGAAATTCCTTCCTCCCCATGTATTGGACAATGGTCACCACGGATGCCAGCCTGTCCAGCTGGGGAGGCATCCTCGGCAAGCATTCTGCTCAGGGGATCTGGACGCTGGAAGAGTCCAGTCTTCCGATCAATGTCTTGGAACTCAGACTGTGTCTGGATCATTGGATGGATCGTCTTCCGGGTTGTCCAGTGCGCATTCAATCGGACAATGCTACAGCCGGGGCTTATGTCAATCACCAAGGGGGCACAAGAAGTGTCCTGGGGGCTCTGGAGGTAGTCAGCATTCTAAGGTGGGCAGAACAATACGTTCCAGCCCTCTTCGCTGTACACATTCCCGGGGTGGAAAATTGGCAGGTGGATTACCTCATTCGACAGGCGTTGGACCACGGGGAGTGGTCCCTTCATCTGGAGGTGTTTCATTAGCTGTGTCTCCGGTGGGGCACCCCCGAGGTGGATCTGTTGCTGTTTTGGCTCAACAGAAAGGTGCAGAGGTTTGTGGCTCGGTCAAGGGATCCTCTGGCGGACTCCACAGATGCGCTGGTGGCCCCGTGGGGTCAGTATAGTCTGATTTACGCCTTCCCTCCTCCCAAACTTCTGCCAAGACTTCTACGCAGGATTGAGGCAATAGGGATTCCGGTCAGTTTAGTGGCTCTGGACTGGCCTCGCCGGGCTTGGTACGCCGATCTGGTGCGGCTGGTCGCCGACGTTCTTTGGCAGCTTTCCCCTCATGGAGGATCTGGTGTCCAAGGACCTATTTTCCATCCTGCTGTAGTTGCTGGCTTTGATGGCTTGGCAGTTGAGCATCAGGTGCTTAAGGATAGGGGGTTACTTGAATTGGTGATTCCTACACTGCTTAAAGCTTGGAAATCTACCTCTAGGAAGATCTACCATCGTACGTGGAAGACATGCATTGCATGGTGTAAGTCTCTTGGGGTTCTTCCTTGCTCCTTCTCGGTGGCTCAGATCTTGAGCTTCCTTCAATGGGGGGTTAAACAGAAATTGGCCTTGAGTACCATCAAGGGCCAGGTGTCCGCTTTGGCGGTCTTCTTTCAACGACCTTTGGCCACACGCTCCTGGTGAGTACCTTTTTCTTGGTTCCTCCAGTGCGGCTCCCTTGCCACAATTGGGATCTTAATTTGGTGCTTTCAGCTCTACAGAAGCCTCCCTTTGAAAATATTCAGGAGATTCCCCCGCTTACAATGTCCCAGATGGTGGCCTTTTTATAAGGTGGTTCTCCGCCCCTGTCCATCGTTCCTTCCAAAGGTTGTCTCTGATTTTCATTTTAATGAAGACCTTGTGTTGCCTTCCCTGTGTCCCAGACCTAAACATCCGAAGGATATTGCCTTGCATGCCTTGGATGTGTTTTGGGCAATTAGGGTGTGCCTATCAGCTACGGAGTCTTTTAGGAAGTCGGACTCTTTGTGCTCACGGATAGACCTTGAAAAGGGTTGTCCTCTTCCTCTGCGACAATTTCCAGATGGATCAGACAGACAATGATTCAGGCCTATTCCATCACCCTGTCCAAGCGCACTCTACTAGGGCGCTTAGTGCCTCCTGGGCTTTCTGTCATCAGGCGTCAGTGACGCAGGTTTGCAAGGCAGCCACTTAGTCGTTGCACACTTTTACAAAGTTTTATAAAGTGGATTTGTTGGCATCTGCGGATGCTTCTTTTGGCCGCAAGGTTTTGTAGGCTGCTGTTTAAGAGGACTTAATCCTCTTTGAGGGTGTGGTGTTTTTTTTTCAGGTGGGCTTGAGTTGTTTGAGCTCCTGTTGCCTAATATTTAGCCTTGGGAATTTTTGTTTGTTGTTCCCACCCCTCATGTTTAACACTGCTTTGGGACATCCCAATGGTTATGAATATCAAGAGCTGTGTCCTTTTAATGAACAAAAGTGAAAATGGGATTTTTGACTTACCGTAAAATCCATTTCTCTGATGTTCATTGACAGACACAGCACCCACCCCTCTGTGGAGTTATAATTTCCCTGACATTGCTTGTAACAAAACTGAGTGGCTATAGCAGAGATGGAGTATACTCCCTGGCACTGACCATGGGTTTAGCCAGAATTTGTTTCTGCCTAGTGTCCCACTCCTGTAGGGGGCAATATAACTTAATGGTTATGAATATCAGGAGCTGTGTCCGTCAATGAACACCAGAGAAATGGATTTTACGGTAACTCAAAAATCACATTATTTTTCAGCTTACATTCTTTAAAGCAACCCTGCTAACTGAAAGAACCAGTATCACATTGTAAGAAAAAAAAAAATAGATGAATACTTTCCATTGCAATGAGCATTGTGTTAAAGTGGTTGAAAACTTGTACATATACCCACTGAAGTCACTAGCCTCAGGTGATACACAGAGATGAAGAAAATTCTCCTTCATACACGTTTATCTTCAGCCTTCAGTCCTTTACATCGGGTTAGTCCAGAGCTTTAATGAGATTCAGGAGGCAGGGGGTGGGGATCTGATGTCACACACTGCTCAACCCAGAGAGTAGAACTGGGTGTAATCTGAAACCAGAGTGAAGGTAAGGGGCACACCAAGAAGGATGCGGCATGGTAGTGGCCAAGGATCATAAAGGCTGCTTGGGGAGTATGCAAAAATTGGGTTTCAGCAGATAAGGATTGATATTGTGTAAGCCTGCAGTTGGTGAAAGCTGTAACTGATTTCTTGTAGATCAGCAGTGTAATGTGAGTATAGACAGGCAGAATATTGGGGACACCACAATAATGTTTGTTAAAATGAAACACACCAGGGTTTCCTCATATGAGTCTGAATTACAGCCAAGTCTTTTTTTGTTAAAAAATGCTGGTGCACTGAATAGACCAGAATTATGGTGTGTAGATTCTTAACTATGTGGGTATTATTTTTATAGATACTTAAGGTCATTCATTCATGCAATGAACATGTCATAAGCATCGGTGCCAGTTTCAGTATGGAGGCAGATTCTCACCTGGTCTGTGTACAGAACGATGATGGAATTTACCAGACCCAAGCGAGCAGTGTTCCTGGCCAGTCACGCCAAGGTGAGGACTGAAAATTAGATGATTAGTATTTAAAGTCACCAATCCTGAAATACAAGTTGATAAAACTACTAATAACATGTATTGCATTATGGATGCATCCTGTCCTGTTTTTATTCAGTGATAGATTGCTTTTGTTAACTGTTTTACACTCTGGAAAGTTTTTTGATATGTCCTAGAAGAAACAGCATATTTTAACAATGCTTTTAAAGTGAACCTGTTTTTTTTTTTTCTATGGACACAAACCTATTTAGTATATGTTTCCATACTGTAAAGAAAAACTGCTTTCCTTTATTTTTTTACAGTCCTCAATTAGATTATACCTGCATACATATTAATAATATGCTTTGTGTTTTGGTTAGATTCCTCCTGTATTTTGGAGGCTGTATGTTGAAACTGATTTTTTTAATCTGTGTAAATTTTGCCTTCTCCGGTAACGCCTTTTCCCCCCAACATCAGCATACTAATGACATTTTAATACAATCTTTCCATATTCATTGCTTGCCTTATTTTGGTGATGTAATCTGTGCATCTCTATGAAACGCAGGCAGATTGTGTTAGGTGGGAGGGGCCAGCATCACAGCACCCTACCTCAGTACTCTTCTCGAGTTATACAAATATCAAAATTACTTGAGGGGAATGTCAGTCTGTAGGGGTGGGTTTTCCTAGGCAGACTGCATTTGCACTAGGTAATGCTCACATGTGATGCTGCCTCCATGATTGAAAGAACTTAAATCCCATTATCAGAAGATGCTGGCAAGGGACAGTAATGCTGGGGAGGAAAGGGAGCTAGATGATGGATGTCTTGCGGCTAGGATATGAGGTGGGCTTTATCTGACTTGCTGATGTTTGCTGTGAGAAGCTCACAGTATTCAGTGAAACCAGATGAGTTTATTTCAGTACAGGAGATGAGCCTGTACAACTGTGCAAGACTTAAGGTAAGGTTTGAGGTGTTTCCCGGGCTTACCGTTTTTACTGGCGTGCCAGAGAAATTTTTCAATGGTTCACATGGCTGGCCATAGAGGTTACTAGAGACCTGGTCTCTGATCGCCTCTATGATCTTGGAGCACCAGAGCGAAGTTTTGACATCAATACTGGTCTTGGGTGGAAGCAAATCATTTTTTTTGTTTTTTTTCTTTTACTTTTAAAGGTAGAGGAGAGATTTGGGGTCCTATTGACCCCAGATCTCTATAAAAAGGACCTGTCATCCTTTATTTCTATTACAAGGGATGTTTACATTCCTTGTAATAGGAATAAAAATGAGAAAAAGAAATTATAGGGACAGTGTGAAAATAAAATATTATCAAAAATGTCTTTGCACCACACGAGAGGTATCGCTGCGAACTTTAGAGCGAGAGCAATAATTCCAGCCCTGTACCTCTTCTAAAATTTTTTTACAAGTTACCTGTTTAGAGTTGCAAATAGTCGTCTGTGGAGATTTTTAGGTATCGTAGTTTGTTGCCATTCCACGAGCGTGCACAGTTTTAAAGTATGACATATTAGGTATCCATTTTCTCAGTGTAACATCTTTTTATATTCTACAAAAAAAAATGGATTATAGATTGTTTTTCTTTTTTTAATTCATTAAAATGTATTTTTTCCCAAAATATTGCAATTGAAAAACTTCTGTACAATCACTGTGTGACATAAAAAATTGTAACGATTGCCATTTTATTCTGTGGAGTCTCTGCTAAAAAAAAAAAAAAAAATAGTGTTTGGGGGTTCTAAGTAATTTTCTACCAAAAAATATTGATTCAAACTTTTAAACAAAAAGTGCAAGAAAACCGTTGGTGGGCAAGTGGTTATAGATAAAAATTTCCAATTAGCCTTCTTGCATATAAAAAAAAGAGGAATAAGAAAAGAAGAATATACCACAGAATAGCAAAAGGGGAGTATACAAATAGAATAGTAAAGAATGATTTATAGCGTGAACAATAAATGACTTTGAAAACAAAGAAAGTGTTTGTTTCTTTCATTAACAGCATCTTATTTTATGTTTTTCTTTTAGTTACTGGAGCAAGTTTTATTGTTTTTAATGGTGCTCTGAAAACGTCGTCTGGCTTTCTTGCTAAGTCTAGCATAGTAGAAGGTATGTACACATGTAGATTTTAGATTGGGATCTCATGAATTTTTGACAAATGAGGTAGCCATTCAATGCATGCAAAAGCAAAACCTTGTAGTACCGAGCTTGAAAGGTTTGGAAACCTCCCCAATATTACATGTTTTGTTGGTTCACTAATTGCAGAGAAGTTACCATAACCTCTATAAGAAACAAACTTAAAGCGGTAGTAAACCGCAGCATTAAAAAAAAATCCCCTGCTAGAATGCATCGCACATTATGAAATGCTTGTCTTAGAATGAAGCCCTCTAATGGTGCACTGTCACCGCTAACAGGGCTTCCATCTTCCCCTGGTCTTCCAGGTTCATGGGCTCCAGCTGTATGAGTGGCCGGGGGGTGCAATGGTGTCACTCCTGCGCATGCATGCCGAACCTTCAGAGCGCATGCGACAGTTACTTCACCGGCTGCATCCAGTGTGAATATCTCCTAAACACCGCAGGATTAGGAGATATTCACTGTACTTACAGGTAAGCCTTATTATAAAAAGTGACTTTACTGACTTTACTACCACTTTAAAGTGACCTAAACTGGTTCTGAAGTTTAATTGAACACTTGGATCCATTTCACACTGGCAGACTGAGCAAGTCCGCCTGTCAGTTTTTCAGGCGGACCCGATCGGTTCATCCATTGCACTCTATGGAGCGGTGGTTGTCAACAGACATATGTCCGTTAACACTCGCCAACACCCAATCCTATCACCCAATCCTATCTGCTAAAGACAGACAGCTGGGGATCCATTCCCCATCCTTCTGGCGGATCGGTTTAAATTCGGATGGCAGTTGGGTGAAAACAGACAGGTGGTCCTTTACATCTGACCACCCATAGAGGACAACAGGATGTGTTATGCAGGGCGGACACAGACCAGCCATCCACCTCTTAAGCAGGGATCCACAGACAGATTCCGTGGTGAGCAGGCGGACTCAAACGCAGCCCACCCAATGTGTAAGGGGCCTTACTTTGGCTAAATTCATGCAATTGAAAAAAGTGAAGCAAATATGTGCAAAGGTTACCTCTTAGTGAGCTAACAGTGAAGTGCAGTTTTAGTGGCCTACAGGGAGAATAGGAAAGAGGTAAAGGGGTGGGCACCAGTGGAAGATTTGCTTGTGGCTTGCAATAAAGCTTTTTGAGTGCATTTTTCTCAGAATGCACCCTCATGGCTAAAAGAAGACCGTATCAGAAATAGACTTGAAAAACTTAACATAAATAAGTCACCAGGACCAAATGGCTTACACCCAAGGGTCCTTAAGGAATTCAGATAGGCGGTTGCTAGACCATTGTTCGTAATTTTTATGGACTGTGTCCTGACCGGAATAGTACTAGCTGATTGGAGAAAAACCAACATGGTAGATATATTTAAAAAAGGCCAGAAATAGATCTCTGGAAACTGCAGGGCAGTCAGCCTTACATCATTGTATGTGAGCTATTGGAAGGGATGAAAGGAACCATATCCAAGATTTTGCTGATGAAAACAGTATCATTAGAATTAATCAGCATTAAATCATGAAGGATCGTTCATGCAAGAGCAATCTATTACTATTCTATGAGTAAGTGAGTAGGAAGGCTTGTGGATGCTGTGTATCTGGATTTTGCGAAGACAAACTCAGGTCTTTTGGCATGGACCATATGGTATGTACCTGGATAGAAAAGTGGTTACAGAGGCATGTCCAAAGGGTGGTGATAAATAAGTACTCGGAATTGTCCGTTGTAATAAGTGAGGTCCCCCAGGCATCTGTCCTGGGGCCAATTCGGTTTAATGTATTCATTGATATAGAGGATGGGATAAATAGCTAAATCTCAGTATTTGCGGATGATACAAAGCTAAGCAGGGCAATAACTTCTGTGCTGGATGTGGAAACCTTGTAGACCTAAATAAAATAATGGGATGGGCAAGTGAGGTTTAATGTTGAAAAAATTAAGACGATGCATTTAGGTGCCAAAAATATGAACGCAAGTTACTCGCTAGGGCTAGGACTTCTGGGGGAATTCAGGATGGAGGAATATCTGGGGGTCGTAGTAGATGACAGGCTACGCAATGGCATGCAGTGCCAAGGTGCTGCAAGCAAAGCCAACAGAATACTAGCATGCTTCAAAAATGGGCATTTACTCAAGGGATAAAGCAATAATTCTCACACTCTACAAGACTTTAGTCTGGCCGCATTTTGGGTATGCCGTCCAGTTCTGGGCACCAGTCCCTCAAGAAGGATGTGCTGAAAGTGGAAAGAGTTTAGAGGGACAACTAAACTAATAAAGGGACTGGAGGACTTCAGCTATGGGGAAAGACTGCAAGCATTGAATTTATTCTCTCTGTAGAGGAGACACTTGAGAAGGAATTTGATAGCAATTCACAAATATCTTACTTGTGACCCTAGCATAAGGAAAAACATTTTAGTGAAAGGGAGTTTAAAAAGGTGCGACGGTTGACTGAAATTGGAAGTGAAGTGGTTTAACCATATTCACTGTAAAGGGTTCTTTACTGTTGGAGCAGTAATGATGTGGAATTATCTTTCACAAGCAGTGGTATTAGCAAGGAACATTGATAGTTTCAAAAAAGTATTAGATTGGCATCTTGATGATCACAACATACAGGGATATATACGTTTTACTATTGAAATAAACACACACACACCCACACAGGTTGAATTGGATGGACTGGTGTCTTTTTTTCAACCTTACCAACTATGTAATCTTGAAGTTGAGTTGCATGTTTACCATCCCCAACTGCTCCCCGTTTAGCTGCAGAGGCAGCAGCTGAGGTCGTACACATGCTGTGGCTGTACCCCCAGGTGAATGGGGCTGCGTATTTTATCTTCGTGCATTGCATGTGGTTACTGAAACGAGAGTGCTGCATTTAAGGGGTTAAAAAAGGTGGTGAGGAGGCAACATATCACTTCTTCATGGCCTGTCAAATGCATCTGAAAAACAAATTGAACATGGGTCGCTTTTCAGAGTGGCAGTTTTTGCCACTATTATGAACTAACCCTAAAAAAGTAGTTCTGATCATAATGTATTAGGAGTCAGTATTCTAGGTAACATACAAACATTGATACACGCACAGCCTTTTTAAAATCTGGAGTACTGTACCTGCACTTGCACTACTGAGTACTGCACTGTAGGGGGAGGCAAAGAGGTCAGGACTTAGGAAGACTCCTCCCACTTCCTCTGCTCTGCACCTTGGTTTTCTCCCTGATCGAGCTCCCACTGTGTCGATGTACAGAGTGGGAGCTTGGTCAGATCTGAATGCCTTCCTCAACCAGGATGCCTTGGCACCCCTGACGACCTCAGGCGGCACCCCACGGTGCTGCAGCATCCTGGCTAAGAGAGGCTGCATTGGAAAGTAATTCAGTAATGCTACAGAATTGGTTTGAAGGGGGGCAAATGTCTGCACATTCCACATTTTATGGTTCCAGTTTTAAAAAACAGCTTAAACTTTAATTTTTGTGTGTTCTGAGATGCTCAGACTTTTGCATAGTTCTATTTGACTTCCAATTAAATAGGTTTTACATCCTTAAAGATCAATTGGAAAATTTTTCTACTTGTATTATCAGTCAATGAAAAAGCCTAATAGGTTTTTGACATTTTTTTTTTTATTGTGAGAATGGTGAATCCCTTTTAATCAGTCATTGAATCGTCTGCTCCTGATTTCTCCACTTAACTATACCTCTAAATCTCCGATTTGGTATTGTCTAGATGGAGTGATGGTACAAATAACACAGGAAATGATGGAAGCTTTACGGCAAGCTTTGAGGAATAAAAAGGACTTCCGGATAACCTGTGGTAAAATAGACTCTGGAGATTTGTCTGAAGAAGTCATTATCCAATGGGTGGAGCCTGAAGAAAAACAAAATAAAGGGTATATACTGTATGCAGATTAAATAGATTGAAAGTTTTCTTTCATCACACTTGGCAGTCTTAACTCTGCATTTTACAGCTGTTACAGTGAGTCCACCACTTCTGATGTGTTTGTCATTAATCACCTCTCTCTTTATTGGTTATCAGAAAATTCCATCTTTCATTTAAGTTTTTTTTAAAGCAGAGCTACATGCGTTTTTGTGTTTTATTAACCACTTGCCTACAGGACACTTAAACCTCCCTCCTGCCCAGGCCAATTCTCCACTTTCAGCGCTGTCGCATTTTGAATGACAATTGCACGGTCATGCAACACTGTACCCAAATGAAAATTTTATCATTTTTTTTAAACAAATAGAGCTTTCTTCTGGTGGTATTTATTTTTGGTGGTTTTTATTTTTTGCTGAACAAACAAAAAAAAAGACACATTTTTGAAAAAAACAACAAACAGTTTTTGTAGTTTGTTATAAAATATTACAAACAGGTAATTTTTCTTCTTCATTGATGTGTGTTGATGAGGCAGCACTGTTGGGCCCGGATAGGCTGCACAATTGGGCCCTGATAGGCTGCACTGTTGGGCACTGGTAGGTGGCACTGAAGGGCACTAAGAGGCAGCACTCATGGGCACTAATAGGTGGCACTGATGGGTGGCACTAGGTACTGGTAGGTGACACTTATGATGGGGCACTGATAGGTGGCACTGGTGAGCACTGATAGGTTGCACTGGTGGACACTGGCAGATGGCACTGGTGGGCACTGATAGGTGGCACTGGTGGGCACAATTTGCCCTCTCTTCTTCAGGACTGATGTCCCTTTGACAGCAGCCGGTGATCGTTTTTTTTTTTCTCCTCACAGCTGATCGCCGGCTGCTGTTTACTTCAAATGATCAGCTGTCATTGGCTGACAACTGATCACGTGGTAAGGGGGCGGGACCGTCCCCTTACTCCGATCTGTGATCAGGCAAGTCTCATGGACTCGCTGATCACAGACCAAGCCGGGTGCGGACAGCAAGTAGTTTAAAGTCAGCAGCTACAAAAAGTGTAGCTGCTGACTTTTAATAAACACACTCACCTGTCCCAAGATCCAGCGATGTGGCCGCCTGAACCCTCCATTCTCTCCCCGGTGCCGGCATCACAATTTTGGGCACCCGACTGTAACAGCTTGCGGCTTTACAGCTGGGTGCACATTGCGCTGTGCCTCCTGAATGGTCTGGCAATCTTCTGGAACCTGTGACGTGTCCCATAAGATTGCAGGGAGGGAGAGGAGAACTGGGTGGGAGCTGGTACCTTTCAAAACCTAGAGAGCCTCACTAAACCCCACCGATCTCTCTCTCCCTCTAGTATTCTATAGAATTCCTGCATTGTATCTCTTCCTACAAACACATTCAGTGTGCATTTCCAATGCTTCTCCGCTCCATCTAGTTGTCATAATGCTGTCTCTTACTGCTGCCCATAATAAAACCACATTCGTTCAGAAAAGTAAATTCCTTAACCACTTACCCACTGGGCACTCAAACCCCCTTCCTAACCAGACCAGTTTTCTGCTTTCAGTGCTCACATTTTAAATGACAATTACTCAGTCATGCAACACTGTACCCATATGAAATTTCCGTCCTTTTTTCACACAAACAGAGCTTTCTTTTGGTGGTATTTAATCATAATTGGGTTTTTTATTTTTTGCGTTATAAATGAAAAAAGACAGAAAATTTTGTAAAAAAAAAAATGCATTTTTTTTTTTTTTTTTTTTTTTGTTTTGGTTATAAAATTTTGCAAATTTAGTGATTTTTCTTCATAAATTTTGGCCAAAATTTATACTGCTACATATCTTTGGTAAAAATAATCCAAATGAGTATATATTATTTGGTCTTTGCGAAGGTTATAGATTTTACAAGCTATGGTGCCAATCATTGAAAATTGATCACACCCGATATACTGATGGTCTATCTCATTTCTTGAGACCCTAACAAGCCAGTAAAGTACAAATACCCCCCAAATGACCCCTTTTTGTAAAGCAGACATTCCAATGTATTTAGTAAGAGGCATAGTGAGTTTTTTGAAGTTGTAATTTTTTTCCATGAATCTTTGCAAAATTAAGATTTCTTTTTTATTATTTCTTTTTTCACAAAATGGTCCTATTACCAATTTATTTCTCACACACTGTATAGGCATACCTGCAACTACACCCCAAAATACATTCTGCTACTCCTCCTGAGTATGGCGATTCCACATGTGTGGGACTTTTCCACAGCCTGACCACATACAGAGGCCCAACATCCAAGTAGCACCGTCAGGCCTTCTTGGAGCAAAAATTACACATCTAATTTCCTTACCAACCTATAACACTTTTGAAGGACCTGGAGCACCAGGACATTGGAAACGCCCACAAAATGACCCCATTTTGGAAAGAAAGCAAACACCCCAACACATAATCTAGGAGGCATCTTTTAAACATGTAATTTTTTTCCACAAGTTTTAGGAAAATGTTGAAAGAAAATGAAAACGCACTTTTTTTTTTTTTTTTTTTTTTTTACACAAAGTTGTCCATTTAGAATATATTTCCAACACCTAGCATGTACATAGCAAAAATAACACCCCAAAATACATTCTGCTACTCCTCCTGAGTATGATGATACCACATGTGATACTTTTCCAGAGCCTGGCCACATACAGAGGCCCAACATGCAGGGAGCACAGTCATTTTCTGACTTCCCATTACACTTTTGTGAGGCATTGTATGGCACTGATAAGCGCTGTAGTGGCACTGATGTGGCATGGATGGGGCACGGATGAGCACTGACGTGGCATGGATGTGGCACGGATGAGCATGGATGAGGCATGGATGAGCACTGACGTGGCATGGGTGGGCACGGATGTGACACGGATGTCGCATAAATGTAGCATGGATGGGCATAGATCAGGTATGGAGGAGGCAGGGGATGGGTGCAGCTGCGGTTTCTCTCCTCTCCACGCACACTGTACTGATCGCTGTGTACAGCGTGCAAGGAGAGAAATGAACCAGACATGCGACAAGTGATCGCTCAGTCATTGGACGGAGCAATCACGTGGTACAGGGCCGCTGTCTTTGGCCCTTTACCACGATCCGTGATGCGGGAAGCGCGATTCTGGGAGATCGTCATTGTACACCCTCCCAGAATAAGCCGGCCACGCTGTAGCCCTCATTCGGCTATGGCCCGGTCAGCGAGTGGTTAAAGAACATTGTTCTATAACATGTCCCATTCACACAGAACAAAGGTACATACAAAATTACTCTACGAATGGCTATATCCTTTTATTAAAAAAATAAAATTTAACATAAAAATTTAACATTTGTGGTGGTTCCTACAACTTTTTCAGTTAATGGTTGCATTCTGTACTTTTTTTTTTTGTTTTCAATGGTTTTTATTGAAAATTTTCATGAAAGAAAAAGGACATCAAAGGTACAGAAAGAAATACCGTTAACATAGGCATAACAGTCACAATTGTCCTACTGCAATTATGAAATAATAAAGTAGAAAATAGACACATGCAGCGTAAGCAGTCGCTATGCACCGCAGCCTGGGGAGAGTGAGAAATCCATAAGCAGTTCAACAGGTAACAGAACAATACCAAACAAGAACAAACATTGGGAATGCGAGCATCATATTACAGCGAGTAATAGGGGCTAAAAAATGTGGGAAGTAATAAAAAGGGAAAAAAAAAAACCCCACCAACATCAGCCCCCCCCATTGAGCCCACTGCTGTATCCCAGCTCCAGTGCTACTTATGTTATCACATGTAGGATTCAGATGTGAGAAAATTCAATTAGGCTAACGGTACATATCCATAAGATCAAAGAGATAGGAACAAAGTGGAATAGCAAGAGAGAAGAAAGAGAAAAAGTAGTAAGAAGAGAAGTAGTAGGACCCCGCCCCGCCCCCCACGTCCCCGAAATCCCGATGCCCCAGGCTCCATTAGCTGCTACCAGTGAGATAGCGGAGCCACGGCTCCCATACTTTGTCAAACTGTTTCATTTTATCATTTTTTTTTTTATATATATATATCCTCTTTTCTGCAGAGTTGTAAGCCCTGTTGATGGCCAGTCTATGGAAGGAATTCCAAGTGAGAGGATATGCCAGGAAACTGATTTTGAAGCTCATGATAAAACCGTAAAGTGTACAGAGGTGAGTAGCGGGTGATTGTTGGATCGTACCTTACACAGGGGTATGGTTGTGATGAATCCATTCTATTGGATATTTTGAGAAAGTTTGTATTGAAGTATAATTAAAGGCAAAGGTTTTTTTTTGCTCTGTGTGTCTTAATTAGAAAGAGTCTCTCTCACTTTATTCTGTTTATCATTAATGCCAAGAGTGAAAGTAAAAGGAAAACAAAATGTTGAGTTGCCCCTAGAACATTAAAAGAAAAGAAATCTTCCACTGAGGACACCAGTTCAGAAATTCACGAGTGTTTGTGTGCATATTTGCATGAATGTTGCTTTGAAAATCTACTAGAGTATACTCCGCCTAACTATTTATTTTCTAAAAAAATCAGATTTCTGTATGTAGAGTACGTTTTTTAGGTGTTGCCTGTGACAATCATATAGTGTTTAAAACAATTTCAAATATATGTTCGCCCATTGTTTTAAATAGTTTTGGATTGTGTAGGTAATAGTTAGATAAAAGCGTACAAACAACTCTTTAGAGGTTCTGGAATCTTTCTTCATTCTCGAAACATTGCAATGCAAATGTGAAATAGTTCTAGTTTGGGGGGGTGAGTAGAACCTACCCCCACTGTTAAGGCTTTGTGATATTGTAACTAATGGGCAGTTATAGCATTTTCCTAATATGTATTTGATGAGCTTTATATGCTATTGGGTACCGTATATTATCTATGGGTGTTCCACCTTGTATTTTATTATTTTTTATTTAGTCACATGCATTTTACATTTTACTGTTAGGATAAACCAAACATGCGAGGCTAGCAGTGCAACATTTAAGTCATACAGCTTGTGTAACCCCAAAACTGAAGGAGTTTTGATTTAATTCTCAGTTGAACCCTCTGTATTCATTATTACATATACAGTAATAAATAGACTACCCTGTGTCTAGGGGGTTTTTTTTTTGTTTTTTCCGTAGCAGCACTCAATTAAAAAAAAAAAAATGAAAATAAAAAAAAAAAAACATTAAAGTATCTTTTACTGTATATGCATTGCATCCTGATTGTATTACAGCAAAAAAAAAAAAACAATGGGTTTAAAGCTAAAGCATATTAATGCTTTTTCTTTTTTTTGTAGGTGTTTTATCTTCTTAGAGAGCGTGAACCTTTTAGCAGTACAGCTCATACTCAGTTTGCTAAAGAAATTGCCACAGCCTGTGGAGCTGCCCTGTGCCCACATATAAAGACCTTGAAGAACAGAGGAATGAACAAGATAGGGCTGCGAGTCTCTATGGATATTGACATGGTATCTCTTCATAATCCTTTCTGCCTTATTTCTCAGTTTTTCTAAAGAACGTCATAAGTATTGAATTTATGGTAGATTGAATTACAGGTACAGATTTCCGTGTTTATTTAAAGCAAAACAGTAGTCCATTTTTTACCAGCAACAGGATCACTATAAAGTGAGTTTAAAATGTTCACTCATTTGCACAGTTTGGTCTGTTGCTGTCAGGATGAGTGAGCCAGCTCACCGATGGAAACGCTGCGGAATTGCCCGTGCAAAAGCAGCACCTTGCTCATCCTTTTAGTGACGGAGCAACATGTGCAAAAGAATTTTCTGGCCCTGCTATGTTCTACATGGCAAACATGATTGAAAGTGGGACATGGGCCTAAGAAGCATGTTACCTTTATTAGCCAGGAAAGCTCTCTCTGTAACAAATATTTTTTTTTCCCTGGAGGCTGATTTTATAGCGGAAGTCTGCTAGCTGCTATTCCTCTGTACAATGACTCTGTTTTAGTTGACAGTAAGTGCATTTTGATTAGACAGTATGATGGCAGTTGATATTGCTTAGCCATGAGACCAGCAAATGTTAGACTTGAGAGACAAAGTGAAAATAATTCAGAGGGGTGCCTCAAAAACTGTCCTTGGTACTGGTCGACTCCATTCGTCAGTACTTATACTTTTGTCTCTCCTCTATATACACCTTGCTTTTCTCACAAAGCATTTTTCATTTTATGACTGCTCTACAGACTCGCTCCCAGAGATCTCCTATCAGCTTTAACTCTGTGATATTCACCAATCAGGCACATTCCAACCTCTAGGCTGGGTACCCCTCTCCCGGGGAATGCAGAATGCCCCTCCTATACAATTTATCAAGTGAGGCAGTTCTCACCTAATGTGATGATGGAGCAACCCATCTTAGAAATTATTTCCAATTAATTTTTCTTGCAACGTCAGGTCTTGGTTAGGTCTTGTATATCCTCTTCCTAACACCTTGGCTTTTGCACTTCCTGTGCACCCTCTTTTGCAGAAGACGCTTCCCTTTGCTTATTTAAACTTTCTTTGCACCTCCTGGGCCTTTGCCAGATGCTTTTACCCACGCAGAGCACCCCCTTTGTGCTCAAAAGGAGTAATATCCTTTAAAGGGCCTCGGTAAAATTGAAACAATCTTCTCTCCATTGCTCTTAGCAGCCATAGGCTGCCATGGTTTTCCATGTTTTCATCCTGATGACCCCTCTTTCTTTTTTACACTACATGGGGCAAAGTATCCACACTAAATCCCCCCCCCCCATTTCCCACCTTGCAGGCATATCAAACA
Organism: Pelophylax lessonae; assembly: GCF_965119305.1. NCBI lineage: Eukaryota > Metazoa > Chordata > Amphibia > Anura > Ranidae > Pelophylax > Pelophylax lessonae. The sequence goes on from NC_138768.1 coordinate 141,437,933, forward strand.
ATTATGATTCACCCTATGGGTGTGGTCAGGATTAGGGCTGACTGATACTTATTCACTTGCAAACTGAACCCTTTTCTGTTCCTTAACCACTTCAATACGGGGCACTTTCAACCCCTTCCTGCCCAGGCCAATTTTCATCTTTTAGCGCTGTTGCATTTTGAATGACAATTGCGCAGTCATGCAACACTGTACCTAAACCAAATTTATGTAATTTTTTCCCCACAAATAGAGCTTTCATTTGGGGGTATTTGATCACCTCAAGTTTTTTAAACTTTTTTGCTTAACAAAAAATTTTTTTTTTTTTGTTATAAAACTTTGTAAATAAATACTTTTTTTTCTGCACTCACTATCACTAATGAGGCCGCACTGACAGGCACTGATGAGGAGACACTGGTGGATTGGCTCCTTGAGCAGTGATTTGCATCCCTGGTGGCATGGGTGGGCAATCTCTGGTGACACTAGTGGGATACCCTAAGGGTCTGCACTGGTAATCAATGCTCTGGTTACCAGCACTGGCCCCCCACCCCGTCAGGAGAGCCACCGATCCTCTCGCTTGTCAGGCGCAAACTGAGGAAAGCTGATCAACGGCACTTCCTATTTACTATGTGACCAGCTGTGACTGGACACAGCTGGTCACATGGTAAAGAGCCTATGTCATAGGCTCTTTACCAGGATCAGAGATGCGGTGTGTCAGTGACACATTGCACCACTGATCGCCTCTCTACGCGCTCCCCAGGGCGCGCAGAGCAGTCTGTCCTGCTTGACGTCATATGACTCCCAGTCGGGATAGAGCAACCACTTTGCGGCCATCCTTTTGGTTTAGGACGGGCGGGAAGTGGTTAAAGGCAGATCCCTTTTATGAGATTCCTTCCCCTTCTTCCACCCAGCTGGTTGATTATTTTGCCTTTTTTCTGAAGTTTCTCCCCTTATAGAATCTGTAACTCCTTCACTACCTAAACCAATTCTCTCAAAGATGTTGGGATCCTTGGGGTTTTTTTTACAGCATCTAGCATCTGTCCTTGCAAGTCAGAGGGCCACCACCTGTTTGTTGGTCTTGCTAAGCCTCCATGCTTTGGCTACAAATCATCTATTTATCCTTGTTGTTTTTTCCTGTAGGCCTGTTGCCGTTGTTTTGGCTGTTTTGTTGCCCACCTCTTGATTTTTATCATGGTCTAAGGATAAATTCCTGTGCCCTGTAGTGTACAATGAACATAATAGGAGTTTTGACTTACCTGTAAATGTTATGTATTGGAGTAGAGTACAGGACACCGGTCTCTCCCCTCTTCCCCCCTGTGATCTTCTCCTTAGCGCTTACTAAAAAAACAAAAACTGGACCATCAGTCACCATAGTGAGCAGGCTTATATGGGTGCCATGGGGGGCAGTACCCAGCAAAGATTTTATCAGTGTCCAATCATCTGAAGGTAATGGCATGTAACCACATAGTCTAAGAATCAATTTTTGTGTCCTGTATGCTGAGATTTGTAATTTACAGGCTCATCAAAACTCCTATTTTTAAAGTTCTTTTCAATCATATTAAAGCCTGAGTGCAGCCAAAATAAAAAACATAAAAATCAGCACAAGGGGCATAACTTGCCGCTACAATAAGATGTTTGATGTGCTGATGTCACTTTTAGTTAAAATCCTCCTCCATCCATGCCCCACCCTGCTTCTGTAATCTGCTGCTGCAACTAAGGGGCTATCACAGGCTCCCATCACAAGAGCCTTACTATGCCTACCCTTTCCATCCAGTTGCTCCATTTATAGTAGCCGTATTACAACTTTTATAAATAAGTGATATATAAATGGAGGGAGCGGAACTATAATATACTCATTCTCTATTCATATATCAGTTTTCTTTCTCCGCTGTATGAATGATGCAGCTAGGCAAAAAGGGAGGGCATAGTCGGGCTCCCTTCATGAGCGTCCGTTACAGCCCTTTAGTCATATTAACCCCCACCACACCGGAAGAATATGGCAGCAGGGTTGGGAAGTGGCATGGACAGAGGAGGATTTCTATTAAGGCTCGGTTCACACTGTTGTGTCTTGGGATATAACTTGTGAGACTCAAAGGCGCGTGACATGTGAAATCCTATGTTAGTCAATAAGAGCTGTCTTAGCACTACTGAAGTCGCTCTGACTTTAGAAAAGGTTCCTGTACTACTTCAAGGCAACTTCTATCCGACTGGTCCCTATAGATTTTAATGGGCGTTGCCTCCAAGTTTGATCCTTCTCTTAATTGATGAGGTTTGGATCCAACATTATAGGAAGATTGTAAAAAAGTGGTTGAGACCGATATTGGACTACAAACACTCGCCCAGCGCTTCTAATAAGGGGATAAAACCACACACTAGAATAAATGTAATACAACGTATTAGGACCCTTAAAAGTTTGTTGATCGCAGCCGCTGTCAATAAAAACACTCTATAAAATTGATGTAATAAAATACTGTAAAAAAACTTCAATGAGTATAAACCAGCACTAAATTGCATCCAGCAGCGCTCAATATATCAAATATATATCATAGATCATATAGTCCTCCAATGCAAATGACTGCCTGTGGTTTCAATGAAATATTCATAAAGTTATCCGACAGTTCATATGATAATTATATTCCCCGGTGTACAGTTGTCCATAGTCAGGTTACAGCCTTCACCACACCAGACGTGACCCCCCTAGTAGTGGGCACTCACCGGAAATATGAAAATTGCGCCTGTAAGCATTGGTTGCTTGGACCCTTTACTTCCTTGAATCACACCGTCAATCCCAGATAACCTCCAGATACGTACTCCAGTCACGGATTAGGATGTGTCATGGAAATAAAGATGGGGGCGCAATAGTGTAATATTGTTTCGACGTTTATTGTACAACCCTCCAAGTTACAAAACCCCAAATCCAATATGCTTACATGTAAACAGATTTTGTCATGCAAAATAGTAGTAACCCATTGGTTTATGGCCAGCTCACCACTTTTGATTGAAGGTATCCAAGCCTCCTTTAGGTGGGATCCGGATGCCAGCCAAGAACTCTAATGGTTACCAGGGAGACAGCATGCCTGTGTCCTGACACGTTTCGTCCGTGTAGACTTCAACAGAGGACCAGGCATGCTGCAAAATTGCTCCCATATTTATAATAGGATGACTAGGACTGATTTCCCTGTGTAATAAGAAGCCCCTCCCCTTAGGAGGGGTTTCGTGCGCTTCTTTTGCCGCCAAATAGCTCCACTTCCGGTATACACGATACCGGAAGTGATGTCAGAGGTAAACAATGCTTAGTCCCGACGTCGCTACGTCATATCCGGCGGAACCGCTTCCGCCGTGGGCGATCTGAACTACATCCGGAGCGCTCGCCCCGGATGTTGTTGGTGACCGGGCGGATGCGTTCTGATGATGGTTGCCCTGGAGATGCCACGCCACTCCTACTGATCACCGATTGGTCTACTACTAGTCCGTGATAGCTGAAATGTTTAATCTCGCCGGGGGACAGTCCCAGTAATCCTATTAATGTACAATTATGTAAACTACATCAAAACGAGCTGTACATCGCACGTTATGCTGGTATATACCCCGATTTACTCAGAGAGTACTTTTAAATATGCAATTTTATCCCGCATGTATGTTAATGCATGGGGACAGACCTGATGGTCCTATTACATGTAAATGCATTAGTGACACCGTGGTGCGCATCTCCTATTATACCAGTATACTTCCTGATGTTAATCAGAGAATATTTACGATGTACAGCCTTATTTTGCATAAACATTCATGTGGTATATATATCATAAAAAATATATATAAATCTACATATATTAAAAAGCGATATCAAATAACATGTGCAAAAACGGCATCAGATTGCCTAAAACCATATGTATAAAATGCAATTAAAATCACATATATTTCTAAAACATAATCTATATAGAGGAATGTATAAAAAAACTAATAAAATTTTCAAGTTATATATATAAAACCAGAGATATATATAATATATATATATATATATATATATATATATATATATATATAGAACCAGAGATACATAAACTAATACTTCTAAGATGACCCATACTAAAAGACTCAATAAATATTTGTGAAGCTGGAGTAAAAATTATGCTGACAAGATAACTGGGTGGGAGGTATAAAACTGCGTGGCTATGAGGGAAGGGAGGCGTCTCGGATATTCAAAAGTTGCTTAAAAAGCAATTCAGGTCTAGATCTACATTCAAACCATTCGGTACCAAAGCATTTGTCCGGTATATCCATTCCGTCTCCTTCTTGGATAATTCCCTCACCCTGTTGGCACCACGCCAGGAATGGGGCATTTTTCCGATACCCCAAAACTTTAAACCAGAGGGGTCCCTCCCATGTTTTTCCCTGAAATGCAAAGGGACGCTGTGCTCTCTGAATCCTATAGATATATTATAAATGTGTTCCGCTATTCTCACACCCAGTCTCCTTTTTGTGCGGCCAATATAGATCATGCCGCAAGGGCACTCCATGCCGTACACAACATGTGTGGACATACAGGTTATGGTTTCTTTGATTTCAAAGGTCCTGTTGTTGGTATTGGATGTAAATGAGGCTAAACCCCTGAAGTGCGTATTTACTTGTCTGCATGCTTTGCACCGTCTGCAGGCATAGAAACCTGGAGTATTCCAAAACATTTGGGGGGCCTTTGGTATGTCTAAAACTTTCTTCACAATGCGATCACCTATGTTTGGTGCTTTTCGATAAATAAAGACTGGGCTGGAGGGTAAAACAGGTCCTAAAATCTTATCCATTTTTAAAACATTCCAGTGTGTCTTAAAAACTTCTTCAAACTCCCGGTATTGGACGTTAAAAATCAGTAATAAAACCCCATTGGTGCCTGTCATTATTGGCCCTTTCTTTAGTAGTCAGGCAGTCCCTTTGGGGGATGTTCAATACCTCCTGGATGGTTTTATCTAAATGCTGTGCCTCATAGCCTTTTTCAAGAAATCTATCCTTAATTAGGGAGGATTGAGCTAAAAAATCCTCATCCGATGTACAATTGCGACGGATCCTCAGTATCTGGCCCTTTTGGTATATTCTTCAGCCACATGGGATGGTGTCCACTTTGTATTGGTAGATATCCATTGTGGTCTGTTGGTTTGAAATATGCTTTTGTGATAATCTTGCCATCCACTAAAGACACGCTGACATCCAGGTAATTAATTATGTCTCTACTCCAGGTAAACTCTAGTTTAATATTTTGTGTATTTACGTTCAACTCCTTCATAAAGGCTTGCAGAGATGCTTCATCACCCGCCCAAATAAAAAACAAGTCATCAATGTATCTTCTATATAGCAATAATTCCTTTTTGCGTGCGGCGTGGATTCTGCGGTCTTCCCACTCTCCCATGAATAAATTAGCAATTGAGGGTGCGAATTTAGCCCCCATTGCAACTCCCCGTCTTTGTATATAAAATTGGCCACAATACCAAAAATAATTGTGCGATAAACAAAATTCTAAAACCATTCCTAAAAATCTTTTCTGTACATGAGGTAGATCATTGCGTTGACTCAATGCCCAATATAATGATAAAATGGCATCCTCGTGCTGTATAATAGTGTACAGTGAAGACACATCTGCTGTCACTAAAAAAATATCATCTGTATCTGGCAGGGTCAAGTCATTTAAAGTGCACAGGAAATCTTTGGTGTCTCTTAGATAAGCCTTCATTTTCGTTACGCTTTTTTGCAAAAAATGGTAAAGGTACTCCCCCGCCCTAGTTGTTACTGACCCTATGCTGTTCACAATGGGTCTGGCTGGGGGGTGAACCTGATCTTTGTGAATCTTTGGCAGTGTATAGATGGTGGGAATGGGGGTAAAACTGGGGACCAGATACTTCATCTCTTTCTTTGTGATGATCTGCCTGCTAAAACCAATTTCCATCAAGTTATTCAGGTTCCTTCTATATGATATTGTTGGATCCTGTTCCAATTTACCATATACTTCCGTGTCCTCCAACATGGTCATCAGTTGGTTGTGGTAGTATTTCTTGTCCAGAATAACCACACCGCCTCCTTTATCCGCTGGTCGGATAACTTCTTTCTTTCGTTCTAGAGACTGTATTCCTTCCTGTATATATCTGGGATTAGCGTTAGTCTTTATTTATCGAAAAGCACCAAACATAGGTGATCGCATTGTGAAGAAAGTTTTAGACATACCAAAGGCCCCCCAAATGTTTTGGAATACTCCAGGTTTCTATGCCTGCAGACGGTGCAAAGCATGCAGACAAGTAAATACGCACTTCAGGGGTTTAGCCTCATTTACATCCAATGCCAACAACAGGACCTTTGAAATCAAAGAAACCATAACCTGTATGTCCACACATGTTGTGTACGGCATGGAGTGCCCTTGCGGCATGATCTATATTGGCCGCACAAAAAGGAGACTGGGTGTGAGAATTGCGGAACACATTTATAATATATCTATAGGATTCAGAGAGCACAGCGTCCCTTTGCATTTCAGGGAAAAACATGGGAGGGACCCCTCTGGTTTAAAGTTTTGGGGTATCAAAAAAATGCCCCATTCCTGGCGTGGTGCCAACAGGGTGAGGGAATTATCCAAGAAGGAGACGGAATGGATATACCGGACAAATGCTTTGGTACCGAATGGTTTGAATGTAGATCTAGACCTGAATTGCTTTTTAAGCAACTTTTGAATATCCGAGACGCCTCCCTTGCCTCATAGCCACGCAGTTTTATACCTCCCACCCAGTTATTATCTTGTCAGCATAATTTTTACTCCAGCTTCACAAATATTTATTGAGTCTTTTAGTATGGGTCATCTTGGAAGTATTAGTTTATGTATCTCTGGTTCTATATATATATCTCTATATATATCTCTGGTTTTATATATATAACTTGAAAATTTTATTAGTTTTTTTATACATTCCTCTATATAGATTATGTTTTAGAAATATACGTGATTTTAATTGCATTTTATACATATGGTTTTAGGCAATCTGATGCCGTTTTTGCACATGTTATTTGATATCGCTTTTTAATATATGTAGATTTATATATATTTTTTATGATATATATACCACATGAATGTTTATTAACATACATGCAAAATAAGGTTGTACATCGTAAATATTCTCTGATTAACATCAGGAAGTATACTGGTATAATAGGAGATGCGCACCACGGTGTCATTTATGCACTTACATGTAATAGGACCATCAGGTCTGTCCCCGTGCATTAACATACATGCGGGATAAAATTGCATATTTAAAGTACTCTCTGAGTAAATCGGGGTATATACCAGCATAACGTGCGATGTACAGCTCATTTTGATGTAGTTTAATAATCAGAGCTCGGAGTGGGGGGGGGGCGTGGCCAAGACATGGCGGAGTAGAGACACACATGGACTGAGCTCCCGGCTACCTCCAGCCCTACCCGGCACAAACTGAATTCCCTGGAGGATATGACACTCACAAAGAAGCGTAAAACTAAAGGCTCAGTGAAGAGACTTAGCCTGAACAAAACCGAGGGGGAAATCTCCCAGTTTTTCCCGGCCTCTGTACCTGGTCTGTCTGGGTCCAAGATGGCCGCACCGCGTGGAGTGCAGGCTGCCGTTGCGGATCCTACTTCTATGGGGATCGCTCAGCCAGCCTCCCTGGTGCGTACGGAGACACCTGAGCCCCATATGGACAACTTGACTGAGCCCAGAGTGGAAGAAGGGGTACTGTCTTTGAGGGCAGATGCCGAATTACGAGCCTTACTGCAGGCATTGCCTACCAAGGCGGACATTGCGGCAATGGTGGCTCGGATAGAGGAGAAACAACAAGCTGTCATCAAAGAGGTACGAGAGGAGATTCAGACTGTTTCTCAGCGAATGGAGGTGAGCGAGTCCTCCCTTTTTTCATTGGAAGGACGAGTGGCCGTCTTGGAAAACCAAGTTAAACAAAACCCAGCAACAGAGTTGACACTACAGCTACGAATGGAGGAATTAGAGGACAGAAGCCGACGAAATAATGTGCGTCTACGAGGGCTTCCCGAATCTATCAATACCGAGAACCTGGGAGATACTGTAAAAAGCATATTCCAGAAAATCCTTGGTGACCGATACCCCGACAGACTACAGTTCGACAGAATCCATCGAGCTCCAGGCCCCCGCTATGCAGACTCTGACCGATCGCGGGATGTGATATGTCGGATTCATCACTTTGCAGATAAAGAGTTAGTTCTGCGTGGAGCCTGGGATAAAGGTACAGTAGATTGGGAGGGGGTACCTATTAAAATCCTCCCAGACCTGTCCAAAGCTACTTTACAGAGGAGGGCTCTCCTTCGCCCAGTATTGGACAAAGCGAAACAGTTGGGTTTAACGTACCGGTGGGGTTTTCCCCTCTCGGTCACTTTTCGCAATGCCCAGGGCTCTTTTTCTCTACGCTCAATAAATGACTTACCAAATCTTTTTTCATTCATGGGTACTGATCCCTTTCAAGTCCCAGATTGGCTGATTTTTTTCAGGGGCCAGGGTCCCGGGAGAAACAGAGACATTGCAACATCAGGAAGGAGACCCCAGTCAAGACAGGAATTGGATGAGACACAAGCAGGGTCCCCTAAGGAGACTCGAGTAACTGGCTTGATATGAATAACTGATCGAGGGGTCCCTTTTTTTTTTTTGCAGGGAGGGGGGGAGGAATGTAATGGGAGAGACCGGCTAAATACTTTTTCCTTTTTTTTTTTTTAGCTGTGTAATATGGAGTAGGCTGGATAATGGGGGTCTTATAATAAGATGTTGAAGGAACCCCATAGGGCCTCGGGGGACCTTGACCGACTCACAGCAACGCTCAGCAAGTAATAGGTATGGTTTTTTTTTTTTTTTTTTTGTTTGGGTTTTTTGAATATTAATGAGATTCTACTATTAGAGTCCTCTTTTTTTTGTGTAATTTTTTTTTTTTTTTTTTACTGCACAAGAAATAGAACTGGTATATAATCACCATATATGTATATACACTTGGGATGCTGGACGTTGCTGCGGGGGTTGGTCGGGGCAAACATGAGGCCGGGGGGAATAGCCTCTCTTTGGTGGGGTTTTTTTTTTTTTTTTTTGCTTGAGGTAAATGTCACCGAACGAGATAGGAATGTGTGACCTATCTGCATAAGTTAAGAGTTTTTATTTTTACGAGATGGGATAGATGGTAACAGTTACCTCTAAATAAGATATGTGTCTTGAGAGATTAAGTTGACAATACAGCATGTATGTTGATGTTACATATTGGGGTTTTATACTTTCCCTTTGCTCTCCCTTCCTTCCCTCTCCCCTTGGGGAATATTTACCAGCCCATTAGGTGATTGCCTAACTATATTTGGGTTTTTTTTTTTTCTTTTTTTTTTTTTTTGGGGCGACTGGGGGGATTCGGGGGTGGGTTAAGCACCCCTTCTCTCTCCTCTCTGGGGGAGAGGAGTGGTATGGAAATGGAGGAGCTAAAGAGTACCTATATGGGTCTTGGGGGACGGAGGATTGGCAACGACACCCAGCATAGTTGTGGTAACTCACTGGGGCGTTTGTATCACATTAATAGAATAAGTATATTATTTTTTTCTTTTTTTGGAGTCACAAGTAATTATGAGGTCCAATAAGTAATTCCTCTCCCCCCCCCCCCCTTTTGTTTTTTTCACTATTAGGGTAGATGGGTAGGAATTTTACAATATATAATTTCCTTTTTTTTTTTTTTTTTTTTTTTGGTGCTGGTTGTCGTTGCGCAAATGGACCGGGCCTGGGCGCCTATGAGACCCAAGTAGAGTGGGGTGTTTTTTTTTAGGAAAGACGGGTAGTGTATTTCTATAGGACATAATTGTATAGGTCACCAGGTATAGATATATATTTGATATTCAATAGATGTAAACAATATACCTATATCTGTACTCTGATGAAGTTTTCAAATAATGTTAAGTTGATCAAGGCACTGAAATAATAACGGTTTATGCTGGGGTCCCGTTTTTTTTTTTTTTTTTTGAGACGCTTAATGGGTTAATAAATGAGAGAGATAACGAGACCCCTCATAGTTTTCCTCCCTTCTTTTTCTGTTTTCTGCTTTTTCATCCACCCCCTTCCCCCTACCCTTAAACTCGGAGTAAGGGATAACCCGCTGTGGAACGACTGGAACCGTACCTCCTCTGGGAGCCTGCTGGCAATATTTTTATTGCTAGCAAAAAAGATAGTCTATATCTATAACTATCTTTAGTTGTGGACTTTAGAGGTTTTAATAGACACCCAGGAGTCAGTATATATATATATATATATATATATATATATATATATATCATTCTTGCTATTCCACAGGTTTCAGGCAGAAGTAAATCCTGCAAGGGAGAGAGGAATCTAGAGAGTGGATTGCTGCGGGGGAAATAGAGGATATCCCCCTCAAATGACTGATGAGTAGGAGAGAGGAAGGGTGCTCCTTCCCCTCCCCCCCCCTTTTTTTTTTTTTTTTTATATATTGGGTTTTATTTTTAACCCCTTTTTAATCCCTGATTGTGGGCTGGTAAAGATTAGAATCCGTGCCAGGGTGGCGGGTGGGGGTCCGGGAGAATGGTGTCCTTTTTGGATTTCAGTTTTCCTTTTACTTTTCCGCAATGGCTTGGAACACTCTCCCATTTAGGTCAGTACACTGAGGGGTGACTGTTTGTCACATAGTGTACTTGGAATTTTCCTTGTTAGTGAAGAGTGTATTGTGTGGAGGGGACAGAGTGGTCAGACCATCTCTGAGTCCCCATTGTGTCTTGGAAGGGGGTTCTTCATCCCTTCTCTTGTTCCCTCCGGGTTTTTTTTTTTTTTTTTCTCCTCCTTTTTTTTTTTTTGATTTGTTTTTTGGTTGTTCTGATTTGTTGCACGTCTCGAAGATGGAGGACCTCACTATCTTCTCTCTGAATGCTAGGGGGCTCAACGTACCGGAGAAAAGAAGAATGTTGCTTAACGATCTTAAACGTTCCAGAGCGGATGTCGCCTTTATCCAGGAGACCCACTTTAGGGGCGACAGAGCTCCCAGGCTTATGAATAAGGACTATAATACAGCTTATCATTCTACGAATAAGGTCGCCAAATCCAGAGGAGTGACAATTTTGCTGTCCTCCAAACTTCCGTGGAAACTGAATGACATTCTGTCCAATTCAGAGGGAAGATACTTGTTTATTAAAGGGAAAGTTGGCGATATACAGTTTACATTTGCAACACTGTACGCACCCAATGACCGCCAAGAAGTTTTTCTTGGGCGAGTGACTAAATCGCTCTTGGAATTCATGGAGGGACAGCTTATTGTGGGAGGGGATTTCAACGTACCGATCCTGGCTTCTCTCGATACCTCTACGGGAAGATCAGCTATCTCGCCGTCGGCCGGTAAACGTATTACGCAGACGCTCCACAACGCTCAATGGATAGACGTGTGGCGCCTGTTACATCCCTCTGAGAGGGATTACACATTCTATTCAACACCCCATAAGTGTTATTCACGGATTGACTATTTTTTAATCCCGCATAGACAACTTCACGCGATTAAAACATCAACAATAGGGGATATAACATGGTCAGACCATGCGCCAGTGTTGCTTACCTACTCTCTGTCAGACTCTACTATCTCTCGCCAATGTTTCTGGAGGTTGAACGAGAGTCTCCTACAGATCCCTGAAGTTCTGGCAGATATTTCGTCTACGTTACAGGAGTACTTTCAGATAAATGATGTGGAGGAATCTGATATAGGGAATGTATGGGAGGCCCATAAAGCCGTCTTGAGAGGGTCCTTTATTAAACATGGATCTAGACTTAAAAAGGATCGGGAAAAACAATTGACGCAACTTCTAGATAAGCTCCGCCGTCTTGAAGCTCAACATAAACATGCCACGTCTCCGGCTCTGGAGATTGATCTTGTACGAATACGACAACAAATAGCCGATCTCCTTCTGTTTAGAGCTAAGGCGGCCATGCAAAGGAGCCGAGGTCGAGGGTATGAATATGGAGATAAATGTGGGAAGTTACTTTCACATTCTGTGAAGGATTTAAACCTTTCTACTTATGTCCCCAGCATTGTTTCAATGCAAGGCCAGAAGTTGACCCCTCCTAAACAGATTGTGGAAGAATTTGGCCGATTTTATTCTACACTGTATTCATTGACAGATGCCAGAACCTCTACCTCGACAATAGAAGACTACCTGGTAAAATCTGGCCTCCCTACACTCCCTATTGAGATTAGAGAACAGTTAGACGAGCCAATCTCCTTAGCGGAAGTTCAACAGACCATAGGTGCTATGAAGCTGCGGAAGGCCCCTGGCCCAGATGGTTATACCCTTCAATATTATCAGGTTTTTTCTGCTATTCTGGGCCCGTACCTGGTCAGACTCTATAATTCTGCAAGGGAGGGTTCCAAGCTACTTAGGGACACCCTGGCAGCACATATTACGGTTATTTTGAAAGAAGGAAAGGACCCTACATCTTGTGGGAGCTATAGACCTATTTCTTTACTTAATATTGATTTGAAAATTTTTACCAAAATACTGGCCAATCGATTAGCCTCACATCTTCTTGACCTTGTGCATCTTGATCAAGTGGGTTTTGTCCCTGGTCGAGAGGCTAGGGACAATACCACTAAAGTATTAAACTTGATACACGCGGCTAATGCCTCCCGAACTCCGAGTGTTTTCATTAATACAGACGCAGAAAAAGCCTTTGATAGGGTGAATTGGCGTTTTATGTTTACGGTCCTTAAATATATAGGTCTAGGAGGTAATATGATGCAGTGGATCACGAGTGTATATACAAATCCCACTGCACAGGTCAAGGTGAATGGTCTCTTATCTGAGCCTTTTCCTATCAATAACGGCACGAGGCAAGGTTGTCCCTTATCTCCCCTTTTATTTGTTCTCTCATTGGAACCCTTCCTTTGCACTATACGCCAGAACCCGGATGTTCAGGGATTGAAAGTTGGCGGAAACCAATATAAGATATCCGCGTACGCGGATGACCTTATGTTTTCTGTGACAAACCCGAACGTCTCTTTGCCTAATCTACTATGTGAGCTGACCAGGTACGGAACCCTTTCAAATTTCAAGATTAATTTTAGCAAATCAGAGGCGATGGGAGTAGGGATTAAATTGTCCTTTCTACGTACCTTACAAAAGAATTTTAGCTTTCGATGGACAGACTCGGCCCTACGTTATCTTGGTACCTTTATTCCACCATGTTTATCTAAGGTCTATGAACTGAACTTCCCTCCTTTGATTACGCAGACTCGCACCCTCTTGGACAAGTGGCAGATGGGTCTGCATTCGTGGTTCGGTAGATGCAACCTGATAAAGATGAGTATATTACCTAAACATATCTACTTGATCAGAGCTCTTCCGGTGCGGTTACCTGCCCGATATGCCCACTTGATCCACTCTCTCTTTGTCAAGTTTATCTGGGCGCAGAAAAGACCACGTCTATCACGAACACATTTGACCTTACCAAAAGCTTGCGGCGGGTTAGCCCTTCCGGACATACAGAAGTATATCCAGGCAGCCCACCTGAGTAGGGTGGTGGACTGGTGCCGACATCAAGCATCTAAATTATGGGTCACCATAGAACAGGCACAGGCGAATATTCCGCTTCAGGGAGCTCTCTGGTGCTACCCAGATTTACCATCACAAATGCGTCTTCACCCTCTTGTGGGTACCACGGTGCGAATAGGCCATCAAGCTATGATGCGGAATTTTTTATCTTCTTCGTGTTCTCCACTACTCCCTGTGATCGGGAACCCAAGGTTTTTGCCGGGCCTCTCGTCACCAGATTTGGTGAGGATGGGTATATCCGGATATGCTCGAGCCTTCCAGTTTTTGATATCGGACAGTTGGCCGACATTGGAGACACTGATGGCAGCGGAAGGTCACTTTCAACTTACTTTCTGGTCTGCTTTACAGCTGCACCATTTTCTACATACACTACCAAAACCTATTGATTTTGCACGTAGTCTGACCAAATTTGAAGAATACTGCCTGAAAGAAGGGGTACTACAACATACGCTTTCTTTATTGTACAGTTTACTAATAACCCCGTTGGATAGACTCTCTTTACGGTGTTTAATTAAATGGGCAGCTGACCTGAACCGCACTTTCACACCAAAGCAAATACAGAATATCATTTTTTTGTCCTTTAAAACATCTATCTGTACCAAAACTCAAGAGACCAATTTCAAGATATTAACCAGGTGGTATTATACACCTCATAAACTTCATAGATTTTCCCCGAACGTATCGGCAAACTGTTGGCGCTGCGGAGGGGTGGACGCAACAATATTTCATATTTTTTGGTCTTGCCCGAAACTTTCAAAATATTGGTCTGAGGTTAGAGCCATCGTGCAAAAATTTACGGATTTCCCTATTCAGGAAGATCCAGCCTTTTTCCTGTTTCATTTGTCAGATATTCCTAGACAACGTTACGAGAAATCGGTAGTGTGTCACTTAATTAACGCAGCAAGGGCATGTATTCCTGCGTTGTGGAAAAGGTCAAGCCCTCCTACAGTAAAAGACTGGCTACGGAGGGTAGAGATTATTAATAAAATGGAAGATCTGGTGCTGACATCACATGGTAAGCGGGAGTTGTATCATGAAACCTGGGAGCTCTGGAACAATTTTGTTTTGTCTGATGAGGGTGCGGCCCTGTTGCAGTAGTGAGTGGAGATGGTGGATGGTCCCCCAGACAAGAGACAAATTTTTTTTTTTTTTTTTTTTTTTTAACCAATCCTGTGTCACGTATTAAGAAAGGGTATTAATCCATGGATACGTTTGTGAGTTATGAGAAGAAGCATAGATGATATATATTTACTGTTTACGTTTACCAGGCGAGGTACGATGTTTTGATTGTGAATGTACTCATTATTTTTTTTTTTTTTTCTTTTCCGTTGTATGTTCTTTTATGTAATTGTTGATTTGTTTTAAAATAAAAAATTATATTTGAAAAAAAAAAAACATTTCAGCTATCCCGGACTAGTAGTAGACCAATCGGTGATCAGTAGGAGTGGTGTGGCATCTCCAGGGCAACCATCATCAGAACGCATCCGCCCGGTCACCAACAACATCCGGGGCGAGCGCTCCGGATGTAGTTCAGATCGCCCACGGCGGAAGCGGTTCCGCCGGATATGACGTAGCGACCTCGGGACTAAGCATTGTTTACCTCTGACATCACTTCCGGTATCGTGTATACCGGAAGTGGAGCTATTTGGCGGCAAAAGAAGCGCACGAAACCCCTCCTAAGGGGAGGGGCTTCTTATTACACAGGGAAATCAGTCCTAGTCATCCTATTATAAATATGGGAGCAATTTTGCAGCATGCCTGGTCCTCTGTTGAAGTCTACACGGACGAAACGCGTCAGCACACAGGCATGCTGTCTCCCTGGTAACCATTAGAGTTCTTGGCTGGCATCTGGATCCCACCTAAAGGAGGCTTGGATACCTTCAATCAAAAGTGGTGAGCTGGCCATAAACCAATGGGTTACTACTATTTTGCTTGACAAAATCTGTTTACATGTAAGCATATTGGATTTGGGGTTTTGTAACTTGGAGGGTTGTACAATAAACGTCGAAACAATATTACACTATTGCGCCCCCATCTTTATTTCCATGACACATCCTAATCCGTGATTGGAGTACGTATCTGGAGGTTATCCGGGATTGACGGTGTGATTCAAGGAAGTAAAGGGTCCAAGCAACCAATGCTTACAGGCGCAATTTTCATGATATTTCCGGTGAGTGCCCACTACTAGAGGGGTCACGTCTGGTGTGGTGAAGGCTGTAACCTGACTATGGACAACTGTACACCGGGGAATATAATTATCATATGAACTGTCGGATAACTTTATGAATATTTCATTGAAACCACAGGCAGTCATTTGCATTGGAGGACTATATGATCTATGATATATATTTGATATATTGAGCGCTGCTTGATGCAATTTAGTGCTGGTTTATACTCATTATAGGAAGATTACACAGGCATTCCCTGAAATTCCCTCGAAGTGGCCTGGCAAAGTCGTGTTGACTTTCAGGTTGCAGCAGTGTGGACCACCTCTCAAAGTAGGAGACATCAGCACAAGGGACATATCGACTAAATATGTCCCTTGTGCAGATTTTTCTGGGTTTGATTTTGGCTGCCCTTAGGCTTTAAATGTATTTTTCATTGAAAAGAATACCTAGCAATCCTGCCACGAAAGATCTTTGTTCAGGCACTTTCTGTTATGAGGTATGTTTCCCAATTATGTTTTTATGTCACTCTCTTGTGATTTTTTTTTTTGGTGTTGACTACAAATTGGCATGTTAATGCATTGCGCAGGCATGGTCTGCTGCTGGCACTGAGCAGTGATATGCAGCTGACAAACTGTTAGGGTCCTTTCACACGAGCGCTCCGATCAGATCCGCCTGTCAGTTTTTTAGGTGGATCTGATCGGATCCTCCATGCATTCCTATGGGGCAGCGGATGTCAGCGGTGACATGTCCGCTGACACCCGCTGCCATCTGCATCCGATCCTGTCCGTGAAATCCGGACGGATGGAAACCCTATTTTCCATCCGTCCAGGGATCGGATCGGATGAGAGCGGACAGGCGGTCCGCTCTCATCCGATTCCCCCATAGAGATGCATGGGGCTCTGACACCTCCCTCTCCGCACACAGAGCGGAGAGGGAGCTGTCACCTTCCTGCTCATTGGGGATCTGTGTTTACGATCCCCTGCTGAGCAGCACGGATCCGCCTACGGAGGCGGACCGTGTGAAATTACCCTTAGTGCATTTAGACAGGAAGGGCTGGGAATAAATCAGCAGCATAGACATGCAAAAAAAGAATAAAAACAAGCATCATATTTAAAAAAAAAAAAAAAAACATGGCAATTGTTTGATTATTTTTACAGGTACTTGTACAGTACTGTCAATTTATGCAGCACTTTACATATATATGTATATTGTACAGTTACATCAGTTGGTTTATTTTGCTTTTTTTCTGAGGCTTCCAACCTCAGGGAATGGGTAACTTCTTTGCCACCCGAACCCATTCTCTCAAAGAGGTTTTCGGTCCTTGGGTTTTTTTTTTTTTACAGCATCAGTCCTCTCAAGTCGTAGGGCCACCACCTGTTTTTCTGGTTTTGCTAAGCCTTTGGCTACATGGTTTTAGCTGGGTAGCATCCACTGATATCCAGTTAAGATTTAACATGTACCTTGTGAAAGAAGATTGCCACTCCCAAGATAGTCATTGTACCTTTTTACCAAACTTCAGTGAGTAATTTTGTTAAATAGTTCTGTATCCCAATACTGGTATATTTATCTTGTCCTCCTTTTTTCTGTCCTGTTATTAGGTGGAGTATCGTGCAGGATCAGGAGGTCAGCTTCTCCCTCAAGTTTACCTAAATGACCTAGACAGTGCTTTGATTCCCGTCATCCACAACAGGACATCAGACAGCAGCATATTGCCTTTGGTGATAGAACTCATTTTTTACCTAATAGAAAGCCTCAGTTAGCATAAACCTCTATACGTGGCTTGTGTTTTATGGCACAAATCGGTCGAATCAGCCATCTCAGACATATTTCCTTCACCAGCTTCTTAGTCAATTAGCCTCCCTATACAGGAGAGCAGAATTTTGATGTGGCGACTGTGCATTGCTATACATTTAATAGCAAACTTGCACCTTCAAGGCCAATCCATGCAGTTTGTGTTATCACATTCACGATCATTACAAGGTAAAATGTTGTATGCTTTGGACACCATTCTAGCCACAAATGAAGCAAAGACCAAATGTTTATATTAACATGTTCTGTTAAAAATCTGAGCTCAGTACAATATTAGCTAAAGGTTAGAATGAAATTTATTGTGCACCCTATTCACTGCCAGGCAGTGTAAACATATAAGCACACTTAAATATGTAATCCCCTGTTCATTAGCAATTTGTACATTGTACAGGTGTTTATATTCCTGTATTTTGCTTCCAGCGGAGTGACCACAATTTTGTGGTATTTGATCATTTAATCAATTAAGAAAAATCTGGCAGCATTTGGTTCAGGGGTTGATTTGCCAAACTCTAGTGCAGCTCTGCTTAAAAACCAATCGGCTTCCAGGTTTTTTTTTTTGTCAAAGATTAATTGAACATACTGAAGTTCGAAGCTGATTGGCTATCATGCACAGCTGGATCATATTTTGCACTCACCAATTTTAGTAAATCAACCATACTGATTTCTGTGTTGGATACACTGAACTCTGTAAATGGACAAACACGATTTTGTTTAAACATTTACCATTTAAAGCAAGCAGGATAAATCATCCTATAACTGATGTGCTAATTTGTCACAGTTGGTAACCAATAGGCACGTGCCTTCATCGTCAACAACATTAAAACCAAACCAAGCTTTCAATTTAAATTGTTTGAATACATTCTAGGTGCATCAAAGTGTGCATAGTCTTACAGTTTGTTTTCTTTAGAGCGTTTCCTCAGCCTGAGTAGAAAAGCATATCTCCTGCCAGCATGCTGTATAGAAGGACCTCTGCTCTCTGTACTTAAAGTGGTTGTAAATGTCACACAAGAAAGATGAACAAACCCTATCCCTCTAAATTGTGTACTCTCAATTAAGAGCACTAAAGCCCCATACACACTTAACGATCGGCCGTCTTTTGTCCAGGGCTGTCGCGTCTGTTGAAAACTGCAAAAGACTGCACACGAATTTTGTCGGCCAACAACAGCCGACTGCCGAAGTGATGTCATGTGATGGTTAACTTTCCGTGTGTTTTTTCTTTTCGGAGCATGCCCAGTCTTGCAAATCTGCTGATTGTCGGCCGAATTATGTACTGACTGGTGAACAATCGGCCGTTCTGGTGTTGGCCAACAAAAATTTTAATGTCTACACGACAGATTCTTTTCGGCCGAAAGTGCGCTGTCGGAAGCATCATACTAACAAGCCTACAATCGGCGGATCGGTCGTCGGCCGAATATTTACAGCCGACAATCGGTACGTGTGTACGGGGCTTTAGTGTCATTTTTGTCTGCTGTTTCGTTCCTCTGCTATCAGCATGAATCACTTCTGACAAGTTTTCCTGACTCCAGGAGAAAAAATGGTGACAGGGGAGGGAGCTCCAGCAGATTGACAGCCTTAGCTCTGTTTCTGTGTGCTATATTAAGGGGGTGTTTCCCTTCCCTCCAATCAGCTCTCAGAGCTCTCCTCACTAAACTCTGCACAATGTAACTTCACCTCCCTGCCCCTTTTTTTTTCTGACATCTAAGACGAGCCTTAGGCTCGGGTCACACTATTGCGATGCGGGAAGGCTGCGAATTCGCAGCCTGTTCCCGCATCGCACACGCACCCCCGGCAGTTCACACTGCCATATGCGATACGCTGGGGGTGTCAATGTAATCTTAACGACACCCCCAGTTTGATCGCATATCGCAGTGCGATCGTGCAGTTCGCACAGGATGGGATCGCACAAGTGTGAACCGCTGTGCGATCCGATCCTGATGCGGCTGCAAAAATGCCTCCTGTGCGTGTTTGCACCGGGTGCGATGCGAATTTAGCCATACAAACTGTATGGCTAAACTCGCACCGCACAGCTGATCGCATGTAATGTCGGAGCAGTGCGCTCCGACATTACATGCGAACCCGGCACTCGCATCAGTGTGAACCGGGTCTTACACATTCTGAACTTTGAACGGATGTAGAGAAGAGAAGACATTCCACAGATAAACGGGTACAACTTATGTTGGAAGATTTGTATTATCTCTGTGTATCACCTAATCCAGTCGCTTCACTGGGTAAATGTAAGGGTTTACAACCAATTTAGGTAGCAATCTCTCTGCAGAGGTCCAACATTCCCCCGTACAGAGTTGGGACTAAAGCTTTCCAGTCAGTAGGGAGCAGGATGCTGGCAAGGGAAAGGCTTTTCTACTCAGGCTGTGGTGGCTTTCTTAAAAAAAAATGTAAGACTTTAATCATCCTTGTTTTTATGCACCTGGGATGTGTTTAGATTATTTAAACAGAATGTTCAACTGGGCTGTAAAGTATTGTTAGGTGCTGGCATTAGTTTTTATTTTATTTTTACATAAACTATCTGGCTCCTGGGATTGTTCAGATGAGATATAACAAAATAGCCAACACCTCTATAGAAAATAATCTTGTTCATAGGGGAGCTCTAGAATTCTCACGTGCAGTAAAGGTTTCTGGGTTTGACGGTTTATTGAAACACTGGTGCAATTATCATTATATTCTATTTTGTTAATGCGTAACTTATTCTGTTTAGCTTTACTGGTGCCCTTGCAATCACACTGCTGGATCAGTTTCTCATAGTCAAATTGTGCTTTCAGTCTGACCAGGACTTCACAGAGGTGCTTTGAATGCTGCATTTTTTTAAATTATTAAACTGAATCCACCTAAGCTCAGAATTGCATTCTTTGCTTAGTAAAAAGAATGGATGGGGAAAGCTTTAGCCTGGATAGCAGCACCCTCTCCCCTATTCTGTTTTTTTTTTTTTTTTTTTTTCATTGTTCGAACTGATGTTGAAGCTCTCTGCTTTGTGTTCATTTAAAAGAATGCTTATCTGCAATAACATTTTTAAAATGTAATTTAAAGGGTTTCCATGCTAGGCAAAACATGAATCCCTGCATCTGACCTCTCCATTGTTGACATGGTAGCTTCACCCCCATACACATTACAAGTACTAATATACATGGTTTTCTTTGCTTGATGAACTAACACTACAATCATTTGGATATTGCAGAACTCACAAAGCGCCATGATATCTAAATGCCTGGTTTTACCTGCTGCTAAATTTTGGGCACATATGGCTTATTCCCACAGCATGTACATTTTGCTTGTAGATTAGACCTTCTCTTACTACATGGGGGGCTCATGCAAGTTAAGCACTTTAATTTGCTTTGTGGATTCCCCTTTAAAAGAAGTTTCTGATTCTAAATGGAAAACGTTTTTTTGTATTTGCTACGCGTAATGTTTGCAATCCCAAACTCCTAATTTAAATTGCAATTCATGTTTGAATAATTCCTGTTGTATGCATAAACCTTAATGTTGTTCTAGAATCTGCCGTATGTATTTTTTATTTCATGTTGTTTGTTCTGAAATGTGTCCCTTTAGCAAGAGAGGAAATAAAAAAGCCTCTTTGGAACCAAGGGGTTCATTTTAATAACTTTATATTCAAAAAAGCTATATTTAGATAAACTATTGCTATATGGATTAGATGCTAAATATACTTTGTATATTTATAATTATACAAGCAATAATTTAGAAATAGTACACCTATATTTTTCTACAATGTTAAATTCCATAATGTAATGTATCTAGTTTTGGTTTTCTCTTCAATATACATATATATATATACATTAATGTAAAATGAACATTTGTAATGCACTCTTTGTTAAAGCATCTGAAATGAATATCCGAATGTAGCATTTCTGTGTTTATATGTGTAATGTTCTCAGGCTATAAATACTGTGTTCAAATATAAACCAGATAAGTCGGTACTAAATATAGAAGTGAAGGAGAGCCAGTATGGCCAGGCATTTCATATCCCTGTAAGACTGTGATGTGTAAGTTGTTGTCTTCAATGCATCGACATTTTTAGAAGAAAGTGGTTAACTGTGGTATGTTGAAGAACAGTAGGCTTTATACATAAAGTGACTAAAAGAAAACTTTTCCTGAGAGAAATTTAAATGTCTATTTATTAAATATTCAGTGGATGAATGTCGCACACACTCATGCAGGGTGCACACATTTTGCCCATTTTTTCTAGAATGGAGTAATTCCTATGATCATCAGCTCCATCTAGTGGCCAAAACGTGCTATATTTTCTCATTGAAGTGTTTCAGAAAACGATACTACATTTTGGCCACTAGATGAAGCCGATCACAGAAATCATGGCCAAAATCCGTGCAGCTTGCATTCATATATGTGACATTCAGCCAAAGAATGTTTTAGAAATCGACCCCTAGTGTATGTAAATCAAACTATATATATATATATATATATATATATATATATATATATATATATATTTATTTTTTTGGATAGAGTTGGCAAGGGTTAGAACCCCTGTCAGATTTTTTACTGCTATGTTGAAAACGCCAGTTCACCAGATTCTGACTTAGCATTTTCACCATAGTCTTACATGGCACCATTATTGCTGAGTATACTGCACTATAGCATAACTATAGCATTTTTTTTTTCATTCTGAAGTGTAAATAAAAGGAGTCTCTTACTTTAGGTATTGATATGCTTTTGTTATTTAATGCAAAAATCTTTTGCTATACTTTGGGTCTACTTTGACTTTCACAGAGATTGCAGTATTGTTTGTCAGCCTTTTTTGCCCATTGCTTATTTTACAGAACACTGTATTCTGTGAGCAGTTTGCAGAATACGGAACACTCTGAATGGGCAAGGGGAGAAGAGAAACAGACAAAGGCTTGTGCAGCTTCTGTGTATGGGAGTCGCTCCTCTTATACTAGAAATGCTGGAAGTATAGAGATGGCTATACTAATCTATCCTCAGTGGAAGTTGAAATATTAAAAGAAAGCACAGCCATCCTTAAAGTGACATACGCCTCATAAGACCTAAAGAGGAGCTCTGGTCTCACCCTAAAAAATGAAGTATTTGTCGCTGCTGACTTTTAATATAAGGACAATCACCTGTCCTGGGATCCAGCAATGTCATCACCTGAGCCGAGTCGTCAATCTGCTTCAAGTCCAGCATTGGAATCTTGGGTAAGGGAAACCGGCAGTGAAGCTTACGGACTTTACAGCTGGTTTCCTGCTGTGCATGCATGAGCCACGCTATGCTTTGCTAATGGTCCGCAGTCTTCTGGGTCCTTTGATGTGTCCCAGAAGACTGCGGGGGGAAAGGAGGGTCCGAACCTCCACTCAGATCGCGCAGTGGTCTGACCGTAAGTAGGAGCGGGTACCTGGCAAAACCTGCTCCCCCCCTTCCCTAAAAAGTGGCAAATGTGGCGGGGGGATTCAAACAAGGTGAACTTTCCCTTTGGGTGAAATTCAGCTTAAACTTTTATTTACACTACAGATTTTTTAAAAATTGCCTGGAGTTATGCTTTAAGCTTTTTCATATCATTAAGTTCTGCAGGATGTATTATCCTTTTTTTACTGCTGTCGGCGTCCCTGCTATTGAGATGTACGCTCTCTATTTTTATACTGTAACCAAAAACAAATTTAACTTTAGATAAACTGTAAAGGCTACCTTTGCTGACTTCTCATTCTGCAAATGCCTGTTGCCTGGCTGTCATTCTGACCCTTTCATTTAAACACTGTATTACCAGCCGATTTATATACAGATAAGGATGTCTAACTTCACTTTTCTGATCTGTGTGTTTGTTCCAGGTGAGTGACTCAAAGTGTTGAAGTCAAATGTCCGTATGATAGCCAAGCAAGTTGCATTTTCAGAATGTCAGTCATCCTGTTATTTTCTCTTAGGAAAAGTTGATCTAAAATTACAACAGTTCAGCAGCCAATTAGATTCTTGCTTTTTTTCTCCTCTACTGTGCTACAGAAATAATGGGTGATCTGATCTGGCAATATATGCAATAAGGACAAGTGTTTCTTCAAAAGGTTTTATGCATGAGTCATACTAGTGTTTCCCAGACTTTTTAGGGTACCTTTAACTGTTAACTATTGTCTGTTCTCTTCGCAAAATCACAGGTGAAATAATCCAGGTGCTACTTTAAAAATAAGAAATATCACTATATACACATTGGTGCTCGGGAAATATGACTTGTTAGGAATATTAAATATTGAGAAACCCTTTTACCTAATGTACTAAAGCCTCATGTAGGCAGCAACTCCAAATACATTATTAGTTTTTTCACTGAAGGAACTGATCTCTAGTGATGTCTGTAGTTCTTAGTGAATGGGTAAACAGCATCTTTTAAAAAAGACATACACCAAAAATGCTTTTCTTTCCTGTGTGGACATAGGAAGGATGTGTGTATACAGTGATGGATACTGCGTATGAATGCACTCTTTGACTCTCCACCCTTTCCTTTACTATGAAGGCAAAATAAAACTTTTCACAATATGCTAAAGGCAAAAGTATAGTGTATTTTCACTGACTGCAAATTTTGAGTTGTTATTGCTGTGGTTATCCTAAAGTATGTGTATGGGCAAAACAAAATCTCTGCATTAGGGTCCATTCACGCTGGCGGTGCACCTGACAGACTCTGTTTTGCTCAGCGGGGATCGATCCGCCGATCCCTGCTGAGCAGGCAGATGACAGCTCTGTCTCCGATTACTTTGCAGAGACGGAGCTGTCAGAGTCCCGCTCTCCTCTATGGGAGATTGGATGAAAACGGACCACCTGTCCGTTTTCATCCGATCCTCCAGACGGATGGAAAATAGGGTTTCCATTTGTCTGAATTTCACGGACAGGATCGGATAGCAGCGGGTGTCAGCGGAGATGTCTCCGCTGACACCTGCTGGTCCATAGGGCTGCATGGAGCATCCAATCCGATCCACCTGAAAAACTGACAGGCTGACCTCATCGGAAAAGCCATGTGAATGGGGCCTTGTGCGCATTTCACCATGTTTTATCATTAAAAACGATATCTCTGCTATACGGCATTTTGATGCATCGTTGTCAGCAAAGGTTTTCCCCCCTTCCATGTCTTCGTAACCCAAGAGGAAGGTGCTCTGTAGTCCAGTACAGAGTTGACATTACTGCTTGGGATTTTACTGCTGTGTTGTCAGGTTAAACAGGAAGTTAGGAGCTCACTAGATTACTGGCAGGTCAACAGATATTGTGCTGTGCTTGTATTGCTTTTAAGAATGCAAATCCAGGGGAAATGTGCCAGTTTTACAGCTATAGACTACATTTCTTTTTTATTTTTGCCCAAGCGTACACTTAAAAGCCCTACTTTAATGACTTTTAGAAAAAAAGATTTCCTGCAATACTCTACCTATGTCTAGCTCTGTCTCCTGCAGAATAGCTGCTCTGCAGTCCGGTGCCAGTTCTTGTTAGTTGCATGACCTCGAGCATCGCTCAACCCATATCATTGTATCAAGGGTAGGCCTCCTGAGGTTGCTTCACCAAGCCACTCTGGGTTCACAGGTAGATGCTGCAGAAAACCATACTTGTATCAACAATCTCCACAGCGTTTAGGACCACCTACCGTCAAAGGAAGAAAAGGATGAAGAAGAAGCTTGTTGTCCCGAAGACCTCAGGGAAAAGAAAAAAGGTAAGTATACACATAAAAACAGGTAGGTGCCCAGCTTGAAGTTGGGCTTTAAGCCATTTTGTTACTTTTTGTTTTAACATTCTTGCCTTCTCAGTTTTTATGTTTATTGTATTAAATGCAATGATTTGTGGACCACACTGAATTAGCAGTAACTGCCTCCCTTTTTAACAACTGTTGCGATAAGACATTTGACTGACGGTGACTCCATTGTTTTCAGTGAGTTGACTGACTCATAGACTTGCATTGTCAAAAGAAGCAGTTATGCCTGGTACACACATTTAGAGAGATCACTGTACTAACTAAGCAATGTTAGTGCAGCGATCTCACCCTCTGTGCCTTTGTGCCCATCAGAACATACTAATCAGCCCTGATCGGATGCTGGTTTTCCAGCATGCCCCTTGACAAAAAGCGGTTTCTAGACCGACTTTTGTCAGGACAGTTGTACATATGGTCTGAATGTCTGCCTGGTTCCTGCTGAACCAGCCAATATTCGCACCTTGTGTATCCAGCCTAAAGCTCAAGGTTGTGTAATAAAAGCTGGAAGCACTCTGAATGTATAATGAGCAAATATGGCTACCCCGTGTACATATAAATACCTATCTATACATCAGAACAAAGGTTTTTTTTTCTTTTCTTTAATCATTAATTTACATTGATTACATCAAGCTGATCTCTTCTGTATATATCTTAAATACAGTTGGAAAGACCATTCGTTCCCTTTAAAAGGTGCGCCATTTTTTGATCTTTCTAAAAAAAATATTTTTCCGGCTACAGTATAGTCTGTTCTAGGCATGCTTAAATGAAATGTGAATCACAATGAACACAGTCATTCGATGAAGTACATTTAATATTCATAATAAAGCAAACTTTTAGTAATGCAAACTTTTGTGGAGGGAGCAGGGATATTGACGATAAGGAACACTTCAAATAAGCATTAAAAGAGGGTGCCAGGATTCCTTTGTTTTCATCCACCAACACTGGCAGAGAACAGACTTTTTGTGTACTTTTTTGTGCATTGCATTTTGAAATGACAGAACACAATTGGACCCTGACAATGGTTTATAGACTCCATTCTGCTGTGTATCAGGAATGTGTTGTGCTTGATCTCAGGATTTCCATAATTTGTACACCTTTTTGTCTGCATTTTGCTGTGTTGATAAATCCTGCTGGTGCAGAACTTTGTATATTGTGTGGTGTAATAATCGGAGAGAAGATAGCCTGCACGTCTCTAACTAATTTGCATTTTCCATTATCACATTGCTGTCTAAAATTGTCTTCTTTCTGAAAATGTTTTATGCAAAGCCTTTCTATTTTGGGACACAGGTGCATTATATTGAAAAAAAAAAATCAAATTTTCAGGCACTTATATTTTTTTTCTTACAGATTAAATGTAACTCCACCAATATTGTGTATATTGGGGGGTGTTTGCAGTGAGGTTTATTCAGATCATTCAATTGATGTGTGCTTTTGTGCTGAAATCTCCTGTACTGAGAATAATGCAGGGGATGTCATTGCTTGCCTCCTGCTATGAATATTAGTCTTTAGTACTTTAAGTTACAGAACTCAACATCTGCATACTGAAGTGCATACAGCCACTGGTTCAGCATGACAGCCAGAAGTAGGATTTTCTGCAAGTATAGGTTCTCACAATATAGCATATATCAGGTCAAATGGACAGCCGAGTCTGTAAGTTACTTGGCCCATTCAGGACAAAGTGTCAGCTTCCTTTGTTGTAGCACCCTCTGCCGATAGCTATTACTGCCTTTCTATTCTGCTAGAGTCCTTGGGTTATAATGTAGTACTTCCAGGTATGGGGGAGCATATGACATTCTCCTTTCTGTGATGCAGTGCTAGGTGCCTGTGGTGGCAATTTGCCCAGCTTGAGCACTGTGTTGTAAGGAAAAGGGTGTTCATTCTACATGTGTAAGCTTCAACAGACACAAAGACTGGCCTTTAAACGGGGCTGCAGCAGGTGAACAGGGTGGTGGGGAATGAGGGTTGGGATTGGGCAGGAGACTGTGAGGAGAACCTACCTTGACTGTCTGAAGTGATAAGTTTGGAGGTATGTTGGGTACAGTTGGCCAATGGCGGCCTGACTCAGTCACTGGCTTATTGCGTCTCCCAGTGGTGAGTGTCGCTCCACCATTAAGATTGATCTTTCCCTTCTTGCTGCTTTCTCAAATCGGAGAAGACAACCGGATTAGTGGAACTCCAGTGTTGTGGTATTAGCGGGTTGGTGCCCTTTAGGACACTAACGTATTAAATCTTGCTGTTTGCTTCATTTACATTCTTTAAGAAATTGTTGGGTCATTTGATCCCTCATCATATTAATTTCTTTGCAGAGTACAGTAAAAAAATGTATAAAGCGATAAAGAATCTGATTTGTAATCTCTCACTAGATAGGCATTCCAAATAATTTAGCCATCCCCTGCTATGAATCTTGTTGATTTCTGCCAGTTTTGCTTATGCGTGCTTTGACTTGTCATGCAGGTTTGCGCAATCATTAAGTCGTTCCTTCCATCTGCTTATCATACTGGGTTCCCTTCTTTTCAGATTGAGCAACTAGAGAGACTGAAAAGCACCATTAAAGAAAGGGGAATTCTGCAAACTATTGTGGGAAGGTGGCAGCTTACCAGAATCATTTGTGTTGGCTTTACATATATTGTTTATGGAAATGTTTAGTTTTTCAGCTTGTGTTTTTAAGTTATTTTAGCTTTCTGTAGTAGTAGTAGTAGAAGATATTTTTTCCACTTTAAAGTTTTATATAGCGCAGTGCCAAGGGTTCCACTATTTCTCACCCTGGCGGAGGGAGGCTCTGGAGCTTCTAGGTTAGGGATTCCTAACTAGGGTTCCCCCAGAGGTTGCTATAGGTTCCTTGAACAAAAAGCGATTTCTGCCAAATGAGTAACCAATGATCATTTTAGCTATTTGTAAGGGGGTAATCTTCCCAATGAGCACAAATGTAAGGCTTTCTCCTCTAGATTTGCTCCCTGGCATGACCCCACAAAGCCCTGTCACTGATCCTTGAGGCACCTTTTTTTTTTTCTGCTTCAGTATAATTTTAGGCAGGCAAAGAGTATAGGCCAGGACAATGGTAATACTGGATTCTAGTGCTGCCCTTTGTGTAACCCCCCCCCCCCCACTACATTTGGTGCATTAACATTTTTTAAAGGAAAGGATACCTATCTGCTCAGATCACCTAGGCAACTATAACTCCCGCCTTTGCCCACAGCCTTTTGGGACACGTTACAGGTCCCAGAAGGCTGTGGGACCATTCACAAAGTACAGTGGAGCTCGTGCATGCGCAGTGGGAAGCCAGATGTGAGGCCGCAAGGAGTCACAGCTGGCTTTGCACAGCAGACAGGCCAGCGCTGGGGACCTAAAGATCGGCAAAGAACTGGCCCGGGTGAGGACAGCACTGGATCCCTGGACTATCAAAAGTCAGCAGCTACAGTATTTTTTTCTCCTTTTTAAGTGACCCTTACTATGTTTTTGGTTCCTAGAGAATATTGTTGAAGGACACAAAATTGCTCCTAACACTGTATGTAGGAGACAGGGGATCTTTAGCTTTTTCTACCTGTTAGAGTCCTTATTGCAGATGGGAAACATGTCAAGATTTGTTTGGAATATTGCATCAAATGTATTTCAATGTAAATGGCAATTGTACGATTCTGTTTAATTTTTCTCAGGATAAATGTGATCTTTGATAGCTGATATGATCTTTACTCCATAAACTGAAGCAAATTTGAGCCTAGCAAAGTATGACTGCTTTGCTGCTAAATGTAAGGTGGGGCTGAGTGGAACTAAGCTCTAAGTGGAAATGGAAAATGATTATATAATTGTGGAGAACAGGTAAGTCTAAATGAACCACATCTATGTATCCAGTCAACATACTGTGCAAAATGCTGCATTACTGTATATTTGATGTGTGACCTCCTTATGTTTATCTCCTAAATTTGGGGAAGGGACTCTTATACTATATTGCAGACATTTACCTATAGTTGGTACTTCATTTGCATTTTAGCTGATTTGTATAGTGTAATTCATTGTACAATAAAGGAATTTGTATTTAATAAAGTTCATATCTCATTCAAGGCATTTGTATAATTTGTGATTATTCCTTTTTATATATTACGTATAAGTACAGTTGGCCTTTAAAGAAAATGAAACAAAATGGATATTTCAGTTTGCTGTGGCTGGTGGCAAGTTGCATTTCATGCTGGCTTCTTAGATTTCCCTGAAACAGTAAAATGCCCCAGGTAGTGCCAATGCCTGTTATTAGTTGTGTTAACCAAGTGTGCATGTGTGTTCATCGCATTAAGACACAATGGGGTTGATTTACTAAAACTGGTGCACTTAGAATCTGGCGTAGCTGTGCATGGTAGCCAATCAGCTTCTAACTTCAGCTTGTTCAATCAAGCTTTGAAAGCTGATTGGTTTCTATGCAGAAGTGAGAATGATTTTACACTCTCCAGCTTTAGTGAATAAACCCCACTGTATCAGGGTGGTCTCTTTATTTTAAATGTGCGGGCAGTGCATTTTCCCACACTAAAAAGTTTACCTGCACTCTAAAACGCATGTTCCCTATAGTGGGCTAGTGAGGTGCCATTCAAATAAAACAGAACTTCATTAAACACAGTGCAGTGACAAGCCTCTAATGATATGCAGAGATGAAACAATGAAACCAATCCCCCTACATAACTTGTACTTGTTTATCTGTATCCTTATTTCTCTAGCGCTCATCGACAGACGTAGTCCTCGGTGATACACCACCTTCGGGTTATGTTACCTCCGCAGGAGCAGGACTAGACAGGAAATTAAAAAGCTCTGGCCACACCCTAGGGGCAGTCCCAGAGGGTATATCCTCTCTCTCTCTGCCTCAGAAAATCAGTTATTTTCTGTCTAGTTAGGAGTAAGGACCTAGATACCTTGCTGGGATCTTAGGTCCTGGCAAGAATTTTTTTCTAAAAGGATTTTTGGACAGCTTTTTTTCTCCAGTGTTCCTGTGAGATCTTCAAGCAAGAAAGCTGAACTGGGCGACGGGCTGGATGTTGAGATCCGGTGGTCACCCCAGTTCAGCCTACGAGCGCGTGCAGGCCATAGCTCCGCACTGGGTCGGCCGCGACAAAGTCCCATTAAAAGGACTGAACCCGCGAGTTAAACGTCTCGCTGAAACGCCAAAGACCATGAGTCACGGCGTCCGTATCGGTCGACAGCCCTCCCGCCCCGGTGGAGAGGGGTACTGTCAGGAGTTGGTGCCCGCCTGGTTCCGGTATGGTGAGTAGTATGTTCCCCCTTTTTTCCCTGACGGGTTTTGTGGTGAACGCGGGCCCCTCTCTGTATGGTAAGAAAGAGTTCTTTCTATCCTATAACATGTCACAAATCCTCCTACTTTGAGTGTGATTTTATGTGTGCAAAAAGCCAGGAGGCTTGGTTTGGGAGCTAACAATCTATTGTATACATGTTTTAAAGATGTAATCTGTGGCATTCTGGGAATCTTATGGGTTAAGTATAAGCTACCTACCAGTCAGAAGCCATGGACATGTAGACTGCCTTCCAAGTCAGATCTCCAGCTAATAGCAGGCCTCCCGAACGGCCATGCGGTCCGCCAGGGCCGGTACCGCCAACCACGCCATATCCCCATGCAGAGAGAGTGTTGTGTGCCTGCAGCACACCGCTAGTCAGCACAGGCCGCCGCCATTTTTTTTTTGCTGGATCGCACGAGCCGCCATTTTGGCGTAGCCTCGTGTCTCCAGCATGGGGGCGGCCATGTTTGAGGTGATTCTACACCTCGTGGAGCTTGGGGGAGGCGCCGGAAGGCGTGCAGAGGGGCGGAGCCGCCTCCTTTCTTCCTGGGCAGCCAGCCAAAAGACTTCCTGTTTGTCTAAGACAGCGCTGTAAGCTGTTGCAGTTCAACTCTGAACATTAAGTGGTGAGCCTGGGGGTCTATCTCTCTCTCTCTCTCTCTCGATCGATAGGGATCCCTAGCAGGTAACACTAAGGGGCTTTTTGTGGCGCTGGGGGTCAAAAAAAAAAAAAAAAAAAAAAAAAAAAAAAAGTTTTTTCTTTACTTTGAATTATATCATCCAGGAAGTAACTGGAGTTATTATGGACCCTGCCACACATATTCCCCCACCTGTTTCCCTCGAGGTGGCCTCGGGACCCGCCGGTGCACAGAGTATAGAGTCATTTACAGCAATTTTGGAGTCTATGGTGGCTCGGGTGGAGGCGGCCTGTCAGGGACGGGGGTCAAGGAAGCGACCCCCGCCTACCCCTATACTATCTGACACCTCTGACTCTGATTCAGAGATGGTCACTGCAGTTGCAGGTTCCTCTGCAAGGGCTGTTATCCCAGGTAAAGCCCCCTCAGACAGTGAGGAGGACGCTTCTTCTCCTGCTATAATTCAGGAAGAAGCATTGGTGGACGCACTAGTTGTGGCAGTGCAAGAAACCTTAAAACTTGAGGCTTTACCGGCAGAGGCAACTGAAACAGAGAGGCCTTTTGGGACTAATAAGCCCATCAAGACGGCGAAGGCTTTTCCTGTACCTAAATGTTTTGGTAATCAGATTAAAGGAGAATGGGAGCATTCTAAACGTACCTTTACTATTTCCAAGCGTATTGCTAGACGCTATCCGTTTGAGGAATCCATCATTAAGAAATGGACGGTACCACCAGTCGTGGATCCGCCTATTTCCAGGCTGAATAAAGCCACGGTTATTCCAGTGGAGGACACTTCGTCCTTTAAGGATCCGGTGGATCGAAAGATAGAAGCGGAGTCCCGCACTATCTTTTCTCTGATAGGGTCAGCATTTAGACCAGTAATTGTTATTGGTCTAGTTTCCCAGACACTTACGGAATGGGCGAAAATGGTACGCCAAGATCTTAGGGGAAAAGATATTCCCCAGGAGACATCTGATTTGATAGAACAGATCATACAAGGGCTACGGTTTATCTGTGACGCAGCCTTGGACACTACTCCCTTGTTAGGGCATGCATCTAAGTTAGCAGTGATCCTCAGACGTGTGCTGTGGTTAAAATGCTGGTCAGCTGACCTAGGTTCCAAAAAGACTTTGACCAATCTCCCTTTCCAGGGGAATCGTCTATTTGGAGCCAACCTAGATGAAATCATTAAGGATGCCACCGGGGGCAAGAGTACTTTTTTGCCACAGGCTGCAAAAGCTAAGGGACCTCGCAACAAGCGAGGACCTTTCTTTACCGCCCATAAAGGGCGCCCGGCTGGTACTCCCGGGAAAGGCAAGACTCCTCCAGGAGGGTTCAAGAAGGGCTGGTCGGACAAGCAGAGGACCAACCCAGCCAAACCCGAATTAAAGGAGTACACAGCCTGAAGGTGCGCCCCCACCCGATTTCAGGGTGGGGGGACGTTTTCACCGGTATTCAGGACATTAGATCGAGCATCAACCACTATTACCGGTGCGATTCTTCCCTTCCAACATTTAAGTACAGGAAGCGGTAGTTACCGTTCCCTGTATAGATCTTTTCCTTTACCTTTTCCTAAGATTAGTCCCGATACCTCACAGGAATCGGATCTGATTGACCAGATAGGCCAAGTAGCCTCTAGTCGGGTGACTTCGGTCCCTGAGGTTCAACCAGAAAAGATCACCTTTCCTGATAACTATCAGGTATCTGATAAATGTGTGGGAACAGAAAACGACCAGACTTTCTCGGATGGTCGGGGCCAGATAGCTCTAGGGACGCCTGGTTCAGATCCAATCAGCGCCAGTGGTCCTAGAAATTCTAGGCTGGCCTCTTCAAGCCGGCCTGGCCGACTTGGACATGTTAGTCGCAGACGTTCCGTGGGAACTTCGTCTCAGGGAGTGTCTGTAGTCTCAAGGACCTATTTACCTTCGTGCTTTACAGTCGCTGGTTTTAATGGCCTGGCCATTGAGACCCAAGTACTGAAGGACAGAGGTTTGTCTACTTCAGTCATTCCTACCCTTATTAAAGCAAGGAAAGCGACTTCCAGCAAAGTCTATTATCACACATGGAAGACTTATATTGCGTGGTGCGAATCTTTAGGATTTCCTCCACGTACCTATTCGGTGTCTCGAATATTGGCCTTTTTGCAACAAGGGGTTGAGCAGAAGCTAGCCTTGAGCACCATCAAGGGTCAAGTTTCAGCATTAGCAATCTTCTTTCAGAAACCTTTAGCTACCAAATCCTTGGTGCAGAATTTCATCCAGGGGGTGCGGCACCTGGCTCCTCCAGTCCGCGCGCCCTTACCGCCCTGGGATCTTAATTTGGTTTTGTCGGTTCTACAGAAACCTCCCTTTGAAAACATCAGGGAGATTCCCTTGCTTACTTTATCCCAGAAGGTGGTCTTCTTGGTGGCTATTACTTCTGCTCGCAGGGTGTCAGAACTGGCTGCATTATCATGCCAGTCCCCATACCTAGTGATTCATAGGGATAAGGTAGTACTTCATCCTAAGCCATCCTTTCTGCCTAAGGTGGTTTCAGATTTTCATCTGAATGAAGATATTGTACTACCTTCCTTGTGTCCTCAGCCCAAGCATCATCGGGAACATGCGTTGCATTCCTTGGATGTGGTTCGGGCAATCAGGGTATACCTGAAAGCTACGGAATCATTCCGTGAGACGGATTCACTTTTTGTGATCACGGATGGCCCCAGAAAGGGTTTGCCTGCATCTGCCGCGACCATTGCCAAATGGATTAGACAAACGGTGGTACAGGCTTATTCTATTAAGGGTCAGAGTCCTCCGTTCCCTGTTAGGGCGCACTCCACTCGAGCGCTCAGTACTTCCTGGGCCTTTCGCCATCAGGCGTCAGTGGTCCAGGTATGTAAGGCGGCCACTTGGTCGTCGGTACATACCTTTACTAAATTCTATAAAATTGATGTGACGGCATCGGCGGATGCCTCATTTGGTCGCAAGGTTTTGCAGGCCGCAATTTGAGGAGACCGGTGGTCTACCTCGAGGGTTTTTTTCTGTTTGAAAATTTTTTTTGTTGAGTCTCCTCATTAAGGATGAGCATTGTAAACTTCTAGTTGGCACCGGTTGGGCCTTCTAGATTGGGATTTGATTTCCATTTTCCCACCCCTCAGTTGTGATACTGCTCTGGGACGTCCCGAAGGTGGTGTATCACCGAGGACTACGTCTGTCGATGAGCGCTAGAGAAAAATGGATTTTTGTAAAATCTTACCGTAAAATCCTTTTCTCTTAGCTCATCGACAGACGTAGTCCCCGCCCCTCTGTTTTGGAGTTGGGTTGGGTTAAAATCTCTAAAGACTGCTTTTTCACATAACTGATTTGCTGAGGCAGAGAGAGAGAGGATATACCCTCTGGGACTGCCCCTAGGGTGTGGCCAGAGCTTTTTAATTTCCTGTCTAGTCCTGCTCCTGCGGAGGTAACATAACCCGAAGGTGGTGTATCACCGAGGACTACGTCTGTCGATGAGCTAAGAGAAAAGGATTTTACGGTAAGATTTTACAAAAATCCATTTTTTCTCAACAGCCATTTAAGGTGCAGAATGTACGCAGCTTTTCTGAGCTTCCAGAGGCAGGGGGTGGAGATCTGACATCACACACTGCACAGCTAAATGTAATCTGAGACCTAAGTGGAGGGAGTGGACACACACCCTCTACACAATCTCATGGGGAAGCATGCAAAGCTGAAGCTGTCAATCACAGGCTGTGTGCTGGAGACCCCCTACCTGTCCCCCACTTGATGTCATCACAACCTGTCAGAAATGACTTATGCTGATGGAGGAATTAGGCAGCAGACAGAAA
The DNA here is from genome assembly GCF_965119305.1 of Pelophylax lessonae. Taxonomy (NCBI): domain Eukaryota; kingdom Metazoa; phylum Chordata; class Amphibia; order Anura; family Ranidae; genus Pelophylax; species Pelophylax lessonae. Next base: position 141,472,903 of record NC_138768.1, read on the forward strand.
TGATACTTGGATTGAGGCAAGCGCACACTGTAGAAGGAAATGCTTTGCTCATTTTTCATGCCAGAGATTTACAAGCACTTTAAGTTCCATGCGTTATTGTGCAATGTGGCAAATAGTTGCAGAGCTGTCACAGCCAAATGGGATTCACTTTCTGAAACTTTTTACAGGTAGGAATGGGCAGCTTTTTCTTTTTTACAGAAAGTTTCTTAAAAGTAAGTCTGAATTGGGAGAAAACTATATTGGTTTCCATTGCTGACCATCTTCTGAAAAAGCTAGTCACCTGGCTGTGTCTGGCTTTAATGCTTTGAGTCACTGGCCTGCAAACAAGCAGCAGATGGGGTCACAGTGGATTCATAACTCATGATTTTCATACTTGTGAATAATGTAAAAATATACTTAAAGGAATTGTAAAGGCAGAAGGTTTTTTATCTTAATGCATTCTATACATTAAGATAAAAAACCTTCTGTGTGCAGCAGCCCCCCTGAGCCCATCTATATCCAGCGATGTCCACAAGTCCCTCCGCCGTCCGGGGGACTCTCCCTCCTGATTGGCTGAGACACAGCCGTGGTGCCATTGGTTCTTGCGGCTGTCAATCATAGTCAGTTAACCAATCAGGAGAGAGCCGAACTGCAACAAGCTGCTTGCTGTGGGAGCACTCAACAGGAGGAAGGGGCCCTGAGCATCGAAGAGGGACCCGAGAAGAGGAGGATCCAGGCTGCTCTGTGCAAAACGAACAGCACAGAGGAGGGAAGTATAACATGATTGTTTAACAAAAAAAAGTGGGACTTTAAAATCACTTGAAGCCACTGAATCCACAAGGAAACCAGGCAACTAGATGTTTTAGGAGGGGACTGCAATGGCAGCCTCCATGTTCCCCTTATACAGATTCCCGGGAAGTCACATACTACGTGTTAAATCTCTTTAAAGTGTCTTATAGTCAAAGGCACAACCCAGTGCAAGTGTTGGGGGTTGCAAAGTTCTATAAGAACATGTAAAGTTGTGATTTAACTGTGCAGTGCCAAGACTAAATTATCGGGTTTAGGTTGAGATGACACTTAAAGAGAACATGTCGTCATTTTTCATACCTATTGTTTACAGTGTAGCAATGTTTTCTTCTCTGCAGCATTTTATTTACAGTGAAGCCAACAATTACAAAGTCAGACTTCTTTACTTATACACCACAAGATTCTATAGCCCCCTGCTGGCCACAGGATGTCACGGATGCATTTACATGTCAAATTCTGATAAGCGGGCAGGAGCAGGTACACGGGTTTGCATGCACAGAGTCTGTGTTCAGATCTGTGGAGGTGCTGCTACACGCATGTTACATTTTGACATGAAATGGTGTCTGTGCACCCACTGCATCTGCATTTGCACTTGCACTTTGACCACCCCACAATTAGTATCAAGTGGGCAAAATGGGGGAACTTCTTCAACAAGGATAATGTCTCCCCATCATTGGCAACTTGGCCTTTCATCCTGGGCTAGAAGATCCGCTATTCAAGGATCTATTCAAATGTAAGAAGATCCGAGCCTGCTCCTTTCAGCACATCAATAGCCTGCTCTGGGACAGTTAACCTCAGATCAATGCCTTTCACATCTCAGGTTAGGGTGGCTTAAGTGATTATCCCACGTTCTTTGTTCCCTTTCCCTGGCATCTTCATTCTCTAGACCTCTCACTCAATTTGAAATAGAATGTGAACTCCAGTCCCCACTTAAATATACAGTCTCGGTTATGTATAACATACATCTTGCAAAATGGGAATCTGACTTTCAACTCGAGCTGTCCCCAGAACGGGACAGGATCACATATATTCACTCATAAAGCATCTATTTCCATGAAATATCAAGAATCTGGCTTTAAAATTATATCCCGTAGGTACAAAATGCCCCCTTGCATGTTGTTGTTATAATTATTGTTAATAAGCAGGATTTGAAGTGCTAACAGATTGTGCAGCGCTTTACAATATAAAGGGAGACAATAGCGACTCTGACAATGTCCTATTGGATGAAACGCGTTAGGAGGTTCCCTGGAGACACAAGCACGCTATGAGCCGTGACATTTGACTTATTGATGCTTGTTTTTTATCAACTTTTTGTAAGTACAATTGTAATAAATTTTTTAATGCTTATTACAGGCTTCACTATGCATTGCTTCATTTTATTATGGTGACACTGCACCTATGAATGGGTGAGGGAACATAGTAGTCCCAAGTATTGGATATTCCCATTGGAGTCCTGTGTGGTGAAGGAAGATTATGGCATACCTTTCCAGCCTTGGTGGTATTAGTGTGGAGCTGTCTACCTGTTGATGGGAGTTGGCGTTATACAGATTCCTATTCATACATGTTTTATCCAAGTTCTGTTAAGAAGATTGGATTGTCATTGTGGTGTGCTGTCAACTCACACTGAAGCTGGGGCAGGGTTCCATCTTCATTCTTTTTATCATTTAATATGGACTGCAGTTAACACCTTTTAGCAGTGCATACAGACTCTTATGTATTTTTATTTTAAAATCAAATTTATGCTGGCTGCTTTTATTTTATTTTGTTCTGAATGTATGCTTTATTTTTGCTTTGATACATGTGATTATATTACTAGTTAGCGCAGATACCCCCCACAATTTAATACAGCAACAATAAAATTCAATACAAGAGGGTTAGGATGGCACATTTTAGACAATGATTTATTATTGTTATTTTTAAATTTATTCATCATTTGTTTATACTAATTAATTTCACATAAATTCACACCATACTACATATATTTATTCAATTTTCGTGTCGTCCATGCTGTCATCGAATCAATACATGTATGCTTTACAAACTTTTTTTACCCCTTTTTTTATTTTTTTCATTCAAGTTTTTTGTCACTAGAAATGAAGTGTTACACTTTAAACTTTGTAGTCTTTAGTTACATTGGCATGTACATATTCCTATATGACATGTTTTTACAAGTATGTTCTTTGTAGCTAATTTACTGTTTCCTCTTATGAGGTTTTGTGATTATTTGTCTTCAACACAAGACAAAAGGTTTTGTCGGCTCGCCCTTGTGCAATTTTTGAATAATTGGTTCAAGATGTGTTTGATTACACCACCTTAACATCACCTGTCTGTTCATCTACAAGGGCTAGCTGACTACCATTGTCTTGTTGTGTGGTTATGAGTAAGCGATCATTCGTATCGTGAAACGCGTCAACCTGACATGTCTGTCATGCACTGTCTGTAAAAATTTATCTATGAGGAATAAAGGATACCATTGATTTCAAATTTTGCCTCGAGTGCGGTCCTACTTCTTGGATGTTTTTACTATTATGGATGACGGATCTGACCTGCACCAGGCTCATCACTACACTTTGAGCTGCTTTCCTTTGTTTGACCCTGCTCCTGCGAGCCTAGAATCTAATAGAAGCTGGTGAGACAAAAGTAGTAACTGTGAGGGATGTTTGAAGAGGGAAGTAGAAAATTTGGTTGTTAGATGAAAGCAGGATAGGCCTCCCTGAAGAGATGAGTTTTCAGGGATTACCTAAAAGTGGACAGAGTCGGAGATAGCCAGGCAGGCAGATTGGGGTAGTGAGTTTCAGAGGATGGGCGAGGCTCTGGAAAAGTCCTGGAGACTAGCATGGGAGGAGGAGACTAGGGAACCAGAGAGCAGGCGGTCTTGGGAGGAGTGGAGAGGTTGGCTTGGGTGATATTTGGAGATAAGATTGGTGATGTAGCTCATGGTAGAGTTGTGAATGGCTTTGTATGTTATTGTTAGTTTTGAATTGTATTAGTTGGGTAATGGGAAGCCAGTGGAGGGATTGGCAGAGAGGGGTTGGGGACACTGAACGGGTTGGTAGGGTGGATCAGTCTGGCAGCGGCATTCATGATAGACTGAAGAGGGGATAGTTTGCGGAGAGATAGGCCAATGAGGAGGGAGCTACAATGTTCCCTGCAACTTCAGACAAACGTTGGAAATATGATTCCACCATGTGATATTTCCTACACATATTTTGGACCTGTCCCTCTCCAACCTTTTTAGTCAAAGGTTAGGTCCATTTCGCAGAGATGTACAGGTTACCCTATTCCGAATGATACGCCTTTTTCTTACTACACCACAACACTATCATTAAACAGACGTAAAGGATCTGTACACCCACACCTGATCAATGCAGCTAGAAGTTGCATCCCGAGATGCTGGAAATAACAGTGCACTCCTCTGATAGCCATGTAGATAACCACAGTGAATTAAATTGAATGTATGGAAAATCTACTGGCTGCAGACAGACTCCCATGATGGATATCGGAAAACATGGTTTTACTGGGATGAGTTTACCATCCCCTTTTGAGTACAAACCCCTGTTACAGACTGCTGATGATTCAGACATGACAATCTTTCCTTAGCAGAGATAGGACAAGAGTTTCCCCAATCCCAACCCCCTTCACTTCCTCTCCCCCTTTCTTTCTTTTCCTGTTTCTTACCACTCCATATATTTATGATATAAAAATTAGTACATACAGGGAGGTTTACACATACTGCTGTGCACTTTATTCTAATACTTGTATTCACACAGGCCACAATTATACATATGCAAGGTCATCATACATACAAATGTCCTGATATGTTTTTGACAGATTGATGTTAGACATCATGATGTACCTTCGTGCAGGTCATGTGTTTAACTGTTTGATTTCTTAACCTTTTATTGTGTCCTGTGGATATGCTCTACTGTCAGATAATCTCTATAAATGGAGTGACAAAAAAAAAAAGCAGTACTGTGTCACGTTTACATGTAAAAAGAAAAAAATAGAAAATTATATTGAATGTCTATAACAAGTAGTACCATGAAATTTCCATATACAGTGGCAAAAAATATGTGAACCCCTTGGGGTTATTTGATTTTTTGCAGCAATTTGCCAAAAAAAGTGATCTGATCCTCATCTAGCTTGCAATAATAGACAAACACAATGTGCTTAACCCGATAACACAAACCATTCTAATTTCTTTTGTCTTTATTGATCACAGCCGTTAAACATTCACATTACTGAAAAAAAAAAGTAAGTAAACCCTTGGGGTCAATAGCTGGGCGAACCCTTTTTGGCAACAATGACTTCAAGCAAGCGCTTTCGGTATCTCTGGTTTAGACCTGTACAATGTTCTGGAGAAATTTTTGACCATTCCTCTACAAAACTGCTTCAGCTCAGACACAGTTGTAGGATGCCTGGTGGGAACAGCTCTCTTGGTCATGCTTGTTGCACAGAATCTCTAGGAGGTTAAGGTCTGGGCTCTGACTTGGTCACTCAAAAAGGCTCAATTTCTTTTTCTGAAGCCAGTCTTTGGTGGATTTATTTAGATGCTTAGGGTAAATGTTCTGCTGCATCACCCAACTTCTACTAAACTTCAGCTGGCGGCTAGCCACCCTGACATCCAGTAGGATAGTTTTGGTAAACTTACGAATTTTTCTCTTGATGGCTAGTTGTCCAGGCCCTGAGGCAGCAAGTCAAGCCCAAACCAAGATGTACCCCCTGCCAAACGTCAATGTTAAAATGATGTTTTGATGTTGGTAAGCTGTGCCTTTTCATGTGTAGCACGTGGAAATAAGGCTAAGTGACTCAACTATGAATGAAAACATAGGAACTGGGGTGCAGAAAAGTGGCAGCAGGTGCTATGGACTGATGAGTCAAAATGCACTTCAAGTGCACTTAGAAGTGCAGTCGCTGTAGATCTAAGGGGAAGATATGAAATCGAGGGGAAGCTCTGCGGATTTCTATAATCCAATCATGTGCAAGCAAAAAATGCTGTTTTTATTTTCCTTCCATGTCCCCCTCCGTTCTACAGCGACTGCACTTCCAAGTGCACTTGTAGTGCAGAGCGGATTTGCCTTTAGTAAATAAACCCCTTTGTCTCACTAGAACCTTTGTAGGTGATATTAGGGAATATCTTGAAGTGCCTACATCAGTGTTTATCCCTAATGGACCACCGTAACCTTATATACTGGGGGCCGCGTGCTTACTCTGTCATTCCAGGGCCAACACGTATCACCTGGAAAGTCTGGAGGGCTGCAGCATGGTGGTTCCTTAGTCCTGGTCAATTGTCACCTGCGTAACCCCTTTGGGGTAACCCTGTGCTCCCTCACCTTCGCACTTTTCCAGACCCTCATGGCTGCGATATGGGGTTAAAACCCTTGGAGACATAATGCCTACTGGTACCCTGTTAACTTTCTCTCAAATGTCTCAGAGGTCCTGTTTTCTACGTTGGACGCTTTTCTGGTACTTTCAGCTATGTCATGCTGTTGGGACTCAGTTCCCTTAGTCTCCTACCCTTAAAGTTGATCCCATTGAGGAATTATTGGCCCCTGGAGACCAAGAATAGCCTCTCTTGGTCCTCTATTGTGCTCTCCTTTGTGTTGATTCACCCAAGATGGACAAATTATGGGAATACTAGAAGGAGGGTATTTCCTCGCTTGTTAGGAAGGCCTAGGAGGACTGTCTGGAGCAAGGCCCCAAACTTGTAATTTCATTTGTTTCTTCATCGGGTGTATTACACTTTCTCATGGCTTCATAAAATTTTCCCTGAATGAGACCTCCTCTGTCCACGTTGTAAACTCCAACTGGGTCTTACTTTCATATGTTTTGGGAGTTCTCTTATGTTGTGTCCTATTGGAAGGCTATTTTTGATTAAATAAATCTTAGGTTACAACTTAGGTTAATGCCCACTCCCTCCCTAGCCCTATTGGGGATTCCAGAGGATGAGCAGCATTCTCACCATTCTAAGCTTCTCCTATTCTGCCAAAAAAAGAAATTCTGATGAATTGGTCCTCTACGGTCCAACCTGATGTGACCTCCTGGGAGTCTATGGTGAATGTGGCTCTCCCCCTATATAAAATGATTCCTTTAAATAGGGGGTGACCCTAGAAATTTGAGAAAGTATGGTTCCCTTGGACCCTGACCTGAGAGGTTCCTATTCTGATAAATGTAAGATGCCTGGTTTCTAGTATTAATAGGTACGCCAACTTCCCTTTACCACTCCCTTCTCCGTTCCTGCTATCCTCCAATGTTTTTTGTTCATTATCCTCCCCCTTCTCCCCATCTCCCTTTATTTTACTTTTCTCTTTCTTCCTCCTTAAATTCCATTTTTTGAAGGGTTTCTGGATAATGGAGGTGGCCCTTACCTTCAGTGTTGTAGTGTGTGGCGTATCCCTGTTTACCATAATGGTTTATTTTCTGCTGTGTATTGATTTCAGGATGATTTTCCTGACATGACATTACTACTTTTGTGAGATACTGTATGTACAAAATATGAGTACACCCCTCACATTTTTGTAAATATTTGAATATACCTTTTAATGTGACAACACTGAAGAAATTACACTTTGCTACAATGTAAAGTAGTGAGTATACAGCTTGTATAACAGTATAAATTTGCTATCCCCTCAAAATAACTCAACATACAGCCATTAATGTCTAAACCGCTGGCAACAAAAGTTAGTACACCCCTAAGTCAAAATGTCCAAATTGGGCTAAATTAGCCATTTTCCCTCCCTGGTGTCATGTTCGTTAGTGTTACAAGGTCTCAGGTGTGAATGGGGAGCAGGTGTGGTAAATTTGGTGTTATTGCTCTCACTCTCTCATACTGGTCACTGGAAGTTCAACATGGCACCTCATGGCAAAGAACTCTCTGGGGATCTGAGAAAAAAAAGAATTGTTGCTCTACATAAAGCTGGCCTAGGCTATAAGAAGATTGCCAAGACCCTGAAACTTAGCTGCAGCATGGTGGCCAAGACCAAACAGCGGTTTAACAGGACAGGTTCCACTCAGAAGAGGCCTTGCCATAGTCGACCAAAAAGGTTGAGTGCACGTGCTCAGCGCCATATCTAGAGGTTGTCTTTGGGAAATTGACGTATGAGTCCAGACACCATTGCTGCATAGGTTGAAGGGGTGGGGGGTCAGCCTATCAGTGCTCAGACCATATGCTGCACACTGCATCAAATTGGTTTGCATGGCTGTTATCCCAGAAGGAAGCCTCTTCTAAAGATGATGCAAAGGAAGCAGTAAACAGTTTGCTTAAGACAAGCAGACTAAGGATATGGATTACTGGAACCATGTCCTGTGGTCTGATGAGACCAAGATAAAATTATTTGGTTCAGATGGTGTCAAGTGTGTGTGGTGGCAACCAGGTGAGGAGTACAAAGACAAGTGTGTCTTGCCTACAGTCAAGTATGGTGGTGGGAGTGTCATGGTCTGGGGCTGCATGAGTTCTGCCGACTGGGGAGCTACAGTTCATTGAGAAAACCATAAATTCCAACATGTACTGTTACATACTGAAGCAGAGCATGACCCCCTCCCTTCGGAGACTGGGCTGCAGGCCAGTATTCCAACATAACAAACCCACCTCCAAGACCACTTCCCTGCTAAAGAAGCTGAGGGTAAAGGTTATGGACTGGCCAAGCATGTCTCCTGACAAACCCTATTGAGCATTTGTGGGGAATCCTCAAATATAAGGTGGAGGAGCGCAAGATCTCTAACATCAACCAGCACCGTCATGGAGGAGTGGAAGAGGATTCCAGTTGCAACCTGTGAAGCTCTGGTAAACTCCATGCCCAAGAGGATTAATGCAGTGCTGGAAAATAATGGTGGCCACGCAAAATATTGACACTTTGGGCCCAATTTGGACATTTTCACTTGGGCCCCTTTCACGCTAGTGGACCCTTCAGATCCGTGTGTAGGTTTTTCAGGCTGAACGGATGCTCCATGCATCTCTATGGGGCATCGGATGTCAGCGGAGACATGTCCGCTGACATCTGGTCCGTCAAATCTGGACGGATGGAAACCCTATTTTCCATCCGCCCAGCGGATCGGTTTGGATGAGAAAGGGCAGGCGGTCCGTTCTCATCCGATTCCCCCATAGAGAACAGCGGGGACCTGACAACTCTGTCTCCGCACACAGCGCAGAGACAGAGCTGCCATCCGCCTGATCGATCCCCCGCTGAGAAAAACGGAGTCCACCGACGGACTCCCATGTGTGAAAGAGGCCTTAAGCTGGATACACACCATACAATTTTCTGAAGACTTTTTCCTTTACATTTACCAAAACCATATAATATGAGGTAAGACCTAAACACTTTCAAACTGTATGCAATCAGACAGGCCCTTGCACTACATAGTAAAGGTAAATGTAAAGGAAATCTACCAACAAAAGTTGTATAGTGTGTATCCAGCTTTAGGGTTGTACTCACTTTTGTCGCCAGTGATTAAAAGACATTATTGGCTGTGTGTTGAGTTATTTTGAGGGGACAGCAAATTTACACTGTTATACAAGCAGTACACTCACTACTTTTTGTAGCAAAGTGTCATTTCTTCAGTATTGTCACATGAAAAGTTATAATAAAATATTCACAAAAATGTGAAGGGTGTACTCACTTTTGTGAGGAACAGTATATTCCTTCGTCTAACACTAATGGATTTTTGCATTCAGTTATACTGTTTTGCTTATCTACAAATAAAGCACCTCTGTTTAAAAAAAAAAAAAAAAAGATGTCAGGGAGAAGATTTCAAACCAACACAAGGCTGGAATGGGCTAAAAGACCATCCCCAAGCAGCTTGGTGAGAGGCTGACAACAGTTGGTGCGATTATTCGCAAATGTAAGAAAAAAAAAAAATCTCACCTTGTGGAGTTTCAATGATCATGAAGAATGGTGAGGAATCAGCCCAGAACTACACGAGAGAATCTTGTCAATGATCTCAAGGCAGCTGGGACCATAGTCACCAAGAAAACCATTGGTAACACACTATGCCATGAAGAGCTGAAATCCTGCAGAGCGCGCAAAGTCCCCCTGCTCAAGAAAGCACATGTACAGGCCCATCCAAAGTTTGCTAATAAACATCTGAATGATTCAGAGAAGTACTGGGTAAAAGTGTTGTGGGCAGATGAGACTAAAATCAAGCTCTTTGGCATCAACTCAACTCGCCGTGTTTGGAGGAGGAGGACTGCTGCCTATGACCCCCAAGAACACCATCCCCACCGTCAAACATGGAGGTGGAAACATTAAGCTTTGGGGTTGTTTTTCTGCTACATGGACAGGACAACTTCACCGCATCAAAGGGACGATGGACAGGGTCAAATCTTGGGTGAGAACCTCCTTCTCTCAGCCAGGGCATTGAAAATGGGTCGTGGATGGGTATGCCAGCAAAACAATGACAATGACCCAAAACACACAGCCAAGGCAACAAAGGAATGGCTCAAGAAGAAGCACATTAGAGTCCTGGAGTGGCCTAGCCAGTCTCAAGACCTTAATCCCATAGAAAATATGTAGAGGAAGCTGAAGGTTCGAGTTACCAAATGTCCGTCTCGAAACCTTAATGACTTTGAGAGGATCTGCAAAGAGGAGTGGGACAAAATCTCTCCTGAGATGTGTGCAAACCTGGTGGCCAACTACAGGAAACGTCGGACCTCTGTGATTACCAAGGGTTTGGGCACCAAGTACTAAGTCATGTTTTGCAATGGGATCAAATACTTATTTCACTCATTAAAATGCATATCAATTTATAACGTTTTTAAAATGAATGTTCTGTCTCTGTTAAAATAAACCTACCATTAAAATTATAGACTGATTATTTCTTTGTCAGTGGGCAAATGTACAAAATCAGCAGGGGATCAAATACTTTTTTACCTCCGCTGTATATGGTTTTGGTAAATATAAAGGAAAATTGTATAATGTATGGCCAGCCTTAGGGTAAACTGTCTCACCGCACTGCAACAATTCTATTCTAGGTGTATAGGTCCAGAGTGAGTAAACTAGAAGTACACTACATTTTTCCTCCAATAAACTCTAGAGCAGGGGTGGGGAACCTGCGGCCCGCACGATCGTTACGTCCGCCCCCCCTCCCCGTGCCGCTGTGTCAGAAGGAGCTGATGGCTCCGTCCTGACACTGTGAGTCTCCGAAAAGAGTGGACCCAAGGCGCAGAGCAGTGCGCCTCGAGCCAGCCCATTTGTGTGACAATAGCGAATTAAAATTCGCTATTGTCTCACGGATCCTCCTCCTCCTTGGCCAATGCCATTGGCCGAGGAGGAGGCGGGACGCGGGAAGACTCGAAGAGACGCGGGGACTGAAGAGAGGAAGCCGCCGCTACAACAGGTAAGTCAAGTGCACTGGTCTGGGGGGGGGGCTTGGCACGCTGTTCACTCTGCATTGTGGTCAGTCTGCATTGAAGGGAGCATGCTTTGGTCAGTCCGCATTGTAAGGGGGCACGCTGTGGTCAGTCTGCATTGTAAGGGGGCACGCTGTGGTCAGTCTGCATTGTAAGGGGGCACGCTGTGGTCAGTCTGCATTGTAAGGGGGCACACTGTGGTCAGTCTGCATTGTAAAGGGGCACACTGTGGTCAGTCTGCATTGTAAAGGGGCACGCTGTGGTCAGTCTGCATTGTAAGGGGGCTTCTGTGGTCAGTCTGCATTGTAAAGGGGCACGCTGTGGTCAGTCTGCATTGTAAGGGGGCACGCTGTGGTCAGTCTGCATTGAAAGGGTGCACGCTGTGGTCAGTCTGCATTGAAAGGGTGCACGCAGTGGTCAGTCTGCATTGAAAGGGGGCACGCTGTGGTCAGTCTGCATTGAAAGGGGGCACGCTGTGGTCTCTCTGCATTGAAAGGGGGCACGCTGTGGTCTCTCTGCATTGAAAGGGGGCGTGCTGTGGTCTCTCTGCATTGAAAGGGGGCACGCTGTGGTCAAATAGAACAGGCTAATTTTTAAGTTGATCATTTTGTACGGCCCCCGAATGATGTTACAAAAATCGAAATGGCCCTTGGCAGAAAAAAGGTTCCCCACCCCTGCTCTAGAGGGACATGACTAATTGGGACTCCTCTGGACTGGCCCACTTGGAGCAGTCTTGAACCTGTTGTTTAATGACAGCACCGCACATTGATTATATTTCATTTTACAATCATTCATTTAAAAGTAGCTCCATGTTAAAGAAGACTCTAAAATACTTACCTCTCCAGTGGCGAGCTCTCTTTCGGGGCTCTGACACCTGACACATCCAGGTGTGTTTCATGTCTGTGTAGTTTGCCAAACATTGTTTCTTAAAGCGGTTGTAAACCCTATGAAAAAAAAAAAAAAACCTGCAAGACAAAGGCATAATGAGCTAGTATGCATCGCATACTAGCCCATTATGTTTAACTTACCTTAAAACGAAGCCCCGACACGGACCCCCGGACATCGATGCGGGCGCTGCCATGATCCCTCGTCGTCTCTTCCGGGTTCGGCGGCTCCGGCGCGCTGATTGGCCGGAAGAGACGGCTCCAGCGCGCTGATTGGCCGGAGCCGTGATGACGTCACTCCCGCGCATGCGCGCGGGAGTGATTTTTCCGGCAAGCTCCCGGCAAGTTAATTGAAGGTCCCCCCGGACCTTCAGAGCGCATGCGCCGCTCGCGCGAGCAGCTGCATGCACTGTAAATATCTCCTAAACCGTGTCGGTTTAGGAGATATTATTTGTACCTACAGGTAAGCCTTATTATAGGCTTACCTGTAGGTAAAAGTGTCAAAAAGCGGGATACAACCGCTTTAAATGGCCCTCTGCTTACATGCAGTTAGAAATAGATACGCAGTCCTGGATGCAAACTGTCTCCGGGGCTGCTCAATTGTCCCTAATTGCATGTAGCCACATAATGTTCAGTTACATGCGGAGCGTAGGGTTGCCACCTCATCCTTTTAAACCAGGACACGTGAATTAGACATGTTCTGAGGCTAATATAATGCAGATAAAGCACCAAGTGAGTTTAATTACCACCTTAATCAGCCACAGAACCTGTGTAATTATTGTGTCCTGGTTTAAAGGGATGAGGTGGCAACCCTAGCAGAGAGTTGTAGAACCTGTCAGCCTGCCATTGAATTGTACATGCTTCCTGTCTGATGCTGATTGCAAACACCCGTGACATACCTCCCAACTTTCTGAGATGGGAATAAGGGACCCCAACTAGTAAAAGTATGTAGGCATAGGACACACACCCTACCACGCACCCTTGAAGGAGAATTGTACTAAAAAAATGATTGGTTAAACCCACAAGTGTTTTTTTTTACCACTGCTCTTCCTTTATATTGGCTTCTGAAATGTACAGATGCAGCAATTCAGAAATTGGATGAAAGGTTTAGCACTGGGAAACACTTTTATATACAACTATATAGATCAGACCAAAATGAAGGACAAATGAGGAGGAATGAGGGACAGAGGAACTTTGTTCCTCAGGAGGGATGTGTTGGAGCTGGAGAGGGCAACTAAACTAATATTGGAGGACCTTAATTATGAAGAGTGTCTGCAATCCCTTGATTTATTCTCCCTGGAGAAGAGACGCCTTAGAGGGGACATGATAGCAATTTATAAATATCTTAATGGTGATCTCAGCATAGAAAAAAAGCTATTCATTCGAAAGGATTGCATGAGGACTCGAGGGCATACAATGCGATTAGAGGAGAAGCGTTTTAACCTCAGGCAATGTGGGGGGTTCTTTACTGTTAGGGTTACAAGATTGTGGAATTCTCTACCACAAGAGGTGGTTTGTGCGGGAAGTATAGTGGCCTTCAGAAGACTCTTATGGGCCATACACACTATAAGATTTTCTGAAGACTTTTTCCTTTAGACTTACTAAAACCATATAATATGAGGTCAAACCTAAACACTTTCAATTTGTATGCAATCTGGCAGGCCCTTGCACTACATAGAAAAGGTAAATCTGAAGGAAATCTAACCACAAAAGTTGGGTAGTGTGTATCCAGCTTAATACGTACATCTCAAGGATCAGAACATTCAGGGGTATGAGAGATGATTACGGCCACTCCCACCTACACAGGTTGAACTGGATGGACTATTGTCTTTATTCAACCTCACCTACTATGTAACTATAGAGACAAGGACTCACTGCTCAAGGTGGTGTAATTGCCAAATGACTCACACCGGTGCATGCCCTGGCTCGTCTCCGTGAAAACTTGATAAAGGAATTGGCAGCACTCCAGGTTGAGTCAAAATCCAGATTTATTGACTGGACATCCAAATATGACAATCGTGACAAGGTAGACGCGTTTCACACACTGACTGTGTGCTTAATCATTACGTTCATTACTAATGATTAAGCACACAGTCAGTGTGTGAAACGAGTCTACCTTGTCACGATTGTCATATTTGGATGTCCAGTCAATAAATCTAGATTTTAACTCAACCTGGAGTGCTGCCAATTCCTTTTCCTTTACTATGTAACTATGTTCCAAACATAGGCGTGCGCAGCCTATTGCATTAGGGTGTGCACCCCAAAGCTCAAACACACATGCGTGTGTATATATATATATATATATATATATATACACACACATACACACACTATATATATATATATATATATATATATACACACACACACACACATAAACACTTGTCAAAAGTATTGGGACACTAAAAGGTTTTTGCACTTAAGTTAAATTGTATGGCAAATATCTGTAGAGGGGTTCCACCATCACTGCTAAGTTTTGAAAAAGATGTATGCCTTATTTTCCTTTTGATGTGTATTACAGGTGAAATTACATGTGAGGCACTGATATGGACTGATAGGCAGCACTAATAGGCGCTTGTTCTCAGCACTGACTGGCACTGATGAGGCTGCACTGATGGGTACTGATAGGTGGCACTGATAGGCAGCACTTATTGGCAGCACTGATGGGCACTAATAGGCATCACTGATAGGCGGCATTGGTGGGCACTGATTGGTGGCACTGATAGGAAGCACTGATAGGCACTGTTAGATGTGTCTGATGGGCACTGATGAGGCGGCACTGGTGGGCACTGATAGGTGGCACTGATGAGGCGGCACTGCTGGGCACTGATAGGCACTATTAGGTGACACTGATGGGCACTGATGAAGTGGCACTGGTGGGCACTGATAGGTGGCACTACTGGGCACTGATAGGTGGCACTACTGGGCACTGATAGGTGGCACTACTGGGCACCACTTATGGACACTAACAGGGGAGAGGGGGAGTTTCACATTCAGCAGACAGTGAGACTTGCAAGAGCTGCTCAGTGTGTGTGCAGTGGCGTACCTAGAGAATTTGGCACCCGGGGCGGATCCTAAATCTGGCACCCCCCCCCCCCAACTTTAAAATGTAAGCACCCACAAAAATTTGTAATGTTTTCAGGAATATTTATTGCACAAAATTCACAGCCCCCCCCCCCCCCCCCAATCACAGTGCCGCCCCTTGCAGTCTGCCCCCTGTCTCTCTAATCACAGTTCCCCCTTTTGCACTCTCTGCCTCCCCTGCACAGTCCTACCTTCAGCATAAATAGATAGCTAATATTATTAGCAATGTGTTTACAGGAGATGGTCAGAGACTACAGACATGATAAAGGAGATGGTCAGAGACTGCAAACGTGATACAGGAGATGGTCAGAGACTACAGACATGATAAAGGAGATGGTCAGAGACTGCAGACAGGATACAGTAGATGGTCAGAGACTGCAGACATGATACAGTAGATGGTCAGAGACTGCAGACGTGATACAGGAGATGGTCAGAGACTACAGACATGATAAAGGAGATGGTCAGAGACTGCAGACGTGATACAGGAGATGGTCAGAGACTGCAAACATGATACATGAGATGGTCAGAGACTGTAGACATGGTACAGGAGATGGTCAGAGACTGCAGACGTGATACAGGAGATGGTCAGAGACTGTAGACATGGTACAGGAGATGGTCAGAGACTGCAGATGTGATACAGGAGATGGTCAGAGACTGTAGACATGGTACAGGAGATGGTCAGAGACTGCAGACATGGTACAGGAGATGGTCAGAGACTGAGGACATGATACAGGAGATGCTCGGAGACTGAGGACATGATAGAAGATAGAAGAGCACTAGGGGGGCCGGAGAGCACAGGGCAAGCAGAGAGCACTGGAGGAGCTGAAGGGCACGGTGGGGGGGGGGGGGGGCTGGAGAGAATAAAGAGGGGATTTGGAAAGCATTGTAGGGGGGTTGGAAGGCGCGGGGGGGGGAGCACTGGGGGGGGGCGAGCACGGAAAACCAGGAGGGTGGAGAGCACTGGGAGGGACAGCGAGCACTTGGGGGGCGGGCAGGGAAAACCAGGGGGGTGGAGAGCACTTGGGGGGCGGCAGGGAAAACCAGGGGGGTGGAGAGCACTGGGTGGGGGACAGGGAGCACTTAGGGGGCGGGCAAGGAAAACCAGGGGGTGGAGAGCACTGGGGGGGACAGGGAGCACTTGGGGGGAGGGAGATGAAAAGCACTGTGGGGGGCTGAAGAGCATGGGGGGTGCTAAAGAACAGGGGGGTCTAGTGCCTTTGGGGGGGGCTAAGAGCAGAGGGGGGGATTACGAGCACCGGGGGGCTAGAAAAAGAAGTTGTATAGGAGGGGGATGGGGCAGCTGCATATAGATGAATTGATCTTTCCCTATTCTTCCTGCAGGAGGGAGAGGAGGAGAATCAGTTATTCAGCAGCTGCAGGAAGAATAGGGAAAGATGAATCCCTCTATATGCAGCTTCCCCACCCCCCTCCTATCCAGCACACACACTTGAGCAATGGGAACGCACTCACCTTCTTCCCGCCGAGGCTCCGCCCCCTTCTTCCCGCCGAGGCTCCGCCCCTCCCCGCGAGGCTCCGCCCCCTTCTTCCCATCCCGGCTCCGCCCCCCGCTAGCAGCACGGACTGAAGGAGCTGCCACTGCAGCTGCCTTCACCCTGCGATGTGGGATCTCAGAGAACGCCGGCTGACACCCCACATTGGTACCCCACTGTGTGTATGACACTGTCATGTAATGTAGCTGCTTTCAGGGAGAAAGCCCAGCTGTAAAAAAAAGCGGTGATGTCGGGGGTGGGCGGGATCAAGCAGCTGTCAAACACCAGCCAATGATTGGGCTGCTTAAGAAAGGGGCGGAGCCACATAAACGAAGCGGCCGCCCAGACCCCATCCTATTGGCTGGTGTTTGATAGCTGTTCGGTCCCGCCCACCCCCGACATCACCCCTGAGTTTTGACAGCTCGTCTTTCTCCCTGCAAGCATTAACATTACCTAACAGTGTCACACACACACTGAGCGGCTCTGACAAGCCTCACTATCTGCTGGAGCCAACAGCACAGCCGCCTCTCCACCAAGTATCTCACTACCCTCAGTGGCAGAGATGGAGAAGCCGGCCCAACACTAACAGACACAGGGTGATTAGGGTGTGCCCAGGCACACCCGGCACACCCCGTGCGCACGCCTATGGTTCCAAATCAGGGACAGTCCCTTAAAATCAGGGACAGTTTGGAGCTATGCTGTGAGCCCCTCCACAGACGTACGCTGATGCTTGGTGGTGCACAGCCCTAATTGGCCATGTAAGTGAGGTTTAAAATGACACTCAACAATATCCTTATTCTCAGCATACAAATCCTCTGCTTAATGACCCTGTAATCTATTCTCAATGAAATTATTTCTTACTGTGTTTCTGCCTCCCTGTAAGTCCTCCATGAGCTCCTGGGACTCTTTTTTTCCTTCTCACTGCCATTTGTTTGTAATGATAAGTGCACTTTATTTGCTATCCCATGCACTACTCTATGCACAATACAGATCCTATAGTCCATCTCCGGACTGAGCAAGAGAGCGTGGCTATACATACCTACATACAGTGGGACCATGGGGAAAGAACATAGCCATAGCCAACCTCTAACTGGAAGCCAGATCACAGCAGCAAAAAATCAGGAGGCTGAGAGCAATAGAATAGACTTTTTTGGAGTTAAGAATACATACTTAAGGGTAAATTTACACTTGCTTCAACTTTAAAGGGGTGCTCCAGCCCCTCCACAGACAAAATAAAACTCAGAAACTACACATAGCTGCTGACTTTTAATATTAGGACACTTACATAGTTGCCAACATTTGAAAAAAATTTCCAGGGACACTTTGCAGCACAGCTATCAATTACTTACCACACCCACTTCCCTGAAGCTCTGCCCACTCCACATAATTAATCTCCGCCTACTTATCATCAGATTATAGGGTCTACTCAATAAAGAGAGAATTACGGGAAATTGAAAAGGGAATTTCAAACGTAAGGCCAAAGTAGCAGATTTGGAATAATTCTCCCATTCTGCTGCACTTCTGCCTAAAGTTTAAAATTCTCATCACAATTTCCTGCAATTCTAAAGTGTCAAATGTGCTCAGGTGTGACCATATAAAAAATGTAATATGTAAATATAAAGCGCAAGGTGTAAATAAGTATACTATCTGGTATAATTAGGTTTTAATGGCGCCAGGCGGTGCCATTATGTAACTGCGCATGCGCCCACCCGGCCGAGCTTGTATGGGCATGCGCCGTTGCGATGTCAGCCTGCAACCTATTTTTTTTATGGGCACCGGCTGCCCATAACGGGCATTTACGGGCAGCCCGATTAAAGCGGAGTTCCAGCCTAAACACACACTCACCTGTCCAACGGTCCAGCGATGCGGACGCCCGAAGCCTCGCTCTTTTCCCTCTCTGTCTGCGGCGCCGGCATCACTGGTGTGGGCACCCGGCTGTGACAGTTTTCGGCTACACAGCCAGGTACGCACTGCGCATGCGCGAGTTGCGCTACGCGTCGTGATTGGCCGGCAATCTTCTGGGACCTCTGACATGTCCCAGAAGATTGCAGGGAGGGAGGGGGAGAGGAGAACTTCCGCTCAGGGCGCTGCGGCGCTCCGAGCGGAAACGGGAGCGGGTACCTGTCAAAACTAGGTACCCACTCCCCCCCCAAAAAAATGACATGTCAAATTTGGCATGTCAGCGGGTCAGAACTGCCTAAAGCGGAAGTTCCACTTTTGGAACTCCGCTTTAACAGGCGCTTGCCGGGACAATGTAAATTACCCGGGACAGGCTCCTATTTGCCGGGACTGTCCCTGCAAAAACGAGACAGTTGGCAAGTATGGTATACAGAGATAGGAAGGGGGTGTATATACAAGCAGGTGTTGGTATACAGAGGTAGAAAGGGGTGTATATACAGGGGGGTGCTGGTATACAGAGGAAGGAAGTGAGTGGATATACAGGAAGGTGTTGGTATACAGCGGTAGGAAGGGTGTGCTTATACAGGAAGGTGTTGGTATACAGAGGTAAGAAGGGGGTGTATATACAAGCAGGTGTTGGTATACAGAGGTAGGAAGGGGTGTATATACAGGGGGGTGCTGGTATACAGAGGAAGGAAGTGAGTGTATATACAGGAAGGTGTTGGTATACAGCGGTAGGAAGGGTGTGTTTATACAGGGAGGTGCTGGTATACAGAGGTAGGAGGGGGCATATACAGGGAGGTGTTTGTATACAGAGGTAGGAGGGGGCATATACAGGGAAGTGTTGGTATACAGAGGAAGGAGGGGGTATATATAAAGGCAGGTGTTTGTATACAGAGGTAGGAAAGGGGTGTATAAACAGGCAGGTGTTTGTATACAGAGGTAGGAAGGGGGTGTATATACAAGGAGGTGTTTGTATACAGAGGTAGGAAGCAGGTGTATATACAGGGAGGTTTTGGTATACAGAAGTGGGGGTGTATACACAGGAAGGTGTTGGTATACAGAGGTAGGAAGGGTGTGTATATACAGTGAGGTGTTGGTATACAGAGGTAGGAAGGGGGTGTATATACAGGCAGGTGTTGGTATAAAGAGGTAGGAGGGGTGTATATACAGGGAGGTGTTGGTATACAGAGGTAGGAAAGGGTGTATATACAGGCAGGGGTTGGTATACAGAGGTAAGAAGGGGTGTATATACAGGGAGGTGTTGGTATACAGAGGTAGGAAGGGGGTGTATATACAGGGAGGTGTCAGTCTAATCTGTCTTTTTTGTTCCCCACTCTACAAACAGTACTGACAGTCTGCTCTCTCCTTGTCCTCATTACAGAGGACGTCCTTAGCTGTGTGTTCAGTCTTAGCGCGCTCGCTGGTGAGTGCGAGGGCGGAGCATGCGGGCGGGGGCGGGGCGTAACCAAAGTTACGCTATTGGACAGGCACAGAGGCCAGCCCCCGCCCCTGTCACAGGGCGCCCGCCGGCCATCCTGAGCATGAAGATATTAATGACAGCTGGACTCAGCGCAGGGAGACAAGATAGAAAGGTCAGACGGCCCCTCCTGCCTCCCCCACTGGCCGGGACAATTCCCGGCAGTGTAAATTAGCCGGGACAAGGTCCTATTTGGCGCAACTGTCCCGTCAAAAACGGGACATTTGGCACCTATGCACTTGCCTGTCCTGGAATCCAGCGATGTTGGCACCGAAGCCTAGGTTTCCATCGGCTCTTGGGTGCTGCTGCCACCATTGTGAAGTCCGAAGTAAATGGGGACGGTTACCTGTCAAAAACAGGCCCCCCCTCCCTGAAAGCTCTTAAATGGGTCAAGGGGGGCGAGATAGATAAGTGGAGATTCTACTTTTGGGTTGCACCTTGCTTTAACCACTTTACCACCACAAGCCTATTTTTGACACTTTTTGTTTACAAGTTTAAATCAGTATTTTTTGCTAGAAAACTACTTAAAAACCCCAAACATTATATATATTTCTTTAGCAAAGACTCTGGAGAATAAAATGGCGGTCATTGCAATATTTTTTGTCACGCGGTATTTGTGCAACGCCATTTTTTGGAAAGATTACGAAAAATCACATTTCGCTGCATTTAAAAAAAAGAAACAGTAAAGTTAGCCCATTTTTTGTATATTGTGAAAGATGTTGTCACGCCAAGTAAATAGATACCCAACATGTTACGGTTTAAAATTGCGCACACCCGCAGAATGGCGACAAACTACGGTCAATAAAAATCTCCATAGGCGACGCTTTAACATTTTTTAACGGTTACCAGTTTAGAGTTAGAGCGTATCGCGGCGATACCTCACATGTGTGTTTTGAACAGCGATTTAGTTTGCGGCACGACTTCCATATACGTTTTCTTTTGTGCGATAGCTAACAGCGATGGGGGCAGCTAATTTTTTTTTTCTCCTATTTATTTTATTTTTTTTAAAATTTTAACACAGGTTTTTAAAAAAAATAAAAAAATCCGATCACTTTTATTGCTGTCACAAGCAATGTACAGCAATATGCAGTGACAGGTACTCTTTATGGAGGGATTGAGGGTCTAAAAGACCCTAGACCCCTCCACTACACTTCCATGTATTTAAAACGCCGAAAATGTCATTTTTGAATACTGTCACTTTTTGAATCTGTTGCCTTTAGCAGCAGAGTAACCCGGACGTGACGTCATGGACGCCGCCTCCGGGTTACGTCATCGGAGACCTGATCAAAGCCGCTTCCGGCTTTGATCGGGACTCCATCCAGCCGGGGGACATGCCGGCTGGGTGCTCGGGTCTCTCGGTGGGACGGGAGACTCGGGCGAAGGCGGCGGTGTCCCCTCCTGCTCGCCGGGGTAACGAAAGCTGACCGCCGTCTCTCAAAAACGGTACCTAGATGATGCCTCTAGCTAGAGGCATCTCCCCGGTACAACCATGCAAAGTCAGCCGACGTAGGTCTACGTGGCTAGACGTTAAGTGGTTAATACACAATAAAGTGCTTTTTGATGTTCCAAAAAAAAAAAAAAAAATTTTATGAGGGTGCTTAAAGAGCTTTTGGGGGTGCTTAGGCGCTCACCTGGCACCGCCCCTGTCCGTGACAAAACCAGTGACAGACTTGGTCTGGGGATGTCTGGTCAACCTACTCTATGGGGTTTAGGTCAGATGAGTTTGCTAGCAAATCAAGCAGAGTGATACCATGATCAATAAACCAGGCATTGGTACTTTTGGCAGCGTGGGCAGGTGCCAAGTCCTGCTAGAAAAGGAGGGGGCCCGGGCACACAGGGACCCTGGACAGCAGGACAATAGGTGGTGCAGAGAAGAAACAATGCCCTCTGTGTCTCTCATCCAGCAACTAAAAGCCGGTTTCTCCCCCTCACCCTCCCGTCGGCTTTCAGTTGCTTGGTGAGAGACAAGCATGACCAGATTTTGGGGTGCTGGGGTGGGTTTCAGTTCTGCCCCCCTGGCCGGCCACCGCTGAGCTCCTTTCCCCGCCCGCACTCACAGCCAAGGACAAGGAGACGGCAGCCTGGACCCGAGAGAAGTGTTTAGGTCTGACTTCATATTATATGGTTTTGGTAAATCTAAAGGAAGTTGCATGGCCAGCCTAATTCACACTATGTGCGGCAGCAGACGTTTTACTGCAATGTCACCACAGGGACACACCGGAAGCAAGTTTTACCTACTGTATGTGTACCATTAACACTGAAACCCGCTACAATACAGTGCAGTATACCAAATCACATGGTAATGTATGGCAGCGCACCGCACCGCTATACATTGTCATAAACTAAGTACGCGTTTTGTACACCTCCTAACGCAGCCAGCGTGGTGAATCTCTTTGTCAGCTCTGCGTTGCTGTGTGAAAACAGCCTTATGGTAAAAAAAAGCAAAAACCTGACTTTGGAACCACTTTAATCTCTCAAACAACAAACGTACGGACCATATAGTCCATACGTTTCATATAGTGACATTTTGTTACACAGACGTTTTGAGGAATTCTCTGAGCTACTTGATGCAGCCAAGGCGTCAATATTACTTATGGCCACTAGGGGGCGAACTTCGGTTTCTTTACCTGCACTTCACAGAGCAGAGCGGGAGGGCTGAAAAGCAGTGGAAGAAGCTCAGTGATTGGCCCCTGAAGTGCTGAGCCATGATTTGCTGTGCCGGGCTTGTCCCCGCCTCCTTCCTGTAGATGCGTACAGTGTGTATGTGGATGAGGAGAGCAGTGCGGTGCGGTGACCCCAGGGTGTCTATTACTTGTATGGTGGTCACGGCGGGCGCTTTCATTGCTTATTACAGGCTGTGCTGCTCTAGTGTGCCGGCTATGGAGGAGAGGCATGGTAAGCAGGGATCCTATCACACTGCAGCATCTTCTGCACTTTTCTATGAAGAAGTCCTTGTAATCATGGAGAGGACAGGCTCTGGGCTCCTCACTTTTCTTCTATCAGGCCCCCTTCATGTACAAGGAACTTCTGTTCTGGCTATTCCACATATAAAGCAGACTATTAACTCCAGTGGGCTGCCCTACGCACCTTTGTGGCCCTAAAGTAGCTCCAACACCCTTTTGGGTGAAAAGCTTCATGGGATTTTTAAAGACTGTCACTCAACAATCATACAGCATTTGGGCTGCCATTTAAAATAAATGGAACACAAATGCGCGTTTTGCAGCGATTGCCAAGCAGTGTGAACCGGGACTCTGCACACTACCTGTGGACATTATATATTTTTCTCTTTCCTTCATTGACAGACACAGTTCCTGATCTTCATTATTGGGTTATACTGCCCCCTACAGGAGTAGGACACTAGGCAGAAAAAGAATGTGACTACGCCTATGGGCAGTCCCAGGGGATATACTCCCTCTCCCTGCTATAGGTACTCAGATTTTTTCCTGCCTAGTCAGGATCTATTTTCTTGCTGGGAACCTTGGTCCTGGCAAAATGTTTCTTTTTAGATAGAAGTTTTTTTCTCCTGGTTTTTCCTGTAAGATTTAGGCCCCTTTCACACAGGCGGACCGTTCAGATCCGCCTGTTCGTTTTTTTGGCGGATCTGAACAGTCCCCCATGCATTCCTATGGGGCATTGGATGTCAGCGGAGACATGTCCGCTGACATCCGATCCGTCAAATCTGGACGGATGGAAACCCTATTTTCCATCCATCCAGCGGATCGGATGAGAACGGACCGACGGTCAGTTCCCATCCGATTACCCCCATAGAGATGCATGGTAACCTAACAGCTGTGTCTCCGCACACAGCGCGGAGACACAGCTGTCATCCTTCTGCTCAGTGGGGGATCGGCGGCTCGATCCCCCGCTGAGAAAAAGCAGAGTCCATCCGAAGGACGGAGTGTGTGAAAGGAACCTTACAATCAACTGCCAGACAGGCTGGATAATCTAGATCCAGTGGTCACCCCAGTCTTGCCAGCGCGCACGCAGACCTCATCTCCGCGCTAGGTCGGCCACGACATAGCCCCACCGGACAAGAGCTGGCCTGCAAGTTAAAGACCTTGTGAGGTCGCATACGACCGGGTCTCTGCCCGAGTCGCAGCGTTCCTCCTGGCCAACAGCCCCCCATTTCGATGGAGAGGAGGTTCTGCTTGGAGCGGTGCCCGTCTGGTTCCTGGTATGGTGAGTAGCTGTGTCCCCCCTCCCCCTGGAGGGTTTTGGTGTGGACGTGGGCCCTTCCTTGGGACAGTCTGACCCCCAGGTTCCCCTCCTTCCCATCCAAACTCCCCCCCCTCTTATGCTGGGGATTTGTGAGTGGTCTGGTACACCTCCTGGGGTGGGGGCAGGGCCCTTTGCTGGCGATGGGGGCAGGGGGGGAGTTGTACCTGGTAGGGGCTCTTGCCAGACCACCCCATCCTGCCTGGGCTTGTCCTTTAGGCCTAAGGATCCCACCTGGGAGCCTCGTAGTGCCGCCATTTTGCTGTAGCCTGTGTGTTTCTATGTTTGTGTAGTCTGATGGCCATTTTGCGTTGGTTTGCCATTGAAAATAGCTGTGGCAATTTTCATTGACAGACACAGCACCCACCCCTCTGTGGAGTTGTAATTCTTCTGACACTGCTTGTAACAAAACTGAGTACCTATAGCAGAGAAGGGGAGCATACCTCCTGGGACTTCCCATAGGCGTAGCCAGATTATTTTTCTGCCTAGTGTCCTACTCCTTAGGGGGCAGTATAACCCAATGGTTATGAAGATCAAGAGCGGTGTCCGTCAATGAACATCAGAGAAATGCATTTTAGGGTAAGTCAAAAATCCCATTTATAAAGCAAAGGCCACAGAGAATCAATTGGTGGGTTTTGAAATTTTTTTTTTTAAGTCACATGGCATTTGCACAGTTGGGGGAAAAAAATACTTTTTTTTTTAATTTTAATGCAAAAAAACACAATACATAACCCATTTTTTTTAAATATATAAGATGTCAGACCGTGTAAATAGATACTGAACATGTCACGCTTTAAAATTGCGCACGCCTGCGCAACGGTGACAAACTATGTATCTGTTACTATGCATAGGTGACGCTTCAAAAGCCTGTACAGGTTACCACTGTATATGTACAGAGGAAGTCTGGTGCTAGAATTACTGCCCATGATCTGTAGTTTGCGGCAATACCTCACGTGTGGGACGATCGCTGTGTGCGTGCGTGAGCGACGCATGCATTCGCCTTTGCGCGCCAGCACAGAGGAACGGGGGCATTTTACTTTTTTTTTTAATTTCTTTATTTAATTTTTTACACTGTTGCTTTATTTATTTTTTTTATGATATATATTTTTCATGATCATATTATATGCTGTCAAAAGGAATGTAAACATGCATGTGACAGCAATAGGCATGTGACAGGTACTCTTTATGGAGGGATCTGGGCTCTATAAAACCCCAAATCCCTCCTCTGCTCTTGAAAGCATTCAAAACGCCAAGATAGGCATTTTTGAATACTTTTAATTTTCAAAAAAATGGCACTGTTGGCATCACTTCTGGGTTACCATTGCGGAGACTGATCAAAGTAGCTAGTAGCTCGGGTCTCCCCTCCCGCTGCTTGTAATGGCAACCGAGTGGCTAGTTAGCAGCTCCGGTTGCTGTTACAGGAGAGACAACCGTCTGCTCTAAAAAATGGTACTGCAGGCATCACCCAGGTACAACCACTTGAAGTCAAATGACGCCCCAAGTACGGGATTTGGGGGCAAGTGGTTAAGGAGAACCAGGCACTACCGCTAAAGATGTTCACACAGCCGTACAGAAGTGTACACGCATGTGTGGGCCGTGTTTAGGGGGGTGTACAGGGGTTTCATGCATCCCTGTGCAGCCAGTCTCATTCATTTCAGTTGGAAGGAAAGCAAGGGGAGTCGGGACTTTAAATGAGGTTACAAAGATTTTTGTATCTCCATCCCTAATATCAACATGAAAAAAAGGTTTTTTTTTTGGGACTTTAAATGAGGCGTGTGATTAAAATGACCATAAATTACATAAGAGTATATGTGCATACACATCCAAACAAAAAACATGAATTGGTGCACATGTAATTTGATTTATTTGTATGCACGGTTGTAACATCATAAAGCCAGTGAATGCAATACAATAAATCCCAATAAACGGAGCATATCATAAAAGTATACAAATACAAATCACAATAAGTATAAAATCAACTGTAAAAACATTGTGCAACAAGGTAGTACATAATCCATAGAGATTGCATCATGTATGCTCTACGCGTTTCGTGTATGTAACATTTCCTCAGGAGCTGGTGCAATAGGTTAACTATAAAAAAGGAAATAACATGAAAGTCACAATGCATATAACAGTGTAGATGCCCATTGGGAAAAAGTATTTGGTATATAGAGTTGCTTACAATTGAATTGAAGCTGTTATCTCAAGGGACTCGCCATGGAAGGTCCTCTATACCATCCGCCCCGGGAGCTGAGGGAGCAATACCAGGCACGCATGGGGGTGAACAATGGAAATGCAGTAAAAGAGTCTTGGTAGTAGGAGGGATAATAAGCATCTCAATAATTCATCCGAAGTAGTTTCTAAAATTGGGTTAAATGTGTATGTTGTAGTAAATTATATATTATATTGTAAATAATAATATAATAGCCAATTATTGAGTTGAGAAGATTGATGAGCTCCCAAAGCCAAGAAAAGAAGCAGAGTAGCAAAACCAACATAAAGTGCCCCAAAAGTGTATACATGCTGAGAGTATCGGTAGAAGTGTTGGTAAAACAATGATAAGATTGAATGATGGTGAACATAGGGTGGATAAAGAGCATCCCCAGTATAGCACACGGTGAAAAGTATGAAACAGAGTAAATGAAAAATAAAATTAAGTGCAATAATAGTTGAGCCTGCACAAATGCCCCCATAGCAAGCAGCTTGCTGTGGGGAGGGGGAGCCAGGCGTGTCGGTAAGGGACCTGAGAAGAGGAGGATATGGGCTGCTCTGTGCAAAACTACTACACAGAGCAGGTAAGTATATGTGTTTTTTTTTTATAAAAGTAAAGGTTTGCAATCAACTTAAAGTGATTGTAAAGTCTCATAAAAAAAATAAATTAACAAACATGTTGTACTTACCTCCTCTATGCAGTGGTTTTACACAGAGCAGCCTGGATTCTCTTCTTGGGTCCCTTTTCGCTGCTCCTAGCCCCTCCCTTCAGTCGAGTGCCCCCACAGCAAGTAGCTTGCTATGGGGGCACCTGTGCTGAGCTGCAGCTCCGTGTGTCCATTCATGTGTCCTCTATCTCCTGATTGGCTGGCTGACTGACTTTGACAGCCATGGGAGCCAATGGCGCTGCAGCTGTGTCTCAGACAATCAGGAGAGAGAGTCCCAAGCGACCAGGGACTCGTGGACATCGCTGGACAGAGATGGGGTTCAGGTAAGTATTAGGGGGTGCTGGAGAGGCTGCTATACACAGGTTTTTTTATCTTAGTGTATAGAATGCATTAAGATAAAAAGCCTTCTGCCTTTACAACCCCTTTAAGTAGGCCTGTGTGAACGGCACCTTAGACTAAGGTGAGACCATTTAGTCTTAGAACTTGTTCTCGCGTGCAGTAGATCTTGTTGCGTCTCGTCGTGCTTTTTTTCAAATTTCATGTCTGAGGTTCACAACCTTCTTCCCGACTTTAGAGCCTAAGTTTAGTTTTTAAAAAAATCTATAAGTATAGTATGATTTCTATGAATGGAGGAGGTGGGGCAGACAAAATCTGCACTCCTGATGAATGCATTTGACAGGTCTATTAACCCCCACCACACTGGAAGATCACAACTGCAGGGATAGAAAGGGGAATGGAGGACTTCTATTTTCCATCCGTCCAGGGGATGGGATCGGATGAGAGCGGACAGGCGGTCCGCTCTCCCCCATAGAGTTGCATTGGGATCTGACACCTCCCTCTCCGCACACAGAGCAGAGAGGGAGCCGTCACCTTCCTGCTCAGCGTGGATCTGTGCATCGATCCCCCGCTGAGCAGCACGGATCTGCCTACGGAGGCGGACCGTGTGAAAGAACACTTACTGGAATTTTTAAAAATGTTATCTTCCCAAAGAAAAATATCCCACTCTTCACAATCACACCTTATTCTTATCATCAGTTTTCGGCACCACCTGCAGTATATTTGTGAGCAACTATTTTCAAGGATGAAGCACACGAAGGGCTAAATTAGAACTTGTGGTGCACCAAAATTAAAATTTTGGTGCTGAAACCGAAAATTCTTAATGTACTTGGCCAAAACCGAAAATTACAGTTTAAAGTTATTGTAAAGTTTATTTATTTTATTTTTTTTTCAATAACAAACATGTTATACTTACCTCCTCAATGCAGTTGGTTTTGCACAGAGCAGCCTGGATCCTCCTCTTCTGGGGTCCCTCGTTGCTGCTCCTGGCCCCTCCCTCCTGTCTAGTGCCTCCACAGCAAGCAGCTGCAGCTCCGTGTGTCCATTCAGACATGGAGCTGCCATTCGGCCCCGCCCCTCTCTTCTCCTGATTGGCTAATTTACTTTGATTAACAGCCGCGGGAGCCAATGGTGCCGGGCCTGTGTCTCAGCCAATCAGGAGGGAGAGTCCCGGACGGCCAAGGGACTCGTGAACAGAGATGGAGCTCAAGTAAGTATAGGGGGTGTTGGGGAGGCTGCTACACCCAGAAGGTTTTTTTTTTTATCTTAATGCAAAGAATGCATTAAGATAAAAACCTGCCTTTACAACTCCTTTAAAAAATATTTATATATTTGACTTTTTCATTAAAGCGGAGTTCCGGCCTCAAAATCGATTTTGGGCCATCCGCTTGCTAAGGGGAACCTGAAAAAGGAATGGATAATGGCGATTTTTTTTTTTTTTGGTCACTTACCTTATTATAGAAGAAAATATACTCCCCTTCCTTCCACTTCCTCCCTCTGCGGCCGCGGCCTGCTCCGTCACTTCCGGTTTGCGATGATTCCTGGGAGCTGAACGTGAAGGCACGGTATTCACTGCTAAACAGCTTCTGGGCATGCCCAGAAGCTGTGCAGGGATGCCGTGCCTGCACCGGAAGTGACGAGCGGGGCCGGTGCAGTGCATTGTGGGACTCCGACGTCACGAAGAGGACACGGAAGAGGACACGAAGAGGGACGCTACGGCTTCAGCTGCCCACACCTGAGATGGCAGCGCTGGAGAAGAAATTTTCAAGGTAAGTATTTCTTCTTACAGGTAAGTGCGACCCGCCACAGTTCAGAGGCTATCCATTATGGAATGTACTAGCCCTGACTGTCTCGGGGGTATTTTTAGCTCAAATTGACCCCCAAGGCCGGAACTCCGCTTTAATATCATGAATTTAAAAGACTATGAATTTGATGGCCATTATCGGCACCTTCAGCGCAAGAAAAGCTCAAGAAAAATGCATCCTGCTTGATGCATTTTTGGTCAGTTAAAAAACCGCACCAAAAACGCACCTCCCCGTTAAAATGCATTGGAAACACAGCAAGACGCATCAATAACGCACTCGTGTTACATTTTACATGCGGTTTTAGAGTCACATGAACTATAAAAAACACACCACAAGCAAGTGGTTTCGGCACCATAATTGACATCTTTTTCTCTATTGGAAAATAACCCTAATTAGATAATAACCCTAATTTGGGCTGCTAATTTTCGGCAGCTGAAATTTTGGTGCATCTCTGTTTAGAACTAAAATATCTGAGGAGCACCTTGAGAATGCATTGAGAATTTCTACTACATTCATTGAACCAGATATTGATGTGAAAGTTTATCATAAAGTGTCAAATATCGCACTAGTTTTATGTTGCCCTCTTTTACTTTTTATAATAACAAATATTACAAAAAATGAAGTTTTATTACTCAGGTACATTATCCATATCAGTGTTCGTTAACTTGTGATCTACCCGACTTTTTCTGCTCATCAGCTATTCTTATTGTTAGTGTACACATAAAGTGTGGACCAACATAATGTCTCTTCTTTTAATGTGGTCCAGGAAGGTCAAAAGTTTGGACACCCCTGCTCTACATTGTCCCACACTTTTCACAGAGCCTACCTTCTAAACTACAGAGGTGCTAAGAGGAGGCGTTTCAGAAGGTCAGTACAGCTTGCAGTCAGCAAGGTACCATGGGATACAGTCAGGTCCATAAATATTGGGATATCGACACAATTCTAATATTTTCGGCTCTATACAACACCACAATGGATTTGAAATTAAACAAACAAGATGTGCTTTAACTGCAGACTTTCAGCTTTAATTTGAGGGTATTTACATCCAAATCAGGTGAACGGTGTAGGAATTACAATAGTTTGTATATGTTCTGCCCACTTTTTAAGGGACCAAAAGTAATGGGGCAATTGGCTGCTCAGCTGTTCCATGACCAGGTATGTATTATTCCCTCATTATCCCATTTACGAGGAGCAGATAAAAGGTCCAGAGTTTATTTCAAATGTGCCATTTGCATTTGGAATCTGTTGCTGTCAACTCTCAATATGAGATCCAAAGAGCTGTCACTATCAGTGAAGCAAGTCATTGTTAGGCTGAAAAAACAAAACAAACCCATCAGAGAGATAGCAAAAACATTGGGTGTGGCCAAATCAACTGTTTGGAACATCCTTAAAAAGAAAGAACGCATCGGTGAGCTCAGCAACACAAAAAGACCCGGAAAACCACAGAAAACAACTGTGGTCGATGACTGAAGAATTCTTTCCCTGGTGAAGAAAACACCCTTCACAACAGTTGACCAGATCAAGAACACTCTCCAGCAGGTAGGTGTATGTGTGTCAGATCAAGAACACTCTCCAGGAAGTAGGTGTATGTGTGTCAAAGTCAACAATCAAGAGAAGACTTCACCAGAGTGAATACAGAGGGTTCACCACAAGATATAAACCATTGGTGAGCCTCAAAAACAGGAAGGCCAGATTAGAGTTTGCCAAACAACATCTAAAAAAGCCTTCACAGTTCTGGAACAACATCCTATGGACAGATGAGACCAAGATCAACTTGTACCAGAGTGATGGGAAGAGAAGAGTATGGAGAAGGAAAGGAACTGCTCATGATCCGAAGCATACCACCTCATCAGTGAAATATGGTGGTGGTAGTGTCATGGCGTGGGCATGTATGGCTGCCAATGGAATGGTTCTCTTGTATTTATTGATGATGTGACTGCGGACAAAAGCATCAGGATAAATTCTGAAGTGTTTCGGCAATATTATCTGCTCATATTCAGCCAAATTCTTCAGAACTCATTGGACGACGCTTCACAGTGCAGATGGACAATGACCCGAAGCATACTGTGAAAGCAACCAAATAGTTTAAGTGAAAGAAGTGGAATGTTATGCAATGGCCAAGTCAATCACCTGACCCTGAATCCGATCGAGCATGCATTTCACTTGCTGAAGACAAAACTGAAGGGAAAATGCCCCAAGAACAAGCAGGAACTGAAGACAGTTGCAGTAGAGCACTGGCAGAGCATCACAAGGGATGAAACCCAGCGTCTGGTGATGTCTATGCGTTCCAGACTTCAGGCTGTAATTGACCTGCAAAGCATTTGCAATCAAGTATTAAAAAGTGAAAGTTTTTGATTTATGATTGTTAATCTGTTCCATTACTTTTGGTCCCTTAAAAAGTGGGAGGCACATCTCCAAACTGTTGTAATTCCTACATCCTTCCCCTGATTTGGATGTAAATACCCTCAAATTAAAGCTGAAAGTCTTCAGTTAAAGCACATCTTGTTTCATTTAAATCCATTGTGGTGTATAGAGCCAAAAAGATTAGAATTGTGTCGATGGTCCAATATTTATGGACCTGACTGTATATGGTCCTTAGAAATTTAAAGTAAAAAGCAGAGGAGGAGCTGCACACTGAAGGTAAAAAAACATTTAGTATGCAGCTCCCCCGTAGCCCCCTTTTAATACTTATCTGAGCCCTATCGCAATTAATTTGAGTGAGAGTGGCTGATGATCTGGGTCTCTGCCTCCTCATTGGCTGAGAGACAGCAGCAGGAGCCAAAGCCAATCACAGCCAATGAGGAGTAGTGGGGGCAGGGCAAAACCCATTCGGTGTGTCTTATGGACACACTGAGCAGGGCTCAGGAGTGAGAACGCACGAGTGCCCCCATAGCAAGCAGCTTGAGAGAAGAGGAGGAGCCAGGAAAAGCACAAAGCAGGTAAGCATAGAATATTCGTTTTTTTTTTTTTTTAAATATATATATATATATATATATATATATATATACATTAGCAGCCATTAATGGACGCTATAACGAAATCCTGTTTTTAAAAGTTTTTTTTTCTGTTATACGTTGAAGGAGGTCGATGGAATGAAGATATTCTAGATTATTTCCTGAGCAAAGGACTAATAAAAAACAAAGATGGAATAGAAATTATGTGGGAGCATGCTGCAAACAGCAAGGACAAGTTACACCATGCATTAGAGAGTGAGTATGACATTGCACATATATGGTGGGGTATTTCATGCAAGTTGATATTTTCTGTATGTCAAAATTTAAGTAGGTGGGTATGAAGTAACCTCGATAAAGGATTACCTATAGCGCTTGCTCAATACTAAAGTGCAAATATATAATATAAACAATCCTATAATACTTCAAAAAAAATTATATAGTGCATAAGGTTTGTGCAAAAAAAAAAACAGGTGAAAAAATTCATGTGATATACAAAAACAAAATGCTCATTCAATAAATTGCACACTATAAATAAATATATAAAATGTATATATAAAAAAAACAGAAAAATATTCAAGTTCATACGTAGTGCATGAGATATGTAAATGATCTCATAAATGTTCCACACAGTTCATATATAAATGTGACTTCTTATGAAAAAAGTTCAAACGTATTTAGATAAATCTGTGCAGTGCAAATGTGCAGGTGCTCAGTGCCAAGCTCTCCAATCAGATATTGGTGTCAGTTTTTGATTTTCACCATGGCTAATAGTAAAATTGCTCACTCACCAGACCAAGTGAGTCTGATATGCCTTATGGCACTAAGACCACATATGCTTAAATGACCCCCAGGGCCGGGATGGGTTCTCTCCGGGTGAGTGCCTCCTCTTTAATCCAGTGGTATCACTCCTCCGCTGCTCTCATCCGGCCGGATATGTTTAAAAGGGAAAACTCCAAATAGTGCAGTAACATTTAAAAGTATCTTTATTGCACATAAATCCAAAACAGTTCACACGATCCAATTACAGGTAAAAAAACAAGTAAAACCGCTGTCACATATAGAGCTGTGGAGTGGAGAGCAGTTATTACCGGTTTGCGTTCCACCCAGCTCATGTGACGTCACGATGTGCGTTCCACCTAACGCGTTTCGTAATTGGCTGACGTCTTCAGAGACCTTTTCCCTTTTAAACCTATCCGGCCGGATGAGAGCAGGGGAGGAGTGATACCACTGGATTAAAGAGGAGGCACTCACGCGGGGGGAACCCATCCCGGCCATGGGGGTCATTTAAGCATATGTGGTCTTAGTGCCATAATGCATATCAGACTCACTTGGTCTGGTGAGTGAGCAATTTTACTATTAGCCACGGTGGAAATCAAAAAGTGACACCAATATCTGATTGGAGAGCTTGACACTGAGCACCTGCACATTTGCACTGCACAGATTTATCTAAATACGTTTGAACTTTTTTCACAAGAAGTCACATTTATATATGAACTGTGTGGAACATTTATGAGATCATTTACATATCTCATGCACTACGTATGAACTTGAATATTTTTCAGATTTTTCAGTTTTTTTATATATGCATTTTATATATTTATTTATAGTGTGCAATCTATTGAATGAGCATTTTGTTTTTGTATATCACATGAATTTGTTCACCTGGTTTTTTTTTTGCACAAACCTTATGCACTTTAATATAAGCACCAATATATCATTTTTTTTAAAGTATTATAGGATTGTTTATATTATATATTTGCACTTTAGTATTGAGCAAGCGCTATAGGTAAACCTTTATCAAGGTTAATTCATACCCATTCACTAGCACTTTACTATAGCAGCTGTTTCCCACCCCTTTTTGTTTTTTTAGTTTTTCTAGTTTATAGGGTGATCCATTGGCGCGGGGGATATACTACCAGTATATCATACTTTCGCATTGCCAGAGTAGGTGGCTGTGTTGCCAGCTGATGAGCAGCTGATCATTGCTTGAGGTATGGAGGTTGCCATTTGCTGAACTTCCCTTGTGAAAATGCTAGTTGCTTGGCTGTTCTGGTTTTCTTTTTTTTTTAAAACAGTGAGGTTTATTGAAACTTTTGGTACAATACAAAAATAAACCGTGCATTGAAACTGCAATCAGATTCATAACACATTGGGGTACAAAAATACAAATATACAAAGTGATTAACACCAAGAAACAGAACAGACATAGTAAAAATAAGGCAGTAGTCAGTGGCTCTCCGTCGGCCCAACACTCGAACAGAAAATATCGATTCAACAGGGGCGGTCAGCATAAAGTAGTTACCCACTGCATTACTGAGCCGTATCAGGGCACTGCACCCATTTGTCCCAAATCTTGTTGAACTTCTGAGGGCACCCCCTATGTTTATATAAAAGTTTATGAAATGGGATGACACTATTAATTTCCTTAATCCACAATCCTAGAGTAGGAGGAGTAGGTCTCATCCACCTCCTGGCTATCAATTTACGTGCTATAAACAACGTTTCCTGAAGAAATATGACAGTGGACTTGGGCATCTCTCCATCCGGGTAGACCCCCAGGAGACACTCCTTAGGGGAGAGTTGTAGAGGAGACCCCATCTTGTCATGCAGAAATGTGACTACTTGTTGCCATAGAGTCTGTAATTGGGGACAGCTCCACAATAGATGAAAGAAGGAAGCATCAGGGTCTCCGCACATAGGACAAGAAGGGACCAAGTCAGGGTGATATTTGGACAGTCTAAGTGGGGTGAGATAAGCCTGGTGTATTATAAAGGTCTGGGTTAGGCGATCCGACAGTTTTGGCGACACTCTGCGGCACGTCTCCAGGGCATCCTCCCATTCCTCATCCTCCATGGCCCCCACACTGCGCTCCCAGCGGGTCTTAAGTGCAAAAGCCAAAGTGGTCGAGGAAGGTGTGTGAAGTTCAGAGTAGAACATGGAAATGAGGTGACTGGGTTCTGTACTTTTAACAATCTCAAGGGTGGTAACCGATTCTAGCTCAGGAGGGCCGTCAGGGAATTGAGATCTATAGGCATGGGAGAGCTGTAAGTATCTGTAGTGCATGGGGCCCTGGAGCGCAAACTGGTCTTG
Organism: Pelophylax lessonae; assembly: GCF_965119305.1. Lineage (NCBI taxonomy): Eukaryota > Metazoa > Chordata > Amphibia > Anura > Ranidae > Pelophylax > Pelophylax lessonae. The sequence goes on from NC_138768.1 coordinate 141,508,150, forward strand.
CAAGGTCTCGTAAGACCGCAGACCAGTGGTCGTGGAGATATGGCTAAGGAGAAGAATACCCCTCCCGCTCCATACCGACAGGTCAGGGATGGAAAGGAACTCACGCAATGTACTATTATGCCACAGAGGGGTGAATGTGTGAAATGGAGGGCACCGAAGCCTGGACGCTACCACCTCCCAGATCCGACAATAGTGGTATAGAAGAGATCTGGGGCACAGGGGCTCCGGCGAGCCCCTGACGCCCCTAAGGATAACTAGGAGGGGGTCCCCGAGGGGGTGAGCCCACCCAGGGCAGAGCAGGGTCAAGAAGCGTTCTCTATCCGTTTTATCTATGTGAAAGAACTGGGACAACTGAGCTGCCAGATAGTACAGATTAAAATCCGGCAGGGCCAATCCCCCTAGATTTGTAGGATTCTTGAGTTTGCGCCAGGAGATCTTGTGCCGGTTAGCACCCCAAACAAAGGTCTTGAGGAGTGATTCCATCTGCTTAAACAGCCTGAGTGGCAGGTAAATAGGAGAGTGCCATACAACATAAAGTATTTTGGGAAGGAGAATCATTTTAATTAAATTGACTCTACCCATCACTCCCAGAGGTAATTTGGACCATACTTGAATTTTAGCCTTAAGCAGAGGGAACAAGGGTTGAACGTTATCCGGGACATAATCTGCTGAGTTAGCTGTCACTTGAATCCCTAAGTATTTAATGCGGGATACACATTGTAAGGCCGGGTTTGCGGGGGCGATCGACTGCGGGCTCTCGTCAAGCGGGAGAATTTGTGACTTATCCCAGTTTATCTGAAAACCGGAGAATCGTCCATACCGTTCAATTAAAGAAAGGGCCGTGAGTAGGGATTCTCGAGAGTCTTCCAAATATAACAAAGTGTCATCCGCATACATGCTGATCTTCTCCTCCAGCGGTCCCTTACGTAGGCCTCGAATCCCGGGATGTGCTCTAATGGCCATCGCCAGGGGTTCCGTGGCCAGGGCATACAGCAGGGGGGAGAGGGGGCACCCCTGTAGAGTGCCACGGGATAAAGGGAAGGCGGTCGACTGCCAGCCATTTGCCAGGACCCTAGCTACCGGGGCGCTATATAGAAGTTTGACCCACTTAATAAAATTGGGTCCAAAGCCGTATCGGTCCAGACAGGTCCATAGAAATGGCCACTCTACCGAGTCAAATGCCTTAGCCGTGTCCAATGAGACCACCACCCTGCCACCCATTCCGTCGTGCTGTGCCTGGAGATTCATGAATAACCGGCGAAGGTTAAATGAGGTGTTCCTCCCAGGCATGAACCCGGCCTGGTCCGAGTGTATGAGTGAAAGGATCACCTTGTTAAGACGGAGGGATAAAATTTTCGCAAGGATTTTAGTGTCTACTGGGAGCAAAGAGATGGGACGGTAAGACTCTGGGGCGTGTACATCCTTGCCCGGCTTGGGAATGAGCACAATTAGCGCCTCCCGCATAGAAGGGGGTAGGGTTGCATCTTTGAATAGAGATTGAAACAAAGCCAATAATTTAGGAGAAAGGAGTTCCGAATATTGGGAGAAAAATTCAATCGGGAGGCCGTCCAGGCCGGGGGCCTTAGATCTAGGGAACTTGGACATGGCTGCTGCAATCTCTTCCACAGAGATGGGTGCCTCGAGGGTCGCCAACTGGTCGGGTGTCAAAGTGGGAAAGTCAATAGAGTCCAGAAAGTCATGCATGTCAGTGCAGTCAGCGGGAGCCCTAGGAGGTGTAAAGTGTACTAAAAAATGATCGGAAACACTGTGTCACCGCAGCAGGATCAGTGATCTCATTACCCAGGTCATCCTTCAAAGTAATAACTACCGGGGGCCTATCCTCACAATGAACTAAATATGCGAGGAGTTTCCCCGCCCGCTCACCATGTGCAAACAGATTCTGCTTCTGAAAAAACATCTTAGATTTCGCCTTCTCATATTCAAGTTGGGAAAGGACTTTAGAGGTCAATTTATACTGGGATTCATGTGCCGGAGTCGGGTCCGCCATAAAGGCCTGTTCAGCTTCAATTAGATTTGTCGTTGCCCTGGAGATCTCCCCAGCAGCCCGCGCTCTAACAGCCTTGATTTTGGAAATCATAGTGGATCTGGCGAACAGTTTAAATGCCTCCCACACCGCAGCCGGGGAGGCAGTGCCCTCATTATCAGAGAAGAATTGTGTCCAGGTCCCCTCAATGTCGTTCCCATCAGACACCAAGGGGAGCCAGGCGGGATTCAGGCGCCAGGCCGGGGGAGGTCTATTGCAGGGCAAGGACAACAGTATCCAATAAGGGCAGTGATCAGACAAAGTCCGTGGGGCGAAGCCTGCCGCCAGTAACCTGGGGAGCAGGGTTCGAGACAGCAATATCAGATCAATGCGTGACATAGAATGGTGTGCAGCCGAAAAACAGGAGTACGCGCGCTGAGCAGGGTATTTGCTGCGCCAAGAGTCGGCCAAACCAAAGCTCTCCAACAATCGGGAGAACCTGGTCGGGGACGACCCCGGCGGCGCCTGGGAGGCGCCACCGGATCTATCCAGACCCGAGTCCATCACATTGTTAAAGTCACCCAGCCAGATCACCGGGGCCCCCGGGCTCTGTGCCATAAACGCCAGTCCCTCCATAATAATCACAGCAGAGTAAGGGGGGGGCACATAGAAAGCCATCAGCAGCATCAATTCCCCATAGACTGACGTTTTAAGAAAGACATATCTACCCATTGGGTCGACCTGAGATCCTAGGAGCTGGAAGTGTACCGATTTGGCCACCAGTAGCGCCACACCCCTGGAGTGCGAGCTATAAGCAGAGTGCTGCACCCAGCCAACCCAGGGCCGTTTGAGAGACTGTTGTACACGGCCCTCCAAATGTGTCTCCACCAGAACTATAATATCAGCCCGTACACGGCGTAGAACATTAAAGACAGCCGTCCGTTTAATCTTATCGCGCATACCCCTGACATTCCACGTCAACAATTTCAATGCAGCCATGGCAGGGGTAATACGGAGCGTGGAGCGGAGGCTCCCAGGATCTCAGGCAATAAGGCCACAGAACTAACAAGTCCACGGCCATACACTAGCAGTAATAAACGGCAGCAAAAGAGCAGATAATTAGTACTTGAGGTCAATGTGCATAGAACAGAAACAGTAAAGAGATTGTACCAAATATAAACCGTAAACAATGGTAATACCCCAATCCCCCCTCCCTGCCCTGCACCAACCCCAACTTGTGCGGGCATGTTCCCAAACAAGTGCCTCAACCAGAACAGGCCCACATGCGACTGGTAAAGAGCAAGATCAGGAGGCCAGGGACCCCCAGGGTATTCAGCAAAAATACAGCAAAATACAATTAGGACAAGCAAGGGGGCCCGGGGGCCCAGGTCCAGCAGAAGTCGCAGGGGGCAACAGGGGAGTTGGGCACAAACACACGCCTTAGCGGGTGTAGGGGGCGAAAACCAACAGGTGTATCGCTGGGTAGCAAAGCCTATGGGCAGGTGGAAATCCATAGGGAGAGAACAGAAGAATCAGTTCCATCTGTGGAGCTAGGGCGCTCCGCCGGTCAAACACAGGAGCAGTATGCAGGGAAATGAGGGGGGAGGGGGGGAAGGGGGATGTAAAGTCTTGAGTTCCGCAGGATCTACAAAACCCCCTCCACCCCTACAGCAGCTGTAGGTATAGGCAATCAGGGAGAAAGTATCATGAAGTCGCCAGGGCAAGGTGGTCAGGCTCTAGCTTCCAGTCCTTCTAACCAGGAGATGGCGGCTTCCGGATCCTCAAAGAAGTGGGCTCGGTCCTCACCCTCCACTCGAAGACGGGCCGGATACAACATAGAGTATTTGATATTCTTGATACGCAGCCTGCGTTTGACCTCCAAAAAGCTCTTGCGGCGCCTCTGGACCTCAGCAGAGAAGTCGGGGAAAATCGCTATTTTGTGATTTCCAAATGGAATGTTCCCCTTAACTCTGGCCAGGCGCAATATGGCATCTCTGTCCCGATAGTTCAGGAATTTAGCGATGAACGTGCGGGGGGGTGCACCCTGAGGGGGGGGACGCCCGGAGAGGCGATGTGCACGTTCCACAACAAAAGTGGGTGAAAAGGATTCTCTGCCATATGTCTGAATGAGCAATTGTTCCAAATAGGATGAGGGGTCTGCACCTTCAGAGCCCTCCGGGAGGCCAATGAACCGCAGGTTACAGCGGCGCAGCCTATTCTCCATGTCATCTTGTTTTTGGAGGATAAGGTGTACTTGTTGCTGCAGCCTGTCTGAGGAGCTTTGCAATGGGGGGAGGGAGTCTTCCACCTCGCTAATTCTGTGTTCAGCCTCACCAACTCTGTCCCTTAGCTTCTGCATATCCTGACGCATCAGAGATATATCTACCTTCACCTCCTCGATTTTAGTTGTCAGCATGGTCTGGCAAGTGGCAATCGCTTCCAAAACCTTGGATGTAGCAGGGCTCTCAGGCTCCTCCGCCACAAGCGACGGGCCGGCGCCATCTTGGATCGGGGCCTCCTTCTCCAGCCTCCGGAATGCAGCCAGTTTTGCCGCGGCTTCAGAGCCTTTCTTCGGCGGAGACATGCGGAGGTCAGTGCCGCGGGTGTGCGGGAGATGAAGGAAGGATTATCGTGCCCGAAGGGCTGCAGGATTAGCGGTAAAGGATATGGGTCCGGCGGAGCTCCTCTCACACACGTCCTCTCACATGCTGCGCCCGGCTGTTCTGGTTTTCATTCTTAGACCCAGTGGGGAAGATTTGCTAAAACTGGAGAGTGCAAAATCTGGTGCAGCTCCGGTCAGAAACTAATTAGCTTCAAGGGTGGGATCAAGGTTTACACTGAGGCCGTTTTGAAATTGTGCAAGTTCAGCTCAACTTGCACGATTTCAAGCTGGCAATTTCACAGACATTTGTGCAGGTTCCTGCACAGATGTCTATTGAAATCCCCCCCCAAAGTCGCCAAAAGTAGTACAGAGAAGAAAATGCCAGGGCCAATCCTGTCCACACCACATCCAAAAAAGATAGGAACTGAAACCAGGACTTTATAGGTGTCCAACTCCCCCCGCCAGGGTACTAGTAAATCGTAACTGTATAAAAAATTATTATTTTATTGAATACAGATTAAAAAACCTCCAATCAATGGAGATGTATAGCATAGACTATAAGAACAATACATAACATAAGATCACAAAAAAAGAAAAAGGGGGAACTTGGGGGTACCTCCCTAATGACCATCAACCAGGATAGCCCAATAGCCAATAGCTCAGCGGACGGGACTGCAACCGATGCGTTTCGCCTTGTGGCTTCTTCAGCGGTGTTTACATAAGTGCTTCAAATAGGTTGGAGTATGTAGATAATATTGAAGTTAGTTATAGGAAAATCAGTGAGGTCACAACGAGCAAGTGAAGAGGACACCCACAGCCAGATCGAATGACCGGGACGAAGGGGGTCCCAAACACGAAGGTATGGAGGACCACCTCCTGGATGCCCAAAGACCAAATGGAAGGTAAAGAGGAGAACACACAACCTTTCCGTTTAAGGTGGATATCATACAATCTTCAATAGCTAATCTCCATACAGATAAGAGAAAAGGCCCTTTAACCGCTTGCCGACTGCTCACAGTATATTTACTGCGGCAGTCGGCCCCTCACAGGCAGAGTGACGTAGGTCTACGTCGCACGCCTTTGAGGCTCTGGGGAGCGAGCGCGCGCCCGTGGAGGCGCGCTCCCGCTCGGTCACGGACCCCCCCCCCGCGCGTGTGACCAGCGGACCCGATGTCCGCCGGTCACTCGGCGATCGGCGGGGGAGAAGGAGAATGTCAGGCAGCTTGTGTAAACAAGCCACCTGTCATTCTCCTCGCTGTAAAAACACTGATCACTCGGATCTAGTATGTAGATCCGTTGATCAGTGTCCTTACAGCTAGAGCCACAGCCAATCACAGTAAGAATCACGCCCCTAGGGACACACACAGCCCCTCCCTCCCAAATAAAGTTAACCCCTTCACTACCAGTGTATTTTTACAGTAACAGTGCATATATATAGCACTGATTACTGTAGAAATGTCACTGGTAACCCCAAAAGTGTCAAAAATGTCAGTCAAGGGTCCGATCTGTCCGCCCCAATGTCGCAGTACCGCAAAAAAAATCGCAGATCGCCGCCATTACACGTTAAAAAAAAAAACACCAAAAATGACAAAAATCTTTCCCTTTGTTAGTAAACGCGATAAATTTTGCGCAAACCAATCAAAATACGCTTTTTGCGATTTTTTTTTTTTTTTTTTTTTTTTTTTTTACCAAACATAGGTAGCATAAAACAAATTGGCCGAAAATTTTAAAAAATTTTGATTTTTACATTTTTTTTTGGGGAATTTCATATAAAAAAAATGTGAAAAATATTGTTATTTTTGCAAAATGTACGCTCTTTTTTTGTTTATAGCGCAAAAAGTAAAAATCGCACGGGTGATCAAATACCACCAAAAGAAAGCTCTGTTTGTGGGAAAAAAAGGACGCCAAATTTGTTTAGATACAGCGTCGCACGACCGCGCAATTGTCTGTTAAAGTCACGCAGTGCCGAATTGCAAAATACCCTCTGGTCGTTTAGCAGGAAAATCCTTCGGGGCTTAAGTGGTTAAGGGCTAAGGCATCAGTTGCTAGGGGGAGGCTAAAAGTGTTCAAATCCAAGCAAGTACACCTTGATGTAAAAATACTGGTCCACTCCAAAGGAAAGGAAGAAGGAAACGGGCGCCATGCTGGCACTTATTTTGGGAATCGGTGCGGCGCCGCAAAGTTGGCGTTGCACGGATTCGGACTGTGCAATTGCTGGCAATTGGCCCGATTTCACATGCGATTTGACGTGTCAAATCAGACCAATGTGAATGTTGGCTTATTGTCAAAGCTAAATTGAACATGGTGAAGTTAGAAGCTGATTGGCTATCGTGCACAACTGAACCTGATTTTGAGTGCTCCAGTTTTAGTAAATCTTCCCCATTTGCACAAGTATGCAGGTCAGCTATTCTAACTTTTGTGATTTGAAACTTGTTCCAGTTCTATAAACTGTATTGAAACAAGGGGCCCAAAATAACAGCCCATCAACTGACATTTTCAGTCAGTAATATGCAGTTTCTATATTTCTTACAGAACTGGTTTCCTTTTAAAAGACAAATATTCAAGGAAGCTGGCTTAAGAAAACCTAACTGCAGTTTTAGAGCAAAATAACCTTCTGTGTAAAAATACTTAAGGCCTATTCACACTTGAGCCAATTGTGGCGACGTGCGCTAAAACACGCCTTACTAAAAGAAACAGCAGTATACAGTATCTGTCATTGACATCCCCATCATGCTGTACAGTGGCACCACAGCACACCAAAAAGCAAGGTATGTTCATCGTGGTGTACTACGCTTCCAATAAAGGGTTATCTGCATTTTTGATTTGTTGTGGTGCTTTAGTAATAAACAAAAACTCTACTCGAGAGATGCTAAAATTCACATTTACTTCCTTAACCTCCCCAGAGAGCAGCTATGACTCATATGCCAACAACTAATTATTCTGGTTGTCAGGTTTTCTGTACTGAAAACTTAGATCTCAGATGATACAATTATTTTTTTTACAATATATTTGCACATGTTTACAGCATGGTCATACAACTGTTCGTTGTCTTTTTGCTTGTATCTGAAAATTTTCTTTAACCACTTCTGAACAGGAAGCCTTTCCCCCTTAATGACCAGGCTATTTTTTGCGTTTCGGCACTGCGTTATTTTAACAGACAATTGCGGGATCGTACGATGCTGTACCCAAATAAACCGATGTCCTTTTTTTCCCACAAATAGAGCTTTCTTTTGGTAGTGTTTGATCACCTGAATGATTTTTATTTTTTGCGCTATAAACAAATAATGAGCGACAATTTTGAAAAAAAAAAAAAGTATTTTTCACTTTCTGCTATATAACATCCCCCCCCCCCCCCCCCCAAAAAAAAAAAAACCAAAATAAATTGTTTCATCATTTTAGGCCAATTTGTATTCTGCTACATATTGTTAGTAAAAAAAAAATCCCAATAAGCGTATTTTGATTGGTTTTCGCAAAAGTTAACGTGTCTTAGGGGAAAGATTTGTCGTTTTATTTATTTTATAGTAATGGCGGTGATCAGCGATTTTTTTTTTTTTTTTTTTTTTTTTTAGCAGGACTGCAACGTTGCGATGTACAGATCGGACCCCTAACAGACACTTTTGCGGGGACCAGTGACGTTACTACAGTAATCAATGCTAAAAATATGCCCTGGTACTGTAATAATGACATTGGCAGGGAAGGGGTTAACCCATGGGTGAGCAAAGGGTTAAGTGTGAGCCTAGGGGGTGTTTTCTAACTGTGGGGGGGGGGGGTGGGCTTGTAAAATCAATACAGAAACCCATGTTCCTAAATGGGAGGAACACAGGAGCTCTGCATTGATTCCTGAGAGAACAACGGTCTATGTTTACAACAGCGGACCGTTGTTCTCTTCACGGGGAGCGATCGTGGGTGCCCGGCGGCAATTGCGGCCGCCGGTCCTGTGAATCGGCTTCCCCGCTGGCGAGTGGGAGCGCACGCCCCCAGGATTGCTCCCACGGACCGCCATACAGGTATGGCGATTCGCGGGAACCCGCCGCCATATAACTGCAGCGGCTGGTCGGCAAGTGGTTAACCAACTCAGTACCATTGTATATACAGTGGGTATAGAAAAGAATCGCCCCCTTTAAAATCATATTTTGCTGCTTTGCAGCCTGAAATGAAGACAGACACAGTTTTTTGTTTTTACCCAGTGCAACTTGTAGCATCCAAGTAAGCCCCGTTCACACTAAGGCGACCTGTGAGGGGGCCTGGTCGCCTCACAGGTCGCCGTAGGTCGCCTCCCATAGGGAAGCTGCGGACCCGTTCTAATAGGAGAGACACAAGTCGCTCCGACTTAGAAAAAGGGTCCGGAGCTTCTTTGGGGCGACCAGGAGGCGACCGCCATAGACTTCAATGTTATGAAGTCCGTGGCGGCCGCTCCGAGGTCGCGGCGCGCTGCTCGCACCGCGACCTCCGAAGTAGCGTCGCCCCTATGTGAACGGGGGCTCAAGATATAACATCAACATGTCAGAAAAAAGAATAAATCAAAAAATGGAATCACTGAGTTGGAAAAAGGATCACCCTCCTAAAAATGACTTTTCTCTAGCGCTCATCGACAGACGTAGTCCTCGGTGATACACCACCTTCGGGTTATGTTACCTCCGCAGGAGCAGGACTAGACAGGAAATTAAAAAGCTCTGGCCACACCCTAGGGGCAGTCCCAGAGGGTATATCCTCTCTCTCTCTGCCTCAGCAAATCAGTTATTTTCTGTCTAGTTAGGAGTAAGGACCTAGATACCTTGCTGGGATCTTAGGTCCTGGCAAGAATTTTTTTCTAAAAGGATTTTTGGACAGCTTTTTTTCTCCAGTGTTCCTGTGAGATCTTCAAGCAAGAAAGCTGAACTGGGCGACGGGCTGGATGTTGAGATCCGGTGGTCACCCCAGTTCAGCCTACGAGCGCGTGCAGGCCATAGCTCCGCGCTGGGTCGGCCGCGACAAAGTCCCATTAAAAGGACTGAACCCGCGAGTTAAACGTCTCGCTGAAACGCCAAAGACCATGAGTCACGGCGTCCGTATCGGTCGACAGCCCTCCCGCCCCGGTGGAGAGGGGTACTGTCAGGAGTTGGTGCCCGCCTGGTTCCGGTATGGTGAGTAGTATGTTCCCCCTTTTTTCCCTGACGGGTTTTGTGGTGAACGCGGGCCCCTCTCTGTATGGTAAGAAAGAGTTCTTTCTATCCTATAACATGTCACAAATCCTCCTACTTTGAGTGTGATTTTATGTGTGCAAAAAGCCAGGAGGCTTGGTTTGGGAGCTAACAATCTATTGTATACATGTTTTAAAGATGTAATCTGTGGCATTCTGGGAATCTTATGGTTAAGTATAAGCTACCTACCAGTCAGAAGCCATGGACATGTAGACTGCCTTCCAAGTCAGATCTCCAGCTAATAGCAGGCCTCCCGAACGGCCATGCGGTCCGCCAGGGCCGGTACCGCCAACCACGCCATATCCCCATGCAGAGAGAGTGTTGTGTGCCTGCAGCACACCGCTAGTCAGCACAGGCCGCCGCCATTTTTTTTGCTGGATCGCACGAGCCGCCATTTTGGCGTAGCCTCGTGTCTCCAGCATGGGGGCGGCCATGTTTGAGGTGATTCTACACCTCGTGGAGCTTGGGGGAGGCGCCGGAAGGCGTGCAGAGGGGCGGAGCCGCCTCCTTTCTTCCTGGGCAGCCAGCCAAAAGACTTCCTGTTTGTCTAAGACAGCGCTGTAAGCTGTTGCAGTTCAACTCTGAACATCAAGTGGTGAGCCTGGGGGTCTATCTCTCTCTCTCTCGATCGATAGGGATCCCTAGCAGGTAACACTAAGGGGTTTTTTTGTGGCGCTGAGGGTCAAAAAAAAAAAAAAAAAAAAGTTTTTTCTTTACTTTGAATTATATCATCCAGGAAGTAACTGGAGTTATTATGGACCCTGCCACACATATTCCCCCACCTGTTTCCCTCGAGGGGGCCTCGGGACCCGCCGGTGCACAGAGTATAGAGTCATTTACAGCAATTTTGGAGTCTATGGTGGCTCGGGTGGAGGCGGCCTGTCAGGGACGGGGGTCAAGGAAGCGACCCCCGCCTACCCCTATACTATCTGACACCTCTGACTCTGATTCAGAGATGGTCACTGCAGTTGCAGGTTCCTCTGCAAGGGCTGTTATCCCAGGTAAAGCCCCCTCAGACAGTGAGGAGGACGCTTCTTCTCCTGCTATAATTCAGGAAGAAGCATTGGTGGACGCACTAGTTGTCGGGGCCAGATAGAAGTACAGGAAGCGGTAGTTACCGTTCCCTGTATAGATCTTTTCCTTTACCTTTTCCTAAGATTAGTCCCGATACCTCACAGGAATCGGATCTGATTGACCAGATAGGCCAAGTAGCCTCTAGTCGGGTGACTTTGGTCCCTGAGGTTCAACCAGAAAAGATCACCTTTCCTGATAACTATCAGGTATCTGATAAATGTGTGGGAACAGAAAACGACCAGACTTTCTCGGATGGTCGGGGCCAGATAGCTCTAGGGACGCCTGGTTCAGATCCAATCAGCGCCAGTGGTCCTAGAAATTCTAGGCTGGCCTCTTCAAGCCGGCCTGGCCGACTTGGACATGTTAGTCGCAGACGTTCCGTGGGAACTTCGTCTCAGGGAGTGTCTGTAGTCTCAAGGACCTATTTACCTTCGTGCTTTACAGTCGCTGGTTTTAATGGCCTGGCCATTGAGACCCAAGTACTGAAGGACAGAGGTTTGTCTACTTCAGTCATTCCTACCCTTATTAAAGCAAGGAAAGCGACTTCCAGCAAAGTCTATTATCACACATGGAAGACTTATATTGCGTGGTGCGAATCTTTAGGATTTCCTCCACGTACCTATTCGGTGTCTCGAATATTGGCCTTTTTGCAACAAGGGGTTGAGCAGAAGCTAGCCTTGAGCACCATCAAGGGTCAAGTTTCAGCATTAGCAATCTTCTTTCAGAAACCTTTAGCTACCAAATCCTTGGTGCGGAATTTCATCCAGGGGGTGCGGCACCTGGCTCCTCCAGTCCGCGCGCCCTTACCGCCCTGGGATCTTAATTTGGTTTTGTCGGTTCTACAGAAACCTCCCTTTGAAAACATCAGGGAGATTCCCTTGCTTACTTTATCCCAGAAGGTGGTCTTCTTGGTGGCTATTACTTCTGCTCGCAGGGTGTCAGAACTGGCTGCATTATCATGCCAGTCCCCATACCTAGTGATTCATAGGGATAAGGTAGTACTTCATCCTAAGCCATCTTTTCTTCCTAAGGTGGTTTCAGATTTTCATCTGAATGAAGATATTGTACTACCTTCCTTGTGTCCTCAGCCCAAGCATCATCGGGAACATGCGTTGCATTCCTTGGATGTTGTTCGGGCAATCAGGGTATACCTGAAAGCTACGGAATCATTCCGTAAGACGGATTCACTTTTTGTGATCACGGATGGCCCCAGAAAGGGTTTGCCTGCATCTGCCGCGACCATTGCCATATGGATTAGACAAACGGTGGTACAGGCTTATTCTATTAAGGGTCAGAGTCCTCCGTTCCCTGTTAGGGCGCACTCCACTCGAGCGCTCAGTACTTCCTGGGCCTTTCGCCATCAGGCGTCAGTGGTCCAGGTATGTAAGGCGGCCACTTGGTCGTCGGTACATACCTTTACTAAATTCTATAAAATTGATGTGACGGCATCGGCGGATGCCTCATTTGGTCGCAAGGTTTTGCAGGCCGCAATTTGAGGAGACCGGTGGTCTACCTCGAGGGTTTTTTTCTGTTTGAAAATTTTTTTGTTGAGTCTCATCATTAAGGATGAGCATTGTAAACTTCTAGTTGGCACCGGTTGGGCCTTCTAGATTGGGATTTGATTTCCATTTTCCCACCCCTCAGTTGTGATACTGCTCTGGGACGTCCCGAAGGTGGTGTATCACCGAGGACTACGTCTGTCGATGAGCGCTAGAGAAAAATGGATTTTTGTAAAATCTTACCGTAAAATCCTTTTCTCTTAGCTCATCGACAGACGTAGTCCCCGCCCCTCTGTTTTGGAGTTGGGTTGGGTTAAATTCTCTAAGCACTGCTTTTTCACATAACTGATTTGCTGAGGCAGAGAGAGAGAGGATATACCCTCTGGGACTGCCCCTAGGGTGTGGCCAGAGCTTTTTAATTTCCTGTCTAGTCCTGCTCCTGCGGAGGTAACATAACCCGAAGGTGGTGTATCACCGAGGACTACGTCTGTCGATGAGCTAAGAGAAAAGGATTTTACGGTAAGATTTTACAAAAATCCATTTATTTGCTCAATCAGGTGTAGCTAATCATCTTCCCAATGGCAGAGGCCTACAGCAACTCTGAAGCAGTTGCAGGAATTTATGACAAGGAGTGGTCATTGTGTGCATGTTACAACAATATCACAAATTCTCCACAAATGTGGCTTGTATGGGAGGGTTGCAGGAAAAAAGCCACTCATCAAGAAAGGGCACATGCAGTCACAACTGAGCTTTGCCAAAATGCACCTTGAAGATTCTGAGGCCACATGGAAAAAGGTGTTATGGTCAGATGAGACTAAAATTAAATTATTTGGTCTCAACCTATACAGCTTCTCACAAAAGTGCACCCCTCACATTTATGTAAATGCTTTATTATATCTTTTCATGTGACAACACTGAAGAAATGGCACTTTGCTACAATATAAAGTAGTTAGTGTACAGCTTGTATAACAGTGTAAATTTGCTGTCCCCTCAAAATTAAGTCAACACACAGCCATTAATGTCTTAACCATTGGCAACAAAAGTGAATACACCCCTAAGTTAAAATGTCCAAATTGAGCTATTTTTCCCTCCCCGGTGTCATGTGACTCGTTAGTGTTACAAGGTCCCAGGTGTGAATGGGGAGCAGGTTGTGTTGAATGTTGTGTTATCACTCTCACTCTCTTACTGGTCACTAGAAGATCAACATGGCACCTCATGGCAAAGAACTCTCTGAGGATCTAAAAAAAGAATTGTTACTCTACATAAAAATGGCCTAAGCCAGTGATGGCGAAACTTGGCACCCAAGATGTTTTGGAACTACATTTCCCAGGATGCTCAACTATACTGCAGAGTGCATGAGTGCATCATAGGAAATGTAGTTCCAAAACCTCTGGGTGCCAAGATTCACCATTTCTGGCCTAGGCTATGAGATTGCAAAAAACCCTGAAACTGAGCTGCAGCACGGTGGCCAAGACCATACAGCGGTTTACCAGGACAGGTTCCACTCAGAACAGGCCTTGCCATGGTCGACCAAAGAAGTTGAGTGCATGTGCTCAGCGTCCTATCTATAGGTTGTCTTTGGGAAATAGACGTATGAGTGCTGCCAGCATTGCTGCAGAGGCTGAAGGGGTGGGGAGTCGGCTTGTTAGTGCTCAGACCATACGCCGCCTACTGCATCAAATTGGTTCACGTGGCTGTCCTCCCAGAAGGAAGCCTCTTCTAAAGAGGATGCACAAGAAAGCCGGCAAACAGTTTGCTGAAGGCAAGCAGACTAAGGACATGGATTACTGGAACCATGTCCTGTGGTCTGATGAGACCAAGATAAACTTATTTAGTTCAGATGGTGTCAAGCGTTTGTGGCGACAACCAGGTGAGGAGTACAAAGACAAGTGTGTCTTGCCTACAGTCAAGCATGGTGGTGGGAGTGTCATGGTCTGGGGCTGCATGAGTGCTGCCGACTGGGGAGCTACAGTTTATTGAGGGAACCATGAATGCCAACATGTACTGTGACATACTGAAGCAGAGCATGATCCCCTCCCTTCGGAGACTGGGCCGCAGGGCAGTATTCCAACATGATAACCCCAAATACACCTCCACGACGACCACTGCCTTGCTAAAGAAGCTGAGGGTAAAGGTGATGGATTGGCCAATCATGTCTCCAGACCTAAACCCTATTGACCATCTGTGGGGCATTCTAAAACAGAAGGTGGAGGAGCACAAGGTCTCTAATATCCACCAGCTCAGTGATGTCAGTATGGAGGAGTGGAAGAGGACACAGTGGCAACCTGTGAAGCTCTGGTGAACTCCATGCCCAAGAGGGTTAAGGCAGTGATGGAAAATAATGGTGGCCACACAAAATATTGACACTTTGGCCCCAATTTGGACATTTTCACTTGGGGTGTACTTACTTTTTGCCAGCTGTTTAGACATTAATGGCTGCGTGTTGAGTTATTTGGAGGGGACAGCAAATTTACACTGTTATACAAGCTGTACACTCACTACTTTACATTGTAGCAAAGTGTAATTTCTTCAGTGTTGTCACATGAAAAGATACAATAAAATATTTACAAAAATCTGAGGGGTGTACTCACTTATGTGAGATTCTGTATATAGATAAATATGTCTGGCAGAAATCCAATACAGCTCCCCATCCAAATAATGCCATTCCTACAAAGCATGGAGGTGGTAATATTCTGTTATGGTGATGTTTCTCTGCAGCAGGGACTGGAGCACGTCAGCATAGAAGGAAAATGTATGCGGCAAAATATCGTCAAAAGAGCAGAATCTGCTACCCTCTGCCAGAAAGTTGTCAGTGGGGAAAAAGGCTTACCTTCCAACATGACAATGAACCAAAGCACACAGCAAAAATTAGCACACAGTCATTGAAGGAAAAGGGTAAATGTCCTTGCATGGCCTAGTCAGAGCCCAGACTTAAAAACCCATTAAAAATCTGTGGAATGACTTGAAGACAAACGATCACCATCAAATTTAACTGAACTTTGAAAGTTCTGCAAGGAAGAGTGGGCAAATATTGCAAAGTTAGTAGAAACAACTCCCAACAGACTAATAAGGACTGTAATTAAATCAAAAAGTAGTTCAACAAAATACTTACACAAGGGGGTGATCCTTTTTTCTAACTCAGTGATTCTGTTTTTGTTTTTTTTGACATGGTGTTATATCTTTGACTTGGATGTTATATGTTGCACTGCGTAAATACAGCTGGATAAAAAATGGTGTCTGTCTTCATCTCAGGCTGCAAAGCAACAAAATGGGATTATTTTATAGGGGGGTGATTCTTTTCTATACACACTGTATATACGGCCTTGTATCGAGGTGGTTATACTGGGAGCATGGTTGAGGCTACAGCCATGATCCTGGTACCATTTTTTTTTTTTAAATGGGCAATTCTCTTTCTTGTAAAAGTGATCCAAGTGTAACGCTCTGGCGTTTGTTTTAGTGAACTGGATTTGCAGCTGCAGAATTTCCACTCAGTAGTCCTGTAGAGATGTGTTGAATCACCATATCCAACTCTCCAGACTCATCATTGTGGCCCAGCCTGCTTCAGCATGCACATATACAGTCACTCAGATAAGATGTTCCTGTAGTGATAGTTTGTATGCGATAGTGTAGAGATGATGTGCTGAAAGGACAGGCGTGAGTAGTGATAGCAATGATAGGCACTCAAGTAGTAATGTTCAGGAGTGTTAGCAGATGGTGATAGATAGTATGCAGGTAGGTTAGCAATCATGTACAAGTAACAGGTGGTAGGGGACAGCAGATGAATGTACAGGAGATGCTAACTTAGTGCAAGGGTATAGATGGTAGTAGACTCAAGAGCTAGCAATCTATGTAACAGTGCAGATGATAGAAATAGTAATGCATAGATAGCAACAGTCTTTAGTATGCAAGAGTAGATAGTGTAAGTTGATAGGAAGGAATCCCCTGCGGAGTACTTATCACTAGTTGGTTTAGAGAGGTGAGGGGTCCAGTAATGAGATAAGGATCCGGTAGCGAGATATAGGATCAAGTAGCGAGATACAGGATCAGTAGCGAGATACAGGATCAGTAGCGAGATACAGGATCAAGTAGTGAGATACGGGATCAAGTAGCGAGACTAGGATATAGTTGGTAGTAGACTCAAGAGCTAGCAATCTATGTAACAGTGCAGATGATAGAAATAGTAATGCATAGATAGCAACAGTCTTTAGTATGCAAGAGTAGATAGTGTAAGTTGATAGGAAGGAATCCCCTGCGGGGTACTTATCACTAGTTGGTTTAGAGAGGTGAGGGGTCCGGTAGTGAGCTAAGGATCAGGTAGCGAGATACAGAATCAGTAGCGAGATACAGGATCAAGTAGCGAGACTCCGGTCTATCAAGATATTGGGGATATAGCTGGAGGCTTCGGCAGCGTCAGACAAGGCTGTATAACAGGCGGTTTGCAGGAACGCCTTGTGAGTGAAAGCCGGCGATTGAAATAGCCGCTCAGAGCCGCGCCTAGTGATGACGTCATGAGAGTTAAAGGGACAGGTAGCTATATGCGTTCCACCTAGCTGAAAAGGTGGGACGCAATGCGGAAGAAATGGGCTGGAAGGGTACCGAAGGCACCAGAATCTTACACCAAGCAGCTCTGCTGCTGCTGGATCACTTTTACATGTATTGAAAGGGGGTCCTGCCACCCATCTTTACTGGGCTCTTTCATCTGGTTTGGTCGCATTCATTGAGAAATTCCCACCCCTCTTTAGTGACATCAGAAGCAACAAGGATTTCATCAGTTTTGGTTTTTGGTTTGTTGACAAGCCATTACTGGCTTGTATAGCATCTGATGGAACCAATCTCTGTTTGTTCTGATGCATTGGAGGCCAGGTAAAGGATCTGGGCTCTAATAGACCCCAGATCTCACCAAAAAGAGGACCTGTGATTGTTCATCCCTTTTGATAGTAATAACTTTGATTAATAAAAAAATAAAGATACAATGTAAATAAACAATGTTAAAGCTTGTCCCCCCAGGCTTATGCACAAACGTCCCACACGCATCTGTAAACGGCAATTGTACCACACATTTGAAGTATCGCCACAAACCTCAGAGTGAGAATGCCAGACCTCCAGTGTAACTCTAAACTGGTAACCTATAAAGGCTTTTAAAGCATCGCCTATGGATAATTTAATGTACTGTAGTTTGTTGCCATTCTATTGGTGTGCTCAGTTTTAAAGCGTGACCTGTATGGTGTCTACTTGGCATAATATCTTTTATATTCCATCAAAAAATTGGGCATTGTGTTCATGTGCACTAAAATTCATTAAAGTATATTTTTTCCCAAAAGTTTTAAAAATCTGCTACACAAATATTGCACGACAAAAAAAAAATGCAGATTCTTACATGGATGAGAGAGAGGTCAGAACTGGCCCTATAGAAATGTGGCTAGCAGATTACTTCCAATTCTGTGTAGATACAGTTGTGCTCATTAGTTTACATACCCTGGCAGAATTTATGATTTCTTGGCCATTTTTCCGATAATATGAATGATAACAGACAAACGTTTCTTTCACTCATGGTTAGTGTTTGGCTGGGGCCATTTATTATCAATCAACTGTGTTTACTCTTTTTAATTAATAATGACAACAGAAACTACTCAAATTACCCTGATCAAAAGCTTACATACCCTGGTGATTTTGGCATGATAACATGCACACAAGTTGACACAAAGGGGTTTAAATGGCTATTAAAGATAACCATCCTCACCTGTGATCTGTTTGCTTGTAATTGGTGTGTGTGCATAAAAGGTCAATGAGTTGCTGGACTCCTGACCGACCCTTGCATCTTTTATCCAGTGCTGCACTGACATTTCTGGATTCTGAGTCATGGGGAAAGCAAAAGAATTGTCAAATGATCTGTGGGAAAAGGTAGTTGACTGTATAAAACAGGAAAGGGATATAAAAAGATATCCAAGGAATTGAGAATGTCAATCAGCAGTGTTCAAACTTTAATCAAGAAGTGGAAAATGAGGGGTTCTGTTGAAACCAAACCTTGGTCACGTAGACCAACTAAAATTTCAGCCACAAGTGTCAGGGAAATTATTCGGGGTGCAAAGAAAGACCCACAAATAACTTCAGGTGAAATGCAGGACTCTCTGAAACAGTGGCGGCTGGTGCTCAAAATTTTTGGGGGGGGGCGCAAAAACAAAAATGTAATAGGTATTGCATCGCGGCAAAAAACGCGGTAAAAAAATTGCATGACTTTGAGGTCATGGTACAGGCATGGCACAGGTGATGGCATAGGCATGGCACATGTGATGGTATAGGCATGGCACAGATGGTACAGGCATGGCACAGGTGATGCAATAGGCATGGCACAGGTGATGGAATAGGCATGGCACAGGTGATGGAATAGGCATGGCACAGGTGATGGTATAGGCATGGCACAGGTGATGGAATAGGCATTGCACAGGTGATGGTACAGGCATGGCACAGGTGATGGAATAGGCATGGCACAGATGGTATAGGCATGGCACAGGTGATGGAATAGTTATGGCACAGATGGTACAGGCATGGCACAGGTGATGGTACAGGCATGGCACAGGTGATGGAATAGGCATTGCACAGGTGATGGTACATGCATTGCACAGGTGATGGTACATGCATTGCACAGGTGATGGTATAGGCATGGCACAGGTGATGGAATAGGCATTGCACAGGTGATGGTACAGGCATTGCACAGGTGATGGTACAGGCATGGCACAGATGGTATAGGCATGGCACAGGTGATGGAATAGGCATGGCACAAATGGTACAGGCATGGCACAGGTGATGGTAAGGTCATGGCACAGGTGGTGGAATAGGCATGGCACAGATGGTACAGGCATGGCACAGGTGATGGAATAGGCATGGCACAGATGGTATAGGCATGGCACAGGTGATGGTATAGGCATGGCACAGATGATACAGGCATGGCACAGGTGATGGTAAGGTCATGGCACAGGTGATGGAATAGGCATGGCACAGATGGTATAGGCATGGCACAGGTGATGGAATAGGCATGGCACAGATGATGGTATAGGCATGGCACAGGTGGTGGTATAGGCATAGCACAGATGGTATAGGCATGGCACAGGTGGTGGAATAGGCATGGCACAGATGGTATAGGCATGGCACAGGTGATGGAATAGGCATGGCACAGATGGTACAGGCATGGCACAGGTGATGGTACAGGCATGGCACAGGTGATGGAATAGGCATGGCACAGATGGTATAGGCATGGCACAGGTGATGGAATAGGCATGGCACAGATGGTACAGGCATGGCACAGGTGATGGAATAGGCATGGCACAGATGGTATAGGCATGGCACAGGTGATGGAATAGGCATGGTATAGGCATGGCACAGGTGATGGAATAGGCATGGCACAGATGGTACAGGCATGGCACAGGTGATGGTATAGGCAGGGCACAGATGGTACAGGCATGGCACAGGTGATGGAATAGGCATGGCACAGATGGTATAGGCATGGCACAGGTGATGGAATAGGCATGGTACAGGCATGGCACAGGTGGTGGAATAGGCATGGCACAGATGGTACAGGCATGGCACAGGTGATGGAATAGGCATGACACAGGTGATGGTAAGGTCATGGCACAGGTGGTGGAATAGGCATGGCACAGGTGGTGGAATAGGCATGGCACAGATGGCACAGGTGATGGAATAGGCATGGCACAGGTGATGGTAAGGTCATGGCACAGGTGGTGGAATAGGCATGGCACAGATGGTACAGGCATGGCGCAGGTGATGGAATAGGCATGGCACAGGTGATGGTAAGGTCATGGCACAGGTGGTGGAATAGGCATGGCACAGATGGTACAGGCATGGCGCAGGTGATGGAATAGGCATGGCACAGGTAATGGTAAGGTCATGGCACAGGTGGTGGAATAGGCATGGCACAGGTGATGGAATGGGCATGGCACAGGTGATGGTAAGGTCATGGCACAGGTGATGGTAAGGTCATGGCACAGGTGATGGTAAGGTCATGGCACAGGTGGTGGAATAGGCATGGCACAGATGGTACAGGCATGGCGCAGGTGATGGAATAGGCATGGCACAGGTGATGGTAAGGTCATGGCACAGGTGGTGGAATAGGCATGGCACAGATGGTACAGGCATGGCGCAGGTGATGGAATAGGCATGGCACAGGTGATGGTAAGGTCATGGCACAGGTGATGGTAAGGTCATGGCACAGGTGGTGGAATAGGCATGGCACAGATGGTACAGGCATGGCGCAGGTGATGGAATAGGCATGGCACAGGTGATGGTAAGGTCATGGCACAGGTGATGGAAAGGTCATGGCACAGGTGGTGGAATAGGCATGGTACAGGCATGGCGCAGGTGATGGAATAGGCATGGCACAGGTGATGGTAAGGTCATGGCACAGGTGGTGGAATAGGCATGGCACAGATGGTACAGGCATGGCGCAGGTGATGGAATAGGCATGGCACAGGTGATGGTAAGGTCATGGCACAGGTGATGGTAAGGTCATGGCACAGGTGGTGGAATAGGCATGGCACAGATGGTACAGGCATGGCGCAGGTGATGGAATAGGCATGGCACAGGTGATGGTAAGGTCATGGCATAGGTGGTGGAATAGGCATGGCACAGATGGTACAGGCATGGCGCAGGTGATGGAATAGGCATGGCACAGGTGGTGGAATAGGCATGGCACAGATGGTACAGGCATGGCACAGGTGATGGTAAGGTCATGGCACAGGTGGTGGAATAGGCATGGCACAGATGGTACAGGCATGGCGCAGGTGGTGGAATAGGCATGGCACAGATGGTACAGGCATGGCACAGGTGATGGTAAGGTCATGGCACAGGTGGTGGAATAGGCATGGCACAGATGGTACAGGCATGGCGCAGGTGGTGGAATAGGCATGGCACAGGTGATGGAATAGGCACTTACCTGGCGACGGCTCGGCTCCCGGCGGCGGCTTCTCCCCTCCTCGCGACTCCGACGTCCGTCCTCTTCTGCTTGGCTCCCGGCAGCGGCTTCTCCCCTCCTCGCGACTCCTCTTCTGCGGCGGGAAGGTGACCGGGCGGTGACGGTGAGTGACTGATGCACGCACCGGCACCGCCCCCAACAAGGTCACCATGGATGTCCTGAATCATGATTGGTCCAGGCTGGAGTCTGGACCAATCATGATCCAAGACATCACAAAAGGGGGTGGTGTAGCGCATTGCTCTGCGCTACAGTTACGCACCAGAAGGCCGCCAATTGGCGCCTCTGCTTATGGAAAACCCCACCCCCCCATCGGCACCAATGCGGCGGATGCCAAAAGGGGGTGGTGTAGCGCAGAGCTCTGCGCTACAGTTACGCCCCAGAAGGCCGTCTATCGGCGCCTCTGCGGGTGGAAAACCCCACCCCCATAGGCACCAATGAGACGGGCGCCCCTTGTGGGCAAAATTTTTTTTTTTGGGGGGGGGGGGGCGGCGCCCCTGCGCCCCCTATGGGCCGGCCGCCACTGCTCTGAAAACATGTGGTGTGGCTGTTTCAAGATGCACAATAAGGAGGCACTTGAAGAAAGATGGGCTGCAGGGTCGAGTCGCCAGAAGAAAGCCATTACTACGCAATTGCCACAAAGTATCCCGCTTACAATATGCCAAACAGCACAGAGACAAGCCTCAGACCTTCTGGCACAAAGTCCTTTTGAGTGATGAGACCAAAATTGAGCTTTTTGGCCACAACCATAAACGCTACATTTGGAGAGCAGTCAACAAGGCCTATGATGAAAGGTACACCATTCCTGCTGTGAAACACAGAGGTGGATCGCTGATGTTTTAGGGATGTGTGAGCTACAAAGGCACGAGAAATTTGGTCAGAATTGATGGCAAGATGAATGCAGTATGTTATCAAAAAATACTGGAGGAAAATTTGCATTCATCAGCCCGGAAGCTGCGCATGGGACGTACTTGGACTTTCCAACATGACAATGATCCTAAACACAAGGCCAAGTCGACCTGTCATTGGCTACACAGAATAAAATGAAGGTTCTGGAATGGTCATCTCAGTCTCCTGACCCTAATATCATTGAGCCACTCTGGGGAGATCTCAAACATGCAGTTCATGCAAGATAGCCCAAGAATTTGCAGGAACTGGAAGCTTTTTGCCAAGAAGAATGGGCAGCTTTACCTTATGAGAAGATAAAGAGCCTCATCCACAAATAGACTTTAAGCTTTTAAGCTGTCATTGATGTTAAAGGGGGCAATACACGGCATTAAGAACTGGGGAATGTAAACTTTTGATCAGGGTCATTTGGGTAGTTTCTGTTTTTTCATTGTGATTTAAAGAGTAAACACGATTGATAATGGCTTCAACTATGAGTGAAAGAAAAGTTTTTGTGTTCTCAATCATATTCTTGGAAAAATGACCAAGAAATCATGAATTCTGCCAGGGTATGTAAACTTATGAGCACAACTGTATAAGGCCAAGGTTACATGTAGGTGTAAGGCCAGCCAAAGACGGTTAAAATCTTGGCCGGTTCAGTAGGAACCACACGAGATTCAAACCATGTATGGGCAAGGTGGATGTACCAAGTTGATCGATCAAATTGAGTACAACCAGACTGCCAAGTCTTACATGCGATCACCACCAGCAGCCCTAGCAATAATCACTTCCTTCTCCTGGCGGAGACAGCTTCCCCTGCCCCAGTGCCAGGAGAATACATTGACATTGAAACAGAGTTGATATAAAAGTAACAATGTTACTTTGTATGTAATTATCCTGCATCTGGACCACAGTGACATTTTGACAACTGAGATTTGCCTGCAAGTGTGAGGGAGAGAAGGACTAAATATACTGCACACGTCTTGTGGTGTACTTCTTTGAAGATATTTTAGCCATGTGTAGCCTGTCCAAGGTGCATGACTGGTTAGGCATACAATATTTTATCAGGTAAACCACATCTTTCCTCATAAAGCAGGGCTTACAGTTTAGATTGGCGGATTTTCACTTTTACATGGATTTCAACATTAGATGTTTATCTTCTCTGTATTCACAGGTGAGGCCCATATAATTGAAGCAGATGTTCTCCTTAGGGGATCAGGTGATGGAGAGCCAATCATGGCTCATCCTCCTGCTACTGAAAGTGATATAAACCTAAAAGACTGGCTGACTGCTGTCTCGGATTCTAACAAAGGCATTAAGCTTGATTTTAAAAGGTAAGATGGGCAGAAGAGGTGAAAAAATGTTTTCTACTCCAATCTGAGCCTCCTGTACAATGGTGTGTTGAGAAACAACTGCTCATTTCCCCCTAAGTAACCAGTCAGATCTTCCCTTTACTTCTCATGGTGCAGTATAGGAGGAAATAACTATTTGAATACTATGGGCAGTAAAGGCTCTTTGAGGCAGAAGTCTATAGAGTGAGATAAATAATGATATTATCGTCTTTACTTACTACAGCCAGCTGGTGCCGAAAATTGTGGAGCTAGAATTGGTTGCAATCATTTTGCTGAAATGTTTGGTACCAATAAACTGTGGTAAATGGGCCCTTATTCGCACAAGTGTCGTTGTAATTGTATTCTTTCTGCAGTAGTAAACATCCTTTCTTGTTGGTTAAGGGTTAAGATCAATTAATGTTTCTGTATTTGTATGCATTGTTTGATGGTTTTCACTAGATGCAACAGGATGTATTTCTGAATTGTTTTTGTGTTAAAATGTATCTAACACCATTTTTATCAGTTTTGAATAGGGTGGCAGGGCCTTCAATAGAGGAATACAGGCAGCCCTCTTGTACTTGTGTTAATCAGGTCAGCAGATGGGCCAGGGTGCACAAGAGGCTGCCTGGGGCAACCTCAGTGCAGTATTATCAATTGTAATTGCGGCCCCAGACAACCCACCTGAATCGGCAAACTCTGGAGTAGAAAGACAAACACCGGCCCAGCCCACCTGCCACTGAGTGGTAAATAAGGGCCCTGGTGACAGGAATTGCCCATTAGAACTCCAAGGTAGAACGAAACTCTGGGCCCTACCCATGTGCGACTGACTGGACGGGGCTGGGGGAAGAGACCACCCATTTAAACTCCAGAGCAGAACTCTGGGCCCCGCTCACATGCTGCTAACCAGAGGAGGAGGGGATTGGGGACCACCAATTAAGCATTCTCCAGTGTGTGTTGTGCGTTTGTGTGTCTTTCTGTGAGTGTGTGTTAGCTCTGCTTGAAAAGTGGGGCCCCAGCTGACATAAAGACCCCGGTGTCTGGATTACCTCCTGCATTTATACATCTCTGGATCCTGCTGGCTCTCCTTTTTGGGGACTGGGGGCATAGATATGTATGAGATATATTACCCCAGAGTATCTTTAGCATGGACATCACTTGTTACTTTTGCTTCTTTTTGCTTGGTACCCAACGTACATTACATTTTTCTGACCCCTGCAGACCTATGTTCTCAGCCCAAGTAAAGTCACTCGAATGGTGCTCAAGGATGTCTTTTACAATAAAATGGGCAGTTGTTTGTAGAACTGGCTCCTGGTATCCCAAAAATGATATATTTTTGAACAAGACTTCCTTGAGAACCCATCTCAGTATAACTTGCTGCATTTCATTGATACAAGGCATGATTTTTCAGTAGCCTTTGCTCCATGATCTGATAATGAGGCTGTGATCAGTGGTGGGGTTCAGACACCTCTTGGAGAAGCATGGGTGAGGAGCTGATGCATACTTGGCGATGTCACATTTACCTGCACTGTTCGATTTGCTTTTTGTAAAATTCATGTTTTATATTTATATACAGTGCCTTGCGAAAGTATTCGGCCCCCTTGAACTTTTCGACCTTTTGCCACATTTCAGGCTTCAAACAAAGATATAAAACTGTAATTTTTTGTGAAGAATCAACAACAAGTGGGACACAATCATGAAGTGGAACGAAATTTATTGGCTATTTCAAACTTTTTTAACAAATAAAAAACTGAAAAATTGGGCATGCAAAATTTTTCAGCCCCCTTAAGTTAATACTTTGTAGCGCCACCTTTTGCTGCGATTACAGCTGTAAGTCGCTTGGGGTATGTCTCTATCAGTTTTGCACATCGAGAGACTGAAATTTTTGCCCATTCCTCCTTGCAAAACAGCTCAAGCTCAGTGAGGTTGGATGGAGAGTGTTTGTGAACAGCAGTTTTCAGTTCTTTCCACAGATTCTCGATTGGATTCAGGTCTGGACTTTAACTTGGCCATTCTAACACCTGGATATGTTTATTTGTGAACCATTTCATTGTAGATTTTGCTTTTATGTTTTGGATCATTGTCTTGTTGGAAGACAAATCTCCGTCCCAGTCTCAGGTCTTTTGCAGACTCCATCAGGTTTTCTTCAAGAATGGTCCTGTATTTGGCTCCATCCATCTTCCCATCAATTTTAACCATCTTCCCTGTCCCTGCTGAAGAAAAGCAGGCCCAAATCATGATGCTGCCACCACCATGTTTGACAGTAGGGATGGTGTGTTCAGGGTGATGAGCTGTGTTGCTTTTGCGCCAAACATAACGTTTTGCATTGTTGCCAAAAAGTTTGATTTTTGGTTTCATCTGACCAGAGCACCTTCTTCCACATGTTTGATGTGTCTCCCAGGTGGCTTGTGGCAAACTTTAACCACTTACCCACCAGGCATATTTCGGACACTTTTTGTTTACAAGTTAAAACCAGTATTTTTTCCTAGAAAACTACTTAGAACCCCCAAACATTATATATATTTTTTAGCAAAGACTCTGGAGAATAAAATGGCGGTCATTGCAATATTTTTTGTCACGCGGTATTTGCGCAGCGGTCTTTAAAACGCCATTTTTTTGGAAACATTTTGAAAAATCACATTTTACTGCATTTAAAAAATTCTAAACAGTAAAGTTAGCCCATTTTTTTTTTTTATATTGTGAAAGATGATGTCACGCCGAGTAAATAGATACCCAACATGTTACGGTTTAAAATTGCGCCCCCCCGTGGGATGGCGACAAACTACGGTCAATAGAGATCTCAATAGGCGACGCTTTAAATTTATTTAATGGTTACCAGTTTAGAGTTAGAGTGTAGCTCTTTTTTTTTTAATTATTGCTCACGCTCTGGCGATCGCGGCGATACCTCACGTGTGGTTTGAACAGCGATTTCATTTGCAGCTTGACTTCCGTATACGTTTTTTTTGTGCGCGAGCTAACGGTGACGGGGGCGGCTACATTTTTTTTTTTCCCATTTATTTTATCTATTTTTTTAACTTTATTACAGTTTAAAAAAAAAAAAGACCCCTCCACTACACTTCCCTGTATGCAAAACGCCGAAAACGGCGTTTTTGCATACAGCCGTTTTTCAAATTTGCCGCCTTTTGCAGCACAGTAACCCGGAAGTGACGTCATGGACGCTGCCTCCGGGTTACGTCATCCGAGACCCGATCTAAGCCGTTTCCGGCATTGATCGGGACTCAATCCAGTCGGCGGATGTGCCGGCTGGGTGCCCGGGAGCCCCGGTAAAAGCCACGGAAGGCGGCGGGAGGGGGGGAAGTCCCCTCCCGCCCCCCCGGGTAACGATCGATCGGCTCCCGAGCCGCATCGGTCGGTACCGACGGAAAGCCAACCGTCGGCTCTAAACCACGGTACCGGGATGATGCCTCTAGCTAGAGGCATCAACCCGGTACACTACCGCAAAGTTTACGACACTTTTTATGGATATCTTCAAGAAATGGCTTTCTTCTTGCCACTCTTCCATAAAGGCCAGATTTTGCAGTATACGACTGATTGTTGTCCTATGGACAGAGTCTCCCACCTCAGCTGTAGATCTCTGCAGTTCATCCAGAGTGATCATGGGCCTCTTGGCTGCATCCCTGATCAGTCTTCTCCTTGTATGAGCTGAAAGTTTAGAGGGACGGCCAGGTCTTCGTAGATTTGCAGTGGTCTGATACTCCTTCCATTTCAATATTATCGCTTGCACAGTGCTCCTTGGGATGTTTAAAGCTTGGGAAATCTTTTTGTATCCAAATCTGGCTTTAAACTTTTCCACAACAGTATCTCGGACCTGCCTGGTGTGTTCCTTGAAGACATGATGCTCTCTGCGCTTTAAACTGACCTCTGAGACTATCACAGTGCAGGTGCATTTATAAAGAGACTTGATTACACAAAGGTGGATTCTATTTATCATCATTAGTCATTTAGGTCAACATTGGATCATTCAGAGATCCTCACTGAACTGCTGGAGAGAGTTTGCTGCACTGAAAGTAAAGGGGCTGAATAATTTTGCACGCCCATTTTTTCAGTTTTTTATTTGTTAACAAAGTTTGAAATATCCAATAAATTTCGTTCCACTTCATGATTGTGTCCCACTTGTTGTTTCTTCACAAAAAAATACAGTTTTATATCTTTGTTTGAAGCCTGAAATGTGGCAAAAGGTCGAAAGTTCAAGGGGGCCGAATACTTTCGCAAGGCACTGTACTTAATGACCAGCGACGTACAGGTGCATCGCTGGACTTTAGGTGGTTGTACTGGGAAGTTGCCTGTAGCTGCAAGCATCATCCCAGTACCATATTTTAGAGCTGACAGTCGGCTCTATTGTAAAAGCAATCCTAGCAGCTAACTAGCTGCTGGATTGCTTTTACAAGCAGCTGGAGGGAACACCCCACCACCACCATCTTCAGCAGCTTCATCTGGACACCTGATTGACCAGCTGGTGCTTCTGCCAGCGGAACATGGGAGATGAACAAAGACTGGAACCATGCTGTTCGTCTCTATGATATACTGTAGGGAACTGGAAGCGATGACCTTACATTACTTCCGGTTTACCCAGATGTAAACAGTGCCATTTTTAAAAATGAAAAGCATTTGATCACACTGATCTTGGTGTGATCAAATGCTTTTAAAGGCAGAAGAGGAATCTCCATAAGGATCTCCATAATCCATAAAGAGTACCTGTCACATGCCTGTTGCTGTTACAAGGGATGTTTAAATTCCTTGTGAGAGCAATTAAAGTGAGAGAAAAAATAAAAGAAACAGTAAATATAAAATGCAAAAAAATTTTTAAAGTGCCCCTGTCCCTCCGTGTTCGCATGCAAAAGCGAACGCACGTGTCAGTACCACGCAAACGGCGATCGTCCCAACACGTGTGCGGTATCACCGCAAATGACAACAAATTATGGGCAATATTTCTAGCACGAGACCTCCTGTATAAATCTGAAGTGGTAACCTGTAAAGGCTTTTAAAGCGTCGCCTATAGATGGTAACATTAACATAGTTTGTTGCTGTTGCTCGGGTGTGTGCAATTTAATGTGTGGCATGTTTGGGATCTACAGTGGGGAAAATAAGTATTTGACCCCCTGCAGATTTTGTAAGTTTGCCCATTTACAAAGAAATTAAGGGTCTATAATTTTTATCATAGGTGTATTTTAAATGATAGAGACAGAATATGAACCAGAAATCCAGAAAAAACACATAAAACAAATGCTATAAATTAAGTTGCAGTTCAGTGAGTAAAATAAGTACACTGCTCAAAAGAATTTAAGGAACACTTTGAAAACACATCAGATTTCAATGCGGAAATCTATCATGCTGGATATCTATACTGATATGGACTGGGTAATATGTTGGGAATGAAAGGATGCCACATCGTTTGATTGAAATAAAATTATCAACCTACAGAGGGCTGAATTCAAAGACACCCCGAAAATCAAAGTGTAAAAATTATGCAGCAGGCTAGTCCATTTTGCTGAAATTTCATTGCAGCAACTCCAAAATGGCACTCAGTAGTTGTATGGCGCTCGCATGCTTGAATGCATGCCTGACAATGTTGGGGAATCCTCCTAATGAGACGATAAATGGTGTCCTGGGATATTTCCTCCCAGATCTGGACAAGGGCATCACTGAGCTCCTGAGCAGACTGAAGTGCAACCTGGTGTCGTCAGATGGACCGAAACCTAATGTCCCAAAGATGTTCTATTGGATTTAAGTCAGGTGAGCGTGGGGGCCATTCAATGGTATCAATTTCTTTATCCTCCAGGAACTGGCTGCATACTCTCGCCGGGCATTTTTGCACACCAGGAGGAACCCAGGACCCACTGCACCAGTATAGGGTCTGACGATGGGTCCAAGGATTTCATCCTGAAACCTAATGGCAGTCAGGGTGCCGTTGTCTAGCCTGTAGAGGTCTGTGCGTCCCTCCATGACTCCCCAGACCATCACTGACCCAACACCAAACCGGTCATGTCGAATGATGTTACAGGCAGCATAGCGTTCTCCTCGGCTTCACCAGAACCTTTCACATCTGTCACGTGTTCAGAGTGAACCTGGTCTCATCTGTGAAAAGCACAGGGCACCAGTGGCAGACCTGCCAATTGTGGTGTTCATTGTCAAATGCAAATAAAGCTCCATAGTGCCGGGCAGTGAGCACAGGTCCCACTAGAGGACATCCGGCCCTCAGGCTACCCTTATGAAGTCTGTTTCTAATTGTTTGGTCAGAGACATTCACACCAGTGGCCTGCTGAAGGCAATTATGTAGGGCCCTGGCAGTGCTCATCGTGTTCCTACTTGCACAAAGGAGCAGATACCGGTCCTGCTGATAAGTTAAGGACCTTCTACGGCTCTGTCCAGCTCTCCTAAAGTAACTGTCTCCTGGAATCTCCTGCATACTCTTGAGACTGTGCTAGGAGACACAGCAAAACTTCTGGAAATGGCACGTTTTAATGTGCCATCCTGGAGGATTTGGACTGACTGTGCAACCTCTATAGGGTCCAAGTATCGCCTCATGCTACCAGTAGTGACACTGACCCTAGCCAAATGCAAAACTAGTAAAAAAAAAAACTGTCAGAAAAGATGAGTAGGGAAAAAATTCTCAGTTGCCTCCACCTGTAAAACCATTCCTGTTTTGGAGGTCGCCTCATTGTTGCCCATCTAGTGCACCTGCTGTTAATTTCATTAACACCAAATCAGCTGAAACTGATTAACAACCCCCTCTGTTACTTAACTGACCAGATCAATATCCCAGGAGTTAAATTGATTTGATGATATACTCTGATTAAAAAGTTTTTTCCTTTTTTTTTGAGCAGTCTTTTTGATCCCCAAGCAAAACATGACATAGTACTTGGTGGAGAAACCTTGTTGGCAAGCACAGATGTAAGACGTTTCTTGTAGTTCGTGACCAGGGTTGCACGCATCTCAGGAGGGATGTTGGTCCATTCTTCTTTACAGATCTTCTCTAAATTATATAAATATAAAGTGTTTAAAAAAATATAAGAAGTGAACCTATGCGCTACCAGTTAGGTACAGAAAAATGTGGAGTCGAGATGGATACAGTGGAACACCAGAAATCAGCAGCTAATTCAGTAGTGTCACAACATACTAAAACAGATATGGGAATCAGTGCTTAATTTCTAAAAGTGGTGGACCACAGATAAATAGTTGTAAGTAAAAAGATATGACCAATATAAATGTAAGAACAAGATGATAATAAAACAATTATAATCTGAGCCAATAAAATGACAATCCTTGTATCACAATATGGATGATATATAAAGTGCTAACGTGATACTGAATAAATCAATAAAGTGATCAGTGCCAAATATAAATCATATAAGTGATGAAAAGTAGACAATGCTGACAGTGGGCAACAGACTGGTTGCACAATAACGGTGATATAAACGACAATATCCAGTGCAAGTGGGGTGTAGTTGATGTTAAATAGTGCAAAATAATCAGAGGTGCAAGAAATATTAAATAGTGCAAAATAATCAGAGGTGCAAAAAATATTAATCAGCAAATAAATGCTGCAAGGTGCTTGAATGCAGCAAGGTAAAAATGTAATGTATATCAAAAAATATATATAAAAATGTAAACAAAGCACAAAGTCCCAAATAAATATGTGCATAAAACCTAAAGTGCTGGTAATATCAAGTGAAGATGATTAAAAATTCATATGTGATCCAGTGACATAAAAGGGACAATTCCAGTGACAGCCAAGTGCGATAATTTGTGAGCTATGGAATCCAAATTAAGCGCAATGGCCGCTCACCTCCATTAACACTCAAATGAGCGTTTTGGTGTAATCAATCACCATAGGAGACCTCCGGATGCTCTCCAATGAAATAGGGGACTTGTGGATATGAGTAAATAAATCTCCAAAATGTAATGCCCAATCGGTATTCCTTTCCTTATTATGGTGTCATCACTCAGGCAGAAATAGATCGGTATTCCTGGGACACTTGCTTCACAGGCTGAGCTGTATGTGAAGCGAGTGTCCCAGGAATCCCGCCGTCCAATTATATCCCCCTGAAGAAGACACGTGGTCCCTTGTGTTGTCACGCGTAGGGGAGGGGCAAGGATGGACGGAACACTTCGCGATCTGCTGGCGAGACTGTCGGGCTGCTGAGCATAGGAGGAGGCAAGACGATTACGTCGTCTCTCACTATACCACCACGGTATTTCCTTCGTTGAATCTTCTGCACTAATGGCTTCCTAAAAGGTGTAATTTATGCACCGATACATGTGAGTGTGATAACTATTGTTTCATTATGAATAAAAGTTTTTAAAGGATTTCCACACTATTGCAAGTTTTTTATATCTGCATATGATGTGTGATTGTGGGCACTGGCCGGATCGGTATCGTTGGGGTGGAGCCATATCTATCCAGACAGGCTTTATGAGATCCCCTACATTTATGCTCTATTGAATCTATATTGAGGTGAGCACCCACTCACGAGGGGGTGCACGGTTGCTACTGAGCTGTGACACTCTGGTCACTCACTTCTTTGGGGAAGCACCAGCCACTCTTGGGTGGTCTGATCACTTATATTAGGAGTGTTGTTTCATCACTAAATATCACTGGAACTTGTTTACATTGGACTTGTTGGACATTGGACTAGTTTGCAGTTTGCATCACTTTGCACTTTTTTGTATTTATTATTGATTATCATCTGAGAGTTTACTGTTTTTTCTACATGTTTATTAATTTATTAATATTTGACTTTTTTAATATTTGTATATTACTTCTTTTGGAATCAATTTTAATCTGTTTTATTTACACACGTTTATCATTATATTTTTTATCCTTATTTATTTATTCACTGGCTGATAGTTATTTATATATTTGCGCAGCACTATTTATTTATTTAGATCCTTCACACTGTTATGAGAAGTAAAGTGCTTGCAGCAATCCATCTTCTTACTCAGGGAGGTTGCTCGCGGGATTTTTTGTTTATATTGCTGCAGAGGTTGGAGGGGTGGGGAGTCAGCCTGTCAGTGCTCGGACCATACGCTGCACACTGCATCAAATTGTTCTGCATGGCCGTCGTCCCAGAAGGAAGCCTCTTCTAAAGATGATTAAAGCCTGCAAACAGTTTGCTGAAGCAAGCAGACTAAGGACATAGATTACTGGAGCCATGTCCTGTGGTCTGAGACCAAAATAAATGTATTTGGTTCAGATGGTGAGTCTTGTCTACAGTCAAGCATGGTGGTGGGAGTGTCATGGCCTGGGGCTGCATGAATACTGCCAGCTCTAGGGAGCTACAGTTCATAGAGGGAACCATGAATGCCAACATGTACTGTGACATACTGAAGCAGAGCATGATCCCCTCCCCTCGGTGACTGGGCTGCAGGGCAGTATTCCAACATAACGACCCTAAGCACACCTCCAAGACAACCATTGCCTTGCTAAAGAAGCTGAGGGTAAAGGTGATGGACTGGCCAAGCATGTCTCCAGACCTAAACCCTATTGCGCATCTGTGGGACATCCTCAAACGGGGAAGTGGAGGAGTGCAAGGTCTCTAACATCCTGCAGCTCTGTGTTGTCATCATGGAGGGGTGGAAGAGGACTCCAGTGGCAACCTGTGAAGCTCTGGTGAACTCCATGCCCAAGAGGGTTAAGGCAGTGTTGGAAAATAATGGTGGCCACACAAAATATTGACACTTTGGGCCCAATTTGGACATTTCCACTTGGGTGTACGCACTTTTGTTGCCAGCGGTTTAGACATTAATGGCTGTGTGTTGGGTTATTTTGAGGGGACAGCAAATTTACACTGTTATACAAGCTGTACACTCACTACTTTTACATTGTAGCAAAGTGTAATTTCTTCAGTGTTGTCACATGAAAAGATATAATAAAATATTTACAAAAATGTGAGGGGTGTACTCACTTTTGTGAGATACTGTACATATTCTCAGAGCTCTATAATCAAAATACCATCAGTGCATGTGTATAAAGTCACCAACGGACTGCCCCAGGCTGCTATCAAACATAGTAAACACAAAAGAAGGGCGCACCAGCCTAGCGCATTATCCTCAGTAAGGCTTTTTATTTGTAAATGAGGTCTACTCACAAACAGGTGATGTAAACCAGCATATCCGATCCGACTGACAACAACATAGTATAGGAGTCCACAATCTTAGTCAAGGTTATTGGCTAATGCCCCATACACACGTGCAGATTATCTGCAGACTTTTGTCTGCAGACTTACCAAAACCATATAATATGAGGTCAAACCTAAACACTTTCAATTTGTATGCAATCCGGCAGGCCCTTGCACTACATAGAAAAGGTAAGTCTGCAGACAAAAGTCTGCAGATAATCTGCACGTGTGTATGGGGCATTACGTGTTTCGAGGTGATGCCTCTTCTTCAGAGCCTGTAGTCAAAATACCATCAGTGCATGTGTATAAAGTCACCAACGGACTCATCAACACGGGGGCAAAGTGCTTTGGGGTGGGGGGTGCAGAGCTCCCCCTGCCCCAAAGCACCCCCCCCCATGTTGAGTGAGGGCATGTGGCCTAGTATGGTCCAGGGGGGTGGGGGCACTCACCCATCCCCTCCCGTTTCCTGGCCTGCCGGGCTGCATGCTAGGATAAGGGTCTGGTATGGATTTTTGGGGGACCCTACGCCGTTTTTTCCCATTTTGGCATTGAGTTCCCCCTCAAGATTCTCAGAGCGCAAGTCGCACCACAAGTCGGATTATCCTGATCCGACTTGTGATGCAACTTCCATTCAAATCAATGGGCTGAAATGAAAGCTGTATCAAAGACGGCTCCTAGGCAACCATTGATTTTGAATGGAGGCAGAAAAAACGCTGCTAAAAGCCAACGTGGCCAAACGTGCAATAACCCCAATGGAAAAAGCTACTAAAAAAAGCAAGTTTTTACAGCTGCTTTTTCCTGGCGTTAGAAGTGGCTCTGCAGCTCGTTTTTTCTGATGCCCTGTGTGCATGGGGTCTAAGGGCTCTTTCACATGGCCGCTCCGATTTTTTATTTTTTTTTCCCCCCGCTGCAGCATTTTTTTTTTTTTTTTCACGGACACGGATGCGCTCCGTATGTCCGCATATCATCCCATCCGTTTGCGGATGATATACGGACATAATGCAGGTCTATGGGGATTGCGGATGTCAGCGGATGACACCGCTGACATCCAATTTTGCTTCCTTTCTGTTTTTAAGCGAAAGAAAAATAGGGTTCTGTTCCGTTCCAAAAGACGGAACAGAATTGAAAGCACGAAAATCGGATGTCAGCGGATGGTCATCCGCTGACATCCGCAATCCCATTGACATGCATTATGTCCGTATTTCATCCGCAAAAAAATGGAATGAAATACGGACGTACGGAGCGCCCGTGTGAAAGAGCCCTTAGTCAAATTTTTTTCGACTAAAATCTCATACATTTTAGTCAACTACAAATCAAATGGGTTTAGGTAAATTGTAATGCAATATTTAAACATTTCTCTAGAATTTCCAAACTAATTTTCTCTTACGTCCTCCGACAGTCGCCGCCATCTTCATATTCGTCACAATGGGGTATTAGACTTTGCTCCGTAGGAGTAGCTAGGCAACAGAATATGTCAATATTAAAGCTTTTAACATATCCCCACCCCAGGGGGTGGTCCCCTCAGTCTATACCCTCCTGCTTCCTGTTTCCTGCTTCAGTTTCAATGTCTAGCTTGTCAGGAGTAGCTGGATGTCTCTATGCTGGGGCATTTTGTCTCAGCCTTCTCTCTTTTTTGATTTTATTTGAGTTTTTTCTCTTTCTTTATTTAGCTGTTATTTTTACCAGCAATAGTTAGATCTTCGGATGAAAAGGATAACGCGGGCTGCGTCTCGGGCTGACTCCCCTGGTCGCAGGTTGTGGGTCAGTGGCTTCTCAGCCCGCCATCGAGCGTTCAGTCAGGTACCGCTCCTTAGTTTTCTGAACGACCCATCCCTGTTCCGTGCAGGGATGCTAGGGTGAGGTGGCTACCTCACTGGACGCTGTGCAGTTTCTCAACCCACCTTCTGCTGCGTCCTGGATGCGACTCTCCCTGTCTCATGTACAGCGGCTTGTTCGCCTGTGCGGGTCCCCCACGCCATGTAAGAGGTAAGTGTATTCATGTGGGGACCTGTCTGTCTGGGGGGTGTCAGTCTGGGACTGTGTTACCTTGCCCTGTGTTCACACTATTGATGTTTCCCTATCTCTCACACTGCATGCTGTGGGCTGCAAGGAGGGGGGGCTGTGCTGCACTTCTGTGTCAGTCTGAGAGTGTGAACGGCTGTGTGCTGTGGAACTTGATGCTATCATGTTTGGGGCACATTACAGCGCCGCTGCGGCGGTCCACCATGTTCTTTATAACTATGTGGTGCATTTTTATTCCACCTTCATGAGGTGGGGGAGCGGCGGTTTCGGCGCCAAACGGCGCCATTTTGGCTGTACTCGCTCCGGCCGCATGGTACACATGCATGGCGGCCATTTTCTTGTAGCCTCCCATAGGCTTTAATGGAGCTCCCTGAATATCAGCAATTCCTTTTCTACGGGAGCACCGATCTGGCCAGCAGCAGCAGCGGTCTCTCCAGGTTTTTTCCCTCTATTCTCTGTATCCTTGCCTGAGTATAACTTCTCCCTGTGGGGGTCCCTGGTGTGGGTGTGCTTGTGTGGCGGTGGGCTACGTTCGCAGCGCCTTATTTAAAGGGGCGGTCACCCATTTTATTTTACTCATTTTGGGGCATGGATTCTCAGGAAAGCAGATTTCCTGTCACATTGGTGGGAAGCCAGGGGACTGCGGTTTTCCCCCTCGGGGGGGGGGGGGGGGATTTGGCTGCGATTGTGGCTAGCCTTGCGACTCAGGTGCAATTGCTGATGGCTGCTCAATCCTCAAAAGGCCCAGAGTTTTCAATTTCCTCTGATTCAGAGGGTGTTGGTGATGGGGCTGCTGTTGCTGGGGTCTCCTTGTCGGGGTCCCGTTCCTCCCTGGACCTTGTAGGGTCGGAAATGGAGGCTGAGGTTGAGGGGGTTGATATTTCTCCCCCTGGCTCGGCTGAAGAGCTTGCACTCATGGATGAATTGGTTGCTTCTATCAAGCAAACACTGCGTTTACGGGATGAACCTTGTCCTCCTGCTGCCTTGGCGGCTTATGGGACGCAGAAAAGACGCAAAACATTGCAGGTATTTCCCTGCACTGATGATTTTCAATGCGCTGTAAAGGAACATTGGCGTAATATACGCAAGCCTTTTGCTATACCAAGTAGGTTTAAGCTGCGCTATCCTTTTACGTCCGCTACTGATGGGCGTTGGTGTGTCCCACCTCCGGTGGATCACGCGATGGCGGTTCTGTATAAGCCCACTGCGATTCCTGCTGAGGATATCCCGGTGTTCCGGGATGCCACGGACAAACGGACGGAGTCTCTTGCCCGTCATGCCTATTCTATTATGGGTTCTATGCTGAAAGCTTTATTTGCTTCCCTTATGGCGGCCCAGGCTGTCGCGAGCGGGACGCAGGTGCTTAATCGCGTCCTGGTGGCTGATTCTGCCCTCCGGGCGACTTTGGATATGGTGGATCAAATCCACCAGGGTGTCATGTATTTGTGTGATGCGGACCTGGATATGGTTCCGTTGGCTGCACGTGT
Source organism: Pelophylax lessonae (assembly GCF_965119305.1). Taxonomy (NCBI): domain Eukaryota; kingdom Metazoa; phylum Chordata; class Amphibia; order Anura; family Ranidae; genus Pelophylax; species Pelophylax lessonae. Next base: position 141,545,333 of record NC_138768.1, read on the forward strand.
ACATGGTGTGGCGGTATTGTCTCGCCGTTTTGGTTTGGTTGAAGTGTTGGTCGGTGGACCAATCTTCGCGTAAGACCTTGGCTAATCTGCCCTATGATGGTTCTCGCCTTTTTTGGTGAGTCCCTAGATACGTTAATTAGGGGGATCACGGGTGGTAAGAGCATGCTCTTACCCTAATCCCACAAGGCTACGACGGCTCCTGGTAAGAAGCCGTGGACTGGTAAGCAAAAGTCCGGCCAGTCCGGTTCAGCGGCCCACAACAGTGTGGCCTGAAGGGGCGCCCTCACCCGACTCTGGGGTGGGGGGGCGCTTGCTCGGTTTCCTTCAGCCATGGCTGTCCCGGGTTCGGGACAGGTGGGTTCAGGAAATCGTTCGATCTGGCTACGAGATCGAGTTTCTCTATAGGCCGGAGCGCAGATTTTTTCCCTCAAATCTTCTACTGTCCCCGGAGCGTTTGCGGGATCTGCATCTAGCGGTGCAGGACCTGAGGGCTCAGGGAGTGGTGGTCCCGGTGCCTCATCGGGACAGGTTTCGGGGGTTCTATTCCAATCTGTTCACCGTGCCCGGGAAGGAGGGCAAGGTACGTCCGATTCTGGACTTAAAGGCGCTGAACCGCTTTGTGCGGGTGCGCAAGTTCCACATGGAATCTCTGCGGTCGGTGGTGGCTGCCCTGGTTCCGGGGGAGTTCATAGCTTCCATCGACTTGAAGGGTGCGTATCTTCACATCCCGAATTTCGAGGGTCACCAGAGGTACCTTTGATTCGCCATAGCGGAGGATCACTGCCAATTTGTGGCGTTGCCCTTTGGTCTCGCCTCGGCTCCACGGGTGTTCACCAAGGTGCGGGCACCGGTTTTGGCTTTGTAGAGAGCCCAGGGCGTCTCTGTCCTAGGGTATCTGGACGATATTCTGGTTCGGTCTGCGACCAGCCAGGGTCTGGAGAAGGCTCTGTCCGTTACGATGCAGTCTCTGCAGGAGTTTGGTTGGACGATAACTTTTCCAAAGTCAGCACTGTGCCCATCGGTTCGTCTCCCTTACCTGGGAATGGTTCTGGTCTCTGTCCAGGCGAAGGTCTTCCTACCGGACGACAAACTCAGGACTCTTCAGGAAGGAAGTCAGGTCCCTCAGGGACGCTCCGTCCTCGTCCACTTGGACGTGCATGAGATGTCTGGGATTGATGGTCTCGGCTTTCGAGGCGATTCCCTTCGCCCAGTTTCACACGCGGGGTCTCCAAGCGGAGATCCTGTCCAGGTGGGACGGGCACCCGCGATCTCTGGATCCGGATTTCGTTGGGCCATCGCACCAGAAGAGTTCTTCTGTGGTGGCTCCTGTCCCCGCCGGTGTCAGGGGGCAAGTCTTTTCGTCCTCTATCATGGACGGTGGTCACCACGGATGCCAGCCTGTCGGGCTGGGGTGGTGTTCTGGGCGTTCTGTCCGCCCAGGGAACTTGGTCGGAGGGGGAATCCTCCCTTCCGGTCAGCATTCTGGAATTGCGTGCGGTGATTCTCTGCATTCAACGTTGGCCGGACAGGCTGCAGGGCTGTCCGGTTCGGGTGCAGACGGACATTGCCACGGCGGTGGCTTACGTCATTCGCCAAGGGGACACCAAGAGGGCCCGGGTGGCTCGGGAAGTGGCCGACATTCTGTCTTGGGCTGAGACGCATGTCCCGGCGATATCGGCGGTTCACATTCCAGGGGTTGGAGAACTGGCAGGCGGATTATCTGATGCCGCCAGTCCCTGGACCAGGGGGAATGGCCCCTCCGTCTGGGTGTTCTTCAGATGTTGTGCGCGACGTGGGGTCTTCTGGAGGTGGACCTGTTCGCGTCTCGTCTGTACAGCAAGGTGTACAGGTTCGTGGCAAGGCCACGCGATCCTCGGGCAGACGCGTCAGACGCGTTGGTAGCTCCGTGGCATCAGTACCGACTGATGTATGCGTTTTCACCGTTTCAGTTGCTGCCCAGGTTCCTTCGCAGGTTGGTCTCGGAACCAAAACACGGTGATTCTTGTGACACCGGACTGGCCTCGCCGGTCCTGGTACACAGACCTCGTGCATTTGGCGGTCGACGCCCAGTGGCGTCTGCCTCTTCGGGAAGATCTCCGGTCTCAAGGGCTGATATTTCATCCTGCCTTGCAGTCGCTGGCTTTGCCGGCCTGGCTGTTGAAACCGAGGCCCTGAGGGATAGGGGTCTCTCCCCTGAGGTCATTCACACTTTGATCGACGCTAGGAATTTTTTTCCTCGGGGTAGGTCTTTTACCGTATTTCGGAGGCCTATTTTGCCTGGTGTGAGTTCAGGGGGTCTTCACCTCACCCGTGGTCGGTGTTTGGGGTGTTGTCCTTCCTTCGAAAGGGTGTTGACAGCGTTTGGCGCTGGCTATGGTCAAGGGTCAGGTGTCTGCGATGGCCGTTCTTTTTTCAACGTCCTATGGCATCTATCTCCTTGATTGGCACTTTTGTTCGGGGGCATCTGGTCCCTCCTAGGAGGGTGCCTCTGCCTCCTTGGGACTGGAATCTTGTTCTGTCCGTGTTACGACATGGTTCTTTTTTGAACGGATCGGGTAGATCTCGTTGTCTATGTTGTCCTAGAAGGTCACCTTTTTTGGTGGCGATCAATTTGGCTCGCAGAGTGTCGGAGCTGGCAGCCTGTCCTGCCATTGTCCGTATCTGGTCAATCACTTGGTTAAGGTGGTCTTGCGACCTAACCCTTCTTTTTTTCCGAAGAGGGTTTTCGGAATTTCACCTCAATGAGGACATTGTCTTGCCTTCGCCTTGCACGAAGTCTAAACATTCGGAGGAGGTGGTGTTGCACTCCTTGAAAGCTGTTCATGGCGATTAGGGTTTACCTAAAATCGTCTGACTCTTTTCACAAGTCGGATTCTTTGTTTGTCCTTCCGGGGGTCCTCGGAAGGGCGTGGCGGCGTCGGCTTCTGCCGTCGCCAATTGGTTCAGACAGGCCGTTGTACAGGCCTATGCTTTGCGGGGAAAAGTTTCCCTTATGCCTGTGAGGGCGCAATCTACCAGATCTCTGAGTACGTCTTGGGCCTGTCGTCATGGGGCTTCTGTGGCCCAGGTGTGTAGGGCGGCGACTTGGTCGACCGTGCACACCTTCACTCTGTTCCGCAGAGTGGATGTTCAAGCATCGGCAGATGCTTCCTTTGGCCGCAAGGTTCTTAGTGCGGCGGTCCCTTAGGGTCCCTGGTTTTGGTCCTTTGGGCTGTTTGGGATTTCTTTGTATCCCTGGGTTATTTGTTTTTTTCCTGGGTTATTGCTCCCGTTGAGCAAATTTTTTCTCGTGTTGCCCAGCTGGTTTCCTTCCTTTGGTAAGGTTACTTTCTTGATGTGGAGACTGCGTTGCCTTTAGGCGCGGTTGCGTTTCCCACCCCTCATGTTTGCACTGCTTTGGGACGTCCCCATTGTGACGAATATGAAGATGGCGGCGACTGTCGGAGGACGTAAGAGAAAACGGAATTTTTGTAAAATCTTACCTGTAAAATTCCTTTCTCTGAGTCCTCCGACAGTCGCCGCCCCCGCCCCTCTTTTGGGGTTTAGGTACTCTACTGCTATTCCACTGAAACTGAAGCAGGAAACAGGAAGCAGGAGGGTATAGACTGAGGAGACCACCCCCTGGGGTGGGGATATGTTAAAAGCTTTAATATTGACATATTCTGTTGCCTAGCTACTCCTACGGAGCAAAGTCTAATACCCCATTGTGACGAATATGAAGATGGCGGCGACTGTCGGAGGACTCAGAGAAAGGAATTTTACAGGTAAGATTTTACAAAAATTCCGTTTTATTCTCCTAAAGTAAAAATCTAATAACATGTTATTATTTATGGTATTAAGGTTTGAACAGACACAGATTTAGCCATTGTGATATATACAGTGCCTTGCGAAAGTGTTCGGCCCCCTTGAACTTTTCGACCTTTTGCCACATTTCAGGCTTCAAACATAAAAGATATAAAACTGTAATTTTTTGTGAAGAATCAACAAGTGGGGCACAATCATCAAGTGGAACGAAATTTATTGGATATTTCAAACTTTGTTAACAAATAAAAAACTGAAAAAATGGGCGTGCAAAATTATTCAGCCCCTTTACTTTCAGTGCAGCAAACTCTCTCCAGAAGTTTAGTGAGGATCTCTGAATGATCCAATGTTGACCTAAATGACTAATGATGATAAATAGAATCCACCTGTGTGTAATCAAGTCTCTGTATAAATGCACCTGCACTGTGATAGTCTCAGAGGTCCGTTTAAAGCGCAGAGAGCATCATGTCTTCAAGGAACACACCAGGCAGTTCCGAGATACTGTTGTGGAGAAGTTCAAAGCCAGATTTGGATAAAAAATAAAAAACTGAAAAAATTGGCATGCAAAATTATTCAGCCCCCTTAAGTTAATACTTTGTAGCGCCACATTTTGCTGCGATTACAGTTGTAAGTCACTTGGGGTATGTCTCTATCAGTTTTGCACATCGAGAGACTGAGATTTTTGCCCATTCCTCCTTGCAAAACAGCTCGAGCTCAGTGATGTTGGATGGAGAGCGTTTGTGAACAGCAGTTTTCAGTTCTTTCCACAGATTCTCGATTGGATTCAGGTATGGACTTTGACTTGGCCATTCTAACATCTGGATATGTTTGTGAACCATTCCACTGTAGATTTTGCTTTATGTTTTGGATCATTGTCTTGTTGGAAGACAAATCTCCATCCCAGTCTCAGATCTTTTGCAGACTCCCATCAGGTTTTCTTCCAGAATGGTCCTGTATTTGGCTCCATCCATCTTCCCATCAATTTTAACCATCTTCCCTGTCCCTGCTGAAGAAAAGCAGGCCCAAACCATGATGCTGCCACCACCATGTTTGACAGTGGGGATGGTGTGTTCAGGGTGATGAGCTGTGTTGCTTTTACGCCAAACATAACGTTTTGCATTGTTGCCAAAAAGTTCGATTTTGGTTTCATCTGACCAGAGCACCTTCTTCCACATGTTTGGTGTGTCTCCCAGGTGGCTTGTGGCAAACTTTAACCACTTTAACACTAGCCACTGTGCTGCTACTGCGGCACAGTGGCTTGTTATCGTCTAGCGACGTAGACCTACGTCGCTAGACTCCTCTCCCTGTAGGCGGCGCTCGCGCGCCGCCGGAGGCGCGCTCCCGCTGTTTTCATTCACAGCGGGAGTCGGGCCAGGGGAGGAGCGGCGGCGATCGCCGCTGCTCTGCCCCGATCGTCGGGGGAATCCAGTTTGGAGATCCGCCCGCCGGTGTAAACATAGCGGCGGATCTCCTAAGTGACAGGGAGTGACAGATCGGAGTGTTCAGCATAGCTGAACATCCGATCTGTCCCTGGCTCACTCAGTCGCCTCCCCCCACCCCACACGTTAGTAAGCACCAGGCATACATTAACCCCTCCCTCTCCAATAAAATTAACCCCTTCCCTGCCAGTGTCATTTTTACAGTAACAGTGCATATTTATAGCACTGATTACTGCAGTAATGTCACTGGTACCCCCAAAAGTGTCAAAAATGTCAGTCAAGGGTCCGATCTGTCCGCTGCAATGTCGCAGTCCCGCAAAAAAAAATCGCAGATCGCCGCCATTACTCATTAAAAAAAACCACCAAAAATGACATAAATCTTTCCCTTAGTTAGTAAACGCAATAACTTTTGCACAAACCAATCAAAATACTCTTATTGCGATTTGTTTTTTTACCAAACATGGGTAGCAGAAAACAAATTGGCCAAAAATTTTTAAAAAAATTGGTTTTTACATCTTTTTTGGGGGGAATTTCATATAAAAAAAATGTTAAAAATATTGTTATTTTTTCAAAATTTACGCTCTTTTTTTGTTTATAGCGCAAAAAGTAAAAATCGCACAAGTGATCAAACACCACCAAAAGAAAGCTCTGTTTGTGGGGAAAAAAAGGACGTAAATTTCGTTTGGGTACGGTGTCGCATGACCGCGCAATTGTCAGTTAAATTCGCACAGCGCCGAATCGCAAAAAGTGGCCCAGACCTAAGACAGCAAAATGCTCTAGTGGTAAAGTGGTTAAACGACCCCTTTTTATGGATATCTTTAAGAAATGGCTTTCTTCTTACCTCTCTTCCATAAAGGCCAGATTTGTGCAGTATACGACTGATTGTTGTCCTATGGACAGAGTCTCCCACCTCCGCTGTAGATCTCTGCAGTTCATCCAGAGTGATCATGGGCCTCTTGGCTGCATCTCTGATCAGTCTTCTCCTTGTATGAGCTGAAAGTTTAGAGGGACGGCCAGGTCTTCGTAGATTTGCAATGGTCTGATACTCCTTCCATTTCAATATTATCGCTTGCACGGTGCTCCTTGGGATGTTTAAAGCCTGGGAAATCTTTTTATATCCAAATCCGGCTTTAAACTTCTCCACAACAGTATCTCGGACCTGCCTGGTGTGTTCCTTGTTTTTCATGATGCGCTCTGCGCTTTAAACGGACCTCTGAGACTATCACAGTGCAGGTGCATTTATACGGAGACTTGATTACACACAGGTGGATTCTATTTATCATCATTAGTCATTTAGGTCAACATTGGATCATTCAGAGATCCTCACTGAACTTCTGGAGAGAGTTTGCTGCACTGAAAGTAAAGGGACTGAATAATTTTGCACGCCCAATTTTTCAGTTTTTTATTTGTTAACAAAGTTTGAAATATCCAATCAATTTCGTTCCACTTCATGATTGTGTCCCACTTTTTGTTGATTCTTCACAAAAAATTATAAAAATTTTATATCTTTATGTTTGAAGCCTGAAATGTGGCAAAAGGTCAAAGTTCAAGGGGGCCGAATACTTTCGCAAGGCACTGTAAAGTCTTTATAAATAAAACCTAAGTTTCATAAACAAAAATATTGCTTTTGGACAAACAGAAGTGCAACTTTAAAATACAAAAAAACCCAAAAAACGGTAAACTCTATAGGCTGTAATGTCACTGCACATATTACCTGAATATATTATCAACATTAACCACTTCTGGACCGGAAGGATTTGCCCCCTTAATGACCAGGCCCAATTTTGCGATTCGGCACTGCGTTACTTTTATGGACAATTGCGCAGTCGTGCGACGCTGTACCCAAATGAAATTTGTCCTTTTTTTTCCCCCCACAAATAGAGCTTTCTTTTGGTGGTGTTTGATCACCTAACATAAAGAAAGTTTTGGGACTTTGAGTGAGAGGCATGACCAGGATAGTAGGAAAAAAGAGGTCTCATTTATTAATACATACATGCATACAGATAATAAACATCACATATATTGGTATATGTATTGGACTTGAACAAGTAGCGATAAAAAGGGGAGATGGTGCATCCCAATTCCAGTTTCCATAAGATCAGCATAGCAATTGTACATACAGAAGTATATTCATGAACATCAATGGACTGCAATGGTCAACAGTATTGAAGTAATGGATAACAATCAAAACATCATAGTAACTCGACGCGTTTCGTGGTCTTAGTATGCCACTTCATCAGGAGTAGATGTATGATCTGTGTGTGTAAAAAAGTATATGTAAAAAAATAGCAAATGAGAACGAATAAAAACTGGAAGAAAAAAGGGGGGGGGGAAAAGAGGCAATGTGGACCTCAAATTCCCAAACTTACGTTACTTTGCAGGTGTTTGCTGGCTGCGGGAAAAGGACATGGCCCGGATAGTCTCCCACGGGAGCTGAGGGTCCACAGGGCGGGCAGAAAGGAGTCAGACACGCCACACGCATGAAGAGTGTGGGCTGGAGTATATGGTGTGATGACATTGCTTGTGGCAGCAGAACGGGAAATATCTGTCAAGTAGTAAACATAATACACATATATATATATGTATCAAACATGCCGTAAGTACATATGTATTTCTATGGTAGTATTATCATAGTGCTGCTGCCAAAGAAAAAGTATAGGAGGTGCCAGAGGGGAGTGAAAATCATCCATGGTAAAGTGAAAGAATGATGATAAGTGCATGAAGTGAGAGACTGCTTGCCCATAGTATCAAGGATAAACCCTGTGATAAAGTAGCGAGTGTGTATGAGAACCCCTAAAGAGGGAATGGTGGTGTGCAAAGGCAAAGAAAAATGTGGAGGGAGGAAGAACCAATAGCCAAGGGTAACAAGTGAAGTGGAAAGCCCGAGGAGTAGAGGCCGAACAAAACATACCGAATTGCAAGCCCAGACTGTGGACATGCGCGTCCCGTGCCCGCCGATCATAGCTCCGCACTGTGGGCCCAGCGTCACGCCAGTGCATAGAGGTGGCCACCGCCGAAGCGGCAGACCGAACAGGCAAACCGTCTATGCGGTTGCCTGAAATACACTGTGGATGGAAAGCGGAACGTCGGCGTAGTGGCGTCATGCAATGACGTCACGCGCCGGCGCCGAGGCGTGGCGCCGATGCACGGGGAGCCGCCCACCCGATCCCCCGTGCCCGAAAGCAAAGGGAGAAAGGGAGAACGCCCGCCGCGCATCACAGCTCCCAGCAGAGACCGCCTACAGCCCGCCAATCCACAAAGCCAGCACCCAAATGGGCACACACTGCAAAACAATGCAAGGAAAAAATAATGGCAAAGATAATGTATGTAAATCTGGATGTAGCATGATAGTAACGTGTATATAGTCCCCAGTGTGCCTGGGAAACACTGTACAGCATGGCATTGGACAAGGAAAACGTAAGCCAATGCGATGCAAAAATCAAAAAAGATAAACCTGCTATACCAAGGTCATGTCTCTCCATCCCTATTAAATTGTAGAGAAGGGGGAAGTTTGGGACTTTGAGTGAGGAGCACAATGGGACAAATTGTGCGCCTCCATCCCGGTTCAATGAACATAAAGAAAGTTTTGGGACTTTGAGTGAGAGGCATGACCAGGATAGTAGGAAAAAAGAGGTCTCATTTATTAATACATACATGCATACAGATAATAAACATCACATATATTGGTATATGTATTGGACTTGAACAAGTAGCGATAAAAAGGGGAGATGGTGCATCCCAATTCCAGTTTCCATAAGATCAGCATAGCAATTGTACATACAGAAGTATATTCATGAACATCAATGGACTGCAATGGTCAACAGTATTGAAGTAATGGATAACAATCAAAACATCATAGTAACTCGACGCGTTTCGTGGTCTTAGTATGCCACTTCATCAGGAGTAGATGTATGATCTGTGTGTGTAAAAAAGTATATGTAAAAAAATAGCAAATGAGAACGAATAAAAACTGGAAGAAAAAAGGGGGGGGGGAAAAGAGGCAATGTGGACCTCAAATTCCCAAACTTACGTTACTTTGCAGGTGTTTGCTGGCTGCGGGAAAAGGACATGGCCCGGATAGTCTCCCACGGGAGCTGAGGGTCCACAGGGCGGGCAGAAAGGAGTCAGACACGCCACACGCATGAAGAGTGTGGGCTGGAGTATATGGTGTGATGACATTGCTTGTGGCAGCAGAACGGGAAATATCTGTCAAGTAGTAAACATAATACACATATATATATATGTATCAAACATGCCGTAAGTACATATGTATTTCTATGGTAGTATTATCATAGTGCTGCTGCCAAAGAAAAAGTATAGGAGGTGCCAGAGGGGAGTGAAAATCATCCATGGTAAAGTGAAAGAATGATGATAAGTGCATGAAGTGAGGGACTGCTTGCCCATAGTATCAAGGATAAACCCTGTGATAAAGTAGCGAGTGTGTATGAGAACCCCTAAAGAGGGAATGGTGGTGTGCAAAGGCAAAGAAAAATGTGGAGGGAGGAAGAACCAATAGCCAAGGGTAACAAGTGAAGTGGAAAGCCCGAGGAGTAGAGGCCGAACAAAACATACCGAATTGCAAGCCCAGACTGTGGACATGCGCGTCCCGTGCCCGCCGATCATAGCTCCGCACTGTGGGCCCAGCGTCACGCCAGTGCATAGAGGTGGCCACCGCCGAAGCGGCAGACCGAACAGGCAAACCGTCTATGCGGTTGCCTGAAATACACTGTGGATGGAAAGCGGAACGTCGGCGTAGTGGCGTCATGCAATGACGTCACGCGCCGGCGCCGAGGCGTGGCGCCGATGCACGGGGAGCCGCCCACCCGATCCCCCGTGCCCGAAAGCAAAGGGAGAAAGGGAGAACGCCCGCCGCGCATCACAGCTCCCAGCAGAGACCGCCTACAGCCCGCCAATCCACAAAGCCAGCACCCAAATGGGCACACACTGCAAAACAATGCAAGGAAAAAATAATGGCAAAGATAATGTATGTAAATCTGGATGTAGCATGATAGTAACGTGTATATAGTCCCCAGTGTGCCTGGGAAACACTGTACAGCATGGCATTGGACAAGGAAAACGTAAGCCAATGCGATGCAAAAATCAAAAAAGATAAACCTGCTATACCAAGGTCATGTCTCTCCATCCCTATTAAATTGTAGAGAAGGGGGAAGTTTGGGACTTTGAGTGAGGAGCACAATGGGACAAATTGTGCGCCTCCATCCCGGTTCAATGAACATAAAGAAAGTTTTGGGACTTTGAGTGAGAGGCATGACCAGGATAGTAGGAAAAAAGAGGTCTCATTTATTAATACATACATGCATACAGATAATAAACATCACATATATTGGTATATGTATTGGACTTGAACAAGTAGCGATAAAAAGGGGAGATGGTGCATCCCAATTCCAGTTTCCATAAGATCAGCATAGCAATTGTACATACAGAAGTATATTCATGAACATCAATGGACTGCAATGGTCAACAGTATTGAAGTAATGGATAACAATCAAAACATCATAGTAACTCGACGCGTTTCGTGGTCTTAGTATGCCACTTCATCAGGAGTAGATGTATGATCTGTGTGTGTAAAAGAGTATATGTAAAAAAATAGCAAATGAGAACGAATAAAAACTGGAAGAAAAAAGGGGGGGGGGAAAAGAGGCAATGTGGACCTCAAATTCCCAAACTTACGTTACTTTGCAGGTGTTTGCTGGCTGCGGGAAAAGGACATGGCCCGGATAGTCTCCCACGGGAGCTGAGGGTCCACAGGGCGGGCAGAAAGGAGTCAGACACGCCACACGCATGAAGAGTGTGGGCTGGAGTATATGGTGTGATGACATTGCTTGTGGCAGCAGAACGGGAAATATCTGTCAAGTAGTAAACATAATACACATATATATATATGTATCAAACATGCCGTAAGTACATATGTATTTCTATGGTAGTATTATCATAGTGCTGCTGCCAAAGAAAAAGTATAGGAGGTGCCAGAGGGGAGTGAAAATCATCCATGGTAAAGTGAAAGAATGATGATAAGTGCATGAAGTGAGAGACTGCTTGCCCATAGTATCAAGGATAAACCCTGTGATAAAGTAGCGAGTGTGTATGAGAACCCCTAAAGAGGGAATGGTGGTGTGCAAAGGCAAAGAAAAATGTGGAGGGAGGAAGAACCAATAGCCAAGGGTAACAAGTGAAGTGGAAAGCCCGAGGAGTAGAGGCCGAACAAAACATACCGAATTGCAAGCCCAGACTGTGGACATGCGCGTCCCGTGCCCGCCGATCATAGCTCCGCACTGTGGGCCCAGCGTCACGCCAGTGCATAGAGGTGGCCACCGCCGAAGCGGCAGACCGAACAGGCAAACCGTCTATGCGGTTGCCTGAAATACACTGTGGATGGAAAGCGGAACGTCGGCGTAGTGGCGTCATGCAATGACGTCACGCGCCGGCGCCGAGGCGTGGCGCCGATGCACGGGGAGCCGCCCACCCGATCCCCCGTGCCCGAAAGCAAAGGGAGAAAGGGAGAACGCCCGCCGCGCATCACAGCTCCCAGCAGAGACCGCCTACAGCCCGCCAATCCACAAAGCCAGCACCCAAATGGGCACACACTGCAAAACAATGCAAGGAAAAAATAATGGCAAAGATAATGTATGTAAATCTGGATGTAGCATGATAGTAACGTGTATATAGTCCCCAGTGTGCCTGGGAAACACTGTACAGCATGGCATTGGACAAGGAAAACGTAAGCCAATGCGATGCAAAAATCAAAAAAGATAAACCTGCTATACCAAGGTCATGTCTCTCCATCCCTATTAAATTGTAGAGAAGGGGGAAGTTTGGGACTTTGAGTGAGGAGCACAATGGGACAAATTGTGCGCCTCCATCCCGGTTCAATGAACATAAAGAAAGTTTTGGGACTTTGAGTGAGAGGCATGACCAGGATAGTAGGAAAAAAGAGGTCTCATTTATTAATACATACATGCATACAGATAATAAACATCACATATATTGGTATATGTATTGGACTTGAACAAGTAGCGATAAAAAGGGGAGATGGTGCATCCCAATTCCAGTTTCCATAAGATCAGCATAGCAATTGTACATACAGAAGTATATTCATGAACATCAATGGACTGCAATGGTCAACAGTATTGAAGTAATGGATAACAATCAAAACATCATAGTAACTCGACGCGTTTCGTGGTCTTAGTATGCCACTTCATCAGGAGTAGATGTATGATCTGTGTGTGTAAAAAAGTATATGTAAAAAAATAGCAAATGAGAACGAATAAAAACTGGAAGAAAAAAGGGGGGGGGGAAAAGAGGCAATGTGGACCTCAAATTCCCAAACTTACGTTACTTTGCAGGTGTTTGCTGGCTGCGGGAAAAGGACATGGCCCGGATAGTCTCCCACGGGAGCTGAGGGTCCACAGGGCGGGCAGAAAGGAGTCAGACACGCCACACGCATGAAGAGTGTGGGCTGGAGTATATGGTGTGATGACATTGCTTGTGGCAGCAGAACGGGAAATATCTGTCAAGTAGTAAACATAATACACATATATATATATGTATCAAACATGCCGTAAGTACATATGTATTTCTATGGTAGTATTATCATAGTGCTGCTGCCAAAGAAAAAGTATAGGAGGTGCCAGAGGGGAGTGAAAATCATCCATGGTAAAGTGAAAGAATGATGATAAGTGCATGAAGTGAGAGACTGCTTGCCCATAGTATCAAGGATAAACCCTGTGATAAAGTAGCGAGTGTGTATGAGAACCCCTAAAGAGGGAATGGTGGTGTGCAAAGGCAAAGAAAAATGTGGAGGGAGGAAGAACCAATAGCCAAGGGTAACAAGTGAAGTGGAAAGCCCGAGGAGTAGAGGCCGAACAAAACATACCGAATTGCAAGCCCAGACTGTGGACATGCGCGTCCCGTGCCCGCCGATCATAGCTCCGCACTGTGGGCCCAGCGTCACGCCAGTGCATAGAGGTGGCCACCGCCGAAGCGGCAGACCGAACAGGCAAACCGTCTATGCGGTTGCCTGAAATACACTGTGGATGGAAAGCGGAACGTCGGCGTAGTGGCGTCATGCAATGACGTCACGCGCCGGCGCCGAGGCGTGGCGCCGATGCACGGGGAGCCGCCCACCCGATCCCCCGTGCCCGAAAGCAAAGGGAGAAAGGGAGAACGCCCGCCGCGCATCACAGCTCCCAGCAGAGACCGCCTACAGCCCGCCAATCCACAAAGCCAGCACCCAAATGGGCACACACTGCAAAACAATGCAAGGAAAAAATAATGGCAAAGATAATGTATGTAAATCTGGATGTAGCATGATAGTAACGTGTATATAGTCCCCAGTGTGCCTGGGAAACACTGTACAGCATGGCATTGGACAAGGAAAACGTAAGCCAATGCGATGCAAAAATCAAAAAAGATAAACCTGCTATACCAAGGTCATGTCTCTCCATCCCTATTAAATTGTAGAGAAGGGGGAAGTTTGGGACTTTGAGTGAGGAGCACAATGGGACAAATTGTGCGCCTCCATCCCGGTTCAATGAACATAAAGAAAGTTTTGGGACTTTGAGTGAGAGGCATGACCAGGATAGTAGGAAAAAAGAGGTCTCATTTATTAATACATACATGCATACAGATAATAAACATCACATATATTGGTATATGTATTGGACTTGAACAAGTAGCGATAAAAAGGGGAGATGGTGCATCCCAATTCCAGTTTCCATAAGATCAGCATAGCAATTGTACATACAGAAGTATATTCATGAACATCAATGGACTGCAATGGTCAACAGTATTGAAGTAATGGATAACAATCAAAACATCATAGTAACTCGACGCGTTTCGTGGTCTTAGTATGCCACTTCATCAGGAGTAGATGTATGATCTGTGTGTGTAAAAAAGTATATGTAAAAAAATAGCAAATGAGAACGAATAAAAACTGGAAGAAAAAAGGGGGGGGGGAAAAGAGGCAATGTGGACCTCAAATTCCCAAACTTACGTTACTTTGCAGGTGTTTGCTGGCTGCGGGAAAAGGACATGGCCCGGATAGTCTCCCACGGGAGCTGAGGGTCCACAGGGCGGGCAGAAAGGAGTCAGACACGCCACACGCATGAAGAGTGTGGGCTGGAGTATATGGTGTGATGACATTGCTTGTGGCAGCAGAACGGGAAATATCTGTCAAGTAGTAAACATAATACACATATATATATATGTATCAAACATGCCGTAAGTACATATGTATTTCTATGGTAGTATTATCATAGTGCTGCTGCCAAAGAAAAAGTATAGGAGGTGCCAGAGGGGAGTGTTTGATCACCTGTGCGATTTTTTTTTTTTTTTTTTTTTTTTGCGTTATAAACAAAAAAAGAGTGACAATTTTGAAAAAAAAAATATATTTTTCACTTTCTGCTATATAACATTCCCAAAAAAAAATGTAAAAATCTACATTTTTTAACATTTTAGGCCAATTTGTTTCTTGCTACCTTTTTTGGTAAAAAAAATTGCAATAAGCGTATTTTGATTTGTTTGCGCAAAAGTTATTGCGTCTATTAACTACGGGAAAGATTTATGTCATTTTTCATTGTGGGTTTTTTTTTTTTTTTTTACTAGTAATGGCGGGGATCTGCGATTTTTTTTTTTTTTTTTTTTTTTTTTTTTTTTTTTTTTTGCGGGACTGCGACATTGGGGCGGACAGATCGGACCCATGACTGACATTTTTTTACACTTTTGGGGGTACCAGGGACATTACTACAGTAATCAGTGCTAAAAATATGCACTGTTACTGTAATAATGACACTGGCAGGGAAGGGGTTAACAGTGATCAAGGGGTTTAATGTGACTCTAGGGAAGTGATTCTAACTGTGGGGGCCGTGGCTTCTGAGATGACCATAGAGACATGTGATCCTATATAGAAGGATCACAGGAGCTCTGCGATCATCCCAGGGAGAAGGACAGTCGGCTGTGTTTACAACAGCCGACTGTCCTTCTCTCTCAGCAGGGAACGATCGAGAGTGTTAGGCGGCAATCTGAGCTGCCTGACGCACGCATCCGCTTCCCCGCTGACGATCGGGGGCGGGAGTGTGCCGCCGGCAGCGTGCTTGCCCCCCAGTTCCTTTCAGGCAAGCGACGTAGATCGTTTTGCCTGTACGAGCCACCCTGCAACAGTAAAAAGGCGGCGGGTTGTCGGGAACTGGTTAAATATTAAGAAAAAATATAAGAAAAGCCTTTCTTTTTTTCTTTTTTAGCAGCTTAGTAGATGCCCCTTACTTATGCTTATGCGGTAGTGCAATACATGTTTAAACTTTAATGTATTATTATTACAGGCTCTGGATGGAATTGTGTTGCCGATTTAGAAATGGCCAGCAGAGTAGTGTGAATTTTTAATGTAAATTTTCGATTTAGTTTTAGTCATAGTCTTTTGACTAAAATGTCATTTTATTTTAAGTCGTATTTTAGTCATCTGCATTGTTTTAGTCATATTTTAGTCGATGAAATTAACACTGTATGGAACATCCAGTTCCCAGAGTCTGTGTTTCTTGGGGAGACATGGACTTGAATCCAAAGTAACATTACTCCAAGGGTCCCTCCAGCATACACCCCACAAAGAGTAGAGTTCCCTTGAAAGCCAGGGCCCATAGTCAGTAGGCAAGAGACTAGCCTGCAGTCCCCTCCAAAAGCCTCTGTCCCAGGTCTACCACAGCTGTTATTAGTTTCTATGGGAGCTGCTGCCTCCATTAGGACTACTACCTAGGTAGAGTCAGTGCTTAAAAGTTAGGGAATAGTGGGTGTGGCGCGCTCTGCTAATAATGTTATGTGTGTGGTTCCCTTTATCTAGTCTAAAAAAAAGGGCCTAGTTCTCTGTGGTTTGCAATATAGTATCCATAAAAAAAAAAAAACACATTTAAATTACCAAAACTAAATAAGTGAAAAATAATTAATTGAAAATAATATACATGACAGTGGCTCTTATCGACCAGAAAATAGGTAAACATTAAACTGCATAACAATACAAATGATAAGCTTGTGATATGTGCAAGGAAGTCCTTGAGTAAATAATCAGTCCACATATATAAATACATACAAATTTGCCTGGATTATGATTCTATGCAATCTTTGGCAAAGTGCTCTGTAGATATTCAACCTCTGTAGCAGATGCAGTGGATATAAAAAGTCTACACACCCCTGTTAAAATGTCAGGTTTCTGTGATAAAAAAAAAGAGACCAATATAAATCATGTCATACTTCAAAGACATGCTGGTAGGTTAATTGCATCCTGTATAAAAAAAAAAAAATATTGGCCCTACTGTGTATGTATGTGAGTTAGGGAACTTAGATTGTACGCTCCTTGAGGGCAGGGACTGATGTGAATGTGCAATGTATACGTAAAAGTGCTGCGTAAATTGACAGCGCTATATAAGTACCTGAAATAAAATAAAAAATAAATTAAAAAAAAATGTCCACCTTTTTAATGTGACCTATAAACAGTAAAACTAAAAAGAATATGGTTGCATAAGTGTGCACACCCTTAAACTAATACTTTGTTGAAGCACCTTTTGATTTTTTTTTTTACAGCACTCTTTTTTGTGTATGAGTCTATCAGCATGGCACATCTTGACGTGGCAATATTTGCCCACTCTTCTTTTCAAAAACACTCCAAATCTGTCAGATTGCAAGGGCATCTCCTGTGCACAGCCCTCTTCAGATCCCCCAGAGATTTTTAATCGGATTCAGGTCTGGGCTCTGGCTGGGCCATTCCAAATCTTTCATCTTTTTTTGGTGAAGCCATTCCTTTGTTGATTTGGATGTGTATTCTTTGGGTCGTTGTCATGCGGAAAGATGAAGTTCCTTTTCATGTTCAGCTTTCTAGCAGAAGCCTGAAGGTTTTGTGCCATATTGACTGGTATTTGGAACTGTTCATAACTCCCCCCCTATCCAGCTGAAGAAAAATAACCCTAAAGCGTGATGCTGCCACCACCATGCTTCACTGTGGGTATGGTGTTCTATTGGTGAAGTGCGGTGTTGATTTTGCGCCAAATGTATCTTTTGGAACTTTGGCCAAAAAGTTCAACCTTGGTTTTTCAGACCGTAACACATTTTCCCACATGCTTTTGGGAGACCTCAGATGTGTTTTTGCAAAATCTAGCCGAGCTTGGATGTTTTCTATGTGAGAAAAGGCTTCTGTCTTGTCACTCTACCCCATAGCCCAGATATATGAAGAATACAGGAGATTGTTGTCACATGTAACACACAGCCAGGACTTGCCAGATATTCCTGCAGCTCCTTTAATGTTGCTGTAGGCCTTTTGGCAGCCTCCCTGACCAGTTTTCTTCTCGTCTGACGTCCAGTTCTTGGTAATGTCACTGTTGTGCCATATTTTCTCCACTTGATAAAGACTGTCTTCACTGTGTTCCATGGTATATCTATATCTTTTTTTATGGATAGTGTAGGACCCACTGACAATGGGGTACTTTGACGTAGTGGTGGGCTTGAGCACGATATGGCCACATGGTGGGACCAAATCCCCATTTTTATTTATGGATTGTCTTCATATTTCATAGTCATTTCTTTTCTTTTCCATGTGTGCGCTATTCTTTTTTAATATGCATGTCGCTTGGTTCATAGCTGCACCAGCTTTAGAAATACATGTTCAGGGTATGCTCCCCCAACTTTTTGCTTGTTTATCATGGTATATCTAATGCCTTGGAAATTCTTTTGTACCCTTCTCTTGACTGATACCTTTTAACAATGAGATCCCTCTGATGCTTTGGAAACCCTCTGTAGGCCATGGCTTTTGCTATAGGATGCGACCAAGAAAATGTCAGGAAAGACCTACTAGAACAGCTATACTTTATTTGGGGTTTATCAGAGGCACTTTAAATGATGGCAGGTGTGTACTGACTCCTATTTAACATGAGTTTGAATGTGCTTGCCTAATTCTGAACACAGCTACATCCCCAGTTATAAAGGGTGTGCACACTTATGCAACTACATTATTTTATTTTGTAAAAAAAAAATATTGCTGTTTGTTTTTTCAATTGAGTTGTGCAGTCTATAGGTCGCATTAAAGGTGGAAAAAGTTTTGAAATTATTTATCTTTGGCACATTTTTTTTTTACATCACAGAAACCTGACATTTTAACAAGGATGTGTAGACTTTTTATATCCACTGTATAGGTTATTAGTTAGTGAGAGGGTTTTACCTTACAGTAATTTCTAAACAGTTTGGATAGAGCAATCCCCAGTGCCTGCTGTTGTATTGAGACAACCCCAGCACCTATGGATGGTTAAATACCTGAAAAGTGACTGCATTTGATAAGAAACAGTCACTGTTCAGCTCACACTTTTCCACCTGGTTCAGTTGATTTTTAACTTTTACTGAGCAGGGTGTCTTGGATACAGTTGGAAGGGATTAGAACATCTGCTATTTTTCTTGACGGTCTGTGCTCCTGTTAGGGAGATTCACCCTCTCTATTTACTGTTATCATCAATAGTGAAAGTAAAAATAAATCACAAGTTTTGGGTTGACACTAGAACAGCAATAGATAGAGGGGAAATCTTCCAATGGGGACACTAGCTCTGGTGGAGGGTTTTCTTCTCACTTTCTGTTTTGGCTATGGGTCGTAAGTGAAGGGAAATTTCCCCTATGGGACACAAATGGCGAAAAAAACAAATAAACCTGACAGGGATTATAACCCTCCCTTACTCTATCCAAAATAAACAAAAAAAAGAAAAAAAAATGTGCCTTTTGTTACACTTTTAAGTTTGAGAATCAGATTGCTAAATAGTTGAGGGACCTCCAGCGCCTATATTTCTCTGGACAGTCACCGACACCACTGTGCTCCTTCACCACTACATTACATGGCAGTATTTGATACCTGATGCATGTAGAAAATTGAGTTGTGGTTGGTTTCAGTCCAAGCAAAAGTTTGGCATCAAGAAGTTTTGTGGGGTGGATCTTGGGAAGTGTGTAAATGGTTCCTGTAGCTTTTGAAATATTTTAAAGGCTCCTTTCACACGGCCGCTCCGTGTGAAAGGTCCACTGCGGGACTTTTTTTTTTTTTTTACCACGGAGCGGATGACATTTCGTGTGCCCGCATATCATCCCATCCGTTTGCGGATGATATGCGGACATAATGTATGTCTATGGCACTGCGGATGTCAGCGGATGACACCGCTGACATCCGATTTTCCTTCCTTTCCGTGTTTTACACGGAAGAAAAAATGGGTTCTGTTCCATTTGTAAAAACGGAACAGAACTGAATGGAGGAAAATCGGGTGTCAGCGGGTGGTATTCCGCTGACACCCGCAGTGCCATTCACTTACATTATGTCCGCAAATCATCCGCAAACGGATTGGATGATTTGCGGACACACGGAGCGGCCGTGTGAAAGGAGCCTAAGGCACACGAGTCATTGAAGACTTGGGAGCCAGATTGACATGTCCAGTGTTTCAGTGACCTGCATTCCAGTTGTTTTGAAGCATATAAAAAACTATCATCATAACACAATAAAAACCTGTTTAAGAAACATTTGTTCTGTACCAAATCATCATGATGAATCCAATCCCAAAATTAAGTTAACCTACCTTACATTTTGCTGGAGAAAAATGGAAATTTAGCCAGTTTTGAGACCTAAATCAAGGCTTGATGACCTGGGGCAGAAGTCATATAGAAATATAGGGAAAGACTTAATAATAATACATGTAAACCAGACCAATGACAGGAGTCCAAATAACATATCTAGATCTGTGGACCAGAGATGAAAGCCAGTTCTTAAATGTCAGATATAAGAGGACAGATAGAAACCTAGAAGAGTGGCAGCAAATAAAAGGCCAAGTGGCTTTTGTTTTTTTTGTTTGTTTTTTATTTTATATTTTTTGTTTGTTTTACCAGTAAGATAATTCCTAAAAGCAAGCATGGTAGAGGCGTCATATTATGAGGCAGCACTTCCTGTTGCTTTCCTCCACATATGAGCAGAAGTTCCTCTACCCACACTTCCTGAGCTTAGGCCAGGCATAAGCTTTCTGTGCTGTATTGAAGGCTGGATTACTGCAGTATTCCAGCAGATGGCACCTTTGTTCCTCACTCTTGTTACCTGCCCAGCTCCTTCAACTGAGGTACCCTGTTGTGTAAAGCCAAAACATTGTTTTTTTGCATGGAAGTGATGATGATCTTTATTGCTGTCATTGCTGGGGAGATTCATCCTCTCCATTTTTTGTTGAAATCTTCCAATGGGGACACCTGTCACAGTGACATCTGTCTAGGAGGGGAGTTCACGTCATTTTGTATACAGTATCTCACAAAAGTGAGTACACCCCTCAATTTTTTGTAAATATTTTATTATATCTTTTCATGTGACAGCACTGAAGAAATTACACTTTGCTACAATGTAAAGTAGTGAGTGTACAGCTTGTATAACCGTGTAAATTTGCTGTCCCCTCAAAATAACTCAACACACAGCCATTAATGTCTAAACCTCTGGCAACAAACGTGAGTACACCCCTAAGTGTAAATGTCCAAATCGGGCCCAAAGTGTCAATATTTTGTGTGGACACCATTATTTTCCAGCACTGCATTAACCTTCTTGGGCATGGAGTTCACCAGAGCTTCACAGGTTGCCACTGGAGTCCTCTTCCACTCCTCCATGACCACATCACAGAGCTGGTGGATGTTAGAGACCTTGCGCTCCTCCACCTTCCATTTAAGGATGCCCCACAGATGCTCAATAGGGTTTAGGTCTGGAAACATGCTTGGCCAGTCCATCACCTTTACCCTCAGCTTCTTTAACAAGGCAGTGATCATCTTGGAGGTGTGTTTGGGGTCGTTATCATGTTGGAATACTGCCCTGCGGCCCAGTCTCCGAAGGGAGGGGATCATGCTCTGCTTCAGTATGTCACAGTACATGTTGGCATTCATGGTTCCCTCTATGAACTGTAGCTTCCCAGTGCCAGCAGCACTCATGGCAGGACACATTTGTCTTTGCACTCCTCACCTGGTTGCCGCCACACACGCTTGACACCATCTGAACCAAATAAATTTATCTTGGTCTCATCGGACCACAGGACATGATTCCGGTAATCCATCTCCTTAGTCTGCTTGTTTTCAGCAAACTGTTGTGGGGTTTCTTGCGCATCATCTTTAGAAAAGGCTTCCTTCTGGGACGACAGCCATGCAGACCAATTTGATGCAGTGTGCGGCGTATGGTCTGATCGCTGACAGGCTGACCCCCCACCCCTTCGACCTCTGCAGCAATGCTGGCAGCACTCCTATGTCTATTTGCAAAAGACAACCTCTGGATATGACGCTGAGCACGTGCACTCAACTTCTTTGGTCGACCATGGCGAGGACTGTTCTGAATGGAACCTGTCCTGTTAAACTGCTTTATAGTCTTGGCCACTGTGCTGCAGCTCAGTTTCAGGGTCTTGGATATCTTCTTATAGCCTAGGCCATTTTTATGTAGAGCAACAATTCTTTTTTTCAGATCCTCAGAGAGTTCTTAGCCATGAGTTGCCATGTTGAACTTCCAGTGACCAGTATAAGAGAGTGAGAGCGATAACACCAAATTTAACACACCTGCTCCCCATTCACACCTGAGACCTTGTAACACTGAGTCACATGACACCAGGGAGGGAAAATGGCTAATTTAGCCCAATTTGGACATTTTTATTTAGATGTGTACTCACTTTTATTGCCAACGATTTAGACATTAATGGCTGTGTGTTGAGTTATTTTGAGGGGACAGAAAACTTACACTGTTATACAAGCTGAAGAAATGTCATTTCTTCAGTGTTGTCACATGAAAAGATATAATATATTTACAAAAATGTGAGGGGTGTACTGATGTTTGTGAGATACTGTAGATAATATCTCACTTCCTAATTGCGTTTTGGGGACAGGAAGTGATAGAAAATCTCTTCTATAAGTTGCAGCAAATAGAAAAAAAAAAGGCATCAGAAGTTACACATTCCTACGCAGTGCAAAACAAAAGGATTCTTGGCTTTAGATATACTTTAACATTTTTTTTTTTTTCAGAGTAAAGTGTCACAACCTCTGTCAGATTTTATTACTGTACGTGTCTTGCAGGGGGAAACTGATGGGAAAATAAAAATGTTGCTGTTTTTAAAGAGTAACTCCACTTTCATGGGGAAAAAAATTAGCAGATAAAAAAAAAGAATGTA
Source organism: Pelophylax lessonae (assembly GCF_965119305.1). Lineage (NCBI taxonomy): Eukaryota > Metazoa > Chordata > Amphibia > Anura > Ranidae > Pelophylax > Pelophylax lessonae. The sequence continues at coordinate 141,567,762 of NC_138768.1, forward strand.
GCATATACAGTGGGTACGGAAATTATTCAGACCCCCTTAAATTTTTCACTCTTTGTTATATTGCAGCCATTTGCTAAAATCATTTAAGTTCATTCTTCTTCCTCATGAATGTACACATAGCACCCCATACTGACAGAAAAACACAGAATTGTTGACATTGTTGCAGATTTATTAAAAAAGAAAAACTGAAATATCACATGGTCCTAAGTATTCAGACCCTTTGCTGTGACACTCATATATTTAACTCAGGTGCTTTCCATTTCTTCTGATCATCCTTGAGATGGTTCTACACCTTCATTTGAGTCCAGCTGTGTTTGATTATACTGATTGGACTTGATTAGGAAAGCCACACACCTGTCTATATAAGACCTTCCAGATCACAATGCATGTCAGAGCAAATGAGAATCATGAGGTCAAAGGAACTGCCTGAAGAGCTCAGAGACAGAATTGTGGCAAGGCACAGATCTGGCCAAGGTTACAAAAAGATTTCTGCTGCACTTAAGGTTCCTAAGAGCACAGTGGCCTCCATAATCCTCAAATGGAAGACGTTTGGGACGACCAGAACCCTTCCTAGAGCTGGCCTTCCGGCCAAACTGAGCTATCGGGGGAGAAGAGCCTTGGTGAGAGAGGTAAAGAAGAACCCAAAGATCACTGTGGCTGAGCTCCAGAGATGCAGTCAGGAGATGGGAGAAAGTTGTAGAAAGTCAACCATCACTGCAGCCCTCCACCAGTCGGGGCTTTATGGCAGAGTGGCCCGACGGAAGCCTCTACTCAGTGTAAGACACATGAAAGCCCGCATGGAGTTTGCTAAAAAAACAACTGAAGGACTCCAAGATGGTGAGAAATAAGATTCTCTGGTCTGATGAGACCAAAATAGAACTTTTTGGCCTTAATTCTAAGCGGTATGTGTGGAGAAAACCAGGCACTGCTCATCACCTGTCCAATACAGTCCCAACAGTGAAGCATGGTGGTGGCAGCATCATGCTGTGGGGGTGTTTTTCAGCTGCAGGGACAGGACGACTGGTTGCAATCAAAAGAAAGATGAATGCGGCCAAGTACAGGGATATCCTGGACAAAAACCTTCTCCAGAGTGCTCTGGACCTCAGACTGGGCCGAAGGTTTACCTTCCAACAAGACAATGACCCTAAGCACACAGCTAAAATAACGAAGGAGTGCCTTCACAACTCCGTGACTGTTCTTGAATGGCCCAGCCAGAGCCCTGACTTAAACCCAATTGAGCATCTCTGGAGAGACCTAAAAATGGCTGTCCACCAACGTTTACCATCCAACCTGACAGAACTGGAGAGGATCTGCAAGGAGGAATTGCAGAGGATCCCCAAATCCAGGTGTGAAAGACTTGTTGCATCTTTCCCAAAAAGACTCCTGGCTGTATTAGATCAAAAGGGGGCTTCTACTAAATACTGAGCAAAGGGTCTGAATACTTAGGACCATGTGATATTTCAGTTTTTCTTTTTTAATAAATCTGCAACAATGTCAACAATTCTGTGTTTTTCTGTCAGTATGGGGTGCTATGTGTACATTCATGAGGAAGAAGAATGAACCTAAATGATTTTAGCAAATGGCTGCAATATAACAAAGAGTGAAAAATTTAAGGGGTCTGAATACTTTTCGTACCCACTGTGTGTGTGTATATATATATATATATATATATATATATATATAAATATATCTATCTATCTATCTATATCTTTTTATTGATTTTTGATACAGTGCAAAACATAACAACCTTCCAGTCTCAGTCACTTAGCCCATGCAGGGGGGGGCAGAAGAGCTTATGACCAGGACATTAGGCAAGACAAGATGGCCTTAAAGACTGTACAACATGCATCCTACAAATTAGAGAAACCGTTGTCACAGACCATTCTGACTGATCAAATTTGAGAACCTGAAGGGACCCTGTGTGCCAGTTGAACAATCCGTATTATTTGTTGGGTAACGTGCAGGAATTTAACCATCCACAGCTGTGCTAACTATTTGGCCCAGACCTTGTTGTAGTTCTTAGGACAGCCTCTATTGACGTATGTATCCTTATAAAAAGGTAATGCTTTATTAACTTGTAACTTCCAGATACAAATGGAGGGAGGGAACCGTTTTTTTCCAGCAGAACGTTCTAGCTTTTCTGGCATAAAATAGTGGGAGGCCAATCATAGTCCTCTCCGCAACTCTAGGAATCACGTCCCCTATTGGGCCCAACAGGCACACTTTTGGGGAGGGAACAATGGGGGTGTTACTCAGTGACTTTATTACTGAGAGTAGTTGTGTCTAATATGTAGCTTTTGCAGGGCAGAACCAAAATATATGGATAAAGTCCCGCTGAGAATGATCGCAGCTCCAACACACGAGGAGTGGGCAGGCCCTATTTTGTGTAACCTGTAAAGTGTAAGATGGGCTCTGTGGACAATCTTGAACTGGATGAGACGATCCCTTAGAGAGATTATCATTTTGAAGGAATTTTAGTAATCATTTTCTTAGTAGATAGCAGTCAGTGGGCAGCTGAACCAAAATGTTTTCAACATGTGCATTGCACCAGAATTACATTTTTTATTGCAACTGTAACTGATTATCAGGTAGATTGTAATGAGGGGCATGCTGGTAATTTAGAAATATGGGAATATTAAAAAAAACATACCTAGATGGCTGCAGCACCAATCCCAGCTGCATCTGTTCCCGCTAGCTCTACCCAAAGAACTGAGCAGTCAAACACCACTGATTGCTCAGTTCTCTTCCTTCACTCTGAGCAGAGAGCTGTGATGGTCAGTCAGTGGCTCTCTGCTCTACTACTCCAGCGTTAAATGGAGCACTGGGCTGTGGAGGGAACAGGTGTGGCTGACTCAGGCTCTTAGCAGCATGCTTGGAGGCTGAGCCAGCTGTTGGTCCAGGTATCTGGATGGATTCTGATTTGCAGTAAAGTTCTGTGCAGAAAAAAATGCAGCATGTTCTATTTTTTTTTTTTTTCGGCACTGGAACTGACCACACTCGTGTGAACTAAGCAATTGAAACCCATAGAATCTACTGTCCATGCATTTTTGATGCAGGAAAAAACTCACTAGACTGCATCTGTTGTGAACTGGCCCTAAAACTACTAAACTGAGCGGTGAAGAGAGGGTTGAGGCAAGGGGAAGGGGAGTGGGACTGTGAGCACCTGCACCATTTCCTTGACAACAAAAGCTTTTTCCAGTTTCTGGTATATTTTTGGTTGCACTTACACACTCTGAGCAGTCTATTTAAAATGTCTTTTCTGCTGAATGACAAAAGCTGGTGGGCAGGCTGGGAAGTCATTGGTTCAGTGATTGTAGTGATACCGCCACTAAATGAATCCCTTTCAGCTGCAGCAGTCAGAGGTTTCGGAGTGCAAACAGGGAAAATCTGGCCATTTAGTCTGCCCATTCAGTGAACCACAAACAGCTAGAATTTTTGGGTTGACTTCTTCTTCAACCTTAACCTGAAACTCATCTCTAGTTGCTAGTCTTTGTTAGGCTTTTCTGAATTTTTATTTAGTAATTTAGTAACAGCTTATACTTCTACAACTGTTGGTTATGTTTTTAAATGCGAACATGCAGGAAGAGAATGGAAGTTAACCAATGAGGTCATTTTCTTTGACCAATCATTCCTACTCTTTATAAAAAGATAAACAGCATGCAGAGCAGCCCACGTTAGGAAGTCTCAAGCCTACGGCAAGATAACACAGATGCTGCCTATAATCACTGCTGACACGTTTCAGTAAAGCTGTAAGAGATGGCAGCCAGCTTCCCAGGCAGCAGGTCCAACATGCTACACGCACTTAATGCTTGGCTCGGAATGATTTTGATTTTTGTTTTTTAATATTTGCTAAGTTAACCACTTTAGGTCTGCTCACATTGCTGCTACTGCGGCAATGTGGCTCGTTATCGTCCAGCGACGTAGTACTACGTCGCTGGACTCCTCCCCCTGTAGGCGGCGCTCATGTGCCGCCGGAGGCGCGCTCCCGCTGTTTTCAGTCACAGCGGGAGTCGGGCCAGGGGAGGAGCGGCGACAATAGCCGCTGCTCTTCCCCGATCGGGGAATCGAGTGTGGATATCCGCCCGCTTGTGTAAACAGAGCGGGCGGATCTCCTAAGTGACAAACTGTGACAGATTGCAGGGTTCAGCATAGCTGAACATGCGATCTGTCCCTGACTCACTCAGTCACCTCCCCCCACACACGTTAGTAAGCACCAGGCATACATTAACCCCTCCCTCTCCAATAAAATTAACCCCTTCTCTGCCAGTGTCATTTTTACAGTAACAGTGCATATACAGTATATAGCACTGATTACTGCAGTAATGTCACTGGTACCCCCAAAAGTGTCAAAAATGTCAGTCAAGGGTCCGATCTGTCCGCCGCAATGTCGCAGTCCTGCAAAAAAAAATCGAAGATCGCCGCCATTACTAAAAAAAAAAAAACACCAACATTGACAATAACCTTTGCGCAAACCAATCAAAATACGCTTATTGTGATTTTTTTTACCAAACATAGGTAGCAGAAAACAAATTTGCCAAAATTTTTTAAAAAATTTCATTTTTACATTTTTTTGGGGGGGAATTTCATATAAAAAAATGTTAAAAATATTGTTATTTTTTCAAAATAAACGCTCTTTTTTTGTTGATAGCGCAAAAAGTAAACATCGCACAGGTGATCAAATACCACCAAAAGAAAGCTCTGTTTGTGGGAAAAAAAGGATGTAAATTTTGTTTGGGCACGGCGTCGCACGACCGCGCAATTGTCAGTTAAAGTCGCACAGCGCCGAATCGCAAAAAGTGGCCCAGACGTAAGACAGCAAAATCCTCCAGTGGTAAAGTGGTTAAAGGATTAGTCTGCCTACAACGTGCTATGCTTAGATGCTAGCTAATTTAATCAGTTAGTGCATTTTTTTCATACCACTGATATTTCAGCATTGAGCTTGCTGTACTGTAGTTTTCAATTGTCCCCCCTGACTTCGCTTTTTTTAAGATGTCTTGTGTCTCTTGATAGAGTTTTCATTTACTTTAAATGAAGCTGGAAGACAGAGCTCCAGCAGCAATTCGAAGAAAAAATAATCTGGGGGGGGGGGATGATTCACTATGTATATTCATATTTTTATATGAGGATATAATATAAATGCTTGAAAGTTTAACTTTGGAACACCAGCACTGCTCAAAAAGTCAGTTGATGGACATGAGCATTTTCCACAAATCCCTGTTGGGTAAGGGCAGTACTATAGCCTGCTATATTATAGTTTTATAGCCTGCTATATTATCTTAGAATGAATCACTATTTGTGTGTCAAATGGTAATGTATAGTAATTTTGTACATATTTTTTCAGTTAATTATGGTCAGGACTGAAAAAAATACAAATTTTAAGTATTTTAGTTGGTTAATATGAAATTTTGCTTATACAGTGCATATACAGTACAAATGTTTTCTGTTATACAGTCAGCAGGTAAAGCCTTTGGCTCCTGTTTATACGTTTTATCTTCTCTCCTTACTGCCTGTAGGAAAATGCCTTTTGTTTACATAGCTCAATAGCTGATGCTAAAATGTTTACAAGGAAGTGAATCAGAACAGTGACTCTTCCTCTCTAACCTTCTTCCGTCCAGTGTTAATTTCGTCGACTAAAACCGACTAAAACGTTTTCGTCGACTAAATTAACACAATTTTAGTCGACTAAAATACGACTAAAACTAAAACAATTCAGATGACTAAAATACGATTAAAACTAAAATGGCATTTTAGTCTTAAGACTATAACTAAAACTAAATCGAAATTTGCTGCCAAAATTAACACTGGTGCATGCTCAAAGCTTAATAGCATAAATAATAACATATTAGATTTTTCACTCCAGGACCAGCAGTAGTATATAATGAGTTTGGAAATTGTAGAGAAATGCTTAAATAATGCTTTACAAATTACAATTGAACTACACCCATTCGATTATAGATGACTAAAATGAGTTATAGTCGACTAAAATGTAGGACGTTTTTAGTCGACTAAAATGTAGGACGTTTTTAGTCGACTAAAATGTAGGACGTTTTTAGTCGACTAAAATGTAGGACGTTTTTAGTCGACTAAAATGTAGGACGTTTTAGTCGACTAAATACGACTAAAACTAAAACACTTGCAGAAGACTAAAATGGGAGTAAAACTAAAATTTGGTTCCCCAGGCTACGTTTGCATCCGCATGAACTTTATATTTTGCAGCCGGTGTGTTCATTTGCGCCCCTGCACTTACCACTTCCGGGTATATTTAGTTGTTTGCGCTCCTTGTTTGAAGCGCTGAGGTCATTTCCGGTGCTTCCTGTCTCGCCCGGTTTGACAGCTGTATGCTATTGGCCTCATTAGGTGTCCTTATATGTAGTATGACGCCGACGCTCGCTCACGCCCCCTTGAGAACGTCCATCCGACGAAAAGCTTCGGGGAGGAGCGGAACGAGCGTCACTCCGTCATACCCGGAACCCGGAAGTATCCTGTACCGTTCCACTGCCCATGATGTGGCTAGAGGCTTGATTTTATTGTATTTGGGTGAGTGCAATACTATTTCCTACCTAATAAATTACCAAGACAGTATCACGCTATGGGCCGTTTTTGTCTTTTTCCATATTACACTTTGAGAGTGGGTCCTTAAAGCGTCAGCACATCTTTTACATTGGTGAACACCGTATGATTGGATTCGTACCGGAGCTGATTTTCTGGATACAGGCGAAGTAGTCCTCTAACTACTTACCGTGTATGTCCCGTCTCTCTCTGGTAAGAGGCTATATGTGGTGAAGGGCTTCACAAGCGTCTGTCTGCAATTTACACCAGGGTGGAAATTTACCTTGCATTTTCATGAACTGTATACTCATCAATGCTGAATGTGGCTGTGATGTGATTCTCAGTTATTGCTGCTCATCTTCCATGGGATATATTGACTGTTCTACCGAGCGCGACTCCTTTTATACCATTTTCTTATATACATCCAGCTGTATGAGTTCGCTGCTATAAGGGCGCGGGTTTTATATACTTATTTTATTAGTAAAACTAAAATGCCATTTTAGTCCTAAGACTAAAACGAAATTAAAATGTGCTGCCAAAATTAACACTGCTTCCGTCGCAGCTTTCAGTAATACTGTGAGCCTAAAGTTAAGCAGGTTTTTCTGTGCTTTGACTTTGGAAAACTGAAGGACTCTTGTAATCGCTTCTTAAAAAAATAATTATTTAGCATGTAAATGTTAATGGTAATAACGTTTACATCTGTAAAACATGTTGGACCCTGCTGCCACTATTTAGTGCCAATGTGTACATAATAGTCTGTGAAATCAGCTGATGCTGAATAAGTCATTCATTTGATCGGTGAGGCATGCACAGAATGACTCATTTAAATCATTCACTAAGCAGGAAAGAAGTAGCTGTACAAGCTGCCTGAACCCATCTGAGCTATAGGGACTGTATAGCCTCATACACATGATGAGAATATCAGGCGAATGATGTCCGTGTTTTTTTTTTTTTTTTTTTTTGCATGCTAGTCTCATTTTGAAAATTAATGGGTTGCTAAAGTTACGAAAATTCTAGTACGACAAAAGACAACTTTGGAAGTTATGTATTGTGTTGTAATGTACAGTGTATTCTTTCATTTCCGAGCAGAAGTGGTCTTGTTCTGATTTTTTTCGGATGAATATTGTTCTGATTGATTTTGCACAAGAAAAATTTCTGTGTTTGTTTCTTCTAATAATTTCACATGAACTGTTGACTCTCGAAAGCTGTGTACTAAAAATCAGATTATCATACGATTGCTTAAAAAGCGATGTTCTTAATGTGATTTTCTGATAGTGTGTACTAGGCATATGTTAGTTAGCCATATCTATATTAATAAAACTCATGTGTCCCTGCGTCCGCTTTCCCTGCTTTTCCCTGTGTCCGTGGAGATGAGCTACTGCGCATGTGCTGAACGAACAGCCGTTGGGACGCAGAGAACACCGCCGCGGGAAAATTGCTGTCACGGGCGAACCAAAGGTGCTGGAGACCCCAAAATTGTACCGCAGGTGGCCAAGACACTCTCCTACAGGTGAGAAATTTCGGGGTTCGGGGATGAAAGAGCGCGGAACAGTGACCCCGAGAACCGGGCCTCCCCCCGCCATAGACTCCAATGTTAAACCTGGTCACCTCGCGGTTAGGTCGCAGCCCGGTTCTCGGGGTCACTGCTCCGCGCCCTTTCATCCCCGAACCCCAAAATTTTTCTCAGCTGTAGGGGAGTGTCTTGGCCACCTGCAATTTTGGGGTCTCCAGCACCTTTGGTTCGCCAGTGACAGCAATTTTCCCGGGAGGGGAGGTGGTGATGGATTTGGGTGTCTTTTCCTATTGAATGATCTACTGTTCTGTGTGTGTGAGGAGCTCCCCTCCTCTCTGATTTCCTGCCCTCACATCTCCCCTCCCCCACACCAATCTCCAACCCGACATTTATCGTTCAATCCCCCCTATACACTACAATCCCCTCCCCTCCATACAATACAATCCCCTCCCTCCCCCATACACTACAATCCCCTCCCTCCCTCATACACTACAATCCCCTCCCCCCATACACTACAATCCCCTCTACCCCACACTGCAATCCCCTCCCTCCCCCATACACTAAAATCCCCTCCCTCCCACTACAATCCCCTCCCTCCCCCCACACTACAATCCACTCCCTCCCCCCCCCACGCTTCAATCCCCTCCCTCCCCCATACACTACAATCCCCTCCCTCCCCCCCCACGCTTCAATCCCCTCCCTCCCCCATACACTGTAGAACCCCTCCCCCATACACTATAATCTCCCCCCGTCCCCCCATACACTACAATCCCCTCCATCCCCCCCCCATACACTACAATCCCCTCCCTCCCCCATACACTACAATCCCCTCCCCCCCCCGTACACTACAATCCCCTCCCTTCCACATACACTACAATCCCCTCCGCATACACTACAATCCCCTCCCCCCAACACACTACAATCCCCTCCCTCCTTCCCCCACTACAATCCCCTCCCCCCCATGATACAATCCCCTCCCTCCCCCATACACTGTAGAACCCCTCCCCCATACACTGTAGAACCCCTCCCCCATACACTGTAGAACCCCTCCCCCATACACTATAATCTCCCCCCCCCCATACACTACAATCCCCTCCGCCCCCCATACACTACAATCCCCTCCCTCCTCCATACACTACAATCCCCTCCCCCCATACACTACAATTCCCTCCCCCCAACACTACAATCCCCTCCCTCCCCCACACTACAATCCCCTCCCCATACACTACAATCCCCTCCCTTCCCCAACACACTACAATCCCCCCCCAACACACTACAATCCCCTCCCTCCCCCCACCCACGCTTCAATCCCCTCCCTCCCCCATACACTGTAGAACCCCTCCCCCATACACTATAATCTCCCCCCCCCCCCATACACTACAATCCCCTCTGTCCCCCCCCATGCTACAATCCCCTCCCCAAAGGGACCGTGACCTAACCGCGAGGTGACCAGGTTTAACATTGGAGTCTATGGCGGGGGGAGGCCCGGTTCTCGGGGTCACTGCTCCGTGCCCTTTCATCCCCGAAACCCCAAATTTTTATCAGCTGTAGGGGGAGCGTCTTGGCCACCTGCGGTACAATTTTGGGGTCTCCACTACCATTGGTTCGCCCGTGACAGCAATTTCCCCGGGAGGGGAGGTGGTGGATTTGGGGGTCTTTTCCTATTGGATGATCCACTGTTCGGTGTGTGTGAGGAGCTCCCCTCCCCCCTCCTCTCTGATTTCCCGCCCTCACAACCCCCCCCCCCTCCCCCCCCACACCAATCTCCAACCCGACATTTATCGTTTAATCCCCCCATACACTACAATCCCCTCTCCTCCATACACTACAATCCCCCCCATACACTACAATCCCCTCCCTCCCCCATACACTACAATCCCCTCCCTCCCCATACACTATAATCCGCCCTCCCCCATACACTATAATCCTCTCCCCCCATACAGTATAATCCGCTCCCCCCATACACTACAATTCCCTCTCTCCCCCCCTCATACACTACAATCCCCTCCCTCCCCCCACACTACAATCTCCTCCCTCCCCCACACTACAATCCCCTCCCTCCCCCCAACACTACAATCCCCTCCCCCCCACACTACAATCCCCTCTCTTCCCCATACACTACAATCCCCTCCCCATACACTACAATCCCCTCCCTTCCCCAACACACTACAATCCCCTCCCTCCCCCATACACTGTAGAACCCATCCCCCCATGCGCTGTAGAACCCCTCCCCCATACACTTTAATCCCCCCCCCCATACACTACAATCCCCTCTGTCCCCCCATACACTACAATCCCCTCCCTCCCCATACACTACAGTCCCCTCTCTCCCCCCCACACACTACAATCCCCTCCCTCCCCATACACTATAATCCCCCCTCCCCCATACACTATAATCCCCCCCATACTATAATCCCCTCCCCCCATACACTACAATTCCCTCCCTCCCCCAACACTACAATCCCCTCCCTCCCCCACACTACAATCCCCTCCCCATACACTACAATCCCCTCCCCCCCAACACACTACAATCCCCTCCCTCCCTCCACCCACGCTTCAATCCCCTCCCTCCCCCATACACTGTAGAACCCATCCCCCATGCACTGTAGAACCCCTCCCCCATACACTATAATCTCCCCCCCCATACACTACAATCCCCTCTGTCCCCCCATACACTACAATCCCCTCTGTCCCCCCATACACTAAAATCCCCTCCCTCCCCCATACACTACAATCCCCTCCCTTCCCCATACACTACAATCCCCTCCCCCCCAACACATTACAATCCCCTCCCCCCCCCCATATATATAGCTCCTTCTGTTCTAAGTATACTAAATAATCTATACATATGAAGTACAAGTGTCTCTGCGTCCAGTCCCTGTGTGCGTGGGATTGCGCTACTGCGCATGTGCCCCACGGACAGCCGTTGGGACTTGGAGCGCAGAGACCTCGGGCAGCCGGGCAAAACTGTTGGAAGCGGTTGGTGGGCGCGGGAGCGCGGCGGATGCGCGCTCGCGTGGACTTACTGCCAAGTCTGTTTTTACAAATGTTTGACCACATATGTTCTAGCGCCCGTTAATTTAACGGGCTTAATGTCCTAGTTCTGTATAAATTTTATAAGGCGATACGCTGAAGGCCTATTACACACCTGCTTTCTGGCAAAGAATGATGCAGCCTTCATCAAATCCTACCAATATTGAGGAGAGGTAATGTAACAGACTTTGCCAAATGGCATGTAAATATTAATATGGAAAAAGCAAAATGTAACACAGATTTGCATGTATGCACTGTTGCAATTTTTACGTGTTTGCATTAAAAATATACTCTAGTTCTGTATTCAAAATATACATAATTTTAAATATATATTGTATTCTAAAGCCACTTCGGAGAAACCTCTGATCAAAGAAATCTCTTTGGGCTTGGTACACAACCAGAATTTCCTAATATGCCCGAGTTTTCTAGTTAATATTTAACAAGACCTAGCACTAATATTTGACTAGAACTAACTAGCGTTAGCTACATACAACAAGCAGTGCTGTGTTCTGACAGCAGTATAGGTGGCTTTCCATCTGCTGCCAGAATCAAAGAAAGTCAGTCTTAGTGCTTCTCCACCATTCAGGAGATTTTTATTATTGAACATAAGGCTTGCGTGAGGTGGAAATTGTAATGTCGTCCACAAGGCTTTTGCTGAATGGTGGAGAAGCACTATGCCTGACTGTCTTTAGTCCCGTCATTAAAGTCCTGGAACGTAGCAGCTAAGGCTACTACAGACTATTACAGCACACAGAGCAACTGCATTGTTCTGTAATGGAAATAGTTAATTTGCACCAGCTTGACCCAAAAAAACTAAAGTAAAATGAAACCTAGAATTCACTCTTTTCACCCATGGTGCTGAACTGATTAACCATGAAAGATATCAGAGGCCTCTCAAACTTGCTTTTCAGAGGCAGAAAGTTTTGATTTTAGTCAATAGGTTCCATGGAGATGATTGGCTAGAGTCTTATGAGTGACTCCCACTCCTGGACACTAACCCCCTTCACTGAAGGATTCCCACACTTTTTGTAAAACTGAAAACACATCCTTTAAGTATTATAATATGACTATTTTTTTAATTTCTACATTCTAAAATGAAACATAAAAAGTACAACATGAGGTAACAACTAAGTAAAAGTCATTGCCTTCAAATCTTTTCACGTTTCCATTGTTATTACCGTGACCACCAATACATGTCATTAGTTCTGGCCTTTGAGGCCTTCTGCCTCCTATTCCCGTGCCTGTCATGTGAGTCATTCAAGTGCAAAGTAATTCTGGTCCCGGCGGCAGCACAGGGGGTCATGTGATTCGTATAGAATGAGGAAGCCATGACAGCCTAACAATTTCTCTTCAATTACTGTTTAAAATAAGCTTTCAAGCTGTCAACTCTTTAATGCTGCAATTTATATTAGTCGTATATGCAATCTACACCAATTACCAGAGTTCTGTATCTCTACAACACAGTCAATCTTCTGTTACTCATCTACGTTCCCAATAAAGGTGAAGGTTGACAATTCACTAACCTTTTAATATTCTCTAGAAAATTACAATAAAATGCTCATGTTTTAGTATCTAATTTTTAAAATGATCAACATACTAGAATGCACATAATTATAATTTATAAAACAGAAACTGTCCTAGCATACTTAGCAATATATCAAAGGGGATTTGTCACTTTGTTGAAGATCTATTGCTACAAAACAAGGGTGGCAAGTTTTAAGTTACTAGAAATGCTGTTTATTGACTTCAGCTTAAAGCTGTCGCTCAGGTACCCCCCATATTTTACAACTCAATTCTGCCATGCAGCACTGGAGCTCTCGCTTCGAGTCCTGGTCAGGATGCTATCTGCATGGAGTTTGCATGTTCCTGTGCTTACATGGGTTTCCTCCAGGTACACCAGTTTTCTCTCACACTCCAAAGAATTGTAGGTTAATTAGCTCCTGTCTAATATTGGCCCTAGTATGATATTCTGTTGGTAGCTTTGGTTCTGGCAATTTTTTTTCCTCTTTATTGACATTTTTATTCCTGTTTTTTTTTTTTTTTTTTTTCTCCTGTGAGATCTACAATCAACTGCTGGGCTGGGCAATGGGCTGGATAGTGAGATCCAGTGGTTCCCCCAGTCCGGCCAGTCGAGCGTGTGCAGACCAGAGCTCTGCGCTGGGTCGGTCGCGACAAAGCCCCATTGGATGGGGGCTGGCCTGCGAGTTAAACGTCTCACAAGGTCGCAAATGACCAGGTTCTGACCCAAGTCGCAGTGTTCCTACTGGCTGCAGCCCCCCATTTCGTTGGTGAGGGGTTCTGTCTAGAGTGTTGCTTGTTTGGTTTCTGTTTGATCAGTGAGTATATGTTCCCCCTCTCCTCCTGGATGCGGTGGGGGGCAGATGCGGGCACCCCCTGGGATGATTTGGCCTGCAAGTTCCCCTCCTCCCTCCCAGCCCCCCTCTGGTTCCCTGTGGGCCACCCTTGCCATACAACCCCCCCCCCCATGTGGGGTGGGCCAGTGGTGAAGGTTAGTAGTTGGTACAGCACAGTACCATGGTGGGGGGGTGGCGGGCAGACTTAGCTTATAGGGAGGGCCCAGGCCGGTTTGTGATCTTGCGGCCCGGGTCCCCATCCTGCTGCGGGGTTTGTGGCCTAGGCTCCAGGGATGGTTTAGAGGTCCTTGGGGGCCGCGTGTGGCGGCCTTTTTTTCCGTAGTGGGCGCCATGCTTTTGGGACCTGTTTATTTCTCCCCCGGTGGCCATGTTTCTTGTTTCAGCGGCCACGTTTGATTGGTCCGGCGTCCACAGGAGCGGCAGTCATAATAGTGGAGCCTTCTGGGCGCTGAATATTGTTTTGGGCGACCCTCCTCTTTCCCCTGGTGTTGACTCCTGAGTTTGCCTTTCCCTGGATGCCACACGTAAATCACTGGTTTTCTCGGGTACTTGATACCGGCGCTCCTGCAGGTAGGGGGGTGCACTGACTCTGAGTACCCCTGTGGTAGTGCAAGGTGTGCAGGCTATAGTTAGGTTAGTCCCCTGGCGTTGCCAAACGAGTTTACTGGGGGGTTCTCCCTTTATTAGTCATGGAGTCTCAGGAGCATGTTTCCCCACCTGACCCCCTCTTGGAGGCAGTGGGTTCCTCATGGTCCCAGCATTCCATTGATGCACTGGTGGTGGTCCTGGAGTCCTTTGTTTCCCGGGTGGAGCTGGCCTTTGGGATGTTGAAGATGGAGGATGCAACTGCGTAGGTGGCTGTTCCTTTTGGTACAAGCCGTCTCTCGCACGGCAAAAGTGTTTCCTTATTCCTCCTATTTTGACAAGTTTGTCTATAAAGATTGGGAGCATCCAAAATGTCCCTTTTGAGGTTCCTAAATGTTTGCGGTGCAGTACCCCTTTGAAGAGTCAATTCTGAAGAAGTGGACTGTCCCACCGGTGGTGTACCCTCTTTTTTCCAGGTTAAATAAGGCAACCTTTTCTTCCACAGTCTGGGAAGGGGAAGGAGCCTTGTCGCAGACGCAGCACTACTTTCTCAGCACACGCAAAGTTTTTTCATCCATCAGGGGCCACTAAAAGGGTTCAAAACCTTTCAAGTCCTCCTTGGGAGGTTTCAAGCAGCCCTGATTTGGCAAGCCGAGAGTGGGTTTCTCTAGATAAACCCCCCCTCAGCATGAAGGTGCGCCCCCACCCATGCCTGGGGTGGGGGGACATCTTTGCTTGTTTCCAGGCCCGTGGACCTCCTTGGTGAAGGACAATGGGTCCACAATGTAATTCTGTTTGGTTACAAGATAGAGTTTTTCTTGCCCCCCCCCCCCCTGGGAAAAGGTTCTTTCCCTCCAATCTGCGTCTGTCCACATACTAGCTGCAAGCTCTATTCGGGGCGGTGCAGGACCTGTTGTTTCCGGGAGCGATTGTCCCTGTTCTGGTTTTGGAACGGTTTCAAGGTTTTTATTCAAACCTGCTTACATTCCCAAAGGAGGGGTGCAAGGTTTGTCCAATTCTGGAACTGTTTTGTGAGGTTACAGAAATTCAGAATATAGTCCATTCGAACGGTGGTGGCATCCTTTTATCAGGGGGATTTCTTGGCCTCTATAGACATCAAAAATGCTTACTTGCACATTCCTATATGTGCCCGACACCAGCGTTTGCTCCGCTTTGCTGTGGGAGAGGAGCACAATCAGTTCATGGTGTTACCCTTTGGTCAAGCCTCCGATCCCTGGGTCCTCCCGAAGGTGTTGGCCCCCTGTTTTGGCGTTGCTACGTCAGCCGGGAATCGCAGTGCTGGGCTACTGAGGACGACCTCCTCTTGCGAGCGTAGTCCTCCTCTGCATTGACGGACAACGTGGAGATTGCTATCTAGCCATTGAAAGAGTTTGGTTGGCTTCTGAACTTCCAGAAGTCTGCCCTGATCCCGTCCAGAAAATTGGATTACCTGGGTCTGACTCTGGATTCAGCTTGGGCCAGAGTGTTTCTCCCTCTGGACAAACTCCAGAAGTTGCATTCTGTGATTCATCTGTTCTACAGTTGGTCCTCCCTCCTGACTTGCATGCGAGTGCTGGGCCTGATGGTGTCTACCTTCACGGCAGTCTTGTTTGCATAGTTCCATACGAGGTCCCTTCAGAGGGGTATCCTGGTAAAATGGGACAAGTGTCCAAAGTCTCTGGACAATCAGATTTGTCTGAGCAGAGCTGCCAGGGGTTCCCTGGTCTGGTGACTTCCTTCTCTGACTCTTTGGGAGGGCAAGTCTTTTCTCCCCTTGAATTGGACAGTGGCTACGACGGATGCCAGCCTGTCTGGGTGGGGAGGTGTCCTGGGGCTGAGCTCAGCTCAGGGTTGTTGGATGCTGGAAGAATTCAGACTACCGATCAATGTTTTGGAACTTCTGGTGATCAGACTTTGTCCCCGCGCAGCCTCGCACACCTGCGCAAACGCAAGGCCAGGGTGTGCACACACATATAAACCGCAGTCGCACCATACATATGCCATATCACCACGAACGTCAGCGTGAGAACAATATTTCTTGCACGAAAGCTACTAGTTAACACTAAACTGATGAGCTGTAAAGGTTTTTAAAATGTCACCTATGGGGATTTTTGGGCACCATCGTTTTTGGCGATATCGCAGGCACATTCAATTTTAGGACCTGGAATGTTTGGCATCTGTTTACTCAATGCAACCTCATCTTTTAAATTTTAACCAAAAATGTATTATATGGTGTGGTTTTGCACTAAAATTCATTTATTAAATTTTTTCCTGAAAATTTGCATTTAATAAACATTTGCGCAAATATCACGTGAAACCAAAATTTGCAACCATCCCCTTTTTATTCTACAGAGCCTCTGCTTTTAGAAAATATATAATGTTCTGGGGTTTAAATAATTTTATTGCCAAAATGTTAATTTTTTTTCACGTATGCGGAAAATAAAAAAGATTGCTCTGCTGCCGAACTGGTCAAACAAATTAGCAGCTATTCAAATACCTTGATTTAAAATTGATGCTTAACATTTATTTACATGACAAGACATATAGTAAAGCAGTGCAATGGGCTAAGTGCACCAACCTATAGCAACAAATAAAAATCCATTTTGTACTGGTGTAGCTGCAGCAGCGTTAACTCCTATTGCTATAGGTTACTCTCCTTAGCACTGTGTTTTTTGCATTGTATTTGAACAAGCTCTTCCATTCATAGACTGACATTGTATGTGCTAGCTGTATTGGCTGTAAAAACTAAAGTAAAACATCAAAGGTAGAGTGATAGTTTTAAAGCAGTTTTGTTCCTATTAATGATCTCAGTGCATTGACAGGTTTTTCAAGTTAAGAACACGTGGGCTGAACAAAATTATTTTGCAGAAAGATCTAGAATCAGTAGGTGTTTTGTGAAGGATTTTAGTCGAAAAGAAAATGTCACTTTTGAAATTAATCCACTTGAAATTGTCTTGTGCGGTGAATAGACATTATATAACTTGAAAATATACTGCATTTTATTTGTTGAATAAAATTGCATCCCGTCTTCATCAGAAGCTTTAGCCCTATACAAAGCACTACAGACGCGTTTGCTTGTAGGAAATGAGCAACATTAACTGCTATGGAAATATATGTTTTACATGCTGCAATAATCTAATCTTAACATAGAAATATTGGTTTATTTAAGCAAATTGGTCTTCTGTTGGAGGGCAACTTCAGCCTATCTGCTTACAATTCTGCAAAAAAAAAAAAAAAAAATTCTCTATCGTTCATTGACAGACGCAGCTCCATATTATTCTTAACCATGGAGTTATGCTGCCCCCTACAGGAGTAGAACACTAGGCAGGAAAAAAACGTTACCACGCCTATGGGGCAGTCCCTAAAGGCATACATTTTTTTATCTAGTTATGTTCCTGAGAGAACTGCAATCAACAGCCGGACTGGATATCCCAGATCCTTAAGGTCTCCCATTCTGGCCAGTGAGTGTGTGCAGGTTAAAGCCCAGGGCTAGGCCTCGCCACGACAGAGCCACAATGGACGGGGGCTGGCCCGTGAGTGAAACGCCTCGCCGGGACACACACAACCTTGTTCAGCCTGAGTTGCAGCGTTCCCCTTGGCCGTCAGCACCCCCATCCCGATGGGAGAGGTAGTCTGTCCGGGGTTGCACCCACCCAATTGTCATTGGTATGTTAAGTAGTTTTCCCCCATAGCTCTTGCGGTCTCGGGGTGGATGTGGGCCCTGCCTTGAGATGGTTGGACACCCAGGTTCCCTTTTGTTTCCCCCAGCCCCTCTAACAGTCACGGTGGTCTTTTGGCCCCAACCTACCCCCACGCCCCCCCGAGGTTGGGTAGGAGCTGGCTTTGCCACTTGCTCCAGTAAGGGGGGTGGATGCGGTTGTTGCTGACCGGGCTGTCCGGATTGTACATGGGAGTCCTTGAACAAGTTCCAGCCCCCTGCGTGATTGGGGCAGGGATGTCCTTTGGGCTCCCTGTGGTGGTTATAGGCTTGGGGGGGCGGATGTTTCTTCATCCGCGGGTCTGCGCCTCACATGGCTGGATCGGGCCGAAAATTTAGTCCGGGGCTTTGCGGCCTATTCGCAGCTTGGTACCTGACCAAGCTGACGGAGTGCCTGACCGAGATGAAGTGCCTGACCAAGCTGACCGGCAGATGCCGACGGATCACCTCATGTGGCTGGATCAGGCCAAAACTTGAGGCCGCGGCTGACGAAGCTGGTTGTCTGAGTGACTGACAAAGCTGTCCGAGCGACTGACCAGGCTGTCCTTTTTGATGTTAGCCACATGTTCGTTCATCCGTACATGAAAAGGACGAATGGTGCGGCCTACATAATGTAGTCCACACGAACATGTGACAAGATACACCACATTCTTGGTTGTGCAGGTAGCAAAATGTTCTATCTCATAGGATCTCCCTATAACATTAGAAGAAAAACTAGTGTATTTTCTGCACTTCAGATGGTTCAATCTACAAATGGAACAGCGCCTGCATGGGTAAAAGCCCTTCATCTGAAAGAACAGGATTGGCTTCCGAGGGGGATCCACAATGTTGGGTGTGATGGATAATCTTAAAGGGGGCAAACCTCTGTAAGTAACTACAGGCATCTCAGGTTAAAGAGGCCCCAAAATCCTATTGCTCTTAAGAACGCCCCAGTGCTTCCTCAAAAGTTTTTTTACCAAGAAATGTTGAGGAGTAACTGGTAAAAAATGTGAACTTAGGTTGGGCCTTAGGAGTCTTGGAGGATTCATTAGGAACCAAGGGCCTGGATGCTGGATCCAGGATATGCTCCCGATCCATGGAGCCCACATCCTTGGCAATTGAGTCCAATTCCTCCAAACTATAGCCCTTGGAAGTGAAACGTTCTTTCAAAAGATCAACTTCCACCCAATAGTCATCCAATTTCGAACAGTTCCTCCTAATGCACCTAAATTGGCTCTTAGGCACCCCCTTGAGCCACGGGCAATGGTGGCAACTGTCCAAATGGATGTAACCATTACGGTCAGTTTCCTTAAAATGTGTGGAAGTGATCAAATGATTCCCTTCGACTCTGATATGTAGATCCAAGAAATTGATTTCAATCTCACTTGCCACGTATTTGAGTTCGATGCCCTTATCATTGGCATTTTGAGCACACATGAAAGTGTCCAAAGATGAGGAATCACCTCTCCATAGGAGGATGACATTGTCTATGTAACGCCTCCACAGGAGGAGCTCCGGAAAGTTACCTGAATAGACATCATCCTCCCATTTGGCCATAAATAAATTAGCCATGGAAGGCGCAAATTTCGCCCCCATGGCAACTCCTCTCTGTTGGAGGTAATATTGGCCACCATACCAAAAATAATTATGCTTCATAGCAAAGCTGAGCAAACATAAAATAAAATCCTGCTGTCTACTAGGTAAAGGGGAATCCCTAGTCAAATAATACTCTACAGCTTCCATGCCGTCCGAGTGGGAGATGATCGTGTAGAGGGAGGTGACGTCGGCCGTAACCAAGAGACATCCCTCTTCCCATACAACTTCCTTCAGGATGTTAATTACTTGTGTAGTGTCCTTCAAATAAGAAGGCATGTTAGACACAATAGGCTGAAGGAAGTTATCCACATATCTACCCACACGGGAAGTTACTGAATCCAAGCCGCTAATGATAGGCCTACCTGGAGGCCGGACTGGATCCTTGTGGATTTTAGGTAAAATGTACATAATTGGCACCCTGGGAGCCACAGGGACCAGAAATGCCTTTTCTTTTTTATTTACAATCCCACAGCGAAAACCATCTTCTACCAGTTGTAAGAGAGTGGTTTTGTATTTGCGGGTCGGGTTAACCTGTAATGGGGCATAAGTGGTGGCATCGGAGAGGATATTCATCATTTCAGAATGATAAGCATCCCTTCCTAAAACCACTATGCCACCACCCTTGTCGGCAGGACGCACGACAATGTCATGTCTATCCCTTAATGACTCCAAGCCTTTCTTAAAATTCAGATCATAAGAGGCCCTAGGGATACGCATTTGATCGAGATCAGCACCCACAACCTCTTTAAAGACACTCAAAGAAGGGACAAGGGACCCAGGCGGGTTAAAGAGGGAGGCATTGCTCAATGTGGTATTCTTATAACTACTGGAGTTCGGTAATATATTCCGTATAGGATTGGTGATAAGATGCCGTTGAACATTTAACTTGCGTACAAATTTTTGCACGTCCATAAATAATTCGAATTTATTAAGAGAGTGGGGGGGAACTAATTTAAGTCCCTTACTGAGCACCAATTTCTCCTCATTGGATAGAGGGGCTCTGCTCAAGTTAAATATGCCTGCATCATCTAAACCTTTCTCCTTTTTGGATCGTAGCTTCCTCCCCCCTCTGGACCCTCGTTTGGTTATATTGCCCTTTTTTGCCTGGACTGGTCCCTTGGAAAAAAAATTCCATTAGTGTTGTTATAGCCACTCGTTGAGGGGCCATCCAACGAATCTGGGCCTCTTATCCTCCAATTAGGCGAATTCTGATAATCTGAACCTCTCCTATCCTGGGGATAGTTATTATAACCCCTTGGGGGTGGCTCATTAGGGAAGTGGGTGATGTATCTGTCATCCTCGTAACCGTCATACCCATAAAGGGGTTCAAACTGATTCTGGGTACGTGGTTGGGAATCCTGAGGATGACGACCACCTCCCCGTCTCCCATGGCCAGACTTGCCTCAGCCCGATTTACCCCTACCCCGAGATTTTACTTCCTCAAAAGTCCCTCCCCGGGTCATAGGATTTTGGGGTCTAGGGGTAATCGGAGGACGGGTGTTAGGTACGGCAGAGGGGGCCTGAGTCAAAAGAGATAATGGCTTACCTCTGCCGTTCTCCAATTTTGATTGCCATTTAAAGACTTTTTTCGATTTATAATCCTCCTGGTCTCTTAAGAACTTTTTACGTTTCTTATTTCTTTGATCCGATTCTTCCTTTTCTAAGTACTTTTTCAGATCCTCAGATTTTATCTATAGTTCTCCTGCTTACTGAATGGCTCCAGTTTAGTTTTAAGAGTATTGACCTCCACATCTATACTCTCCAACTTCTTTTTCTTTCTAGCCATCAGAAATCTGAGGAGGGAAATGCCTGCTTCGTTAAAAAAGGTGTACCAATCATCAGTTTCATGATCCTCATTATACGGGGCTAATTCCCACCGGAGACTTCTGGGCACCATTTGTTCTGACACATATTTCTCTAATAGGATAATATCCCATTTGGTATGCATTTCAGTGGTCAAGATATTTCCTAATCTTAAAAAGATACCGTCCATGTCTTTGTGAGGTTCGCCTATAGAAGTGAAGATGTCATCAATTAAGATGTTGTGGGAGGCTCTATATTCAAAAATATCCATAACTTAAAAAGTAGGAGAAGAGGTTGGCAAAAATGAAAAATGAGGGGCACCCTCAATCACAAGGTAATAGAACAATAAAGGCAGCAGAGTATCCAGAAATTAAACAAGTATACACAAACAAGTTACAAAAATATACAATAAAAAGCAATAAAATACAATGGCAATCAAAAACATTATTGGAATTCATCTGAAGTGCAGAAAATACACTAGTTTTTCTTCTAAAGTTACAGGAAGATCCTATGAGATGGAACATTTTGCTACCTGCACAAACAAGAATGTGGTGTATCTTGTCACATGTTCGTGCGGACTACATTATGTAGGCCGCACCATTCGTCCTTTTCATGTACGGATGAACGAACATGTGGCTAACATCAAAAAGGGTTTCCCTAAGCATTCTCTGTCTAAACATTTTGATCAGTGTTGCCAACCCCCCCGGACTAAAATTTACTGGCAGAATGCCAAAATTTACGGACGGCACCAATTTTTTACTGGCACTGCAAAAATGTACATAAAATAGCCGTTTTCAGTGCTAAACCGTGCAAATATGAATAATTAAACTATAAACATGCAGATAGTGCTATTAGCAATGTGTTTAAGTTAAACAAAAGTCATAAACCATATTTCTCCATTTAGATGTCCTTCTCTGCCCCCTGCCTTTAGCCCCCCACAGCACTGTCATCCTCTGCCCCCTGCCTTTAGCCCCCATAGCACAGTGTCCTTCTCTGCCCCCAAAATAATAACTCCCCCAAGATGATGAGACCCCAGAATGATGGGACCCCCAGCATGATAACTCCCCCAAGATCATGAGACCCCAGAATGATCAAACCCCCATTATAATTACTCCCCCACCATCATAACTCCCCCAAAATGATAAAACCCCAGAATGATTACTCCCCCACTATGATGACTCCCCCAGGATGGGACCCCCAGTATGATGACTCCCCCAGTATGATCGGACCCCCAGGATGATGAGACCCCCAGGATGATGAGACCCCCCCTCATGATATAATCCCCATATTGATGGGACCTCCAGGATGATATGACCCCCATAACAATTAGACCCCCAAAATAATAAGAACCCCAGGATGATTTGATCCCCAAACTGATGACTCCCCCATTACGATGACACCCCCGGATGATATGACCCCCATAATGATAACTCCACCCTAATAATAACTCCCCCATATTAATCACTCCCCAATAATGATTACTCCCCCATAATGATGAAACCTCCAGGATTTTAGGATCCCCCATAATGCTTAAACCCCCATTAACATAGCAGTGTGCGTCTCTCCCCCCCGCTATGTAGTAGATGGGAGGGGGTTGCTCCTACCTTGCATGTTCTGCACTCTCATGTCGCTGATTTGCCCAATGTTCTCTCTCTAGAACCAATCATCCCACTCGTGTCCCGCCATTGGAGGAGGGGGGACCGACCGGGAGGGGCGGCGGAGGGTTCTCCCAGAGGACGGCGGAGAGCCCCGTCCTCTTCCTCTTCTCTAGCCGCAGCCAGCAAGACAGTGTCACTCACTGTCTTTTAAAAATGGCGCCAACCGCCGCCAGTTCTTTACTGCGCATGCGCCCGTCCAGCCGGAAATAGGCAAGCTTTTCCGAGCCAGACAGGCTTCGGAACGGCGCATGCGCAGTTGCGCGTCGGCCCGTTCTGACATCTTTATTACGGGTGCCGCTGCCCGTAACGGGCATTTACGGGCAGCCCGAAAATGGGCTAAAATTCACGGGCTGCCCGTAAATCTACGGGCGGTTGGCAACACTGATTTTGATCAGAAACATGCTAGGGACCCCAGTGGCACTTCTTTTATGATCATAGATGTGCTACAACCACATTGGAGGGGTTGCCACGTCAGGAGGGAGGTTTCAAGACTTAAGACCAAGTGGATCTACCTGCTCAAAGTATATAGGCCGTTTGGTCTGAATATTGAGTGGGATGTCAACGCCTTCATCAATAACAGTTGAGTTTGTTTATTCCATATGTTTTCTCATTTTGTTGGTTTTCCACAAATATTTTTATATATTTTTATAGCCCCTTATAGGTATGCTCCTATAGGTTATATAGGTATTTTTTCTATATTTTATAGATGTATGCCCAATACATTTGGGACTATATTTGGGACCATTCTATTTATTCTTGCTGTCTAGTACCTACCTGGATTTTATGTGTCTCTATATGTTTTCCATGCGTCCAGTATGTGAAATTTTTATGATATAGTAATTTTATGATGATATTTCTAATAATTCCAATAATGTTTTGATTGTCATTGAATTTTATTGCTTTTTATTGTATATTTTTGTATAGTGTATTTTATATAATGCTTGTGTTTTTGTGCCTGCTGTGCCACACTGTTTTGGGTTTGGTGCTCCGGACTTTCGGGTGTGATGCTACATTTACCAAATTTTATGTAATCATTAGCCTTTTTGACCTGGGCCCCTTCTGTCCATTTGGTTATTGGATACTAGGATTAGTTCCTTGTGGAACTACTAAGCGCAGTAGTTCGGGTCATCTATGGCCGTTAATTGTTTATATTTCCGGGCTCAGTATTGTTTGCGCTCCGGGCTGAAGCGCTTAGGTCACTTCCTGTGCGGGTGGTCACGCCGGTGTAACGTTAGAAAACATACCTCGTTAGAATTCCATACCCTCGTCACTTCCGGTCTGAAACAGCTGAGCAGCGTAGCAGTGCGCATGCTCAGAGCCCTGGAAACATCATTGAACAGCAGAGAAGTTGAGAAGTGCGCATGCTCGGAGGGAATGAAATTATAACGGCAGTGTGTGTAATGTTATACTTGCGGCGGTTACATTAAAACAGTTCGGCTGCAACATGAGTCATCTCTGCTCCTATCCCTGTCACTTCTCTGATGTCGGCTACTAAATATAAAAGCGGCGGCGGGTGTATGAAATGTAAATGACGGAGATGTCGGCTCCGTGATCCGCTTTTATATTTATTAGCCGAGATCAGGGAAGTGAGAGGGGAAGGAGCGGAGATGACTCATGTTGCAGAGGAGCTGTTTTAATGTAACGGCAAGTGTAACATTACACACACTACCGTGATAAATCCATACCCTCCGTAGGTGCACCAGAAGTGACGAGGGTATGGTTTTCTCACGGGTATGGTTTTTTCACGGAACACCGGAAGACACAGCTGTACGTTACTGCCCGTTTTTTTCATTAGCTATATATAGGGGTGTGACACAGACGATGGCTACGCCCCCTTGACAATGTCCTACTGACGAAAAGCTTCGGGAGGAGCTGAACCTACGTCATTCGTCACACCCGGAAACCGGAAGTGTCCGCCCCGCTTCTGTGTTTTTCAGGAGCTACAGGCTTGTTTTTGTTCACCTGAGGGTGAGTGTAATTTTTATCTACTACAATAAATCTGTGGTTATAGCGGTATCACGCTATGGGCTTGCCCCATTTTTTTATTCCCCACTACATATTCACCTCATGAGAGTTGTTCCAGTCCGTTTGGAGGCTAATCTGTGTTGGTGTACTATCTGTGGCGGAACTATACCGGAGCTGCTATGCTGGGAACAGGTGGTAGTAGTCCTTAACAACTAACTGCGCATCACCTATCCCTCTCTGGTAAGAGGCTCTATGTGGTGGAGGGATTCACAAGCAGTCTGTGTCACCATGATACTCACCACCCTGCAGCACCCTTAATCACCATTAATTTGGATGAAGGATTTAGCCACTTTTTGCACTATTCTTGAATATATGATTTTGGGGACTTTAATATTATTTCTAGTGAATTTATCACTTGACTGGACATTTTTTTCACTGGATTTATTTATATATTTATATATTCACATGTGATATATTTTTAGTATCAACACGGAATTAATTTATTTTCCTATGCTCACTTGGCGCAGCAATATTTCTATGCATTGATTTCTCAGGTGTTTTGTGTTTGGCACTAATTGTTTGCAGCCTAGTGCACTTGATTGCTTATTGATTTTTTTCACTTTGGTTTGCGCTGATTATTAATTTTTTCACAAAAAATCCTTCCTTCCCCTATACTGGACGGTGATCACCACGGATGCCAACCTGTATGGGTGGGGGATGTGTTTTGGGCACAGACTGTGCTCAGGGGGTTTGGACTCTGGAGGAGTCCAAGCTACCAATCAACGTACTGGAACTTACGGTGATCAGACTTTGTCTGGCCCATTGGACGGTTCCTCTTCAGGGGTGTATGGATTTAATCGAACAATGCCACTGCCGTTGCATATGTCAGTCATCAAGGGGGCACCAAAAGTGTCCTAGCGGCTCAGGAAGTAGCCGGCATTCTAAAGTGGGTGGAACATTTCGTTCCAGTGCTCTTGGCTGTGCATATTCCAGGGGTAGAAAATTGGCAGGCAGATTACCTCAGTCGACAGGCCTTGGACCAAGGAGAATGGTCACTTAACCCAGAGGTGTTTCATCAACAGTGTCTCTGGTGGGGAACCCCCGAGGTGGATCTGTTGGCCTCTCGTCTTAACAGGAAGGTTCAGAGATTCATGGCAAGGTGTCGGGATCCTCAAGCTGACGCCACGGATGCACTGGTGGCTCCTTGGGGGCAATACCATCTGATATGTCTTTCCCCCTCTCAAGCTTCTGCCGAATCTTCTGCGAACGGTCGAGGCAGAAGGAATTCTGTTAATTCTTGTGGCCCCCAGACTGGCCTCGCCGGTCTTGGTACGCCGACTTGGTACGGCTGGTTGCCGATGTCCCCTTGACGACTTCCTCTCAGGGAAGACCTGTTGGCCCAAGGGCCGATCTTTCATCCTGCTTTGCAGTTGCTGGCTTTAACGGCTTGGCTGTTGAAAGCTAGGTGCTGAAGGATAGAGGGGTTGTCTGACTCAGTAATTGCCATGCTAGGAAATCTACCTCCTAGGAAGATTCACCATCACGTCTGGAAATTGTACATTGCATGGTGTGAGTCTCTGGGGGTTTCCCTCCGTTCCTTTTCGGTGGCTCAAATGTTGGCGTTCCTTCAAAGAGGTGTGCAACAGCGCCTGGTCTTGGGTACCATCAAGGGCCAGGTTTTGGCCTGGCGATTTTCTTTCAACGTCCTTTGGCTACACATTCCTTGGTTCGCATCTTTGTTCAGAGGGTTCGCCTGTGCGGTCTCCGTTGCCTTTGTGGGACCTCAATTTGGTGCTGTCCGTTCTTCAGAAACCAAGTTTTGAAAATATTCGCAAGATTCCCCTGCTTACATTGTCCCAGAAGGTAGCTTTCTTGGTGGCGAATACTTCCGCACCCAGGGTGTCTGACCAGGCAGCTTTGTCTTGTCATTCACCTTATTTGGTGGTTCACAGAGATAAAGTGGTGCTTCGTCCTTGTCAGTCGTTCCTTCCTAAGGTCGTCTCTGGTTTCCATCTGAATAAAGACTTTGTGTTGACTTACCTATGTCCTAAGCCTAAGCATCCTAAGGAGATTGGCTTGCATTCTCTGGATGTGGTTCGAGCGATCAGGGTGTACCTGGAGGTATACTAGTCATTTAGGAAATCAGACTCACATTTTTGTCCTTACGGATGGACCTCGCAAGGGGTTTGCCGCGTCTTCTGTGATAATTTCCAGATGGATCAGACAGACGGTAGTGCAGGCCTATTCAATCAAGGGTCAGGTTCCTCCTTTCCCTGTTAAGGCGCATTCTACGCGGGCGCTTAATGCCTCCTGGTCCTTCCGCCATTAGGCGTCAGTGACACAGGTTTGCAAGGAGGTCACCCAGTTGTCTGTGCACACTTTCACAAAAGTTTACAAAGTAGATGTGGTGGCATCTGCGGATGCTGCTTTAGGCCGCAAGGTTTTGCAGGCTGCTTTTTGAGAGGACTTGGTCCTCCTTTGAGGGTGTATTGTTTTCAGGTGAGCTCCAGTTCCTGGTTGAGCTCCATGTTACCTGGTTAGCTAGGTTCAGCCTTTGGGAATTTTTTTTCCTGCTGTGTTTTTTCCCACCCCTCATGTTTAACACTGCTTTGGGACGTTCCAATGGTCAAGAAGATTCTGGAGCTGTGTCCTTCAATGAACGTAAAATCCTTTTCTCTGATGGTTATAGACGGACAAGGCACCCACCCCTCTATTGAGTTGAGCTATTTTTTCTTCTGACGCTGCTTGCATAAAAACTGAATGCCTATAGCAGGAAGTGGGATTATACCCCCTGGGACTGCCCCATAGGCGTGGTAAAGCTGTTTCCTTCCTAGTGTCCTACTCCTGTAGGGGGCAGCATAAACCAATGGTCAAGAAGATTCTGGAGCTGTCTGTCAATGAACATAAGAGAAAAGGGTTTTGCGGTAAGACAAAAATCCAATTTTTACTGTATCGTTTTTGGATATTCGCATAAACATAATGTTCAAATAGTGTGCTATGATATGAATGCTTCTGTATTTTTTCTTCAATATGTCAGTTTCCACCAATCCCCCCTAGACTTTGTCTAATCAGGAGCCTCTGTACTCTGGGGTAGTCCTGTCAAAAGAAAAAAAAATGTATGTATGCAACCCAAAGGGACAATCCATAAATATCTTTGTATATTATTAAACATGTATATGTTCCTGTTTATGTTTATGTCCTTTAAATATAATCATGATCATGAAATAGATTTTTTTTTTTTTCCATTAACGTTTTATTGAGAAAAAAAAAAAGTACAGTAACAGAGAATAAATAGGCATACATTCAGGCGTTCAGATAGAGCCGCCAAACGGCCGGCCAAGGCACGAACACAGAGGATACAACAGTAGCAATGTAACGCTTAGGTTAGAAAATGACAACCGTAACAATGAACGGCTAAATGATGGGGTCATGGAGGCTACCAATATGTTCTAATAGGCTATCGGTGCCTAGAATTTGTGCCAACATTAAATGTACGGACCAGCATCTGGTATGGATGATCACCTATTCGGCGTGCCGATTGGTTAGACACCTTGTTGAGGTCCGGGGAGCCCCCAGTTAAGCGTGTAGATCCCAGAGGATTCATGCGAGTAGGAAGAGAAAGAGAAGACAGATATGAGAGAGAGAGAGAGAAAGGAAGAGAGAGAGGGGAATAAATAGATTTTTAGTAGTGGTGCACCGAAATGAAAATTCAGGATGCACTTGGCCAAAACTGAAATCAATGGTTTTTAAAAATATATAAATTTTTATAAAAATTGTATTATATTTGATTGGATTGCGCAAACTAGGGGAAAGATTTATGTCATTTTTATTTATTTATTTATTTATTTATTTATTTATTTATTTTACTAGTAATGGCGGCAATCAGCGATTTTTAGCAGGACTTCAACCTTGCGGTGGACAGATCGGACCCCTAACTGACATTTTTTAAACTTTTGGGGGGGACCAGTGACATTACTACAGTAATCAGTGCTAAAAAGTATGCAGTTACTGTAATAATGACACTGGCAGGGAAGATGTTAACCTAGGGGTTATCAAAGGGCGCAATAATTGAAAAACCGAATATGGAGACCAATGTGGCCAATTGATATATTCAAATGGTCACCTACCATCCAAAGACCAAGAAGGTATTCCCTATTGGTCATCTACTTCTGCAGGGAGCCACTACAACCTAGGTTAAGTGCATAAATAGAAAAAGGTCAGGAGCAAGAGAACAGTTCCTTAGGAATGGTTGCATGAAGGGATGCTCACAACTGCTTTATTCAAAAAATCAAAAAAACTTTATTGAAAAACAAGGCATATCATAGATTAAAAACCCCCTGGTCTGGGGGATGCAGTACATGAAATGGAATCAATTGCGATGATGAACAACATAAACGGCATAAAAACAATGCAATGACTCACACACACAAAGCTGGCCACACACCCACTCGGGTAAATAGATACACCAAAGCAGTGACCTACAGTATATGGCTCAAATCGAGCTTGTTAATACTGCCAAAACCACTGTTGGTGTATCGGCATGCCACATTTCCCAATGATTCAAAAGTATACCGAGAACAAAAAAATAATATGATGTACCAAAAGGCATATGATGGTTATTACTTCAAGTTCATACACCGTCACATTAGAAAAATTGATGAGTATAAAAGAACGATTGTGCATGAAATTGGCTCCAATCTGTAATCAAATCTGGTCAGGAGACTACTCATCAATTACAGGGACATCCCATAACGTGACTGGTAAGCAATCAGAGCTTCCTCTTAATTATGGACTACTGGAGTCCTATCGAACATGTGTGAATACATGGATTGCTGGATGAATGCTTCGAGTCAGAGGGTAATGTAAGGTGAAAAGGCGGTAGTCAATCCTTGATTGGAATAAATAATTAGCCGGTCACAATATGATATGGCAGGTGAAAATAATGGCCTGGCTGAAATCAAGGGCAATTTTTCATAATGACAGCCGACCACAATGGTCATCCAGGGACAGAGATGAAAGTTGCTTTCAGGTGTTATCTGGTGTATTGAAGGAACAAGGGAGAGACGCAGAATTCGTGTTGAGCTGCGCGGGCTCGCACCGGTATGAATTAACAGTGGGCAGTTATATGAAGCATTATTCAGGGTATATCACAGCAGTGAATTTCAGCTTAAACGCCTTTCCGTGATACCGGAATCCCATGCTGTAACTAAATATACCTGGTGTTCACAGCCTTTTCTCAATCCCCATAAGTTTCCTTTCGCTCACCGTGTAGCCGAACATGGATGGCTGGATCCAAACATTGGATGTATCAGGCTGTCTCCTGGCATTATGACCTTCGGTTGCAGTTGGCCCCTCCGAAACACCTGTATTCAGTGGCTTCTGCCGCGCATGGCGGTTCGTATGCTTAAGTGGCTGGATCAATGACCCGTTGATCCCTCCAATAGGTGTGTGGCCAGCGTGTGACGTCAACGCGTTTCGCATTTGTGATGCACGCTTCTTCAGGACGTCATTGTATGGGCGGAGAGACATTTTAAAGAGGCATTTCCTGATTGCGGACCAGTCACAGCTGATGCCACTGCAAACGTTCCTCCACATTGACCTCCAGCTTATCTAAAAAGACGCCATCTTGTGGATCAAAAGGGGTATATATCCAAAGAATTACTATATCCATATTGATGCAGTTCCAGAGCCATTAACTAAAAGAATATTTCACAAGACACTTAATCCAAGACACTTAACCTTTCTTAAACTGGCATAAGGTTAGTGTATATCACCATCTCGGTTTCCCTATCAAATAGGGCAGTTTTGAATAAGAGGCATACATTCCAACTTCATACTAACGTTGTTTATAATTTGAGTGACTAATAATACAATTTATGTGCATCAAAGTACACCAATTAAATAAATACAATATACCATGCCCCTTATTTACCCATATATGGAGATTCAAAAGAAAATCATACATGGCATCTCTCATTGTATTTTATTAAAGTATTATAGATGAATCGATGTCTATATGATATTTTGACAGAGAGGTTCCGTTGTACATGTAGTAATCAACTACTCATTATGTTCTGGCACACACTCCAGAGTATATACACCAGTTCAACACACTTCCCATTTTGTGATACAGCTCAAACTGATAGGGGAAAGAGTGAACTAGCTATATACTCGATAGGTTGTTCATTTTTTACCACATGTAGGCATTGATATCCCAATCCCGAGCAGAAACCATTTTCCAAAGATGTACATAAACTCCTACTTGAGACCGGAAGAAGGAGGAACCTTACTGAACCCCTACATATAGAGGTGACTCATTTTGCTAAAGATAGGGGATTCCTATGGGGTCTATCCAGGGTAGCCCATTACTTGAACAGACATAGGAATGGAGTCTAATAAAGTCATTCCAGAAGAAAACGGGACTTTTTATATATGCCAAGTGAGAAACTCAAAGGAAAGACATACAATCCCGGTTATTATGGTGTTTTTTTAAAATATATAGAGCAACTCTAGTAACTTTATACCCTCACCCTTCATGTTCATTATAGACCATGTTAGCTAAGGCA
Organism: Pelophylax lessonae; assembly: GCF_965119305.1. Taxonomy (NCBI): domain Eukaryota; kingdom Metazoa; phylum Chordata; class Amphibia; order Anura; family Ranidae; genus Pelophylax; species Pelophylax lessonae. Next base: position 141,599,102 of record NC_138768.1, read on the forward strand.
TGATCTAATATTCCTTAATTACAATGCCCGTGAGGGATGAGGTGGTTTTATACTGTTTCAGAGGGGACCTCGAGAGGAGGATGCCTTTCGTTGTACTCCCCCACGAGTGTTCCATGTTCCTTCTCAGGGTTCAAGGAACACCCGTAGGCTCATATCGGTATTTAAGCCCAGGGGCACAAGTGTTTGTAGGCGAAAAATCCACGCTTTCTCCTCTCTCAGTAGCACTCTGTCATAGTCACCCCTTCTGGTGGATATCTTCAAGGCCCAGAATCCCTTTATTCTGAGACCTTCTGGGTCACTGTTATGTTTGTCTGCGAAGTGCAGGCCTATTGGTGTTTCCTCCTTCAGGCGTACACTTTTAAGGTGTTCACCAATTCTTATACGTAACTGTCTCTTAGTTTTGCCCACATATAACTTGTGACAGGGGCACTCAAGTATAGAACACGTGAAGTTGAACAATTAATAAAGGACTCAATCTTATACGTCACTTCCCCTTTGGAATTAGTGTATGTCTGGGCCTTCTCTACATGACTGCAAATATTGCAGTGGCCGCATGGGAACAATACCCTTCATTGGTGGTAATTTGGTTAACCAGTTGTTTTTTGGGGTTCTTGTAAATTCTGAGCGCACGAATTGGTCATTGAGATTAGTTGCCCTCTTGGCCACCATAAGTGGCCTGGGGCCTACTATTTTTTTTAAGAGGTTTGTTTTTTTGAAGGATATGCCAGTGTTGTTCAAGTATTCTCTTTACTTTGTGCCAATGGCACCCAAAGTTTGTAATTCATCTCGGCGAGTCTGTACTTTCGATTTTAGGTTTATTCTGAATAAGTAGGTCTTCCCTATCTCTCATTCCTGCCTTCTTTTTAGCCCTCCTAATTGTGCGTTGGGAATAGCCACGTTCACGGAACCTGTTATATAGCTCTTTAGATTCCCTAATATAATCCTCATGTGTGTAGCAGTTTCGTTTAATACGAATAAATTGAACCACCGGGATACCTAGTTTCAGATTTGCTGGATGATGGCTATCAGCTCTAAGGAGCGTGTTGGCTGCAGTGGCCTTTCGGAATGTGGAGGTTTTGAATTTCCCATCTCTGAACTCGACATTTAAGTCCAGGAAAGAAATAGATTTTTTATCAACAGTGTAAGTCAAATGTATATTCCTATTATTGATATTAAGTTCAGTCATGAACTGTTCTAGCTGTAACAGTGTACCACCCCATACCATGAGCACATCGTCTATGTACCTCAGCCAGGTCACGGCATGGCTGAGATACATAGGCGAGGCGTACACTGTTTCTTCCTCCCACATTCCGAGATGGAGGCAGGCATATGAGAGGGCCCATGGGGCTCCCATGGCCGTGCCTCTAATTTGCTGGTAATAGGTACCTAGGAATTGAAAGACGTTGTTTTGAAGGGAAAACTCCGATAGTTCGAGAAGGAATTCGTTTTGGGCACCTTTAAGGGGAAATTTTTGTTCTAAGAAATGGTATACTGAGAGAATGCCCCAGGGGTGTGGTATAGAAGTGTAGAGTGATTCTACATCTATACCAACAAGGAGGACCTCTGTGTCAAACTCTAGATCTTTGATTTTGTTCAAGACGTCCCCCGTATCTCTCACATACGAGGGAAGGTCGAGAACGAGATCTTTGATCAAGGAGTCCAAGTATTTCCCTATCCTGTCTAGGGGACCACCACAGGCTGAAACTATCGGCCTTCCCGGTGGGTCCACCGGATTTTTGTGAATCTTTGGGATAATATAAAACGTTGGTACGTTATAGTCAGTCACCCGCAGGAATTGTTTTTCTTTTGCTGTAATTAGCATTGCTTCATAAGCAACGGTGAGTTTCTCATTAATGTTAAAGACCAGACTTGGTAAGGGGTTATAGTGGAGTTTTTTATATGTATCTCTGTCTGATAGGAGACGTAAAGCCTCCCTCTCATATTTTTCTGCCGACAGAAGAACCACATTCCCTCCTTTATCACTTTTTTTAATCACCAAGTCTTTGGCATTTTTAAGGTCCCTAAGGGCTTAAGTGTCAAAGGGTTAAGTGTGAGCCGAGGGGAGTGTTTACTAACTATATGGGGGATGGGATTGTGAAATAATCATAGAGACCTGTTATCCTATATAGAAGGATCACAGGCGCTCTGTGATCATTTCAGAGAGAAGAACAGTCAGCTGTCTTTACAACAGCTGACCGTTCTTCTCTCTCAGCAATCGCGGCCGCCAGCCCCGTGCATTGGCATCTCTGCTGCCTAGTGGGGGCGGGAGCGCGCGATCGCCCCCCAGCATCAGGCGCGCGGCCGACGTAGGGCTATATCGGATCGCGCAGGAGAGGATGCCTGCCACAGTAAATGTGCAGTGGGCGATCTTAAAGCAGTTAAGCATGGTAAAATCACTGTGAATCACAGTAAAATCATCTGCGTTTTTGGCAGCCACTATTGGCAGCTTTTTTTTCTTTCGACACAACCCCTATTTTCGGCGGCCGAAATTTCGGTGCATCACATTTTCAGGATTTCTTGCCACCAAATGTACATCAGTATATGGCAATTCTGTCTCCTAAAATATGTGGTATTAAAGGAGAAGTACAGCCAATGCTTGTTTGGTTGTACTTCTGTGGATCGCAGGAGTACAGTTCGTTCTGCACTCGTGTGACTCGTTTTTAGCACACAGTGGGCTGACGTCTGCTGTCTGCTGACATCACAGAGCCAGTCCAGGCTCGGGGCAATATCGCGACCATGGAGTCTGGATCCGCCCACATGCCTGGATTGGCACCCAGCTCAGCCTGTCAGCAAGCTGCTGAGAGCCTAATCTGGCTGCTCTCGCCCCCTCCACAGCCCAGCTTTACAGTGAGCGAGGAGGGGGCAAAGCAGGGAGCTGCTGACAGACTGTCAGCAGCTCTCTGCTCTGGGAGCTCTAAGAACCCAAGTGATCAGCAGGATTAGATTGCTCGGTTCTCAGTGTAGAGGGTGGCGGGGGACAGATGCAGAATTGGACTGCTGCTGCATCCACCTAGGTAAGTAGAACAGTGCAATAACCCTGATTCCCATACTTCTGTTTATTGACATCATAGTATGTTTAAAAACAAGCCATAAAATGGTGAAATGCTGTGCAAAATTGCTTGTGGATAGCCTTAGACCTATCCAGTATGAATAACACTTGCCAAATGTCCCTAGATTTTAAACACTGAGCCACCATACCATAACATTGTTTTTAGGTGGTTCATCTTTCTTGATGGCACCTTAATTCTAAGAACTCCTCCTACACTAATGAGACAGGTCTTTTGCTGGGCTGCCTCAGCTAAAGTGATGTTTCCCTCCTGAAAGTCCTACCACTGCTAGTCACCTCACTAAAAAATAAAGGTTCCACTAAGCCTCCAATCACATCTTTGGAACTCTCCACAAACAAGCTGCTTTGAAAGTGTTGTATCCCCACTACCTACTTTGGTGATTTCCATCCACCCTGCATTACTAGGGCTTCAGGATAAGACAGAGGATCTCCACTGTCTGGTAAAAAGCTGCTGAGCATCAAAGCAGTGAAGACCCTTTACCACCTATCGCATGGAAGAGGAAAACACCATAGAGAAGTAAGGCAGGGCTTTAGAAATCTTTAATTAAAACCTATTACCAGTTTTAGTTTAGTTGCTAAAGCGGAGGCGGCTGCTAATATACAAACTAGCTAAATACGAATCTTCACCTGTTTTCTTTTAAAAGAAACCAGTTACAAAGTAATGAAGTTAGACAGGCAGGTTGCTAGCATTTCTACCAGTAATGGCAGCCCCTCTATATTTCACTCAATACAGGTATTCTTTAAACACTCTGCTTTCCTACTCATTAGGCAGATTCTGTTTGTATATTCAATGAATGATAATCAGGACTTCTAAAGATGAGATCCATTTCCACCTAAACCAGGCTAATATTTGTTTAAGTGGAATCATATGCCCATAAATTCTTCATAGGTTTGTGACTGACATCCTGTTACTTACACAACTATTCACAAAGAAATACACACTTATAGTCATTGACTGTCATCAATTTGTGAATACCGAACAGCAGCGCTACCATCATCACCAATGGTTAATCAAAAATACAGTGTATATTACCTATGATGAGAATAACAAAAATGTGTGCATATACTAAATAAATACTGTTTCTCTATCGTTCATTGACGGATGCAGTCCTCTGATCCATATCAGTAGGGTTATACTGACCCCTACAGGAGTAGGACACTAGGCAGAAAAAAAGTTCTGGCTATGCACACCCCCTCTCTTCCTGCATTGGATGTCAGTTTTAATCTGCCTAGTCAGGAGTAAGGACCTAGTTCCTTGCTGGGATCTTTGATCCTGGCATAAAAAGTACTGGCCCCACGAGTTAAACGTCTCGCAAGGTCGCACACGACAGGGTCTAGGACTATGTCGCAGTGTTCCTATTTGGCCGACAGCCCCCCACTTTGGCGGAGAGGGGTCCTGTCGGGAGATGGCGCCCGCCTGTGTTCCTGGTATGGTGAGTAAATACCCCCCCTCCTCCTCTTCCCTAGCGGATTTTGGGGTGGATGTGAGCCCCCCCTAGATGGTCAGACCCTCACGCTTCTGGGTTTCCCTCTTCCCTGTTGTGCAACTCCTCCCCTTCCAACGTGGGGGACTGTTTAGGCCTACATGTGGCTGCTGGGACCTCATGTGCAGGCCACATAGGGGGCGGGGGGTGCGCCGTCCGCGGTGCTCGGTCGATCGTGCATGGGGGGGGAGTTTTCCTGCTGCAGGATGGTGTAGGAGGGCTGGTGGGGGGTCTCCCTGTGGGCCTTGTTGCCGCGCTGGCCGCTCGAGGCTGCCATTTTCTTGTAGCCTCATCTGATATTATGACGGCGGCCATCTTGGTACACCCGTTTTCGGCCATTTTGAGGTGGATTCTCTGCTAGAGAAGATAGGTGGGAGTGCCTGGAGGCGTTTTCCAGGGCACCAGGAGGTGCCCCTCCCTCCACCTTGGGCAGTTTCCTTTGCTCACTCCCTTTATGGGAGAGCTTGCTTGTTACACGTGCAGTCCTGGGAATGCATATTGGGACAGTGAGTGAGGTGCACTGAAACGTTTCTCCACCTGTGTAACGCTCCTGCGTTTCATGTATGGTGTGGATTTTCAGCTGCAGAAATATTCCACTTCAGTAGTCATGTAAGAGAGATGCTGAGATACCATTCCCAACCTCAATGACTCATCATGTGTGGAAGGTCTTAATTCAGCTAGTAAATACACACACTCAACAAGCTGGTTCCTAGAGTGACTTTATGTATGTAGTAACACAGTGATGAAGATTTAAGAGACAGGTTGAGTGGAGGTGGTAGGTGACAGACACTTGAAGGTAAGACAGTAGCAGATGGATGCAGCTAGGTTTAGCAATCATGTATGGTAGCAGATGACAGAGTAGCAGGTGGACATACAAGAGTGATCAACCCAGTGCAGGAATAAGTAGCAGTAGTCTTAAGAGCTAGCAATCTAGATATGCAGATGTGATAAATAGTCTTTACTATGCAGAGCTAGATAGTGTAAGCTTAGTATAAGTTTATAGAGGGTTCCCCTGCGGGGTACTTAGCACTAATAGCAATACAGCCGAAGGTTGGTTCAGGAGGAGCGGATGATCCGGAAGCGGGATGCAGGGATCAGCGCAGCGAGGTTCCGTCAGCGAGGTATGCTTGCAAGCACGAAAGCTTCAAGCCAAGTTAGCATCCAGGTAAGGGTGTTTGAACGAACACATGTGAGTGAGAACCGGCGCTTTAAATAGCCATCTAGTCCGGCGCTGAGTGATGACAGCTTCAGTCTTAAAGGTGTATGCGCACCTTTCCAAAAGAGAATGGTGGGGCGCATACACTTGTGAAAAGAGTAATTTAGGGTACCAAAGGTACCGGAACATTACAACCTGCCCCTGCCTCATTTGATGCCTTGGATTGTGAGTCTGACCTATCCACAGCACTGTGTATTTATTTCTTGTTAGTTAGGTATTTGTTATTAATTCACATCAGTACCTGCCATCAAGGAGTCTACAATCTAAGCTCCATACCTCCCACACAAGCCACCACATACTAGGGCCAATTAGACAGGAGCCAATTTGCCTACTAACATGTCTTTAGAGTGTGTGAGGAAACTGGAGTTCCCAGAGCAAACCACACACAAGCACAGTAAACGCCATTTAGGTAGCGTATTTAGAGGTTTTTTGGGGGGGAAACTAGGACTTTAAGGCATTGGTCAGGGGTGAAAATTTTGCACGTACAGATGAACTTTACTTTTTGTTAACAAGCAAATTAATTCTAATGAAAAAATATATGAATTTAATGTGAACCTTTCCTTTCAGCATAAATTAACTTGTTCATTTATTACTATTAAAGAAATCTTGACCATTGAGTGTTTCACACAGATTGATGTTTTTTTAAAAAAAAAGTTCGATATTAGAAGGGAAAAAGACAATTTAAAGTGACCCTGTCACAAAAATAAGAGTTGAAAAAGAATGCTATCCTGTGAACAAGAGATATTTTCCTGTCCCATTGTATGTGGTACAGTTTTTGCTATGTTCAAGAGCTCTGTTGCCCAGAAAGTCCTCTTTATCCAATACAATTTCGAGAGTGTCAGATTATTAATCCCCAGCTAAGTAATGGGCTTCATGCTCACTAATATAGTATATAAATCCTTATTTTTTGCAGTTTGGAAGCGGTGTTACCATCCATGAAAATCCTGGATATGTTGAAGAATAACATTAAACAGCCTATATGGATAAATGCTGACATACTGCCAGGTCCTGGAGGAAGTGCCAAGCCAGTAGATGCCAGAGAATTCCTACAGACTGTGTCATTATTTTTCCCAGATGTGACATTGTCATTGGGTTGGACCACTGGATGGCTACCAGGCCAAAAAAATGAAGGTATATTCAAGACTACCATGTTCCTGGACAGTAATGTGTAATTTGTCACTAGTACAATTTTTGCAAAATGTACCGTACTTATTTTACCTGAGCCAACATTGGGGTTACATAGTTAGGTTGAAAAAGACACCAGTCCATCCAGTTCAACCTATGTTGAGTGTGTGTGTGTGTGTGTGTGTGTGTGTGTGTTTGCTGTTAATAGTACATTGTATACCCCTGTATATTGTGGTCGTTAAGGTTGAGGTAAGGGTGATTTACTAAAACTGGACAGTGCAAAATCTGGTGCAGCTGTGCATGGTAGCCAATTCGTTTCTAACTTCAGTTTGTTCAATTAAGCTTTAACAAAAGAAAAACTGGAAGCTGTTTATTTTCTATGCAGAGCTGCACCAGATTTTCCCTTTTCCAATTTTAGTAAATCAATCCCATTGAATCACAAGGGACCCCAAAGATAGATACAATTTGGACACTAGCAAAAGTGTGTTAAATCCATCCTGAATAATGTCTTTCTGTTTGTATTAGGAGGGTTCCCTGGGTTCTGTTCTCTGTTAAAATAAATCTTGTTTTAAAGAGCGTATGCAAGTGGTAAAACCCTTGTCCTGTCTGTTTCCCTGCTGGGGAAATTCCTTCCCTCCCTATTTCTTTGTCCTCTATGGGAAATCCAACATTTTAAAAAAATTGTCACCAGAACAAAAGATGAGATGACGTCTTTCAGTTGGGACACCTGTTTCAATGATAATCAAAGGGGATTTACCTAACTGTAAACTTGTTCCTCCTCCTTCATGGTATGTCTCTGGGATAGGAAGGAAAATCTTCACAATGTGACACAGACCAAAAAAAATAAACAGGTTTACTAACCATTGCCTGCCCCCTAAAACCTGGCTTTTTAAATAAAGTTGAATTAGATGTTTGTATACTTTGCACTCTGTTCTTCGCCACCATTATTAGAGTTAACATAAAGCTACCTTACCCAGTCTTAAGTTGTCTTTTGCAAGACACCTCTCTCGTTTTAGTTAAATATGTGATTATTTTTTGCTTCCTATTATTAAGATGTTTAGAATGGCAAATGGACTTCAAGTTAAACCGGAAATTGGTAACTTTTTTAATATAGTGTCCCTAATATTGCGTTTGTCAATTTTGGCACAGTGCCTTAAAAAGTATTCATACCTCCTCAATGTTCCACATTTTGTCATGTTGCAACCAAAAAATATATATATTGGAATTTTATGTGATAGACCAACACAAAGTGTCACATTATAAAGTGGAAGGAAAATGATAAATGGCTTTCAAAATTTTTTACAAATATCTGAAAAGTGTGGCGTGCATATGTATTCAGCCCATATGAAGGAATATGATTCAGAGAAGCAGCCCAGTAAACACAGGCACAGGAATGAGCCTGTGTTGAATGAGAAAAGAGAACATCTACTGTGAGTACACAAGCACTACACTGGCATCAGTACACATATTCAGCCCACAATATCAATACTTTGTAAAACCACCCTTTGCTGCAATTACAGCTGCAAATGTTTTTGGGTATGTCTCTACCAGCTTTGCACATCTAGCGAGTGAAATTTCTGCCCATTCTTCTTTGCAAAGTAGCTCAAGCTCTGTCAGATTAGATGGCGAATGTGAATAGCAATTTTCAAGTCTTGCCACAGATTCTCAATTGGATTTAGGTCTGGGCTTTGACTGGGCCATTCGAACACATGAATATGCTTTGATCTAAACCATTCCATTGTAGCTCTGGCTGTATGTTTAGGGTTGTTGTCTTGCTGAAAGGTGATCCCCCCACCTCAGTCTCAAGTCTTTTGCAGACTCTAACAGGTTTTCTTCTAAGATTGCCCTGTATTTGGCTCCATTCATCTTCCCATTAAAGCTTCCCTGTCCCTGCTGATGAAAAGCATCCCCACAACATGATGCTGCCACCACGTTTCACAGTGGGGATGGTGTGTTCAGGGTGAGGAGCAATGTTAGTTTTCTGCCACACATAGCGTTTTGCTTTTAGGCCAAAAAGTTTTAGATTTGGTCTCATCTGACCAGAGCACCTTCTTCCACATGTTTGCTGTGTCCCCCACAGGGCTTCTCGCAAACAGCAAATGGGACTTCTTATGGCTTTCTTTCAACAATGGCTTTCTTCTTGGCACTTTTCCATAAAGGCCAGATTTGTGGAGTGCATGACTAATATTTGTGCTGTGGAAATATTCTCCCACCTGAGCTGTGGATCTCTGCAGCTCCTACAGAGTTACCATAGGCCTCTTGGCTGCTTCTCTGAATAATGCTCTCCTTGCCTGGCCTGTCAGTTTAGATGGACGGCCATGTCTTGGTAGGTTTGCAGGTGTGCAATACTATTTCGATTTTCGGATGATGGATTGAGCAGTGCTCTGTGAGATGTTCAAAGCTTGGGATATTTTTTTTATAACCTAACCCTGCTTTAAACTTCTCCACAACTTTATCCCTGGCCTGTCTGGTGTGTTCCTTGGCCATCATGATGCTGTTTGTTCACTAAGGTTCTCTAACAAACCTCTGAGGGCTTCACAGAACAGCTGTATTTATACTGAGATTAAATTACACACAGGTGGACTCTATTTACTAATTAGGTGACCCCCTAGTTAGGGGTATCAGAGTAAAGAGGGCTGAATTCAACTGCACACCACACTTTTCAAATATGTATTTGTAAAAAAATTCTGAAAACCAATTATCATTTTCCTTCCACTTCACAATTATGTGCCACTTTGTGTTGGTCTATCGCATAAAGTTACAATAAAATACATTTACGTTTTTGGTTAGAACATGACAAAATGTGGAAAATTTCAAGGGGTATGAATACTTTTCAAGGCACTGTATCTACGTAGCACATATGACCCTGAACATTATGATTGTCATTGAGTGAGTTCAGAGAATTTGTTCCAGAGAGAAATATTTTACTTTTTCTGTTGCCAACATATGCATTACTTAGATTCTCTGAGCGCCGATATGTTTTTTTTTTTTGTTGTGGACAAAGAACTTCCTCCATGTGAATAGCAGAAGAGGTTGAGACTGGTGTTCATGATGTTGGCACAGACGTAAAGCCAGTTATCTTGTGAAGGACAAATGTGCTTTCACTTGTGTGAGTTGATGATGTTCGGAAATAAAGTACTTTGCTATATATAAAGCCATTTACATCACTGTGATGTTTAACATGTTTGTTCTTGAACATCACCTTCTCTTAGTCTGAGAAATAGACACAGGAAAAGCATTCTTAGCAGATGGTTTAACCTGTTGCCGACCGCCCGCCGCAGATTTACTGCAGCAAGGTGGCTTCGCTGCGTAAACCAATGTAACTGTACCGCTGGTCGCGGGCGGGGCTAGGGGGTGCGCGCCCGCTGTCCCCGCAGTGTTTTGATTCGATTAGGAAATAGTCATCAGGTCCAGGCCAATGGTTTTTGGTCTGGACCTGATGATCGGTTCTGACCAATTGCAGAACGTCCTGTGTAATGTTAACACAGGCACAGGAAATTACGCAATCTTCTCTCCTGGAGGCCTTTTTGGTTTCAGCGTAAGAAGTAAACCTAGGCACACATTTAACCCCCTGATCACCCCCCCAGTTAACCCCTTCACTCCCTGTCACGGTGTACACTATATACAGTATACAGATAATTTACTGATCACTGTATTAGTGTCACTTGTGACTTCAGTTAGTGTGAGAGGCAGTTAGAGGTAGTCCCAGATAATTTTAGGGTAACCGCCATACATCCCCCTAATAAATATTTAATCCCCTGATCACCCCCAGTTTGCCCCTTCTTTGCCCTGTCACAGTGTCACTATTATAGTGTACAGATCTTTTTTCAGATCACTGTGTTAGTGTCACAGGGGACATCAGTTAGCGTTAACATTAGTTAGCATCAATGCAGGATAGCGTCAGATTGCCCACCGCATATTTAGTAATACATTTTAACCCTTTGATTGCCAGTGACACACACACACTAAACACCTCCATTACTAGTATAGTGTCTGAACGGGTCAATATCTTTGATCTGATCAGAACTATACTAGCGTCCCAATAGTTTAGTATAGTGTTCCCAAAATGCAGCGTTAGCAGGATCAGCCCCGTCACCTGCCAGCACCTGCGTTTTAGCCCCACCAGGAAGTGCAGAATCAGCAGATTACTGTCACTTCCCATACACAGCACACTAAACCACAGCGTTGGCAGAATCAGGCTTTATCTCTGCTAGCACTAGAAGTTAAAATGTTTGGTAGCGGTTCAAACAGTCCCAGGTGCTTCTTTAACCTGTGAGTCACACTAGATACTTATATATTTATTGGCCAAAATATCCAAACAGAGGTACACTAGTGAAGAGGCCTACACGATGCTGAGCATGACAGATGAGAGCGATGGGGAAGCCTTAGTGTCAGAATTAGGCTCAGTATTCAAACCTATAGAGACCAGCGGCACCCTGACAGATAGCTCTGATGATGGAGTAGATGTCCTTGCTAAGGTCAAGTGGTGCAGCAGAGTGTCGGTACTAGTGCCGCACAACCTTCTGGTGAATTGGCAAGCACCAGCGGCTTAGTACTTCCTGGTCATAGTCAAACCAGCACTGCAGTAACACTTGGTGACATGGCGAGTCCCATAAGTGAAGTTCAAGCTGGTGTGGTGGCTAGCACAAGTAGTGTCCCGCAGCCACCAATAATTTGAAGACAGGCCCGTAGAGCCCATAGTGTCCTTCCTGATGCACTTGCAAATCCTGATTGGGAGCCCACCACTTCTGCAGCGCCCATACTTCCCCCATTTACTGGCCAATCCGGAATTCAGGTGGAAACAGACAATTTTACTCCCCTTGGTTTTTAAGAGCTGTTTTTCACTGAAGATCTGTACAGCTCTATTGTGGACCAAAGCAATTGATATGCCAATCAATTTATCCCCGCAAACCCAAATTTGGCCCTTGCCAGAAAAATTGCATGGAAACATATCACTGTTTCCGAATTTAAAACCTTTCTGGGCCTATCCCTCCTCATGGGCATTACTAGAAAGAGTGAGTTGCGGTAATATTGGTCCATTGACCCAATTTATCATATGCCTGTGTTCTCTGCTGCCATGGCCAGGACTAGATACGAGCAAATCTTGTGGGTCAGCATTTCAATGACCATGAACTCTGTCATCCTTTGGGTGACCCTGGACATGACTGGCTCCACAAAATTCGGCCCCTCGTAAATCACTTTAACCAGAAGTTTGCAGCCTTGTATACGCCCCAACAAGCTGTCTGCGTTGAGGAGTCCCTGATTAAATTTTCTGGCCGCCTTGCTTTCAAACCGTTTATCCCCATCGATCAGGCCAGATATGGGGTCAAGATGTATAAGCTCTGTGACAGGGCAACCGGCTATACATATAGTTTCCAGATTTACGAGGGAAAAGATAGCAATGTGGAGCCCCCCAACTCTCCAGACTACATGGTGAGCAGTAGCAAGATTGTTTGGGACTTGGTGTCACCCTTGTTCGGAAAGGGGTACCATTTATACATGGCCAGTTTTTACACAAGTTTGCCACTTTTTAGTCACCTTTTTGATTTTGTAATTGGCACATGTGGCACCATGCGACCTAATCGCCGGGGCTTCCGCCAACGGCTTGTAGATTCCTGACAGGGGGAGAGAGCCTGCTTAAAGTGTAAAAAATTGCTTGCAGTGAAGTGGAGGGACACAAAGAATGTTTTCGTTCTGTCCTCTGTTCACGCAGATATTATAGTCCAAATTGCAAAGGCTACTGGTGTTGTTGAGAAGCCCCACGAATACAACCAAAATCATGGGAGGGGTGGACTTCAACGACCAGATGATGGCACTGTACTTAACTGCCCATAAGGCCAGAGGCTGGTACAAAAAAGTGTCTGTATACTTATTCCAATTGGCTCTGCTGAACGCTTATTTACTATACAAAGCGTCATGAAGAAGTGGATCCTTCCTAAAATTCCAGGAAGAGATCATCACAGTCCTTCAGTATCCAGAAGGTGCTGTGGCCCAAATTCAAAATTCAGATGCAGTGAGCCGGCTGCATGGGAGGCATTTTCCAGATGTCCTCCCTGGTACCCCTACCCAAAGAGCACCCTAAAGAAGATGTGGTATCTGTAGAAAACGTGGATATAGGCTTGACGCCCGCTTTTTTGTCCCTCCTGTCCTGGCCAACCTGGTCTCTGCATCGGGGAATGTTTCCGTCGCTATCATACACTAGTAGACTATTAGTGTAAGGTACAGCATGGCACAGTCTAGGGCACACTTTCACACAGGGTATCAAAAGATGTTAGATGGCTTTTGCATTTTGAGAGACCCTAGCCTAGAACAGTTTTTTTTACCGTTCCAAAAAAGTGTAAAAAGTTAATTATCTGTTTTTACTCCTACTTTTCTACTCATTCTACTTTTACTGTACTTTATAATATACTGTTATACTGTAATGTTTTATTGTTACTGTTTTTCATTGTTAACCATAGTTTTCTTTGCAGATACCACCATTCTATTGTTTTACTGCACTGTATACTATTATATTGTAATGTTTTATTGTTACTGTGTTTTATTGTTAACCTTTATTTGCTTTGCAGGTATGCCCATCAGCTGCAGCACTGATTTGTTTTTTTCTGACAGCAACAGCGTTTGCTCTCACCATATCCGTTGTCAGGGTTATTTGGGGAAGTTAATTTCACAGATAGAAAAAAATGTCATATTTTGATCTACATAGAAATGAAGCAGTAGCATCCATTTTGGTCAGGTTGCTAAACGGTTAAATTTCCTTTAACAAAAAGTGCCTATGCAGGAAAAGTGGCTATTCAACAAGTTTATCCCAGACAGGCTGTGTTGAAGACCGAAGGTAATAAATAGTCTGTTGACTTTCTTTAAGATAAGGTCTAAGACAATATACCAAGGTAATCCTGTTTGCGTGGGATCATAAAATTAGTCAGCATTTACTAAAATCCTTAGTTAAGTATTTTCTATGCTTAGACCTATGTTAAACTAAAATTTACAAATATGTTATAATCTTATATGTAACATAATATTAACACTGAAATATGAAATGTATATATAACTAGCATACATAAATATGTAGGAAAGCGTTATACATTATAATGTTTCATATTTTGCTAGCTTCTAACTTTACTGACTTTGATGACTCATCTCTGTATGTCGAGAAAGACTTCATGTTAATCCTTGTAAGTCGTAGAAAGCATCATAAACTTTTCTGGCCTTGCCAGGTGTTTAATTTAGACTCTAGAAAGTCTGGGGTGTAAGCTATTGGTCAATATAAAGGTTCAAAGTTTATTTGAAGATAAATAATGCTGTCATACTGAACCTAGTGCAATGCAATACTGCCATTTTGCTGACTACGGTAATTGAAGTCTTGGGTTAAAAAGTAAAATCCAATATATATCTACATAAGATATATTAAATATTAGAATGGTGTTATCAGGATTAATCTTTATTCAGATACCTGGTGGATTGAATGGACATTTAGTAGATGAAAGCATGGTTACATTTTGTTGTGTTATAATAGCCTTTAAAGAAGAAATCTTATTTAATTTTAATATACTGGTCAACCAAGAGGTGTCACCCTATGACATCACCAGTTAATGAATAAGATGTTCTAGCCAATGATGATCATGTAACTCCCTCTGGGTTTAACTTATGGTAATTTTAATAGTTTATTATTCTATACCATATAAAAAGGCAATCCCAGATGAGAGAGGGAGAGATGACACTGCCCAGCATACATTACACATACAACATACACACTACTAACAGCTATGCACAGACTCATCTACACAGACTTCCTTTCAATCTGCCATGTATCTGAACCTTTGAGGGACGCCAAACGAAGCTCCGCCCTAATTGGCCACCATCTTGGAAATGCAGCCATCTTAAGGAACCTGGTAACTACTATTCTAAGCTAGCACCATTTTAAATATGGTAATTATGCCTTGCTAATTATTTGATTATTATTCAATATTGTTTATATACTTCCTGAAATGTTTTTCATTTCATATTTAAGGGGTAACGAGAGTATAATCCCAGCCGTATAAACCATATGTAGATTTTTCTCTAAAGAGATGATTTTTGTTTTTATAACATTTTTATTAATATCAGATTAAGCGCATATTGGCGTATTAGTTTCACGTTTTGCATAGCCTATTCTCACTTCATCTGCAGTGAGGTGATTATCAGGTTTTGCATTGCGCAGACAATTGTGGTCTGATTGTATAGTATACATTAAATATGGTTTTTACTACATCTGGGGAAATGGTAATCTTGCTTTCGTTTCACTTTAACTTTGTTTTAGTTTCACTTTCATTATTGAGCTACACATCACATTGCAGTTGTTGTTTGAAGTTTGTATTTTCGTGAAGTTATATTTTTTTTGGTGTCATCTTAAGTTTGATCATTTATCGTGATTACATGTCTCGTGAATAAAACTTTTTTATATATTCCATACTGTAGACTGTTTTCACTAAGATTGGTATATGCTTTTAAAAAGAAATTATTCAATAAAAAGAATTCGCTAAATATAGATTTATGGAATAAGTTGAGATTCTCCTTTCACACAGATCTTTGCTTATTATTAACCATAAATAGATACTGTTATAGTCAGAGCAGTATCAACATTCTAACATAATGGAGGCACAGCGAGATATTATTATTAATTATTATTAATTCTGACATAATGGAGGCACTGCTGAGATATTAATAATATCTTACATATACCAATCATAATTATGATCATGATGACATAATTCATAACTTAAAAAAAAAAAAAACATTTTTTTTATTTTTTTTATTGATTGTGATGTTGATAGAAATGCCTTAAACAAATGTCTACAGAAGGTAATGTTCACGCTGCCAAATTTGGCAAGATGTTAATCCCACAGCCCCAGTAGATTCGGCACAGATCTAGAATATGTAGACACACCTCTCTGAGTCTGAAATGGTGTAATATGTAAATGCTGGTTGGAGTCATACCAAAATCCTCAGAAAAAGTCGGGCCAAATATGGGCATCTTACACGGGTAGAGGATAACCCGCTGTATGAACTCACCAATAGCTTATCTAACACCAAAGACGTCAGGAAGCGTGATCACGTACTTTTAGAATCATGGCCAATCTTACTGTATCTCTGTGAGGAACTGCACCAGAAGGCTCAGCAAAAAGGAATTTAGTAAAGTTCTAATCTCCACTCCAAATAATAGGAAGTGAGATAAGGAACCTCCTTGAGCAGGTGAAAGTAACCTCTATTGGGACACATCAGTTCAGAGAATGTAGCGTGAAAGAGTAAAGTAGAACTGTGGCAGAAGTCTTATCAAGAAAGCTGTAATGAAAGTAAACATTTGTAAGAACAATGTAAATCATTAATGCAATGAGTAGGAAGTTTTTGAGCAAGGAAAAATGTTTTCTAGCGAAAGTTGCTGAGTAACCAGCAGTGGAAAATTAAGTTGCCGAGTAACCAGCAGTGGAAAATTTAAAAGTAAAAATAAAATAAAAAAATGTAACAGTTCAGTAAGGACAGGAACTCATTAGTAAATAAATAGGAGAGTTCCAAAAGGTTATGGTGTCCATGCAAAAGGGTAATGCTTATTCGTCCTGCATTAAATATTAAATAATTAATTAGACCCAGATATGACTCCCAGTCTGATGGTTATGACCCAGACAGGGGGGGGGAAGAGTCAGGCAGAGTCCACGTCCTACCCCGGCCATATTCCTAATATAGGAGGGCAGAAATTGGGCAGCCATACATAAATAGGTATGAGTCATATCAAGGTCACTGCAAAAAGACTAGCACCCCTAAAAAGATACCATACACCTCCAGAATTAAAACGTTTTTAAAAAGAGTACTGTCCTGATTTTTATTAAGAAAGGGTCCTTAGACATTACTAATAATCCTGAGGCCTATGAAAACAGCCTTTCTGTGTTGTGCCTCAAGGATGTAATTTAAAAGTCGGCCCACACATAAAAAACAAAAACCTTACTGCTGCTAGAGCTGCTATCTATAATGTAAAATGTACACAGTACCAAAGCCCCATTTAAATTTTAGCTGTACTCAAAAGTGCCTACCACCCTTCCATGGAGTAGCATGAGTACAACCACCAAGAATTTAAATCCCTGTTCTTTGAGGCATTGCCTATGTACATAATAATAAGTTTGGCAAGGGAGTACCAATTGAGGTGTTCACTGGAGTGGTTGGTAAAAGAGAGTGACGATTTGTACTCCATCCAACAGACCAGTGAATGCAAAGAAAGGCGTAAATCTGTCACCAAAATTATGCAGAAACGCATCTTTCTCCTCAAACCCTCACACTGAAGAAAAAAAAAATAATAAAAAGGAGCTAGAATTATACCGGATACCTCAAGGAGGACACCGGACACCCCACCAATTAGGAGGGGGGGAACAGAGGCCATTTTAGGATTTCCTTCCAAGGGAACCGGGCCCAAGGTTAAAAAAGAATCTCTAGGGAGTATCCCCAAAGAGCCCAATTTATCTTTGAGGATGGGAAACCTCGCTATGCCCAATATCCTTAACAAAGGGGGGGACCCCGGAAATAAATAGGGATTTGCCCCATCTTAGGGCTCCCCAAAATCCTCGGGAAGATCAAGAGACATTAAGGTCCAGACCCACACCAGAACAGAGCAAGTAGTTCTGATGGGGATCTGTCCCATCTGTCTGTACCCGAGAGACATAGGCACCGCAGGAGGCGGAGCCAAAAATTCAATTATGAAGAGGTTTTCAGCAGAGTAGATGCCAAGTTGGATCAGATGATCACTTGGTTCACTCAGGACGCTGTAGGCCAGAATTAAAAGAATTCCTTTTTAGGAACAAATCCTGTGGCCAAGCCAAGGGCCACAAAATCCTTAAATGCCCAAGTGGCAGGAATCAGAGGGATACACTGAATAAAGGTATAGGAGACAGGGGTTCTAACACCATTTTATCCCCATGTCACAGCATTGAGGATCCTGAAATCCTTGCCAAGATCTTGGTTGTTAGATGCTAACTATCCTCCTATTTTTCAGTGGTCACTTCATCCCTCTGACTCAAACAGGTCACTCAAAGCGGGCATATTTTGAAAAATTGTCAATGACGGTGATACAAGGAGGATCAAACCCTAATGACGCAATGAAGTCAAGAGGTTTAAGGTTGTATACGGTAACCAAGAAGGAATCCTCAATGTCAGGTAGTTTTGTTGCATACAATGATTCGCATTGATGCCCCAAAGGGGGAGATATAATATATTTTTCCTCCCAAGTAGTAGGTAAATGCTAACAAAATATTGTATCATTGTAAATTGTTCAATGTGTGGTATTCATGGCGATAAACACATCCCCATGTTAATGAGCCCCAGAAGTTAGTCTCACCTTCCATGGTGGTCAGATAAAAGACTGATCCCACAATGGAATAAAGGAGAACTCTGAGAAAGCTTAGATTACCAACCTCACATTGAAATGTCAATTGATGAGAATATATATTCATACTGTATATTTCATCCAATAGAGGGTGAATAACCTTCCATGCCAGGTCGTTGATTGGTACAGACGATGATGTTAACCATAGACGCGGCAATCGGATGGGTCATCTTACTCCTTGGAGCCCAGCTCAGGACGGAACCCCTCATTGAATCAAGTACCTCTTCAGGAATCATGCTGCGAGACGCCCAAGATTCTTGTTGATGGAGAGGAAGATTTGTTTTAAAAAATCTTTGTGCATTTGATCCGAGGAAATCCATTAGGAGGAATCGCACTACCTCCTGTTTTCAGTTGAAGGAGATATGAGAATGGCGCATTGCACATGTGAGCAAAACTCAGTCTAGGTGTATGACACTCTAGAACATGCTGAGACCATTCATTGTTCAATCCACGTTCAAGGAGATTTCTCGTATTCCTATTTGCCAAAGTTGTTTTACTGCGTTTTGAATGGTAATTGCCAATACCATCGCAGTAGTTCATTTCTATATTTACCTAAACTTTGCAAACTGAAGTTGGAGATTTCAAGAAAATTTGAGTTTCTTTACGAAGAGATTGAAAGTCAAAAGACTAACAAGGAACAGTTGTGACATGGCTAACAATAGCACAGTCGCTACGAACTGACACTTGGAACTGCTTTTTCATTTTCATAGCTTTGCTTGAAAGTTATAATGAACAATCCCCAATATGAACTACTCTCTTAGAAAAGAGGAAGGACATTTTTCTTCTCCTGAAAATGAAACTTCCTCCCAGTTAGTTAAGGTTGATCACCAAACTACTGGGATGAAGGGGGGGATATGTCAGGGTTATTTGGGGAAGTTAATTTCACAGATAGAAATAAAATGTCATATTTTGATCTACATAGAAATGAAGCAGTAGCATCCATTTTGGTCAGGTTGCTAAACGGTTAAATTTCCTTTAACAAAAAGTGCCTATGCAGGAAAAGTGGCTATTCAACAAGTTTATCCCAGACAGGCTGTGTTGAAGACCTAAGGTAATAAATAGTCTGTTGACTTTCTTTAAGATAAGGTCTAAGACAATATACCAAGGTAATCCTGTTTGCGTGGGATCATAAAATTAGTCAGCATTTACTAAAATCCTTAGTTAAGTATTTTCTATGCTTAGACCTATGTTAAACTAAAATTTACAAATATGTTATAATCTTATATGTAACATAATATTAACACTGAAATATGAAATGTATATATAACTAGCATACATAAATATGTAGGAAAGCGTTATACATTATAATGTTTCATATTTTGCTAGCTTCTAACTTTACTGACTTTGATGACTCATCTCTGTATGTCGAGAAAGACTTCATGTTAATCCTTGTAAGTCGTAGAAAGCATCATAAACTTTTCTGGCCTTGCCAGGTGTTTAATTTAGACTCTAGAAAGTCTGGGGTGTAAGCTATTGGTCAATATAAAGGTTCGAAGTTTATTTGAAGATAAATAATGCTGTCATACTGAACCTAGTGCAATGCAATACTGCCATTTTGCTGACTACGGTAATTGAAGTCTTGGGTTAAAAAGTAAAATCCAATATATATCTACATAAGATATATTAAATATTAGAATGGTGTTATCAGGATTAATCTTTATTCAGATACCTGGTGGATTGAATGGACATTTAGTAGATGAAAGCATGGTTACATTTTGTTGTGTTATAATAGCCTTTAAAGAAGAAATCTTATTTAATTTTAATATACTGGTCAACCAAATGGTGTCACCCTATGACATCACCAGTTAATGAATAAGATGTTCTAGCCAATGATGATCATGTAACTCCCTCTGGGTTTAACTTATGGTAATTTTAATAGTTCATTATTCTATACCATATAAAAAGGCAATCCCAGATGAGAGAGGGAGAGATGACACTGCCCAGCATACATTACACATACAACATACACACTACTAACAGCTATGCACAGACTCATCTACACAGACTTCCTTTCAATCTGCCATGTATCTGAACCTTTGAGGGACGCCAAACGAAGCTCCGCCCTAATTGGCCACCATCTTGGAAATGCAGCCATCTTAAGGAACCTGGTAACTACTATTCTAAGCTAGCACCATTTTAAATATGGTAATTATGCCTTGCTAATTATTTGATTATTATTCAATATTGTTTATATACTTCCTGAAATGTTTTTCATTTCATATTTAAGGGGTAACGAGAGTATAATCCCAGCCGTATAAACCATATGTAGATTTTTCTCTAAAGAGATGATTTTTGTTTTTATAACATTTTTATTAATATCAGATTAAGCGCATATTGGCGTATTAGTTTCACGTTTTGCATAGCCTATTCTCACTTCATCTGCAGTGAGGTGATTATCAGGTTTTGCATTGCGCAGACAATTGTGGTCTGATTGTATAGTATACATTAAATATGGTTTTTACTACATCTGGGGAAATGGTAATCTTGCTTTCGTTTCACTTTAACTTTGTTTTAGTTTCACTTTCATTATTGAGCTACACATCACATTGCAGTTGTTGTTTGAAGTTTGTATTTTCGTGAAGTTATATTTTTTTTGGTGTCATCTTAAGTTTGATCATTTATCGTGATTACATGTCTCGTGAATAAAACTTTTTTATATATTCCATACTGTAGACTGTTTTCACTAAGATTGGTATATGCTTTTAAAAAGAAATTATTCAATAAAAAGAATTCGCTAAATATAGATTTATGGAATAAGTTGAGATTCTCCTTTCACACAGATCTTTGCTTATTATTAACCATAAATAGATACTGTTATAGTCAGAGCAGTATCAACATTCTAACATAATGGAGGCACAGCGAGATATTATTATTAATTATTATTAATTATTAATTCTGACACCGTAAATCAATGATTGCAGCTCTGTAGGATGTAATTACACCAATACAGTTAAAAAAAGAGCATATATGGCGAAGCATAGGGGATGGAGTGGACACGGAGGGAAGATCTCCCCTATGCTTCACCATATATTTTTAACACCTTTCTTGTCAGAGATTTCTTCATCCACATTGATCGAAGCAAAAAGAGGAATCTGCTAGGTTCTTTTTTTTCCGCTCAGCCCATGGTATCGTTTTTTTACAGCCAGCGGTTGGCTTTCATGTAAAAGCAATCCTAGCAGATAATTAGTTACAAGCAGTCGGAGGGGACTATTCCCCCCCCCCTTCCCGCCGCCTTCCACGGTTTTCTCAGGCACTCCTGTCCCACCGGGCAACCCGAGACTGCAGCAGGTGGTTCCGTCAGCTGTCCATAGAGCTGATTGGAGACCATAATGGCTCCAATCATCTCTATGGCCTAAGATACCAGAAGCTACAAGCATTTCATGACTTCAGTTTCACCAGATATAAACAGTGCCATTGGGAAATTGAGAAAGCATCTTATCACACCAATCTTGGTGTGGTCAGATCCTTTAAGGGCAGAGGAGAGATCTAGAGTCTAATAGACCCCATTTCAAAAAGAAAAAGGATACCGGTCACTACTTGTTGCTATCATAGGGGGTATTTAAATTCCCTATGATAACGATGGAAATTAAAAAATAAATTAAAGGGAAGATGTCAAAATAAAAAAAAATAGCAAAATAAATATTAAAAAAAGTGTAAGCACCCCTGTCCTCCCGTGTTTGCGTGCAAAGGCGAACGCAAGCCTTTGTCTGGTGTCCTATGTAAACAGCAATTGCAGCATGCATGTGAGGTATCGCCACGAACGTCAGATTGAGGGCAGTAATTCTTGCAGTAGACCTCCTCCATAAATCTAAAGTGGTAAACTGTAAAGGCTTTTAAAAATGTAGTTTGTTGCAGCTGCACAGGCATGCTCAATTTTAAAGCATGTCATGTTTGGTATCTATGTACTAGGCATAAGATCATTTCTTATTAAAAAAGAATAGCGCGCAAATGCAAAAGAAATTACTACCAAATCTGAAGAGAGTCCATCAATAAAAATGGGGGTTTGGTCCCACCATATGGCCATATCGTGCTCAAGCCCACTACTGCGTCAAAGTACCCCATTATCAGTGGGTCCTACACTATCCATGAAAAAGAGATGAATCCAGCCCTTCTAACCCTTGGAGATAACACTCCTTGCTGGGGAAGATGTGCAAATGCACTACAGGGGACTCCTCCTATATCCACTTGATGGTGGACACTGATTGAGTACAGGTGTGTGTGGGGGGTGGGGAGGGCTGCTCAACCTCGATAGTCTGGTCAGACCGAATACATAATAAACAGGCAAAAAATTTGGGGGAGCATACCCATGTATTTCCAAAGCTGCTGCAGCTATGAACCAAAAGACATGTATATTAAAAAAGAATAGCGCGCAAATGCAAAAGAAATTACTACCAAATCTGAAGAGAGTCCATCAATAAAAATGGGGGTTTGGTCCCACCATATGGCCATATCGTGCTCAAGCCCACTACTGCGTCAAAGTACCCCATTATCAGTGGGTCCTACACTATCCATGAAAAAGAGATGAATCCAGCCCTTCTAACCCTTGGAGATAACACTCCTTGCTGGGGAAGATGTGCAAATGCACTACAGGGGACTCCTCCTATATCCACTTGATGGTGGACACTGATTGAGTACAGGTGTGTGTGGGGGGTGGGGAGGGCTGCTCAACCTCGATAGTCTGGTCAGACCGAATACATAATAAACAGGCAAAAAATTTGGGGGAGCATACCCATGTATTTCCAAAGCTGCTGCAGCTATGAACCAAAAGACATGTATATTAAAAAAGAATAGCGCGCAAATGCAAAAGAAATTACTACCAAATCTGAAGAGAGTCCATCAATAAAAATGGGGGTCATTTCTTACATTTTACCAAACAACTGGGCAATATATAGTGTATTTGTGCGTTAAATAAAAAAAAAAATGTTTTTTTCCACAAAAAATTGCATTTGGAAAATCTCTGCACAAATACAGTGTCACAAAAAAAGGGGTGGGTACTGCATCCGTCAATTAACCTAAGAGAGAAGGATTTTACGGTCAAAAAAAAGTCAAAAATCCAGTTTTTGCATGTAAACAAAAAGTGTCAGAAAAGTCTTGGTTTTCAAGTGGTTAGAGTGGGTGATGTGTGGCATAAGCTTCTAATATTCGGTATAAAATGCCAGGACAGTTCAAACACACCCCAAATGACCCCTTTTTGTAAAGTAGACACCCCAAGCTATTTGCTGAAAGGCATGTTGAGTCCATCCTGTCACTAAATTATATTTATCTATCGTTCATTGACAGACAAAGCTCCTGATTCTTCTTAACCATTGGGTTATACTGCCCCCTACAGGAGTAGGACTCTAGGCAGGAAAAAGCTTAACTACGACTATGGGCAGTCCGAGGGGGTATACACCCACTCTCAGCTATAGCCTCTGTTTTTTTTCTGCCTAGTCAGGAGTAAGGACCTAGTTCCTTGCTGGAATCTCTGGTCCTGGCAATTTTTTAATTCTAAATACAATTTTTTTTTCCTCCTTTTTTTTCATTTTGTTCCTGTGAGAATCACAATCAAGTGCCAGACTGGGTGAAGAACTGGATAATATAGATCCTTAGGGTCCCCCCAGGCCGGCTAGCAAGTGCGTACAGACCCCAGATCCGCGATAGTTTGGTCACGTCATAGCCCCACTGGTTGGGGGCTGGCCTGCGAGTTAAATGTCTTAAAGGGGATGTATATGAACTGGCTTCGGCCTGAGTCGCAGCATTTCCTCCTGGTTGACAGCACCCACATTACAATGGAGCAGTGTCCTGTCCAGGGCGATGCCTATCCTGTTCCTGGTATGATAAGTAGCTGTCCCCCCACTACCCCTGGAGGGTTTTGGGGTGGACGTGGGCCCCTCCCTGGGATGGTCTGAGCCCGGGTTCCCCTTCCTCCCCCCCAGCCTCTCTAAATTTTTGAACACTTTGGTTCTTTTGGCCCCCCACCCCCTCCCTGGGTGAGGTTATGAGCTGGCTGTTGCCACATGCTCTTAAGGGGGGTTGGTTGGAGTTTTTCTTCTGACCGAGCTGCTGACCGGGTTTTCCTGGTGCGCAACGGGGTGGTGGAGCAGAGTTCCCTGCCGTCCTGGGGCTTGGTGACTAGGGCAGGGATGTCCTCTGGGCTCCCTGCGGCGGTTGTTGGGTTGGGGGGGAGTAGATAGTTTAGCATCTGCGGGCCTCACGTTGCCAGATCTGGCTGGAAATACTTGGAAACTACGTTACGTGAGGCTGTCCCTGTGAGCATGGCTGAAGCCACTGCCTCCTGTTTGGGCATCCTCCTACCCCTCCGCTGTCCCTGGGTGGTCGGTTCTGCTGGGGCTCATGTACTGGTGGCTGGGCGCCCCCAAAAATTTAGTCTATAGCCTACTAGGCCATGCAACCAAGTCGGGCGCCGCCATTGGCGGCCCCAGTGCGTGTAGCTGAAGCCCCCACTCTTCCTTTGGGCTTCTGCCGGGCTGAGGATATATGCAATTGTGGCTGGGCCCCCACAAAAATTTAGGCCACAGAATGTGGCCTGCTGGGCCAAATGGTCAGCTTGACACCTCCCTTAGACCTATTATATCCTCTATGGAGGGCTCAGAGGGTGCCCCCCCCCCCACTTATTTTTTTGCCGGGTCCAATAGGTGGTCCATTTGTGGACCCTTGGCTGGCATCCTCTTGCGGGATCACATTCGTTGGCCTCCCCTGATTATGTTTTCATGATGAGCTCAATATATAGCGACCCTACTGGGTCTGCGTCCACGCACCCTAAGTGCTCAAATAGGATGATTCCTCTGCTCCTCTAGCTGCGTTTAAATAGGCGCTGGTGGATGCACTGTTTGTGTCAGTGCGTAAAACTTTAAAAAGGGAGGTTGCGGCTGATGCCGCAACAGAGGCATTGGTTCCTTTTGTCACCCACAGGCCCTCCAAAGCAGCGAGGATGTTCCTCTTTCCGCTTACCTTAACAACTTGTCACAAAACAGTGGGGTTGTCCAAAACGCAGTGGTTGCTAGGCGTTTTTTACTTGCAGTATTCTTATGAGGATTTACTGGTTTAAAGGTGGATGGTCCCACCTGCTGTGGACTCACCGGTTTCCAGGTGAAGTTGGGTTACCTTCATCCTGGTTGAGGAGTCTCTGACTTTTACAGGTCCAGCTTAATAAGAGGGTGGATGCTCTGGCCCGCCATATGTGCGCTGTGATGGTTCCTCAATTAGGCCAGGAATTACTATTTCCCTGGTGTCGCAAACTCTGACCCGAGTGGGCTAACCTTTTACGCTGGGTCCTGGAGGGAGAACAGCTTCCCCTGTCTTTGCGGAGCTGGCGGACCAGTTGGTCCAGGGGCTACAGTTTGTCTGTGATGCCTCTTTGGATTCAGCTCCTTCGATTTCTAGGCTGCCTGTATCAGCAGTGGCCCTTTGGCGTATTGTCTGGCTGAAATGTTGATCTGCGGACTAGACTTCTAAGAAGGCCTTATCTGATCTCCCTCTTGTAGGGGGATCCCCTGTTTGGAGCTTCCTTGGATGACATTGTTAAGTGTCTCACTGGGGGGGGGGGAAGAGTACTCTTCTTCCACAGGCTCCCAAGGGCATGGAGCCCCGTCGTACACGTGGGCCATTCACCTAGACTCCTAAGCGGCCTCTTCGTCTCTCAGAGTCTCAAGACAAGGGATCAAAAGTCAGGGCCTCCACCAGAGGTTCCAAGAGGACCTGGTCTGGCAAGCCATGAGCAGGCTCTTGCAAGCCTGGTCGTTGGTGCACACTTTTACAAAGTTTTTTGTAAAGTGGTTGTGTTGGCATCAGCGGATGCTTCTTTTGGCCGCAAGGTTTTGCTGGCTGCTGTTTAGAAGACCTGGTCCTCTTTGAGCGTGTATTGTTTTTCAGGTGAGCTCCAATTGTTACCTGGTTGGCTATTGTTAACGAGAGAGAAAATGGGATTTTTGACTTACCATAAAATCCATTTCTCTGATGTTCATTGATGGACACAGCACCCACCCCTCTGTGGAGTTGGCTTTCTTCGGACACTGCTTGTAACAAATCGGAGTGCCTATAGCTGAGAGTGGGTGTATATCCCCTGGGACTGCCCATAGGCGTAGTCAAGCTTTTTCCTGCCTAGTGTCCTACTCCTGTGGGGGGCAGTATAACCCAATGGTTAAGAGGATTCAGGAGATGTATCCGTCAATGAACATCAGAGAAATGGATTTTACTGTAAGTCAAAAATCCCATTATTGCTCATACCATGGGTATATGTGGAATGACACCCCAAAATACATTCTGCTGCTGCTTCTTCTGAGTACATTGATACCACATGTGTGAGACTTTTTGGGAGCCTAGCTGTGTACAGGACCCTGAAAATCAATCACCGCCTTAAGGTTTTCTAAGGGCGTAAATTGCTTATTTTACTTCCTCACTGCCTTATCAGTTTCTGAGGCCCTGAAATGTCAAGATGGCACAAACCCCCATCACCCCATTTAGGAAAGTAGACACTCCAAGCTATTTGCTGAGAGGCATGTTGAGTTCATGGAATATTTTAGATTTTTCCACAAATTTCGGGAAAATTGCAAAAAAAAATTTTTTTTTTTTTTTTTTACACAAAGTTGTCACCCAAATGATATATTGCTCAAAAACATGCCATGGCTATATGTAAAATTACACCCCAAAAGTACATTCTGCTGCTTTTCCTGAGTACGGGGATATCACATGTGTGAGACTTTTGGCAGTCTAGCCGCGTACAGGAACCCCGAAAACCATTAACTGCCTTCAGACTTTTGAAGGATGTGAATTGTTGATTTCACTCCTCACTACCTACCACAGTTTCGGAGGCCATGAAATGCCAGGATAGCACAACCCCACCCCCCCCCCCCAAATGACCCTTTCTCTCTCGCTCATTGACAGACGTAGTCCTCTGTGATTCAGCACCTTCGGGTTATGTTGCCTCCACAGGAGCAGGACTAGACAGGAAATTAAAAAGCTCTGGCCACACCCTAGGGGCAGTCCCAGAGGGTATATCCTCTCTCTCTCTGCCTCAGCAAATCAGTTATTTTCTGTCTAGTTAGGAGTAAGGACCTAGATACCTTGCTGGGATCTTCGGTTCTGGCAAGATTTTTTTTCTTAAAAGATTTTTTTTAGACAGCTTTTTTTCTCCAGTGTTCCTGTGAGATCTTCAAGCAAGAAAGCTGAACTGGGCGACGGGCTGGATGTTGAGATCCGGTGGTCACCCCAGTTCAGCCTACGAGCGCGTGCAGGCCATAGCTCCGCGCTGGGTCGGCCGCGACAAAGTCCCATTAAGGGACTGACCCCGCGAGTTAAACGTCTCGCTGAAACGCCAAAGACCATGAGTCACGGCGTCCGTATCGGTCGACAGCCCTCCCGCCCCGGTGGAGAGGGGTACTGTCAGGAGTTGGTGCCCGCCTGGTTCCGGTATGGTGAGTAGTATGTTCCCCCTTTTCCCCTGACGGGTCTTGTGGTGAACGCGGGCCCCTCTCTGTATGGTAAGATAGAGTCCCCCTCTATCCTATAACATGACACAGATCCCCCTACTTGAGTGTGATTTTATGTGCAAAGAGCCAGGAGGCTTGGTTTGGGAGCTAACAATCTATTTGTATACATGTTTAAAAGATTGTAATCAGTGGCATTCTGGGAATCTTACTGTGATAAGAATAAGGTACCTACCAGTCAGAAGCCACGGACATGTAGACTGCCTTCCTAAATCAGATCTCCAGCTATAAGCAGGCCTTCCGAACGGCCATGCGGTCCGCCAGGGCCGGTACCGTCAACCACGCCAAATCCCCATGCAGAGAGTGTTGTGTGCCCTGCAGCACACCGCTATTCAGTACAGGCCGCCGCCATTTTTTTTGCTGGATTGCACGAGCCGCCATTTTGGCGTAGCCTCGTGTCTCCAGCATGGGGGCGGCCATGTTTGAGGTGATCCAAACACCTCGTGGAGCTAGGGGAGGCGCCGGAAGGCGTGCAGAGGGGCGGAGCCGCCTCCTTTCTTCCTGGGCAGCCAGCCAAAAGACTTCCTGTTTGTCAAGACAGCGCTGTAACCTGTTGTAGTTAAACTCTGAGCATCAAGTGGTGAGCCTGGGGGTCTATCTCTCTCTCTCTCTCGATCGATAGGGATCCCTAGCAGGTAACACTAAGGGGCTTTTGTGGCGCTGGGGGTCTGAGAAAAAAAAAAAAAAAGTTTTTTATTTTTGAATTATATTATCCAGGAAGTGACTGGAATTATCATGGACCCTGCCACACATATTCCCCCACCTGTTTCCCTCGAGGGGGCCACGGGACCTGCCGGTGCACAGAGTGTAGAGGCATTTACAGCAATTTTGGAGTCTATGGTGGCTCGGGTGGAGGCGGCCTGTCAGGGACGGGGGTCAAGGAAGCGACCCCCGCCTACCCCTATACTATCTGACACCTCTGACTCAGATTCAGAGATGGTCACTGCAGTTGCAGGTCCCTCTGCAAGGGCTGTTACCTCAGGTAAAGCTCCCTCAGACAGTGAGGAGGACGTTTTCTTCTCCCGCTATAATTCAGGAAGAAGCATTGGTGGACGCACTAGTTGTGGCAGTGCAGGAAACCTTAAAAATTGAGGTTTTACCAGCAGAAGCAACTGAAACAGAGATTCCTTTTGGTACTAACAAGCCCATCAAAACGGTGAAGGTTTTTCCTGTACCCAAGTGTTTTGGTAATAAGATTAAAGGAGAATGGGAGCATTCTAAACGTACCTTTACTATTTCCAAGCGTATTGCTAGACGCTATCCGTTTGAGGAATCCATCATTAAGAAATGGACGGTACCACCAGTGGTGGATCCACCTATTTCCAGGCTGAATAAAGCCACGGTTATCCCAGTGGAGGACACTTCGTCCTTTAAGGATCCGGTGGATCGAAAGATGGAAGCAGAGTCCCGCACTATCTTCTCTCTATTAGGGTCAGCATTTAGACCAGTAATTGTTATTGGTCTAGTTTCCCAGACACTTACGGAATGGGCGAGAATGGTACGCCAAGACCTTAGGGGAAAAGATATTCCCCAGGAGACATCTGATTTGATGGAACAGATTATACAAGGGCTACAGTTTATCTGTGACGCAGCCTTGGACACTACTCCCCTATTAGGGCATGCATCTATGTCAGCGGTTATCCTCAGACGTGTGCGGTGGTTAAAATGCTGGTCAGCTGACCTAGGTTCCAAAAAGACCTTGACAAATCTCCCCTTTCAGGGGAATCGTCTATTTGGGGCCACCCTAGATGAGATCATTAAGGATGCCACTGGGGGCAAGAGCACTTTTTTGCCACAGGCTGCTAAAGCTAAGGGACCTCGCAACAAGCGAGGACCTTTCTTTACCGCCCATAAAGGGCGCCCGGCTGGAACAAGCGGGAAAGGCAAGACTCCTCCAGGAGGATTCAAGAAGGGCTGGTCGGACAAACAGAGGACCAACTCAGCCAAACCCGAAGCAAAGGAGTACACAGCCTGAAGGTGCGCCCCCACCCGGTTTCAGGGTGGGGGGACGTTTTCACCGGTATTCAGGACATTAGATCGAGCATCAACTACTACTACCGGTGCGATTCTTCCCTTCCAACATTTAAGTACTACAGGGAGCGGTAGTTACCGTTCCCTGAATAGATCTTTTCCTTTACCTTTTCCTAAGATTAGTCCCAATTCCCCACAGGAATCGGATCTGGTTGACCAGACAGGCCAAGAAGCCTCTAGTCGGGTGACTTCGGTCCCTGAGGTTCAACCAGAAAAGATCACCCTTCCTGATAGGAATCAGGTATCTGATAAATGTGTGGGAACAGAAAACGACCAGACTTTCTCGGATGGTCGGGGCCAGATACCTCTAGGGACGCCTGGTTCAGATCCAATCAGCGCCAGTGGTCCTAGAAATTCTAGGCTGGCCTCGTCAAGCCGGCCTGGCCGACTTGGACATGCTAGTCGCAGACGTTCCGTGGGAACTTCGTCTCAGGGAGTGTCTGTGGTCTCAAGGACCAATTTACCATCGTGCTTTACAGTCGCTGGTTTTAATGGCTTGGCCATGGAGACCCAAGTACTGAAGGACAGAGGTTTGTCTGCTTCAGTCATTCCTACCCTTATTAAAGCAAGGAAAGCGACTTCCAGCAAGGTCTATTATCACACATGGAAGACTTATATTGCGTGGTGCGAATCTTTAGGATTTCCTCCACGTACCTATTCGGTGACTCGAATATTGGCCTTTTTGCAACAAGGGGTTGAGCAGAAGCTAGCCTTGAGCACCATCAAGGGTCAAGTTTCAGCATTAGCAATCTTCTTTCAGAAACCTTTAGCTACCAAGTCCTTGGTGCGGATTTTCATCCAGGGGGTGCGGCACCTGGCTCCACCAGTCCGCGCGCCCTTACCGCCCTGGGATCTTAATTTAGTTTTGTCGGTTCTACAGAAACCTCCCTTTGAAAACATCAGGGAGATTCCCTTGCTTACTTTATCCCAGAAGGTGGCCTTCTTGGTGGCTATCACTTCTGCTCGCAGGGTGTCAGAACTGGCTGCATTATCATGCCAGTCCCCATACCTAGTGATTCATAGGGATAAGGTAGTACTTCATCCTAAGCCATCCTTTCTTCCTAAGGTGGTTTCAGATTTTCATCTGAATGAAGATATTGTACTACCTTCCTTGTGTCCTCAGCCCAAGCATCATCGGGAACATGCGTTGCATTCCTTAGATGTGGTTCGGGCAATCAGGGTATACCTGAAAGCTACGGAATCATTCCGTAAGACGGATTCACTTTTTGTGATCACGGATGGCCCCAGAAAGGGTTTGCCTGCATCTGCCGCGACCATTGCTAAATGGATTAGACAGACGGTGGTACAGGCTTATTCTATTAAGGGTCAGAGTCCTCCGTTCCCTGTTAGGGCGCACTCCACTCGAGCGCTCAGTACTTCCTGGGCCTTTCGCCATCAGGCGTCAGTGGTCCAGGTATGTAAGGCGGCCACCTGGTCGTCGGTACATACCTTTACAAAATTCTATAAAATTGATGTGACGGCATCGGCGGATGCCTCATTTGGCCGCAAGGTTTTGCAGGCCGCAATTTGAGGAGACCGGTGGTCTACCTCGAGGGTTTTTTTCTGTTTGAAAAAAAAAAAAAAAAAAAATTTTTTTCTTTTTTGTTGAGTCTCATCATTAAGGATGAGCAGTGTAAACTTCTAGTTGGCACCGGTTGGGCCTTCTAGATTTGGATTTGATTTCCATTTTCCCACCCCTCATTGGTGATACTGCTCTGGGACTTCCCGAAGGTGCTGAATCACCGAGGACTACGTCTGTCAATGAGCGAGAGAGAAAAATGGATTTCTGTAAAATCTTACCGTAAAATCCTTTTCTCTTAGCTCATTGACAGACGTAGTACCCGCCCCTCTGTTTTTGAGTTGGGTTGGGTTAAAATCTCTTAAGACTGCTTTTTGACATAACTGATTTGCTGAGGCAGAGAGAGAGAGGATATACCCTCTGGGACTGCCCCTAGGGTGTGGCCAGAGCTTTTTAATTTCCTGTCTAGTCCTGCTCCTGTGGAGGCAACATAACCCGAAGGTGCTGAATCACCGAGGACTACGTCTGTCAATGAGCTAAGAGAAAAGGATTTTACGGTAAGATTTTACAAAAATCCATTTTTTCGGAAAGTAGACATCCCAAGGTATTTTCTAAGAGGTATGTTGGGTATTTTGCAGCTCTCATTTGTTTTGGAAAATGAAGAGAGAAAAGGAATTTTTTTTTCTTTTTTCAAAACTTTGTGACAAAAAGCAAAGTCTGCAAAATACTCAAAATGTCTCTCAGCAAGTAGCTTAGGATGTCTATCTTCAGAAAAGGGGTAATTTGGGAAGTTTTGTGCTGTCTTGGCATTTCATGGCCTCTGAAATTGTGATAGGTAGTGAGAAGTGAAATTAACAATTTAAGCCCTTAGAAAGCCTGAAGGCAGTGATTGTTTTTGGGGGTCCTGTATGGCTAGACTACCAAAAAGTCTCACACGTGGTATCTCCGTACTCAGGAGAAGCAGCAGAATGCATTTTGGGATGTCATTTCATATATACCCATAGCATGTTTGAGCAGTAGATTATGTTTGAGCAATAGATTATTTAAATTACAACTTTGTGTAAAAAAAGAAAAAAAAAAAAATAATTTTCATTTTCCCAAAACTTATGGCTAAATATAAAATATTCCATGGACTCAGCATGACTCTCAGCAAATAGCTTAGGGTGTCTACTTTCCGTAAAGGGGTCATTTTGGGGGGGGGGGGGGGGGGAGTTTGGCTATCTTGGCATTTCATGGCCTCCAAAACTGTGATCGGTAGCGAGGAGTGAAATCAACAATTTACGCCCTTAGAAAGCCTGAAGGCGATGATTGGTTTTCGTAGTCCTGTACGCGGCTAGACTGCCAAAAAGTCTCACACATGGGGTATCCCCATACTTAGGAGAAGCAGCAGAATGTATTTTAGGGTGTCTTTTCACATATACCAATGGCATGTGTGAGCAATATATCATTTAATTGACAACTTTGTGTAAATTTTCTCAAAACTTGTGGGAAATTGCTATGTGGGAAAAGCAGTGATTCCCTTGCGTTTCCAGCATTGCATCAGTGTGAACTGGGGCTAAAAGTAAATACTTATCTTCACTATACCTATTACTGTAACTTTGGGACTCCATGGTTGCCCAATCACATAAGCACGTGCCTAAGCATTTGGTGTGATCATTATTCATCAAAGGTAGGATCAGAGTTCAGATTAGCTGAATCTCCCTCTTCATTAAGAATCTAATGGCTCTAAATGCCTAGGCCAGGAGTTCCCAAACTGTGGGTCGGGACCCACTGGTGGGTCACGAGCTGTGTTTGAGTGGGTCGCACTGAGCCGGAAATCACTGAGAGTGGGCCCGCTTAAATTGTGCTGTGCGAGTCCGCGCAAATTACAGAGAGCCAGAGCAGTCAAATCACAATGGATTCAGGACCCTGCCCACGCAGTTTACGGAACCTGGTCTGCATTTCCCGCGAGGAGGATACATGCATTAGTGAGCACATATGTGGGCTGTTATCTAGTATTTGTTCATGGGGTGCAGAGCCAGCTCCTCTTTCCTGCTGGCAGCAGCGGTGGTGGCTAGACTGGCGGCGGGATTATCTCAGCTATAGCGGGCAGAGACGGCAGCCTCAGTGTCATATGAGGACCAGGTGGCCCGGCGGTGTCAGGCATTTATGGCAGCTTCTGTGACCCCAGTAGGGGATCTGAAGGAGAAGAGCCAAGACACCAAGACCAGCATAGAGCCCCTCATCATGGAGACTCTGGGTGAGGTGTACTTGACACTAAGCAAACAAATGGGTACCCTGGCCCTGAGCATGCACTAATAAATGATGTACCCATAAGATGGAACAGTACTTTACACATGATCAGCCCCCTGCTTGAACAGAGGTGGCCTGTGACTGCAACACTTTCCGATCCTGATGTCACACCACAAGGGAAGCGCTTCCTGGTTTTAAAACATGATCAGTGGAGCTTACTTGAGGAAGTGGAACAAGTCCTGAGGCCTTTCGAGTGTGCTACTGTTTTCTTGAATGGAGAGTCCTATGTGACTAGTTCCGCTCTACCTCCTCTGGTAAAAGGCCTCCAGAAATCCATACAAAGCACAATTTGCGAGACAGCAGCAGTCAAGGCTTTCCAAAGTGTTGCTGCACAGGAGATGACCTCAAGATGGGAGCGGGAAACTAAATTCAGAGATGATGGTGGAGAAAATATGTCTTATTGCAAAATCCCTGGACCCCAGATTCGGCAAACTAAAATTCTTGGCAGCAGAGGACAGTTTAAAAGTTTACCTCAAGGTCCAAGCTCTTGCTCTTGAAGAGAAAAGAAGATATGAGGACGAGCAAACACATCAACGTCAACGTGAGGAACAGGTTCAGTCAGCCAGTGCAGACATGACATTTTCAGAGAAGAGGCAAGTGTCTCTGTTGGACACTTTGCTCGGTTCAGATTCAGATGACCACCACAGTAATGGTGAGAATGACACTGGTCACATCCAAGATCAAGAAATTCACAGTGAAGTTGTGAGGAATGAGATACACATGTACTTTGGTGAGCAGGCTATTCCAAAGGAACAAAATCCACTGAAATGGTGGAAGGAAAATGAAGTGAGGTTTCCCATCTTGGCCATGCTGGCAAAGATTTACTTGTCTATGCCTGCAACATCAACCCCATCTGAAAGGCTTTTCTCAGTTGCTGGCAATATTGTGACTAATAAAAGAGCCTAACTTCAGAGCATGTCGATATGCTAACCTTCCTCCATTGCAATGCTATATATTAGTAACACAAGCCCCCAACGTGTTGTACTGTTGGGCTGTATTAATGTTGGACTTCTTTAAACTACAAGATGGCTGCCTTCAGGTAATCTTTGCTGTATTGGCCATTATTTTTGCACAGTGTTGAGCAGTGCTTTTGTTGGACTTGGCTTCTTTAAAACTATGTTACCTTTTAGGTATGTTTTACATTTACATCATAGTGTTGTTGTTGACCAGTATTTTTGTGGTGTGTTACTTGTAAGCAACACTTTAGGGCATCAGGCATGAATAATTAATGCCATATAAATTCCGCCTAACACTTTGCAAAAGATGCATTCTGAAGGCATTATGTGGTTTAAAGTAGTAAGGTTACTACTTTAACCACATAATGCCTTCAGAATGCATATTTTGCAAAGTTTTAGGCAGAATTTATATGGCATAATTATTCATGCCTGATGCCCTAAAGTGTTGTTTACAAGTAACACACCACAAAAATGCTGGTCAACAACAATACTATGTATATGTAAATCTAAAACATACCTAAAATGTAATAGTTTTAAAGGAGTCAAGTCCAACAAAAGCAAGTACTGCTGCTCAACACTGCAAAAATAATGGCCAATACAGCAAAAGATTACCTGAAGGCAGAGAGCTGACTTGTAGTTTAAAGAAGTAAAAGGGTTAGGCAGAATTTATATGGCATTTTCATGCTTGATGCCCTAAAGTGTTTATTTTTTGGCACTTTATGTTTATGTCTTTCTTGTATTTTTGCACACAGTGTTGAGCAGTGCTTTTTTGAATTTATTTGGCATTTTGAATGCTTCTGGTTCTGAATTAATGGCATCATTAGTGCTTGATGCTAAAGTGTTGTTTACAGTTTATTTTTGCCACTTCATTTTTGTATACTGTAAAAACTTCAACCACATTGAAGTATTTTTTGGAAAAAATAAAAAATAAAAGTTGAAATATTATATTAGAAGTTGTACTCATCATTTTTTTGTAAAGTTATTCAAAGGATTAATTAGCTAATCAAAAAAAGAACACTAGATTAAGCAAAAAAAAAAAATAAAATAAAAATAATCGTTAGAGTAGTCGACTAATCAGGAAAAAGAATCGCTAGATTAGTCAACAGACAAAATAATCGTTAGTTGCAGCCCTACTGCATACGCATCTGCGCATTTCTGAACTCAAAATCCCATTGGTGGTTGCACATCCTTTTTACTGGACACATCACATGACGCTGATGCTGAGCTTTCTTACATGTGCACCCTCTGTATCTACGCTTATGAATGCATTCTTTACTATCTGTTGTTTTGGCGCACTATTTTAATAAGAGTCCATTCAGACTAGCGAGACTTGGTCGCCTGACAAGTCGCGGTTGGTCGCTCGCCATTGAGTAGTACAGGACCCGTTCTAATAGGAGCGACACAAGTCGCTCCGACTTAGAAAAAGGGTCCTGTACTACTTTGGGGTGACCTGGAGGCGACTTGCATTGACTTCAATTATATGAAGTCCGTGCAAGTCGCGCCGAAGTCGCGGTGCACATTGTGCACCGCGACTTCACAGGTCACCCCACAAAGTCGTGTCGCGCCAGTATGAATGGGCTGTAAAGGTATGATTGTACTATGTAGCTTTCTTTGACCCCTTGTTTACCCTCTTTTGTTACAGAATGTTTTTTAGGTTCCCAGTCCAGCTTCAATTGGAAGCAAACTCCCACATAGCAAGTGGCAGTTTGTTTATGTATTATACCTCCAAGATTATTTTAACTGATATGCTGTGATTTTAGTATAGTAAATATACAGTATGAGGTGATGTGATGACGTATGATGTGTGAAGTTTTTTAAATATATTTTTCATATACTGAAGGTTTTTTTTCATAGCTGGAGGAAAGGGTTTATAATTAGGACATCATGCTCCTTGCGTTATAGTCTTTCTATTTAAATACATTTATACTTGTTGCTAAGTGTTTGCTTTTGGTACTTTCTATTTGTGCGTTTTGCGTCAGAGCCCCAAGGACATCACTTAACAGCTTTAGTGTTCGCTGTAAAACTATTCAATAGAGCTGATGAACGCAAGAAAGAATAGATGAAAACTGTATGTAATAATGTATCTTATTTTGCCAGATATACAGCCATGTTGATGAGATAGAATAGATAGATAAACCCTATTCACTGGCTTTCCTCTACTATCTAGATTCTTATTGCTTCTAGCACTGCTGTGGAAGGCCCTAAACTTCTTTTCAGTCTCCTAATTAGATGTCTAAATATTATCAAATAGATCTAATTTAAGCAACAGTACAATCTTATTTTGGAGACACACATTTAAAATGTATGTAAACCCTAAAAGCGAGCCTTCGTGAACTACAGAACACCTCTAAGTTAAATGGGTGTTAATGAGGAGGTGTTCTGCAGATCTAATGCACTTCCTGTCCTAGTGTTGTTTTGGGGTTTAGATAAACGTTAAAGAAGTGTGTCATCCAGTACTTCATAAACTCTATAACCAACAGAAAAGTCTATCCAAGGTACCACCAATGTGGTGCTCCAAAGCGATTAAATGTTTGATAACCACTTGAAGACCAAGCCGTTTCCAGCACTTTTTGTTTACAGGTTTAAATCAGTATTTTTTGCAAAAAAATTACCAAAAATAACCCCCAAACATTATATATATTTCTTTAGCAGATACCCTAGGGAGTAAAATGGCGATCATTGCAATTTATGTCACACGGTATTTGCGTAGCAGTTTTTCGAATGCAGTTTTTTTTTTGGAAAAAATAAACTTTAATAAATTAAAAAAAAAAATTTTTTTGTAAATTTTGAAAGACGATTTTAAGCAGAGTATATAGATACCTAACATGTTACATTTAAAATTGCGCACGCGGAATGGTGACAAACTACGATACTTGAATCTCCATAGGTGACGCTTTAAATTTTTTTACAGCTTACCTGTTGAGAGTTACAAAAGTGGTATTGTTCTAGATCTATTGCTTTCGCTCTAACTTCATGGCGATACCTCACATGTGTGATGCAAACACTGTACATATGCGTTTGCGACTCACTTGTATGTTCACTTCTGCACGGAGGGATAGGGGCATTTTACTTTTTTTTTTCTTATTTATTTATTTTTTTCTTATTTTTACACTGCCCCTTTTAATTTTTTTTTTTAACCGCTTTCTTCCTATCACAAGAAATGTAAACATCCCTTGTAATCGAAATAAGGATGATAGGTCCTCTTTATGGAGAGATCCGGGGTCAAAAAGACCCTAAATCTCTCCTTTTACCTTTAACCATTTCAACACATGACACTTTTACCCCCTTCCTGCCCAGACCAATTCAACTTTCAATGCTCTCACACTTTGATTGACAGTTACTCAGCCATACAACACTGTACCCAAACAAATTTTTTATCATTCGTTTCAAACAAATAGAGCTTCCTTTTGGTGGTATTTAATCACCACTGTTTTTTTTTTTTTTTGCGATATAAGTGAAAGAGCGAAGATTTTGGGGGAAAAAACACTTTTTTTAGCTTCTATTGTACAATTTTGTAAATAAGTAATTTTTGTTTATATATTTGGGACAAAATTTATACTGCTACATATCTTTGGTAAAAATAACCCAAATTAGAGGATGTTACTTAAGCCTCGTACACACGATCAGATTATTGAATGATTTGTTGTCCGTTTTTTGTTGCATGCTAGTCTCATGTGGAAAGTGAAGAGGTTACTTTCATACGAAAATTCCCGTACGACAGAATTCAACTTCAGAAGTGATGCATGTGTTGAATTGATTTGTATGTGTTCTTTCGTTTCTGAGCATGCCTAGTTTTGCTCTTACGATTTCTTCTGGATGAAAACTGTACTAATTAAACGAAAATTGGACGTTGTGTTGACGTACGATAAAAATTTTATAGCCTGCACATCCAGTTTTTTGTCGTCCAAAATCCATAATCGGCTCTCGAAAGCCACTATACTAACAATCTGAAAATCGGCAGATTGTTCGTCGGACGAAATTTTCCTTCTGATTTTCATATCGTGTGTATGGGCCTATAGTCTGTGTAAAAGTTAGTGTCTACAAGCTATGGTGTCAACCATTGAAAATTGATCACACCTAATCACACCTGATGTACTGACGTCCTATTTAATTGCTTGAGGCCCTGAAATGTCAGGACAGTACAACTGCCCCCCAAATTACCCCTTTTTGGAAATTAGACAGTCCAAGGTATTTGGTAAGAGGCATGGTGAGTTTTTTGAAGTTGTATTTTTTTCTCACAATTCTTGTGAAAATGAAGAAATTATTATTATTATTATTATTTTTACTTTAAATTGCCAGAATCAGGGCCGGCCTTTGGGGTGTGCGAGCTGTGCGGCCGCACAGGGCGCCGTGCGGCCATCACAGCTCGCAAATGATGAGGCCGCACAGCGGGAGGTAAGCGGCGACCGCGGCCTGGAGAGGGTTAACACAGGCCGCGGCCGCCACTTACCTCCCGCTGTGCGGCTGTGCCTGACCTGTGTCTCCGAGTCCGGACTGTCTGCGCAGGGCTGAGCTGTGTATCTCACACACAGCTCAGCTTCAGAAACGCGATAAGAGAGAGAGAGAGGGAGATCGTCCTCCTCCCCCCTCCCCTCTCCTCCTGGGTCTGCCCCGCCCACACTCTCCGGGGATGTGTGGGCGGGAATTTTAACACAGAAGAAAAGCTGCAGAGTGCAGAAGGCATGAGCCTTCATCCCAGGGTAAGTAAGCTTACCCTCTCTCCTGCCCAAGTATGTAATAAATGTAAGGGGGTCTTTGATGTAAGGGGAGTCTGGGGGGGCTCTGAAGTAAGGGGGTCTGTGGGGGGCTCTGATGTAAGGGGAGTCTGGGGGGCTCTGATGTAAGGGGAGTCTGTAAGGGGGTCTTTGATGTAAGGGGAGTCTGGGGGGCTCTGATGTAAGGGGAGTCTGTAAGGGGGTCTTTGATGTAAGGGGAGTCTGGGGGGCTCTGATGTAAGGGGAGTCTGGGGGGCTCTGAAGTAAGGGGGTCTGTGGGGGGCTCTGATGTAAGGGGAGTCTGTAAGGGGGTCTTTGATGTAAGGGAAGTCTGGGGGGCTCTGATGTAAGGGGAGTCTGGGGGGCTCTGAAGTAAGGGGGGTCTGTGGGGGGCTCTGATGTAAGGGGAGTCTGTAAGGGGGTCTTTGATGTAAGCGGAGTCTGGGGGGCTCTGATGTAAGGGGAGTCTGTGAGGGGGGCTCTGATGTAAGGGGAGTCTGTGAGGGGGGCTCTGATGTAAGGGGAGTCTGGGGGGCTCTGATGTAAGGGGGGTCTGTGGGGAACTCTGATGTAAGGGGGGCTCTGATGTAAGTGGGGTGTGGGGGGGGCTCTGATGTAAGGGGGGTGTCTGGGGGGCTCTGATTTAAGGGGGGTCTGGGGGTCTCTGATGTAAGGTAGGTCTGTTGGGGCGGGGGGTCTCTATGGAAGGGGGGGTCTGGGGGGTTTCTGATGTAAGGTAGGTCTGTGGGGCGGGGGGTCTCTATGGAAGGGGGGTCTGGGGGGTTTCTGATGTAAGGGGGGTCTGGGGGGCTCTGAAGTAAGGGGGGTCTGTGGGGGGCTCTGATGTAAGGGGAGTCTGTAAGGGGGTCTTTGATGTAAGGGGAGTCTGGGGGGCTCTGATGTAAGGGGAGTCTGGGGGGCTCTGATGTAAGGGGAGTTTGTGAGGGGGGCTCTGATGTAAGGGGAGTCTGGGGGGCTCTGATGTAAGGGGGGTCTGTGGGGGACTCTGATGTAAGGGGGGCTCTGATGTAAGGGGGGTGTGGGGGTGGGGCTCTGATGTAAGGGGGGTGTCTGGGGGGGCTCTGATTTAAGGGGGGTCTGGGGGGTCTCTGATGTAAGGTAGGTCTGTGGGGCGGGGGGTCTCTATGGAAGGGGGGGTCTGGGGGGTTTCTGATGTAAGGTAGGTCTGTGGGGCGGGGGGGTCTCTATGGAAGGGGGGTCTGGGGGGTCTCTGATGTAAGGGGGGTCTGGGGGGGTCTCTGATGTAAGGTAGGTCTGTGGGGCGGGGGGTCTCTATGGAAGGGGGGTCTGGGGGGTTTCTGATGTAAGGGGGGTCTGGGGGGTCTCTGATGTAAGGTAGGTCTGTGGGGCGGGGGGTTTTTGATGTAAGGGGGATCTGTGGGGGGGTCTCTGATGTAAGTGGGGCTCTGAGGGTTTCTGATGTAAGGAGAGTCTGTGGGGGGTCTCTGATGTAAGGAGTCAATTAGCAGCAATTACACTCTCAAATTGTTTTTCAATAGATACAGCCATGTTTAGGGGGGGGGGCGAGAGGTGAGGATGGGGGGGGGCGCCACAGGATTAGCTCGCACAGGGCGCCTGAACACCTAAGGCCGGCCCTGGCCAGAATAACAAGTTATTTCCCACACACAGTATATGTATACTTGCAATTACACCCCAAAATAGATTCTGGTACTCCTTCTGAGTTTGGTGATACCACATGTGTGAGACTTTTACACAGCCTGGCCACATAGAGAGGTCCAACATGTAGGGAGCATTGTCAGGCGTTCTAGGAGCAAAAATTACACATTTAATTTCCTGACGATCTATCACATTTTTGAAGGCCCTGGAGCACCAGGACAGTTGAATTACCCACAAAATTACCCAATTTTGGAAAGCAAACACCCCAATGTATGTTCTATGAGGCATTAGGAGTCTTTTGAACATGTAATTTTTTTCCACAAGTTTTTTTTTTTTACATAAAGTTGTCAATTTATAAGATATTTCTTACACATAGCATGCACATAGCCCAACATCCAAGTAGCAACTTCAGGGGTTCTAGGAGCATAAAATACACATACAGCCAGGTCCATAAATATTGGGACATCGACACAAATCTAATCTTTTTGGCTCTATACACCACTACAATGGATTTGAGATGAAACAAACAAGACTTTAACTGCAGACTTTCAGCTTTAATTTGAGGGTATTTACATCCAAATCAGGTGAATGGTGTAGGAATTACAACAGTTTGCGTATGTGCCTCCCACTTTTTAAGGGACCAAAAGTAATGGGACAGATTAACAATCATAAATCAAACTTTCACTTTTTATTACTTGGTTGCAAATTCTTTGCAGTCAATTACAGCCCGAAGTCTGGAAAGCATAGACATCACCAGATGCTGGTTTTCATCCCTGGTGATGCTCTGCCAGGCCTCTACTGCAACTGTCTTCAGTTCCTGTTTGTTATTGGGGCATTTTCCCTTCAATTTTGTCTTCAGCAAGTGAAATGCATGCTCAATCAGATTAAGGTCAGGTGATTGACTTGGCTATTGCATAACATTCCACTTCTTTCCCTTAAACTCTTTTGTTACTTTCGCAGTATGCTTCGGGTCATTGTCCATCTGCACTGTGAAGCGCCGTCCAATGAGTTCTGAAGCACTTGGCTGAATATGAGCAGATAATATTGCCTGAAACACTTCAGAATTCATCCTCCTGCTTTTGTCAGCAGTCACATCATCAATAAATACAAAAGAACCAGTTCCATTGCCAGCCATACATGCCCATGCCACGATACTACCACCACCATGCTTCACCGATGAGGCGGTATGCTTTGGATTATGAGCACTTCCTTTCCTTCTCCATACTCTTCTCTTACCATCACTCTGGTACAAGTTGATTTTGGTCTCATCTGTCCATAGGATGTTGTTCCAGAACTGTGAAGGCTTTTTTAGATGTTGTTTGGCAAACTCTAATCTGGCCTTGCTGTTTTTGAGGCTCACCAATGGTTTACATCTTGTGGTGAACCCTCTGTATTCACTCTGGTGAAGTTTTCTCTTGATTGTTGACTTTGGCACACATACACCTACCTCCTGGAGAGTGTTCGTGATCTGGCCAACTGTTGTGAAGGGTGTTTTCTTCACCAGGGAAAGAATTCTTCGGTCATCCACCACAGTTGTTTTCCGTGGTCTTCCGGGTCTTTTGGTGTTGCTGAGCTCA
Organism: Pelophylax lessonae; assembly: GCF_965119305.1. Classification (NCBI taxonomy): domain Eukaryota; kingdom Metazoa; phylum Chordata; class Amphibia; order Anura; family Ranidae; genus Pelophylax; species Pelophylax lessonae. The sequence continues at coordinate 141,641,611 of NC_138768.1, forward strand.
CCGGTGTGTTCTTTCTTTTTAAGGATGTTCCAAACAGTTGATTTGGCCACACCTAATGTTTTTGCTATCTCTCTGATGGGGTTGTTTTGTTTTTTCAGCCTAATGATGGCTTGCTTCCCTGATAGTGACAGCTCTTTGGATCTCATATTGAGAGTTGACAGCAACAGATTCCAAATGCAAAAAGAACACTTGAAATTAACTCTGGACCTTTTTATCTGCTCCTTGTAAATGGGATAATGAGGGAATAACAGCTAAGCAGTCAATTGTCCCATTACTATTGCTCCCTTAAAAAGTGAGAGGCACGTATACAAACTGTTGTAATTCCTATGCCTTTCACCTGATTTGGATGAAAATACTCTCAAATTAAAGCATTTTAACGTTAAAGCACATCTTGTTTGTTTCATTTCAAATCCATTGTGGTGTTGTATAAAGCCAAAAATATTATAATTGTGTCGATGTCCCAATATTTATGGACCTGACTGTATAATTTCATTACTACCTATCACCCTTTTGAAGGCCCTGAAGCACCAGGACAATCGAAATGCCCACAAAATTACCCCATTTGGGAAAGCTAACACCTCAACTTATATTCTATGAGGTATGGGCTGCAGATAGGTACTCGGGTACTTTGATAGGCTGCAAATAGGTACTCGTTTACTCTGGGCTGGTGACAGGTACTTGGGTACGCTGGTCTGGAGACGGGTACTCGGGTATTCTGATGGGCTGCATATAGGTACTCTGGGCTGAAGACAGGTACTCTGATGGGCTGGTGACCAGTACTCGGGTACTCTGAGGGGTGGTGACAGGTACTCAGGTATTCTGATGGGCGGGTGAAAGGTACTCTGATGGGCTGGTGACAGGTCCTCTTTATTACTGGGTAATCTGTGTGTGTTTTATTGCGCACTGTAATCGGTAACTGCCTGTTACCGCAATCTCTTCCTTACACAGAATCAGGCAGTTACCGGGTTTGTTGGCATTCGTGACTGGCTGTGATTGGACACAGCCAGTCACATGTTAAAGAGCCAATTTCATTGGTTCTTTACCCTGATGGGGGATGGGCTGTGTCAGAATGACACACCTCATCCCCGATCGCCGTGCTGCTCCTTCCCTGGGAGCGCATGAGATCGAGCACAGCACATGTGACCGGCTGTGATTGGACACAGACGGTCACGTGGTAAAGAGCCATTTACCCAAGAGACACGCCACATCCCCGATCGCCGTGCTGCGGGCCCCGGGGTGCACGAGAGTGGAAAGAATGGGCTCGGAGGGAAGGAATGTTCCTGCCAGCGTCCTTTTACAATACACCGGTAAGGAAGGGGTTAAAAGCAAAAGATCCAAAAAAATTTGGATCTTTCGCTTTATAAAAAAAAAAAAATTGTTTACTTCCGCCCTAGACCGGACGTGATGTCATGAAATTGCTCCAGTCCTCCAAGGACTTTTTATACAATAAGGCCCCTTTCACACCAAGAGTCTGATCAGGTCTGCCTGTCAGTTTTTCTGGTGGACCTGATCAGACGCTTCATTCACCCCTATAAACAGGTGGGTGTAAAAGCCATTTACACCCACCTACCTCCAGTCCGTTAAAGAAAAAAAAAACAGAGGGCAATCCGTCCTCTTATGTTTAGGCAGATCAGATCAGAGGGCAGCGGGGTGAAAAATGGACAGCGGCTGCCTATAGAACAGTGCATACGCTGAGCAGACAGGAATGTGTCATTCACCCTTTCTGCTCTGATCAGCAGCTGATCTCAGCAAAGTCCACCCTGTGTGAACCTTTAAGACATGGAATCACATGGGGGGGGTTTGGGTTCCCTATGTACATCAAAAACACAGAACCATTTTATGTATATTATTGTCTGTTTATAAATTATTTTACACAAGAATCAAACAACTTCACCCAAGCTTCACAACTACACTTTTTCCATGAAATAAGAAATGCGTGTATATGGTTTAAAGTATAACTAAACATACATAATGTTTTTTTTTTTTTTTTTGTATGTAGTAAGAAAAGGTGTAAACCCTTGTCAGTTTTTTTTTTTTTTCTTTCCTATCTGTACTCTATTGGGGATATTTTCCTTCGCTTCCTGTTCTGTAGACACGACAGAAAATGAGGGTAAATTCCTGCACGGCTTGCTAAGGGGACACTCGAAAGAGGAGGAGTGGAGAAAGCCAGCGGGGGACCACCAAAGAAGAGGTATGGTATCATTCTGTGCAATACTGTTGCACAGAGCAGGTAAGCATATCATGTTTTTTTTAATTTTAAACACTTTAAGTGTTTGAGTTTAGATATACAGTACTTTAAAATACTGAATGATGCAATGCCCACATATTTCACCTGGATGATAGAATAGTAAGTGCTTGTTGCATTAGTGTTTGTAGAGATATCCTGTATGCATCCTGTATGCATCTCTAGCTCCCCATCCACCATTATTAGCTAACTTCACAGACTTCGAGATGGGATGCTCAGACAGATTGACAGGATGGATGTGGATTCGCCTGATCATTAGGGGAAAGATGAGTTCTTGTGAGTGCTCTTTTAATAAGATTTATGAACTCACATTGTGCATAAATTATGGCCAGTCTTTGTGGCAGGAAATAGTGTAAGTGATTACAGTTTTAAAATGCTTAATAAAACGTGTTGATTTTGCAGGATACAGCTGGGAGATGGCTAGAGAAATGGCAGAGATATGTAATACTTTGAGCCAACAAGTGACTTTCCCAGTGAGGGCGGCACTAGTGAGACAATCCTGGCCTGCACTGCAGTGGCTGTTGCAGTCCTCAGAAAGGTAATTCTGTGCAGATGAATAATATTTTTATTTAGATTATGAGTTGTGTATTATGTTATGTGGAAATAACCGATTCAGCATGACTACATGTAAGGATTGCTTCTACCGCTGTCAGGTTCAAATATGGCCTTTTTTTTTCCTGAGTATACTGTGTGCTATAATGTAATTTATTATTTTTAAAAAAGTGAGGGATACGAAGAGGTGAACTCTTCACTGTGTCTTCTCCTTCCCTGTCCAAACACAGACTGGGGGAAAGGTCAAGACCTACTTGCATTAATTACCTAGTAGAGAAACATCAGGTCTCAAGATTGCTGTATTGTCTGTCAGTGTTGTGTAAATCTCAGGACTGGATGGACAAATATTTGAATGCTTTGGCAAGTAAAACAGCTCCCTTAGGGCTCTTTCACACGGGCGGTCCGATCAGATCCGCCTATCAGTTTTTTAGGCGGATCTGATCGGATCCTCCATGCAGCTCTATGGGGCAGCGGGTGTCAGCGGAGGTCACCTCCGCTGACACCCGCTGCCATCCGCATCCGATCCTGTGCTGAAATCTGGACGGATGGAAACCCTATTTTTCCATCCGTTCAGTAATCGGAGCGGAGCGGATCTGATAAGAGCGGACAAGCGGTCCGCTCTCCTCCGATCCCCCATAGAGGGCAGCGGGTGCTGAGACACCTCCCTCTCCGCTCTGCAAGCGGAGACGGAGCTGTCATCCGCCCGGCTCAGCGGGGATCGCGGATCGATCCCCGCTGAGCAACACGGATCCGCCTGCGGAGGCGGACTGTGTGAAAGAAGCCTAATATGTATTTATCAGTGTATTTAGCGGTTTCCCATACAGTTGCGTTTTAAAGGAAAGTTCCAGGAAATCTGAAAATAATCCCAATTAAATTCTTGTTTAGTCTAGGGAGTGTAAAAGTGTTTTTACTTCCCAGATCCTCCACTCCCCTGGCAGGTGGCACTCCCCCACTCTCAAGTGGTGGACCCTCCATTTGTCTTGATGAGATCAGGACCTTGGACAGCTGGAGCATAGAGGAGAAGACACTGTAGGGACCAGGTAATCTACTTTAACAAGTCACCTAAACAAGCAATTTACCCTTGCATTGTGCAGGTGGCTCCGCTGCAAGGGATGATTTTCAAGTTTCCTGGAGTTGTGCTTTAGAGCCTAGTATACATCAGCCAAATGTCGGGCGGCATTGGCCCGTTCAGCAGAAACCGGCCGACATTTGGTCCGTGTGTACTGCAGCTGGCCGACTTCTATCTCAGGGGCATGACCGAAAAAGTTCTGTCGACCGGCTCCTGATGAGCGCTCTCAGCCCCCTGTCAGAACACAAAAGAACAGCAGGGGGGATTGCTGTACTAATATATGATTGTTCGTACAGTGGCTCTGACCTGAGCTGTCCCTTTTTCCTGAAAACTAATAAACATGAAAAGTGAATGCGATAATGAAAAATAGAGCGAACACCTGAAATGTTAATGATTAATTCTCTCCATCCTCTTCCTCCAAATGTACGATAGTTTGGCTGCTTTGTGTCACTGAGCCAATTTGTTCTTTACCTGTGTAGGAAACAGATTGTCCAGTAAAATTACTAATCCATAATCATAGTGCTTACTGCCTTCTAGATGGAGGGCAATGGATATTTTTAGAAGCAAGTCATAACACTGTTCACTTGTCAACTTAACTTCAGCACAGAGTGATAATCAATAACAATTGCTTATTGCAGGTACAGCTTGACTGTCTGGGCTGGAAAAGACGACGTCTATTCAGTGGAGGACCTGTCCTACATCCGAGAGCACTCTAAGGAACACCAGATATTTTATGATTTATTTGAGCCTCACAAGAGTCAATTCAAAGAGACAGTGGATCAGAAATTTAAAACGCAACTCTCCTAAAATGTGATAATCAAACCGGTTCTGTTCATCTTGTGACTGCTTCATTTTGGTGAAGGAACCTTACGGTTTTAATGCCAGTGCTAGTACATTGGGGCCTTTATACTTTTAGCACTGACACGTTTCTTGAAGGGCTCAACATGGTGTTAGGGGTAAGGCTAAAGCAAGGGTTAGGGTTTTAGATTAAATATCGGCTAAGATTACAACTTAAGGTGTGTGCCAGGGGAAAGAAAAAAGCTATTCAGTATTTATCTTCAATATGTTTTATCCATGTTTTATCCATTTAAAAATGCTGCAAGTATGGCAAAAATTGTCGATCCACCTGTAATCCATTTTGGGGGGAGTTAAGTGTATGGGGTAGTTTTAGGAGCTAGAGGACCAAGATCTTAAAGTGTAAGGTTCTATTTTATCTTTAACACTTGGTTTTTGGCACTGTAACACCTGCGCACAAAGCTACTTGACACCAGGGTGTCTGTGATGACATTTATTTTATATCTGAATAAACTATGTTGCTCACTCCACAGTTTTTACTAGCACCATTCATTCCTGGTCAGTAGCCCTACGAAAAGAATACGGTAATCTAGATAGTGATGTAGTAGGGGTGTCAGGAATGGGATGCAAGATCTAAAAAAAACGTCTTTCAGACCGAGCATGGTGATCAAGCAAAGTAGCAAGTAGACAAGTCTTCAAGCAAGACAATGGCATCACCTGTAGGGGAAAAAAAGAATTGGTACAGAAGGGAGCAGCAGTCACAAGACAAGCCAGGAAGTGCAGATCAGCAGGAGATATCCCAAATCAGAGAGATTGTCAAGAAAAGTCGAAATGCCGAATTGTAGAAGTTATATGCAAAAGTGAGTTTGACACTTGCCTGTCAAAGCAATTATTTGAGTTAGACCCAGTGAGGATTGTTGTGAGCCTTGATCCAAACTTTCCTTTTGGTATAATCCTATACAGCTGGGGCTGCTATAAGAAAGTATATATTTTTAGTTTTGAAAATATCTATAATGTATTGATTTGTTACTAGTCTAAAATATTTGTTCTTATCAAAACAGTTCTTGTATGGGCTTTTCATACTGAGTAAGGTTGAAGCCTGACAATGCACAGCCATAATGCTACATACATTCATTGGTAGAGTCCCTAATGTTCATAAATCACTTTACCCAAATCATGTTAGTACTCTTCTGTTTATTGACCTGAAGGTAGCTGGCTGCTCTTAACCTTCCATTTGCTAGGTGGGTTATCCTCTCATAAAAACAAGGATCTTTTATTCCTCTTAACTTTGCAAGATGTAAAAGGGGGACACTAAGCTGAGCATGGAGCAGTGAAAAGTGGGTGTGGCTTATGTGTATATTGGTGGAGCATTAGGGGCCTGATCTGTAGTTACATGCCTTCCCCCAAATACACACTGTATATTTTGAAAAGGGGATTGCTGTGTTATAGAATGTGACTTCTGGTGTGGTGTAGACTACGTTCACTAGACTACATTCACTAGTGATGAGCTACTGCTGTGTCATACAAAACAAAGTGACTTCTGCTATGCAATGGAAGACAGTGACTGCTGCCGCTTTGCTATGGAAGATGGAGTAAGCATTATTGTGCAAATGGAGACCCTTGGAAGGCAGCTGCTTTCAGGCCTTACAGAGATCCAAAAGTACATTTATTGGACATAAACAAAGTCAGCTTGGGGAAAGCCACCATGTCAGAGAGGGCATCAAAATTTGTAATGCATACTTTAATGGGGCTCAGAGGATGGGGCGAAATGTACTGCACTGTTTGAAACATTTGTTTAAATAAACTTTCCCTATCGCTCATTGACAGACGTAGTCCTCGTTGATACAGCACCTTCGGGTTATGTTGCCTCCACAGGAGTAGGACTAGACAGGAAATAAAATGCTCTGGCCACACCCAAGGGGCAGTCCCAGAGGGTATATCCTCTCTCTCTCTGCCTCAGCAAATCAGTTTTTTTCTGTCTAGTCAGGAGTAAGGACCTAGATACCTTGCTGAGAGCGAGGTTTTGCGATGCCTAGTTACTGCAGGACGCCGCTATGCTGTGCAAACTGCCGTAGATCGCACGAGGCCGCCATTTTGGCATAGCCTCGTGTCTGCAGCATGGGGGCGGCCATGTTTGAGGTGACTCCAACACCTCGTGGAGCTAGGGGAGGCGCCGGAAGGCGTGCAGAGGGGCGGAGCCGCCTCCTTTCTTCCTGGGCAGCCAGCCAAAAGACTTCCTGTTTGTGAAGACAGCTCTGTAACCTGTTGCAGTGAACTCTGAGCATCAAGTGGTGAGCCTGGGGGTCTATCTCTCTCTCTCTCTCGCTCGATAGGGATCCCTAGCAGGTAACACTGAGGGGCTTTTGTGGCGCTGGGGGTCTGAAAAAAAAAAAAAGAAGAAGTTTTTTATTTAAGTTGGATTGAAGTTTCCGGGTAGTTACTGGAATAATCATGGACCCTGCCACACAAGTACCCCCACCTGTTTCCCTCGAGGGGGCCTCGGGACCCGCCGGTGCACAGAGCATGGATGCATTTACAGCAGTTTTGGAGTCTATGGTGGCTCGGGTGGAGGCGGCCTGTCAGGGACGGGGGTCAAGAAAGCGACCCCCGCCTACCCCTATAATATCTGACACCTCTGACTCAGATTCAGAGATGGTCACTGCAGCTGCAGGTCCCTCTGCAAGGGCTGTGATCTCAGGTAAAGCTCCCTCAGACAGTGAGGAGGACGTGCATTCTTCCGCCATAATTCAGGAAGAAGCATTGGTGGATGCACTAGTTGTGGCGGTGCGGGAAACCTTAAGACTTGAGGGTTTTACCGGCAGAGGCAACTGAAACAGAGATTCCCTTTGGTACTAACAAGCCCATCAAAACGGTGAAGGTTTTTCCTGTACCCAAGTGTTTTGGTAATAAATTAAAGGAGAATGGGAGCATTCTAAACGTACCTTTACTATTTCCAAGCATATTGCTAGACGCTATCCGTTTGAGGAATCCCTCATTAAGAAATGGACCGTACCACCAGTGGTGGATCCACCTATTTCCAGGCTGAATAAAGCCACGGTTATCCCAGTAGAGGACACTTCGTCCTTTAAGGATCCGGTGGATCGGAAGATGGAAGCAGAGTCCCGCACTATCTTCTCTCTGATAGGGTCAGCATTTAGACCAGTAATTGTTATTGGTCTAGTTTCCCCAGACACTTACGGAATGGGCGAGATTGGTACGCCAAGACCTTAGGGGAAAAGATATTCCCCAGGAAACATCTGATTTGATGGAACAGATTATACAAGGGCTACAGTTTATCTGTGACGCAGCCTTGGACACTACTCTCCTATTAGGGCATGCATCTATGTCAGCGGTAATCCTCAGACGTGTGCTGTGGTTAAAATGCTGGTCAGCTGACCTAGGTTCCAAAAAGACCCTGACGAATCTCCCTTTTCAGGGGAATCGCCTATTTGGGGCCACCCTAGATGAAATCATCAAAGATGCCACTGGGGGCAAGAGCACTTTCTTGCCACAGGCTGCAAAAGCTAAGGGACCTCGCAACAAGCGAGGACCTTTCTTTACCGCCCATAAAGGGTTCGCACGCCCGGCTGGAACAAGCGGGAAAGGCAAGACTCCTCCAGGAGGGTTCAAGAAAGGCTGGTCGGACAAACAGAGGACCGACTCAGCCAAACCCGAAGCAAAGGATTACACAGCCTGAAGGTGCGCCCCCACCCGGTTTGAGGGTGGGGGGACGTTTTCACCGGTATTCAGGACATTAGATCGAGTATCGACTACTACTACCAGTGCGATTCTTCCCTTCCAACATTTAAGTGCTACAGGGAGCGGTAGTCACCGTTCCCTGAACAGATCTTTTACTTTACCTTTTCCTAAGATTAGTCTCAATTCCCCACAGGAATCGGATCTGGTTGACCAGACAGACCAAGAAGCCTCTAGCGTGACTTCGGTCCCTGAGATTCAACCAGGAGAGATCACCGTTCCTGATAGGAATCAGGTGTCGGATAAATGTGTGGGAACAGAGAACGACCAGACTTTCTCGGATGGTCGGGGCCAGATAGCTCTAGGGACGCCTGGTTCAAATCCCGTCAGTGCCAGTGGTCCTAGAAATTCTAGGCTGGCCTCGTCAAGCCGGCCTGGACGACTTGGACTTGCTAGTCGCGGACGTTCCGTGGGAACTGCGTCTCAGGGAGTATCTGCGGTCTCGAGGACCAATCTACCATTGTGCTTTACAGTCGCTGGTTTTAATGGCCTGGCCATTGAGACCCAAGTACTGAAGGACAGAGGGTTGTCAGCTTCAGTCATTCCTACCCTTATTAAAGCAAGGAAAGCGACTTCCAGCAAGGTCTATTATCACACATGGAAGACTTATATCGCGTGGTGCGAATCTTTAGGATTTCCTCCACGTACCTATTCGGTGACTCGAATATTGGCCTTTTTGCAGAAAGGGGTTGAGCAGAAGCTAGCCTTGAGCACCATCAAGGGTCAAGTTTCAGCATTAGCAATCTTCTTTCAGAAACCTTTAGCTACCAAGTCCTTGGTGCGGAATTTCATCCAGGGGGTGCGGCACCTGGCTCCACCAGTCCGCGCGCCCTTACCGCCCTGGGATCTTAATTTGGTTTTGTCGGTTCTACAGAAACCTCCTTTTGAAAACATCAGGGAGATTCCCTTGCTTACATTATCCCAGAAGGTGGCCTTCTTGGTGGCTATCACTTCTGCACGCAGGGTGTCAGAACTGGCTGCTTTATCATGCCAGTCCCCATACTTAGTGATTCATAGGGATAAGGTAGTGCTTCATCCTAAGCCATCCTTTCTTCCAAAGGTGGTTTCAGATTTTCATCTGAATGAAGATATTGTACTACCTTCCCTGTGTCCTCAGCCCAATCATCATCGGGAACATGCGTGGCATTCCTTGGATGTGGTTCGGGCAATCAGGGTATACCTGAAAGCTACGGAATCGTTCCGTAAGACGGATTCACTTTTTGTGATTACAGATGGCCCCAGAAAGGGGTTGCCTGCATCTGCCGCGACTATTGCCAAATGGATTAGACAGACGGTGGTACAGGCTTATTCTATTAAGGGTCAGAGTCCTCCTTTCCCTGTTAGGGCGCACTCCACTCGAGCGCTCAGTACTTCCTGGGCCTTTCGCCATCAGGCGTCAGTGGTCCAGGTATGTAAGGCGGCCACCTGGTCGTCGGTACATACCTTTACAAAATTTTATAAAATTGATGTGATGGCATCGGCGGATGCCTCATTTGGCCGCAAGGTTTTGCAGGCCGCTATTTGAGGAGACCGGTGGTCTACCTCGAGGGTTTTTTCTGTTTGAAAATTTTTTTGTTGAGTCTCATCATTAAGGATGAGCAGTGTAAACTTCTAGTTGGCACCGGTTGGGCCTTCTAGATTGGATTTGATTTCCATTTTCCCACCCCTCATTTGTGATACTGCTCTGGGACTTCCCGAAGGTGCTGTATTACCGAGGACTACGTCTGTCAATGAGCGATAGAGAAAAATGGATTTTTGTAAAATCTTACCGTAAAATCCTTTTCTCTTAGCTCATTGACAGACGTAGTACCCGCCCCTCTGTTTTTTTGAGTTGGGTTGGGTTAAATTCTCTAAAGACTGCTTTTATGACATAACTGATTTGCTGAGGCAGAGAGAGAGAGGATATACCCTCTGGGACTGCCCCTAGGGTGTGGCCAGAGCATTTTATTTCCTGTCTAGTCCTACTCCTGTGGAGGCAACATAACCCGAAGGTGCTGTATCACCGAGGACTACGTCTGTCAATGAGCTAAGAGAAAAGGATTTTACGGTAAGATTTTACAAAAATCCATTTTTTGATGCATGTCACTGTGTTATCTATGCAGCATTATGGCAGTATTGGGCAAGAGAAAGTTTTATAGAAGATGCTAAAAGCCCACTTCAAGGACATTTCAACGATGGAATTGACAGTAATCTCAATTAACAATATATGACAATTTTAAATTATATTGTCAGATGACATAAAATCCTCTTTCTCTTTCGTTCATTGACGGACACAGCTCCTGATCTGGTTAACCATTGGGTTAGACTGCCCCCTACAGGAGTAGGACACAAGGCAGAAAACAAATCTGGCTATGCCTATGGACAGTTCCAGAGTGTATACTCCCTCTCTCTGCTATAGGTACTATAGGTTTTTTTCTGCCTAGTCTGGAGTAAGGACCTAGTTCCTTGCTAGGATCTCTGGTCATGGCAAATTTTTTCTTTTTAGATAGATTTTTTTTCTTCTGTTTTTTTTTCTGTGAGATCTACAATCAACTGACAGACTGGGCGACAGGCTGGATAATCTAGATCCAGTATTCACCCCAGTCTGGCCAGCAGCCGCGACATAGCCCCACCAGACGGGGGATGACCCGCAGCGTTCCTCTTGGCCGACACCCCCCTCATTTTGATGGCAAGGGGTTCTGTCTGGAGTGGTGTCTGCCTGGTTCCTGGTATGGTGAATAGCTGTCCCCCCTCTTCCTCTGGAGGGCAGAGCCGTCCAGAGTGGAAAAGGTGTTCCCTTTCCCCTCCTATTTTGACAGAATTGTCACTAAAGATTGGGGATGACCAAAGCATCCCCTTGGGGTCCCTAAGCGATTTGCTAGGCGATACCCCTATGAGGAGTACCTTCTTAAGAAGTGGACTGTTCCACCGGTGGTGGACCCTCTGGCTTCCAAAATATGCAAGGCAACCATGATTCTGGTTAAAGAGTTCCCGACCTTTAAGGACCCAGCTGACAGAAAGGCAGAGGCAGTGGCCCATAATATGTAAACCCTGGTTGGTTCGGCACTGAGGCCAATATTCACCATTGCCCTGGTGTCGTAGTCTCTGACTGAATGGGCTAAGCTTTTGCACCGTGGCCTGGAGGGGGAGTAGCTCCCCCCTGCCTCTGCTGAGCTTGCAAACCAGCTGGTCCAAGGGCTGCAGTTTGTCTGTGATGCCTCTTTGGATGCGGCTCCCCTAGTGGCTTGGCTCTATTTTTCGGCAGTGGTCCTTCGGTGTGTCTTTTGGTTTTAATGCAGGTCTGCGGACCAGACTTCTAAAAAGGCCTTAAATGATCTTCCCTTTCAAGAACATTGCCTGTTTGGAGCTACCCTGGATGACATCATAAAAGGTATCACAGGGGGGAAGAGTACCTTTCTTTCGCAGGCTACTAAAGGCAACGAACCTCATAGACATGGGCCTTCCTTCTCGGCTCATAAGAAGTTTTTTTTCGTCCCTCAGAGTCAACTGACAAGGGATCGAAGCTCCTCTTCATTTAGATGAAAATCAGAGACAACCTGAGAAAAGGAACGATGGAAAGAAGCGAAGAACCACCTTATCTCTCTGAACCACCAAGTAAGGTGAACGACAGGATAACGCCGCCAATTCCGACACCCTGCGCGCAGAGGTGATAGCTACCAAAAAGGCCACCTTCTTGTACAGCATAAGCAGGGGAATCTCCCGAAGATTCTCAAAAGGAGGCTTCTAGAAGACTTGGAGCACCAAATTGAGGTCCCAAGGCAGCAACAGAGACCGCACTGGAGGGGTCAAGTGCCTAACTCCCTAAGGAAAAGTACGTTCTAGGGAGTATGTGACCAAAGACCATTGAAAGAAGACTGCTAAGGTCCCACACCTGAACCTTGTTAGTACTTAAGGCCAGTTTCGGCTCAACCCCCCATAGAAGGAAGGTCAAGATCCGAGCCGCCGAAAAAGAGCGAGGATGAACCCCAAGAGACTCGAACCACGCAATGTACGTCTTCCACATACGATGGCAGATCTTCCTAGAAGTAGATTTCCTAGCTTTTAACAGCGTTGGAATCACCGACTCAGACAAAACCTCTATCCATTAGCACCTGGTGTTAGACAGCCAAGCCATTAAAGCCAGCGACTGTAAAAAGAGAATGGAAGATTGGTCCTTGGGAAAGCAGATCCTCCCTGACAGGCAGGAAGCTTCCAAGGAACATCGGTGACCAAGAGTGGGCTTCTCCAGACTCGCAGACAAGGCCCCTTCAGCAGGAAGGTGTGCCCTCACCTGTGTATGGGGTGCGGGGATGTCTTTCCTTGCTCCCGGTTCCGTGGGCTTCCCTGGTACCAGACGAGGTCATACGTTCCAGCTACAAGATCGAGTTTCATTTTTACCCTCTGGTAAGGTTCTTCCTTGCAAGGTGTGACTGTCCCCAGACCGCTCACAGGCTCCTTTTTTGGGCGGTGCAAGACCTTTTACTTCAAAGGGTGATTGTCCCGGTTCAGACTTTGGAACGTTTTCAGGGGTTTTTACTCAAACCTGTTTACAGTCCCCGGGAAGGAATTCTGGACCTCAAAGCGCTGAACTGCTTTGTGCAGGTGGAGTCCATTCACACACTGGTGACTTCCCTGCATCAGGGGGATTTTCTTTTTTTTGCTTCCATCGACATTAAGGACGCTTACCTTCACATACCAATATGTGTCGGTCACCAGCGCTTCCTCCGCTTTGCCGTGGGAGAGGAGCATTATCCGTTTGTGGCGTTACCCTTTGGTCTCTCCTCTGCTCCTCGGGCCTTCACAAAAGTGTTGGCCCCGGTGCTAGCATTACTACGTCAATGGGGGATCGCGGTACTGGGCTATTTGGACGACCTTCTGCAAGTGGAGTCTCCTGCACTGGTGGAAATCACCATACGAAATTTGAGGGTGTTTGGCTGGATTCTGAATTTTCAGAAGTATGCTCTGGTTCTGTCCACAAAGCTGGACTATCTGGGTCTGACTCTGGAAATCTTAGCCAGAGTGCTCCTTCCTCTGGACAATCTCCAGAAACTGCAGGCTGCAATTAATCTCCTGCTGTGCAGCGGATGGCCATCCCTCCGGACTTGCATGCGGGTGCTGGGCCTGATGGTGTCTACTTTCGAGGCGGTTCCATTTGCAGTTCCATACGAGGTCACTGCAAGGGAGATTATGGGATATGGGACAAGAATCCACAACCTCTGGACAATCGGGTCTGGCTGAGCCGGGGAACGAGAGAGTCCCTGATATTGTGGCTTTGTTCTCCGGCGCTTCAGCAAATCCTTCCTCCCCTTGTATTGGACAGTGGTTACCACGTATGCCAGCCTGTCTGGCTAGGGAGGCATCCTCGGCAAAAATTCTACTCAGGGGATCTGGACACTGGAAGAGCCCAGACTACCGATCAATATCTTGGAATTCTGAGCGATCAAACTGTGCCTGGAACATAGGATGAATCGTCTTCAGGGATGTCCAGTGCTCATTTAATCGGACAATTCAACGGCCATGGCTTATGTCAATCACCAGGGGGCCACAAGAAAAGCCCTGGCGGCTCTGGAGGTAGCCAGCATTCTAAGGTGGGCAGAACGGTTTGTTCCAGCCCTCTCCGCCATACATATTACAGGGGTGAAAAACTGGCAAGCAGATTACCACCTTCGGCAGCCGTTGGACCAAGGGGAGTGGTCCCTTCATCCAGAGGTGTTTCATCGGTTGTTTCTCCGGTGGGGCATCCCTGAGGTGGATCTGTTGGGGTCTTGGCTCAACAGAAAGGTGCAGGGGTTTGTGGCTCGGTCACAGGATCCTCTGGCGGACGCCACAGATGCATTGGTGGCCCCGTGGGGTCAGTATCATCTGATTCACGCCTTCCCTCCTCTCAAGCTTCTTCTAAGACTTCTACACAGGATGAGGCAGAAGGGATTCCAGTAATCTTAGTGGCCCCGGGCTGGGCGGCTGCCCGGGCTTGGTACGCCGATCTGAAGTGCGGCTTGTCACCTATGTTCCTTGGAAGCTTCCTTTCAGGGAGGCTCTGCTGTCCCAAGGGCCAATCTTCCATCCTCTTTACAGTCGCTGGCTTTGCCGGCGAACGCCAGGTGTTAATGGATAGAGGTTTTGTCGGAGTCAGTGATTTCAATGCTGTTTAAAAGTTAGGAAATCTACTTCTAGGTTGACCTACCATCGTACGTGGAATACGTACATTGCGTGGTGTGAGTCTCTTGGGGTTCATCCTCGCTCTTTTTTGATGGCTCAGATCTTGACCTTCCTTCAGTGGGAGGTTAAGCAGGAATTGGCTTTGAGTACTATCAAGGGTCAGGTGTGGGCCTTAGAAGTCTTCTTTCAATGGCCCTTGGCCACATACTCCCTGGTACCTACTTTTCCTTAGGAAATTAGGCACTTGACCCCTCCAGTGCAGTCTCTGTTGCCACCTTTGGACCTCTATTTGGTGCTCCCAGTCTTCCAGAAGCCTCCTTTTGAGGAATCTTTAGGAGATTCCCCTGCTTACACTGTCCCAGAAGGTGACCTTTTTGGTGGGTATCACCTCTGTGCGCAGGGTGTCGGAATTGGCGGCATTATCCTGTCGTTCACCTTACTTGGTGGTTCAGAGATAAGGTGGTTCTTCTCCTGTGTCCTTCATTTCTTCCTCAGGTTGTCTCTGATTTTCATTTGAATGAAGACATTGTGTTGCCTTCCCTGTGTCCCTGGCCAAAACATCCGAAGGAAATTGCTTTGTGTGCCTTGGATATGGTCCGGGCAATTGGGGTGTACCTGACAGCTACGTCTTTTAGAACGTCTAACTCACTATTTGTGCTCACAGATTGGTCTAGGAAAGGGCTGTCTGCTTCCTCTGCAACCATTTTCAGATGGATCAGATAGACGGTGGTTCATGTCTATTCTATCAAGGGTCAGGTTCCTCCTTTCCCTGTTAAGGCGTATTCTACTTGGGCGCTCAGTGCCTCCTGGGCCTTCCGTCATCAGGCGTTAGTGACGCAGGTTTGCAAGGCGGCCACCTAGTCGTCGGTGCATACTTTCACAAAATTCTATAAAGTGGATGTGTTGGCATCTGTGGATGCTTCCTGTGGCCGCAAGGTTTTTGCAGGCTGCTGTTTAGAGGACCTGGTTCTCTTTGAGGGTGTATTATTTTTTCAGGTGAGCTCCAGTTGTTTTTGTTGAGCTCCTGTTTACCTGGTTGTCTATAGTTAGCCTTGGAAGTTTCTTTTTCACTGTTCCCACCCCTCATGTTTAACACTGCTTTGGGACATCCCAATGGTCAAGAAGATCAGGAGCTGTGTCCGTCAGTGAACGAAAGAAAAAATGTTATTTTTTTTTCTTCTTTGTCTGACCCTATCGGTCCTTAGCGCCTCATTATTTAAATACCATCTCTATGAGTACTCCTAATAATACTTAACACAAGTGCACATAGGGGAAACACTTAGGCTCATCCTTTATCATCATGTGAGTACGTGCGATTCACACACATCAGTCTCACTTGTGCGCATAGACACCGTACCAATTAAACCCCCCCCCCCCTCTTTCCCCTCTACTATACAGCAGCCCCCTAATCCCCATGAGGGAACTTCCATCAGGACACCCAATCCAAGTATAGTATATCTTCTCCAGTTGAAGCATATTCATATATGTGTCCAATCTTAGCTGAACTGCTCATAATACTCCTAACAAGTGCACATAGGGTTAATCAGCCTAGGATGTTCAGCCCTTATCTCTCACAGCTGTACACTAGCTCCTCTCTGCTCCAAGCCACTCCCCCATCTCCTTGACAACTGATGACACTGGCTCCAACTCTAGCCATATAAGAGGGAGCTTCCTTTGGTCTGTAGACAATGCCTGACGAAGGGGCATGCATGCCTTGAACGCTAGCACCACCCCGCTTCCACCGGATGTGATGAGGGAGAAGCGGTGAAGCCAACAGGACACCAGGAAGTGCCAGAAGCCACTGACACAGCCAGGACCCAGGGCTGTCTACACCTCTCCTGCCTCCCCTGCAGTGGATCGGATGACTTGCTGTAAAGCCTGCTTTCCTATCACTCATGTGAGTGCATTACCTTTTATGCCAATAAAGTATTGTTTTAATACTACACTCAGGTGGCGCTGCACTGTTCTCTCTCTTTTTCTAAAATGTTATTTTTCGCCTACTGTAAAATCAATTTCTCTGATGTTCATTGACAGACACAGTACTCACCCCTCTGTGGAGTTGTAATTCTTCTGACACTGTTTGTAACAAAACTGAGTACCTATAGTTGAGAGAGGGAGTATACCCCCTGGGACTGCCCATAGGCGTAGCCAGATTTTTTTTCTGCCTAGTTTCCTACCCCTGTAGGGGTCAGTATAACCCAGTGCTTAAGAAGATCAGGAGCTATGTTCGTCAATTAACACCAGAGAAATTGATTTTACGGTAAATCAAAAAATCAAATTTTTCTACACATATACACAAAAGGTGCATTTCATGAATACAGTCCTGCTATAAAAGAATGTCACACATTTCTATTCAAAGATCCGTGGCCACACATTCTGTTTGCGTCACATAATAAGAATAACTGCAGTTAAAGTGATTCTAAAGGTAGATTTTTTTAAAATCACAAACATGTTATACTTGCCTGCTCTATGCAGTGATTTTGCACAGAGCCCGCCCTCCCCCCAATCATCTACTTTTTGGGTACCCTAGCTGGCTCCTGGTTCCACCCCCTTGCCGTGTTCCTGAAAATGGACATTGCCCTTTCACACACGGAGCGTGGCTTAGCCTAGCCCCCATGCTCTCCTCATTGGCTAACTGCCTGTGATTCACAGCAGCAGAAGCCATTGGCTCCCGCTGATGTGTGAGCCAATGCGAAAAGGGAGAGACCTGGGGGAGCTGCTGCTCTCATGCACATAGCTGGATCGAGATGGGACTCAGGTACGTATAGGGGAGAGCTGCATCCAGAAGTTTTTTTACCTTAATGCATAGAAGGCACCTGCCTTTAGAACCACTTTTATTTTGTAGAGCTTCTATCCTCAATGAATCACATATCTGACAAAAAAATGAAAGCCCACATATCAAATGTATTGATTTAGGAATTAAATCAAGCTACATTAACTCAAATAGTTACGTTTCCAATAACAAAAGGCATGGAAATAAGGTATTTAAAAAAAAGAAAGGGTTACGGTACTTGGTGTTCATGTGTTCTAGGTCTTGATAATGCTAATTCACAGCTATGCATATCAGAGTTGTAAAAGCTTGCATTGCCGGGTCTTTTTCCCCAGTTCAGGCCTGCTAAATTTATAGCATAGTGCTGTGAAAGAGTGTCTTCAAACAAAACAACCCTTCCAAAACCAGGGTACCAGGTACGTGACTTTGGGGCTGTAGCTCACTTACTTACCTGAGCTCTAGTAAGCCAAGTTGGAGTGACCTTAAAGCCAATGAATTGCTCTTACTGGGCAGCAGGAAGGCCAAAGTCAAGGAAATAAGGCCCCTAGTAACAAAGTGAAATCAAAATGAGTTGTTAGGCAAGATATTTAGTTTTAGATGTTTAAAATGACTGTCAGGTTTAATTGAAAGTAAACCTGTGGTGGTATCTGATGGGATGAACCTGCAGCTGGTAGATTATCACATAAGCGATCAGTTAAAACTTTTTTTTTTTTTCTGAACGTTTTTTCTTTGAACAAATTTAAAAAAGAAACTGACATGCCACTCCAGCAGTCATGCAGAGATCAACTTTACCAAATTAGCTATCTTCATATCCCTAACCCCCCCCCCCCCCCCCCCACACAACTTTTCAAATGTGGCAGTACACAAACTTGTTGAACAGAACAGGAGGTGTAAAGTAAGTTTCCCAACCTTTACATTGCAAAACAGAAAGCATATACAGTATCTCACAAAAGTGAGTACACTCCCACAATTTTGTAAATATTTTATTATATCTTTTTATGTGACAACACTGAAGAATTGACACTTTGCTACAAGGTAAATTAGTGAGTGTACAGCTTGTATTGCAGTGTAAATTTGTGGCCCCTCAAAATAACTCAACACAGCCATTAATGTCTAAACTGCTGGCAACAATAGTGAGTACACCCCTAAGTCAACATGTCCAAATTGGACCCAAAGTGTCAATATTTTGTGTGGCCACCAGTATTTTCCAGCACTGCCTTAACCCTCTTGGGCATGGAGTTCACCAGAGCTACACAGGTTGCCACTGGAGTCCTCTTCCACTCCTCCATGACGACATCACGGAGCTGATGGATGTTAGAGACCTTGCAAACCTCCCCATTTCCGTTTGAGGATGCCCCACAGATGCTCAATAGGGTTTAGGTCTGAAGACGTGCTTAGCCAGTCAATCACCTTTACCCTCAGATTTTTTAGCATGGCAGTAGTCGTCGTTGAGGTGTGTTTGGGGTTGTTATCATGTTTGAATACTGCCCTCCGAAGGGAGGGGATCATGCTCTGCTTCAGTATGTGACAGAACATGTTGGCATTCATGGTTCCCTCAATGAACTGTAGCTCCCCAGTGTCGGCAGCACTCATGCAGCCCCAGACCATGACACTCCCACCACCATGCTTGACTGTAGAAAAGACACACTTGTCTTTGTATTCCTCACCTGGTTGCCGCCACACGGTTGACACCATCTTGACCAAATAAGTTTATCTTGGTCTCATCAGACCACAGGACATGGTTCCAGTAATTCATTTCCTTAGTCTGCTTCTCTTCAGCAAACTGTTTGCGGGTTTTCTTGTGCATCATCTTTAGAAGAGGCTTCCTTCTGGGATGACAGCCACGAACACCGATTTGGTGCAGTGTATGGTCTGAGCACTGACATGCTGACCCCCCCACCCATTCAACCTCTGCAGCAATGCTGGCAGCACTCATATGTCTATTTCCCAAAGACAACCTCTGGATATGACGCTGAGCCATGTGCACTCAACTTCTTCCTGTTCTGAGTGGAACCTGTCCTGTTAAAAATCCGTATGGTCTTGGCCACCGTGCTGCAGATCAGTTTCAGGATCTTGGCAATCTTATAGCCTAGGCTATCTTTAAGTGGAGCAACAGTTCTTTTTTTCAGAGAGTTGAGTTCTTTGCCATGAGGTGCCATGTTGAACTTCCAGTGACCAGTATGAGAAAATAAGAACGATGACACCAAATTTACGACACCTGCTCCCCATTCACACCTGAGACCTTGTAACACTAATGAGTTACAGACACCGGGGAGTGAAAATGGCTAATTGGGCCTAATTTGCACATTTTCACCTAAGTGTGTACTCACTTTTGTTGCCAGCGGTTTAGGCATTAATTGCGGTGTGTTGGGTTAATTTGAGGGGACAGAAAATTTACACTGTTATACAACCTGTACCCTCACTAGTTTACATTGCAGCAAAGTATCATTTCTTCAGTATCATTTCTTCAGTGTTGCAACATAAAAAGATATAAAAAAAATTACAAAAATGTGAGGGGTGTACTCACTTTTGTGTGATACTGTATGTGGTTTTATTGGCTTTAGTACTTCCACTCTGGAAGAATTATTTCACCAGCTCAGGTTTTGAATGCCCTGAAATACCAAACAGGAAATGATTACCGATCCTCCTACTGATAAATAGATAGGAACCACATTCCAATCTGTGCTCTTTTGAGTTACTTTATTAACTCCTAAAGTAACTTTATGAGTTACTTTAGTAAATGTACAGCCATGAGATCTCCAGCCAAACATCTGACTACTTAATACGTTTCACCACCATCTGGCTTGATCACAAGCTTCCTTGTGATCAAGCCACATGGTAGTGAAACAAGCTAAGGAGAAGTGGGTTGTTTGATTGGAGATACCATGACTATAAACCCATTATTAGAGTGTGGTTCCTATCTATTTATTTGTATCTTATTTGTAAGAATGGACTTTCTGAACCTGCACCCAGGGTCCAATGATCTAAGGAAGACCAAGTCTTGAGTAGTGCGTCGGGATGGAATGTTAACCATCCTATTGGCTACAAAATCATAGGAGCTAATATTAAAATCCTATATAGTCATGCATTGTTTCTCATGTGCGTAATAATAAATAGTGCTTAGCTTGGTACTTTTTAATATTACTCTATTGTTCTTTACACTGACCTCTTTGTACTGGTATATTCTCAGAATACCAGTTGAACTTGACTGTAAATCATTCAGTAAAACTGGACATGTTTAAAAGTTAATTAAACCCAAAAACAAAAATGTAATGCGTCGCAGCTTGCCAGTCCTTCTTGGCTGCAATAGTCTTCATTTTTCAGATTATTGAACACTTTCCACAAGTACTAAAAATACCAGTTGATCTTGTTGTAAATGTGTCCTTTGCACTTTCTGTGTGCTATAAATACAGCACATAACAATGTTATTTTCCATCTCTAAACAAGCCTGAATTTCAACCTTGACTCCCTCCATAGACACAGTGGAGAAGTTATTGGTCAGACACAAGAAGTGTTTTAGTCGTAGGCCTACCGGATAAAAATAAAAGATAAAAAAAAAAGCCTGGAAAAGGAAAATGAATGCAGCCACAACATCTAAGGACTAAAGCCCCGTACACACGCACCGATTGTTGGCCGACCGATCGGCCGTCTTTTGTCCAGTGTTGTTGTGTTGGTTGAAATGTGCTCTAGACTGCACACGAATTTTGTCGGCCAACAACAACCAACTGCAGAAGTGATGTCATGTTCTGGTCTACTTTTCATGTGTTTTTTCTTCTCTGAGCATGCCCAGTCTTGCTCATCTGACTTTTGTCGGCCGAAATCTGTACTGACTGACGAACAATCGGTCGTTCTGGTGACGGCCAAAAAAAATTTTATAGCATGCACACCAGATTTTGTTCGGCCGAAAAAGTCGCAGTCGGTTGTCGGAATCATCATACTAACAAGCCGATAATCGGGCGGCAGCCGAAAATTCACGGCCAACAATCGGTACGTGTATACGGGGCTTTAGATGCAATCTGTTCCATTTTTGTTTTTGGGTTTAGATGCTCCTTATTTATTTAAAACATGGTACCCATTTAGTTATCAGCAAAGGGATGACCATTTTTGTGGTTCTGGTATTAGATGAACCCTGCAGTAGGGGCACTTTGGCAGGGTTTTCCACACCAAGTAAGGAGACATGCTGTTTGTAAGCCAAAAACATAAGAGGAGTTCCCCCCTAGTAATATAAAGGTGTTCCGTTGGCAAAGTTATTTTTTTTCTATTTTTCTAGGTGGAAGTAGTTAACGCTTATAACTAATATTCATGCATTTGCCATGCATTCACTTTGACTTGTAGAGGAAAAAATGAAGACCACAAATTTATCTCATACTAACCCTAAACTGTATTAAATCACAAGAGAAAAATATTTTGCAGATTACTGGTCTTTAGATAGTGTGGCAGCATTCGTTTTCTTATTTTAAAATTTTTTATCCCTATTATTTCCATGTACCAGTAACATATCTTTTGTCTAAGTTAACAATGCACACTCACTATGCTGTATCTATGAAGGAGCAGGGCATATTACAGCACACAACTGTGTGAGGGCCATGTTTACCCGCACAGTGATGCACAGGTGTTCTGCGTGTCTCCATTCAGGCACTAACATTGATGTCAATGGGGACACAGCTGCCACACGGACAAAGCCGCTGCTTACAATTTTGTATGCTGTAGTACGCCCAGTGTTAACAAGGCCAAAGTGTGGTAGATGTACAGAACGCTACCTCTCTTAATCTCCGTAACACAGAGGCAGGTGTTCTGTAGTTCTGATATAGAGACGTGCTTTGTCTCTTTTAGGTTACTTTACAGTAAAGCAAGGAAGCTGAAACCCCTATAGTATAATATGCTTTTCTAGACAAGAATGTTGTACATACAAACTACTTACAATTGTAGGAAAACAACTCAAGACATACAGAGTATTACAAATATGCAGACAATACACCTGCACACACTACTTAACCTTCCTAGCAAATGAAAATTGACAATGGTCTGTATGTGATATGGATACAACAAGAGTTTCTTAGCTTGGGTTATAGTCTGGGATTTCTGTGACAAGCAGGTCTCCGGCTACTCACGCGATTGCTGATAGTATAGATTTTGCATAATTTCCAGGTGAAGTTCCTTCTTTGGTCTTGTGAAATCAGGAGACTATCACAGTGCAGGTGCATTTATACGGAGACTTGATTACACACAGGTGGATTCTATTTATCATCATTAGTCATTTAGGTCAACATTGGATCATTCAGAGATCCTCACTGAACTTCTGGAGAGAGTTTGCTGCACTAAAAGTAAAGGGGCTGAATAATTTTGCACGCCCAATTTTTCAGTTTTTTATTTGTTAAAGTTTGAAATATCCAATAAATTTTGTTCCACTTCATGATTGTGTCCCACTTGTTGATTCTTCACAAAAAATTACAGTTTTATATCTTTATGTTTGAAGCCTGAAATGTGGCAAAAGGTCGCAAAGTTCAAGGGGGCCGAATACTTTCGCAAGGCACTGTACACACCTGGCACTGTACACACCTAGGTACTTAATCTTGTCCTATAAATGATCAATAATAAAGTGCAAAATGAATATCAAAAAAACAAATTATGAAAATAAATCTCAAAAATGAGTGATAAATCACCAATCTTGATACACTGAATGAATTAGAAATGAGAAATGGTTCCCCGGCCATGTGATAGATGCCGGTGGGGGGTGAGACCTCCCTGGGGGGCCTATCTTCCTGTAGCAATTTTTTTTTTCTCTGACATTTTCTATACTGCCTATGACTATGTGGTCATATGTACTGCGATTGCTGGTATTCGCCTTGGAATTCTCCTCTGTCTGTATTTTTGTATATGGACCTGTACGGTTGCTCTTGCCTGTATTGTATGCCTTTTCCTCTCCTAATAAACATTGAATTTATAAAAAAAAAAGAAATGAGAAATGGTGTTGAAAAACCACATAAATGTGACCAAGGAAAAGTCCCAAATCGTGAATGATGAATGAACGTTGGATATCAATTCTTATATGGCAAACACACGTGATATATAGTCCTCCACCGCCTGTACACCAATCCACCACCGCATGCAAGTCTGCTTACCAGATGCCACAGGTATTGAAGCCAAATAACAAATTTTAAAAAGACCAAGATGTAACGATGGGGCCGTGACACTGCAAACCATTCAACCAAATGGAGGAGACAGGAGGATAACCGGGATGTACCGCCACAATAGGGGGCGGAAGTGTAATCCTATAGTAAACACCGCTGGTCCGCACTCAAGAGGCCAATGATCATCAAACAAGAGCCATAGAAAGAAACAATAGAAGCTCCATAGTGTAAAATCCTTAAGACGTTTAATAAAGATTAAATTGCACTTACAATAAGTAAGATAAATCGCGCTAAAAACACAAATAAGTCGGCCGGCTTGCCGCTCTGCCCCTCCTTCCGGGTAGTTCAGGTGACATCAGCACGTCGAGACCCAACGCGTTTCCTCACTAATGACGTCTTCCTAGGGTGCGGGCGGCGTGCTGATCAAAAAACGTATATAACTCAGCCACACTGAAAACCTGCTTAATGAGCCCCCGAGACAAATCCAAGTGCCAAAAATTGGGCCTTTGCTGTTGCTGGTGCCTGAACACCGTAACCCCTCACAGTTACTCTTGCTGGGCGCAGGAATGAGACCTGCTGTTGCAAGCTTGGCGGGTACAGCATCCATTATATGCGAGTTACATATACTACTGTGAAGCAAGTTCATTTATATGGTATATGAGCTGGGGCCAGGCCTGGGGAGCATCCGTTTTGGGAATCTTTGCACCAGCTGTATGGTTGGAAGCTTACCCTCAGTTTCATTTTGGTAGGAAGTACATTTTATCACTGGGTGATACACGGTATGTTGGATTATCACCAAGACTGGGATTCTTTTGATCACTTCATTAAACCTTAGTGGAAGTGGATTCTGGTAAGGAGTCACTCCACCTTTTGCATCTTAATTTACATGGTGCTGGTTTTTCATTTGATGATCTGAAGAAGTCACCTTATACATTACATTCATTTGAGAGACTCTTGGATTAGAGACTATTTTTTATTTGCACTTATGTATTTTGTCACTTTGGTGGTTTTGTTCACTGGTTCATTTATATAACAACATAATTGTTGATTAATATTTAGAATTACTACCTTCTTGGAACACACTTTTTGCTGACATCATCCTCTTTACATGCAGTATAAGAATACACTGTTAGACGTTCTAGAGAGGAGGATGAGTAAAGGACATCCTACATTCTGAAGACACATAACACTTCTCTCTCTCCTTTTGTCCATTTCTGTTTTGTTCTGTTTCGTATGCTTTGCTTTACTTTAGGGAAATAAACAACTTTCCTGAAGTATTGTGACCGCTGAGAAGCCCATTTGGAACATTTTGTTGAAGAATGTGGACCTGGATGAAGTATATTTATCCTTGACTCCAGTTAACGATCCTGTCTCCATGGGTGAATTTTTTGTATGTGTTTCTCACCTCTTGACAGCTTGCAGCTCAGCAAGGAGAAGAGAAAAAAAAGAAAAAAGGCCAAGCTTGTACAAGGTTGATTGACATTACCATTTGGACAGTGGTCTCAAGTATTTTCAAATCCGGGAGGACTTCCAGGTTAGGAAAGTGTGATGTTACGTACGTGAAGATTTCTGCCAAGGATATAGTCCCTGCCAGAGAAAGCTGGTAGCCAGGACACGTGAGACGTTCACACATGATATCGGGTTGGAGGCTCGAGCGTAGTGCTGTAAAAAGGACTTCAAATTATTATTTTTTTAAGCCCACCATTACAGAAAACCCAGCAGATGTTCCCTTTGGATGAGGCTAGTTTGGAAGTTAGATTCTACGGATCTAAGACAGAAGTCCAAGGACAAAAGAAAGAACAAAAGGAAAAAGACACTACTCCTCTCTTGTTTTTCTTTAGGTGTGCACAGGACTGTCAGTCTTAACAGGGGTGAGTGTGTTTGTTCCTATAAGCAGATAAAATGGAATGGTTTACATCTCAAGCTCAGAAGTATAAACATGCCCCTGTACTAGGGATCGACCGATTATCGGCAAGGCCGATATATCGAGGGCCGATATGCACTTTCCCTGATTTATCAGAATTGGCCCCGGAGGTTACCAATATTGTCGTGACGTCATTGCGTATGTTTCACCTCAGCGCACAGGGACAGCTTCTGCCTTCTTAAGCCACCTCCCTCAGCCTCGTCTGGAGTCTGGGAGTCTCAAGACAGTGAGTGTACAGTTCACACAGTGTGTTTAACATACATGCACCCACCCACAGCTGCCCGGTGCCAGCCAGCCATCCACACACCCACAGGCCTGTACCAGCCTGCCAGCCACAGGCCCTGCCTGTACCAGCCACAGGCCCTGAGCCTGTACCAGCCAGCTACCCAACACACAGGGTGCCAGCCAGCCACCACATTGTGCCAGCCACCCCCACACGGTGCCAGCCACTCACCACAGGGTGCCAGCCAGCCACCCACCAAAGGGTGCCAGACACTCATCACCCCAGGGTGCCAGCCAGACAGTTTTTTTTAAGCCTATAATAAATTTTAGTAGTGTCTTTCAAATTTCAATGGAAATGGATGCAGATAGAAAAATTGTGGTAGGGGACAATTTCTCATCTCCATCTCCAGGAAAAGCAGCAGCAGTGTGCAACACGTGCACAAACAATGTAAGCATGGGATCAATAACTGCAAAAACCAAAAATATGTCAAATCTTTGGGCCCATCTTAGAGTTCATCATGTTGAATTATATCATGCAGCACAGAAAAAACAAAATGAATCACAAGGTGAAACATCACTATCCCAGGCAACAATAACCGTTCTGTTTCAGGAAAAAAAACAGGTGGCTAAAATCGGATGGAAGATCCCAACTGCTGGACAGAGTAATCCCAGAGATGATGGTCACTGATAACCAGCCATTTACAATGGTAACTGACTCTGGATTTAAGCGGTTGATGTCCATAGTTGAGCCAAGGTCACACTGAAGAGTGACAAGTATTATCGAACCGAAATGCTGGGAAAGATTCACCAAAAGGTCGTTGAGAAAGTAAAGGCTATGCTGAAACCAGAGAATGCTGGCCACTCACTCTCATTCACGACTGACTGCTGGTCAGGACAAACAGAATCACTAATGAGTCTTACATGCCACTTCATTGACAGCGGATGGACAAGAAGGCGTTTGGTGTTGAATACAAAGTGATGCAAGGATCCCACTGTAACGCTCCTGCGTTTTCTAAAACAAGATGGATTTGCAGCTGCAGAAAAACTCCACTCAGCAGTCATGTAGGGATATGTTGAAATACCAATCCCAACTCCCAAGACTCATCACTGTGGTCTGTCTGATTCAGCATACAAATATACACACTCAATAAGATGTTCCTTGGAGTGATAGATGTATATATCAATATAGTGGTGATGAGCTGAAGAGACAGGTATGAACAGTGACAATAGGTGAACAGCACTTGAGAGAAATGTTCATGAGAGTATAGATGGTAACAAGTAGGATGCAGATAGGTTAGCAATCGTGTATGGTAGTAGGTGGTAGGACAGCAGATGACATACAGGAGAGTCTAACCCAGTGCAAGTATAGATGTTAGTAGGCTCAAGAGCTAGCAATCTAAACAACAGTGCAGATGATAGTTATAGTCCTTAGTATGCAGAGCTAGATAGTGTAAGCTTTAGTAGGAAGGTTATGGAGGATTCCCCTGCGGGGTACTTATCACTAATAGCAAGCAGTAGTAGAGAGGTTCGGTATGAGCGAGTGATCCGGTAGCGGGATACAGGGATCAGCAGCGAGGTTCCGACAGCGAGGTACGCTTGCAAGCATATGAGCTTCAAGGCAGGTTGAACGAACATGTGAGTGAGAACGCCGGCGGTTGAAATAGCCGCTCTGCGGCGCTCAGTGATGACAGCATTGGTCTTAAAGGTGTATGCGCGCTTACCAGAAGAGAATGGTGAGACGCATACACCGAGTTAGAAAGTGGAATAAGGGTACCAGAGGTACCAGAACATTACAGTACCCCCCCCCCCTTAAGGCCGGCTCCGGAAGGCCTCTAGAACTGGTTTTTCCGGGTATTTCGCATGAAAGTTGCGAATCAGTATAGGGGCATGTATATCAGAGGTATCCAGCCAGGTGTCATCTTGGGGCCCATAGTTCTTCCATCGTACTAGATATTGGAGTCTTCTTCTGTGGATACGGGAATCCAGAATCTCCTTTATCTCATATTCTTCTCCACCTTCAACTTGTACAGGAGGTGGAGGTGGGATGGTAGGCCTTATTCCTTGGTCAGGAACATGGGGCTTCAGTAGCGACACATGGAAGATGGAATGTATCTTGAGGTCTGTTGGTAATGTGAGCTGTACTGCAGCTTTTCCAATAAGTTTCTTGATTGGGAAGGGTCCCAAGAATAGAGGCCCAAGCTTTTTGCTAGGGATCTTTAATCTCAAGTTCTTTGTTGATAGCCAAACGAGGTCCCCAATAGCATACTGAGGAGAAGGTCTTCTACGAAGGTCATAGTATTTTTTTTGTTGACTATGAGCGTGTGAGATGGTAGTATTAAGTAAACCCAGAGAGTCTTTTATTTGGGTAAGATAGTCTGAGGCTACTGGGTTACTTGATGGAAGGATGTGTGGTGGAAGAATAGTGGGATGAAACCCATAGTTCAAGTAGAACGGACTCTGTTTGGTCGTACTGTGGGTTGCGTTGTTGTAGGCAAATTCTGCCAGAGGGAGAAGATCCACCCAATCATCCTGTAGGTAAGATGTATAGCAACGTAAATATTGCTCTATGCACTGGTTGACTCTTTCAGTCTGTCCGTTGGTTTGAGGATGGTAGGGAGAAGTGAGCTTTCGCTCAATTCGTAGTATGTGGCATAGTTCTTGCCAAAACTTGGAGATGAATTGTGATCCACGGTCAGACAAAAGAGTTTTTGGAATACCATGTACATGTTTCATCAGTAGTTCCGCTGTTTGTTTGGACGAAGGTAGTCTGCGAATAGCAACGAAATGTGCCATCTTTGTCAGATGGTCCACTGACACTAAAATGGTATTAAATCCTTTGGAAGGTGGTAGTTCTACTATAAAGTCCAAGGGCACAACTTCCCATGGAGTTTGGGGTATTGGTAGACTGCATAGTAGACCGGATGGTTTTGTAGTGTCAATTTTGGACCTGGCACAGACGTTGCATGAGGAGACAAATTTTTGTATAGATGTCTTCATATCAGGCCACCAAAACTGCCTGGTAAGTAAATTAAGGGTCTTTGTCATACCCATGTGTCCTGCCATAGGCACATCATGTGACAATTCTAAGATCTTGGTGCGCATAGTAGGGGGTATGTAGAGTTTGTCGTTGTAGTAGAGGAAGCCCTCTGCATCAGCACTTAGTTGTGGTGGAGGTGAATCCAAACCTATACTGTGCAGAATCTCTTCCTTCAAGGAACTGACAACCCCAATAACACGCTTGTAGGGTATTATAGGAACGGAAGGGATTTCAGAGCAATTATCTTCAGTTAATCGTGATAGCGCATCCGCTTTTTTATTCTTGTCTGCAGGTGTGTAGGTCACTAGGAAGTTAAATCTTAGGAAGAATAGTGACCATCGTACCTGCCGGTGGGAGAGGGTTTTGTTAGTCTGAAGATATTGAAGATTTTTATGATCTGTATATATGAGTGTTGGTAATCGGGTGCCTTCAAGTAGATGTCGCCAATTCTCCAGAGCCAGTTTTATAGCAAGCAGTTCCTTTTCACCCACTGGGTAATTCACCTCTGGGCTGCTTAGAGATTTAGAGAAGAAGGCGACTGGATGGAGTGGTGAAGTATTCGTTGGTCGTTGGGAGAGTACTGCTCCTACTGCCATATTTGACGCATCTACTTCCAGAATGTATTGGAGGGATGGGTCTGGATGGCGTAGTATGGGAGCAGAGGTAAAGTTTGTTTTTAACAAGCGAAAAGCTTCATTTGCTTCAACTGACCATTTAAATGGTTTCTTAATACTTGTGAGTTGTGTGAGAGGTCTCACAATGGAAGAGAAGTTCTTAATGAACTTCCTATAGAAGTTTGAAAATCCAAGGAATCGCTGTAATGCTTTGCGGGTGGTTGGTATAGGCCAATCCTGAATACAGGATATCTTACTCATATCCATCTTGATTCCTGTTTTGGATATGATGTATCCTAGGAATAATACTTCTTCTTTATGAAATAAGCATTTTTTTAGTTTCACGTATAGATTGTGTGTGAGTAATCTGGATAACACAAGTCTTACATGCTTTATATGTTCAGATAAGGATCGTGAATAAATAAGTATATCGTCCAGATATACCACAACACAGACATCAAGTAAGTCTCTAAAGATATCGTTTATGAATCGTTGGAAGGCTGCGGGAGCGTTACATAGCCCAAATGGCATTACAAGATACTCGAACAATCCGTATCTGGTTCTGAATGCCGTCTTCCACTCATCTTAATCACGGATTCGGATTAGATTGTATGCCCCTTTCAGGTTTAATTTTGAAAAGTAGGTAGCTCCACGCACCTGTTCAATGAGTTCAGGGATAAGCGGTAAAGGATAACGATCTTTTACTGTAATGGCGTTCAATTGCCTATAGTCGATAATAGGCCTGAGACTTGAGTCTTTATTGCGGACAAAGAAAAGTCCTGCAGCTGTGGAAGAAGTGGAAGGTCTAATAAAACCTTTTGTCAAATTCTCATCCAAGTATTCCTTGAGATGGGAAAGTTCATCCTGTGAAAGAGGATAAACATGACCAAAAGGTAATTTAGAATTTGGGAGTAGATCAATAGTGCAATCATAATCCCTATGGGGAGGCAGTACTTGAGCATTTTTCTCAAGAAAAACTTCGGACAGATCCTGATAACATAGTGGTGCAATTTCATCTGACACCACAGACAGGATCTTTCCATAGGACGGGAGGTTACACGTACTCTCGCAATAGTAAGAGAGGAAGGTTAGGGTCCGTTTCTTCCAATCTATGGTTGGTTGATGTGTGTGTAACCAGGGAAGTCCTAAAACAATGGGAAAGTGGGGCGAAGACAATAGGTCGAAGGTAGTGGTCTCCGTATGAGACTCGTTAATGGTGACTAGGAGTGCTTGTGTCTGATTTGTGATTGGGCCAGAAGATAACGGAATACCGTTAATAAGGCTCACAGAGACAGGCTTAGGTTTTGAAATAATAGGTACTTTATTTAAAGTAGCAAAACGTATATCGATATAATTTCCGCAAGATCCTGTGTCGATCATGGCCTTAGTGGTAATCCTAGTCTGGTCCCACTGTAATGTCAAAGGAACAAAAAGATAAGGGTTAGTAAATGAAGTTGTCAATCCCCCTAGGAGGACATGTGAACACTCACCCTCTTTTTTGCGGACAAGGGGACAGACGCTTATCATGTGATCCGGGGATGCGCAGTACAAGCAAAGATTGCTGGATCGTCTCCTGGCTCTTTCAGTAGTTGATAAAGGTGGGCGTATGGTTCCTACCTCCATAGGAGTAGGGTCAACGGCCGAAATCCGAGAAGGACTGGACCATGGCATTCCCATCTTTTCAACCTTTCTTTCTCGCAGCCTTCTGTCTATGTTGATACTGAGTTGTATCAAAGCATCTAGGGTCTCCGGTAAATCCGCTCGGGCGAGCTCGTCTTTAACGGCTTCTGATAGGCCGAGTCTAAATTGAGTTTTCAGAGATGTATCATTCCACCCTGAATCAAGGGTCCATCTCTTGAACTCTGCTACAAAGTCTTCTACAGGTCTCCTACCTTGTTTCAAGGACCTTAATTGAATATCGGCAGTACTCTGCCTATTGGGGTCATCATATAGTCTAGCGAGTTCCGCTAAAAATAAGGCATAGGAGTTGAGAAGCGGATCATTTTTCTCAAAGAGAGAGTCTGCCCAGGCCCGTGGATCACCTGTTAGGTATGAAATAATAGTACAGACTTTGATATGATCAGTAAAGTAGGTACGAGGTTTTAGCAAGAAAAGTAACTGACAGGCGTTTTTAAATTCACTAAATTTTTTGCGATCACCTGTAAACACTAGAGGAGGATTTATTTTGGGTTCAGGGGGCTGAGCAGCAGCAAGTTGTGAAAGACGGGTTATCTGCTGCTTCAGAGCCTGATTGTCTTCTTTTATTTCAGTGAGAGCGTGTATTAACGCAGTCACCTGTTGTTTTAATTGTGTCACTTGAGTGGGTAAATCTGCTGAATCCATTTTAGGTTCGTTCAATCTGTAACGCTCCTGCGTTTTCTAAAACAAGATGGATTTGCAGCTGCAGAAAAACTCCACTCAGCAGTCATGTAGGGATATGTTGAAATACCAATCCCAACTCCCAAGACTCATCACTGTGGTCTGTCTGATTCAGCATACAAATATACACACTCAAGATGTTCCTTGGAGTGATAGATGTATATAGCAATATAGTGGTGATGAGCTGAAGAGACAGGTATGAACAGTGACAATAGGTGAACAGCACTTGAGAGAAATGTTCATGAGAGTATAGATGGTAACAAGTAGGATGCAGATAGGTTAGCAATCGTGTATGGTAGTAGGTGGTAGGACAGCAGATGACATACAGGAGAGTCTAACCCAGTGCAAGTATAGATGTTAGTAGGCTCAAGAGCTAGCAATCTAAACAACAGTGCAGATGATAGTTATAGTCCTTAGTATGCAGAGCTAGATAGTGTAAGCTTTAGTAGGAAGGTTATGGAGGATTCCCCTGCGGGGTACTTATCACTAATAGCAAGCAGTAGTAGAGAGGTTCGGTATGAGCGAGTGATCCGGTAGCGGGATACAGGGATCAGCAGCGAGGTTCCGACAGCGAGGTACGCTTGCAAGCATATGAGCTTCAAGGCAGGTTGAACATGTGAGTGAGAACGCCGGCGGTTGAAATAGCCGCTCTGCGGCGCTCAGTGATGACAGCATTGGTCTTAAAGGTGTATGCGCGCTTACCAGAAGAGAATGGTGAGACGCATACACTGAGTTAGAAAGTGGAATAAGGGTACCAGAGGTACCAGAACATTACACCCACACTGGGGAGTACAATAGAGAAAGGTTTCTAGGCATGTTAGAAGAATTGGGAATCACCAAAGCCAGAGTGATGCTTGTGCTTCGAGAGAGCAGAGCAAACATGGTGAAAGGAATAAAACTTGCTGAAGTGTCAGACCTCAGTTGCATGGCACACACCTTTCAACTTGTGGTAAATGATGGTCTGTCAAACCAGAGAGCTTTGCTTGACATAATTAGCATGCTGAAGAGGTGCGCAGGCCATTTCCACCATTCAATCCTTGCCAAGCAGCGACTGAGGTGCATTCAGGAAGACCTTGGCCTACCCAAAAACGACTTGATTAACACTGTTCCAACACAATGGAACTCAACACTTCACATGCTGCGAAGAATGCTGGAGCAGAAGCGAGCTCTTACCATATATTCAGGTGAATATGGAGGATATTCTTGTCCTACTGCTGATCAGTGGGACATTGTAGCCAATGTCATTGGGACCCTCCTTCCCATAAAGGAAGGGACACTAGAGGTGAGTTATTACGACTCATCTGTGTCATCTGTCATTCCATGTGTGAGAGTGCTGAAGATGCTTCTTCAAGACAATGAAGGACCCAACACACGTGGCACTAAAACATGTAGGCAGGCCATGAGGGACAGCCTCGCCAAACGTTTTGAGAAGCATGAAGAGAATAAAAATGTTGTGCTTGCATGTCTTTTGGATCCTCGATACAAGAACCATCCTTTCTCTTCTGATGATGTATTGGCCAAGGCAAAACAATGGCTGACAGAAGATATTCTACAGGAGGTGCAGGAGGTTCCTGCTGAAAAGAAAAGTGAAAAAGAGCAGGTTTCTAATGTGGAAGAGCAGGATGCTTCAAAAAGAGAAAAATGTCCAAAAAGACAAAGGACAGAAGAGAAACGTCATTGTGGTTGAATAGATGTTCAGTGTTTTATTGGGGCCTCATGCCAAGGATTCTTCTGAATCTGCAATAATGAGCCTGGATGATGAACTTCATCTCTATTTGAAGGAACCAGTAATTGACAAAAGAAAATATATAGTAACCGCGCTAAAAATCAAAAAACTTATAGCTGCAACTTAAATGTGACAAACGTCCCAAAATATATAATAAAGAAGCTGCGCTAAATGAAGATCCAAAACGTGAAGTTTCGTAAAAAGTCCTCAAAGTCCCATACACCAATAAATGTATAAAATGATAAATCGTGAGTATTATAAAAAAGTCCAAATGCATCCAGAAATTGACTCCTCTGAATAAAAATTGGATTATATACTGCTTACCAGAGATAGCAGATATGTTCGCCAGATAAAGGATGATGATACTCCAGATCAAAGGCAAATCCTCAGAGTAACCCTCAAGGCGGTATTCAGAGCCACAGGCGTTGCATCAAACTCAACAGGCATCAATCACGTGCACATAAAAACATAAATCTCATAGCGTGATACTGTATAAACTTATACACTAGGAATAGATCCCTCGTGTAAATAAATATAAAGAAAGTGCTAGATATAGTGAAAAACCACCACCGACATCTCAATCTGCTTACCAGATATAAACAGTGATAGCATAACGGAAAAAAGGTAGTAAACCGTCACAGATTCCGTGCGATAAATTCAGTCCGTGAATGTAACCGCCACTGACATACACTACTGCTTACCTGAAGGAATATTGGGTATTGCGGATATCATCCAGGACTCGAGATACGGCTGACAATAGTGCCCCTCAGATATAGGAAAGGACCTAAGCCATAAGCTAAGATGGCGACTAAGGGCTCAGCCTGGAGGTCACACTGGGAGGATCCTCTTTTTCTTGTGGTATTTAATAGGTGTCGTCAGTGCACCACCCGTACCTTGAGAACGTCAGTTTTGATGAAACGTACGTCGGACGCGGCGTGCTGACGTCACCTACGAGACGTGAGGGCGGGTGTTTGGAGCTGACCGGCCGGCGGCTTCGATTCAGCGCTTATCCCTTGCTTTGTTTGTAAGTTTAACCTTTATCATTTGGCAATAAATTTGTTGTAGTTTTACGCTATGGAGCTTTTCCTTTTCTGCATGTGATTAAACCAATATATGCGGGACATCTTTGGATATATTCCTTTTCTGATTGGGATTGGTCCTGGATGATATACCTAATATTCCTTCTGGTAAGCAGTAGTGTATGTCGGTGGCGGTTACATTCACGGACTGAATTTATCGCACGGAATCTGTGACGGTTTACTACCTTTTTTCCGTTATGCTATCACTGTTTATATCTGGTAAGCAGATTGAGATGTCGGTGGTGGTTTTTCACTATATCTAGCACTTTCTTTATATTTATTTACACGAGGGATCTATTCCTAGTGTATACGTTTATACAGTATCATGTAGTAGTATAATGAGATTTATGTTTTTATGTGCATGTGATTGATGCCTGTTGAGTTTGATGCAACGCCTGTGGCTCTGAATACCGCCTTGAGGGTTACTCTGATGATTTGCCTCTGATCTGGAGTATTATCATCCTTTATCTGGCGAACATATCAACTATCTCTAGTAAGCAGTATATAATCCAATTTTTATTCAGAGGAGTCAATTTCTGGATGCATTTGTTCTTTTTTATAATACTCACGATTTATCACTTTATACATTTATTGGTGTATGGGACTTTTATGAGGACTTTTTACGAAACTTTGCGTTTTGGATCTTCATTTAGCGCATCTTCTTTATTATATAAATTGACAAAAGAAGTGGTGATCCTCTCAGTGGTAGAAAGAAAATGAGGCATGCTACAAAAGACTTGCTTCTCATGCTAGAAGATACCTTTCTGCTCATCCTTCCTCGGTACCAAGTGAGCGTGTTTTTAGTGAAGTGGCATCAAGTTATGAAAAAACAGAAGCCGTTTAACTGGTGAACATGCTGAAATGTTATGCTTTCTGCACTGTAATATTGTTCTACTTAACTGGGAGTATTGAAAGTGTAGTAGTATAGTACTAGTGTTCACTCCACTTCGATCCATTCCACTGTCTAGCTTTTTTTCTAGCAGTTTTGTACTGACTGCAGTGCAGTCAGTGCAAAACTGCTAGAAAAAAAGCTAGACAGTGGATTGGAGTCAGTGGACTACTGCTGCAGTAGTGCACCACTCACTGCTACAATTATCTTAAATCACTACTGCAGTGCAGTCACTGCAGTAGTGATTTAAAATGATGGCAGTGAGTGAGTACTACTGCAGCAGTAGTCCACTGACTCCCCACTGTCTAGCTTTTTTTCTAGCAGTTTTGCACTGACTGGAGTTAGTGATTTAAAATCATTGCAGTGAGTGCACTACTGCAGCAGTAGCCCACTGACTCCTCCAATCCACTGTCTAGCTGTTTGTTGTTGTCTAGCTTTTTTTCTAGCAGTTTAATTTGCACTTACTGCAGTAGTGATTTAAAATCATTGCAGTGAGTGCACTACTGCAGCAGGGTGTGGAGGAAGTACTGTCCAGATCCTCCGAAAAAGGTAAAACCTTTCCTAGTAAACCCCCAAAGGACAACCCTAGGAAGTTTTTCAGGGGCCAGGCCTCAAGGGGTACTAGGAGGGAACCCTTCAAGAAAGGGGGTGCTCCTAGAACTTGGAGAAGAGATCATTTATCTCTTTTCACCCCAGGGGCAGGTTCCAAAGAGGCAAAGGGACATCAAAAGTCTTTCATACCAGGGTGGTTAACCCCTAGGGTCGTTGACGGCTCCGGATCTCAGGAATACCTAGCCTATTTTTCCAATATTGGAGCGGTGGGTGTTCCTGGAATTTGCCGTAGTCAACAAGGAAAGGAACAGGGGAAGATTCCTCTCACAAAAACAAAGGACTCTCCCAGTCCTGCTGTAGCAGAAACTGAGCAACCACTCCAGGCTAATATTATCCCAGAGGATGCGTTGCTTAACCTCTTCCATACAGAGCAGTTAGACCCCCTTCCTGCCCAGACCAATTTTCAGCTTTCAGCACTCTCACACTTTGACAATTGCTCAGTCATGCTACACTGTAACCAAACAAAATTTTTATCATTTTTTCACACAAATAGAGCTTTCTTTTGGTGGTATTTGATCACAACTGGGTTTTTTTTTTTTCCTGATATAACCAAAAAAAGAGCAAAAATTTTGAAAAAAAAAAAACACTTTTTTTAGTTTCTATTATAAAATTTTGCAAAAAATTAATTTTTCTTCATACATCTGGGCCAAAATTTATACTGCTACATATCTCTGGTAAAATTAACCAAAATTAGTGTATATTATTTAGTCTGTGTGAAAGTTATTGAGTCTAGAAGCTATGGTACCAATTACTGAAAATTGATCACACCAGATGTACTGACGGCCTATCTCCTTTCTTGAGGCCCTGAAATGTCAGGACAGTACAAATACCCCCCAAATGACCCCTTTTTGTAAAGTAGACAGTCCAAGGTATTTAGTAAGAGGCATGGGGAGTTTTTTGAAGTTATTTTTTCCCACAATTCTTGGGAAAATGAAGAAAACATTTTTTTTTCCCACAAAGTTGTCAATTTGTAAGCTATTTCTAACACATAGCATGTACACAGCAAAAATGACACCCCAAAATACATTCTGCTACTCCTTCTGAGTATGGTGATACCACATGTGTGAGACTTTTACACAGCCTGGCCACAAAAAGAGCCTCCACGTCCAAGTAGCACCTTCAGGCGTTCTAGGAGCATAAATACACCTTAAAACTTTCTAACTACCTATCACACTTTTGAAGGCCCTAGAGCACCAATACAATGGAAAAGTCCACAAAATGACCCCATTTTAGAAAGCAAACACTCCAACGTATATTTTATGAGGCATTATGGGTCGTTTGAACATGTCATTTTTTTCCTCAAGTTTTTGGAAAATGTGGGAAAAAAATAAAAACTTTTTTTTTTTTTTTACACAAAGTTGTCAATTTATAGGATATTCCTAACACATAACATGTGCACAGCAAAAATGACACCCCAAAATACATTCTGCCACTCCTCCTGAGTATGGCAATACCACATGTGTGAAACTTTTTCACAGCCTAGCAATATAGAGGGGCCCAACATCCAAGGAGCACCATCATGCATCCTAGCCACTTGCCAAGGCCTATTTTTGACATTTGGTGTTTACAAGCTAAAATCAGTTGTTTTTGCTAGAAAACTACTCGGAACCCCCAAACATTATATATATTTTTTTAGCAGAGACCCTAGAGAATAAAATAGAGATTATTGCAATATTTTTTATCACACCGTATTTGTGCAGCGTTCTTCCAACCGCAATTTTTTTATAAAAAAATAAGAAACCAGTAAAGTTAGCCCAATTTTTTTTCATAATGTGAAAGATAATGTTACGCCGAGTAAATAGATACCCAACATGTCATGGCGTCAAAATTGCGCACGCTCACGGAATGGCGACAAACTTTGGTACTTAAAAATCCCCATAGGCGACATTTTAAAAAATTCTACAGGTTGCCATCTTAGACTTACAGAGGAGGTCTAGGGCTCAAATTATTGCTCTTGCTCGAACGATCACGGCGATACCTCACATGTGTGGTGTGAACACCATTTACATATGTGGGCGGGGTTTCCATGTGCGTTCGCTTCTGCGCGTGAGCTCACGGGGACAGGGCGCTTTAATTTTTTTTTTTTTTTACTATTTATTTTATTTATTATTTTTTATTTTTACACCGTTTTTTAAAAAAAAAATTGATCATTTTTATTTCTATTACAAGGAATGTAAACATTCCTTGTAATAGAAAAAGGCACTACAGGACCTCTTTTTTGTGAGATCTGGGGTCAAAAAGTCCTCAGATCTCACAAGTACACTAAAAGATAGAAAAAATAAAAAAAATAAAATAAAATGAAAAAAAAAAAGGGACCTTTAAACCGGTTGCTAGGCAACGACGTTTGCTGTAGCTCCGGTCCTCCAAGAGTCGAGTGAGGGCAAGCTTGCCCTCACTCGACATCCTGTCTGTGAGGATCCGGGACCGGATCGTTTTCCCCGCTGCCATCGGGTCCGGTAAGCGGGGAGAAGGACCGGAACGCGGCGGGAGGGGGGGGCACCTCTTCCGCCATCCTGGAAGGGTGATCCTGCGGTGAATCCGCCACTGGGACCACCCTTATCGGAAAGCCAACCGTCCACCGTTTAAAAAAATACCAGGGTTATGGCAGCTATCTGCTACCATAACAGCGGTATTTAGGTTTAAACGGAGGACGTATATAAACCTTTTTGGACTTGGACATGGTGGCTGCATGAAGGGTGACAGGTACTGGGGTACTTTGCTGGGCAGGTGACAGGCAGGTGACAGGTACTCTGGTACTGATGAGCAGGTGGCAGGTACTCGAGTACTCCGATAGGCAGGTGACAGGTACTCAGGTACTCTGATGGGCAGGTGACAGGCAGGTGATGGGTACTGATGAGTAGTAATGATAGGCGATACTGATACTGTACTGATGGGTACGGATGATCAGTACTGATACTGATAGTTACTGATGAGTAGTGATGGGTACTGATGAGCAGGTGGCAAGTACTCGGGTACTTCAAGTGTCAGATACTCTGATGAGCAGGTGGAAGGTACTCGGGTACTCTGATGGGTAGGTGACAGGTACTCGGATACTCTGATGGGTAGGTGACAGGTACTCGGGTACTCCGATGACAGGTACTCAAAGTACCCGAGTACCTGTCACCTGAGTACCCTTCATCAGAGTACCCGAGTACCCTTCATCAGAGTACCCGAGTACCTGTCATCAGAGTACCCGAATACCCGTCATCAGAGTACCCGAATACCCGTCATCAGAGTACCCGAATACCTGTCACCAGCCCATCAGAGTACCTGGGTACCTCTCTGTATCCCATCAGAGTACCCGAGTACCTCTCTGTATCCCATCAGAGTACCCGAGTACCTCTCTGTATCCCATCAGAGTACCCGAGTACCTCTCTGTATCCCATCAGAGTACCCGAGTACCTCTCTGTATCCCATCAGAGTACCCGAGTACCTGTCACCTATCCATCAGAGTACCCGAGTACCTGTCACCAGCCCATCAGAGTACCTGTCATCAGAGTACCTGATGGGCTGGTGAAAGGTACTCGGGTACTTTGATGGACTAGTGACAGGTACTTTGATGGGCTAGTGACAGGTGCTCTTTATTGGGGGGGGCAATCAGTGTGTTTGGGGTGCACTGTAATTGGTAACTAGCTGTTACCACAATCTCCTCCTCACACAGGATCAGTGTGTGAGGAGGAGAACACGGTGACAGCTAGTTACCGTGTTCTCTGTTGACATTTGTGACCGGCTGTGATTGGACACAGCTGGTCACGTGGTAAAAAGCCAATTTCATTGGCTCTTTACCTAGATCGGGGATGGGCTCTGTCCGAGGGACGAGCCTCATCCCAGATCGCCGCGCTGCGCGCCCCCGTCGGGGCATGCATTGAGGAAGGAACGAGCGGCTCGCGCTGGAGCCGCTCATGTGATCGGCTGTGATTGACACAGCCGATCACGTGGTAAACAGCCAATTTTATTGGCTGTTTACCGTGATCGGGGTTGGGCTCAGTCCAAGGGACGAGCCTCACCCCCCGATCGCCGCGCTGCGCGCCCGCGGGGGCGTGCAGTAGCGGCGAGACCGGGCGGACGTCATATGACGGCCGCCCGGATCGAGAAAGACTTCCTGCCGCCGTCATTTTACTATGGCGCGGTATGGAAGGGGTTAAGGAGCGTCACATCCTCAAAAGTAAGGGGTGCTCAGATAGGGTCATAGATACACTCCTTCTGAGCAGAAAGCTAGTAACACAGAAAATGTATTTCAAGGTTTGGAAAAAATGTTGTGCCTGGCAGAAACAGAAAAATATGGTATCTGCCTCTATACCCATAATCTTGGAGTTCTTGCAAGATGGGGTAGATAAGGGTGTGGCGGTGAACACCCTTAGGGTACAGATTGCGGCTCTCTTAGTCTTCCTGAATACAAGTCTTGCAAAAGAGCCTTTGAGTAAAAGATTTCTGTTACCCAAGGATAGAGCCACCCCTGTCACTAGAGATAGGTTCCCTCAATGGGACCTAACCAGGGTTCTAGAGGGGTTATCTAGAAGCCCTTTTAAACCTTTAAAAGATGTCCCTCTTAAAGCGGTTGTAAACCCTATATAAAAAAAAAAAAAAAAAAAACCTGCAAGACAAAGGCATAATGAGCTAGTATGCATCGCATACTAGCCCATTATGTTTAACTTACCTTAAAACGAAGCCCCGACATGGACCCCCGGACATCGATGCGGGCGCTGCCATGATCCCTCGTCGTCTCTTCCGGGTTCGGCGGCTCCGGCGCGCTGATTGGCCGGAAGAGACGGCTCCAGCGCGCTGATTGGCCGGAGCCGCGATGACGTCACTCCCGCGCATGCGCGCGGGAGTGATTTTTCCGGCAAGCTCCCAGCAAGTTAATTGAAGATCCCCCCGGACCTTCAGAGCGCATGCGCCGCTCGCGCGAGCGGCTGCATGCACTGTAAATATCTCCTAAACCGTGCCGGTTTAGGAGATATTATTTGTACCTACAGGTAAGCCTTATTATAGGCTTACCTGTAGGTAAAAGTGTGAAAAAGCGGGATACAACCGCTTTAAGGTTTTGTCTCTTAAACTAGCTTTCCTCCTGGCTGTCACTACAGCTAGGAGAGTAGTGGACCTACAAAGTCTTTAAATAAAAGAACCTTTTATGTTAATCTTTCCAGATAGGATTATCCTGCAACCAGACTCTGGACCAAGGAAAGGAATGCAGGCTTCAAAACCTTTAGTTTCCAGGTGGATTAAGCAAGCCATTACCATGTCTTATGAGGTTGCAGGTGTTCCAGTCCCAGCAAAGCTGAAGGCTCACTCTACAAGGGCACTGGCTACATTCTGGGCAGAAAGAGCAGGAGCTTCCTGGGAACAGGTTCGCACTGCAGCCACCTGGTCCAGTCGTGACACTTATGTGAAACATTACCTTGTGGAAGTGCTGTCTCAGCAAGACCTAGCCTTTGGCAGGAAGGTACTGCAGGCAATGGTCCCACCCTAAGGTATGCCGGAAGGGTTACATTATTATCCTCTCACATGTTGGCCATGAAGGCGTGGAGAGAATACCTACTGTTAGTGTACTGGTAACGGGGTTTCTTCCAATACTTTCAGGACGGCCGACCTACTCCCTGCCCCGTTAAAAGGGTGATGGCAACTGGTGAGTGCCTAAGGGCTTATAAACCCCTTGTGTATTGGTTGTGGAAGCTATTTTATTACAACTGAGGGACAAGGGGAAGGGTGGGGCCTTTTAACAGCTGTTAATTGATTGTGTTTCCTGTGGGGAGGAGCCACCATCTCTCACATGTTGGCCGTCCACGAAGGATTGGAAGAAACATCGTTACCAATACACTAACGGTAGGTATTTACATTTGCCCAAATTATACATTAATAGTATCAGTTTTCCAGTTTGTATTAGAGGATAGCATGTGCAACACATTGGGGTTTATTTTCTAAAGACAAATCCACTGTGCACTACAAGTGCACTTGGAAGTGCAGTCGCTGAAGATCTGAGGGGAACACTTTGAAAACACATCAGATCTCAATGGGGAGAAATATCATGCTGGATATCTATACTGATATGGACTGAGTAATGTGTTAGGAACAAAAGGATGCCACATCGTTTGATGGAAATGAAAATGATCAACCTACAGAGGGGTAAACTCAAAAGGCACCCTCAAAAATCAAAGTGAAAAAATGAGGCAGTAGGCTAATCCATTTTACTGAAATGTCATTGCAGCAACTCAAAATGGTAGTTTGTATGGCTCCCACATGCTTGTATGCATGCCTGACAACATTGGCGCATGCTCCTAATGAGACGATGGATGGTGTCCTGGGGTATTTCCTCCCAGATCTGGACATGGGCATCACTGAGCTCCTAAACAGACTGAGGTGCAACCTGGCGGCAATGGATGGACCGAAACATGATGTCCCACAGGTGTTCTATTGGATTTAGGTCAGGCGAGCGTGGGGGGCCATTCAATGGTATCAATTCTTTCATTCTCCAGGAATTGGCTGCATACTCTCCCTACATAAGGCCAGGCATTGTCGTGCACCAGGAGGTACTCAGGACCCACTGCACCAGCGTAGGGTTTGACAATGGGTCCAAAGATTTCATCCTGATTCCTAATAGAAGTCAGAGTGCCATTGTCTAGCCTGTAGAGGTCTTTATGTGTCCCTCCAATGCTATGCCCCCCAGAGCATTGTGCTCATCCTGTTGCACAAAGGAGCAGATACCAGTCCTGCTGATGGGTTAAGGACCCTTATCAGCCCCATCCAGCTCTCCTAGAGTAACTGCCTGTCTGCTGGAATCTCCTCAATGCTCTTGACCCAGCCAACCTTCTGGCAATGGCATGTATTGATCCTTGTGCCATCTAGGAGGAGTTGGACTGCCTATGAAACCTCTATAGGGTCCAGGTATGTTCTTTATACTATCAGTAGTGACACTGACCATAGCCAAATGCAAAACTAGTGAAAAACAGTCAGAAAAAAGGAGTATGGAAAAAACATTTTAGTAGCCTCCATCTGTAAAACCATTCCTGTTTTGGGGTTGTAAAATGTGCTCTGTTTGGGGTGTGTTGCTTCCAATGAAGGACGGCAAACTCTTAAAATAAGGTTTTATTACAATAGGGAAATAAATACATTATAGTTACATATAAGGAAATGGGGTAAAACGATGGAGAGGGAGATGGGACAGGGAAAAAGGAAAGGGGGGTCTGTCTTCTATTGCACACACATTCTCACTGAATCTTTCAGGCCAGGGTCCTTTTTATCCAGTTTTGAGACCCACACCCCAGCTGGGGGGGGGGGGGGGGGTTGTTAATCAACAGAGATTGAGGAGAGTTGAACCAACAGTCATAAAAAAGTTCATTCCTCTCCCAGACTCAATTTTCAGTTCCTTTGAACAGATAATTACACATGATGTCCATTCAGTTCATCACCCCCCCCCCCCCAGGCACCATGCTGGCCAGGTGTGAGGGGGCAGTTGAATATCCTCAGGGGTCCCACTGGTTAGAGAAGGACCTTGTGCATTGTTCTAGCCCTGTTTACTGCAGGCTGTCTGTGGACACTGTCATTTGCCTCACATCAAATTTCTTTCAAAGCTATGTTGTACAAGCCATATTGTTCTTACCTAGTTACATAGTTAGTGAGGCTGAAAAAAGACTCCAGTCCATCTAGTTCCAACTATGATGAGTGTGTGTGTGTTTATCAATACTCTCCGCTGACGAAGTCACGCCCACTGACGTAACGCGTACGGGGGTAGGATTCTGACGTCACCCGCGGCCGCCCGATGTGAATGCGGTTACTCTGAACATGCCTGCTTTGAGCACTGTGACAGTGTCGTGTTTGTAAGTTTTATTCCTTGCTTTTTTAATAAATTGTGTAAAGACAGAGATCATTAGATTCTCTTTACTTTTGTCTCCCGGATGACATGCCCATATCAAGTCCATCTCAGGTCAAGGTCTTGGCAAGAGGATTGGTGTCTGCAGTGGTATTGCATGGCGTAGTGACCCCTAGTGGTTGATTGCTGGCGGTGAGAGGCTTTAAAATTCTATGGTGGAAGGATTCACTTTGTATAGTGGTGCATATCACTCACCTCTTCCTGCACTGAAGGCATCTC
The DNA here is from genome assembly GCF_965119305.1 of Pelophylax lessonae. NCBI lineage: Eukaryota > Metazoa > Chordata > Amphibia > Anura > Ranidae > Pelophylax > Pelophylax lessonae. The sequence continues at coordinate 141,685,635 of NC_138768.1, forward strand.
CTTGCTGTGGACTTTATGGAATTTCATATTATATGGTATGCATATTGTCATCATTTTTAACCTCCCTGGCAGTATGATTCTTTTGGATTTTAGGTTCTGAAAGCGGTACCATTATTTTGCATGTAATTCTTGTGAATGAGCAGCGCAAACCAACTGTATACATTTATTATATATATATATTATAATATGTATACAGTTGGTTTGGGCTGCTCATTCACAAGAATTATGTATATATATATATATATATATATACGTGTGTGTATGTATATATATATATATATATATATATATACTGTATATATATATATACTGTATATATATATATATATATATATATTTACATAAAAAGTACAGTAAAACTGCAGGAAAGGGCACTGGGGGGCAATGTAATGTGATTTTTTTTTTATTTTGAACGGTATCAGTGTGTTTGGTGTGTTTTACATTCGAATTTGCCGCCGGTTCCACCCCCCGGCGGACGTCACGTCGCCGGAGACGGAAGCCGGGGCTCGCAGACGATCGGGAGGAAGCTCCGCCGCTGCACACCGCCCGCATTCTTCGCTGGATCCTGGAGAAAAGGTAAGTAAAACCTCTTCCAGCATCCAGCGATCTTCCTAGCGCTACCCCGAGTGTGACTCGGGGTTACCGCTTTTGGCTCTAAAATCTTACCTCAAGTCACACTCGGGAATACCGCTAGGAAGGTTAAAGTGCTGCACTATTGCTAGTTTTTTTGTTTATCAATACTACCTCGAATACCCCTGTATGTTGTGGTCGTTAAGGGGCCCATCTAATAGTTTTTTTAAATTATCGACGCTCCACGCTTATACCACTGCTTGTGGAAGAGATTTCCACATCCTTACCTCTGTGATGGTATAGAATCCTTTATACAGTTTAAGGTTAAACCCCTTCTCTTCTAATTTTAGCGAATGGCCACGGGTCCTTTTGTACTCCCTTTCACTAAATAGTTTGTTCCCTATGCTAGGGTCACAAGTATAGTATTTGTACATTAATATCATATCCCTTCTCAAGCGTCTCTTTCCAGAAAGAATAAGTTCAATGCTTGCAGTCTTTCCTCATAGCTGATATCCTCCAGTCCCTTTATTAGCTTTGTTGCCCTTCTCTGGACTCTCTCCAGTTCCAGCACATCATTCCTGAGGACCGGCACCCAGAACTGGACGGCATAATCCAGATGTGGCCAGAGTAGAGTCTTGTAGAGTGGGAGAATTATTGTTTTATCTTTAGAGTGAATCCCCTTTTTAATACATGCCAATTCTGTTGGCTTTGCTTGCAGCAGCTTGACATTGCATGCCATTGCTAAGCTTGTTGTCTACTAGGACCCCCCAAGTCATTTTCCATCTTTGATTTTCCCCAAAGGCTCCTCCCCTAGTGACTAACTTGCGTTCATATTTCTGGCACCCAAATGCATTACCTTACATTTTTCAACATTAAACCTCATTTGCTATGTAGATGCCCATCCCATTATTTTGTTCAGGTCATCCTGTAAGATTACCATATCCTTCGTAGAAGTTATTGCCGTGCTTAATTTAATATTATCTGCAAATACGGAGATTGAGCTGTTTATCCCATCCTCTAGGTTGTTTATGAATAAATTAAATAGGATTGGTCCCACAACCGATCCTTGGGGGATCCCACTTTTTCACACCAGACTATTCTGAGTACTCCCCATTTATCCCCCCCTTTGTACTTGCCCCTGCAGCTAGCTTTTAATCCAGGTATTCACTCTATGGTCCATACCTATATACCTTAGTTTGTACAGTAACCATTTGTGGGGAACTGTATCAAATGCCTTTGCAAAATCCAGATACCCCACATCCACAGTCTTCCTTTATCTAGATGGCAGCTCAATTCTTCATAGAAGGTTAATAGATTGGTCTAGCAAGAGTGATTTTTCATGAATCCATGCTGATTACTAATGATATAGTTTTCATTACTAAAGTCTGTATATAGTCCCTTATCATCTCCTCCAATATCTTACAGACTATTGATGTTAGGCTAACCGGCCTGTAGTTCCCTGTGATATATCTCTGCCCTTTTTTCTCATGTTCCATCTGCATTAATATCAATTTTTTTCCAGTATTACAGGGGTTGTCTCATTGTTGCCCATCTAGTGCACCTGTTGTTAGTAATGATCTACAAAACAGGAGTTGTTTTTTAGGTGGAGGCCACAGACATTTTTTCCCTACTACAGGGAGTGCAGAATTATTAGGCAAATGAGTATTTTTGAGGATTAATTTTATTATTGAACAACAACCATGTTCTCAATGAACCCAAAAAACTCATTAATATCAAAGCTGACTATTTTTGGAAGTAGTTTTTAGTTTGTTTTTAGTTTTAGCTATTTTAGGGGGATATCTGTGTGTGCAGGTGAATATTACTGTGCATAATAATTAGGCAACTTAACAAAAATCAAATATACAGTATACCCATTTCAATTATTTTTTTTACCAGTGAAACCAATATAACATCTCAACATTCACAAATATACATTTCTGACATTCAAAAACAAAACAAAAACAAATCAGTGACCAATATAGCCACCTTTCTTTGCAAGGACACTCAAAAGCCTGCCATCCATGGATTCTGTCAGTGTTTTGATCTGTTCACCATCAACATTGCGTGCAGCAGCAACCACAGCCTCCCAGACACTGTTCAGAGAGGTGTACTGTTTTCCCTCCTTGTAAATCTCACATTTGATGATGGACACAGGTTCTCAATGGGGTTCAGATCAGGTGAACAAGGAGGCCATGTCATTAGCTTTTCTTCTTTTATACCCTTTCTTGCCAGCCACGCTGTGGAGTACTTGGACGCGTGTGATGGAGCATTGTCCTGCATGAAAATCATGTTTTTCTTGAAGGATGCAGACTTCTTCCTGTACCACTGCTTGAAGAAGGTGTCTTCCAGAAACTGGCAGTAGGACTGGGAGTTGAGCTTGACTCCATCCTCAACCCGAAAAGGCCCCACAAGCTCATCTTTGATGATACCAGCCCAAACCAGTACTCCACCTCCACCTTGCTGGCGTCTGAGTCGGACTGGAGCTCTCTGCCCTTTACCAATCCAGCCATGGGCCCATCCATCTGGCCCATCAAGACTCACTCTCATTTCATCAGTCCATAAAACCTTTGAAAAATCAGTCTTGAGATATTTCTTGGCCCAGTCTTGACGTTTCAGCTTGTGTGTCTTGTTCAGTGGTGGTCGTCTTTCAGCCTTTCTTACCTTGGCCATGTCTCTGAGTATTGCACACCTTGTGCTTTTGGGCACTCCAGTGATGTTGCAGCTCTGAAATATGGCCAAACTGGTGGCAAGTGGCATCTTGGCAGCTGCATGCTTGACTTTTCTCAGTTCATGGGCTGTTATTTTGCGCCTTGGTTTTTCCACACGCTTCTTGCGACCCTGTTGACTATTTTGAATGAAATGCTTGATTGTTCGATGATCACGCTTCAGAAGCTTTGCAATTTTAAGAGTGCTGCATCCCTCTGCAAGATGTCTCACTATTTTTGACTTTTCTGAGCTTGTCAAGTCCTTCTTTTGACCCATTTTGCCCAAGGAAAGGAAGTTGCCTAATAATTATGCACACCTGATATAGGGTGTTGATGTCATTAGACCACACCCCTTCTCATTACAGAGATGTACATCACCTAATATGCTTAATTGGTAGTAGGTTTTCGAGCCTATACAGCTTGGAGTAAGACAACATGCATAAAGAGGATGATGTGGTCAAAATACTAATTTGCATAATAATTCTGCAATCCCTGTAATCTTTTTTGACTGTATTTCACTAGCTTTGCATTTGTCTAGGGTCAGTGTCACTACTGGTAGCATGAGGCGATACCTGGACCATATACAGTCAGGTCCATAAATATTGGAACATCGACACAATTCTAATCTTTTTGGCTCTATAATGGATTTGAAATGAAACAAACAAGATGTGCTTTAACTGCAGACGTTCAGCTTTAATTTGAGGGTATTTACATCCAAATCAGGTGAAAGGTGTAGGAATTAAAACAGTTTGTATATGTGCCTCCCACTTTTTAAGGGACCAAAAGTAATGGGACAATTGGCTGTTCAACTGTTCCATGGCCAGGTGTGTGTTATTCCCTCATTATCCCATTTACAAGGAGCAGATAAAAGGTCCAGAGTTTATTTCAAGTGTGCTATTTGCATTTGGACTCTGTTGCTGTCAACTCTCAATATGAGATCTAAAGAGCTATCAGTGAAGCAAGCCATCATTAGGCTGAAAAAAACAAAACAAACCCATCAGAGAGATAGCAAAAACATTAGGTGTGGTCAAATCAACTGTTTGGAACAGCCTTAAAAAGAAAGAACGCACCGGTGAGCTCAGCAACAGCAGAAGACCACGGAAAACAACTGTGGTGGATGACAGAAGAATTCTTTCTCTGGTGAAGAAAACACCCTTCACAACAGTTGGCCAGATCAAGAACTCTCCAGGAGGTAGGTGTATGTGTGTCAAAGTCAACAATCCAGAGACTTCACTAGAGGGAATACATAGGGTTTACCACAAGATGTAAACCATTGGTGAGCCTCAAAAACAGGAAGACCAGATGAGAATTTGCCAAACAACATCTAAAAAAGCCTTCACAGTTCTGGAACAACATCCTATAGACAGATGAGACCAAGATCAACTTGTACCAGAGTGATGGGAAGAGAAGAGTATGGAAAAGGAAAGGAACTGCTCATGATTCAAAGCATACCACCTCATCAGTGAAACATGCTGGTGGTAGTGTTATGGCGTGGGCATGTATGGCTGCCAATGGAGCTGGTTCTCTTGTATTTATTGATGATGTGACTGCTGACAAAAGCAGCAGGTGGAACTCTGAAGTGTTTCAGGCAATATTATCTGCTCATATTCAGCCAAATCCTTCAGAACTCATTGGGCGGCGCTTCACAGTGCAGATGGACAATGACCTGAAGCATACTGCAAAAGCAACCAAAGAGTTTTTTAAGGGAATGAAGTGGAATGTTATGCAATGGCCAAGTCAATCACCTGACCTGAATCTGATTGAGCATGCATTTCACTTGCTAAAGACAAAACTGAAGGGAAAATGCCCCAAGAACAAGCAGGAACTGAAGACAGTTGCAGTAGAGGCCTGGCAGAGCATCACCAGGGATGAAACCCAGCGTCTGGTGATGTCTATGTGTTCCAGACTTCATGCTGTTATTGACTGCAAAGGATTTGCAACAAAGTATTAAAAGGTGAAAGTTTGATTTATGATTGTTAATCTGTCCCATTACTTTTGGTCCCTTAAAAAGTGGGAGGCACATATACAAACTGTTGTAATTCCTACACCATTCACCTGTTTTGGATGTAAATACCCTCAAATTAAAGCTGAAAGTCTGCAGTTAAAGCACATCTTGTTTGTTTCATTTCAAATCCATTGTGGTGGTGTATAGAGCCAAAAAGATTAGGATTGTGTCGATGTCCCAATATTAATGGACCTGACTGTCGAGGTTGCACAGGCAGTCCAACTCCTCCAGGATGGCACATCAATACGTGCCATTGCCAGAAGGTTTGCTGTGTCTCTCAGCACAGTCTCAAGAGCATGGAGAGGATTCGAGGAGACACGCAGTTACTCTGAGAGAGCTGGACAGGGCCATAGAATGTCCTTAACCCATCAGCAGGACCTGTATCTGCTCCTTTGTGCAAGGAGGAACAGGATGAGCACTGGCAGAGCCCTACAAAATGACCTTAATGGTGTGAATGTCTCTGACCAATCAGAAACAGACTTCATGAGGGGGGCCTGAAGTCCCAACTTCCTTTAATGGGTCCTGTGCTCACTGCCTGGTACTGTGGAGCTTGATTGGCATTTGCCATTGAACACCAAAATTGGCAGGTCCGCCACTAACGCCCTGTGCTTTTTACAGATGAGAGCAAGTTCACCCTGAGCACATGTGACATATGTGAACTGGTCTGGAGAAGCTGTGGAGAACATTCTGCTGCCAGTAACATTGTTTAGCATGACCGGTGTGGTGGTGGGTCAGTGATGGTCTGGGGCGGCATATTCATGGAGGGACACACAGACCTCTACAGGCTAGATAATGGTACCGTGACTGTCATTTGGTATTGGGATAAAATCCTTGGACCCATTGTCAAACCCTATGCTGGTGCAGTGGTTCCTAGGTTCCTCCTGGTGCACAACAATGCCTGGCCTCATGTGGCGAGAGTATGCAGTCAGTTCCTGGAGGATGAAGGAATTGATACCATTCAATGGCCCCCATGCTCTCCTGACCTAAATCCAATAGAACACCTCTGGGACATTATGTTTCGGTCCATCCGACGACGCCAGGTTGCACCTTAGTCTGTTCAGGAGTTCAGTGATGCCCTGGTCCAGATCTGGGAGGAAATACCCCAGGACACCATCCTTTGTTTCATTAGGAGCATGCCCTGACGTTGTCAGGCATGCATACAAGCACATTGGGGCCATACAACTACTGAGGACCATTTTGTATTGCTGCAATGACATTTCAGCAAAACGGACTAGCCTGCTGCATGATTTTTTTCACTTTGATTTTTGGGGGTTGAGTTCAACCCTCTGTGGGCTGATTTTTCATTTCCATCAAATGATGTGGCATCCTTTCCTTCCTAACACATTACCCAGTCCATATCAGTATAGATATCCAGCATGAGATTTGTCCCCATTGAGATTATCATTTTCATGTGTTCCTTTAATTTTTTTGAGCAGTGTGTGTGTGTGTGTGTGTGTATATATATATATATATATATATATATATATATATATATATATATAAACAAACAAACACATTCACCTCGTGATTTTTTTCAGAAACCACATACAAAATAACTTAGTTTCATACCAAACATTCATTCGTCATGGATGCAACCAGCTCCCATATTTTCACCACTGCGCAGGTGTTTTAGTCTTACAGCAAAGTTCATTGGGAACAAGTCCAGGTTAGCAACACATCAAAGAACTTGTTCTCTGCAGCTCTTGTGGTGGTCTTCCATCTTTCACTTCATCGTCAAGACACTTACTCCGGTCTTCCTGTGGATAAAATTAGAGAGCCCATGGAACGGAAAACAAAGTAATTTTTCTGTTTCTTTTAATGACACATAAACAGTAGAGCCTGGGCAATCGACTACAATCTCTCCTCTAACTGGCTTCTTGCCTGGATCTCTGACCAATACTTTGCCACCTGCCTGTATGCATTCTGATCCTCCCAAAGAACATCAATGGGGAGGAAAGGAAATACTGTATATTGATATTTCCCAGGGAGTAATGCTGTCTTTCTTGGAAGGTTTGATATTTTAGAGCCTCACTTTCCACTCTTGTCGAGAAGTGTCATCTAACCATTGTCCTTAACCACTTAAGCTCCAGCCCTATTTCGGAAACTTTTTGTTTACAAGTTAAAACCAGTATTTTTTCCTAGAAAACTACTTAGAACCCCCAAACATTATATATATTTTTTTATCAAAGACTCTGAAGAATAAAATGTCGGTCATTGCAATATTTTTTGTCACGCGGTATTTGCGCAGCGGTCTTTAAAATGCCATTTTTTTGGAAAAATTTTGAAAAATCACATTTCACTGCATTTAAAAAATACTAAACAAAAAAGTTAGCCTATTTTTTTTGTATATTAGGAAAGATTATGTCACGCCAAGTAAATAGATACCCAACATGTTACGGTTTAAAATTGCCCCCCCCCCCCCCCCCCCCCCGTGGGATGGAGACAAACTACAGTCAATAAAGATCTCAATAGGCGACGCTTTAAATTTTTTTAACGGTTACCAGTTTAGAGTTAGAGTGTAGCTCTTTTTTTTTAATTATTGCTAACGCTCTGGCGATCGCGGCGATACCTCACATGTGTGGTTTGAACATTCGTGGCTCGACTTCCGTATTCGTTTTTTTTGTGCGCGAGCTAACGGTGACGGGGGCCACTAATTTTTTTTTTTCCTATTTATTCTATTTTTTTTTAACTTTATTACTGTTTTTTTTTAAAAAATGTAAACATCCCTTGTGACACCAATATGCAGTGACAGGTACTCTTTATGGAGGGATCGAGGGTCTAAAAGACCCTAGACCCCTCCACTACACTTCCATGTATGCAAAACGCTGAAAACTGCGTTTTTGCATACAGCCGTTTTTTAAATTTGCCACCTTTTGCAGCACAGTAACCCAGAAGTGACTCCATCCAGCCGGCGGACGCGCCGGCTGAGTGCTCGGGGCTCCCGTCCATGGAAGGCGGCGGAAGGGGGGGGAACGTCCCCTCCCGCTCACCCGGGTAACGATCGAGTGGCTCCTGAGCTGCATCGGTTGTTACTGATGGAAAGCCGACCGTCGGCTGTAAACCACGGTACTGGGATGGTGCCTCTAGCTAGAAGCATCATCCCGGTATACTACCGCAAAGTTTGCCGACGTAGATCTACGTTACTTTGTGGTAAGTGGTTAAAGCTGAAGTAAACCAATGAATTTAACAGTTTAAAAAAATGGTTACTGCTCTCAACCAAACTGTCAAACCATCCAATGGCTGGTGTCATAACTGATCACATGTGCAGCATCATTGCAGTTGAAGATTAAAACAGAGGACAAAATGGCAGCTTCCTTAGCTGAAAACGATAGAAGGGTTTACTTCCACTTTAAGCTTATCTGCCAATGCAAATATAACTTCAGACCTTCCTTCCAAATGACCACTCATCCCTAGATAGGATGCAGCATCAGATACATTACTGTGTGAACAGTGTCGTCACTGGGGGGGGGGGGGGGGTGGGCGGAGGGGACCAGGGCCCCCCCAAACATTAAACTGTGTGGGGGGGGCGGTAAGCCCAGATTGCGGGTTCCCGACCCACCATCCCCAAGCATCAGTGTGAAGAACTGAGCCAGCACTAGAGGAAGCAGAGCCAATGCTTCCTGTATAGCACCAACTCCTCTCAAAGGTGAAGTGATATCAAATGCAATCCATCTGTGAGAAGAGCGATACAGGAAGCATCGGCTCTGCTCTCTACTTCACCTGCATGCTTCCTGTCACACTTATGCTTGAGGATGGTGGGTCAGGAACCAGTCAGCAGTACCCACCAACAGTACCAGCCAGTAATACCCGCCAGCAGTACCAGCCCTAGAGGATAGCCAGCAGCAGCCAACAGCCATACCCACCTGGTGGACAGCAGCAGCCAGCGATATCTGCAGGAATCCTGAGGAAGAAGTGAAGATTGAGGTGCAGGTAAACCGCAGTGCATTCTTGTGAAAGCAGCCTTAGGCCCCTTTCACACGATCGAGTCCGTCTGTCTGTTTTTCAGGTGGACCCTTTCGGACCCTCCATTCACCTCTATAAAGCGGCAGATGTAAAAGATGTCAGTTTACAACCCCTGTCTCCAATCTGATCCACTGAAAAAAACAGAAGGGGATCCATCCCCTTCTCTGCAGGCGGATCGGATTGGAGGGCCCATAGAGTAGAGCCGTGTTTGCTCTACATATGCTGAGTCGACACGGACCTGTCATCTGCCCACTCTGCTCAGTGTGACCCACAACCGGTTAACGTGTCGCTAAAGTAGCCCTCGGTTCGCCCCTTGCTCCTTCCCCTCGTTGGGAACCCCTGTTATAGGCTATCACAAAGGGGATGATGCCGCTCCAGGTAAGAGATAAGTATACAATCTGTGCTGGGTGCACGTCTAGTCCGTGGACCATGGAAGTAGCGATTGTATAGGAAATGGTTTGACAGCACTCCAGTGTCAGCAGATAAAAAGTCTTTATTTCTCCAAAAACATGACCACACAATGAACAGATGCCTCAAACAGCAGACACGTTTCATGAATCAAGTTTGTTTATTCATTGCTGAAATACTTGTGCTTTCACTGCGATCCATATAGTGGTCACCACAGCTAAAACTAATCATTAATTAATTGGAAAACCAATTATCTCCTCGAAGTATCCACCCAGATCGCAGGAAAGACACAATGGAACCATGCATATAAAGATTGCAGCACACCAGTGTCCATGTTCATTGAATTACAACCATCATACAAAAATAAATAAATTAAGTAAAACTTGAATACAGAGGACACGACCCAGTTGTTGCAGAGTGCACAGAGGGTAGACCTTACAGTGCCTTGCGAAAGTATTGGGCCCCCTTGAACTTTGCGACCTTTTGCTACATTTCAGGCTTCAAACATAAAGATATAAAACTGTAATTTTTTGTGAAGAATCAACAACAAGTGGGACACAATCATGAAGTGGAACGAAATTTATTGGATATTTCAAACTTTTTTAACAAATAAAAAACTGGAAAATTGGGCGTGCAAAATTATTCAGCCCCCTTAAGTTAATACTTTGTAGCGCCACCTTTTGTTGCGATTACAGCTGTAAGTCGCTTGGGGTATGTCTCTATCAGTTTTGCACATCGAGAGACTGAAATTTTTGCCCATTCCTCCTTGCAAAACAGCTCGAGCTCAGTGAGGTTGGATGGAGAGCGTTTGTGAACAGCAGTTTTCAGTTCTTTCCACAGATTCTCGATTGGATTCAGGTCTGGACTTTGACTTGGTCATTCTAACACCTGGATATGTTTATTTGTGAACCATTCCATTGTAGATTTTGTCTTGTTGGAAGACAAATCTCCGTCCCAGTCTCAGGTCTTTTGCAGACTCCATCAGGTTTTCTTCCAGAATGGTCCTGTATTTGGCTCCATCCATCTTCCCATCAATTTTAACCATCTTCCCTGTCCCTGCTGAAGAAAAGCAGGCCCAAACCATGATGCTGCCACCACCATGTTTGACAGGGGGGATGGTGTGTTCAGGGTGATGAGCTGTGTTGCTTTTACGCCAAACATAACGTTTTGCATTGTTGCCAAAAAGTTCGATTTTGGTTTCATTTGACCAGAGCACCTTCTTCCACATGTTTGGTGGGTCTTCCAGGTGGCTTGTGGCAAACTTTATACGACACTTTTTATGGATATCTTTAAGAAATGGCTTTCTTCTTTCTAAAGGCCAGATTTGTGCAGTATATGACTGATTGTTGTCCTATGGACAGAGTCTCCCACCTCAGCTGTAGATCTCTGCAGTTCATCCAGAGTGATCATGGGCCTCTTGGCTGCATCTCTGATCAGTCTTCTCCTTGTATAAGCTGAAAGTTTAGAGGGATGGCCAGGTCTTCGTAGATTTGCAGTGGTCTGATACTCCTTCCATTTCAATATTATCGCTTGCACAGTGCTCCTTGGGATGTTTAAAGCTTGGGAAATCTTTTTGTATCCTAATCCGGCTTTAAACTTCTCCACAACAGTATCTCAGACCTGCCTGGTGTGTTCCTTGTTCTTCATGATGCTTTCTGCGCTTTAAACGGACCTCTGAGACTATCACAGTGCTGGTGCATTTATACGGAGACTTGATTACACACAGGTGGATTCTATTTATCATCATTAGTCATTTAGGTCAACATTGGATCATTCAGAGATCCTCACTAAACTTCTGGAGAGAGTTTGCTGCACTGAAAGTAAAGGGGATGAATAATTTTGCACGCTCAATTTTTCAGTTTTTTATTTGTTAACAAAGTTTGAAATATCCAATAAATTTCGATCCACTTCATGATTGTGTCCCACTTGTTGATTCTTCACAAAAAATTACAGTTTTATATCTTTATGTTTGAAGCCTGAAATGTGGCAAAAGGTCGCAAAGTTCAAGGGGGCCGAATACTTTCGCAAGGCACTGTATATATCAACATAACCCCATTAAAGGGATGCAAATATCTCAATCTGTCACAAGCCCCTCTGTGCACTCTGAGACAATAAAGGGAAGGGGGGCGTGGTAGTGGCCGCGGTGCATCGGCGCCACGATCTTCCGTGCAGAGCATGACGTCATCATTTGGCGTCGGCGCCCCTGCACGTGATGTCCATCGGCGTTCATATCTGGAACGCCATCTCAGGCATCTCTAGTCTGCCCGGTGGTTTTCCTTCACACTGAACAGCTTGTGACGCTGGGAGCCGTCCCTGTCTTTGGCATTGTGTAGGTCCATTCTTCTCTATTTCACCTCTTTATGCACATCACCTTTAGCATGTATCACGGTCACATCTTTCAGCATTTCAGTTCATCTTTATGGGATGCTTTTCCCTCTCCATATTTTTGGTCACACCTGCTCACCAATCCTATTTGGAATGCTTTTCTTTTTAACAACTTTCTGGTGTTAGTCACTTTTTCTTTTGATTGCATTTCAAGTACTGCTTTCTGGCACACTATGATATATACTCACCTTGGTTGGGACGCCTTTATACTGTTCACCTACACTTCACCTATCTGGATTGTATGATGCACACCTGTACACATTTTGCTTCTTTCACTTGTTATCTTGGTCTTGGGCTCATTTATCTTACTTATACACCCTTATGGTCCTTATATATATATATATATATATATATATTTATTATCATTTTGATATACTCTTATAGAGCCTTATCTGACTACCAAGTATGACCATTATGGAGATCATCATTATGTTTATGGACCTTGCGCTTCAGCCTTGTGCGGGGGTTATGCCCCTTCAGTTCCCATTTTGGACGTATCCCTGGGTGACCCACAGCCTCATTGATAGTCAATATCTTACTGTAAGTCACACTTGTCATTTAATTCCTAAGTAGACCTTTCCATTGGATGCAATACTGTTCATGTATATGTGTTCTTTTAGAAATCAGAGTTGTGCCTGCTCCTGAAGAAGTGAAAACCTTTTCACGAAACGCATTCAGCCAAGGAGGCCATTCAAATTTATTTGCCAATTCTATCATGCATCCAACCATTATTTTTTTCTCATCCTCTAGGTTTTTTGGTTAATTCAGCCACTGTTGTTATTATTATGTATGGTCTTATCATATTACCTAGATTTATATACTCTGTATGTTCCTTGTACTGGTTGTGTACTCATTGTACTGATGTTAACCACTATGGATATGTTAATAAACACGTGATGTTAATTATATACTTCTCTATGCTTACCAGCATATGATTATTTATCATTATGTGTACACTGGCCACACCTCATATAAAGTCCCAAAAATATTTCTTAACACTATGTGTTCCCATGCTTATCGCATTAGGGATGGAGACTCAATTGCACGAGTCTCATATAACGTCCCATTTCCCTATTCCCCCCCCCCCCCCCCCCCCCATTGTCCCCTTCCCTTCCCTCTCCTCTTATTATGACAAAGGGAAGAACAAGGGGAGAAAGAGAGGGGCAATAAATACAAGCCACACCAAAGTGAAACATACATATTACATTGAAAACATAATAAAGTCTTCAACTAAAACGGACCACAATAAAGAGAGAGAAAACTGGGAAGAAAAAGAGACCACAATAAAATGGAAAACATCTGTCACTCACAAAAGGCAAAGATCCCCTCTATATACCTATTCATAAAAATGTATTACATCATATTCAAAGTTTAAACCTTTCAGTGCACTCTGTGACAACTGGGTCGTGTCCTCTGTATTCCAGTTTTACTTCATTTATTTATTTTTGTATTATGACTGTAATTCAATGGACATTGGTGTGCTGCAATCTTTATATGGATGGCTGCATTGTGTCTTTCCTGCGATCCGGGTGGATACGTTGAGGAGTTAATTGGTTTTCCAATTAATTAATGATTAGATGTAGCTGTGGTGACCACTGTATGGATCGCAGTGAAAGCACAAGTTTTTCAGCAATGAATGCGCGAACTTGATTCATGAAACTGAAACTGAACTGAAATTTAACGTGGATAAGTGCAAGATAATGCACCTGGGGCGTAAAAACCCAAGGGCAGAATATAGAATATTTGACACAGTCCTGACCTCAGTATCTGAGGAAAGGGATTTAGGAGTAATTATTTCAGAAGACTTAAAGGTGGGAAGACAATGTAATAGAGCAGCACGAAATGCCAGCAGAATGCTTGGATGTATAGGGAGAGGTATAAGCAGTAGAAAGAGAGAAGTGCTTATGCCGCTGTACAGAACACTGGTGAGACCTCACTTGGAGTATTGTGCGCAGTACTGGAGGCCATATCTCCAGAAGGATATAGATACTCTAGAGTTCAGAGAAGAGCTACTAAACTAGTACATGGATTGCAGGAAAAAACTTACCAGGAAAGGTTAAAGAACCTTAACATGTATAGCTTGGAAAAAGAAGAGACAGAGGGGATATGATAGAAACTTTTAAATACATAAAGGGAATCAACTCGGTAAAGGAGGAGAGCATATTTAAAAGAAGAAAAACTGCCACAAGAGGACACAGTTTTAAATTAGAGGGGCAAAGGTTTAAAAGTAATATGAGGAAGTATTACTTTACTGAGAGAGTAGTGGATGCATGGAATAACCTTCCTGCAGAAGTGGTAGCTGCAAATACAGTGAAGGAGTTTAAGCATGCATGGGATAAGCATAAGGCTATCCTTCATATAAGATAGGGCCAGGGACTATTCATAGGATTCAGATATATTGGGCAGACTAGATGGGCCAAATGGTTCTTATCTGCCGACACATTCTATGTTTCTATGAAACGAGTTTGCTGTTTGAGGCATCTGTTCATTGTGCTGTCATGTTTTTGGTGAAATAAAGACTTTTTATCCGCTGCACTGGAGTGCTGTTAAACCATTTCCTATAGAATCGCTAACCCCTGTTATAGGGGCATTAGTCCTGGATGGAGAGGTGCACTGTAGCAGCCTTCTCCCTTAGTTCCGCCACAGTGTGTGGCAGAGGGAAGGAGTCCTGGATCAAGATGTGCTCTATACTGTAGTGCATCAGGAGACCCGCGGGGAGATCACATAGACCTCCCATGAAGCTGATAAAAGTGGTTATACCGCCCCACTGTTGCGGCTGGCCTTAACATTTTCATCACTGTGGTTGGCAGGTCTCACTATTCTTCCCTACCTCCACTGCACTGAGAGCCTGGCATCAATACTAGGCTTTATTACTGCGTAAACTGGCACCGAAACTAGGCTTTATTACTGAATTAACTGGCACCAATACTAGACTTTATTATGGCGTAATCTGGCACCAATACTAGACTTTATTGCTGCGTAAACTGGCACCAATTCTAGGGGTTATTACTGTGTAAACTGGTACCAATACTAGGGGTTATTACTACGTAAACTGGCCCCAATACTAGGGGCTATTACTAGGTAAACTGGCACCACTACTAAGGGCTATTACTGCATAAACTGGCTCCACTACTCCGGGCTATTTCTGCATAAACTGGAACCAATACTAGGGGCTATTGCAGCATAAACTTGCACCAATACTAGGGGTTATTACTATGTAAACTGGCACCAATACTAGGCTTTATTACTGCGTAAACTGGTACCAATTCTAGGAATTATTACTGTGTAAACTGGCACCAATGCTAGGCTTTATTACTACGTAAACTGGCACTAATACTAGGGGTTAATACTGCTTAAACTGGCACCAATACTAGGGGTTATTACTGCGTAATCTGGCTCCAATACTAGGGGCTATTACTGCATAAACTGGCACTAATACTAGGGCTATTACTTCATAAACTGGCACCAAAACTAGTGGATATTGCTGCATAAACTGACACCAATACTAGGGCCTATTGCTGCTTAAACTAGCAACACTACTGGGGGTTATTTCTGTGTAAACTGAAACCAATACTAGGGGCTATTATGGAGTAAACTGGCACCAATATTAGGGGCTATTACTGTGTAAATTGGCACCACTACTATGGGCTATTACTGTGTAAACTGGCACCAATACTAGGGGCTATTACTTCATAAACTGGCACCAATACTAGGGGCTACTACTGTGTAAACTGGCACCACTACTAGGCTTTTTCACAGTGTAAACTGGCACCACTACTAGGTTTTATTACTGCGTAAACTGGCAACGATACTAGGCTTTATTATGGCGTAAACTGGCACCAATTCTGGGGGTTATTACTAGGTAAACTGGCACCAAGACTAAGAGTTATTGTTGCATAAACTGGCACCAATACTAGGCTTTATTACTATATAAACTGGTACCAATACTAGGAGTTATTACTGTGTAAACTGGCATCAGTACTAGGGGTTATTACTGTGTAAACTGGCACCACTACTATGGGCTATTACTGTGTAAACTGACACCAATACTAGGGGCTATTACTTCATAAACTGGCACCAATACTAGGGTCTACTACTGTGTAAACTGGCACCACTACTAGGCTTTTTTACTGTGTAAACTGGCACCAATACTAGGCTTTATTACTGTGTAAACTGGTACCAATACCAGACTTTATTATGGCGTAAACTGGCACCAATAATAGGCGTTATTATGGCATAAACTGGCACCAATAATAGGCTTTATTACTGCGTAAATTGGCACCTATTTTAGGGTTTATTACTGCAGAAACTGGCACCAACGCTAGGCTTTATTACTACATAAACTGGCACCAATACTAGGGGTTATTACTGCATAATCTGGCTCCAATACTAGGGGCTATTACTGCATAAACTGGCACCAATACAAGGGGCTATTACTTCATAAACTGGCACCAAAACTAGTGGATATTACTGTATAAACTGGCACCAATACTAGGGGCTATTACTGTGTAAACTGGCACCACTAGGAGGGGCTATTACTGGGTAAACTGGCACCACTACTAGGGGTTATTACTGCGTTAACTGGCACCAATGCTAGGGCCTATTTCTGCTTAAACTGGCACCAATATTAGGGGCTATTACTCTGCAAACTGACACCAATACTAGGGGTTACTACTGCATAAACTGGCACCAATACTAGGGGCTACTACTGTGTAAACTGGCACCACTACTAGGCTTTTTCACAGTGTAAACTGGCACCACTACTAGGCTTTATTACTGCATAAACTGGCACCGATACTAGGCTTTATTATGGCGTAAACTGGCACCAATTCTGGGGGTTATTACTAGGTAAACTGGCACCAAGACTAAGAGTTATTGTTGCATAAACTGGCACCAATACTAGGCTTTATTACTATATAAACTGGTACCAATACTAGGAGTTATTACTGTGTAAACTGGCACCAGTACTAGGGGTTATTACTGTGTAAACTGGCACCACTACTATGGGCTATTACTGTGTAAACTGGCACCAATATTAGGGGCTATTACTTCATAAACTGGCACCAATACTAGGGTCTACTACTGTGTAAACTGGCACCACTACTAGGCTTTTTTACTGTGTAAACTGGCACCAATACTAGGCTTTTTTACTGTGTAAACTGGTACCAATACCAGGCTTTTTTATGGCGTAAACTGGCACCAATAATAGGCTTTATTATGGCGTAAACTGGCACAAATAATAGGCTTTATTACTGCGTAAATTGGCACCTATTTTAGGGTTTATTACTGCGTAAACTGGCACCAATGCTAGGCTTTATTACTACATAAACTGGCACCAATACTAGGGGTTATTACTGCATAATCTGGCTCCAATAGTAGGGGCTATTACTGCATAAACTGGCACCAATACAAGGGGCTATTACTTCATAAACTGGCACCAAAACTAGTGGATATTACTGTATAAACTGGCACCAATACTAGGGGCTATTACTGTGTAAACTGGCACATTGTGTAAACTGGCACCACTACTAGGGGTTATTACTGCGTTAACTGGCACCAATGCTAGGGGTTATTACTGCGTAAACTGGCACCAATACTAGGGGCTATTACTGCATAATCTGGCACCAATACTAGGGGCTATTACTGCATAAATTGGCACCAAAACTAGGGGCTATTACTGCATAAACTGGCACCAATACTAGGGGCTATTGCTGCGTAAACTGCTGAAATTGCTTTAAACGATAAAGAAAAGCTTTTGGGGGTTTTTCTCTTTCTCCGGTCTTAAGCAATACCTGAAAAAGAAAGGAAAACCCTTGGAAGCGCTGGTCTTTTAAGTATTAGGTTAGCACAATAGGAAGGTATCATTGCATACTGCATTACTCCTGTATTTTGTAACCTTATTTATACTGTATATACTTATTTAGTTTTTTCAGTGGTATGATTTAGTGCCCCCTAGTTTTGACTGTGGTATCTTATGTGCCCCCCCCCCCCCCCCCCTATATATTGTTCCTAGAGTCGCTACTGTGTGCGAAAGTTTTAGGCAGGTGTGAAAGAAAGCTGTAAATGAAGAATACTTTCAGAAATAGAAGTGTTTGTCAATTAAGAAAATGGAAAGTTAAAGAACAGAAAAGAAACCTATCGAATCAAATATTTGGCGTGACTACCATTTGGCTTCAAAACAGCATAAATTCTTCTAGGTACATTTGCAAGCAGTTTTTGAAGGAACTCAGAAGGTAGGTTGTTGCAAACATCTTGGAGAACTAACCACTGATCTTCTGTGGATGTGGGATGCCTGAAATCCTTCTGTCTCTTCATGTAATCCCAGACAGATTCCTTGAGGTTTAGATCAGGCCTCTGTGGGGGCCAAACCATAACTTCCAGGACTCCTTGTTCTTCTTTATGCTGAATATAGTGCTTAAAGTGGTAGTATCCCGCTTTTTGACACTTTTACCTACAGGTAAGCCTATAATAAGGCTTACCTGTAGGTACAAATAATATCTCCTAAACTGGCACGGTTTAGGAGATATTTGCAGTGCATGCAGCCGCTCGCGCGAGCGGCGCATGCATCCTGAAGGTCCGGGGGGACCTT
The DNA here is from genome assembly GCF_965119305.1 of Pelophylax lessonae. Lineage (NCBI taxonomy): Eukaryota > Metazoa > Chordata > Amphibia > Anura > Ranidae > Pelophylax > Pelophylax lessonae. Next base: position 141,704,260 of record NC_138768.1, read on the forward strand.
CAATTATGTTTGCCGGGAGCATGTGCGGGAGTGACGTCATCGCGGCTCCGGCCAATCATCGCGCCGGAGCCCTCTCTTCCGGCCAATCACCGCGCTGGAGCCGCCGAACCCGGAAGAGACGGCGAGGGATCATGGCAGCGCCCGCAGCGATGTCCGGGGGTCCGTGTCGGGGCTTCGTTCTAAGGTAAGTTACACATAATGGGCTAGTATGCGATGCATACTAGCTCATTATGCCTTTGTCTTGCAGGTTTTTTTTTTTTTTTAGGGTTTACAACCACTTTAATTACATTGGCTGCATGTTTGGCTTTGTTGTCCTGCCGCAGAATACATTTCGGGATAATCACAGGGCTCCCTGATGGATAAGCATCTACCTGTATTTCTTAGCATTGAAGACACCATTGATCCTGACCAAAGCTCCAACTCCATTTGGAGAAATGCAGCCCCAAACTTGCAAGAAATCTCTACCATGCTTCACTGCTGCCTGCAGACATTCATTATTATACTGCTCTCCAGGCTTTCGGCGATCAGTCCAGAGCACCTCCTGCCATTTTTGTGCACCGTTTCCGTGCACGTGTTTTTGTGCATAGTTGAATCGCTTGGCCTTGTTTCCACATTGTAGGTATGGCTTTTTGGCTGCAATTCTTCCATGAAAAACACTTCTGTCCAGACTTCTCTGGCACACTTTGTTTTTTTTTCTTCACGGCATTGCTTGAGAACACATGCTTACAATTCCAGTTGTGTGATGTGACAGTGGCATGTACCCTGGCCCTAATCATTTTATTGCCCTTCTTTTAGAGCAGTAGTAAACTCCGCTTTGTCACTTTTACCTACAGGTAAGCTTATAATGAAACTTACCTGTAGGTAAAATGAATATCTCCTAAACGTGCACTGTTTAGCAGATATTGGCATGTTTTGCAGCCAATGATGTCACTGGCGCTCTGAATGTGTGAGAGCATAACACTGACCAGGGGCTCCTGAAATTACATGTGGGTGTCATATATGCACGTTATGATAAGACCTCAAAGGGCTGACTGGCAGTGATATCAAAACCAGAGAGGACAGTGTATGCATTAAAACAGTTTTGTTTTTTTCCCACACACGGTTAAAAAACAAATGAGATGAACGGTGGTTACCAGTTGATGACCAACCCCATACCACAGGGATGCAGGATATGCTGGGGAACTGGGTTATCGATGAGGACTGTAGGATCTGTATTGAAACATTCTCGCCGAATTTGACAAAGGTGGCCTACCCCGATACATTTTTTCCTGGCAACCAGGGTGATTCTCTGATGTGTCCCGGTCTGAGTATCCACCACCACAGACTTCCTGGTTCCGGCTACGTCACTCCTGGTGATGTCTACTTCCAGTGATGTGGACCTGCCCGTCTCCTTGCCGTAGGCGGCGAGAATGTTCCAACATGGATCATACGGTCCTCATCAACAACCCGGTTCCCCAGTATATCCGGCATCCCTGTGGTATGGGGTTGGTCATCAACTGGGAATGACCGTTCATCCCATTTGTTTTTTAGCCATGTGTGGAATAAACCAAGACTGTTTAATGGATACACTGTCCTCTGTGCTTTTTGGCTTTAGATATCACTGCCAGTCAGCCCTTTGAGGTCTTATCATATTGTTTATACAGTATATGACACCCACATGTCATTTCAGGAGTGCCCTGTCAATGAAATGTTCCACTATGTTTCTCGCCACTATCCCAGTGGTCACTGTAAATGATTATTGATATCTAGATGAATCATGGCAGTGGACTTTTCATCAAGGTGGAGTCAGTCTAGCGCCTTACAAGGCTGTTTTTTGCTCTGAATTGATGAAATACCCGAGTGTGCTGTCCATTTGGAGCGCTGTGCCCTGGCCTGCATGCACAGGAGTGAAGTGACATCATTGCAGCTCGGCGATTTAAATTGCCAGAGCCCGTGAACTCAGAAGAAAGGCCAAGTGAAGATGGAAGGCCTGGCAGCAGTTACAGCACGCCGCTGAAGAGCTTCATTTTAAGGTAAGTCGTTCATGCACTGCATACTTGCACATTATAACATTGGCCTGTTTGGGACCGTATTATTTTTTTTTTACAGTTTACCACCACTTTAACTGATTTGGTCAGGAGGACTTCACACAGCTCTCACAAATCCTCACCTCAACTAGCAATTGAAACACATATCAAAGCAACTGCTAACTGGCCATTTAACACCTTAATTTCTGCCTTTCCCCCTTCTTCGTGTTTGAGAATAGATTGCATGAAGGAAGTTCCATCCAACTAGGGACACTGTCTTCTTCCCTGCTTTACTTAAATCAAAGCCTTCAAGGCTAAAATGAAAAAAACAATCCTATGCTAACTGGCCATTTAACACCTTAATTTCTGCCTTTCCCCCTTCTTCGTGTTTGAGAATAGATTGCATGAAGGAAGTTCCATCCAACTAGGGACACTGTCTTCTTCCCTGCTTTACTTAAATCAAAGCCCTCAAGGCTAAAATGAAAAAACAATCCTATTTAAGGCTCAATTCACTTCTGAAATCTAAAGCATCCCATTCGCATAATGTGAATCGGACCTGCTTTCAATTGAGTCGGTTAACACATGTCTGGGGTGGCCACGGTCTGTTTCTGAAAAGGGTCCTTGGTGATTTTGGGTCTGGTTTAGGTGTGAATTCAAGTAAAATTTTGCACTGAATCACACCTGAACCAGAAAACAAAACCACACTGGCCTCCAAAATGCAAACCGCAGCCAGACATGTGTGAACCCAGCCTAGGGGAGAAGCATACTTTATTAGTTCCTTAGTAAGAGAAAATCACTGACTGTCTCTGGCCCAAGCAGGCAGGTTGCACACCACCTTATGAACACTAAAACCCTCCACAACCTTGCTTTTCCTAAACAGAAATCCCCACCACAACCCCCCAATTGTTTTGCTTGTATCTTTGTAGTTAAGCAAGGAAGCAGAAACCCCTGTAGTATGTGCTTCACCAAACAAGAATGTTGTACATACCAACTACTCACAATTCTAGGAAAACAATACATGACATAAAGAATATTAAGGAAAAGGAAGGGCCATACACCTGTTATTAAGGCCAGGGTACATGCCATTGTCACATCCCACAACCTTCTTCTTCTTCTGGGTCACCTTCTTCCATTGCTCTGTGGTCCAGTTCTGTTCCTCAAGTGCCCATTGTAGACACCTTCAGCTGTGGATACAGGTCAACATGGGTACCCTGTGGCTACGCAGCCCCATACACAAACTGCGCTGCCCATTTTTTCTGCTTTGAACACATCAATTTTAGGGACAACATGTTTACTTGCTGACTAATATATCCCACCAAATTTCAGATGCTATTGAAACAAGATAATAAATTAACTTAACCTGTCAGTGGTCAAAAACTTAAGGCGGATATATATATATGACGTAACAGGAGAACCTCTTTAAAACCCAGTCTAAATATGCAAACATCAGGGTGATCTTATTTTAATTGTTTTTTTATCAACCATGAAGGTGATATTCTGTCAGAGAGACAAACAAATAAAAAAGAAAATGTGGTTAATTATTTAATTAGTTATAACATAAAGATTTATATGATAAATGCAGGGCTTCTCATTGATGATAAATGCAGGGATTCTCATGGGGTTCCCCAAGAGGCCCTCAAGGTATTGGCCACCACCACCGCTGCATTGGATTCTTATCTGTTCAACAATGGCCTCAGTAGCAACAGATTCACAATAATCAAACAGTGCTTTGACTACTGTTGGGCAGACTGATATTAGCTTGATGATGCACTTTTAGTTCCAGCACATGACGTCATTAGTAAGTTGGAACGAGTAGCAGTTGCTGACAAAAGCAAAAGTGAAAGCATGATTAGGTATGCAATTAGCACTGCAAAGACTAAGGCTTACCACACTCTGTCACACTGCATTTCAGTGATTATCCTTGTGCCCAGCACTATGATGCACTATTCCCAGACCTCTATACAGAACCAGTGTCAGAGTGTCAGCTCTGACATGCTAGGAGGATATGGGCACTTCCACGAGACAGGAGCCTGGTCCGGGTTAGTAATGTCAACAAGCACTAGGGCAGCACTCTGGAGGAGAACGCGTTTCGGACCATGCGCGGCTCCTTGGACAGACCTATGCTCACTGAGGAGCCTATGACCCACAGAGGGGGAGGAGAAAGGGGAGGTACAAAGGAGCTTGGGAGTAGGCTGTGCACAACTCTTTTGACAGACCTACACCCACTGGCTAGTGGGGAGGGGGAGGGAGGAGGAAAGGGGTGCACAGGAGTTGGCTGTGCCGCAGGCTGATAGATTGCAGAGCGACACAGCTAAGGATATATTCACGTTGTGATCTGATCACACATGTATGGGATACTAGAATGGTGGTGAGCTGTGCCGCGTGCTGATAGATTGCAGTGCGACGCAGCCAAGGATATATTGGCGAGGTGATCTGATCCCATATATATGGGATACTGGAATGGTGGTGATCATGATGAAGGTTAAAAGGCATAAACAGAGTGAAGCGGGCAGATAATGGTAGTGGCACGTAAGCCGGTCAGATTTAATATGGGACATGAAGTGGGAACTAGGACATGGAAGAATTTTGAAGACTTTAAGGGTGTTTTAAAGAAACAATAATAATAAAGATAAGAACCGGGAATGTACAAAAAGGACTATGTTAAAAAATTTAATGAAAACAATATAAAAGATATAAATATAGGAACTCTATGTATTGTCATGAAGGGAAGAGGGAATACGTCAGTAATTGTGAGGGGGCCAGGGATACCACGCCTGTCAGTGACTGTTGAAGGGCCGACGTAGTATGGTCAGTAGTGATATAGACCAGAGGTAAGTGAGTCTGTTTAGAGGGGACGGGGGAGAGGTCAGCTACTGGAACTCGTTCTGTAATGGGGATAATAATGATAGAACCACAATAGCGCAAAACTTATATTGTCTAGAAAAATTTTGAAAAAAAATAAAGGTGAATGAAGCACCTATTCCAGATTTCTTACATCCAGGTGTCCTCAAAGAGTTGGGCGTGCAATGCACGCCATTGTGGTAAGCTAGTGCAGGTTTCACTGCCTGTCAAATGCTCTCTGAATAGAAATCCAACTGCAGATTGCTCTTCAGAGACCAAACTTGTGTATATGAGCCATTAGTGATTCAGTTGAGCACTAATGCATTGTTAGTGTATCCACTTGACTAAATTTCTAATACATAACAAATGCTCCTATAGCGTTAATATGGGAGTTAGACTTCCGTTAATGAAACGTTTGATGAGCGTTAATGCACGTTAAAACCACACCACAGACACCTTTTCTATTATAGGAAAAAAACTTACCTGCCTGCCAGAGTGTTTGGGAAGTATTACCATAGACTTGAATGCAAGGCATTAAAAGGCTTTAAAGCCTTCTGACCCCACATGAGGCTTGGTGACGTGGTGCTAACGCTTCATGTTTTGATAGTGTGAACATGCACTGTGTGCTGTCCATTGTATCATTTTTATAGCCCTTTAGGAGGTGTTTTTATTGCCTCTCAAACGTCTGCTTCTAATGCCAGTGTGAACTTAGCCTCACTGTAAATGTTATTATTTATGCTTTTATTTATTATTATATCTAGCATCCCGTGAGCTGTAGATCATAACTATTTTTAAGGGGTCCCCGAGACCTGAAAATTGTATTAAGGGTTCTTTGGGTATCAAAAGTTTGAGAGCTAGAGAAAGGCTGAATTCTTACAACAATTAAACACAGGTTTTATTAAACCTGACATGCATAATGAGAACGATTTCTTCCTTACATTGGGGACTGTATCTCTTTAAAGCTTGGCTAATTTTCATCGTGAAGCAGGCTGTTCGTTTTATCTCCATGTTTTATATCTTTTAGCTCTGACATTAGCTTGTGTAACTTGGACACTTAGCAGCTCAGATTTAATTGTACGTGCACATTCTGGGCTGGTAACCATGGTTACGTCTTTTTATCCAGTGTATTCCTAATATTTGTTTGTGAATTGATAGTAACTCTGCATTAACACTTAAAATGTGCTTTCACTGTTACTAATGTGAAAACAATGTTTTAGGACAACAGTATTCCTTCAATAAACACATTGGAGGTAGGTGAAGCCCTCATTTATGTTTTTGGTCAAAGCAACACCTTGTTGTATAGTGGTAACCTTATTTCTTTTCCTCCAGGATTCTGTGGTTCTCTTTATATTATTGTACAATGTCCAACTAGCATACAATCAAAATACCACATTGCATGCTAATTATTTTTTTCAAAATTGTATTTATTTTTTATTTTTTTCTTACTTGCTACTTTATTAACCGGTTGCCGACCGCCGCACGACTATATACTGCGGCGGTCAGCCCCGGCCACGCAGAGTGACGTATGGGTACGTCACTCGCCTGTCACTGACTTGAGAGCCAATTGCGGGTGGGCGCGCGCCCGCCGCGGCTCGTTCACTGACAAGTCAGTGCGTGTGACCACACTACGATCACACTACGATCGCTCCGGTGAAGGGAGAAAGGCGGAGCGGCTTATGTAAACAAGCCGCCCGTCATTCTCCCTGGTGTAAAAATGAAGATCAGACGGTTCTACTATGTAGGACCGTTGATCTTTGTTACACCAATAGCAATGTCCCTATACAGTTAGAATCACGCCCCTAGGACACACTTAACCCCTCCCTCTCCAATACAGTTAACCCCTTCCCTGCCAGTGTCATTTTTGCAGTAACAGTGCATATGTATAGCACTGATTACTGCAGTAATGTCACTGGTAACCCCAAAAGTGTCAAAAATGTCAGTCAAGGGTCCGATCTGTCCGCCGCAATGTCACAGTACCGGAAAAAAAAAATGGCAGATCGCCGCCATTACGCGTTAAAAAAAAAAAACACCAAAAAATGACAAAAATCTTTCCCTTTGTTAGTAAACGCGATAACTTTTGCGCAAACCAATCAAAATACGCTTTTTGCAATTTTTTTTACCAAACATATGTAGCATAAAACAAATTGGCAGAAAATATTAAAAAATTTTGATTTTAAAAATTTTTTGGGGGGAATTTCATATAAAAAAATGTGAAAAATATTGTTATTTTTGCAAAATTGACGCTCTTTTTTTGTTTATAGCGCATGATCAAAAAATCGCACAGGTGATCAAATACCACCAAAAGAAAGCTCTGTTTGTGGGAAAAAAGGACGTCAAATTAGTTTAGGTACAGCATCGCACGACCGCGCAATTGTCCGTTAAAGTCACGCAGTAAAAAAATCGCAAAAAACCCCCTGGTCTTTTAGCAGCCAAATCCTCAGGGGCTTAAGTGGTTAAATCGGAGTTCCGGCCTTGGAAACTATTTTTCACAAAAAATACCCCCGGGACAGTCAGGGCTAGTGCATTCCACAATGGATAGCCTCTGAACTGTCCCAGGTCGCACTTACCTTTTAGAAGAAATACTTACCTTGAAAATTTCTTCCCCAGCGCTACCATCTCAGGTGTGGGCAGCTGAAGCAAGCGCGTCCTCTGCCGCGTCCTCTTCGGTCCCACAATGCCCTGCACTGTCCCCCGCTTGTCACTTCCGGGGCAGGCGTGTCATCCCTGCACAGCTTCTGGGCATGCCCAGAAGCTGTTTTAGGCGCGTCATCCCTGCACAGCTTCTGGGCATGCCCAGAAGCTGTTTTAGGCGCGTCATCCCTGCACAGCTTCTGGGCATGCCCAGAAGCTGTTTTAGGCGCATCATCCCTGCACAGCTTCTGGGCATGCCCAGAAGCTGTTTAGCAGGGAATGACGCGCCTGCACCGGAACTGACGAGCAGGGCCGGTGCAGGCGCATTGATTCCTGGGAGCGATGACGTTCAGCTTCCAGGAATCAATGCAAGCAGGAAGCGATGGCGCTGGCCGCGGCCGCAGAGGAAGGAACTGGAAGAAAGGTAAGTATATTTTCTTCAATATCATGGTAAGTAATTTAAAAACAAAATTGGGAATATCCATTTGTTTTTTAGGTGACACTGAGCAAGCGGATGGCCCAAAGTAAATTTTGAGGCCGGAACTCCGCTTTAAGGCCTCTTTCACACGGTCCGCATTCCGTACTCTGCTCATCGGGGATCGATCCGCCAATCCCCGCTGAGCCGGCGAATGACAGCTCCGTCTCCGCACACAGTGCAGAGAGGGAGGTGTCGGAGCCCCGCTGCTCTCTATGGGGAATCGGATGAGAGCAGACTGCCTGTCCGCTCTCATCTGATCCCATCCCATCCGATCCCCTGGACGGATGGAAAATAGGGTTTCCATCCGTCCGGATTTCACGGACAGGATCGGATGCGAATGGCAGCGGGTGTCAGCGGACATGTCATCGCTGACATCCGTTGCTCCATAGGGCTGAATGGGGCATCCGATCAGATCCGCCTAAAAAACTGACAGGCGGATCTGATCGGAACGCCCGTGTGAAAGGACCCTAACTGCAAACCTTGGCAGGGAAAATTCATGGGTTCGGGGAGAATTCCTCATGCTGTAAAATTCTACAATAAATTGTCAATTTCAGTCATTTTTTTAGTCAACCATTATCAAAAAAAAAAAAAAAACGGAAGGGGGAGATGTAAATGTAAGTACTATTCTGGTCACACACACACCAATCAAATTCCAGTCGTGTACTGTTGTACAGGCATCTCTCCTGTACTGAATTTGCTTAACATTTTAAATAAGGCAGCTAAACATAAATAACAATCATGTCATACTTATCTACTCTGTGCAGTGGTTTTGCACAGAGCAGCCCCAATCCTCCAAACCTTTACAACCACTTTAATCTTCTAACAGTGTGCATTAGAAGCTTCAGCAAGTCAGATAGAGCCTGCTTCATTTTTTGGCTGGAAGATATCAAGCATTATAACGTTTTTCCTTCACAGGCTTACTGTTCCTTGCCTGCCCCTTTTATTTATTAGATTCTGGTTATTTCAATCATGGAGGCTCAGCATCACACAAGGGCATTACCTGGGCAGACTGCAAGCAAAGACATTCTGCATAGAAATACACACTCCTCCAGACTAATGTCTACTCATCAAGGCATTTTGACATTTGCACAACTTTTTCCAAGAACTAGCCCAGTGCTTGGATTAGGGCTGAAGGCTCTTGAAGGGAGAACCAAGGCACTAACGGTTCTATTGCCATCATCTTCTCAATACATAATGATTTGTGCACCTTACTATACTTGAAATCTTCTTTCAAGATAACCATTGACTCTTGTTTTGTATCTCCTATCCTAGAACTCTAGTTCTAGAACTAGTCTAGTTCTTATATGGACCTATATATGGAGTTCTTCCTATGGACCTAGTTTAGGTCCTGCCAGCAAATAAAAATTGTAAGATCACTGTTTGATGGTGAGAAACACATAGAAAATATGTGCCATTAAAATGTTTCTGAAGACTAAACATTTTTTCCTTTTGAATAAAGTAGGGACGGTTTAGCAACCCTGTCAGGTTTATTTTTGCTCTTTGTATCTCTTTAGGAGAGAGATTAGCCCTCTCTATTTATCCTGGTGACCATTGTTACAGAGAGTGAAAGTGAGGAAAAATCCAAACTGTTGAGTTGTCAGCGAAACAGGAAAAAAAGGGGAAATCTTCCAGTGGAGACATTTGCTATGATAACCATTACGATTACAATAGTTTTTTTTTCTCACTTCACTTGTAGCAAGGTGTTAGGACCCCATTGTGATTCCTTGGGAGAATTCTGCTGTAGGGCTTCCAGGTGCGACTAGAATTCCCCGCATGTCCTCAATATGTCTAAGTAGAAACTTTTCTAAGGGGACTGTATCCTGGACTCCAGGCACCATCTTGGAAGGGTCTTTCTTACAATTGGACACTTCTTATGGTTATATTATTTCCCCAATGCACCCATGGTAGAGATGTCCCAAAGAGACCCTGAAGCATGTGCAATACTCTGTACTGTGACTTTCAAAGAAGTTTTCTATAATTTGAGTACAGCCTCCATGTTAAAATGGACAGGGTGTTTTCTGTATGGCTTTTTGCTGACAAGTGCTGAACTGTTTGTTATATGAGGGCACCCTGAGTTGGGAAACAGAATCCAAATCATAGTCCTATTACTATATTACTATATTTAACATGCAAACAGTGAAAAAAACATCAATCTGCACTTATTGTTAGCTTGAAAAAATAAACAAAAATTTACAATCATAAAATTATTAAAAATGAAAGTTAAACACATAAGGCTCCTATATAAAGCCCATTGAAAAATAAAATAATACATATAGTACTTCTGTGAAAAAACAACTACCACCCATGTGTATATTGTCCCAATATGTATAAATAATTTAAAGATCTTTCAATCCTTTGTACCGCGCTTCAACATAAGAAATAAGACTTCTCTGCGATTCGCTCTCCGCCACCAACATGACAAAACGCTTACCAGATAGGTGGCTGTCAGAAATAAGAAGGCCAAATCGCATTTGTGTATGGAATTATCCCCATACAGGGTAGTTGAAGGTAAGTGTCACAATCTCAATCACAACATTTATTAACTTAGTTCTCCTCCAATATGTGTGGAAAAAAAAGAAAAGCACCAAATGGCACAGCAAATCCAAGGGATTTATTTAAAAACACTATCATGCCCCCGACGATGTCTGTTTGTGAAGAAACGCATGAACCAGCAAATAGGACACTGGAGTCAACATATTTGATGGTATGAACTTGTAGTGGCTTTTTCTGTGTTCTTTTTAGGGCTATTTTGTGTGTTATTTTTAAATAAACCCCCTGGAATGACCCTCTGTACAGGTTTAGGTACAGGAGTTTACAAAAACAATATTGTACCCCTCATTTATACTAATGGTGGCTGAACAACCATTTAATTCTATATTGGCTCTTTACACTCTAGCCAGACAACCAAGTCCATGGAACAATGAAATAATCTTCTTTATAACAAACATATTAAAATATTCCATCATAAGAATATGACATGGGACCATTCACATAGACTGTACATCTTCTTAGTTTTAAAGTGTTCTTAAACCCTCACCATTAAAACTGTCAGTACATTTTGTATTGTATGCTTTTCATATTTTAATCACCTGGTTGATCCTGTTCACTGTCCCTCCCTCTATGTCTATGTCCCCGCTGCAGCCTGAGATTGTGTAGATGAGCTGTGCCACATATACTGAGCATAGCTTTAGTTTGATTTTTCTTCTAAGCTGTTCATTTCTTCCTTTTTATTATCTGTGCAGTCCACATGACTATAGAGTCACACATGTGGGTGTATACAACCCCCTATAAATGACAACCCACTCCCTCCCTCCTCCTCTATGCCCACCAAAAAGCTCCTTACTATGGGGGCAGGATATTACATGTTAATTAATGGAGGCATCGCCTCCCTGTAAGCATATACAAACAATAGACACAGGCTAGAGGGGCGCCAAACACAGAACCTGCTCCTAGATAGCCTAAACCATGTTTCTGAACAAAAATATTAAAGATTTGAGTTCAAATACATATTTGTATGGCATGGCATCTTAAGACATTTATTTGATATTATATATTTTACTTCTGTATTCTGAAGGCTGTTTATTTTTATTTTTGAACATGTGACGCGCTGCAGAAGACTAGAAGCTCCTACTGCTGTTTCCCTGCAGACAGACTGGGAAAGAGCTGGGTCACAAGACAGCTGTAAATCAATTATGAAAAAAGATACTTAGATTTTTTTCTTGCAATAAAATAATATACAGTGCCATCATCCACATACATAAAGAGAAGGGGTCATGTAAATTAAACATTGTGTGTTTAGTTTCACTTTAGGTACAGGCATATTCTAGTGAAAAATCCAATTTGTAGTATTGATATGCAGGACTTTGGAAAGCACAGTAATTTAATTTTTAGTACAGTTGTTGCTTCGTATCCATTTCCACAAGGCTGATGTAAGACATGATGTACAGATGTATGTTCCTTTCTGGCAGCTCTAAAAGCACAGGGAAAACAAGGCAGAGGTAAAAGTTTATGTCTATAGAGTTGCTTAGTATCCCTTGTATATTTAAAATATCTATGTAGTTTTAAAGTACTTTGTTAGTGTAGCGCTACCCCCAAAGGAGCAGTGGCTGGCAGTCACATAAACCACAGTCCATTCACTCCGGCTCCATTTGACAGTCTAGGGGGATGTCTTTTTAAATTTTATTGCTAAAGAAATTTTAACAGGAGAGGGATGGATCCTGACACCTAAGGTTAGTTAACTGAGGACACTCTTCTCTATGAAAAAGGCAGCACAGTCTACCTCTCATAGCTGGGAACCATGAGATACTTCAGAATAGTTAAGGTCTCATAGCTGGGGACCATGAGGTAGCTCAAGAATAGTTAAAGTCTTCTAGCTGGGGGCCATGAGGTATGTCTCTCTGGTTACTCTGTTTTAAAGCGTAAGTAAGGGTCTCTACTTACAAGAACTATAGCAGCTAAATCCTCAGACTTGATCCCTTGGGAGAGAAATCCAGCATTCAGTCCAGAGGTGCTTTAGAGGCAAGCAGCCCCCTGAAGCTCACATCCATCCCCATGCAAAAAAGACAGGTCTCCTATGACTTCCGGCTGTTTACCACCTTCCTGACCACCATCTGGGCACACCTGCCCAGGGATTGGCCACTGCATGGTAAATATTCAGACCAGTCATTTGAATTTACCACCCTAACCTCTGGAATCTTCTCCCAGAGGCAGGGGGAAACAGTCAAACTCTTAGCCTGTGAAACTATGATCATACCAAGGTGAATGATCACTGCTCCTCTCAGGGACAGGACAAAGGGTGGGCAGGAGGGCAGCTGCCCTGGCACTGTGATATCATGTGAGGTGGGGGGGATTTCTGTTGGGAGGGGGAATTTGGGGAGGTGGCGGTGGGGTAAGGATTGTTCTAGAAGGGGAAATTTGAGAAGTGTGCTAGGAGTGGTGACTTGGGAAGATTTCTGTTAGGAGGGGGATAGGAGAAAATGATTTGTGCTAGGAGAGGAGATTTGGGGGGTTTGTGCTAAAAAAAAAGGTAATATGGTGTGTGTGAGGGAGGCTTTGTGCCAAGATCAGAATTTTTTTGGGGGGGAGGAGATTTATGATAGTAGGGATTATTGGAGGGGTATTTGTGCTTGAAGGGGAAATTTGAGGGGTAAAGGATTTGTGCTAGGAGGGGGGAATATTTTGGGGGGGGGGGATTTGTACTGGGGGCATACGGGGACAGAGAAGATTTGAGCTGGGGGGGACTTGTTCCAGAAGGGGGGATTTCAGCACGGGGGAGGATTTGTACTGGGAGGAAATGGGGGATTATTGCTTGTGTGCTTGTTTTTTTCTTTTTTTTGAGGGGGGGGGGGTTGGGGATTTTTGCAGACACATAATATTACCTGCTGTGACCCCTGGTGTTGCTTTGTGTGCCTCTCAGGCTCGCTGGTATGTGGGGTATGTGTTTTGATTCCTCCACATCCACTGCAGGGATTGCTGGCAAGGGACAGAGCCTGTCCTGGCTGTTAGCTTTAGCTCAAGGGAGAAGAAAGAGGTAACCCCTAAACGTCAATAATCTGTGTATGTCCTACGGCATGATGGGAGTGACAACCACAGCCTGGACTCCCACCAGGCCACACCCCTTTCAGGGTGCCAGGAAACCAGACCACACGAAGATGCAAGTAAAATAAAGCAGTTTTTAGGGCAACTACAATAAACACACAGCAAGAGTGAGGAGCAAAATCAGGAACAGCCGGGGTCAAGTCCAGAAGAGGGTAGTCATCCAAGCCAGGATGGAGTCCAGAAGTGGGTAGTCATCCAAGCCAGGGTCGAGTCCAGTAGCAGGTAGTCTGCTGATACCGAATCGTCTGCCGATGGGGGGGTCGAGAGCCTGCAAAGTCGTCAACCAAGCCAGGTCATGCACAGAGGAACACGGAGAACAGAGGACTGCTAGAACTGATGCACCTTGGAGCACAAACACAAGGGCAAGGACTGCAAGCTTTCAGGTGATTTATATAGTCAGGTGTGCAACATCATCACTGAGCTACGCCCAGGCAGCAGACAAGTGATGATGCAAACAGTTTATAAGAGACAGCAGTCTGCACATGTCCAAGATGTCTGCCAAAAGAAAGACAAGGTAAGACCTTGACAGTCCCCAATGCGTTTTGCTCCACCCCCTGGAGCTTAATCATGGGGATCCACCCGCTCCATGATCAAATTCCTGGGGGTGCAGCGAAATGCATTGGTGGCATGGCCTGGCTGGAGGCCAGGCTGAGGTTGTCGCTCTCATCAGCACCGTAGGACTCCATGGAGGTGTGCCATTTAAGGATTACCTCTTTCTTCTTACAAAATTATACATCTTGGGGGCGCACAATTTGGCATGTTTGCCTTGGACTCTAGATTACCTTGGCCCAGCACAGGCTCCTCTGGTCACAGAGGAAGCCAAAAATGTAATTTACTTAGCATCCAATGCCAGAAGGGTGCTACATCAGCAGAACTCAGAGGGGTTCTAAAAGGTCTTCTTCACATAATGCATGAATTAATGGATTGTTTTGTGACAATGAAAATCTTCTAAAGCAGACTTACTATAAACCTTGCTAAGAAACCTAAAAACACACAACAGGGGCATATAGCCAACCTTATGTGAATATGATTGGTACATGCATACATTTTTTGATTAAAAAACATCTATTTTTATGAACGGTTTGTTCTCTGAACAAAGAAAAGCCACATTTTACATCCCTTGGGCAACCCCAAAAAAAAAAGAAATATATGCACTTATTTATATAAAATACCATGGTAAATTTTAAAATTGAATGCCTTTTTAACTAGTAGTTAAATCATTTAGGGCCAGTGTTGATGGGCTACTATGAAGATGTTGGTTGGTAACAACATGAGGATTTAAGACTTTCCAAAAATTGCATCCACTTCAATAACCTTGGAGATTTCTCCTGTTCACCTGCATCCCATCTGTTGATTAACAGAAATCTGCCCACTTTAAGAGGCCTTGACTATATTATCAGTACTAATGAACATCAGGAATTTGCCACAGTGTTTTTTTTTTTTTTTCACAGCAATGCAGTTTGGTCATATAAGGTTTGGCTTTTTAACATGGTTTTGAGACAAGGCTATGCATACACTATGCAAATTGCTAAAAAGTGGATTTTGCAAAGCTAAACTGCACTCTATACCTATCAGCAGCAAGGTTGGCGTTGGGTGGTGACATATAAACAGGTTTTCCATTTCCTCTCCGAAGGAGAAAAAGTTCTGTAATACAGACCGCCTTCATTTCAGACATTACGGATTTCTGATTTAGATAAATTTGTTCTCGTCTTGCATTGTTCATTAAAATGCAGTTTAAAGTTGTAGAAAATACTGTTGCATGGAAACGAATCTTTAAAAGCAATTATCCTCACACTATTAAACAGAATCCCCATCCAGCTGTTTCAGTCCCAAATTCTTTGTGTAGTTGGCATGAATTAATCTCTGTACTTACTGTTCAATTTAACCTCCCTGATATTCTCTAAACACCTGCACAATAAAGATATGAATATAAGCTACTGATTTGTGCAGCTCATATAGGAACCAAGTCTTCCCTATTTATTTTAGATGTACTTATGCGTTATTTTCATATAATCCTTATATATTACTTATTATGTAAAATATGACAATATACTGTATATCTACATGATGACATCATCGGTTGACAAAAAACCTGGAAGCTGATCGGTTTCTATGTAGAGCTGCACTAGATTTTGTACTGTCCAGTTTTAGTAATACAAACAACACAGAAAAAGCCGCTCAGGCGAGGCAAAGGCACCCAGGTGCTGGTCGTATCCGCCGTCCAGTGATCAGATATCCAAAGAGAAAGAGTGACCGCACTCAAAGGTAGATAAACTTGAAGTGTTTATTCCCATTTGTAGAAAACAACAACGGTGTATCGAACAGACATGGACACGGTTAACGCGTTTCACGACTCTATGGGTTGCTTACTCATAACCCTCATTTAGTAAATCAACCCCTACTGGTTTTGTATTCTCTTATCTTATGCTATACCATAGCTCCCAACTGTCACTGTACTCGAAATCTATCTGTTCCTCTTTCTTCTACAACTGTCTATTTTAATGTGATGTAAATGTGTATAAGTAACAGGATTGTTTAAAGTATTATAGGACCTTTTTGAATATATATCAGGATATACAGATATCCCATCTCATGTGGTTGCACGCCTTAAGACCCTACGACCCCTAAAGACGATCAAGGATGAAATACTGTGGCTGTCAATGGATGTGTTGACATGTCATATTGTAGTCCACAACGGGGTGACAGTGCTGCTCATAGATGATGGAGATAGAAAGGCAACATATTCACCCTGTTATTGGTAGTTGTATGGGCACATTTTCTCTTTACCCTATCCATCATGCCAACACATGTATCCTTCAATAATGTAGCTTTACCCTCTCCATCATCTCATATGCTGATACATATATTCTCCACCTTACACACATACCTTATGAAGGCTCATTAGAAAGGTCAGAGAGAATCCTGGACAGTTGGCAGTGCAGAGTGTTGAGAATATTTTGTACTGTATATATGTAGTTTGGTAGGTCAGCACCCTTTCTGTGTAATCACTTGTGAAGACGGGAAGTATATGAAAATAGTTCCCCATGTTTTTTAACAATATGTCCCCTCAGAAATGATGGTGGAGCCTTTAAACATTTCTTTCTCAATATGGTGGTATCTATCAGGTGGCTGGTCTACTAGTAAGTTGCAAAGGACATTTTAGGGGGTGACTTCAGAAGCATGGTTGACCAGTGACTAATCATTGGAACTGTGCTTATACTTTAAAACAGAGTATGTGCACATTTCCATCAGGAAGAGTTGTGCTTTACAATGTTTTTTATTACAATCTGGCCACAGAAGAGGTGGGTTAAGACCTCTTTCAGAATTTTGCTGTTGTGTTCCCATGGAAGAGATTTTCCTTTACTGATTGAACCTCTGTCACTCAGTTGCCAGTGCAGGAAGTGAAAGGAAATATACCCAATGGAAGAAACAGACAATAATAAACATCTGACAGAGTTTAATACTCTGAAACAATGAAATGTAAAGCTGTAGGTGGGTTTTAACTTATTGATGTTTAAAGTGTTACTAAACCCACAACAGTAAAATCAGTCTGTATATGCAGTAAAGCATGCTTGTTACACTCACTGTGGAACCTAAGGGGTTAATGCTCTGCATTGTGTGAAAAGGCTTTTCGATTCTGTCTTCTCTGATCCTCCCCTTCTTCTACAGTTCCCAAACCATCTCCTGATAAACAGAGCCTTGGGGGAAAGCTGCATATGCTCAGTTTGGTGTGTATTGCTAGAGAGGTTTTTTGTTTTCTTGGTAGAGTGCATGTGATCAGCACAGGACCAATCAGCACTTTCCAAACAGAGGGTCAGGGGGTCCTGCAGCCGCATAGGACAATCAGGGGAGAATGAAAACTCCTCCTACAAGCTTTAACCAGTACTCCAGTACTGGTGACTGATAGAAGTCACAAGATTGCTCTAACTGCTGATGAGAAAAGGTATTTGACGGTTTATATTTATTTCCATATCTATAAAAGTGAAAGAAAAGGCTTATACCCATATTTTAAACATTTGGGAGAAGATCATTGATAAAACGGATTACTATTGTTCACCTAGATGTATTCCCTATATGAGATTATTCTATCACATGGCAATGGTCAAATGTTTCAAAATAAAAAACAGAACTATGGAGCAAGCCACTATAAACTGAGATAATGGCCAATTATTTCAAATTATTTTGAAAGGAAACAAAACTCTTTTTTAATATAAAATTTCATCAGTTTATTTATACATTTCAGCATATTATAATTCATTGTCAAAAAAATCAGTTTAACTGCTGTTTACATATATTCAATCATTTTCATGAGAAATGTTACATTTAATTATATATGGCACAAAACAGAAGCAAGCAGTACTTAGTTAAAAAGGTCTGTCAGACAAAGTGTCAATTTGTCCATAGATAGGTATACCTTTTCTAATTATGAATTGTTTGTTTAGATTTGGCTAACTACACCCAAAAGAGGGTCCGGGGCCATTTCTTTTCATTTTTCAGTGCAAAATAAACACCCAAAAGCATGTACAATGTTGAACAAAAATTTCTACAGGTTTCAATCTTCACAAGGCAAAGGATTCCCATTGCCCCAGGAACGTTGTCTCTTACGACGAAGCGTACGCTGGGCGGAGGAATTGGTGGTGATGGCAGCACGCTTGCCAGGGCGCGAGACAATATTAAACACAAATACCTTTTGTTTTATCGCTTTGTAAGTACTGTAGATGTCTTCCTAATAAATACATGTTTTTTAAGTAAATTGATCATCTGTATGGGCCTACCCGCTGGGAGACACTTCCAATACTCACAGTGGGGGGTACACCCACTAAAGCGAGTTCAGACCTTTACAGGGTCTCACTTTCTGGTAAGAGACCAACTTTTTTTATCTGGGAGTGGGGCACGATTAGGTGGTTACTTACAGCACCAGCATAATGAGGATGTGCACATTTTGACCACTATATTTCAATTATTTTTCAACAATTTTGTTTGGAACTTTTTATCTCATTTTGGACTTTGCACATTTTTATCTTTGCATGGCTGCACAGACTTTGATTATTGATTATATGAATTTATTTATATCACTTTACATACTGGCATGAGGTACTTTATTAATTTTAATAATTGTTTATTGAAGTACATTTGTGAATTTTATATATTTGCTTATTTGATGACAGTGCATCATTTTTCCTTTTCGCAAGGTAGCTATATCAAAATATAAGGTAAAATGGTTACACAGAATATTTACAGAATTATATTTCATGGAGCTAAACTTAAACTTGAAAGGGTTTATGTGTGTGTTTCATTAAAAATAAAAAGTAACATGACAGGTTCCCCACTTCTTCCTAGATCCATTTATCTGGGTCTTAGAAGCTGTATTGTGTTTTGCATTGTTTGCTAAAATTAAGACAATTGTCAAGTACAATGGAGTGCCTATATTAATAAAGAAGCTTTTGAAGTCCCAAGGCAATAGCAAAATATTTAAGGGAAATTGGATCTACAAATATGGCACACTGAAATATAGTGCGCCATTTTAAATTTGTAGCTATTTTTCTCTAGGACCAAAGTTATAAAAGAGAACTTTTTTTTTTTTTTTTTAAGACTTTCAAGGGGGCATCAGACAAAAGGATACAGTGGCGAAAATAATTATTTGATCTCCTGCAGATTTTGTAAGTTTGCCCACTTACAAAGAAATAAATGGTCTAATTGTTATCATTTTTTTTAAAATGTGTATTTTAAATGATAGAGACAGGCACTGAACCAAAAATCCAGAAAAAAAACACATGATAAAAATGTTATAAATTGAGTTGCAATTCAGTGAGTAAAATAACTATTTGATCCCCTACCAACCAACAATATTTCTGGCTCCAACAGACAGTATGTACTCTTGTGTTACACAGATTAGTCCTGTCAATTTAAGAAGGTGCTCCTAATGACAACTCGTTATGTGTATAAAAGACACCGATCCACAAAATATCTTTCTTCCATTCAAACCCCTCACCATCATGGGCAAGACCAAAGAGCTGTAAAAGGATTTCAGGGACAAGATTGTAGACCTGCACAAGGCTGGAATGGGCTACAAGACCATCAGCAAGAAGCTTAAAGAGAAGGAGAAAACTGTTGGAGCGATTATTCACAAATGGAAGAAATATAAATTAACCATCAATCGTCCTCGGTCTGGAGCTCCATGCAAGATTTTGTCTTATGTGGTAAGGATGAACATGAGAAAAGTGAGGGATCAGCTCAGAACTACACGGGAGGAGCTTGTGAATGATCTCAAGGCAGTTGGGACCACAGTCACTAAACAATCCATTGGTAACACAATATGGCACCATGGATTGAAATCCTGCAGCACCCACGAGGTCACCCTTTTCAAGAAGGCACATGTACAGGCCTGTCTGAAGTTTGCCAGTGAACCTCTAAATGATTCAGAGAAGGATTGGGAGAAAGTGCTGTGGTCAAATGAGACTAAAATTTAGCTCTTTGGCATTATCTCAATTCGCCGTGTTTGGAGGAAGAAAAATGCTGACTCTGACCCTAAGAACACCATCCCTAAAGTCAAGCATGGAGGTGTAAATTATGCTTTGGGGCTTTTTTTCTGCTAAAGGTACAGGCCGAATTTACCACATTGGGGGCCAATGGACATGCCCATGTATTGTAAAATCTTGAATGAGAACCTTCTTTCCTCAGCCAGAACACTGAAGATGGGTGGTGGATGGGTCTTCCAGCATGACAATGACCCAAAACTAACCGCCAAGTCAAAAAAGAAGTGGCTCAAGAAGAAGCAAATTAAGGTCATGGAGTGGCCTAGCCAGTCTCCAGACCTTAATCCTATAGAAACTTTATAACGGGAGCATAAACTAGGAGTTGCCAAGCAACAGCCAAGAAATCTTAAGGATATTTGAAGAAGATCTGTAAAGAAGAGTGGACCAAAATCCCTTCTGGGATGTGTGCAAACCTGGCAACCAACTACAAGAAACGTCTTACATGTGCTTGCCAACAAGCACTAAGTTGTGTTTTGCTTGGGGATCAAATACCTATTTAACTGAACTGCAACTCAATTTATAACATTTGCATCATGTGTTTTTTTTTCCGGATTTTTGGTTGATATTCTGTCTCTATAATTTAAAATACACATATGATAGAAAAATTATAGACCATTAATTTCTTTGTAAGTGGGCAAACTTACAAAATCTGCAAAGGATCATATAATTTTTTTCACCATTGTATATGTATATTATGTCCACTGTATCTTAGTGGAAAATCTGAAATATCATAGATAGACATATGGGGGGAGATTTACTAAAATTGGTGCACACAATATCTGGTGCAGCTGTATATAGTAACCAATCAGCTTCCAGGTTGTATTGTCAAAGCTTAATTGAGCAAGTTAAAGTTAGAATCTGATTGGTTACTATGCACAGCTGCACCAGAGTCTGTGTGCAGCAGTTTTATTAAATCTCCCCAATCAGTGCTTTGCCCATGTAGAGAAATAGGTTCACTTTAATCCCCCCACCCACCCCAGGAGCACCTACTGCCCTTTCTTTTTTATTCAGCTGCCAGGAGCAGCAGAAGTCTCTCATGTAAGCTATGTCGTGTTCAAGCCAAAGCTTACACAGTGCTATCGACACTCCCTAAGTGAAAGTGCTTGCTGATTGGCCCAGTGCTGTCACATGGTGTGAACCACATTTCTTCTTCATATTTGGAAGTAGTGGGTTCCCTTTCAACGTTTTAACAGAGTGGTGGGGGAAGAAAGGAAAGGTAAGTATATGCTTCTGAAAAGGGAAAGATGTTAGAACATGTTGCTTTGTCCTGCATGCGCAAATCACAGGTTTGTGATTAAACCAAAACATTTTCGGATAAAAAAAAAAAAACATATATTTATATAAAAACTTTATTTGCTAATACTTTGAGTATTTTGATTACTATGAATTAGTATAGTTTATGCTGCAGCTGGAAATCTTTCTAGGCTTTTCATACAAATAAAGGAAAAGTGCTGGGAAAAATAAGGTCCCCTACTGAAATGCTAGCTACTATGGTGTCTCAGTCACTGAACTGTAACTATAAAATTGCCATAAAACCATTGCAGTCAGGGGTGGGAGAAAATGATGTGCATATTTGTTCTAGAGTTATGACCCACAGGCCCAAAGCCATTAGATCAGCATGACAGCCAGGCAACCAGCATTTCCAGAAGCTATGCAAACCTCTATATGTCTTTAAATACTGTATTTTCTGGCATAAAAGACTACTTTTGAACCTCAAAAAAATCCCCCAAAACTGGGGGGTCATCTTATACGCAAAGTATAATATCTCCAAGGTAACCTAAGTATAAGTATTACCGGTAGATGTAATCTCTCAAGACGCTGGCTGTGTGGGAATCCTGTACCGGTATACCATATGTACCGTAGCTTCGGTTACATACAGTGTACCGTGCTGAGCCAATCAGGGAGAGCGGTGTATTCTATTATTGAATGCAAAGCCTGCTCGGATTGGCGGAGTAACATCAGCCCGCCTCTCTGACTCTGCCAATCTGAGCAGGCTTTGCATAATAGAATACATCGCTCACTGTAATTTGGCTCAGCACGGTATACTGTATGTAACCGAAGATACGGTATACTGGTACAGGATTCCCACACAACCAGCGTCTTGAGATTACATCTACTGATAATACTTATACTTAGGGTACCTTGGAGATATTATGAGAGATTACATGTATTACAGTACTTGGGGTACCTTGGAGATCTATGAGAAATGTGATGATTTTCAATGGTGTTGCCTTGCTTTGGAAGGGGGGTAGTCTTATACGGTGAGTATAGACCAAAACCTATGTTTTAACTTGAAAATAAGGGGGGGGGGGGTCGTCTTATACACCCAGTCGTCTTATACGCCGGAAAATACGGTATTTAAAGATTTATTAAACTCTTTTCATAAATATTAATTTACTCAAATCCATATTAGCAAACATTGGATTTCAGGGTTTTTAAACAAGCCTTAAGACAATACCAGTTTCTATTCCAGCTGCCAGTAGTGTGGAGATAACCCTGATTCCAATTTAATGTGTGTCAGAAATGTTTATGATATTATTTACAGGAACCAATGGAAGTGTTATAAAGATAAAAGATAAGAATTGCAAGGCGAGACCTTTCCTTGTCAAGCTTTACAATAAAAACAAACAATAAAAAAACCTTTTCTATCATACCATGGAATAACATCAGATAATTATTACATATTAAAGTATTTTCTATAACCTTTTTTAATAATTATTTTATTTTGTAAGACAGCTTGAAATAAATAGAAAAACAGTGTTATTCAATGAATGATAATTCAATAGGTACATCATTTGCAGCACTATTTCGTGGTTACATGTGTCAAGAATACCCAAGAATTTAATCCAATGAAGTACCACTGGTGAAATCAACAGGGGAACAGCATAGGTAAATACACTGCCTAGGCAATGTAGGATTCTGGGCAAGGGTACAAAACACAATGAGCCATGAGGGGAAAATAGGAGAGTCTAGGTGGTCAACTTGACATTCAATATGGCGCAACTACATAATGACTGCAGCTCAGATGCCAAACATATCCTTCTGGACCTTGGGTAGCCATGGCTGATCCAGTTACAAAGACATCTTGTAAGCCTGAGAATGGAGCTCAGTTTTGTCTCTTTGCTCGGGGCATAGTTTTTTGGGTGTTATAATTAGTTGGCACAAAAACAATGCTTTGCTGTTCCTACTTGGACCTGCAATATTAATAATTTGTGGTTGTGTTAGTAAGAATACGGATTTTCTACCATTTCCAAAAAGCAAAGCAGGCGATCGAAGCAGGTAAATGGGAAAAATACAAAAAGACAGATGAAATGATTGAAATCTCTGTGATTTCATGTTTTTTTTCTGATGAGCTGATGAGTTCAACCTGCCCATCTGAAGCTTGCTACCATATCTCAGCATGCTTTATTCTCTCTAGTTGATAGTGTCAGGTCCTCTGTAAAATGACTGTCTTGTGCACAGTGGTGGTGGTCATTGTAGAACAGAATATGATAACTTCACAGCTGTACACATTTCAATGATACCTGCAATATGTATTTACATTACATTAAAAAATAGAATTTGTTTTTCATTACAAAGCATGCTGTATTTTCCTATTTATATCAAATCAGTCATCAACAACATGCGTTGACCACATTTTAAAACTGAACTCTAGGCAGATTAAAAAAGCACAGATTCATGCAGCTGTATTATATATCAATATATGCAGCCGTGTACAGGTAAGTACCTGAATTTGACTTTGTAAAAGCTGGGGTGGGCAGGGAAGGGGGTGGGGAGAGGGGGGAGTAGCGTCTCAAAGTATTAATCAGATGCAGTGAAGGTATCAATCAATGTTGCAGTGAACGGGGCATGCTGATAGGAGAGGGGAGCAGAGAGACAGAGAGATGATCTTGTGAGTATGCTGCTTCTTCCTTCGCTGTCCAGTCACAGGGTAGGGGTGGCGAGAGACCTGTTAGTGAAGGTGCATCTGCTGTAGAGAATCTTCAGTTCCCCTTCCCTGCCAAGGTGTAACTGTGCTTTGTGGAAGAGCTGTGTAAATAAAAAGACTGGATGGACAGAAATAATAATCCTTTGGCTGGGAAAACAGCTCCAGTTTGTGTATTTCATCTGAATTAAGCTGTTTGCCTGGAGTTCAGCTTTAAAGGACCTCTGTACCAATGATAGCAGTTATATCAAGAATAATAAATACGTGTTTTTATTTCCTAATGCATTAAAGGGTTATGATAGGCTGAGTACACATTTTAGTAATTCTATAACCCTATATGGCAATCAGTGGCTGAACAGTACAAGGAGTTATTATGAAGTGCATACATACAACTCCTTAAAGATCTGAAAAATTCCTCAGTATTGACCACCTTATATGACTTCAATATCGCTTCTCAACCTTTTGGCTAAAATCAATTCTTCAATTGCTACTTGATTTGTACTCAGCAATTTTAGGCTACGGAGACACTAAGTGGACAAGTCTTCATTGTTCTTCCAAGGTAATTATTAAACTTTTTGTGTGCAGCAACAATTAACTCGCAATATACTAGATTGATCTGCAGTATCTTCATTTTTTTTTTATAAGTTCATGAGACATTCCTTAATAAAATCCAACCTATATTTTAAGGGTTCTTTTTTCCTCTAACTATAACACTTTACAAAGAAGGCAGGCCCTAAGACAATAGCTAAAATCTGTACACTTTCTGGGCTGGAGCACTGATTTAAAGGTTGGATCACATGACCTTACTTAGAAAGGTATAAGATACAAAAATCCCACATTCTCTCCCATAAATTCATTTTAAAGACTATACTGGTCCACACGGGTCAATCACTCACACAGTGAGGGCTTAAGGCTTATTTCTAATTCTCTAAGACTAGATTACCTGAAGCAGTATAATAAATACAGTTCCATTAATATATATTCAGTGCTAATTACTATATACATCTAAAGGAATGACACAGTCACCATAAGCCTAACTCAGTTTCTATGACATATCAGACTGCTGTTATCTTGTTAAGCAGGAATACATCAAACATTAAAGATTGATTTAAAAAAAATTGTGAAATAGTCACTACAGGCAATAATATTAAAGCACATTCATAATACAGTTTATAGCCAAAATAAAAGCCATCCAATTAATTAAAAAACAAATGCATGTATTTACCTCTTAGTCCCCGTTCACACTAAGGCTCTGACTAGCTTTGCTCTTCATACGATCAGACATAAATGTCCTCTCGGCTTATACTAGAAGTAGCTATATTAAATAAGTTAATCGGCATGCAGCATTATAAATCAGCTTCAGGAAAGTTCCTGATCACATAAATGTACTAAAAGGGGAAAATCATCCAAAATGTTTTTATTTCTTTGGATAGAAGCCAGATGGGTTGGGACCTTTGATTACTTAGTTTTGTGTAATTAAACTAAAATTAATTTGGATTATTTCCAAACAGTGTTGAAATAAAAATGTAACACATTTTTGGCTCTTTTATCCTTTTTTTTCCTTCTTTTGAGGCTGCAATTTCATATGTTGTAAATCACAGGTTCAGCAAAAACCAAGGAAAGAGTCTCTTATAACATATGACGACTGGTTCAACAAGAAAACACAGAAAAAAAATGTATAATAATTAATAATCTTTGAAACATGTAAATTCATGCCCCGTACACACGTTCCGATAATCGTACGATAAAACTAGCTCTCGACCTGATCGCACGAGAATCTGATCGTTAGTACACAGCTTTCGACAGCCGATCAAGACAGTTGGTCCAACAAAATCCGAAGGGACAAACAGGAAAACTTCTGTCATACGATAGCCCCGCAAACGACAATCGTTTCATCAGTACATTATGCGTCTGCTAAAAATCGATCGACAAAGACCGCGCATGATCAGAAACACTAAAATAGCACGGAAAAAGCCTGGTTGCCATTGTTTTTGTTTTGCACCATCTGATACGTAGCTAAGCAACCAGGAAGCTTTTCCCGAATCTTACGACAAAAATCATACGGTTTGTATGCATTGTTGAATTCGATATTAGTATCATGCAACAAAATGTGAACAATAAGTCGACCGATTATCTGAACGTGTGTACAGGGCATCATTCAGACTGTTTATCTACAGCATCCAAAATACAAACAAAATAATAAATAAATAATACTAAATAAATAAAAATAAACCTAACAAAATGCTTGAGTGCCGGTTCACACTAGGTCGCTCCGATTTAAGGGGCGACCTGTGAAGTCGCGTGCAGCACGACTTCGGCACGACTTGCACGGACTTCATAAAATGAATGTCAATGCAAGTCGCCCCGAAGTAGTACAGGGCCCTTTTTCCAAGTTGGAGCAACTTGTGTCGCTCCTATTAGAACCGTTCCTGTACTACTCAATGACCGCGACGGTGCACGACTTGCCAGGCTGACCAAGTCGCCTGACAAGTCGTATTAGTGTGAACCGGCACTGACTGAATTATTATTTTTTTTTTCGAATGGCAGGCCTCACAGTTACAGTAAACATGTTTTTTTACTCAATAAATAGGCCACACCTAAGTAGCTATATGAGGCCTTGAATGAAGCAGGCAACCATTTTAAGACCTCAAAGGCCTGTACACGAGGTTACCGATCAAATTCTGATATAGTAGATAATATGATCGGAAGGTCTGTCATAAAATCTGACATAAAAATCTGTTATAATCGAGTGGCTTAATTATTGGGTCATACATATATTTTAGTTCTACCTACTTTTGCACCTCAGAGAATTAAAAATGTTTGGTAGCCAGAAGTACCACAACACAAGTATTGCATGAAAAAAATAACTAATGTAGCTAAGGGCATTTAACTGATATATATTCATATAGTTGTAACTGTTTTCTGCTGAAATTAATTTTTTTTCCCTAAAAATCTGTACAGGATTGAGACAGTGGTTGGATCATTTAGATATAAATGATTTAATATGTGCAATATTTAATGGGGCATTCCATGTCTCATCCTCAGTCATTGCCTAAAAAGTGAAAAAAAATGGAGAATAGGAAATACTGCTGTTATAAAATTGTCTGTACCTACAATGAGCAGCAGCCTTTTTTAGCTTTTTATTTTAAACCTTCCTTAGCTGTCAACAGACACATAGAATTCACATACTTTGGGAGCTCAGAAACAGGTTTATATTCCGACCATTTCCAATGTTTGTAGGCTCAGAGCTGCCCCCTCTGGCACCATACCGCTAGTGTGTCAACCATCATAGATAGTAAGGTACAGGAGGTGGACCAGAGCTCTTCAACACAGGAGCTGGTTAAAATTGTTATAACAAATTGGTCTTTGGTTCCCAAGATCTTCCTCAAGGTCTAGAACTGTTTAAGCAGGTGCCTGCTTTCCATGCATGGTGACAGATAAGAAAGTTTAAAGTGAACACAGATTCACTTTAATTATGATTGTGCTCATAAAACACATACTTTGTAAAGCCTACACAGCTAAGGAATTGCACTGAGGCTAAGCACTAATATGCTTTACATGGAGTACTATACATAAGCAGAGCCTACCTAAACTTTTCCTAAAACATATGACTGTATTCAGTGTATACACAATTAAAGCATAGTTTCACCCATTTGTTTTTGGGTGGATTGGATCACGGTTTTGTCCCAGATGGCTGTCGGTTTATGTTTGGCTGGGAGATGAGCTCCCTGGTTTGCTTCATTAGTGGATTCGCTCATCTAGTTGTCGACAATCCACTAGAGGTGGCAAAGGGATGCTACAAAAATAATTCAACATCTCTGTATCATCTGCCCACTACGTAATCCTGCAAGGGAGTATATAGGCAATCCACTCACTTTTCACCCCTGTAGTGGCGAAACACAGCAAGATGAGGGTAAATTTTCCCATTCAGGCCAAATACAGCATATAATATCTGGTTTAAACAATGAACCCTGTCACACTCATCATAAAATTAAAATCAAATTTTGTGTGGATTTTCAGTTTAATTCTGAAATCCCATCCATTGTACACATTCCATTAACATTTATAACAACACCAATGTGTATCACACACAAATAAATACATTTTTACATATAAAATATGGTCATAAATATATCTTTTACAGTAAAGCAATAAATAAATAATTTTGCGTTACTTTTCCGTTATATAGAATAAACACTTTGAAGAGTTCAATAAACACTATATGAACATTTGTTCTGATAGTAAGTAAAAATATTTTCTATTACTGTACATAGACAAAGTAGATAACATTTACAGTTCCACCTTTTTTAAATGGCCATTAGTTGTTTTTTTTTTAGATGGATCCATTCACAGCACAGTCCTCTGGCATTTTTTAATTTTACAACAAAATTGTTTGTCAGTTTCTTCTTTACATTTTTTAAAGAATGTTTGAAACCTTCTTTAAATAATAAATATTTTCTTGGCTACAGTAAAACAAAATCATTTCTCAAATAAAAATCCATTTCTCCTACAATCCCTAATATTGTAAGCTTTTTTTTTTTCATTGCACAGTGTTGTATATTCAAAATGATTTGCACATCTCAAAAACAATTTCAGAATGCAAAATTAATTTCAACATTGACTGTTTACACAGGATTAATTTTAGCTAACAAAATTCTCGGTACGGAAACATATATGAAAATAGGCAGCAATGCTATTATGCCATAAAATCAAAAGGAAAGAAACAATTTGTTTCCATTTGGAGGTGCAATGGGACATTGAAAACAGTGAAAACTGCAAATACAATTGCACCTTATATAAAATTAAAAATAAATGATCAATACATTTTCATAACCTCAGCATTACTTATAAAACATTCATGTTTAATATGTTGTTAAAGCTAAATAGAACTGATTGAATATTAAATATTTTTGGTATTTTACATTTTCTCAGACCAGTGCTCTTTGGTTTAAATCCCATCACAGTATAGATCCATATTAATTGCTCATTTCACTCAGTTTAAACTAAAAGAGTTGTTGCCTGGACTACCACTGCTTCACAATCTTCAGTAAACATTAATACCATGAAAGCACCCTTAGGTAACCACTACAGGGCAAGTTTTTCACCATTCACGTAATGATGCTTTCTAACTTGCCAGAGCATTTCCCAGTGCCTCAACATTTATGCTCATTATCTTCAAAGGAAATATTTATAATCACAAATGTTTTTGTGATCTATATTATAGTTAGGACCAATAAACCAGCTCTATTCTCATAGTTTTGTCTTAAAAAAATATCAGTATATACAGCAATTATCTTTAGAAATCCTCCTAATGGTTAAATTAAGCCATATACATGCATATAGTTTTCCATAATAGTGTACAAATTGTCATATTCCACCAATCAATATATCTGTACACTCCTTGAATATTGATACCCCAGCCACTCATGCATATTCATGAGTATGAACATGCCGATTTATATTTCACCTATGCTTACTAAGTAGAAGCATTTAAATAAATAAATCAAAGCACTCTTGTGCTAAGAAACCAAGTGAATTCTTGTAGAGTTATAGGTTGCTTAGTGCAATCACTTGTACTTGGTGCTGTATAAAATATTAAGTACACTCTTAGATTCAGCATAGAATTCTTCAATAAAGCATGTCAAATGCACTTAATTAAAGGCAGGGCCAAGTTTTAAAATTTCATAAAATGAACAAACTGTGCTGTTTCATATTCACCTCAGGATTAAACCTGGACCTAATGGTCCAAATACTAAGACTTTGACTCCCAAAGATGTAACTCTAGCACCATCCACTGTTTCTTTATATTTAAAGCTGGAAGCTAGAGTCAACTGTGACTCCATACCGCCTTCATGTTCCTCCTGCCTGCTATTACACTGACAACTGCATATGTAGGGCAGCAATTCATTTATATTGTAGAGAAAACTGTGATTACTGCTAACTAGCAAGCATTTTTCTGCTTGAATAATTTATCCAGCATAAGCTGAACGGATCTGTTTTCTTTACAGAAAAGGTCTGAAGTGTTGTGTGCAGCAGGTGCTATCTGGAGAGAAAGCTTGTAAAACACTTTCAAGACATGTGCTTTGAAATCCTGCCTTAGCCAAGAATCTCTTCAAAGTTAACAAGTTGTTTAATCTGTTCTGTGTGCATTGAATGCCTTCGAAGCAGCATTTTTTTGCTCTTTGACTCTTTTGGAAAAAGAGGAGCTGAGGGCACGAGCATTTTTGTCCCTGGGAAAGTAACACTGGATATTTTGTTGTGACCACTAATGTCTGGAATAGGAGGGTGGGGATTTACATTTAGTGGTGGAAGAAATCCTGGTCTGGTTTGGCTAATGTGATCTAGGAGTAAGGCTCCAGATCCACGCCTCTCAAGAATGGCGTGGTTCCTTCTACTTAAGGGTGTAACAGACACACTTTCGAGAGACTCCCTGGAACCACACAGTAGAGAAGAAGGAGAAAACATCTTCTTCTTCTCCAAAAGGACTTTGCTGTCCTCTGCTGCAGCTGGACCATGACACCTAGTGAGCTGTGAATCTGAGCTGTAATGATTGGCTCCTAAATTTCTTCTTTGAACGATGCTCCTCAAGCTTGATACTGATATTGTATTTACTGTGTCAGGGTCTTGATCTACTGGCATTTCTGATTTGTTTGGTGTACCTTCTGTATACAGTGACTGTGAATTAATTTCATCATATGAAAGTTTCCTCGGACCAGAGGTATCAAATGTTTTTAAAAGATGAGTAGGATCCTTCACATCTATGCTCTGATGACGAGTGAAGTAACGCTTGGAATACACCAAGCCATTCATTTTAAGAGAAAGTTCTTCTTCAGGGGTAATATCTTGAAGCTCTTCTTGCAAAGAGGACACTTTATGCTGATGTAAAAGAGATGGTGGAATTTTCAACCAGGGTTCAGAATGCAACCTTTGTAGAAGTGGTAACTTAGCCCCAATATGCATCATATGGGCTTTCTTTGTTGGAGAACCTGGCTCAGAAGAACCTTTGAATTCAATAGATGTATCAGCCTCTTTAAAGTTAAACAGTTCCTTTTCTGCTTCAAAAGCACTTGAAATTGGCGTAGGAGAGGTTTTAAGTTCAATTTCAGAAGGTGATGTACATGGGCTTGGAGAACTGTGGTCATCAATTCCTGGAGAAGGTGGAACATTTAAATACTGTCTTGTTTTTTGTCTTCCTGATGGAGATTTATCAGTCGTTATAATGATAACTTCTTTACCTTTAGCCTTGCAAGCATTAAGTAGGATTCTGAGTGTCTCTTTGTCTTCTGAGTTGACTGCATAAACCAGTGCAGAGAAGCCGGTGTGGTCCTGAAGACTGGGGTCAGCTCCACTTTCGAGCAGCAGAGAAACCACTTCAGAACTAGCGTTTTCCAAACAAGCATGCATTAGTGCAGTTTTCCCAAACTTGTCTTGAATGTTTGGGTCTGCATTATTTTCCAGTAGATATTTAATCATTTTAACTTTGCTTACACTTTGATGATCCACATGCTTAGTTTTGCAAGCAATCATTAGCGGTGTTTCTCCACGATCATTACTCTCATTGATATAAGCTCCCCCTTCCAAAAGAAGTCTTGTGAGGCGCAATCTGCTCTGGTATACAGCTTTAATAAGGGAGTTCCCTTCAGTCGTCACATCCAGGCTTTCATCCATTGTTACTGGTAGCTCTTCACTATCACAACTGTAAGATAGCAAAGGGTATAAAGTTATTATATAAGCTTTACAAACGTGATTTTACATTTTTGATAAGTACAGTCTTACAATTGTTAAAAATAAGCTTGAGGAAAATAGTTAAATACATATATGAGAACAGTTTTACCTACTAAGGGATTTGTATTTCTGTTTATCCCTATTATCTGTTTAGCCCTAACCAGGTCTTATATCATCTGTAAAATAAAAATTGAAAGAAAAACCCCCCTTCAGAGGGAACAGCCCCTTTTATACAGCATCCTGGAAAACCTTGCTGCCAAAAGAAGTAAAGAAGCATCCGCAGATGCCAAAGTATCTACTTTGTAGAACTTTGTGAAGGTATGCACCGACGACCAAGTGGCCGCCTTGCAAACTTGAGAAACTGACGCTTGATGACGGAAGGCCCAAGAAGTACTCAGCGCCCAAGAAGAATGCGCCGTGACAGGGAAAGGAGGAACCTAATCTTAAATGAAATAGGCCTGAGTTACCATCTGTCTGATCCATCTGCATGATTTACGGAGCGCTGTGTCCATCGATAAACAAAAGAGAAACTTCTTTTTTTTTCATTTTGAATAGAATAGAGATGGATTAGAACACTTTGTCAGTTTTAATTGCTGTCTGTGCCTTCGTTAGAGAGCTGCACTCTTTCTATTTGTCCGGGTATTAATATCATTGAAAAGTGAGGGTAAAAGAAAATCCCAAATTTTGGGTAGACATCAGAACAGTAAAAGGAGAAATTTTCCAATAGGGACACTAGTTCAGGTGACCCTGGGATTGGAATAAAAAAAAAAAAACTTGCACTGCTATATGTATAAAAGTGTAAAACTGATACTGTAATATTAATTAAAGCTGTTTGCACCCTTTGCCACTCTTATGTGTATGAGACTATGAAAAAAAAAGGTGCAGCACAAAATATGTCTCCAAATTATATCACAAATTTCAAAATACAAACAATAATATGTGCATGAATAAAAGTCTCATGTGCATAAAACAGTCTCTTGGCATTTTTTAATAAAATCAACATGCTCTTATTTCCTGTGAATTATTCACTTTTGCCCTTCTCCACCTTCAGTGCTCTACCAATACAGCACTGATTGTGGAGGAGGGTATGAGCGAATAATTCATGGGAGAATAAGATCACTCTTATTTAATTAAAAACACCAGGAGACTGACTGTATGCTGCAAATTACACGCTGGGATCCCTCACTTTGGAGGGATTTCTTATAATTTCCTGTTTTGGTCATAGGAGAGGAAATCTCTCCAATGGGGCACAGATGGAGGAAAAAAAATAAAACAACAACTTACTTTAACCACATAATGACCGCCCACCGCAGATATACTGCGGCAGGCAGCCGCTGCTGGATACGTCACTCGCTCAGCCGCCTGTGGGGGGCCGGAGGCGCGCTTCCGTCCCCGCTCGTTCACTGAGATCCCCGCGCGAGTTCGGCACTGTGCGACGTTAACCACTTGCCGACCGCCGCACGACTATATACTGCGGCAGTCTGGCGCTCCTGGGCAAAGCGACGTACCGGTACATCGCTCGCCCACGAGCCTCTAGGGGGCGAGCGCGTGCCGCCGGAGGCACGCTACCGCTCGTTCCCTGATATCCCCGCCGACATCGGAGCCGCCGGTCACTCGCGATCTCCCGCAGGAGAGGGAGAAAGGCAGACGGCTGATGTAAACACAGCCGTCTGTCATTCTCCCTGATGTAAGTGCAGAGACTATACGATCCTGCTATGTAGGATCGTATGTTTCTGTGGTAACATCACAAGCCACGCCCCCACAGTTAGAATCACGCCCCTAGGGATACATTTAACCCACTGATCACCAATAAAGTTAACCCCTTCCTTGCCAGTGTCATTTTAGAGTAACAGTGCATATTTATAGCAATGATTACTGTAGTAATGTCACTGGTACTCCCAAAAGTGTCAAAAATGTCAGTCAGGGGTCCGATCTGTCCACCACAATGTCGCAGTCCCGCAAAAAAATTGCAGATCGCCGCCATTACTAAAAAAAAAAAAACAATAAAAATGACATAAATCTTTCCCGTAGTTAGTAAGCGCAATAACTTTTGCGCAAACCAATCAAAATACGCTTATTGCAGTTTTTTTTTACCAAACATATGTAGCAGAAAACAAATTGGCCTAAAATGTTAAAAAATTTTGATTTTTACATTTTTTTTGGAGAATTTCATATAAAAAAATGTGAAAAATATTGTTATTTTTTCAAAATTGTCGCTCTTTTTTTGTTTATAGCACAAAAAATAAAAATCGCACAGGTGATCAAAAACCACCAAAAGAAAGCTCTGTTTGTGGGAAAAAAAGGACGTCAATTTTGTTTGGGTACAGCGTCGCACGACCGCGCAATTGTCCGTTAACCACTTAAGCCCCGGAGGATTTGGCTGCTCAAAGACCAGGGCCTATTTTGCGATTCGGCACTGCGTGAATTTAACGGACAATTGCGCGGTCATGCGACGCTGTACCCAAATGAAATTGACGTCCTTTTTTCCCCACAAATAGAGCTTTATTTTGGTGGTATTTTATCACCTGTGCGATTTTTATATAATGTTTGGGGGTTCTAAGTAACTGTCTACCAAAAAATATTTGAACTTGTAAGCAACTTAACCACTTACTGCAAAGTGACGTAGGGCTACGTCGGCAAACTTTGCGGTGTTATACCGGGGTGATGCCTCTAGCTAGAGGCACCATCCCGGTACTGTGGTTTAGAGCCGACGGTCGGCTTTTAGCGTTATATTAAAACTGAATTTTGTACTGTACTTTCCTGGTGCCTCCATGGCAGCATACTAGTGATAGAGCCCCGCCTCTACTCCTCCCTCAGGACTAGTGAGTAGCATAAAAGAAAGGCCCAGCCCCCTGTCCCATCATTCTCCTTTTTTTCCTCATACCTTCGTGACTGGTGAAGAATAAGCAGTATGTCCATACCTCTGCCTCCAGGCAGCTCTCTCCTGTGCGCAGTCCCGGTTCTTGGGTCGCTCAAAGCACTAATAAGGCCGGGAACCCCCTTCTGTGGATCTTTGGGGTACAAATTGCAGTGTTTCCTCATAGGAACGCATACTGCTACTGTCTCTTTAAAAATCTTTAAATGTTTGGCTTTGCAGGATTTTGCACAAGGACCGTCTTTTTTTTTTTTTCCTCTTTTCAGCTTGGATTCCCCTTTAGGTTTTCCAGTACTTATTTGTGTGTTTGTTTGTTTGTGTTCGTTTTCATTGTCATCTTCCCCTTCTCTTTCCCTCTTTTTCTTTTCCCTTCTTGCCTTTTGTCTTACCTTTTCAGCCTGTCCCTTTAAGTTTTCTTTGAAATCATTCGATCCTGTGTACTTGGCTCCCAGTCCTGGGATTCCCCCTGCAGCGCCATGCAAATCGAGGCCGCCCCTTGCTCCACAGAGTCTCGGCGTCTCTGCGGACCGCCTCGTAAGGCGGGGAGTAGGGCCGTGCACGAGGAACGTTCTGCGCATGCGCCCGCGCATGCGCAGTGCGGTTGAGGCTCGGGCGGCCATCTTGGATGTGGGAACCAGGTGTAATTTTGCCCTGAGTTCCCACAGAAGCTAAGGGGAGGGGTTTTGTGCTCTCTTAGGCTGCTCTGCCTATTAAAGGGCCATTCCACCTGCTGTCCACCCGAAAGACAGCATCTTTCCCTGCTCCTACCGACTTGTTAAAGCCCTTGGTAGGTAGCATTTTATAATACTTTTTTTTTTTTTTTTTCCTCCGTCATCATTCCCATTTATTCAGTTGTTATTTGTCTTCGATAAAACTTTTTTTTTTTCTCTCCCATTCTTTTTTTTTTTTTGCCCTTCTTTTTTTCTCCCTTTTTCTGTTTTCCTTCTTGCGTTTTTTTCTCACAGCCGGTCCTTCTGCAACGCCCTACGATGAGCCACTCATCACGTAACCAAGATCCTCACAATAGGTATGGGACCACCTTTCTGTAAGTATTGAAGTAAGAAGGAAAAGAGTGCTTGTATGGACTAACAAGTGTCCTTTGTTCCAGCCCAACACACTCCAAAAGATCCGGGAAGTCTTCGAGGCACCGCGACCATGACAGTCCAGATCGCAGATCAAGATCTTCCCACTATAGATCCTCAGAAAGATCTAGGTCAAGATACCGTCGCTCTCCTTCTCCGCCATCACATTCATCAAGGAAGAAGTGCTGGGCTTGTGGCGCAGTACCCTTACCTAGAAAACTAGTCTGCCAGGACTGTTTTCGGGACTACGCAGCCAACCGGGAGTTGGAAAACCAACAAGTGGTGGATCTGCTAAAGCAGACAATGAAAGATTCCCTTTCGGAGTTGACAACTCTAGTACCCACACAGGCGGCTCCCTCTGCAGCTCAAGTTCCGGACAGGGATGATAGCGCTCCAGGCCCCTCTGGGCTAAACCCTTCACGTGCTGCGGCTCCATTACTTGGAGAGGCATCTTCAGGTCACCTTTCAGAAGAATCCATAGAGGAGTCGGACCCGTCAGGCTTTAACTATGCCTTAATCCCACCTTTTATTCAGGCAGTTACATAGTTACATAGTTACATAGTAAGTGAGGTTGAATAAAGACAATAGTCCATCCAGTTCAACCTGTGTAGGTGTGTGTGGCTGTACTCATCTCACATACCCCTGAATGTTCTGATCCTTGAGATGTAAGTCTAAGAGTCTTTTGAAAGCCACCATACTACCCGCAGAAACCACCTCTTGTGGTAGAGAATTCCACAATCTTGTAGCCCTAACAGTAAAGAACCCCCCACGTTGCCTGTGGTTAAAACGCTTCTCCTCTAATCGCATTGTATGCCCTCGAGTCCTCATGCAATCCCTTCGAATGAACAGCTTTTTTTCTAAGCTGGGATCCCCATTAAGATATTTATAAATTGCTATCATGTCCCCCCTCAGACGTCTCTTCTCCAGGGAGAATAAATCAAGCGATTGTAGACGCTCTTCATAGTCAAGGTCCTCCAATCCCCTAATTAGTTTAGTTGCCCTTCTCTGGACTCTCTCCAGCTCCAACACATCCCTCCTGAGGACTGGCGACCAGAACTGGACAGAATACTCCAGATGCGGTCGGACCAGAGTTTTATAAAGTGGAAGGATTATAGTCTTATCTCTGGAATACATCCCTTTCTTTATGCATGCTAATATTCTGCTGGCTTTGGCAGCTGCCGCTTGACATTGCATGCTGTTGCCTAATCTATCATCAACCAAGACTCCCAGATCCTTCTCCATTTTTGATTCCCCCAAGGGTTCCCCTCCTAACGTGTATTGTGTTTTTATGTTTTTAGTCCCCAAGTGCAAAACCTTACACTTCTCCACGTTAAACCTCATTTGCCATGTCGTTGCCCACTCTGTAATTTTGTCCAGGTCATTCTGTAGGATATCTGCTTCATGCTGTGCAGTTATTGCCCTGGCCAATTTTGTGTCATCTGCAAAAGCTGATAACGCACTACTGATCCCGTCCTCAATGCTGTTTATGAATAAATTGAACAAGGTTGGTCCCAGGACTGAGCCCTGGGGCACCCCGCTTACAACCTCAGACCAGTCTGAGTATGCGCTGTTTATTACCACCCTTTGGACACGCCCTTTAAGCCAATTCCGTATCCAAGAGCAAACCCTGCTTTCGATACCTGCAGACCTTATTTTATAAATTAAGCGCTTGTGGGGAACTGTATCAAACGCCTTAGCGAAATCCAAGTACACCACATCCACTGGTCTCCCCCTATCTAGCTCACAGCTTACCTCCTCGTAGAATGCTAAGAGATTGGTTTGACAAGAACGCCCATTTGTAAACCCGTGCTGATTACTGCTGATGATGTTGTTGTCTTTAGCAAACTCTACGATATAGTCCCTTATCATCCCCTCCAGAAGTTTACATACTATTGATGTCAAACTGACAGGCCTATAATTTCCCGGGATATGCCTCTGGCCCTTTTTGAATATCGGAATCACGTTAGCTTTCTTCCAATCCCCTGGTACATCTCCTGTCCTAATACTGTCAGCAAAGATCAGTTAAAACAGCAATTGCCTGGGAGGATCCTGAAGAACCCACTCCTAAGTCAAAAACGTATTTTCCCTTCCTTAAGAGGAAACAAGTATTCTTTCCTCTTATGGGCGAGATAAGAGAAATTATCGAAGAGGAATGGAAGAAGACGGATAAAAAGTTTTCATTGGGCCGTCTTAATAAACTCTACCCTCTAGCCGAGGCTGAAGCGCAATCATTAAATTCCATGCCGGTGGTGGATGCTGCAGTCATTCGGCTCGCCAAAAACGTGACACTACCTATGGAAGATGCAGCTTCATTCAAAGATCCGCTAGATCGGAAAATAGATCTGGACCTAAAAAGGAGCTACCTGGCCTCGGGCGCAGCCTGTAAACCGGCTATTGCCCTTACATCTGTCTCCAATGCCATCAGGGCGTGGACGGAAAATGTTGAGACAGCGCTACGCCAAAATGTCCCTAGAGAAGACATTGTCAAGGCACTGGAGGAACTGAAAATTTCGGCCGATTTCATCGGAGAGGCCGCCATCGATACCATACGTTGTTCCGCACAATC
Organism: Pelophylax lessonae; assembly: GCF_965119305.1. Taxonomy (NCBI): domain Eukaryota; kingdom Metazoa; phylum Chordata; class Amphibia; order Anura; family Ranidae; genus Pelophylax; species Pelophylax lessonae. Next base: position 141,742,523 of record NC_138768.1, read on the forward strand.
AATGCTCCACACAGTAATGGCCAAAAGGGCCCTCTGGCTAAAACCATGGACAGCTGACCTTGCGTCCAAACAGAGTTGGTGTAAGATTCCGTTCGACGGCAAAACCCTCTTCGGAGAAAAAATGGACAAGGCTATTTCCAGGGTAACTGGAGGCAAGTCTGGTCTCCTGCCACAAGACAGGAAAGTCAAGAGAACAAGAGTCTATTCGTCTAGATTCCGGCCCTCAAATTCCAGAGATTTTAGGCAAACCAGACAGAACAGGGATAACAGAAGACCCTGGAGAGGCACCCAGGCCTCTTTTTTGAACACACGCAAAACCAAGGCTTTCACCGCTCCCCAGGAGGCAACGAAGCCTTTTTGACGCCAGAAGATCGCAACCCCTCCCAGTCGGAGCCAGGCTACAGGCTTTTCTCCCAATTTGGGCTTTGCGTTGTCAGGACCCCTGGGTTCTGTCAACAATCCATCAGGGTCACCGGTGGGTGTTTGCTCATCCTCCTCCTCATGCATCGTTTCAGGAGTCAAGAATACCAGCCTCGCCATCAAAAGCGTTGGCATTATCCCAATTCCTGACAGATCTTCAGCTTCAAGGTGCAGCCATACCGGTTCCATTGGCGGAGCGTTACACCGGTTTCTATTCTCCACTCTTCTTAGTGCCAAAAAGGACGGGAGGTTGGAGGCCGGTGATAGACCTCAAGAGGCTCAACCGATATATAGAACTCGAGAGCTTCAAAATGGAATCCCTGCAAACTATCATTCAGGTCATTCAGCCAGGAGATTGGTTAATATCTCTCGATCTACAAGATGCTTACCTGCACATCCCAATCTTCCCAACTTATCAGAGATTTCTGAGGTTCGCTGTAGGCGAGATACACCTTCAGTTCAAGGCCCTGCCATTCAGGCTCTGCACGTCTCCGCGAGTGTTCACCAAAACCTTGATAACTGTCCTAGCCCCCCTCAGGGAAAGGGGGTTGAGAGTGTACCACTATCTAGACGACATTCTCCTGTTGGCAAGCAATCCAGATCAACTCAGATCCCACAGGGAAATTCTCCTTCAGACTTTACAGGAGTTCGGCTGGCTCATAAATTTTCAAAAAAGCAACTTGTCTCCGACACAACAGATGGTTTACCTGGGAGCCATGTTCAATACCCAAGTGGGGACAGTGTCCTTACCCAGCCAGAAAATGGATATTATCATACGGAGGATGTTCACTGTAATTCGGAGTACTCATCTGACGGCCTCTCAGTGTCTGAGTCTAGTCGGCACAATGTCCTCTTGTATTCCCATGGTGCCATGGTCCCACTGGCACCTGAGGTTTTTCCAAACAGGTTTTCTGTCACAATGGAGAAAACAACACCTCTCCCAGAAAATTCAAGTGACCGCCTTAATGCGCAGAAGCTTGTTTTGGTGGACGAAGAAGGAAAATCTTGCCAATCCCCGTCACCTAGGCTCATTCAACTGGACCATCCTTACGTCCGATGCGAGTGGGCACGGATGGGGCGCCCATTGCGGTGAGGTCAAGCTTCAGGGAAGATGGTACCACTCAACCAAAGGGGTGGTATCCAATGTACTGGAACTAAGAGCGGCATTTCTAGCTCTGATTTCCTTGGCACCCCTCCTCCAAGGCCACAGAGTCCTCCTGAGATTAGACAACAAGACAGCAGTGGCATACCTGCTGAGACAAGGAGGTACTCGCAGCAGGACCCTCCTCCGAGAGGTCGAACCCATCATGCTGTGGGCAGAGAGGAACCTACGAGATCTCAGGGCCGTTTACATTCCGGGCCGGCTGAACACAGTGGCAGACGCTTTATCCAGGAGGTTCACAGACAACAACGAGTGGTCCCTACATCCACAAGTTTTTCTCCAAATCACCAACCTCTGGTACCCTCCTCAAGTGGACATGTTTGCCACTCCGGACAACTCGAAACTGCCCAGATTCTACTCTCGTCTCCCCTGCTCTCAGTCGGAAGCAGTCGATGCCCTGACCTGCCCGTGGAATTTCTCGACAGCCTATGCCTTTCCTCCCCGCCCACTGATTCTGAAGTTTCTCCGGAGACTTCTCACAGAATCAGTACAAGTCCTGGCGATACTCCCTTTTTGGCCGAAGAGACCATGGTTCCCTCTAGCCATCCATCTCAGTGTGGAACCCCCCATCAGGATTCCACTTTTTCCCAACCTACTGTCCCAGCAGGGACTATATCATCCGAACCCGCAGAGATTAGATCTGCGGGTTTGGAAACTGAAAGGCAAAGGTTTCAGGCCTTAGGGTGTACTCCTGAAGTCATCACGACACTTTTGAAAGCCAGGAAGCCCTCTACCAACGCGGTCTATTCAAAAGTGTGGAACAAATTCCTAGCGTTTGCCGCGGGGCAGGACTTCAACCCCGTCCTCCCCTCTACCTCTCAAGTCTTAGCCTTCTTACAGACAGGACTGGATTTAGGATTGGGACTAAGCTCCCTCAAAGTACAGGTAGCGGCAATCTCGGCTGCGACCAACAAGAGATGGGCCGAAGATCCTCTAGTGGTTACCTTTTTAAGAGGAGTGTTGAAAATTCGCCCTCCCGTTAGACGCTCTTTTCCACAGTGGGATCTCTCCCTGGTCCTGGAAGTTCTTTGTAACCCCCCATTTTCTCCAGTGGAACAGGCTTCTCTTTGGAACTTGTCATTGCAAACTGCCTTCCTCTTGGCCATCACCTCCGGCAGACGAGTCTCCGAGCTACATGCCCTGGGAATAAGTGAGGATCACATCGCCTTTTTTCCGGACAGGGTTGAACTTCGCCCTAGACAGGGGTTCATCCCCAAGGTCTCCTCCTCTTCCCATCTTCTAGAACCTTGGGCCCTTCCGGTTTTCCAAAACGCGGATGCAACTCAGCACGACCTAGACATCTCTAGAGTTCTTCGAGCCTATCTGGAAATCACAAGCTCATTCAGACAATCTGACAGTTTGTTTGTCATCCCCTTTGGGAAAAACAGGGGCAAAGAGTCCACCAAGAGGACTCTATCATCATGGATCATCAAACTCATCCAGAAAACCTATAAAGTCAAGGGGCTATCTCCACCTTCACAAGTAAGAGCTCATTCTACTAGGGCAGTCTCGGCTTCCTGGGCGGCAAGGGCCAACGTTTCCTTAGAGACGGTTTGCAGGGCCGCCTCATGGTCATCACGGCATACATTCTTCAAACATTATCGTATCGACCCAGGGTCGCTTACAACTGTAGAGTTCGGCAGAAGGACTATTCAGTCAGCCATGTCTTTGCCCAATTAAAGATTTGCATATTTAGCATTACCCACCCATTTGTCTTGCTAGTTATTTATCACTAGTATGCTGCCATGGAGGCACCAGGAAAACGGAAAATTGTTTCATACTTACCGTAATTTTCCTTTCCTGGTGCCTATCCATGGCAGCATATGCTCCCACTCCTGGTATTCTATATGACAGAGAATGATGGGACAGGGGGCTGGGCCTTTCTTTTATGCTACTCACTAGTCCTGAGGGAGGAGTAGAGGCGGGGCTCTATCACTAGTATGCTGCCATGGATAGGCACCAGGAAAGGAAAATGACGGTAAGTATGAAACAATTTTCCGTTTTTCTGTAATTGTCTGTTAAATGCAATGTTATATGGCTATACCCCCACCCCAGATACTCCCAAATGGAAATCATGTCTAAAGGGATGCAGACCCTACAGTTTCTTTATTAGAGCCCTGCAGGTGAAGCAGCTGATTGACCACTCCCATACATCTTCACTTTCCACATGGACACAGACAAACAAAAAGCTATTACTTCAGAATAACAAAAGGTAGAAATATGCAATGTTTGTTAAAATCCTTGTAATGTACATAGATCACCCAGAGGGGAATGTTTTTTTCTCAACAAAAGTGGAGTTACTCGTTAAGGATAAGGTATTGTTGAGGCACAAAATCACCTATACTCTTTTCTTTGTTTTTTATTGGTTGAGCCAGATAGACTTGTGTCTTTTTTCAACCTAACTATGTAACTCCTAAAGTAGTTTAGACTTCACCTGAAGAAGGACATTATTCTTCCATCTCTATGTCTGGCTTCAGTACATTGGAAGAAAACTGCCTGAATGTGGTTCATGCTGTATGAGTTTATCACTCAGCCACTGACTTTTTTCTCATTCCTGATGCTCCCCATAAAGGAGAACCAGCTTTGCGCACTTCCATTTCTAGGTGGCTCAGAGAGATCATTGACCAAGCCTATGGGCTTAAGGTCAAGGTTCCTTTTTTTGTCAAGGCCCACTCCACTAGATTGGTAAATGCCTCTTGGGTGTTTAACAATCAGGCAACTGTTTGCCAGATTTGCAAGGCTGTCCGCTAGGGTTGCCACCTCACCCTTTAAACCAGGACACACATCAAGTACACAGGTTCTGTGGCTGAATAAAGTGGTAATTAAACTCTCTTAGTGCCAGATGTGCATTCATATTAGCCTCAGAACCTGTGTGATTAATATGTGTTTTGGTTTAAAGGGATGAGGTGCCAACCCTACTGTCTGCTGGTCTTCTGTTCACATATTTTCTGTTTTACTAGTTGGATGTTCAGGCCTCTTCTAATGCCCATTTTAAAAGTCTAAGTCAAAGTCTATGCATCACTTTTTCTCTAGCCCAACAGGAAACAACACTTGTGCTCCGGGGGATGGGACAGTTGTTCCCCGCCGGACCTGCTGCTTGAAGTGGCCAGGAGTATAGGATTACCAAGTACACTTGAGGAAAGTATTCATGCTGTGGGATGCTATGCACCTATGTAGGAATCTGTTAAGAGGTGTTGCCTAGTTTACATAACTAAACTTGGGTCTCTAAGCAGCAGATGGCCTATGTGCATGAACCAAGCAGACCTCTGGCTACCCCCGCTTTGAAAACTTTACAATCACCATCTCTGAACTAAAGGAGCTTGAGAATCTTTGAATCTTACCCTCTGAATGCTCCCCTGTACTTTCACAGGGATTTGCACCGAAGTCTGGTGTGGGCTCTTTCCTCCTAGAGAAGCCTCCTGGTGTGCGGTATATGTACAGGCATGTACACCATGCCTGGGACATACAGTGCCTCATAGTGTTTTTATATGGAATCATGATTGATATTTTGTATGAAATTTTATGATGATGTTTAAGAAATAAAATATAGTATTATGAGAACACACCACACAGGTGAAAGAGGGGAAAAAAATGGGGACTCTAACGATGTCCAAAAGGACTGTTCATGATAAAAGAAATACAATTTAAATATTTATTAAAATAACCATTACATAACTCCCAAATATAGAACTAGAAAAACATAACACAGAATAGCATAAAAACTCTACAAATAGTAAAACGGTGGAAAAAGGTAACTTGTAGTGGATGACCAAGCATAGAATGATGAGATCCCAATGGTATGCGCCCAGAGCCCCAACATAAAATATGGTATTATGTTTTACAAAATTAGTTTGTCCAAGTGCATGTGCCTTTAAAGTCCATATTTCTAATTCCCTCAAGAAACAACACTTGCACATTCATCATTTTATCAGCTCCTCTAACTGTCCCAGTATACAGAGCTGCTAACAAACTGCTCCCCACAAATCATTAACAGAGTAAAGCTTCTCTAACTTCTCTGCAAATGGAAAAATCCACAGAGGAGGTCAAATTAGGATAAACTAAATTAATTTCAATATATTTTGACTATGAATTAGTAGTAGAGACCTCCTGGACACCATTGGAATAAAAAAAAAAACAAAAAACGATAAAATGTTCAAACATTTTCCAGTTTACTTATCTACAATGCATCATACTATATGAAGGACCAAACTATGATAACAATAACGTTATAAAGTATATGTATTGTCGTAACACTTAAAAGTGGGAAAAAACATATGATTTCATGGTATAAACAATTCAGAAGTGAAAGGGAAAATTCTGATGCAATACTTACCCAGATGTCTCTTGAGGGTCAATAATTATTGCCCTAAAATTGATATCTTGATATAGCTCACATTATTCATAGATATCTCATGATTAAAATGAAAGAACATTAAATATATAAAACCATAAGTGAGATTATCCACACCAGGCATCTCATCCATATTATTATGAGGGTACTATATCTAGAATGAACCTATAAATACAATTTAATGTCCCACATCGAGTTAATTTGAGTAAATCCAAATTAATTTCCACAGATCCAAAATAGGAATTCCTTGTTTTAGGGTGCCATCTACTGTAAAGGACAGATTTAATCAACACCTAAATAAATATTATTGTAATCGATAGAAATGGCTTCCAATCAGATATGGGTAAATATTCTAAACTACACCTTTTAGGTAAGTTCTTAGATAAGAACATTTTGGGAGTAAAAGAGGAATTTCAAAGAGAAAAAAGATCTCTCACAAGCTCTCTAAAAAAAAAAAAAAAATTGAAAGGAGACACTCTACAGATTATCACACAGAAACCTATCTGATCATCATCCCGACTCTCCATCGCGAATCCAGACGCCATACTGGATCACATTCTACACTGAACAAAATTATAAACGCAACACTTTTGTGTTTGCCCCCATTTTTCATGAGCTTAACTCAAAGATCTAAGACTTTATCTATGTACACAAAAGACCTATTTCTCTCAAATATTGTTCACAAATCTGGCTAAAATATGTGTTAGTAAGCACTTCTCCATTGCTGAGAAAGTCCATCCACCTCACAAGTGTGGCATATCAAGATGCTGATTAGACAACATGATTATTGCACAGATGTGCCTTAGGCTGACCACAATAAAGGCCACTCTAAAATGTGCAGTTTTACTGTATTGGGGGGGGGGGTCTGAAAACCAGTCAGTATCTGGTGTGACCACCATTTGCCTCATGCCGTGCAACACATCTCCTTTGCATAGAGTTGATCAGGTTGTTGATTGTGGCCTGTGGAATGTTGGTCCACTCCTCTTCAATGGCTGTGCAAAGTTGCTGGCTATTGGCAGGACCTGGAACGAACACGCTGTCATTTACGCCGATCCAGAGCATCTCAAACATGCTCAATGGGTGACATGTCCAGTGAGTAAGCTGGCCATACAAGACCTGGGATGTTTTCATCTTCCAGGAATTGTGTACAGATCCTTGCAACATTGAGCCATGCATTATCATGCTGCAACATGAGGTGATGGTCGTGGATCAATGGCACAACAATGGGCCTCAGGATCTCGTCATGGTATTTCTGTGCATTCAAAATGCCATCAATTAAATGCACCTGTATTCGTTGTCCATAACATACACTTGCCCATACCATAACCCCACCGCCACTGTGGGCCACTTGATCCACAACATTGACATCAGCAAACCGCTCACCCACACGACACCATACATGCTTTCTGCCATCTGACCTATACAGTGAAGACCGGGATTCATCCGTGAAGAGAACACCTCTCCAAAGTGCCAGATGCCATCGAATGTGAGCATTTGCCTGATCAATTCGGTTACGACGACGAACTGCAGTCAGGTCAAGACCCCGATGAGGACGACGAGCATGCAGATGAGCTTCCCTGAGACGGTCTCTGACAGTTTTTGCAGAAATTCTTTGGTTATGCAAACTTTGAGCAGCCTTTATGGCATTAGCCACCTTACTGCCTTACATACAAGGTCAACCAGTCCTGCTCCGTATGGACAACATGGCAGCAGTATCTTACATACAGCTTCAGGTCGGGACGCACAATCAATCCCTTTTGAGAGAGGTGGAACCGATCATGTCATTGGCACAACAACATCTACCAGATTTGAGGACCATATATCTTCCAGGCCGTCAGAACCTGGAAGCAGATCGCCTATCCAGGCAATGCAAGGATTCCGAAGTGGTCCCTTCACCCCGAAACATTTAAGCAGATTGTCCACCAGTGGGGAAATCCGCAACTGTATCTTTTTGCCTTGTCAACCAACTGCAAGGTGAGCCGCTACCTCTTACGCCAGCCCTCAAAAATTCCACTCGCCTACTAGCATTTTGCGAGTGGAATTTTGAGGATGGCGAGCTGTGTCTGCCGCCGCCGCCGCCGCCATTAACAGCAGCCGGCGATTACTTTCACTTTTTTTTTTGGAAAAGGATGGGCTCTAGGAGCAGAGCACTGTGTCCTGAGCCCACCCACTGTGTGACAATAGCGAATGAGTATTCGCTATTGTCACAGGGATCCTCCTCCTGATCCTCCTACTGGCCAATCAGGAGGCAGGTGTTTCCTGATTGGCCAAAAGGCGAACGATTGTAACTGGCCGAGGAGGAGGAGGAGGACTCGGGAGACATGGAGGACGCACAGGATTGATGAGAAGCCGCCTGCTGCAGGTAAGTGCACGCTGTGATGATCGCTGTGCAATTAAGGGGACATGCTGTGATGATCGCTCTGCAATTAAGGGGACATGCTGTGGGCACTCTGCAATGAAAAGGGTCATGCTGTGGGCACTGTGCAATGAAAGGGGACATGCTGTGGGCGCTCTGCAATGAAAGGGGACATGCTGTGGGCACTGTGCAATGAAAGGGGACATGCTGTGATGATCGCTCTGCAATGAAAGGGGACATGCTGTGATGATCGCTCTGCAATGTAAGGGGACATGCTGTGGGCGCTCTGCAATGAAAGGGGACATGCTGTGGGCGCTCTGCAATTTAAGGGGACATGCTGTGGGCGCTCTGCAATTTAAGGGGTCATGCTGTGAGCGCTCTGCAATTTAAGGGGACATGCTGCGATCGCTCTGCAATGAAAGGGGACATGCTGGGATCGCTCTGCAATTTAAGGGGACATGCTGTGATCGCTCTGTAATTTAAGGGGACATGCTGTGATCGCTCTGCAATTTAAGGGGACATGCTGTGGGCGCTCTGCAATTTAAGGGGACATGCTGTGATCGCTCTGCAATTTAAGGGGACATGCTGTGGGCGCTCTGCAATTTAAGGGGACATGCTGTGGGCGCTCTGCAATTTAAGGGGACATGCTGTGATCGCTCTGCAATGAAAGGGGACATGCTGTGGGCGCTCTGCAATGAAAGGGGACATGCTGTGGGTGCTCTGCAATGTAAGGGGACATGCTGTGGGCGCTCTGCAATGAAAGGGGACATGCTGTGGGCGCTCTGCAATTTAAGAGGACATGCTGTGGGCGCTCTGCAATTTAAGGGGACATGCTGTGGGCGCTCTGCAATTTAAGGGGTCATACTGTGAGCGCTCTGCAATTTAAGGGGACATGCTGCGATCGCTCTGCAATGAAAGGGGACATGCTGTGATCGCTCTGCAATTTAAGGGGACATGCTGTGATCGCTCTGCAATTTAAGGGGACATGCTGTGGGCGCTCTGCAATTTAAGGGGACATGCTGTGGGCGCTCTGCAATTTAAGGGGACATGCTGTGATCGCTCTGCAATGAAAGGGGACATGCTGTGGGCGCTCTGCAATGAAAGGGGACATGCTGTGGGCGCTCTGCAATGTAAGGGGACATGCTGTGAGCGCTCTGCAATTTAGGGGACATGCTGCGAGCGCTCTGCAATTTAAGGGGACATGCTGCGGGCGCTCTGCAATTTAAGGGGACATGCTGTGGGCGCTCTGCAATTTAAGGGGACATGCTGTGGGCGCTCTGCAATGTAAGGGGACATGCTGTGGGCGCTCTGCAATTTAAGGGGACATGCTGTGGGCGCTCTGCAATGTAAGGGGACATGCTGTGGGCGCTCTGCAATGTAAGGGGACATGCTGTGGGCGCTCTGCAATGTAAGGGGACATGCTGTGGGCGCTCTGCAATTTAAGGGGACATGCTGTGGGCGCTCTGCAATGTAGAGGGCGTGTTTAGGGGCGGAGCAGGGTGGGGTTTGGGTGGGGCAACAAGTGGCGAGTAACTCTTAAGGCCTGGCTAGTAGCTCATGGCTTGAAATTTTGAGCCCTGTCTTACGCTATCCACATCCATTGGCAGAGGGGACAGACGCCTTGACCCATCCTTGGGTGGCACAACTGGCCTATGCCTTCGCTCCAGTTTATTTGATATTGAAGTTTCTGAAGAAATGTCGACAGTCATTGCAATATTGACCTACTGGCCTCGCAGGCCATGGTTCTTGTTGGCAATGGATCTCATCATGTGCCCTCCGATCATGCTGGCAGTGACTCCTCATCTTCTGTTGCAGGGAGAAAACCTGCATCCACATCCATCACGGCTGGCCCTAGCGGCCTGGAAATTGAAAGGCAGGGCTTACAAGGATTAGGATGTTCCCCAGAGGTTATCAGAACCTTACAGAGCTCCAGAAAAGGGTCTACCAATTCCATATACTCCAGAATATGGGATCGCTTCGTGAGCTTTGCGGCCAGATGTCGGTTTGACACCAGTGAATCTAATGTGTCCCAAGTCCTGTCTTTTCTGCAATCCGGACTAGACTTAAGTCTCAGCCTGAGTTTGCTTAACCACTTCCCGCCCGCCCTATAACAGATTGACGGCGGGAATGTGGTTGTATTATCCTGACCGGACGTCATATGACGGGGGGCGCGCAGAGCGGCGATCGGTGGTGCAAGGTGTCAGCCTGACACCCTGCATCTCCGATCTCGGTAAAGAGACTACTGACGTAGCTCTTTACCATGTGATCAGCCGTGTCCAATCACGGCTGGTCACATAGTAAACAGGAACAGCCGTTGATCGGCTTTCCTTAGTTCGTGCCTGACAGGCACGAGTAAAGGAGCGCCGATCGGCGGCTCCCTGAAGGGGGGGGGGTCGGCACTGGTAATCAGATCATTGATTACCAGTGCAGACCCTCGGGGGGGATGCCACTAGAACCACCAGGGATGCCCACTATGACCACAGGGATGCCCACTATGGCCACCAGGGATGGCAATCAGGGCTCAGGGAGCCCCCCATTGCCCTCCCCATCAGTGCTGCCCGCCAGTGCCCTCCCTATCAGTGCTGCCCACAAGTGCCCATCATTGCCATCTTTCAGTGTCGCCCACCAGTGCCCATTATTGCCCACCAGTGCCGCCTATCAGTGCCCATTAGTGCCCATCAGTGCCGCCCTTCAGTGCCGATCAGTGTCGCCCATCAGTGCCCACCAGTGCCACCTATCAGTGCCCATTAGTGCCCGTCAGTGCCACCTATCAGTGCCCGTCAGTGCCGCCTATCAGTGCCCACCAATGCTGCATATCTGTGCTACCTATCAGTGCCACATATCAGTGCCTATCAGTGCCGCCTATCAGTGCCACCCCATTAGTGCCACCCCATCAGTGCCTGTCAGTGCAGTCTCATCAGTGCTCATCAGTGCAGGAAAAAACTTATTTATTTACAAAATTGTATAATATAAACAAAAAAACTTTTTTTTTTTTTTTTTTTTTAAACTTTTCGGTCTTTTTTTATTTGTTTAGCAAAAAGGAAAAAACCCAGAGGTGATCAAATACCACCAAAAGAAAGCTCTATTTGTGGGGGGAAAATGACATAAATTTGGTGTAGGTACAGTGTTGCATGACCGCGCAATTGTCATTCAAAATGCAACAGCGCTAAAAGGGGAAAATTGGCCTGGGCAGGAAGGGAGGAAAGTGCCCTGCATTGAAGTGGTTAAGGTGCAGATCTCTTTACCCAAAGGAAATGTGCAGCAAGCCCGCTGGTGGAGCGCTTCATGAGAGCGGTGCTCAGTCTACGCCCTCCCAAAAGAAATAGGTTCCCTCAATGGGACCTGGCAATAGTCCTCAATTTCCTGGCAAGCCCTCCTTGTGCTCCTATGGAGGATTGTTCTCTATGGGACATCGCTATGGGACATCAATTTGAAAACTGCTTTTCTAATAACCATTACTTCAGGGGAAAGAGTGCCAGAACTCTAAGCAATGGGAGCTACTGAGCGTTATACTGTCTCATTTACAGACAGGGTTGAGCTGAGACCATTGGATCAGTTTTGTCCCAAAAGTGGCTTCAATATTTCACCTCTCCAGTGAATGGGTGCTTCCAGCCTTCCAAGAAGAATCAGGTGCTGACCTGCATGAACTGGACATTTCAAAAGTCCTCAAATCCTATCTCCAGGCTGCTTCTGCATTCAGATGTTCTGACAGGCTTTTCATCCTACTTACCGGAAAATTGAAAGGGAAGGAAGCTTCGGCTAGAACCATTTTGGCCTGGATAGTAAAAACTATTTAGCGAGCATATAGAGCGGCTGGGAAGGATCCTTCGGAGGTGGTTAGATCTCACTCAACCAGGGCGATGTCTTCTTTTTGGACAGTACGCACAGGAGTGTCTCTGGAGACAGTCAGCAGAGCGGCAAGCTGGTCTTCACATCATACGTTCTTAAGACACTACAGGGTGGATCCAGCAGCTCTCACTACAGTAGAGTTTGGGAGAAAAACTATTCAAGCTTTTATGTCTTTTGTCGAATAAAGACTAAGTTTGCAACATTAAACCCTCCCTCTCAAAAGCTCATTTTTTATCATATGTATGCTGCCATGTTGGCGTCAGGAAAATGGAAAATTACTTACCGTAATTTTCCTTTCCTAACACCAATACATGGCAGCATACGAACAATTCTTTGTGCTTTACACAGAGAATTGGGGAGGTTGCTCTCAGTCAGACTTTTATAGATCATATGTATGCTGCCATGTATTGGCGTCAGGAAAGGAAAATTACGGTATTTGATACAATTTTCCATTTTCATTCCCTCAAGTCCAGCCAGGTTGACCTTGTTTGCCTACAGGAGACCAGGTTTTCCTCCGTCTCGGCTCCCAACTACCTCTCGACTCACTACCCCACTTTTTAATCTAGCCTCTGGCCCTGAGAACCACAGGGGGGTCCTTTTTGCGTTTTGTCGCCATCTGGTCTTTGTGCCAAAGCATTCGCAGACCCAACTGGCAGGTACCTACTCCTTGGGGACACTCTAAATATTGGCTCTGTCCCTTTTGTGATTTTACTCTGGGAGGCCCTCAAAGCCACCTTGCGGCACCACCTCATTCAAATTGCATCAACATGTAAACGCGAGTGGGAGCGGAGGCTTAGAGAGGTCAGTTCTCAATTGGTGGCTGCAGATGGGGCCTGAAAATCCTCCCCTTCAACTGCCACGTGGAAAGCTTGAGATGCCATTGTAGTGGAATTGACCTTTTGGCCACTAAACATGCTGAAAGGGCCCTTCACTGTGCAAAACAAATTCTACTCCACTGCAAACAAGCCTGGGGCCATGCTGGCCCGGAAATTGAACTCATCAAGTCAAACCCATAAACCAACCTGACTCTGATCTACCAGTGGCGACCTCACCTCGGATCCGGCAAAAATCACAGAGTCTTCCTGCCTTCCTGTCCTCCCTCTACAGCAATCCTGCTCTCCTCCCTACTGACTTGGCCAATGCTTTTTTCCAAAGCCTTAAACTCCCCTTCTTGCCCATGACTGCCCAGGAGGCATTAAATGTGAACATTACTCCCCTGGAAGTGACCCTGGCTATCAAGTCAACCTGTCATGCAAAGGCCCCGGGCCCCGACGGCTTCTCTGGCCTCATGGCAAATTTTCCCAATTATTGGCTCCTCACCTGGCAGCCTACTTTAACGCAATGCGACGGGATGAGATGCCTTCCACCTATGCCCTCCGAGCTCATATTTCTATAATCCCTAAATCTGAGGCAGAAGCACAGGATCCCCAGGCCTTTTGGCCAATTTCCCTAATAAACAAGGACATTAAACTCTTGGGCAAAATTTTGAACACCCACGTCAATAAGTATCTGTGCCAGTTGATCCACAGAGACCAGTTTGAATTTGTTCCCGATCGCCAGGCGGCTGACAATGTTCGCAAAGTGATACATCTCATTACCCTGTTGTACCAACAAAAAATGCCGGGATTCTTGCTTTCACTTGACATTTACAAAGCATTTGATACCCTGTCCTGGGACTACTTGCGATATGTGTTTCAACAATGGGGGTTTGGAGAATCCTTCCTGACCTGGCTTTCAGTTCTATACTCCTCCCGTACAGGGTCAGTCCGCTATGGGGGCTTTTCCTCCACTTCCTTTCCTATATTCCAAGGATTGCGCCAGGGCTGCCCCTTCTCCCCGGCCCTCTTTACCCTGGTCCTGGAGCCTCTGGTGGCGGCCCTCCGTGCTGACCCCAACATTATGGGGATCTCCCACACTGGTGAGTCCCCATAAGGTAAACCTATTTGCAGGTGACGCTCTCCTGACCCTCCCCAATCCCATCACCATACTGCCTAACTTGCATGCATGCTGTCATCTCTAGCTTGCAGATTAATCCCCAGAAAACAACCGCCCTGAACATCTCTCTCCCGTAGTCCATGGTTTCTCATCTCCAAATGTCCTTTCTGTACCGCTGGGCTGGCTCCTTTCTGGAATACCTGGGAGTCCGTTTGACCCCCTCTTACTCTTCTCTATTTGCCACCAACTACTATCCTCTCCTCTGTGTTATCACTACTCCTCTGGACTCCTGGCGATTCTCTTCCCGGTCATGATTAGGCCACATCAACGCGGTTAAAATGACTGTGCTCCCTAAGATCCTATACTTCTTTCAGACTTTACAGGTTTTAGTACCCGCCTTCTTACGCTCACTCCAGCGTATAATCTTAGCTTTCATTTCGGCCCACAAATGCCCCAGAGTACTACTCTTTTTGCCCACAGGCGAAGAGGCGGTCTTGGTGTCCCCAATATTTCAAAGTACTACCTAGCTGCACAGCTCTCACAGTTTACAATGTTACACGTGACCTCGGACGTTCATTTACGGGTCCACTTTTCTGGGAATTTAATGTGCCCCTTTTTCCAGCTCCTTCCTCTCCTCAATAACCCCCTCTTTCCTCCGGGGCTAGACCAACACTTGGCTTTTGCCTGGTGGCCTGCTCACGGCTACTCTCATAGGTTCGTCATTTCTTAGGGTACCACACTTTTTCGTCCTAGGCTTTCATTTGCGAGACCAACGATGCACCCCCCATGGAATGGTTTGGTTATCTACATTGGATTTCAGCCCTCTGCCGTAACTCTTCTTTCCCATTTCAGACGATGATCTTCGAACATATTTGTCTTCGCTCACAATAACCCCCTGAATAACCCCCTCTTTCCTCCGGGGCTAGACCAACACTTGGCTTTTGCTTGGTGGCCTGCTCACGGCTACTCTCATAGGTCCGTCATTTCTTAGGGTCCCACACTTTTTCATCCTAGGCTTTCATTTGCGAGACTCACGATGCACCCCCCAAGGAATGGTTTGGTTATCTACATTGGATTTCAGCCCTCTGCCGTAACTCTTCTTTCCCATTTCAGACGATGATCTTCGAACATATTTGTCTTCACTCACCTGGAACCCGGGGCACTATCTCCTCTTTATATTCCTCCTTGACTGCAGGGGGTTTGTCTCGCTCCCACCTGTACATCTACAAATGGGAACGAGACTTGGCAGTCTCTAAAAATTTAAAGGACTGGAGCAAGGCCTGGTCATCCGTAGCCAAATGTTCTTTCAATACGGTTACTATAAGGTACCATAAGTTAAAGGACGGCCTATAATGTTCCCTTCCGCTGGTATTGTGGCTCGCATAGTTAATTCGAACCCATCATACAATGATAGCTTCAGGGGATTTGGCCAATGTGGAGACAAGATTTATATTTAGTGGTCTTGCCCACGTTTGGTGGGATTCTGATGTAGGGTCTACGGCCTCCTCTCAACACATTTTCATGTACTCTTCCACAAAGACACTTGGCAAGCATTTTTCCACTACCTCCTCCCAGGCCTCTTCTCATACCAACAAAAGCTGGCCACCTACCTCTTCATTGCCACAAAGTGTGCCACTGCCAGTGCTTGGAGGAAGCCCTCATTTGGTTTTGCAGAGGTGAAGAGCATTTTGATTACCCTCATGCTGCATGAGAAGATAACCAGTGTATCCAATGACTCTCATGCTAAGTTCCTGAAAGTGTGGAACCCATGGTGGTCCTTTGCTCTCCCCACCCTGCCCAAGACCAGCTCGGGTATTCCAGACCGTTGTAGTATACCATCCAACCCACAGGCTCTGCCCTCTCTTCCTGTCTAAGCCTACATCTCCTCTTTTTCAATTCTTGTCTGACTGTTTCTCTTTCTCTCCCCCTGCCTAGTTCTACATCACTTTTTTTCTGTTTATCCTTCTTGTCTCTCACTTTTTCTCCTCCCACTCCACCCTCCGCCACCCTGTCCCTCAAACCACTTCCCTGAATCCTCTTTCCCCCCTTCTTTTCTCTCTTTTCCCCTTCCCCTCCACCAAGGGATGACAATCCCACCCCCTTTGTTACCCCCTATGTCTTGTGCCTCCGAGTCCAGTTACTCATTACCACTTCTGGCACTTGTGCCTGATGCTTCTACTTTTCGTTTTAAAACTTAAAAAGTGTTTTGTTTGTATTTACGTTTAATGTAATTGTTCCCCTGTGCCTTTTTGCCTTTCTTTTCTTCAAGCCTGTAATTTGGCATTTTTTAACTCAAAAAAAACTATTGTACCAGAAAAAAAAGAAGACCTTTCCCTTTCAATCTGCAGCTCTGTAATTTTCTGTGAAATATAATGCAATATGGCTACCTGGAGGTTTTCTGTACACAGAATGTGTACAGAACGCCCCACAGAAATGTAATTTCCTGCTTGTGTGATTGGCTCACTGATTTTCACAGAAGTCTGCCCTAAAATACAAGTCACATTTCAGGCTTTCCCTGCAACAAAAATGCAATTTTTGGTAAGATACTACCAATAGGAAATCACATCTAAAGGGATGCAGGCCCTGCAATTTTCATCATGAGAGATTTGCAGGTGCAGCAGCTGACTGATAATTAGGAAATCACTTCCATTAGACTCACTCAGGACATGGGCACAGAGAAACACACAGGGATTTCTTCAGAATAACAAAAGGTAGTAATCTTCAACAAAGTTTGTCAAAATCTTTGTAATGTACATAGATCACCCAGAGGGGAATGTTTTTTTTTTCTCAACAAAAGTGCAGTTACATTTTAATATCCCACTTCACTCCCCCCCCCCCTTTATTTACCTGAGCCCACATTTGATCCAGCGCTGTGCCCATATGCAACTCTTCTCTCCCCTCACTCCCTGGTCTCACTGGCTTTGCTGAGGCCAAGTCCTGATGTCAGAGTCAGTAGACGAAGACAGCGAGATTAGGGAGAGAGCCCGCATGAGTGTCCCAATGGAAAGCAGAGGAGGCGGGAGGAGCCAGGAGTGCCAGTGAGAGACCCGAGAATAGGAGGAGTGGGGCAGCTCTGTGCAATTCATTAACCACTTCCCGCCCGCCCTATAGGCAAATGACGGCGGGAATGTGGTTGAGTTATCCTGACCGGACGTCATATGACGGCGGCAGGATAACTCCGCTCTGGGCACCCCCCGGGGGCGCGCAGAGCGGCGATCGGTGATGCGAGGTGTCAGTCTGACACCCTGCATCTCCGATCTCGGTAAAGAGCCTCTGACGGAGGCTCTTTACCATGTGATCAGCCGTGTCCAATCACGGCTGGTCACATAGTAAATAGGAACAGCCGTTGATCGGCTTTCCTTAGTTCGTGCCTGACAGGCACGAGTAAAGGAGCGCCGATCGGCGGCTCCCCTGACAGGGGGGGGGGTCGGCACTGGTAATCAGATCATTGATTACCAGTGCAGACCCTCGGGGGGGGATGCCACTAGATCCACCAGGGATGCCCACTATGACCCCAGGGATGCCCACTATGACCCCAGGGATGCCCACTATGGCCACCAGGGATGGCAATCAGGGCTCAGGGAGCCCCCCATTGCCCACCCCATCAGTGCTGCCCACCAGTGCCCTCCCTATCAGTGCTGCCCACAAGTGCCCATCATTGCCATCCTTAAGTGTCGCCCACCAGTGCCCATTATTGCCCACCAGTGCCGCCTATTAGTGCCCATCAGTGCCGCCCGTCAGTGCCGATCAGTGCCGCCCATCAGTGCCCATCAGTGCCCACCAGTGCCGCCTATCAGTGCCCATTAGTGCCCGTCAGTGCCACCTATCAGTGCCCGTCAGTGCCGCCTATCAGTGCCCATCAATGCCGCCTATCAGTACCCAGCAGTGCCGCCTATCAGTGCCCACCAATGCTGCATATCAGTGCTACCTATCAGTGCCTATCAGTGCCGCATATCAGTGCCGCCTATCAGTGCCGCCTATCAGTGCCACCCCATCAGTGCCACCCCATCAGTGCCACCCCATCAGTGCCTCCTCATCAGTGCCTGTCAGTGCAGTCTCATCAGTGCTCATCAGTGCAGGAAAAAAATTATTTATTTACAAAATTGTATAACATAAACAAAATTTTTTTTTTTTTTTTAAACTTTTCGGTCTTTTTTTATTTGTTTAGCAAAAAGTAAAAATCGCACAGGTGATCAAATACCACCGAAAGAAAGCTCTATTTGTGGGGGGAAAATGACATAAATTTGGTGTAGGTACAGTGTTGCATGACCGCGCAATTGTCATTCAAAATGCAACAGCGCTAAAAGGGGAAAATTGGCCTGGGCGGGAAGGGAGGGAAGTGCCCGGTATTAAAGTGGTTAAGTATAAACCTGTTTATTTTATTTTTTTTTATAAAAAAATTACATTTACAACCACTTTAAACACTTGCCGACCGCCGCACGGCTATTTACTCTGGCGGTCAGCCCCGTACAGGCAAAGTGACGTAGTACTACGTCGCTAGCCTGAGAGCCTCTAGGGGGCAATCGCGCGCTGCCGGAGGCGCGTTCCCGCCCCCGCTCATTCCCTAACATGTCCGCGCAAGTGACCGGCGGACAGATGTCCGCCGGTCACTCGCGATCTCCCGGTGGAGAGGGAGAAAGGCAGGCGGCTGATGTAAACAAAGCCGCCTGTCATTCTCCCTGGTTTAACAGCAGAGATCATACGATCCTGCTATGTAGGATCGTATGTCTCTGTGGTTACATCACTAGCCACACCCCTTTACAGTTAATAGCACGCCCCTAGGGACACATTTAACCCCTGCATCTCCAATAAAGTTAACCCCTTCCCTGCCAGTGTCATCTTTACAGTAACAGTGCATATGTATAGCACTGATTACTGTAGTAATGTCACTGGTACCCCCAAAAGTGTCAAAAATGTCAGTCAAGGGTCCGATCTGTCCACCGCAATGTCGCAGATCGCCGCCATTACTCGTTAATAAAAAAAACAATAAAAATGACAAAAATCTTTCCCTTAGTTAGTAAACGCAATAACTTTTGCGCAAACCAATCAAAATACGCTTATTGCGATTTTTTTTTACCAAAAATATGTAGCAGAAAACAAATTGGCTTAAAATGTTAAAAAAGTTTGATTTTTACTTTTTTTTTTTTGGGAATTTCATATAAAAAATGTGAAAAATATTATGTTTTCAAAATTGTCGCTATTTTTTGTTTATAGCGCAAAAAGTGAAAATCGCACAGGTGATCAAATACCACCAAAAGAAAGCCCTGTTTGTAGGAAAAAAAGGACGTCATTTTCATTTGGGTACAGCGTCGCACGACCGTGCAATTGTCCGTTAAACTCACGCAGTGCCGAATCGCAAAATACCCCCTGGTCTTTCAGCAGCCAAATCCTCCGGGGCTTAAGTGGTTAAGGAATCAACGTAATTAAGTTGAGCTGTGTCAGTGTTATTAGTAGTATAGACTCAATCCTTGCTTTTTGCTGAGAGAATTCAAGGAAAGGGACTGATTGGGTCTACCAGCATAGTTTAACTTACTTGTAGACCATGATGACGCTATCCACTGAATGAACAATAGGGAATACAATCATATCTATGTTCCTCGGCCCCAATATAAATGGTTACATTTATTACTGTTAAAGAAATATGCTATTCATCTAAATGTGATTTTTGCATCTCATGATAAATCAGACATATACAGTATATGTGATTGTTAGTGCCTTGATGGTAAATACATCTTCATTTGTTTTAGATAAGGTACATAACGATAAAAGTGTTAATGGTATCAAACATCTCTACATAGACCTAAAAGAACTCAGGAAATTAATCAAGTTAATGCGGTTTATGTTTACCAATGCATGTTATGCTAATTAAATTGGCACAACAAAGGACTGGAGGCACTGTCAATTTAAATAAAAAGTTGGTATTGCTGTCTTGATTAAAGTGTTACTAAACCCACAACAGTAAAATCAGTCTGTATAGGCAGTAAAGCACTGTGGAACCTAAGGGGTTAATTATTTACATGGTGTAAAAGCTGTTTGATCCTGTCTTTCTGTTTCTCCTCTTCTTTCATTGTCTCAAAAAAAAAAAATCTGATATTTACAGAGCCAGGGAACTGGCTGCACAAGCTCAGTTTGGTGTGTATTGCTAGAAAGGTATTTTTCTTGGGAGGGTGCATGTGATCAGCACAGGGCCAATCAGGACTGTCCACACATGTCCAGACAGAGGATCAGGGGAGAATGAAAACTGCTCCTACAAGCTTCACTGGGAACTGATACAAGTCACAAGGCTGCTGATGAGAAAAGGTAATTATCCATTTATATTTACTAAAGTAATTGCATTTCCATGTTCTGTGTGCTGTGGGAGACCAGATATAGTAAATGCAGGGTCCTGGGTTTAGTAACACTTTTTATTTAGACTTCCTGACACCCCATTCCCATAAAAGGTTATTCTGCAGTCTGTGTCCCCCCTAGAGAAATTTCTTATTATTTCCTGTCCCAAAAGGACCATAAACTGCAACAATGGTTCTGGGCCTTCTTTATTCTGTCCAAAACTTTAAAAAAGCGAAAGCTAGAGCTAAGCTTTATGCCTCATGAATACAGTGTTTAGCTTGCGGTTATGGTCTATGATCTCAATAGGGGATTTGACAGGCAACATTCAAAGGCTAGAAGAGGTTACTATTGCACACACAATCTTCCATTACGACATTACATTTTACTAAGCCTTTTCCAACTGTACGCAACATGTCACTGTTTACTAACCAATTCCAATTTAATCTGCAAGAAAACTACTACTGTGGGATTTCATTCCCAGCTTTCAAAGCACAAAGATTTGTTTTTTTTAATGTGCGAAAAAGTAAAAGGCCCAGAAACACTCAGGGGGTGTTTGTATAATTGTAACATTTGGAAAGGATTCAAAAACGCACATGAAATGTATGCCTATACCATGACAAAATAGGACCGTGCCCAGCCATCCTACATGCTGTTATCGAAGTGTGCCATCTGAATCTGCTACCAAAAATAAATACTGTTTTCCAGATACCTATGAAATCTGTGCTGCCAGAATGTTTTAATAAGCCAACACAGTCTTGCAAATATGAAGACACCTGCAGTATATGAAGATTAAAACAACATTTGTTCATCTCATGAATTAAAATTTCTTTGTAAGCATTTAGTACCGGTTCACACTAACGCGGCACGACTTCGGGGGTGACCTGTGAAGTCGCGTGTACCGCGACATCGGCGCGACTTGCACGGACTTCATATAATGAATGTCTATGCAAGTCGCTCCGATGTCGCCCCAAAGTAGTACAGGAACCTTTTTCTAAGTCGGAGTGACTTGAGTCGCTCCTATTAGAACGGTTCCCGTAGCACACAATGGACCGCGACTTGTCAGGCTGACCAGTCGCCTGACAAGTCGCGGTAGTGTGAATGGGGTCTTAGACTTTTTGTGGCAGATGATAAACATAGTTACATAGTAGTTGAGGTTAAATAAAGACAATAGTCCATCCAGTTCAACCTGTAGTAAAATAATTAAGACTCAACTCAACATAAAAACCTTTGTAGCCCTCTTTTGGTGGGTTATGAGCAATGACCCTCCTAAAACAGGATATCATGCTAAACCTTTAGGTAAATAAAAGAACCACAACCTTCGCTAAGTGGAAGAGTGTGTTTGATAATAAAATTGGCAGTGCCTCCAGCCAGAACAGGGACACTGTGATCAGATAGGATTCTTTACCTGGGAAATTATCCAATAATCTAATCAGTATTTAAAGTAGTTGTAAAGCCACTTGGTCATGATCAAACAGTTGCCTCTGTTAGATAATGATATGTGCAGGTTTCAGATTCCTACCTTATTTCAGAGCACCTCCCGCGCTCACGTGACTCCTCGCAGCTCTCCTCTCCCAGTCTGACAGCTACAGTGGGAGGGGCTGAGAACTCCCACTGACGTCAGCCGGTAGGAGAAGAGGAGAAAGTGGGCAGTCATATGAGCGACGAGCGGCACTCTGAAATGAGGTAGAAATCTGTATATTTTTTATATAGGACATATAGTGGGGCACATATCGTTATCCATCAGAGGCGATTGTAGGAATATAACCGAACTATTATAGCAGCAGGAAGGGAAGGAGCGGGGAGCAGAGCGGCACTGTTAGGAGCTGACAGGCGGGGGGGAGGACAGAGGAGAGCTGTGGATAATATAGGCACATAAACTACAGGGGGGAGGGCAGAACCAGGCAGGATCAGCCAAGTATTTTAGATTATTCAGGGGGCCAAATTACACAGCACAAGCACTGTGCTGTTATTCGTGCTTTAAGGGAACAGGATCCATTTTTTTTTTTTTTTAAATGTTAGGGTTAAAAACCCTTTAAGTAAGTAATTGGGAGAAGAGGAAATACTGTAACCAGCATATAACATTAGCCATAAGTATACAGATGCACACCAGTATGGAGATATTACAAGCTATATAAGAAAAGATTGATAATAGTAGAAACAGGTATTATCAAAAAGGGCCCAACAAGGATCCTGGTGGAATTGTGCACATATACCCAGGTATATATTGTTATTAAAAAAGATACCTTCAATTGAATGTTGCAGCTAATTTCAATTGCAGAGGCCCCTGAGTATGATTGTGATGGAGAGCTCATCTTTGTGTCAGAGAACTGAAGACAAGAGTAGCGAAGCTGGCGAGATCCTCCAACTGTTGTCCAACCAGTCTTTGACGCAGATTCTCACCAGCAGAAACTGAGGTGTGGCACTGGAACTGAGACTCAGCATTTTTAATCTGTGCCTTAGACCCTAGACGTTTCTAATCTGTCATGCAACCGGACCTCTAACTACCAGACGTTTCCCCTAGATGCCTAACCTCACTCTAGCCTATACTGCATATAAACTCTATTGCAATAAACAAGTTATTATATACTGGAAGGTGACCACTACACACAGAATCACAGACCTAGCTATCTAGCAGGTCTGTGCATGTTAGATAATAACAATAGTACCGAGATACGTCTGTCACAAGGATTCAGATATACACTCAAGAAGCTATGGGTAAATGCAGTTAAACTATTAGAACTGGTGATCGACCGATATCGGATTTTCGTTGCCGATACCGATATTTTGGCCATTGAATATCGGTATCGGCCGATATTGGCCGATATTTTTGTACATTTAAAAAAAATGTTTTTTTTATTTTTACACTTGACAGGTACTGTTATAGAGGGATCTGGGGGTCTAAAAGACCCCAAACCCCTCCTCTGCACTTAAAAGCATTCAAAACAGCCACGTTTCGCTGTTTTGAATGCTGTAATTTTTTTTAATCTGGCGCCGAATACCCGGAAGTGATGTGATGACATCACTTCCGGGTTTTTACACGGAGACCCGATCAGAGTCGAATGCGGCTTTGATCGGGTCTTCTCTTCGGCGGCCGTGCAGGTAGGATGCCCAGGTCTCCCGGGGGACCTCCTCCCACTCCTTGTAATGACAGCCGAGCGGCTTCTCAACCGAATTGGTTGTCATTACAAGACAGCCGACTGTCGGCTATGGAAGCCGATACCAGGGTGATGACTCTAGCTGCAGGCATCACTCCGGTACAGCACTTTCCCGAAATATCGGCAATATTGGTAACCTCAGGGGCCATTTCCGATATATCGGGGAAAGTGCAGATCGGCCCTCGATATATCAGCTTTGCCGATAATCGGTCGATCCCTAATTAGAACATAGGCATATTTGCCTAATACTCTCTGCTTCCAGCCTGGGTGAAATTCTCCCAGCTCCTGTGTGTATAAGGTCATGTGGATAAGTTATGTGTCTTCTTCCTGAAAATTCCCCTTTGTATAACATCACAGAACTCCGATCGGGGTTTTTGACCCAGCTGGCAGGGACAGGAAGTTCCTGTCTGTAACCAACTAACTCTTGTACTTAATAAGCCAAAGCGATTTCAGAATACAGACAGTAAAGGCAGAAGGTCCCTACACATTTTTGAAATTTTGGATAGAATGGGGAAGAGTTTAAGCCTCTGTCAGGTAGACACATGCACTCAATGAAGATCAAGCAACCAAATCTGGGGAAAGAGACTTGAGCCTTAACAGGAGAAGAATGGGAAAAATAAACTCTATCTTACTAAACGACTATATTAATATTGTTATACAGGAAACATAATTGAAATGATGTACTAGATGGTACCACGCACCTGAAACCTTACACAAAATATCAACAGACA
This sequence comes from Pelophylax lessonae, assembly GCF_965119305.1. Taxonomy (NCBI): domain Eukaryota; kingdom Metazoa; phylum Chordata; class Amphibia; order Anura; family Ranidae; genus Pelophylax; species Pelophylax lessonae. The sequence goes on from NC_138768.1 coordinate 141,766,809, forward strand.
TTCCTGAATTTGTTGGAGATGTTAAAAGCAAATAGGCACTCTACTTCATATCTGGTGGACGTGCCCACTAAATCATCCATCAAGGTCCCAAGTACAGCAGCTTATTGAAAAAAAGATTCCGGACACACCCACGCACTTTTTTCTGGCCCAATTGCCCTTACACAACACAAACCTGCCACTCATGGCATTTAGGTGGAAATAGAAGAATTATTCCACATCAGCCATGACAACATGACCAATACATATATATAGATGGCCGGCTGGACAATGTTCAAACCCATGCACGCAAATAAAGCTATTATGTGGCAGGTTGCACTTTCGCCTGAACTACCCCCCCCCCCCACCCTTCCCCATTATGAAGACTCTGATCTGACCATCTTCCACTTTTCCAGTAAACATGGTACTCCCACTCTCTGCTAATGGTTGGTGCTTTTTCCTTCCAGTAGAATCCTCATCTCTTTAGGGACCTCTGGTTGATAGCCCATGGAGACTCCACTCCTACCATCTACTCCAGTCTCACCTCTTGCTCCATACCATCTCCCTTACCCCCACAAGTACCCCCTCAACCCAAAATAATAATTCCTATACACTGTAGCTACAATACCCACCTCTTACATATCTTTACATACTTTGCAGAACCACGCTCTTAGCGTTCAAGCCTACATCCATTCCCTTACCAACCAATGGCTTTTGCCTTCCACACAAACATTACTCAGACCAACCCCACACTCTTAATACTGGCATTATCCAACCAGAGCAGCGGTACACTGACTTTGTATAATTTTACATCATACCCTAAGGGATTCTTTCCATGCAATCTTCTAGAGTCCATATGACTTCACAAAAATGTAAAACACCCTCTCGTGATGCTGTAATGTCTGTATATTCTGTATTACCGATCCTAAAGCAGAACTTAAATCTACCTAGCATGTGGCTCCACCCCCAAGCATTCCTTTATGGAGACTGAAGCATGGAGGTTCTTTGAAACACAAAATCTGTGGCAGAGCTCGTCAGCACATCTGCGCATGCGCAAGTGAGTTTCCCCACACGCATGAAGCCAGGGAAGGTTTCAGACGTCCCTGGTAGCAGTCTTTGTGTGTGCACAAGAAACCCAATGTAAATCGGCGCATGTACAGCTGTGCTACAGGGCTCTCCTAGGAACTGAGCACTGTGGCACATCTGCGTATGCACAGGAGATAGGGAGAAATTCTTACGTAGGTGAGAATTAAGGAAAGGCTGCTTCGCAGCAAAGATACATCACTTTGAAAAAAAAATATATATTTGTACAGTAGGAGAGAGGGCAGTGTTTCTCAACTCCGGTCCTCAGGGCACACTAATAGGCCAGGTTTGCAAGAAAACTGAAATACATCACAGGTGAAATCATTTGCTTTTCAGTGATTGCAGTATTCTAGTCTGCATCTCCCCAAGGCAATACTTAAAATCTGGCCTGTTAGTGTGCCCTGAGGACTGGAGTTGAGAAACACTGCTTTAGGGTGAAGATCCACTTCAAATTTACTCAATAAAAACTACTTGGAAAATAAAACTATGTCAGGCTTTTGTTGCTGTCTGTATCTCTGTTGGGGAGAGTTCATTGACTTCCTGTTCTATTAGACTTCCTGTTCTTTCTGATAACCACAACTTGGACAGGGTGTAAAGGAGAATTCTCCCACAGCAATCAAATTCTGAGAAATGCTTTCATATTTCACAGCTTTATTCAAAACGAAAATTACATTTTTCTGGGAGCTGGGTTTTAAGTCTTTGTCTTGCTTGTGTAAATATTAAACGCTAAAGAGAGACAAAATAGATGAAGATTTCCCCCTCATCTTCTGGTATCTCAGCTGCCTCCTGCTAGGATGGATGCTAGCCAAGAGTGCAGGAACCCATAACCTGAATCTTCACAGACCGGTCTCCCCACTCCATCTGAAACATGTAGATGTGGAGTTACCTCTTAGATCCCTAGTAGTGTAACAACTGTAAATACAATTTGGCAAAGGTTTTATCGGATGAACAAAAAAAGAAATTAAACCTAATCCTGCAGATTCTATATGCGCTCTTTTCACGATTATTTGCATATGCATAGAACTGTTTAAACTGAATATAGGGTAAGTGTTACCTATAGGTTAATAACACTCATTAGTAATTCAGAGAACATTAATTATCATTAGCTCAGGCTAACAGGTTCAGGCACAGTGCTTTAGTAAGCAGTTTCTCTATTGATTTCCATTTGTACTCACAGAAAGAGAACATTCTAGGGCCTGTATGAATTTATTCTATATTTCCTGCATAAATTATGATAGTGATAAGTACAGTTACGTTACCAAAAAAATGTATTATTATAATTATAAAGTATATTAGTAGTGGTAGTCGTAATATTCCTGTTCTTTGGTGTCTATACCCTCAACCAAGCACCTCCTTCTTCAGTAACTGGCTATATTTGCTATGTGTTGGTTGTCTTAGTTGCCTGTAGGATGAGAATCATCAGTTGCAAAGAAAAAAGTAATATTAGGAATAACATGAATAAACTACTCTGCACTAAATACACCCATAAAAACCAAAAACAATTAATATTAGCAGCTGTAAACAGCTATCATAGTCTAATAAAAGGAAATTCTTTACAACTATAGCGCTATCCCGATAGGAGCCTCTGGATAGGATGGGTCCTCTTGTTCTTTCCATCATCCTTCTCAAGAATCTCAGCCCCTCTGACACACCAGGTTGAGTGTTCAATCCTACAATAGCATAGATAGACTATCCCTGAAAGTAATACTGAGTACCAAATAGTAGTGCTACATAATAGAAAACAGGGACCAAACCAGGTAGAAAAGAAAAACTTAATATAATGTCACCCAATATGATTGGTAACTAGGCAAGCATTAAATTGGTTAACAATTGTAATAACACAATTTAGCAAACAAAGTGATTACCAGTAAGGACTAGGCATAAGATGTCATTTAGTATCCAGATCAACGTAAACAGTAGCAATGACACCTAAAGTGCAGCAATGAGCAGTAATAAAGTTTAATCTACCGAGTGCTGAAACTATACTACCAAAGCACATTAATGGCAGCGATGCTAGTCCTAGAATGACCAGTTATGCACTGTCCAAAAGAAAAGGTTGATGGTAGTGTAGGAGGCAGAGGAACAAAGGGGGCCTGTAGAATAATGATTATGGGAGGAGCAGTCCTTTGAATGTTCTTCTGCCGGCTATTATTGGAGCCCAGTAAGAGCATCCTAGCACTTAACGCCAGTCCCAGTTAACCTGCATGCAGGATAGGTAGAGTATAGGTATGATATAGTCTCAGCACAGGTGCAAGGTAGATGTAGTAAAAGTTTGGTAAAATGTGGTATAGGGTTGGTTTAGATGCATTTGATGCATTTAAAGTTGGAATGAGTATGATATAGGGTGCAGTATAGCTAAGGTAAACTTAGTGTCCTGTTCTCAGTGGCACAGCCTCTGCTAGCAGTATCAGCAATGGATATTTTATCCCTCTTACTAGATCCAGAGATGCAGTGGTGATCTCTTGCTGTAGAAGGGGGACCCCTCTGTCTTTCCCTGAAAGCCTCCAGTGATCAGCCTAGGGTAAGTGCATGCTCCAGTCTCCCTGCTGCAGCGCTGTAGGTGCTGTGATGTGGGCAGTGCTGCGCTGCCCCCAGTATCCTCACTCCCAGTCTCAGGCTCGGATCTCCGCTGGTATGGTCTCCCGCTGGCAGGAAAATAACCAGACATACTGTAGGTGCTCTCTCTCTCTATCTCCCTCTGTGTCAAGAAGAGCTTTCCTGGGCAAATTAATAAAAATCATCTCTCCACTCCTTTGACTGCACAGTGCCTATTGGGACTTGTATTGTAAGGAGTCCATTTGCCCCATTATATGGCTGTTATCACAAACTACAACTCCCAAGATTTTCAGCGCTCTGCATAAAAGTCTCTGGGCTTGCTTGGCTTCAGCTTTCCCCTCCTGGCTGGAGGAGTATGGTGAGGCATAATACCAGTATCTCAGTAGGGGGAGATAAGAAATAAGAGGCAATGTCTCCTTCTACATATTGCTGTAGCCCAACACCTGGCTACAGAACACGCCCCCACATCTAAAATTAAAAATGTGCTTTGTGCTACAATATATAAAGAGTGATAATTGAAAAATATAAAGTAATATAAAGAACATCTGTGCCACACATGAAAATAATATGCTTCATACATATATACATATAGTATAATTTGCTGTATTTCCTCTGTGCAACATTTTATATACTGTGGCAACAGATGAAAGAGTTGGGAAATTATGTATAAAATCTCCTTAATTTTAAAATTAAACATTAAATATAATTAAATATCATAACATAATAATTAGAAAAATACTAGATAAGTATTATTAATATTTTTTATGCAGTAGTAGAATTAGTGGTATGGGTTCATGTGTTTGCTTTTAAAAGGAAATGTGATTAAGCTAGAAATCTAGGCAGCCATAACATTTCACCAGTTTGTGCAGGAAATGTGTTATTCACATGATCAGGTGAAAATAAAGAAAGAAAGCCTGAAAAAGGAAAACAAATGCAGTCGCTACAGCTAAGGGATAGTAAGCAGTAATATATTACTTTCAGGTTTTGGGGTTTAGATACAGTTTAAGCTATATGGGTGTGTTATCATCAGCCATTGCTGCCACCTCCTACTTTTTGCTTCTCACCCTTGGTCTTTGGTTATATGTTATGTTCTCATCTGCTGCCTGTGCCATCCATTGGAATCACTGCATACCTCGCTCACAGTGTTCCAGTCTGTCTCTCTATACTATTCTATCAGTGTGTTTGTTTGTCTTGTGCCTCAGTTAACCCACGTTCATTCTTGCTTGGTACAGGAAGAACAAAGAGTACTGATCAATACTGGTAGATTATCTAAAAAGGGACTGCTATAAGTAGAAGAACTCCACAGTGAACTTGCCGACAACAAGAGAACACATTGAGCAGAATGTCATGCTTTATTGTCCAATCAGCAAGCTGGGTTCTTTACCAAGCCATACTAATATTGCAAAAGAAGTCAATGACCTGTCTGTGCTGCCTGGCAGGGGTGGCTGAATCAACATTCAGGATCCATTCACACTTAATCATTTCATTGCAGTGACTTAACATTTTTGCATGCGTTAATGTGCTCTATTGCATGTGTTAATGTGCTTTGCATTAAGGCAGCCCATTCATATAAGTTCATGCAATAGAGAGAAAAATATACATGACCCTTTTTTAAAAATCCAGTGCACCATAATTTACGGAATATGGGGTGGTGTGTTGGGCACTACTGTATAACGTGTTTGCTTGCCATTCCAAATAAATTACAATGAGGTTGCAGTTCTATTCACAAGGACTGCACAAGAACAGATACAACTGTGAATGGGCCCTTACTGCCTAGCGCTGTCTTTTGGTACTCATCCTGAAAGCATAGTGGCTCTTTTTGCCCTAGTCTCTTTCATAGGAATCCTGTTATACACTTCTATGCTGTGGATGTTTCTTTTGAAAATACATTTTTCTACAAGATTCTGCTAGAGACATCACAGGCATGATAGAACGCACTGGCCACACAGCTCGCCCCGGCTATTTCTATCTCACATCAAACACACTTAAACAGCAGGAGATGCTATTATAAGCACAGAACCCAGTAAAGGTCTGTTTCCCCTTACGTTCCTCTGTGAATTCATTTTTCAGTAGCGCTCTGACATATAGGAAGGAGGATTCATTAACATTTAACCTATTCTGGTAACATTCTAAATTCATATTTCACATTTACTAAAAATAAACTCCCCATTATACCTATTTGGCCGCGATTACCAAAGTAACAATATTCTTGCCATTAAAGAATAACTCCACCCTTAAAAAAAATCACAATTAAATCAACCCAATGTTATGTGCTCTCTGTGTTTTTATATTTTTTTAAATGTAAGGTCCAACTACAAAGAATGTCGCTAATTCCTTCCCGTAGGCTATGTTCCCCTTATCACAGGAACGGGATGGGGAGGATTAGCGTGGATTCTCATGGGCGATGGAAACTGAATGTGTTAAAGATGCAGCAAGACAAGATTCATTTTGGAGGAATTTTCATCATGTTGTCTTCAAAGCAGACCTTTTAGATGTTTTATCTGTTGCTGTTTCTTACACAGTGGGAATATTCTTTCTGTGGCTGGTAAATCTTTGCCTCCTGTGTGCTAGAAGATTATCTAAACTCACTGTGTCTAGGAATCCCTAAACCCACCACAAGAGTTTGCCCAACCAAAACTGAGGCTATGGAGAACCCCCCCCCCCCCCAAAAAAAAAAGTCAACAACACCAGTCCAATTTATTCTTCTCCTAATCTCCATCTAAAAGCTCAGGGTAACAGGGTAACTGACTAAGCTAACAAAGATAACATAGATGAAAATGTCAATGATAATATTAATAATGATAAAATAAAACAAAGACAGCCATACAGTGGAGGTTTTGTACAAAGAAATGAAGGGTCTTTTTTGGTATCATAAGTCTATTTTAAATGATAGACATTCAGGGCATCAGGGACAAGATTGTAGACCTGTACAAGGCTGCAATGGGCTATAAGACCATCAGCAAGAAGCTTGGTTAGTAGGAAACAACTGTTGGAGTGATTATTCGAAAATGGAAGAAATACAAAATAACCATCAATCGCCCCCGGTCTGGAATTCCATGCAAGATCTCATCTCATGTGGTAAGGGTGATCATGAGAAAAGTGAGGGCTCAGCCTAGAACTACACTGGAGGAGCTTGTGAATGATCTCAAGGCACGCACCTGATGACGTCAGCTGTGACGAAACGCGTCGTGCGTGGTTACGTCATTTCCGCCCCACTGGAACGCAGATCCGTTCGCTGGTTATCGTAGCGTCCCGGAAGTAGCCGCCAACGAGGGCCCCTACTGCTTCTTATGCTGTACCTGCTCGTTTTTAAATGTGAGTACCTGTCTTATTTTATGATTTAATAAACGGATCAAACGGTACTTCACCATATGAGGTCTTCCTTTTTCTATATGCTATCCTAGGATATCTCCCTACATTGGAGAATGGAGTAATAAGGTGATCTTGTTTATTGGGGATTCCTGACCGCGCTGAGAGAGGACACCCAGGGATATTTCCACCTGAAAGCCTATTATTGGGATTCCCAGGAAAAGGCTATCACCCTAAGGCTTACTACCCCTGTAGGGGTATATATCTCTGGTGAGTGCGGGATACACTGGAGGGGTGCATGATTGTTCCCACCCCACACTTATCACCGGATCACCCCCTGAGTAATAATGAATCACCACGTTTTTTTGAATCACAGTTTTTTCAAGCACTTTATGGACTGAGTTTGGACTTATATATATTTATAAATATTTAATTAATATCTTTTGGTGACTGTATTGGATATAACCACACCAGCACTGTGCTATTGTCACTTTATTTGCACATATCACTTTAAGTTCACTACATATGTGCTTACTTTTTATTTTTAAGTTATATATTTATGTGTATTTTGGATCACAATTTATCTAATTATTTATTTTCTTATAGAGATCACAGTATTTTACATCTAATTGCACATTAGGAATTTATTACTTTTATCCCTTCCATTTATCCTTTTATAGGCAGCGCCATTTTACCTCATTTTTACTCTTTTAATGATCTCAAGGCAGTTGGGACCATAGTCACCAAACAAACCATTGGTAAAACAATACGCAGCCATTGATTGAAATCCTGCAGCGCTTGCATGGTCCCCCTCCTCAAGAAGACACATGCACAGGCCTGTCTGAAGATTGCCAATGAACATCTAAATGATTCAAAGAAGTATTGGAAAAAAATGCTGTGGTCAGATGAGACCAAAATTTAGCTATTTGGCATTACCACGATTCGCTGTGTTTGGAGGAAGAAAAATGCTGACTATGACCCTACAGTCAAGCACAGAGGTGAACACATTATGCTTTGGGGCTGTTTCTCTTCTAAACGTAGAGGACGACTTTGACACATTGAGGGGCCAATGGACGGGTCCATTTATTGTAAAATCTTGGATTAGAACCTTATTCCCTCAGCCAGAACACTGAAGATGGGTCGTGGATAGGTTTTTCAGCATAACAATGACCCAAAACATACCGCCAAGGCAACAAAGGAGTGGCTCAAGAAGAAGCACATTAAGGTCAAGGAGTAGCCTAGCCAGTCTCCAGACCTTAATCCTATAAAAAATTTATAGAGGGAGCTGAAACTTCGAATTGCCAAGCCACAGCCAAGAAACCTTAATGATTTAGAGAAGATCTGTAAAGAAGAGTGGAACAAAACCAAGTACTAAGTCTATTATTTTACTCACTGACCTGCAACTCAATTTATAACATTTGTATCATGTTTTTTTGTGGATTTTTGGTTGATATTCTGTCTTTATCATTTAAAATACACCTACGATAATAATTATAGACCCTTAATTTCTTTGTAAGTTGGCAAGCTTACAAAATCTGATGGGGATCAAATATGTATTTTCCTCACTGTATGCTAAACATGATCCTGAGGTTAATTGAATAATTAAGTGAGGATCTAGCATTAGCATGAAAGAAAGTAACGTGGGTAGGTAGCACAAACCCCATAGTGTAGTATATTAACCACTTGCCGTCTGCTCACGTTGAGCCTACTGCGGCAAAGTGGTTCGTTATCGTCTGACGACGTAGACCTACGTCGTCAGACACTCCCCTTTCTCGACGGCGCGCACGCACCGCCGGAGGCTCGCTCCCGCTGTATTCAGTCACAGCGGGAGTCGGGCCAGGGGAGAAGCAGCGGCGATCGCCGCTGCTCTTCCCCGATCGTCGGGGAAACACAAGCGGGCGGATCTCTGAAGTGACAGGTAGGGTCAGATTGCAGGGTTCAGCATAGTTGAACCCTCGAGCTGTCCTTGTGTCACTCAGTCACCCCCCCCCCCCACACGTCAGTAAGCACCATGCATACATTAACCCCTCCCTCTCCAATAAAATTAACCCCTTCCCTGCCAGTGTCATTTTTACAGTAACAGTGCATATATATAGCACTGATTACTGCAGTAATGTCACTGGTACTCCCAAAAGTGTCAAAAATGTCAGTCAAGGGTCCGATCTGTCCGCCGCAATGTCGCAGTCCCGCAACAAAAATCGCAGATCGCCGCCATAACGCGTTAAAAAAAAACACCAAAAATGACAGAAATCTTTCCCTTAGTTAATAAACGTAATAACTTTTGCGCAAACCAATCGAAATACGCTTATTGTGATTTTTTTTACCAAACATAGGCAGCATAAAACAAATTGGCCAAAAATTTAAAAAAAATTAGATTTTTACATTTTTTTGGGGGGAATTTCATATAAAAATGTGAAAAATATTGTTATTTTTTCAAAATAAATGCTCTTTTTTTGTTTATAGCGCAAAAAGTAAAAATTGCACAGGTGATCAAATACCACCAACAGAAAGCTCTGTTTGTGGAAAAAAAAGGACGTAAATTTCGTTTGGGTACAGTGTCGCACGACCGCGCAATTGTCCGTTAAAGTCGCACAGTGCCGAATCGCAAAAAGTGGCCCAGACGTAAGACAGCAAAATCCTCTAGTGGTAAAGTGGTTAAGCAGAAAGTATTTATTAAATTAATAAAATACACTCACAAAGATAAGTCTGGGAGGCCTGGAAGCCAGGAGTGATAGAGTGTAAACCAGGATTCCTGCTTTGGCCACTGGCAAGAGGAGAGAAGCGCACTTGTGATGGGATAGGAAAAAGCCGCTGTCACTGAGGCTGAGGAAGAAGCTTGAAGCTTGGAAACGCATTCCTGTATCCTCCTGTGCATGTGAATATTGGCTATGCCAGGTGGCCACCACCTCCGAGGTTGTGTATCAGTGACAGCGTTCCTCCACCTCCGAGGTTGTGTATCAGTGACAGCGTTTCTCCCCCTCCGAGGTTGTGTATCAGTGACAGCGTTCTTCCAGTGACAGCGACTTTATTCCATCACAGCTGCGCTCTTATATATATATATATATATATATATATATATATACACACACTACACTATGTGTTTTTCACTGTTCTCTTTCCTTTTTTTTTTCTTCAATGAACCACATACTCACTTTTACTATTTCTCAGGTAATCCCATGGTTAGTTCTGTGTGACTACATGTTCTGATGTAGTTATTCCATATATATGCCTATTGTTTACCGGGTATGATTCCCCTTTGACTAAGGTCAGTTTCACACTGATCTGCCGAGGTTTGGCTGCAGCGCATTGTATTCGCGGTTTTTATGCAATTCACCCACGCTTTTCCATAGACTTTTATTAGATCAGGTTGGTACCCTGCATTTTCTAAAAGCACACCAAAACCACCTCATTTACTAGAAGTCTATAGAAAAGTGTGGGTCAACTGCACAAAAACAGCTGGTATACCTGCGCTGTGGTCAAACCACAGCGGATCAGCGTGAAACAGGCCTTAAAGTAAAACTGTGAGCTCCTAATAATAAATGTGCTGCAGTATTTATTTATAAGTGCATTTACACTTTGCAAAGCCCCCCAAATACCTGTTGTACCCAATGCAGCTTCCTAGGATGGGGTGGCATGATGCTAACTGCTCCTGAACTCACTGTTACCCTGACCCAGTTTTCTCACATCCACCATTAATCAGCTGGAATTCAGAGGTATTTAAACCACACTTCTGGGCTGTGTAGAGGTCCCTATTCCAATTTGTGACCCCCATGTGTGTTTTTATGTGCTTTTTTTTTATATTTACCTTTGCAGATGTTTTTAGGCTGGTCCTATGATTTCAGTGTCCTCTTCTTTTTGGATATTTTTCTGATGGTTCTCAATGATACAGAGTCATGCTGACACTGCTCACTTCACTATTAAACAGTGAGCGCAAAGCACCATGGTGATGCCCCCTTGGAGGGGTTGGGAGTCCATAATTTCCTTACACTCACAGTATGTCCTCAAGCAAAATGAGGCTGGGTTTCATATAACCTGAAAAACTGGGGACATCTGATAGTGAAAAAGAAGTACTATGGGGGACAGCTCAGATTGAAGATAAGTATTTAGCAAAATTTGCATTTTTGTTTTTGTTACTTCCATAGGCCCCATACAAAAATAAATCAGCCCAGAGATGAACTTTAATATGGCCACAAAATGGATTTTCACAGCACAGTAGTACATGCCGAAATTGTTTGAAACACAGCAAAGAACACAGTGGGTAAAGTAAAGAATACCCCTCTTTAAAATAATTACATTTAGTTGCTTTTCAGCCTGAAATGAAGACAGACACATTTTTATTTTATCCAGCTGTATTTACTCAGTACAACTTATAACATCCAAGTGAAAGATATAACACCAACATGTCTGAAAGAGTGTATCAATGTGCCTTAATGAAATATTAAATTTCATGATACCAGAGAAAATTCATTTCAGCTAGCGCCCACTTTCCAATGGAATGTGGTCCCTTGCAATTACATATTAAACACATCTCATTCATCCTGGACACTTAACAGTTAGGCTCCGCATACAGATTACAGACACATTGATAAGTGTTTACATGTTAAAACACATCTCATTCATCCTGGACACTTAACTTTTGCATATGAATTACAGACAACACCTGAACACATTGACAATTACTTACTTATTAACACATCAGACAGCTGAGCAGAGACGGAACGGCTTTTCCACAAACGCAATTCCAGACACACTACACCCCACGTTTACAGCAATATGTTAGGGAAAACAAAAGCCTTTTCATGTATTGTCTTAGTATATATTCTATTGTTAAACTGACCCATGGATTGTACACTAGTTTGAACTGGTTTTTCCCCTCTCAAATTTCCCATAAATATGTGAGCCGAACTGAAATAAATTAGATGTATCCACATTAAGCTTAAGTGCTATGTCTTAGCATCTCCTGGCCAGCGAGAGAAAATTCACTCCACAGGGGAGTTAGAACTGAAGGGTCTTAGGTTCGGGACCTAAATTCAAAATCATCTTGCAATTGCCTCCTGACGTAAATGAGCTAACAGTTTGGTGTCAGAAGTTGGGATCTGCCATACACAGTATCGGGTGAGTAATTCTATTTTTTTATTATTGCCACCCTATACTGTCAGAGCGGATTAACGGTACCCGGTTAGCGCTACTGTAAGCGCCTCCCCGGAATCTGATATTCCTAAAGAAAATAAGAGGGTCTGATGCCCTGGTTACAAAGCAGTACTGTGTGTGATAGTGAATTTTCCTTCTAAACATTGTATATTGCTGTATAGACACTTAAGTGTATTTTTAGTCGTTATATATGATTGCATGCCATTTGTACAGATGTATATGTAGATTGTATGTGATATTAAGCTGAGCTTGAAGGTATAAACTTGCCCACTGAGAATAGTTAAAAGTGAACCATAAATTGGGTGTATATAAATCTGATTAGAAAGACGCAGGAAACCACATAAGTTGGAAACTAGGTTTTCCAATAAAGTCTAAAAACTGACATCAACATCCCTAGATAAACCTTCAAACTCAGCTAATCTCACTTCATATTCTGAGCTTAGAATAATGGGCAATTCTCAAGGTATGGAGAACCCCAAGGGAAAAATGAAATTTAGAAAATTGTATGAGAATTGTATCGTGTATGGGCAACCTTAGTCGTGTAGAGGTGTGTGAGATCCATGAATGGTTATGTTGTGTTAGTTTTAATAATGTTCGAAAAGTGCTGTATCAGCAAAACATTTGATAACACTGAATGAATACTGGTTGCATAATGATTTGTTTTGTGTTTATTACTTATGTTTTAAAGTGATGTGACTTTACCACAAGTACAACTAAAAGTAACAAATCCGTGCTATGCTGGTCATGGCAACTTCTAGAAGCAAGAAAATATATTTGGTGTGTAAAGTGTGACCTAAAGGACTAAAATTGTATTTCTATTCTTAAAATCGTGAGCAATTTGAACGTTATAATTGAGGTAACAATTATTAACAACTTTTTCAGCCCACCATTGGCCCCCCTCCCTGCTTTGACACAGGTAATTGCAAGGCTTGGGAGTGTAAACAGCTGTATTGTCATGCCAATTGACTGAGCCGAGTAAATTTTAAGAGGAAAGTACAAAAGAATCTGTTAATTGTATATGCAGATGTGTATTAACTATCATTTTTGCTTTTGTAGAAAAAAACAGTTTTTGAAGAATGTTCCAAATGGGTGAAATATGGTGAAGTATAATTTCTTGTAGCCAAATGGGAAATTACTAATGTTTATTTTTGAGCTGCTCATTTTTTAACCATGGTGAACAATAATAATTTTTTCTTTAAATTTATGGTATACCATAACAAAAAAAATAGAAATCCATGTGGTAATAATTAATTTGACATAAACAATTTTGGTATTAGAGAAGTGCACTGTTAGGAAGGAAAATGTTTGACATGCTTACTGTATGCTAAATTCCTCTAATCTTTGGTTTATTTTAGGAGGAAAATATAATGTTTTGTTACTAATTTTTTTTTTGATGCTTATTTCTCAGACAAATTCTATGCCCTGGTTTTATTGATTTAAGACTTTCAGAAGATCACAGCCTTCAACGACAACTCGCCAATGGGAGTATTGTTTCCAAATTGTTTTTTTTTCTGGTTTATTAGACTGTTTTTATGGGTGTTAGAAATGTCTTATTTGTTGGGTGTCAGATATTTGATGTGTTCTAATCTGACATATATGAGCTCTGGCATTAATAAGTTCTATGCCTTACATAAGTAAGCATCTCCTGTTTTATAAAGTTTTTATTATATTGTGAGATGGAAGAATAGGATGGAATTGGATAAATCGTTGCTCTATTTTTACACCTATAGTGTGCTAAGAATTATAACGAATGTATGTCAGTGTCACTACAAATTGTTAAGGTTACTTTTGGTATTGCAAATCCAAGTTTAAAACTAGGCAAACCTCCTGTTGTAAATTCAATTAGCCGCATGGCCAGCCAAGCCATCTCTTTTCATTCTAAGGTGACTCACTGCCCTAGGCTTTGCATATTAATGTCCCTAGTAGACAAGCCTTGTGTCTCCAAGTCTATTTCAAACCTGTTTGGTTTCAAATTTCCTGTTTGGTGTCACTGGGCAACTGTACCATCTCTTATAAATTTCTGTTTGCATGGGTACTCACTTCTAGCTGTTTTGTGTGTCTCTGTGTGTCCATGTACACAAGACAGCTTGAATTTTACTCCCTATTGTTTAGTGATCCCAGCACCTTAGCCATGCAAGGGATTCTCAGTTGTCTATTGGCCTTTAGTTCTAGGTAGCTGCCTGCTTGGGTGAGTAAGAGGACTGCAAGTTAACCCATCTCCACCTTTGGAGAAGACAAGGCAGTTCATTAGACTTTGCACCTCAACCCTTCCAAGGGCCCTCACCATTGTTGCATGTGTGGACATGCTGTGTTCTCCCAAGATAGTGCCATTAGGTATACTTCCTGTCTTAAAATTACCTGCCTTCCTGTAAGCCCTGAACCCCAGTGCTGCAAGTGGTTTTTACTAGCATTTATTTTGCTGCCTGCCTGTAAGACCAGAAGCCAGTGCCACACTATACTCCTGCCATTCTTGTAAAACTTGTATTCTGTGCTATCCAAGTTCTTGTCTCTGTACTTACCTGTTATTTTTGCTAAAGTCAGAATGACTCCAGATCCAAGAACCAAGCTATCTCCCTTTGAAATTTTGATAGGGAGACCCTTTTCCCAACCCCATGGACAATGAATCCATTAATTCTCATACCTGGAGATCTGCAGCAGATACAAGAGGAATATGTGGCAAAATTAATTGAAAAATTAAACAGTGATTATGGTGATATTTCGCTCTCATTTCCTTTGCCAACAGGTGCACCGACCCACCCATTCAAGCCTGGAGACAGAGTCCCGGTGAAGGCCCCCCTGTAAACTGAAGTGGCTAGACCCACCCTACGGACCTCCTGCGACAGTTCAAGCAGTGACCAGAACAGCGGTATTGACAGACGACTCCCCGGTTTGGATCCACGCATCGCGACTGAAGGAAGTCCCACCTCTGCACCCCACGACTGCGGACAGGAGATTGTACAGAGCATCGAGAGGTGGACCAGGACCAAACCGGATGGGATGGGACAGACCAGAAGATGAGAGCCTGAGGAAGACGCAGATCATTTCCGATTGGTGGCTTAATTGGAGTGGACTTACATCTGAGCATTTACCAGGAGGAGGACAAGGAACTTTCATCATTTGGGATTTTCTTTCCACAGACTGCCAAGGACATTGTTTAACGTTGTAGCTGCCAGGGATTTAGTCTGACCGCTCTGATGATACGGGGGTCAAAAGGGAATTTTTTCCTCCCATTGAACGGGGGGTTTATTTTTGCCCTTTCCTGGCAAAGGCTTTAGGAGATGTTGAAGATTCATATGCTATAGTCAACAGGTGGTATGTGCTGCCATGGTCTATTTGTAGTGACTTTATTTCCATAATATGGAGTTTAGATTTTCAGGCCATAGATTCTTGCAAGCTATGGCCCTCCCCATTGATATGCAAATAAACCAGTCTGATTGGTTTAGGAGCAAAAGGAACATGTCTGTTTTTGATTTGATAGAATTCTAAGAAGTTATATCCCTATATGCACACAACCAAGTCGCCAGCCTACATACACCTTAGAATATAATGTCACCTGTTCAAAACCTCGTCTGTGCAAGTCAGTTACCAATAATATGACGTGCACTCATACAATAATGCAACCCAGTTATGTCAAGAATGTCCAGCTCCCCAAGGGATGGTTACTATCATGTGGGACTCATAGTTGGACATATATCCCAGGAGGGCACATAGTGCTATTTTCAGACTCTAGGTGACCCCACCCTTATGAATAAGGTTGGGATCAAAGGTTGGGTTGAAAGAGTGTATCAATGTGCCTTAATGAAATATTAAATTTCATGATACCAGAGAAAATTCATTTCAGCTAGCGCCCACTTTCCAATGGAATTTGGTCCCTTGCAATTACATATTAAACACATCTCATTCATCCTGGACACTTAACAGTTAGGCTCCGCATACAGATTACAGACACATTGATAAGTGTTTACATGTTAAAACGCATCTCATTCATCCTGGACACTTAACTTTTGCATATGGATTACAGACAACACCTGAACACATTGACAATTACTTACATATTAACACATCAGACAGCTGAGCAGAGATGGAACGGCTTTTCCAAAAACGCAATTTCAGACACACTACACCCCACGTTTACAGCAATATGTTAGGGAAAACAAAAGCCTTTTCATGTATTGTCTTAGTAGATATATTCTATTGTTAAATTGACCCATGGATTGTACACTAGTTTGAACTGGTTTTTCCCTCTCAAATTTCCCATAAATATGTGAGCCGAACTGAAATAAATTAGATGTATCCACATTAACCGCTTGCCGCCCGCCCGCCGTCATATGTATCCTGGGCCGCCGTCATATGACGGCGGTACTTTAAGCAGGGCAGGCGCGCGATCGCGTGCGCGCCGCCCTGCACTGCCGGTGTCGGGGTGTCCCCGGGACACCCCCCGTCACCGGCAGGGGGGAAACAGCCAATGGGCGTAGCTGTTTCCCACATGATAAGCTGTGTTCCAATGACACAGCCGATCACAATGCAGGCGCCCACAAGATGACCGCGCATGCGCGATCGGGAGCGCGCAGCGCGGTCATGTCGGTGGCACTGTGTTCCGTAGGAACACAGCTGTCACCGGCAGTAGTAAACAGTCACTGACAGTGACTGTTTACTATGTGATCGGCTGTGAATCCATTCACAGCCGATCACAAAATGTAAACACAGAGCAGTAACTCACTGTTACTAGCTCTTCTCCCCTCATACAGTTTCCAGTGTGAGGGGAGAAGAGCTAGAAATAGTGAGTTACTGCTCTGTACACATGTAAAAAGTAAAAGCACAGAAATAAAGGTCCCCACACAGTCCTCAGCTCCCCCAATGTCACCTGTCCCCCAACAGTCACCTCATCAGTGCCCAGAAATTGACACCCATAACATTCACATGTGAGCGCAGCGATCGCGGGCAGAATCACCGCGATTCTGCCCGCGATCCGGAAATCATTGCAAATCGCGGGACGCCTGTGCGTTGCCCGTGATTTGCAATAGCACCCCAAACGCTGTGCGATGTTGCCGCCATTTCCGCCTGCCGAATCGCGGTAACATTGCGCAAACATCGCATGACGCCCAAAAAAGGTACGAGAGTTTCTTTGGGGCGTCATGCGTTGTTTGCGCGATGTTACCGCGATTCGGCAGGCGGAAATCGCAGCAACATCGCACAGCGTTTGGGGTGCTATTGCAAATCACGGGCAACACACAGGCACCCCGCGATTTGCAATGATTTCTGGATCGCGGGCAGAATCGCAGTGATTCTGCCCGCGATCGCTACGCTCACATGTGAACATAGTCTAAAGTTCACCGGTCACCAGAGACTGCCATCAGTACCGCCGTGCACCATCGCCCGTCACCTGTCACCCCATCAATCACCGTCACCTGTCACCCCATCAGTCATCGTCATCTGTCACCCTATCAATCATCGACACCTGTCACCCCATCAGTCATCGTCACCTGTCACCCCATCAGTCATCGTCACCTGTCACCCCATCAGTCATTGTCACCTGTCACCCCATCAGTAATCGTCACCTGTCACCCCATCAGTCATCGTCACCTGTTTGCCATATGCATGCAATCACTTACTGACCGCCTAACGACTATATGCGTCGGCCATTTAAAGCTAAATACTGGGGTTATGGCAGCAGATAGCCCCCATAACCCCGGTATTTTTTGAAACGGCGGGTGGTCAGCTTTCAGATAAGGGTGGTCCCAGTGGCGGATTCGCCGCGGAATCACCCTTACGGTGCAGGGGAAGAGGTGCCCCCCCCGCCGGCAGCGGGGAAAACTATCCGGTCCCGGAACCTCAGAGACAGGAAGTCGAGTGAGGGCAAGATGGCCCTCACTCGACTCTATGGTCTTGGAGGACCGGAGCTACGTCAAAAGATGTTGCCTAGCAACCGGTTTAAAGGGCCGCTTTTTTTTTTTTCTTTTTTTTTTTTTCCTCTTTAAACAATTTTTTCTTTTTTTTTTTTCTTTTTTAGTGTAGTTGTGAGGTCTTTTTGACCCCAGATGTCACAATAAAGAGGACCTGTCATGCCTATTTCTATTACAAGGGATGTTTACATTCCTTGTAATAGGAATAAAAATGATCAAAAATTTTTTTTTTAAACTGTGTAAAAATAAAAAAATAATAAATAAAATAAATAGGAAATAAAAAAAAAAAAAATTAAAGCGCCCCGTCCCCGTTAGCTCGCGCGCAGAAGCAAACGCATACGCAAGTCCCGCCCACATATGTAAACGGTGTTCAAACCATACATGTGAGGTATTGCCGCGATCGTTAGAGTGAGAGCAATAATTTGAGCCCTAGACCTCATCTGTAACTCTAAGCTAGTAACCTGCAGAAATTTTTAAAATGTTGCCTATGGGGATTTTTAAGTACCAATGTTTGGCGCCATTCTGTGAGCATGCGCAATTTTGAAGCATGACATGTTGGGTATTTAATTACTCGGCGTAACATTATCTTTCACATTATGGAAAAAAATTGGGCTAAATTTACTGTTTTCTTATTTTTTAGTTAAAAAAAGTGAATTTTTTTCAAAAAAATCGCATTTGGAAGACTGCTGCGCAAATATGGTGTGATAAAAAATATTGCAACGATCTCCATTTTATTCTCTAGGGTCTCTGCTAAAAAAAAATATATAATGTTTGGGGGTTCCAAGTAGTTTTCTAGCAACAAAAATGATTTTAGCTTGTAAACACCAAGTGTCAAAAATAGGCCCAGTCTTAAAGTGGATAAATGGACAACTTTGTGTAAAGCGCTACTTGGATGTTAGGCCTATGTATGTGGCCAGGCTGTGAAAAAGTGTTACACATGCGGTATCGCCATACTCAGGAGGAATAGCAGAATGTATTTTGGGGTGCAATTTTTGCTATGTGCATGCTATGTGTTAGAAATATTGCATAAATGGACAGCTTTGTGTAAAAAAAATGTGTTTTCATTTTCTTTCCACATTTTCCAAAAACTTGTGGAAAAAAATGACATATTCAAAAGACTCATTATGCCTCAAAAATTATACGTTGGGCTGTTTGCTTTCCAAAATGGGGTAATTTTATGGAGGTTTCCATTGTCCTGGTAATCCAGGGCCTTCAAAAGTGCGATAGGTTGTCAGGAAATTATATGTGTAATTTGTGCTCCTAGAATGCCAGACGCTGCTACTTGGATGTTAGGCCTCTGTATGTGGCCAGGCTGTGAAAAAGTCTCACACATGTGGTATCGCCATACTCAGGAGGAGTAGTAGAATGTGTTTTGGGGTGTAGTTGCAAGTATACATGTGCTGTGTGAGAGAAATAACCTGTTAATATGTCAATTTGTAAAAAAAAAAAAAAAAAAAAAAAATCTTCATTTTGCAAAGCATTGTGGGAAAAAATTACAACTTCAAAAAACTCACCATGCCCCTTATTAAATACCTTGGAATGTCTACTTTCCAAAAAGGGGTCATTTGGGGGGTATTTGTACTTTCCTGACTTTTTAGTGTCTCAAGAAATGAGATAGGCCTTCAGTACATCAGGTGTGATCAAGTGTGATCAATTTTCAATGATTCGCACCATAGCTTGTGGACTCTATAACTTTCACAAAGACCAAATAATATACACTTACTTGGGTTATTTTTACCAAAGATAAGTAGCAGTATAAATTTTGGCCAAAATTTGTGAAGAAAAATGACTAATTTGCAAAATTTTATGACAGAAACAAAGAAAAATGTGTTTTTTCACAATATTTTCAGTCTTTTTTTATTTATAGCACAAAAAATAAAAAAGCCAGTATTGATCAAATACCATCAAAAGAAAGCTCTATTTGTGTTAAAAAAAGGACACAATTTTTGTATGGGTACAGTGTTGTATGACTGAGTAATTCTCAGTCAAAGTGTGAGAGCGCTGAAAGCTGAAAATCGGTCTGGGCAGGAAGGGGGTGAAAGTGCACTGTAGGCAAGTGGTTAAGCTTAAGTGCTATGTCTTTGCATCTCCTAGCCAGCGAGAGAAAATTCACTACACAGGGGAGTTAGAACTGAAGGGTCTTAGGTCCAGGACCTAAATGCAAAATCATCTTGCAATTGCCTCCTTACGTAAATGAGCTAACAATGTCATAAAAAATTTCAAAAAATTCAAAAACAGGATCACCCCCTCCTAAAAATGACTTGTAAACTCTTAATCAGGTGTAGCTAATTACCTTCTCAATGGCACACAGCACCATTTGACTTTCAACTGTGATCAGCTGTGGTCATTTTGATTATCTCAGCACAAAAAGAGCTTTCCTGGAGCTTTTCAGTCCCTGGTAGGGAAACTGAAGCAAACAATCAACTATGGGTGACAAAGCACTGACAAAAGATCTCCGGGATAAAGTTGTGGAAAGGCACAAGTCAGGAGATGAATACAAAAAATTGTCAAAGGCTTTATCAATGACTAGAAGCACAGTAAAGTATATTATTAAGAAGTGGAAGGTATTTGGTACAGTACAGACCCTCCCTGGATCAGGATGTCGTTCCAAACTGGATGAAAGAGCCAGGAGGAAACTGGACAGAAAGGCTACCAAGGCTTCTTGAAGCAATTGCAGGAATTTATAAAAGAGTGGTAATTGCCTGCATGAAACAACAATATCACAAATTCTCCACAAATGTGGCTTGTATGGAAGGGTTGGAAGAAAAAAGCTACTACTGAGGAAAGGCCACATGCAGTTACGACTGGGCTTTGCCAAAATACACCTTGAAGATTCTGAGGCCACATGGAAAAAGCAATAGAAATCATTTCTATTGGCGTCTCGATGCCGGCGTGTTTCATCTACCATCTGGGCTGTCATTGGGGGAGTGGTGCTTGCAGCCTCCGAGAGCGACCTTAGCCGCTCTGGCGGGGACGCCTCTTTCTCCTCTGGCACGCCAGCGTGACACTGGGCGGGACTCTAGTTACACCGGGAGCATTTAAGATCCCCATTTGACACCAGCCAGACTTTCTGGCAATGTTCACTGTGCGCACTGCACATTACTTTTGGATTATGGCCCTATGTCAAGGTTACCACTCTTACCATCATCACCTGTTCCTCATTGAGCACTATTCCCATCCTAGTATTGGGGTTCCCTCAATACACTTTTAAGTTTTATTTGTTTTTGTTTTTTCTACATCATGGCCATGTCTCCTTTGGATATACTCACCCTCCACACGTTCTTCCTCTTTGCACCCTTTCTTTCTACTTGGTTTTGGGCTCCATTCACATATTTTCTGACAATGCAATATAATCAAAGTAATCTCTTATATGCACTACCTGTTTTTCATATTTTAGAATGGAGCCCTCTCACACCACTCTTGGATATTCTTTCCCTGGGGGAATACTTGTATGTTCTTGGCTTGTTCCTTGGGCCCCTATACCACAGTTCCCAGGACAGACTCCTTAAGCGCCTTCCTGTTGCAGGCTCATTCACCTCATATTCAGCCCAAATGTGAGTATTTTAAAGGGAGGGTTATTTTCCTCGCCTTAGTTACAATCGTTTCCTATTGTCTGGTATCTAACACAAGATCATTTTGGTTCTTAAATTTTTTCACAGTCATTTGATGCATCTGCCCCTGAAGAAGTGGAGTGATTCCACGAAACGCATAGGGCTTACTTGATGCATCATGTTCTTTCTATCAGACGGCTCATTATGCCCTATCCATCCATTTTTGTTTACTATACTCTGCTGCTGAAGTGGTTCATGTCATTTAGGACAACTGCTTTACATATATCATGCTATGTACCATTATGTGACTGTTAGTTTTCATGTTTATTGGTTTGCAATTGACTATTAATATGGTTACAGACTTATGTATGCACATTGTAAAATGACATGCTTTTATTATCCAAGAGAACAAACTATGAATATTGATATAAATTGATGTATGTACATTGTGACCTGATATGAATTTGTTATCCTAGAGAACAAAATTCTTGTTTAACATCGACTAATTTTTCCATGCCGCACATACCTCATTTAAAGTCCCAAAAATTCCCCTTCTTTTGCTGCAGATTCAGGGATGGAGAGGCATGTTTACATGCACCTCATTAAAGCCCCAAAACTCCCCTCTTTTTTACACATGGAAAAAGGTGTTATGGTCAGATGAGACTAAATCTGAATTTTTTGGTCTCAACACCAAATGATGTCTGGCAGAAATCCAATAGAGCTCACCATCCAAATAACACCATTCCTACAGTAAAGCATGGAGGTGGTAATATCCTGTTATGGGGGTGTTTCTCTGCAGCAGGGACTGGAGCACATGTCAGGAGAGAAGGAAAAATGTATAAGCAAAATACAGTTAAATTCTTCAAGAAAATCTGTTGTCCTCTGCCAGAAAGTTGTCAATGGGAACAAGGTTTACCTTCCAACATGACAATGACCCAAAGTACACAAGAAAAATGTTGACAAGGTGAACGTGTTTGCATGGTCTAGTCAGAGCCCAGACTTAAACCCCATTAAAAATCTGTGGAATGACTTGAAGACTGCAGTCCACAAACTGAACTTAGGGCAGTTCTGCAAAGAAGAGTAGGCAAATATTGCAAAGTCGACATATGCAAGGTTAGTAGAGACAAATCCAAACAGACGAAAGGCTGTAATTAAAGCAAAAGGTGGTGCAAAATATACTGACACAAGGGGGTGATCTTTTTACCAACTCAGTGATTATGTTTTTGAATGGTTTTATATCTTTAACTTGGATATTAGAAGAGTAAATACAGCTGGATAAAACAAAAACGTCTTAATTTCAGGCTGCAAAGCAACACAATGTGATTATCTTAAAGGGGGTGATTCTTTTTCATACCCACTGTGTATGCAGAAACCATATGACAGTTTATTGACAATGTGTATATATATATATATATATATATATATATATATATATATAGCATGTTAATAACTGATAGATAATTTATACTTGGTCATATTAGGACACAGAACCAAGGTATGAATTGCATATGACACTGAAATATGCTTGTGATGGTGTAGATCCTTGGTTCCCACCCTTGACCCTTGTTATAACAGTGATCTCTAGCAGTCTCATGTAATGTGTCTCTAGTCTCACTCTCCTCATTGAGCTCTGCAAAGTGTAACTTTAGCTCCCCGTGCCCTGTTTTCTGAAATCTCAGACAAGCCGTTTATATTCTGCACTTCGAATGGATGTAGAGGAGAGAGGGCTGCAGATAAACAGGAGTGGGTAGTTGTCCCGGTTAGGGGCTATAGGCAGAAACACAGAGCCGGAGGCAGAGACACAACACCAGTGTTGTTGTCTCATGAATGTGAATCATTGATTTCAGTAACAATCATTCAAAGGAGGGTGTGTATAATGCTCAGGTGAGCAGCTAATTACAGTCCAGGGTGGGTGCTTACCCTGGCTCGCCACCGCAAACATCCAGGATGAAGAGAAAACTTTGCGCAAACCACCCCAGGACTGATGCCAATAAAATCCTTTAGGCTCCTTTCACACAGTCCGCATTCAGTTTGTGGACCGTTCTCTGCTCAGCGGGGATCGATCTGCCGATCCCCGCTAAGCAGGCGGATGACAGCTCCATCTCCGCACTCTGTGCGGAGAGGGAGGTGTCAGAGCCCCGCTGCTCTCTATGGGGAATCGGATGAGAGCGGAGCGCCTGTCTGCTCTCATCCGATCCCATCCGATCCCATAGACGGATGGAAAATAGGGTTTCCATCCGTTTGGATTTCACGGATAGGATCGGATGCGGATGGCAGCGGGTGTCAGCGGACATGTCTCCGCTGACATCCGCTGCCCCATAGGGATGCATGGAGGATCAGATCCTCCTAAAAAACTGACAGGCGGATCTGATTGAATCGTTCGTGTGAAAGGACCCTTAGGCCCCTTTCACACAGGATCTGAACGGTCCCCCCATGCATCTCTATGGGGCATCGGATGTCAGCGGAGACATGTCTGCTGACACCCGATCCGATCCGTCAAATCTGGACGGATCTAAACCCTATTTTCCATCCGTCCAGCGGATCGGATCGGATGGGACCGACGGTCCGTTCCCATCCGATTCCCCCATAGAGATGTATGGGGCTCTGACAGCTGTGTTTCCGAACACAGTGCAGAGAACAGCTATCATTCTCCTGCTCAGCAGGGGATCGGCGGATCGATCCCCCGCTGAGATAAACGGAGTCCGTCCGATGCACATCCTGTGTGAAAGAGCCCTTATTGTCCTCACTGTCAGAGAAGCAAAACAGAACAATCACATGCTTAAATACAACTATTTAAGAAGCTAGTCAAACAACTACACACCTGTAGCACCTTAAGATATTTGAAACCCTCCTGCTGATCATCTGAAAACATTTATATAAAATCATTAGTTTGAATACATGGAAAAAACTAAAATATTGTACAAAAATTAGATTAGTAATGATAGAAAACCTAAAAATAATAAAAATAAAAGTAATTATAATTTTTTTAAACAATTATACCATAAAGGACCAAAGAAACATACAAAGACAAAAAAAAAATAAAAAATGAAAAAAACATCTATACATGAAAACATAATAAACGTAGAGACAAAAAATAGATGGATTGAAAGAAAGAATAAATAAACCAAAATGAAAAAAAGTAATAGGTTTAGATCCACAGCACAATAAAAACAATATCTTTATGTGTGTATACTCAGACACCTAGATTTTATTGTCAAGTCATAACCCACTGCCTATAGTAGGTTACACTTCCCATAATAGGTTCAATAATAATCAATCTATGGGCGGTGTGTGCCATTGACAATAGGTAAGTCAGTATATCGCCATCGGACACAGTTATGAAACAAATTTCAAAACATTGCTACAAAATATGGAGCAATAACAGAAAGTAATTACAAAAAGCATCAAAGCAAGGTGTAACTGGAGAGTAAGATGAAGTACCCGTCACTCATAAAAATGAGTGATATCCCACTCATGGTTCAATCCATGTGGAATACGGGTTCTCAGATTAAAAATCCACATCTCCCCATCTCTTGGGTGGTCATACTTTCTCTATAACTTGGACCCTTACTGCTGTGGTATCATCTGCATGGTTGTTGTTGAAGCGACGTACAACATTAGTGGATTGTTCCTTTTCTATGCTCTATAGGTGTTCGTAAAAATGATCTCTTAGTCGCCTGGTTGTGCAGCCCACATATTGCACCTGGCACTTTCTGCAGGTGATAACATAAATAACGTAATTGGTGTTACAGTTAAAGAACAAATTTATTTTATGTTCCTTGCCATTTAAATGCAAGTGAATGGTGTCACCCTGTTCTAAATGTGTACAGCAAGGACAATTGGGGCCGCAACAGCAGTAGTTACCCTTGAAGTGGAGCCATGTTAGGGATTGTGCACCTATCTGGTTAGAAAAGCTGGGAGAAAGAGATTGTCCCAATGTAGGGGCCCCTTCTAGACACAATGTTAATCCCATCTTTAAGAAGCCCTGCACACGTCTGATCTCCAAAAAGGACTGGCAGGTGTCTATTAATGATTTTCTTGATTTCACCAAATTCTAGACTGTAAGGTGTTTCAAGGGTCAATTTTTTCCTATTATGTTTCATACTTTTTATATTATGACTTATGAAAAATCTTTTTGATGTTTGGAATTTGCAATGAAAAAAGCCCTATCTAGCATCCACTTTGGTTAGCCTCTATGTATAAATCTCTGGTATAGCACATGAGCCTCATTATTAAACTCCTGTTGGTTACTACCAGTGTTAATTTCGTCGAGTAAAACCGACTAAAACGTTTTCGTCGACTAAATTAACACAATTTTAGTCGACTAAAATACGACTAAAACTAAAACAATTCAGATGACTAAAATAAGAATAAAACTAAAATGGCATTTTAGTCTTAAGACTAAAATACGACTATAACTAAAACTAAATCGAAATTTGCTGCCAAAATGAACACTGGTGCATGCTCAAAGCTTAATACCATAAATAATAACATATTATATTTTTCACTCCAGGACCAGTAGTAGTATATAATGAGTTTGGAAATTGTAGAGAAATGCTTAAATAATGCATTACAAATTACAATTGAACTACACCCATTCCATTATAGATGACTAAAATGAGTTTTAGTCGACTAAAATGTAGGACGTTTTAGTCGACTAAAATGTAGGACGTTTTAGTCGACTAAAATGTAGGACGTTTTAGTCGACTAAAATGTAGGACGTTTTAGTCGACTAAATACGACTAAAACTAAAACACTTGCAGAAGACTAAAATGGGACTAAAACTAAAATGCCATTTTAGTCCTAAGACTAAGACTAAAACTAAATTGAAATTTGCTGTCAAAATTAACACGGGTTACTACAAAGGCGCCGTCCCCGTATAAATTGGCCCACTGGGAGGCCCTTGATCATGTGCCTTGGGTGTCCTGACTTGGCCATAAGTAGAGTGTTTCCTGAAAGGGGTTTCCTGCAGAGGCTAGTAGCTACATCATTTGCGCCACCACATAAGTGAACATCAAGGAAAAAAAATATTTTTTGCCCATCTGTCCCGTAAACCACAAGTTTTTGTTATTATAACCGGTGCATTTGTAGTAACCAACAGGAGTTTGAGAATGAGGTTTGTGCGCTATACCAAAGGTTATGCAAAGTACATAATCGCTGACAAGCCAGGAGCATTTATGACAGAAGAGACCAGTAGAGTCTCTACGGTCATAAAAACAGTTAGAATTTTGATTCACAGGAATCAGCTGAAATTGTAATGCAATGGTGTCAAACTTAATTTCATCATGGGCCGAATCAGCATTACGGCCAGTTATATTTGTATGACTAGATGTTGAGAGCAGAAGCGCAGAGATGAGCCTCTCCATGGCTGCATAAGGGAGGTACTGCAGCTGCAGGAGAGGTGCGAGAGCCACTTGAAATGGCCTGGGGGGCTGGATTCAGCCCCGGTGCCTAGCGTTTGACGCATGTATGGCCAGCTTTAGTAAAACAAAAACTACCATATATACTCGAGTATGAGCCGAGTTTTTCAGCACATTTTTTTGTGCTGAAAACGTCCCCCTTGGCTTATACTCGAGTCAAGGAAAAAAAAGTCCGCTCCGACGGGCTTAAGCTTTAAAAATGGCGCCGCCCGTCGCATACATGTCACCGCGCACGCGCCGCCGCCGCTCGGGAGAGGCCGGGAATAGCCGAAATTATACGAGCGGTAGCGGCGCGTGCGCAATGACGTGTCGGGGCCGGGCGGCGCTATTTTTAAAATATAGGCGCCTCTGGAAAAGGTAAGTGAAACAGCTTCACTACCTGCCATTATGCAGGGCTGCGTGCACACTACAAGGGATGCAGTGCTGCGGGCATGGTCCACCTGTACCATGCCCACAGCACTGCATCTCCTGTAGTATGCCCACAACCCCGGATCCTCTTGTACCATGCCAGTACCCTGCATTCTCCTGTACCATGCCAGTACCCTGCATTCTCCTGCACCATGCCAGTACCCTGCATTCTCCTGTACCATGCCAGTACCCTGCATTCTCCTGTACCATGCCAGTACCCTGCATTCTCCTGCACCATGCCAGTACCCTGCATTCTCCTGCACCATGCCAGTACCCTGCATTCTCCTGCACCATGCCAGTACCCTGCATTCTCCTGCACCATGCCAGTCACCCTGCATTCTCCTGTACCATGCCCGCCGCCCTGCATTCTCACCCTAGGCTTATACTCGAGTCAATGATTTTTCCCATCTTTTTGTGCTAAAAGTAGGGGCCTCGGCTTATACTCGGGTCGGCTTATACTCCAGTATATACGGTAATATTGCAGTATAATGATTGCTTTCTTACCAATATCGACGGAACTGTTTATATGTCCTTTTACCAGATAAACCTATATGTGTGCAGGCAACTCTGCACCCTGTGTGCGCCTTGGCACCATAGCAGTTGCATGAACAACTTTTGTTATCGGTCTGTTTTTGTTCGCTATTACACTACAATACTGGGCTAGAATGAATAGATCAAGCTCCTTTCTAGCTGTAGAATGGTTTTAATGATGATGTGAATTGTGAAGTTGAAATAATGATGCCGGCATCTCAGCATGTTACATTTCATTGACAATGAAGATGACCATAATTATGCTTGTAATGTGTTCAATTCAAAACCAATAATTGAGAAGAAAATCATTTTATATTATGCTAAAACAACACACTACTAGTCTGACTGTATGAGACATATCATATAGTCTGTGTATTTTATTGTAATGGAGTGACACTTCACAAGATCTTGGCATGGGTACAAAACCTGGTTGTTAATTAAAAATAAAACATTCCAAAAGCCTTGTATTCTTTACAGTAGGTGAATTTTCCATCCTGCCAGATGTTTGGGCTGGATGAGTCAGAATTTTTCAGATTTGAAGACTGAAAGGAGAGAATCAGCAATGTGGAGGCGACAGGGAGATAAACAGCACACATGAAGTGGCACAATTATAAGATTGAAGTGAGGAATGGCAAAGACTCCTTTTGTAATTAGTGATAATAAAACTCTACATTGTGAATGGGTCACACCCTGGGAAAAGGGGACACACAATTACATCCAGGACTTGAACACTCTTCTCCACATCTTATCTAAGAAAGCCATGTCACTTCTTACTGTCACTTATAATTTAGTGGAGTGCACATCACAGAGCAAAGGGTATATTATACACAATTCATATATTCACTCATGTATGGATCATCAATAATGAGGAAAGGATACAGCTCTCCTAAAGCAGATCTTCACTGTATCTGAGCACCACAAACCAAAAACACTATTTAATTCATTTTTAATATTCAAAGCAAACTCCACCATCCATCCATTTCTCCATACTTTTGAGACAGTGGTGAGAAACCACTTTGAAAAACACTTCCCAGCTTTTCTGGCCGTGGCTATCTTAAGTAAGGTCAAATGATTCATGCAGCATTTACTACCTGCCCTTAGCTCAAGCATGCATGCAGGAGTGTGCTTGAGTAAACCCCTTCTCCTCCCCTCCTGAAGACTCCTGGGATGTATGACATAATTTGCCTAAAAAAAAAATTAAAAAAAAAAAAAAAAAGGTAATTATGATATACAGTAAAACCTTGGATTGCGAGCATAATTCGTTCTGGAAACATGCTTGTAATCCAAAGCACTCTTATATCAAAGCAAATTTCCCCATAAGAAATAATGGAAACTCAGATGATTCCTTCCACAAGACCTTCAGTTTATAGTCTATATACAAACATTATAGCAATGTGATAGGTTGTGTAACCATAAAATGTCCATCCACAATATGCAGCCTTCCCAAGGGGATTAAAAGCAAAATCTAGCAGAGCTACAGAATATAAGAGAGATGAGAGGAGCCTCTAAGTGTAGCAATATGATTACATTTAATGAAGGTTCAACATTTAGCAACTCACATGGTTGATGATTAAAATAGGCACACATAAGTATGCAGGAATCTGGGGTAAAGCTGTCCACGTAGACCATCTTCTGAACCACCGACTCTCACCACTGTCAGTCTGCAATCAGGACCGGGAAGAATAGCCTGCAGTAGAGTGATCTGAAAGTGAGGCTTTGAATTACTCGTGGAGAGCAGCGGGGAAGGAATGATGAAGATGGCTGTGCAGAGGATGGTCTATGTGGACAGCTTTACCCCGGATGCCGGCATACTTAGATGGGCCTGTTTTAATCATCAACCATGTGAGTTGCTAAATATTGAACCTTCATTAAATGTAACCATATTGCTACACTTTAGAGGCTCCTCTCTTCTTTTTTACACATGATGCTACTTGTATATCAAGTCAAAATTTATTTAAAATATTTGCTTGTCTTGCAAAGC
Organism: Pelophylax lessonae; assembly: GCF_965119305.1. Lineage (NCBI taxonomy): Eukaryota > Metazoa > Chordata > Amphibia > Anura > Ranidae > Pelophylax > Pelophylax lessonae. The sequence continues at coordinate 141,796,678 of NC_138768.1, forward strand.
GCTCTCAAACCAAGTTACTCTCAAACCAAGGTTTTACTGTACTTTCCTATCTATTTACTAATGCTAGCAACATGAGGATAGAAAAGAATAAATGTTAATTGAGTAAGTGAAGTTCCACTTTAAAGCAGTGTTCCAGTCTGGGGGGGAAAAAAAATAAAAAAAAAATCAGCAACTAAAAAATACTGTAGCTGCTAACTTTAAATATGACACTTACCTGTCTAGGGACCCCACAATGTCGGCAACCCCCCCCCCCCCCAAGACCCCAAGATGATTCATCCATCAACTTCGGGCGCAGGCGCTGGCATTGCATTGCAAGTTAGGGAAACTGACAGTGAAGCTTTTAGGCTTCATAGCAAGTTTCCAACTGCACATGTGGAAGTCTCACTGTGCTTTCTGAATGGTCCTGCCATCTTCTGAGACACACACAGGTCCCAGAAGGCAGTAGGGAGAAGGAGGAGGAACCAGACATGACGTAGATCGCTGCATGGAGATCTTACCAGGAAGTAAGAACGGTTACCTGTTAAAACCAGCTACCCGCTCTCACCCAAAAAGTGCCAAATGTGGTAGTGGAGAGGGGTGCGAACAACATTAACATTATTAACATAATAACGTCATTTAAGAGGACAGGCATAACTGGTATAGGCCGTGGTAAACTTTGTAGGAGACAGGGACACCCAGGAAAAGTCCAAGCAGGTTAGTCCAGCCCTTTTATTCAGCAAGGCATCAAACAAATATCATTTTGATGCTGGAGGGCATTGAATAGCAAGTCCATAGTGAAGAAAAAAAAAAACATTAGTTTGTCCAAGCTACTAACTAAATAAATCTTTGTTCCTAACAGGGTACCCCTAATTAATTCCCCAAAACAAACAGGCAGCTCTTTTTAGTGTTCTGTCAGAAGCCAGCCCTTTTATAAAGCAGGAGGCTTTCACAGCAGAAAGAGAGAGCCCTGACCATCAGCATAAAAGGTCTGTGGACAGCTAAACTAATAACGAGGTCTGGCTACCAGATACAATGTGGATCTAGGGATGGAGGCTTTATCCCACCCAAGTCCCTACAAAACCTCCAAGCTCCAGGACCCAGAACAGGGCTTGTTAAGATTGTTTTCTCAATGTTAGACACATACATTATCCTGAAGCCCCACGCCATGTGTATGTGAGAACCCTAGGTAGCACATACACAGGGCCCACAATCCTGCCAGCCAATGCCAGTCAATTATATATATATTTATTTGAGGTTAATGCAGACCAAATAGTCTGTAAATCAAAGGCACTAAATGAATACCCATGCAACGATTCAAAAGTTATTACAAGGATCCTACATACAAAGAACATAGAAAAACCAGACCGAGAAGCCCCCCCCCCCCCTCCTCAGTCAACAATTGTCCTTTCTCAAGGATTGCCTATCTGACTGTACTGTGGATTGGATGCATTCACTTTTAAAGGATAGCATCCTCTAATCATGTGTAAGCTGTTTCTTTATCAAGTGTAGTAAAATGAATATGCAGGTCCAAACTGGGTTATGAATACTGATCACTGTGCCTTTTCTAGCTCAAGCAGTGATCTCCGCCCTGGGAATGATCTACCTACTGGTTTAAAGAACACCCTTCTCCTGAGGAAGCATTTGCCTTCTGTCACGAACATGCTTTGTTGTATATACCGTACCCAGCGGGTCGTCTCTTCCTTTCCGGAGCAGTAAATTGCCATTGATTTGTTAGTAGTTGTAATGTAGAAGGCGTCACTACAAAAAGGGGTTCTGTTCACAAACCACAATGTGCAAATGTTTTTAAATTTTGGGTTATTAGGATTTTAAATAGCCAACCCTGGTTACACCAGGTTGAGTTAAGATAAATAAAATTCTGGCTTCAAACAGTTGAATGTTTGTGTTTCTCTTGAAAGGTAATACACCCTTAGCCTTTTTCTTTGACCGTTTCTATGTTCAGTTTTGGGCATGTGGTGTAAAGCATGTCAAGGAGCACTCTTTACTAATGTATCCTTCTCAAGCTCAGGAACATTCCTAAAATTATCATTTTGTTTTGTGTCTCCAAGAGTGGACACTTGTGGGTATAAACAGAAAAACATTGAAGGGAAGGTGGTGAAGGGTTGAGAGGAGTCAATGAAAAAGCAATCTTATCTTCACTGTTCAGCCACTGCAAGCAGAGAATGGAACCCAACATTTTCAAGAATCAGGAGCAACTATCATCTTCCTCCAACATGACAACACTTGGTAAAGATGAGCTTGGGCATTCTCCGAATTCATCTCCAGTTGAATTCTGAACTCATCCTCTTTTCTCCCTCCAATGAGCTCCAGGTTGGATCATTCCTGCAGAGCACCCCCCTCTTTATTTTACTTACCCTAGACCTGGCCCGCAGCTCATTGTAGTATACAAAGAGTTCATGTTCAGAATTTCAGCTAGAGATAAGTTCTGAAGGTGCCCAAGCTCATCTCTAGTGCTTGTTCGCTCAGACGCTAAGCACTGTCAGGCAGGGACAGCTAACTATTTTCACTAATAACACCCAGAACAAGTTTACTTTAGAATAAACATACACATTGCAATCTGATTGTACAATCAACTTTAGATCAGCCAACAACTATACAGTACAGGGCCTGTCTAGAAACCTACAAATTGACTGAAAGGTTTTACATTACAACAAATTGTACAGAGAATGGAAGGCCCTGTATGGCCACCTTTACACACAAACACATCTGAACACATATACTATAGCCTTCTCTTTGACATTTTAGCATGTAAGCAGGATATACAGTACAGTATACCCATAGGTGTGCGCACAGGGTGTGCCAGGTGTGCCCAGGCACACCCTAATAACCCTGTGCAGCACAGATTCACCCTACTGCCCTGGCTCCCCTCCCCCTTACCCCCACAGCTATTCCGGCTTCCCTCCTCTCCTCTCCTCTCTTCTCCAGCCGGCTGTTGCTGGGGGGATGTTTTAGGATAGGTGGGGAAAGGGGCCGGTAAATATATCATTTTCCGTCCCTCTCCCTTTCTGAATGAACATCGTGAGTGATCAGTAGTGTGTGTTTGAGCTTTGGTGTGCACACCCTAATGCATTAAGCTGCGCACACCTATGCGTATACCCCTATATAATGACATATATCTAAACACACAGACTGAAGCTCGGTATCACTGTATTACTACAGCAAGCTGTAGCATCAGCTGTTAATAGGTGTAAAATCCAGGCCATTTAAGGGTAACTCCACTTTCATAAAAAAAATTATGTATGCAATTCTTACATTTTATAGGTTAGTGGTAAAGGATATATCTTTTTTTTTTGTGCATTCCTTGCCTGCACCACATAAGTTCCACAGACCCCTTATGGTCTTTGTCGAATTATGCCAAGGTAAGAGCACAATGAGATGTATTCTTTCTCTCTCTTATCAACTCCTTATGAGTGTTCGCTCCCAGACGGACCCATAGGGGGAGTTTTATGAAAACTGGTAAACATAGTATCTTGTGCAGATGTTCATAATAACCAATCAGCTTTTAACTTCAGCTTGTTCAATTAAAAGAGCGTTTTATTTTTTTAATCAGTATGATTGTCCAATGCTTCATCCGTCCCTCGCTGGCTCTAAGACCGAGAACCGAGCAATCAAACACCGCCGATCACTCAGTTCTCAGTGATCCATGAACAGAGAGCTTGTGACTGTCAGTCACCGATGTCTGCTCTGTCCCCCCCCCCCGTGCTCACTGGAGCGCTGGGCTGTGGTGGGGGTGGGAGCAGCTGGCCCAGGCTCTCAGTGGCTTGCTGAGAGGCCGATCCATGCTTCTGGTTGGATCCCGACCATATGGTCTTAATTTTTCCACAGCCTGGACTGGCTCTGTTACGTCAGCTGACAGTGGGCTTCAGCCAATAATGGGTTACAGAAGTGCAGAACGAACTGCACTCCTGTGATCCACAGGAGAGTACAGCCAAACGAGCTTTGACTGTACTTCTCCTTTAAGCTTTGACAATAAGACCTAGATGCTGATTAGTTGGGCTAGTTACTATGCCTAGCTGCACCAGATTCTGTGTGCACCATATTTATACCATGTGAAACATTCATAAACGAGAGAGAGACCTACCAATAATATTTACAAAGCCGCAAAAATAATGAATTATGTTTTTCTACCACAAGGCCTCCATTTGCAACAAATACTGGGAAATCACTTGCAAAATTATGACTCGCTGGTGCAGAACTTCATTGGTCCTTGCCAAACATTTCCTGCAACAGCAAGACCTTTGCTAGTGCTTTAAGATTCATAAAGGAATATTGCTGCATGTCTTTTGGGAGTGCCCTGCGCTTCGAACTTTCTGGCAACAAATTATGCGTATCAGAGCACAAATGACAAGGATCTTCCTTTCTGAAAATCCATCAGCAGTCCTGATCCTGACTCCGATGTCCAGGAAAAAAGGATTAATTCACCTTCTAAAGACATCAGGGCATGTGTTCCTAGCAAATGAAAGGGACAAGGCCACCAACATTATTTCAATGCTTTGCCAGATTAAACGATATAGGAAACATGGAAATTCTCACTTCATCTCTTAGACACATGACAGAGGAACTTACAAAGAGATGGTTTTGCTGGGAACAATTTTTGGTTTTCTACTGAATACCTAACGCATCCGCGAGAGGAAAAAAAAGGCACTGCCCAGGAAAATAACCATTCCCCCCATTTTTTCTCTATTTTATCTTTCCTACCATCCGGGCCGATCCTTACCCCTTATAGGTAAATTTCTAGTTCTCACTGAACCCACTACCATACTAGTGAATGTTTCCTTTAGGACAAGAAGTTTTATTAGCCGTTTGACATTCAGACTTATGGTTTATTGGCTGTTTATTCAAACATCAGTATAACATTGTATGCAGAGTTGTATAAAGTACTCAAACCCCATACTTGAGTAAAAGTACAAGTGCTCGATCAAAAAGTGACTTGAGTAGAAGTGGAAGTGCTCTATCAAAAAGTGACTTGAGTAGAAGTACTAAAGTATTCAACATGTTTTGTACTTAAGTATTGCAAGTAGTTTTTTTTTAAGTTTTGCTACTCAAGTACTGAAAGTAAAAGTACCAGTAGTTTTGAAAAAAAAAATTGCTACTCAAGTACTGAAAGTAAAAGTACAAGTACTGTGTTATGTAGTTATTAAAGAAAGAAGTCAAAAGTTTGAACATCATATTGTTTTTTATTATTTCAAATGCAGCTTTTATTTATACATGCAGTAGAATTTATTTACGTATGCGCTGATAATACACGTTTTGAGCTTCATGAAACCTGCCATCTACTGTTCTGGCGGTGGTAATTTTTATAATAGTAACGAGTAACTATGCAGCACAAAAAAAAAAAAAAAAAAATGGAGTAGAAGTATTGAAATCATCGAAAAAATGTAGTGAAGTAAAAGTGGAAGTAGGAGAAAATAATTTTACTCTAGGAAAGTACAGATACCGCCTTTCGGTACTTAAGTACAGTAGTGAAGTAGTTCTACTTAGTTACTATACATCTCTGATTGTATGTTGTTGATTAACCTTTTTGGTCTATGTTCACACAAAAAATATCTGATGTCACTATAGATTTTGGTGATTCTAATAAGGAATAAAATAAAAAAAAAACAGAAAGGATTTACCTTTCAATGTCAATCCGCAGCCAGCTATAATGATTTCTTGCTTATGTGGCCATCATTTAGATTGATTATCTGATTACAGAAGGAAACCCTCCCTCTCGGCACCCGGAAGGTAGCAAGAAAACAGAATACAATGTGTCGGGTTCTACAGTTACACTGGAAGATAGGACTGTGCAATGAACCTTGCTAAAATCTATGCTGTGCATGTAATTCACTCAGCTAAAAAAGTGACGTTACAGTTAAAATAAACTTATAGTGTGTGTGTATGTATATATATATATATATATATATATATATATATATATATTAGAGATGCACCGAATAATCGGCGGCCGAACATTATTCGGCCGAAAATAGGGAAAATGGCACTTTCGGTGTTCGGCCGAATAAATCAAAAGGCCGAATAATTTAAGCCGAACAATGTCTCTCACCTCATTGCGGCTCGCGGTCCTCTATTATGTCCTCTGCAGTAACCCTCTGATATGTATGCATTCTCTGTAGCTTCCGCCCTGACCGCGGCTCGCGGCTCCCTTCCCGCTGGTGTCCTGTCCGGCCGCGTAGGGGGGTGTGACGTCACGCGCGCGTCCCGCCCCCTGCTCCTGACTGGCGGCTCCTTCACACTTGGTCCACGCCCCGCCCCCCCTGTTCGCGGCATTTGGCTCTGGCTGCAGTTATAGAGGTATGTGATGTGCAGCTGAGCACATTTGGGAGAGAAGAATACAGTTGCTGGCAGCTGCACAAGCATTAGTGTGCAGACTGCCATATGTTGTTGCCACAGTGCCCTATAAAGTGCCCCTTGACATAAAAATGTGGCCATCAGCGTGCCCCTTATTTTATGCTAAGGGACATGCTGATGAGCATATTTTATGTTAAGGGGCACTCTGATGGGCATATTTCATTTTAAGGGGCACGCTAATGGGCATATTTTATGTTAAGAGCAATGCTGATTTAAATGTTTTGTTTTGCCCATCAGAGTGCCCCCTAACATAAAATGTGCCCATCAGCGTGCCCCCTGACATAAAATGTGCCCATCAGCGTGCCCCCTGACATAAAATGTGCCCATCAGAGTGCCCCCTAACATAAAATGTGCCCATCAGAGTGCCCCCTAACATAAAATGAGCCCATCAGCGTGCCCCTTATTTTATGCTAAGGGGCACTCTGATGAGCATATTTTATGTTAAGGGGCACTCTGATGGGCATATTTTATGTTAAGGGGCACGCTAATGGGCATATTTTATGTTAAAAAATGCGAAACACCGCGTTCGGTATTCGGCCTTCGGCCTTCGGCCAAGCATTTTATTATTATTCGGCTTCGGCTTCGGCCAAGAATTTCATTTCGGTGCATCCCTAATATATATATATTAGTGATCGACCGATATCATTTTTTTTACTGCCGATACCGATACCGATATTTTGGTCATCGGATATTGGTACCTGCCGATATTTTCGGACATTAAAAAAACATTTATTTATTTTTTAATGTCTACAGGTACTGTGGTGGAGGGATCTGGGGGTCTAAAAGACCCCAAACCCCTCCTCTGCACTTAAAGCATTCAAAACGCCAAGTTTGGCGTTTTTGAATGCTGTAAGATTTTGATTTTGGCGCCGCCAGTACCCGGAAGTGATGTCATGACATGACATCACTTCCGGGTACTCGGCAGCGCCGAATTCAAAGAAATGGAGACTCGGTCAGATGGCGGCAGTGAAGATGGAGACCCGGTCAGACGACGGCGGTGAAGGTAAGATGCCCGGGTCTCCCGGTGGGACAGGAGACCCAGGCCAGCCGCGGAAGGCGGCAGGAGGGGGGGATGTCCCCTCCTGCTCCTTGGAATGACAGCCGAGCGGCTTCTCAGTCGCATCGGTTGTCATTACAGGACAGCCGACCATTGGCTATGGACACCGGTACAGGGGTGATGCCTCTAGCTGCAGTCATCACCCCGGTACATGCACTTTCCCGAAATACCGGCAATATCTGTAAATCAAAAGCCGATTCCGATATATCAGGGAAAGTCCATGTCGGCCCTCGATATATCGTCTTTGCCGATAATCGGTCGATCCCTAATATATATATATATATATATATATATATATATATATATATATATATTCATATATATATATACATACACACACTAAAGTGAGTACACCCCTCACAATTTTGTAAATATTTAATTATATCTTTTCATGTGACAACACTGAAGAAATGACACTTTGCTAAAATGTAAAGTAGTGAGTGTACAGCTTGTAGAAGTGTAAATTTGCTGTCCCCTCAAAATAGCTCAACACACAGAAATGAATGTCTAAACCGCTGGAAACAAAACTGAGTACACCCCTCAGTTAAAATGTCCAAACTGGGCCCAAAGTGTCAATACTTTGTGTGGCCACCATTATTTTCCAGCACTGCCTTAACCCTCTTGGGCATGGAGTTCACCAGAGCTTCACAGGTTGCCACTGGAGTCCTCTTCCACTCCTCCATGACGACATCCCAGAGCTGTTTGATATTAGAGACCTTGCACTCCTCCACCTTCCATTTGAGTATTCCTCACAGATGCTGAATAGGATTTAGGTCTGGAGACATGCTTGGCCAATCCATCACCTTTACCCTCAGCTTCTCCAGCATGGCAGTGGTTGTCGTGGAGGCGTGTTTGGGGTCGTTATCATGTTGGAATAAGGCCCTGCGGCCCAGTCTCTGAAGGGAGGGGATGATGCTCTGCTTCAGTATGTCACAGTACATGTTGGCATTCATAGTTCCATCAATGAACTGCCCAGTGCCGGCAGCACTCATGCAGCCCCAGACCATTGCACTCCTATCACCATGCTTGACTGTAGAAAAGACACACTTGTCTTTGTACTCCTCACCTGGTTACCGCCACACATGCTTGACACCATCTGAACCAAATAAGTTTATCCTGGTCTCATCAGACCACAGGACATGGTTCCAATAATCCATGTCCTTAGTCTGCTTGTCTTTAGCATCATCTTTAGAACAGGCTTCCTTCTAGAACAACAGCCATGCAGACCACTTTGATGCAGTATGAAGCGTGTGGTCTGAGCACTGACAGGCTGACCCCCACCCCTTCAACCTCTGCAGCAATGCTGGCAGCACTCGTACATCTATTTCCCGAAGACAACCTCTGGATATGACGCTGAGAACGTGCACTCAACTTCTTTGATCGACAATGGCGAGGCCTGTTCTGAGTGGAACCTGTCCTGTTAAATTGCTGTATGGTCTTGGCCACCGTGCTGCAGCTCAGTTTCAGGGTCTTGGTAATCGTCTTATAGCCTAGGTCATCTTCATGTAGAGCAACAATTCTTTTTTCAGATCCTCAGAGAGTTCTTTGTCATGAGGTGCCATGTTGAACTTCCAGTGATCAGTATGAGAGAGTGAGAGCGATCACACCAAATTTAACACACCTTCTCACCATTCACACCTGGGACCTTGTAACACTAACGAGTCACATGACACCGGGGAGGGAAAATGGCTAATTGGGCCCAATTTGGACATTTTCACCTAGGGGTGTACTCACTTTTGTTGCCACCTGTTTAGACATTAATGGCTGTGTGTTGAGTTTTTTTTGAGGGGACAGCAAATTTACACTGTTATACAAGCTGTACACTCACTATTTTACATTGTAACAAAGTGTCATTTCTTCAGTGTTGTCACATGAAAAGATATGATGAAAACGAATTTATGCAGCGCTAGCTCAAATAAAGTGTTAAGTGCTGTGATATAAATGCAATATTCGATATTTTATAAAGTGCACACTGAATAATCAGATATAAAAAGTGCTATGTGCTAAAAATATCTATGCAATAACAAATAAATATTATAGTGCATAATATACAAGTATGTGATTAGAAATAGTCCAAATAAATATTCAGTGCTTGAAAAAAGTCCTTAAAGTGATCCAATTAAGGTGCCAAGGTGCCAAATAATTAAGGTGCTTGCAGAGTGATAAGGTGCCCCTCAAGGTTCCCCACTCACCAGATTGCAGATAACTAAAGACCTTCAAGATTATTGCACATTGCCCGGGATCTTTAAAGGACCAGAACTTCTCCTATGTAGCCTTGGAACTTTTTGGGTCAGCTTCTGCTTCCACCGTTAAACAAAAGAATGGCCATACATGGTGAAGTAAGTATGAGCAATTTTATTCCCAAAAAATATTCAGATGGGTACTCACAAGCATGAATAGGAATTAGGCATATACAAGGAACTCGTGCGGCGCCGCTCTCGGCGTGCGTTCCACACACAGGAAGTTCCTGACCGGAAGTGACGTTCGATTTGGTCCGCAACCGGAAGTGCGTCAACGCGTTTCGCCGTCAATACAGCGTCTTCAAAGACGGCCCTTGAAGGTCTTTAGTTATCTGCAATCTGGTGAGTGGGGAACCTTGAGGGGCACCTTATCAATCTGCAAGCACCTTAATTATTTGGCACCTTGGCACCTTAATTGGATCACTTTAAGGACTTTTTTCAAGCACTGAATATTTATTTGGACTATTTCTAATCACATACTTGTATATTATGCACTATAATATTTATTTGTTATTGCATAGATATTTTTAGCACATAGCACTTTTTATATCTGATTATTCAGTGTGCACTTTATAAAATATCAAATATTGCATTTATATCACAGCACTTAACACTTTATTTGAGCTAGCGCTGCATAAATTCGTTTTCATCATATTTTCCTAAGATTTTCTTAGTGTCTGCAGCAGCTGCGCATTATTGCATTCTTTTATATTTAATTTTCACGTTGTGTAGCGCGGGTTTAATTTTTGTTTTTTACATGAAAAGATATAATAAAATATTTACAAAAATGTGAGGGGTGTACTCACTTTTGTGAGATACTGTATATATATATATATATAAATACACATACACACACTGTATATATATATACTGTATGATATACTTTCTTTCATTCTAGTTGAGTTAATACTTCTGAATGAAGGGTTGTGCCTCCTGGGATTTGTGGCTTGCATATCCCAGGAGGCACAGCAAACATAGGGGAATGAGGTGCATGGAAGGGGGGTCATTAAAAAAAAAAAGATAAATAAAATAAAGAAAGGCGAGGAGCTGTTCATGTTCCGGAGGGGAGCAGGGGTGGATTGGAGGGAAGTTCCTTTAGAGAGTGAATATCCGCTTTAATAGCTCAAGCCCTCCTCCTTCAGCCTCTGCTTCAATCAGAGATACAATTTCTGAAAGAAAACTGCTACCGTTTTGCTTTCTCTTTGGAAAATCACTGGGTAGGTATGAAAAAACCTAAAAAAATAAATCAGAATCGTTTTTTTCGTCATAGGATTTTCTTTTAAAGCGGTTGTGACCCAGTAAATTAGGATACATTTTGGTTTTAAAAATAATAAATAAATACAGTACCTGAGTTTTCCACATTAGAAATGAAAATGGATAAACCAGTGACAGATAAACTGTAAACCTAACAATGACATTATTCAATGAAAGATTGCCTAATTGGTACATTAAGCATTAGTAGACAAATTTTCCATCTGTACTGCAAGTCTACAGAAAGTAGCTTCATCTGGCTTTTTGGGTTATTTGCCTAACAGCAAGTATGTGTCTGTTCATTCATTAGCATTAATTAATCTGTTTACTGAAATCTCTAAAAAATATTTGAAAGGATATAAAAACTTCCAAATGTTTGGCTTATAGGCTTTTTTAAGCAAAAACATTATAAAATAAATTATTTTTTAGCTTGATAGCATGTGTCCTAGATTTTAAAGCCAAACTGTTCCAAAGTACAGCTCAGCTTTAACGTAGGCTAGAATTAAATAATGGGATTTTTGACTTACCGTAAAATTAATTTCATTGACAGACACAGCTCCTGATCTTCCTATCCATTGGGTTGTACTGCCTCCTACAGGAGTAGGACACTAGGCTGTAAAAAAGTCTGGCTAAGCCTATGGGCAGTCCCAGGGGGTAAACTCTCTCTCTCTCTCTGCTATAGGCACTCAGTTTTGTTACAAGCAGTCTCAGAAGAATTACAACTCCACAGAGGGGGGGATTGCTGTGTCCGTCAATGAACATCAGAGCAATGGATTTTATGGTAAGTCAAAAATCCCATTTTCTCTTTCGTTCATTGAAGGACACAGCTCCTGATCTTCTTGATCATTGGGACATCCCATAGCAGTGTTAAACATAAGGAGTGAGAACAGCGAAAAATAAATTTCCCAAGGCTAACTATAGCCAACCATGTAAACAGGAGGTCAACCAAAACAACTGAAGCTCACCTGGAAAAAAGACTCCGTAGCTGCCAGGTACACCCTAATCGCCCGGACCACATCCAAGGCATACAAAGCAATTTCCTTCGGATGTTTTGGCCTGGGACACAGGGAAGGCAACACAATGTCTTCATTCAAATGAAAATCAGAGACAACCTGAGGAAGGAAGGATGGTCAGGAGCAAAGAACCACCTTATCATTGTGAACCACCAAGTAAGGTGAACGTCGCCAATTCCAACACCCTGCGAGCAGTGGCGAAAGCCCCCAAAAAAGGCCACCTTCTGGGACAGAGTAAGCAGGGGAATCTCCCAAATATTCTCAAAAGGAGGCTTCTGGGGGTTACTGAGAGCACCAAATTGAAGTCCCAAGGCGGCAACAGAAACCACACTGGGGGGGTCAAGTGCCTAATGCGCTGAAGAAAAGTACACATCAATGGGTAAGTGGCTAAGGGCCATTGAAGGAAGACCGTTATGGGGACACCTGACCCTTGATAGTACTCAAGGCCAGTTTCTATTCAACTCCCCATTGAAGGAAGGTCAAGATCGGAGCCACTGAAAAAAGAGTGAGGATGAACCCCAAGACACTCACACCACGCAATGTACGTCTTCTATGTAGGATGGTAGATCTTCCTAGAAGTAGATTTCGTAGCTTTTAACAGCGTTGGAATCACCGATTCAGACATACCTCTAGCCATCAACACCTGGCATTCAACAGCCAAGCTGTCAAAGCCAGCGACTGTAAAGCAGGATGGAAGATTGGTCCTTGGGACAGCAGATGCTCCCTGAGAGGAGGTTTCTAAGGAACATCAGTGACCATCCGCACCAGATGGGCGTACCAAGCCCGGTTGGGGCTAGTCTGGGGCAACTAAGATGACCTGAATTCTTTCTGTCTCGATCCTGCGTAGAAGTCTTGGCAGAAGTTTGAGAGGGGGAGAAGGCGTAAATCAGATGATTCTGACCCCATCCGTGGCATCCGCAAGCGGATCCTGTGACTGAGCCACAAACCTCTGCACCTTTCTGTTGAGCCGGTAGACCAACAAACTCGCCTCAGGGATGCCCCACCAGGGACACAACTGATAAAAGACCTCCGGATGAAGGGACCACTCCCCGTGGTCCAATGCCTGCCAACTGAGGTAATCCGCCTGCCAGTTTTCCAACCAGGGAATGAGTACGGCGGAGAGGTCTGGAACGAACCATTCTGCCCACCTTAGAATGCTGGCTACCTCCAGAGCCACCAGGACACTTCTTGTGCCCCCTTGGTGACTGACATAAGCCACGGCCGTGGCATTGTCCGATTGAATGCACACTGGACACCCTGAAGACGATCCGTCTAATGTTCCAGGCACAGTCTGATTGCTCGAAGTACCAAGACATTGATTGGTAGTCTGGACTCTTCCAGTGTCCAGAGCCCCTGAACAGAAATTTTGCAGAGGACGCCTTCCCAGCCGGACAGTCTGGCATCCGTGGTTACCACTGTCCAATACAAGGGGAGGAAGTATTTGCCCAGCCGAAGCACAAAGCCACCATATCAGGGACTCTTTCAGTGCGGATTCTTGTGCCATTTGACCAGAATCTCCCTTGCAGGGACCTCATATGGAACTGTGCAAACGGAACCACCTTGAAAGTAGACACCATCAGGCCCAGCACCTGCGTGCAAGTCCGGAGGGATTACCATCTGCTGGACAGCAGGAGACTAATTACAGCCTGCAATTTCTGAAGTTTGTCCAATGGAAGGAACACTCTGGCTAAGGCCGAGTCCAGAGTCAAACCCAAAAAGTCCAGCTTTGTGGACGAAACCAGAGCAGACTTCTGAAAATTCAGAATCCAGCCAAACACCCTCAAGCTCGTATGGTGATTTCCAGGTTTTCCACCAGAGCAGTAGGAGATTTTGCTTGCAGAAGGAGGTCATTCAAGTAGCCCTGTACCGCGATCCCCCATTGGCGTAACAATGCTAGCACCGGGCCAACACTTTCATGAAGACTCGAGGAGCAGAAGTGAGACCAAAGGGTAAAGCCATTAACTCATAATGCTCCTCTCCCACGGCAAAGCTGAGGAAGCGCTGGAGACTGACACATATTGGAATGTGAAGGTAAGTGTCCTTGAGGCAAGAAAAATCCCCTTGATGCAGGGAAGCAACCACCGTGCGAACGGACTCTATTCTGAACTTCTGCACCCTTACAAAGCAGTTCAGCGCCTTGAGGTCCAGAATTAGACGCACCTTGCCTTCCTTCCTGGGGACTGTAAACAAGTTTGAGTAAAACTCCTGAAAAGGTTCTGAAATCGGAACCGGGACCATGACCCTTTAAAGTAAAAGGTCTTGCACTGCCCCAAAAAGAGCCTGTAAGCAGACCGGGGACAGTCGCACATTGGAAGGAAGATCCTTTAGGAGGGTAAGAACGAAACTCGATCTTGTAGCCAGACCGAATGACCTCGTAGACCCACCCGACTTGTTCCAGGGGAGTCCACGGGTCCGGGAACCAAGGAAGACATCCCTCCACCCCAGATACGGATGAGGGCGCACCTTCATGCTGAAAGGGCCTTGTTCACGGGTCTGGAGAAGCCCACTCTTGACTTGCCAGTCCAAGTTCGCTTGGATCCTCCAGAGGATTCCCCGAATGGCTCTGATCCCTTGTCAGTCGACCCTGAGGGATGAAAAAACTGCTTATGTCATCCAGGGTAGCACCAAACAGGCGATCTCCAGCATGTCCCCAGCCCATCTTCTTTAAAGTGATAGCGTGGGAGTATTCACCATATAGTTATAATGAATTTTTGTGCCTCTGCATTTTTGGAAAGGGTCAGGGGCTTTTTAAATGCAAAATAGTGCTTTTTTTGTTTTTTTTTTGTTTCAATAGACTTCAATGGAGAATCTGCAGAAAAGCATGTAGTGCGTTTTTGCCGCTATCTGCGTCTTTTTAATCTGCCCAACAACAAATCTGCCAAAAAAAAAAAAAAGCATTATCACTGCAAAAACGTGGCAAATTGTGGTAAAAAATGCAAAAAGCACTGCAGAAATGCTCAAAAGCAAACTGAAATGATGTGAATGGCGCCTAAAAGTGTATCTAAAGCCAAAGCATTTTTTTTTTTTTTTTTTTAGGGAGTAGAGAAGGGGTAGAACCTGTGTTGGGTTTTTACTGCTTTCTGTGACCCCATTGTGGATTTTCAGAGGATATAACTCATTTTGTGTTCCTGAAAGGGACACCGATGGGAGAGAAAAAAAAAATACAGAATTCTAACTATTCTCTTTAATATACTAAAGAGAAAAGAACATCTTGAGTTTGAAATACTTTAAACGGAAAGTACACTCCTACATTTCTCTGAAACCCACTTCAGGGATCCTCAAACTATGGCCCTCCAGCTGTTGCGGAACTACACATCCCATGATGCATTGTAAAACTCTGGCATTCACAGACATGACTAGGCATGATGGGAAATGTAGTTCCTGAACGGGCCTGGAGGGCTATAGTTTGGAGACCCCTGACTTAGATGAATGCAGCTGGTATTCAAGGCAAAACTGCATCACATGGAAAAAGGCTAAGCAGAGGTGGAACCATGCAAAGAGATGAACAGCAAACGCCATGTTAGTCCACACCAGGCCTTCTTGGAAGTGGAAATCCCTTTTAAAGAGACACTGTAAGCCTGTCCATGCAGGATCATATGCGGGAGCATATGACCTGCTACCCTGTGACAATGCTTGAGCCTAGCAGCCAATCACAGTCCTGTCACATGATCAAGAGGGTTGCCTCTCCCCTGTCTGCTGACTTAAAATGTTACTAAACCTAGGACCCTGCATTCACTTTATCCGGTCTCCCACAGTACACAGAACATGGAAATGCAATTATTTTAGTAAATATAAACTGCTAAATACCTTTTCTCATCAGCAGTATACAGTATAGCAGTCTTGTGACTTCTATCAGTGTCTGGTTAAAGCTTGTAGGAGGGGTTTTCATTTTGTTCTGACTGGACTGTCCTACGAGGATGCAGGACCCCTGATCATCTGTCTGGACAGTACTGATTGGCCCTATGCTGATCACATGCACTCTCCCAAGAAAGAAAAATAACTCCCTAGCAATACACACCAAACTGAGCATGTACAGTGTACAGCTTGTCCCCTGGCCTCTTTAATATCTGGAGAAGAGTTGGAGACACTGGAATAAGGTGAGGATCACAGAAGACAGGATCAAACAGCCTTTTTACACAATGCAGAGGATTAACTCCTTAGGTTCCACAGTGAGTATAGCAGGCATGCTTTACTGCATATACACACTGATTTTACTGTTGTGGGTTTAGTTACACTATAAAAAAAAAAAGGATCCTGTTCCTTTAAAGCATGGGTGTCCAACCGTTTGGCTTCTCTGGGCCACATTGAGAGTAGAGAAATTTTCTCGGGCCGCATATAAAATATATACTATAGTTAAGGTATACAAGTCATAAAACGGTGCTGCGCCCTTCCTGAGCTGCCGCGCCCCCCCCCAGCACTAATTTAACACAACTAGTGGATGATCCCCTCCGAGGAAGCCTCTGCCTACACTTAGTTGGAAGCCGCCGTGGCTGTGCCCCTGACTAAACTTCCTTCTTCCCCAGCAGAAAAAATAAAATTTGTCGGGGGCAGTGGGCCGCATTGCCTGTGGTTACGGGCCGTAGGTTGGACATGCCTGCTTTAAAGCATGAACAGTGCTTGTGCTGTGTCATTTGGCCCCTTCTATCCCCTAAAATACCTGGCTGATTCAGCCTAGTTCTGCCCTCCCCTGTAAACTGACCACGGCTCATCATGGTTGCTGAGCCCTGACACCATGGTCAGTTTATGTGCCTCTGTCATCCGCAGCTCCCCTCTGTCCTCTCTTCATGGAACACCAGTGCATCCTGTTTGGGCAAACAAGGCCCTCACATAGATGAATGCTTAAGTATGCCTGTGTGAACAAAGCCTAAGGAGGTTGGGCTGTTTGCAGAGACTGGGGTTTATTTACTAAAGGCAAATAGACTGTGCACTTTGCAAGAACAGATGCTCCAGAGCTAAGTAAATGAGGGGAAGCTCTGCCAATTTTCATCATCCAATCATGTGCAAGCGAAAATTGCTGTTTTTTTATTTTCCTTGCATGTGATTGGGTATTCTTTACAAAGTGAAGCTTTATCTTTTATCTCTGGAGCAACTTAACATTGGAAAGTGCACATCTATTTGCCTTTAGTAAATCAACCCCACTGTATTAATTTCTTCATTTAGGGGAATTTAATAAGACAATTAAATGTGAAACTGCATAAAAAAAACAATGAAATATACTGTTGTAACATTAACTATAGAGTTATTTATTTTTTAAAGGTAACTTTTAACTATAGATTTATAATTCTATTCAGTCAATCTTGTAGTTTACACTCCTCTGCAGAGCCGTGAAGATCACTCCATCATGCTATTTTCTGGTTCAGCTTTACTGCTTCTTGGCTCAGCTTTGTGTCCATTTGGTATAATGAAGTTGATTCCTTGTTCATTGAACAGACTGGAGAAAGAGTCATGAAACAGGAAGCTGAACCAGAATATGTCTCCTGCCTGTCTGTGCAGGGCACCAGCATTGTTTGAATCACAATACTGGCTGATCAGACTTACACATCCTTTCCTATATAAAACTGTTCACATACTGTACATGTATTTCAACTATATTGAACTGAAAGCCCAGAGTCCTGCTTTAACCATTTACAGACCGCCTGCCACATTTGTACTGCGGCAGGGCGGCCCAGCTGTGTAAAATCACGTACATGTACGTGATTTTTGACCATGAGATGTCAGGGGCGCATGCGCCACTGGAGCGCCACTTCCGCTGTGATTAATAAACACAGCAGGAGCCAATCAGCGGGTCAGGCGGCCGCGATGGGCGTCAGGACCCGCCGATCATTCAGCGGAATGACAGAACGGCGGTCTGCCTATGTAAACAAGGCAGACCGTCATTCTGTCACAGCTAAGCTGAAACACAGATCTCTTTTCCTCTAGTGCACATGTTTTAAACACAAGGCCCGCGGGTCGAATCCGGCCCTCCTGGCCATTTCATGTAGCCCTCGCAGCTCTCTTTCAGCTGCAGCAATCCTCTGGTTTCTGCCTCCACCCTTTCTCAGCAGCAGAAAGGAGGACAGAACTCCTCCTCCAGGTCCTGCGCTTCTCCGTGAAGGTGCGGAGAAGCTTTTCTTTGCCTCCCTCCCCATCTTAGCAGTTGGCAGCAGAGAGGAGGACAGAACTCTTCCTACGGATCCTCCACCCCTCTGTGCAGCAACCCCTCATGTCCATCTTCCCTGATCCCAGCATTCAGCCGACTCCAGTCTTCCTCTGGTCCTCCTCCAGACCCTGCACTTTCTGCTTCGCAGATCCACCCCTAGCTTCTTCCCGACAGCAGCACAAGATAATGGGGGTGCACGGTGATATAAGGGAGATTGAGGGATTCTTGACTTGTAATGGTGAGGGGGCTCTTGACATCTGATGTAAGAGGGGGGGGGGCTCTGGACATCAAGTCTTTCAGATACAACTGGCCCTTTGAGGGCAATCCTAATGCTGATGTGGCCCGCAATGCAATTGAGTTTGCCACCCCTGCTCTAGTGCATCCAGTCCCCCTACAGTTAAAAGGCACTCCCTAAGAGTACACTTAACCCCTTAGTCACCCCTGGTGTTAACCCCTTCCCTGTCATTTATACAGTAACAGTGCATTTTATTTTGTTTTTACCACTGATCACTGTATTGGTGACACTGGTCCCCAAAAAGTGTCATTTTGTTTCAGATTTGTCCGCCGCAATGTCGAAGGCCCGCCAAAAATCGCTGATCGCCGCCATTACTAGTAAAAACAATAAAAAATAAATAAAAAGACCATAAATCTATCCCATAGTTTGTAGACGCGATAACTTTTGCGCAAACCAATCAATATACACTTATTAAGATTTTTTTTACCAAAAATATGTAGCAGAATACATATTGGCCTAAATTTAAAAAAAAAAAAAATAATTGATCTTTTAAATTTTTTTATTGGGTATTTTTTATAGCAGAAAGTAATTGTTTATTGCACAAAAAATAAAAACCGCAGAGGTAATCAAATACCACCAAAAGAAAGCTGTTTGCGGGAACGAAAAGACATCAAGTTTATTTGGGTACAGTGCCGCACGACCGCGCAATTGTCAGTTAAAGCAAACGCAGTGTCGTATCGCAAAAAATGGCCTGGTCAGGAAGGGGGGGGGGGTAAAAACTTCCGGAGCTTAAGTGGTTAAGCAGGGCATGCAAACGGTAAAGCTACTGCATTAATTCTAAAAACAAAAAAAAAAAAGGCTTTATGAACACAAATATTGCTTTTATTATCTTCTGTACTTTCTACTATCTTAGCACTGATCAGAGAAGGCTTCTTACAATTCTCAGAACTCATTAAAACTCTCCGAACAGCATTTGAAAGAAGCAAAAATGAATTCCCTGTTGCGACGGCAAAATATATTTTGGATGAAGACAGAAATCGCTTCAGATAAAGGACAATAAAGAGAAGTAAATTCATGATCCATTGTTCTTCATAAGGAACCATCCAGAAACATTCTGGTATCTGCTCTACCCAAATTCCACTCATTTGTATTCTACAGGTGCCGATGAATTCTCAGCTTAGAATCCCAAGTGGATTTGTAAATTAGGTAACAGAAAATAAGGCCACAAATCAAAGCTCAGTGTGCTTTATCATTTCTTCTCAGTACTAATGGAATCTCTCATACTTCAACCACAATACAAAGACGTACAACATCTGGACAAAACAGAATAACCCAAGACACACAGAGATGAACATGAACAGCCATGCTGCAGGTAATCTTGACAATGGCATGGGCTGGCGAAAGAAGCCATTTGGGCACTGGTCCGTATGTTTTTATAAATACACCTACTGGAGTGTATGTCAGATAAGCTTTGTTATTTGCAAAAAAGCCTAAACTAAAATGGAATTTCACCCCTGAATACCAATAGTATTTCAAAAACTCTACCAAGAAACAATGAAGACATTAAAGCAATACTCCAGCTAAAACGTATACAGTAAAACCTTGGATTGCGAGCATAATTCGTTCTGGAAACATGCTTGTAATCCAAAGCACTCTTATATCAAAGCGAATTTCCCCATAAGAAATAATGGAAACTCAGATGATTCGTTCCACAAGTCCTTCAGTTTATAGTCTATATACAAAGATTATAGCAATGTGATTGGTTGTGTAACCATAAAATGTCCATCCACAATATGCAGCCTTCCCAAGGGGATTAGAAGCAAAATCTAGCAGAGCTACAGAATATAAGAGAGATGAGAGGCGCCTCTAAGTGTAGCAATATGGTTACATTTAATGAAGGTTCAACATTTAGCAACTCACATGGCTGATGATTAAAATAGGCACAACTAAGTATGCAGGCATCCGGGGTAAAGCTGTCCACATAGACCGTCTTCTGAACCACCGACTCTCACCACTGTCAGTCTGCAATCATGACCGGGAAGAATAGCCTGCAGTAGAGTGATCTGAAAGCGAGGCTTTGAATCACTCGTGGAGTGCAACGGGGAAGGGATGATGAAGATGGCTGTGCAGAGGACGGTCTATGACTGTGGACAGTTTTACCCCAGATGCCAACATACTTAGATGTGCCTGTTTTAATCATCAACCATGTGAGTTGCTAAATATTGAACCTTCATTAAATGTAATCATATTGCTACACTTTAGAGGCTCCTCTCTTCTTTTTTATACATGACGCTACTTGTATATCAAGACATCGCTTGTATATCAAGTCAAAATTTAATTTTAAAAATGTGCTTGTCTTGCAAAGCGCTCTCAAACCAAGTTACTCTCAAATCAAGGTTTTACTGTAATTTAGTGTTGAATAAAGTGGGAGAGGCTGGAAGTGATTTAGGTTTTTATTACAGTCCCCAATGGAAAGTCGGGGTCACTGGGGCAGGATAGCACACACAGCAATAAAAACGTTGGAACCTTTTTTCCTCTCTACTATAAAGAGTGATCTTGCTGCTGTCTCTGTGCCTATTGGAGAGATTTCCCATGGGTTAGATTTCCAGACATGGGAGTAAGTCACACATATGCAAGTCACAAGCAAGTCTCAAGTCTTAACCTTCAAGTCTCAAGCAAGTCCCAAGTTACTGTGGCGAAAAGCAAGCAAGTCAAGTCGAGTCCCTGCTAGAAGTCAAGCAAGTCAAGTCAAGTCATTTATTTTGGTCAAGTCACAAATCATGTCAAAATACTGATCTACCCCAATTTTCACCTTTAAATCGGTTAAAAGTCAGTGGTCAGGAAAGGTTTTGTTTTATTTTCAACATTAACAAAACTGCTTAGTGCTTTTTTCTTGGCATATTAAAGAAACACTTTGAATGCCCAAACAGCTCAAAATCCTTCGTCCGGTCATGTTTCAACACCACAGTCACTAAAAACATGCTAAGTATTTCCATTGTTAAGCAGTCAGTGTCCTAAAAATCAGAACACACTGAAGTTTTTTAAGTGACTGTGGTGTCAGAAACATAACAGGCACACATCTTTTCTTGAGAAAATGCAAATATTTAATAACTTAAAAAAGTAAAGTCATTTCGAGTCATATGTCTCAAGTCAAAGTCAAGTCTCAAGTCATGAATATCAAGTCAAAGTCAAGTCGAGTCTTTTATTCATTTTAGTCAAGCAAGTCTCAAGTCCTCAAACTGGTGACTTAAGTCTGACTTAAGTCAAGTCATGTGACTCGAGTCCCCCACCTCTGTAGATTTCTTGGCTCTCTCGCCCGAATGGGGAAAGAGAGGAAATCTCCCTAATGGACACACAGGGGGAAGGCTGATTTACTAAAGGCAAAGATGCTGGACATTTCGCAAGGAAAGTTGCACTTTGGAAGGGAATTAGCCTCAGAGCTTAGTGAATGAGGTGAAGCACTGCTGACTTCCATCATCCAATCATGTAAAAGAAAAAGTGTTGTGTAGCGCTACCCCTGTAGGAGCCACTGGTCAGGATGGGTCTTCGGTGACTTAGTTACAGAGTTACTGGTGACTATGCTAAGCCTAAGCTCACTGGGCGGAAGTACCCGCTAAATGAATAATGAGAAGGAGCTGCAAGAATGGCTTAATAAGGGGGGGGGGGGGCAGTCCTTTAGGTTGTTCTTCTGCAGGTTGTCAATGGGGCCCTTTAACCACTTCTGAACCGGAAGGATTTGCCCCCTTAATGTCCAGGCCATATTTTGTGATTCAGCACTGCGTTACTTTAACAGACAATTGCGCGGACGTGCAAAGCTGTACCTAAATAAAATTGATGTCCTTTTTTCCCCACAAATAGAGCTTTCTTTTGGTGGTATTTGATCACCTGTGTGTTTTGAATGCTGGCATTTTTTTAATCTGGCGCTGGACAGTACAGGGAAGTGATGTCACTCATGACATCACTTCCGGGTTTTTGCATGGAGACCCGATCATAGCCCAATGTGGCTTTGATCGGGTCTTCGGCGGCTGTGCAGACTGGTTGCCCGGGTCTCCTGGTGGGACGGGAGACCCGGGCGAGCCGCGGAAGGCGGCAGGAGGGGAGGGGAACGTCCCCTCCCACTCCTTGTAATGACAGCCTAGCAGCTTCTCAGCCGCATAGGTTGTCATTACAAGACAGCCGACCGTCGGCTATGGACACCGATACCGGGGGGATGCCTCTAGCTACAGGCATCACTCCGGTACAAGCACGAAATATCGGTAATAATGGCCACCTTGGTCTCAACACTCTAACAAATACATTTGCAGGAGATCTTGTTCTGTTGAAAAACAAGCTGGATCACCAGATGAAAATAATGAAAAAAGTCTAAAAAGAAAACAAATGCAGCCATCACATCCAAGAACTGATAAGCTCCAATATAATTAATGTTTGTTTTTGGGTTTAATTCCACTTTAATACTTTCTGGGTCACATACCTGGATCAGGTATACAAATCAGGAGTCCTGACTGTGTTCTGACTTCTATTGTTACATACTTATTTCACATAAGTATGTAGTATGTATGTAATTTAGAGCTAGACAACTACCTTTTTTACCCACTTGCCAACTGCCCACAGTATATTTGCTGCGGCAGTCAGCCCCTCACAGGCAAAGCGACGTAGGTCTACGTCACTAGCCTGTGAGTCTCTGGGGAGCGAGCGTGCGCCGCCAAATGCGCGCTCCCGCTCGGTCAAGGACCCCCCGCGCGTTTCCCGGGCACTCGCGATCGTCCGTGACAGCGGGAGAAAGGCAGGCGGCTGATGTAAACAAGCCACCTGTCATTCTCCCCTGTGTAAGAATGGTGATCATACGGTTCTACTATGTAGGACCGTTGATCACTGTTCCTACACCTCAAGCCACAGCCAATCACAGTTAGAAGCACGCCCCTAGGGACACACGCAACCCCTCCCTCTCAAAAAAAGTTAACTTCACTGCCAGTGTAATTTTTCAGTAACAGTGCCTATGTATAGCACTAATTACTGTAGTAATGTCACTGGTAACCCCAAAAGTGTCAAAAATGTCAGTCAAGGGTCCGATCTGTCCGCCCCAATGTCGCAGTCCCGCAAAAAAATCGCAGATCGCCGCCATTACGCGTAAAAAAAAAAAACAACGAAATGACAAAAATCTTTCCCTTAGTTAGTAAACGCGATAACTTTTGCGCAAAACAATCAAAATACGCTTTTTGCAATTTTTTTAACCAAAAATATGTAGCAGAAAACAAATTGGCCTAAAATGTTAAAAAATTTAGATTTTTACATTTTTTTTGGGGGGGAATTTCATATAAAAAAATGAGAAAAATATTGTTATTTTTGCAAAATTGACACTCTTTTTTTGTTTATAGCGCATGATCAAAAAATCGCACAGGTGATCAAATA
The DNA here is from genome assembly GCF_965119305.1 of Pelophylax lessonae. Taxonomy (NCBI): domain Eukaryota; kingdom Metazoa; phylum Chordata; class Amphibia; order Anura; family Ranidae; genus Pelophylax; species Pelophylax lessonae. The sequence goes on from NC_138768.1 coordinate 141,820,367, forward strand.
CCACCAAAAGAAAGCTCTGTTTGTGGGGAAAAAAGGATGTCAAATTAGTTTAGGTACAGCGTCGCACGATCGTGCAATTGGTCGTTAAAGTCACGCAGTGCCGAATCGCAAAATAGGCCCTGGTCAGGAAGGGGGTAAAATCTTCCGGGGCTTAAGTGGTTAAAAGAAAGTCAGAAATGACAGCCTCCATATTTGTTTCTTTGCAGATATTCTATAAAGCATAGTATGGACCAAAGATATGAAGGAGAGTAAGCAGTTGCAATCTTCTAATAATAATAAAAAAACTACTATAAAACTAGAGCTAATGGCAAAATGTTTTTCATTTTGAATAGAGTAAGGAAAGGTTATGATCCCTGTCGTTATTTTTTTTTTGCCATCTTTGTCCCATAGGGGAGATTTCACTTCCTGACCCATAGCCAAAACAGGATTTGAGAGGAAATCCTTCCAAAGTGTGGACATTCCTGGTTGTCACCAGAACTAGTGTCCCCATTGGAAGATTCCCCTCTATTACTGTTATGGGGACAACCCAAAATGTAGGATTTTCTTTAACTGTCACTAATGGTAAACAGGACAAATAGTGAGTGTGGATCTCCCTAATGGTGACACAGACAGCAATAAAGTGTTCTAATCCCTCTCCATTATATCCAAACTAAAAAAAAAAAAAAATTCCTTTAGTTATACTTTAAAGCTATTGTAAAAGCCATGATCAGTAGGAGACATCTGTACATAATAACATACAAATACTAGAGGGTGGTTCTGAAAATGATCATAATAAATTTCCACAGCAACATGACAGGAGCATGATTTATCTATACTAATGTTAATGCTTAGACGCCCAGACTAAGTGTAAAGTAGCATAAGGCTGTCATGGTCCCTGTTTTTTTTCGTTTTTTTTTGTGGGGGGGGGGGGGGGGGTGGCTCATAAGTGGTCTTAAACTCAATTACAATTCATAGATTATGATTTAAAAAGATAAAAAATATTTGTAATTATTTTGAGATACAAGCAAGGCAATAAAAAAAAAAAAAAAAAAACAACTATAGATGTTAAAGCTGCACTCCGCCCAGATATCAAAACCCCAAATGAATGCAATTATGTATTCTTTAAAAGTGGTTGTAAACCTCAGAGATGAAATATGAACAAAGCATATCCCTCTATAGTGTGTACTTGTCTCAATCCAGAGCACTGTCACTTTTGGCAGCTGCTTCATTCCTCTGCTATCAGCATTTATCACTTCTGACAAGCTTTCCTGACACCAAGAGAAAAATGCCAGCTTCAGCCTCCAGCTGACTGACAGCCTCAGGTCTGTTCCTGTGTGCTGTGTGAAGGGGGAGTTTCCGTTCCCTCCAATCAGATCTCAGACCTCTCCTCACTAAGCACTGCAGAGTGTAATTTCAGTTCTCTGTCCCCTATTTTTTCTGACAGGTCGGACAAGCTTTATAAATTCCGCACTTTGAACAGATTTAAAGATGAGGAGACTGCAAATATACAGGTACAACTTACTGAACATAGGAGGATTTGTTTAATCTCTGTCTATCACCTGAGGATAGTCACTTCTCTAAGTATATGTAAGGATTTACAACCACTTTAAGGATTGGTAAACTGCAATACATTAAATTTTTCGTTTTTTGATTGAATAGCGATTTAAAGAGCTTTTTCCTTTCAGGGAATTCTGTTACTATAATAACCATCTTAAAGAGGAAGAAAACTTCCTCTGCAAACATTTACCCATAGGCAAGCCTATAATAAGGCTTACCTATAGGTAGTGTAAACATCTCCGAGCCCCGTATCGTGAACAGCGGCTCCCGCACACATGCGTGGGAGTGATGTCACTGCAGGCTCCGGCCAATCACAGCTGCGAAGCCCACGGACCCGGAAGTGACTCCGGTGAAAATGTAAGCGGTGACACCGATGTGCGGGCACCGCTGCGGAGGCTTCGTCCTAAGGTAAGTATTATATAATGAGCTAGTATGTGATGCATACTAGCTCATTATGCCTTTGTCATACAGGGTTTTTTATTTTTATTTTGGTAGGGGTTTACAACCTCTTTAAGGAAAGATATTACTGTAAAAGAAGAGAGAAAGTTCTGTATGAGACAGCATTGACGTGTGAGTCAGCGTAAAGACCACTGAGCAGTGTTAATTTCATTGATGAAAATATTTTCATTGACTAAATTAACACTATTATAGTCGACTAAAACTATTCAGGTGTCTAAAATACAACTAAAACTCAATTGACAATTTAGTCAAAAGAATAAAATATAACTAAAACGAGAATGGTACTTTAGTCAAAAGACTATGACTAAGGCCTCATGCACACCGGACGTTAGAAAAAAATGAGCTGCAAAGCTAGTTCTGACGCCGGAAAAAGCAGCTGTAAAAACGTGCTTTCAGTAGCTTATTCCATTTGCGTTATTGCACGTTTGGCCACGTCGCTTTTAGCAGCATTTTTTTCTGCCTCCATTCAAAATCAATAGTTCCCTATGGGAGCCTATTGATTTGAATGGAGGGCGGATCGCAAGTCGGATCAAGATGATCCGACTTGCGGTGCGACTTGCGCTGAGAATCTTGAGGGGGAACTCCACGCCAAAATGGGAAAAAAATGGGGTGGGGTACCCCCCCATGTGGGGTCCCCCCCAGGTTCCAAACCAGGCCCTTCGAGTCTGGTGTGGATTTAGAGGGGAGCCCCACGCTAAAAAAAACTGCGTGGGGTTCCCCCAAATCTATACCAGACCCTTATCCGAGCATGCAGCCCGGTAGGGCAGGAAGGGGGTGGGGACGAGCGAGCGGCCCCACCCCCCCTAGACCATACCAGGCCACATGCCCTCAGCTCTGCACCCCCCACCCCAAAGCACCTTGCCCCCATGTTGATGAGGACAAGGGCCTCATCCCCACAAACCTGGCCGGTGGTTGTGGGGGTCTGCGGGCAGGGGGCTTCTCGGTATCTGGAAGCCCCCTTTAACAAGGGGGGCCCCCCAGATCCCAGACCCCCTCCCTATGTGAATGGGTATGGAGTACACTGTACCCCTACCCATTCACCCCATAAAAGGCAGTGTATGTAAATAACGACAGGAGACGTTTTGGAAAGTTTATTAAAAATCTTCATCCGGTCTTCTCCGCTCTGGTCTTCTCCCCCTCTGCTCTTCTGGTCTTCTCCCCCTCCGCTCTTCTGGTCTTCTGCTCTTTTGCTGTCCTCTCTTCTGCTCTTTTGCCCTCGGCTCTTCTTCTTTCTCCGGTCCTCCTCAGACGATGTCTCCGGTGATTATGCCGGTCTCCGGTCTCTGCAGCTTGTTATATAGCCATTGTGGGCGAGGCTGCCCGGTGATGTCATCAGGAGAACCCGTCCACTCATGTCACAGATGAGAGTTCACTTTTCAGCAAGGAGCTCTGAAGTGTCAGCGGCTGCATGCAGGGTGAATATCACCATACTCTTGTCCGCTGACACCCGTCTGGCACCCGATCCGACAAGATATGCTGAAAACAAGAGGATGGTGGTACATTCGCCATCCGTCCAGCGGGTTGGATCGAATGGAATTGGAAGAAAAAGGACACTGTCCTTTTTTATCTGATCTCCCCATAGAGAAGAGACAGGTCTGTCTCTGCACAGTGAGCGGAGATGGACCTGTCATCAGCCTGCTCAGCGGGGATCAGCGGATCGATCCCCGCTGAGTTAGCGGAGTCCGCCGAGTGGATTCGCCCCGTGAGACAGAGGTCTAATGCCATAAATAATAATAATATGTTATTAGATTTTCACTTCAAGAGTATATAATGAGTTTGGCAATTCTACAGAAATGCTTAAATAAACCATTACAGTTTAACCACTTCTGTACCGGAAGGATTTACCCCCTTAATGACCAGGCCATTTTTTATGATTCGGCACTGCGTTATTTTGACAATTGCGCGGTCCTGCGACACTGTACCCAGATAAATTTGATGTCCTTTTTTTCCCACAATTTTTTTTTTTGGTGGTAATTGATCACCTCTGCGATTTTTATTTTTTGCGCTATAAACAAAAAAAGGAGCGACAATTCTGAAAAAAAAAAAAAAAACAATATTTTTCACTTTCTGCTATATAACATTCCCAAAAAAAAAAGAATTTAATCAAAGTTTTTCATCCTTTTAAGCCAATTGGTATTCTGCTACATATTTTTGGTAAAAAAAAAAAATCCCAATAAGTGTATTTTGATTGGTTTGCGCAGAAGTTATCGCGTCTACAAACTAGGGGAAGATTTATGTCATTTTTATTTATTTATTTTTACTAGTAATGGGGACGATCTGCAATTTTTAGCAGGACCACGACATTGCGGCGGACAGATCGGACCCCTAACTGACACTTTTGACACTTATGGGGGGGACCGGTGACATTACTACAGTAATCAGTGCTAAAAATATGCACTGTTACTGTAATAATGACACTGGCAGGGAAGGGGTTAACCCAGAGGTGACCATAGGGTTAAGTGTGAGCCTAGGGGGAGTGTATTCTAACTGTATGGGGGAGGGACTTCTGGAATCAACACAGAGACCTGTGATCCTAAATAGAAGGTTCACAGGATCTCTGTGTTCATTCCAGCAAGATGTGGAGCTTACACAGGGCAGCAAAAAAAAGTGAGCCTGTTGCTTCATTCTGCATTAATAAAACACGGGTTCAACTGCCTTTTTTACTCCCCTCCAACTGCAACTGAATTTAGGTCTAAGGGTCTAGCTAGGTTTGGTGCTGAACACTGGAACCTATAGGTAATGGACGAAAAATGGGAACGCAATCTGTCCCAGCTGCTGTAAGGTAATAACATAAAGAATAACATATGATTTGGAATGATCTGCTTGTATAAATATATAAATAATCCCCCCAAAAAATTCAGTGGTGAGTTGTTTACTATAGTCACCAAATAAAGACACAAGGACACTGACAGCCCATTTAGACTGGCGCGATCCGACTTCGAGGGGCGACCTGTGAAGTCGCGGTGCACTTGCAGGGACTTCACATAATGGAAGTCTATGCAAGTCGCTCCCAGGTCGCCCCAAAGTAGTACAGGACCCTTTTTCTAAGTCGGAGCGACTTGTGTCGCTCCTATTAGAAGGGGTCCTGTGCTAATCAATGGCGAGCAACCGAGCGCGACTTGTCAGGCTGACAAGTCGCCTGACAAGTCGCGCTAGTCTGAATGGACTCTGAAACTGAAGGCAAATAATTTAACCTTAACATGTAGAAAGGGCTCTTTACTGTAAGAGCTGTAAAAATGTTTCTAGCAGACTTTAGGATACATTTCTAAAATCACTGAGCTAGAGTTGAGATTTGTAAAGTGTCTGTTCTCATCAATAAAACCAATACTTACCTAGGTGAATGCAGCATTGGTGCAATGCTGCAACTTTCCCCTCTGGCACCTCTAACACTGAGAACCGAGCGATCAAACACCACTGATTACTCGGTTCTCGGGGCCCTAACTAACTGGAGTGCTGGGCTATGAGGGGGGGGGGGGGGGGAGAGATGCAACAGTGGTCGGCCCAGGCAGAGGCTGGGCTGAGTGTCGGTGTTCTGTCAAATAGTGCAGATCGTCAGATAATGCCTCTGACAATCTGCGCATTCGCAGCTGGCGTTAGGTCAACACTGCGCATACGCAGATCATCGGGGGCATTATCCGACGATCTGCAGTAACAGAACACCGGCCAGGCTGCAGCACTGAGGTAAAATGAAAAATCCCTGCCGCCCGCCTGGTGAGGAGAAGGTGCTCTCCGCTGTTGGAGCTGTTTGCTTGCCGGAGTTGTGTGCCAGGCCCAGGGCCGCTGATAGGGGGGGACCACCAGTCCTCCTGTAGGGGGCCCAGGCACACAGGGGGTGGCCCCAACAGCACGGGGAATTGGTGCGGTCGAATAGAGGGGCAATTACAGAAGGAAGCCCTGTGTGGCTCTCTGCAGAAGCTGAAAGCCAATTTCTCCCCCTCTTGCCAGCTTTCAGCTGCTGCAGGGAGAGACAGACACAGGGCATCATTCCTGTAATTGCTTCTCTGACACCAATCCCCCTCCCTGTTCTGCCTGCTTCTGATCCCCCCCCCCCCCCAGCCTATGAAAAAAGGGCTAAGTCACACAGATTCTGTGTTATGTTAGGCTACATTCACACCTGAGCGTAGCGTTTTTCGCGCGTTTTTTACCGCGATTTTACCGCGATTTTTGCGGCGTTTTTTACCGCGATTTTACCGCGATTTTTACCGCGATTTTTGTGCAGGCGTTTTTAGATTGAATAGAGATCAATGGAAAACGCCTGTAATCTGCCCAAAAAGAAGCTCATGTACTTTTTTGAGCGTTGGGCGTTTTGTATACAGCGTCAAAACGCTCAGATGTGAACAGGGGCCATTGAAATGAATAGGATTTGTCTTGTTGGGCGTTTTGAGAGCTGATCCTAGAGCAGAAAAACGCCCCAAAAACGCCCCAAAACGCCTAGATGTGAACGGAGCCTTAGTGTCCGCTAATAATGATTTTAGTGTATTTTTAGTAAAAATATTGTCTTCACATATTCGGGGGGCCCTGCCAGGTAGGCTGTACTGGGCCCCGTGATTTCTAACAGCAGCCCTGGCCAGGCCTCCTCTCTCCCCACACCTGTCCTTGCGAACCTTCCACTGCTCCCGCCACCGCCTCCTCCTCCTCAGTCTCCCTGGCATTGACATGTGACCATCGCCACACACACTATACAGTACACTGCATGGAGCCTGGAGAGGGAGGCAGAAGAATGTGATGACCAGATTCTGCCTCCGCGCTTTGCTAATCGTCGGATAATGCCTCAGAAATCTGTGTTAATGTCGTGCCAGCTGATTAGGAGATCATCTGAAGTGACGTTACATACCGCGCATGCGCAAATCATCGGAGGCATTATTTCATGATCTGCACTATTCGACAGAACACTGGTCTAGGCATGTGGGCAGATTCCGACTCCGTTGTCGTGATCTTGCTCAAGCCTGGACCGGCTCTGTGACTTCAGCCCGCTGTCTGCGGAAAACGAGTCATAGGAGGGCAGAACAAACTGAACTCCTGTGATCCACAGAAGAAATACAAAAAAATTAGCCTTGGCTGTACTTCTCCTTTTATTAACAGAAATAAACTTCCACCATACTCTATATACCAATACGGGTAGATTGGCTATAAACCATCCAGAAAGAATTACTGTAGTGCACAAATTCACTTTACCTTATTTAACTTTACAAAAGGGGGTTTATAACAGGGGTCTTCACACTATGGCCCTCCAGTTGTTCAGAAACTACAATTCCCATCATGCCTAGTCATGTCTGTGAATGTCAGAGTTTTACAATGCCTCATGGGATGTGTAGTTCTGCAACAGCTGGAGGGCCGTAGTTTGAGGATCCCTGGTTTATAGGAAAACTAGAAATTTCCTGCAAATTTCGTGTGCTACCATGAAGAATCCCCTCCAAAACCTTTTATTTTTATGACCTGAATTTGAAGTCTTCATTTTAGAACTCACTTGCAGCTCCATTTTCTGCTAAAATCTGGAATGACAATACAAGCATGCCTTATGGCTCTCTATTGTATGTTGTCCTTACCTGGATAGACATAAACTATCCACATAATGTAAATGATAATATGACAGAGGGTTTATTCTTTAAAAAGACACTGCAAGAATGCAACTCTGCATTGATACCATCAAGGGTCTGGAACACATGGGGGACTTTTATGATTTTGCAATCTCCTCTAATACTACAGTAGGTGACGCAGTGACAGTGGAAACAAGTGGGGTAGATAGGCATGAGATAGATAGATAGATAGATAGATAGATAGATAGATAGATAGATAGATAGATAGATAGATAGATAGATAGATAGATAGATAGACAGATAGATAGATAGACAGACAGACAGACAGACAGACAGACAGACAGACAGACAGACAGACAGACAGACAGACAGACAGACAGATAGACAGACAGACAGACAGATAGATAGATAGATAGATAGATAGATAGATAGATAGATAGATAGATAGATAGATAGATAGATAGATAGATCTGTAAATTTAACCATGAATTAGCCTGTCTTCAGCGTTTGTATCTGAATGATTTATGCGTGACTATATGAGCAATTATAACTGAATATGAAACAGGATTCTATTACATCCAGGCTGAATGAAACAGTCCCTGGAGCCTTCATAGGGATGTAGGAGTTGGTGATCAGTAATACAGATACTCACTAACCTTTCTTAGTATGCTTCCTAAGTAAAGAGACCATCATTGACAGAGGGGGGTCTAAAATATTCAACATTTTTTGTACTTAAGTATTGCAAGTAGTTTTTTAAAAAAATTTTGCTACTCAAGTACTGAAAGTAAAAGTACCAGTAGTTATACAAACAGTAGCATTTATTTTCGTATGCGCTGATAATACACATGTTTTGAGCTTCATGAAACCTGCCATCTACTGTTCTGGCAGTGGTAAATTTTATAATAGTAAGGAGTAACTATGCAGCACAAAAAAAAATATCGGAGTAGAAGTATTGAAATCATTGAAAAAATGTAGTGAAGTAAAAGTGGAAGTAGAAGAAAATTATACTCTAGGAAAGTACAGATACCGCCTTTCGGTACTTAAGTACAGTAGTGAAGTAGTTCTACTTAGTTACTATACATCTTTGATTATTACAAACAGCAAAGGGCAGTAACCTACAGCAGTCAATCAACTATCAGCTTTTACTGTTGAAACTGCTGTATGTTGTGCAAAGGAAGGAACAATCCGTTGCTTCGAGTTCCTGTACCCTGCATATTACTGTTGCTCTTACTGTCTTAATAGTTCAGCCTACATGGCTTCTCACCTGTACATCTGCATATAATTATTACATCAATGTAAAGCATTTCACACCACACTTAAATACTTAGGGTGGCCATACATCATACAATTTTCGTGTTCTATTTCCTTTATATTTACATTCAACTATGCAGTGCAAGGGCCTGCCTGATTGCATACAAATTGAAAGTGTTTAGGTTTGAACTCGTATTATATGGTTTTGGTAAATCTAAAGGAAAATTGTACGAGAAAATTGTATATTTGTATGGACAGCCTTAGGTGTTGAGGTCGAAGCTGATCTCTCCCAGTATATGGTAGACAATCTCAATCTGCTGTAGTCCCAGTGTGTTCAAATATGTTCCTCATGGATCGACCTTCCTTTAAGCCCGAAAGGCCCTAAAATGTCTAATACCTCTACCCAAAAAAACAAGACCGTTATATCCAGTTTACAGAATTTTTTATTTTTTTTCTGTAAACTGGATATAACGGTCTATTTTTTTTATTCTTTTTTTGCAAACACGAATACAAAGTTACATAGTTACATAGTAGGTGAATTTGAATGAAGACAATAGTCCATCCAGTTCAACCTGTGTAGGTGTGTGTGGCCGTAATCATCTTTCATAGCCCTAATGGTTCTGATCCTTGAGATGTACGTCTAAGAGTCTTTTGAAAGCCACCATACCTCCCGCAGAAACCACCTCTTGTGGTAGAGTATTCCACAATCTTGTAATCCTAACAGTAAAGAACCCCCCACGTTGCCTGAGGTTAAAACGCTTCTCCTCTAATCACATTGTATGCCCTCGAGTCCTCATGCAATCCCTTCCACTAAATAGCTTTTTTTCTATGCCGAGATCCCCATTGAGATATTTATAAATTGCTATCATGTCCCCTCTCAGGCGTCTCTTCTCCAGGGAGAATAAATCAAGCGATTGCAGACGCTCTTCATAATTAATACCTCTACCCATGTTTTTTTTTCTGTAAACTGGATATAACTGTCTTATTTTTTTATCTGAAAACCACAACACTTGCCAAGACTGCTCTCTATGCACCTCTTGCACTTGGAGGCTTAGCCCTCCCTAATTTTTGTTATATTTTTGGGCTTGGTTATGGTCCAATGGTGGTTTGCCTAGTCCAGGGACAATGCAGCAGTCACCATAGAAGTGGCCCTTGTAGGATCATACCCTGAACTAAGCAACCTGCCTTTTTGTGTCCCATGATCTAATCTTGTCATTAATACTCCTATGAAAACCACCTTACTCATTTGGCGACAGGCTACTGCCCGTTAAAACTCTGCCACTTCCCTGTCCCTATATACTCCCTTATGGGGAAACCCCAACTTATACCATGTCTATACAGTCCCTGATCCTCAACTGTGGGCTAGGCATGGAATTAAAACATTACAGCACATTTTGCCGCAGGGATCCTTGTTGACCTTTGCTTCTCTTCAGTCTGCCTACCAGTTACCTAATTTTATGTTTTTAAGATTTCTGCAATTGAGATATGTGGTGGGCATGCAGTTTCTGTCCAGGATAACTTTGACCTCCAACCCACTGGATACTTTGTTAATTCCTGACATGTTGAATAAACCACTGCCTTCTCTACATTTCACACTGAATAGTGCCCCATGTCCAGGTCATGGGCACTGTATCACAAAATGACATGCCAATATCTGGTCTCTGTTTGGGAGGAAGACTGGGATAAATGCTTACAAAGTTTCTTACTCGTCATGATCCCAGCTAGGGATAGATTCATTAAATTTAAGCTTTTACATAGGGTCTACTATACACCTCATCGGCTATCGGCTTCCTATCCTCTAATTAAAGCCTTATGTCATCAATGTGACCTGGCACTCCTGTCCATGCGCTGTGGTCTTGCCCCCATCTTCAAACCTACTGGAGGGTAGCGATGGCAGACATTGGGAGGATTGTCTCTTTCTGCTGCTCCTATGTTACTTCAATCAGGCATTGCTGATAACATAGAGACTACCCACTGCAGGCAGTTATTTATCTTTTACGCTGCTTTATACATTGCATCCAGAAAGTATTCACAGCGCTTCACTTTTTCCACATTTTGTTATGTTGTAGCCCTATTCCAAATTTATTCCAAATTAATTTATTGATAAAAAAAAAAAAATGAGATTAAAAACACTCACAAAGGTGCATGTACAATGCGCAGATCATCAGCTCACCACACTGATACGGATTTAGTGAAATGGCATCAGGGGTAGACTGGCAACTTTCAGCCCAGGGGGCAAGTACAAACCAGAGGCCCATGGTGCAGTGATTCGGCCCCCCCTCCCACTCTCCTTCTTTCTGTCTTCCTCCTGACCCCCATTCCAGGCTGAAGCCCTGCTCCAGATACTCTCTACTCACCAGCTGAATCCGGGTTCCCAACCTGGCCAGCAGGGGGTGGTTGGGGTGGAGCTGGGACAGCTCAGTTGGGGCTGGCCAGGGGAGGAGAGTCTCAAGTGGGGCATGGAACCGGCCTCTGCTCAGACACAGTTTACACCATCCATGCTGGGAGTGAGGCCTGAGCTCCGTTCTTGTCTTCATCCCGCACTTGGTAGGTCAGTGGCAGAGATTTTTTACATCTCTTCACCAGGAATCCTGGCAGAAGCGGTGCAGCCTTTTTACAGTACATCAGAAAGGCCCAGGGGGCAATTGCCCCCCTGCCCCCTGGCCCAGTCCTCCCCTGAATGGCATCAAGTACAACCACTCCTCCAACCCCTACACGTTATGCTCAGATCATGAGCTTCCTCAGCAGGTACCACTTTTATCAATAAATTCATTTGGTATAGAGAGCGCTATGATTTCTCCATTTTTGTTTTTATGATATATTCAACGAATATCAAGATTATGAGATGGGGTGCCACCAGAGAAAATGTTCCAGTATCATCCGATACCATCTTTTTTTTTTTAAATTTCTTTATTGAGAACAAAGCACCGTACAAAAAGGCAGTAGGAGGACGGGAACAAAGTCACTCCAGTTAACAGAAAAAGTCAACAGTGAAATACAGCAGCAGTCAGGCACGAAAGTGAACATGGTGGTAACAAATACGCAGTGACCGTGTACAGATCTATGCAGGTGCCTCATGAGAACAATCTGCAAAAATATAGCAAAGGAAGGTGCACTCGGTGAATTTGCATGCCAGGGGAGGCGCAAAGACGTGCCGCCAACCCCTAACCGAGGACACCTTACATATCGCCTAGGAGAGGCGGGTCCAGATACAGCAATGAATGACAGGTAACATAACTGGCAACGAATAAACAGCCACGTAAGAACAAAGGGGGAGGAGGGGGAACACGGGAAGGGAGAGGGGGGGGACACGGGAAGGGAGAGGGGGGGAGGAATGGAGGAAAGAATGGAAGTTACAAGTTGAAGAAGGGGGAGAAAAAAAAAAAAAAAAGGAAGGAAGAGGGCCGGGACGTGGGCACCAGAGCACCTACCCGGCGAAGGCCCAACAGACCGCCATAGCCTAACCCATGGCCTGTAAGTACGCGTCCGTACATGTGAAATGCACCCAAGGCCGCCAGCGGTCCCTTGTGAGTTCTTCGGTGTTTTTCAATGTTGCAGTCAGGTCCTCCATACGGTGGGTTTCCACTATCTTAGAGAACCATAATTTCCGAGTGGGGGGTTGAGTCTGCCTCCACAAGGCTGGGATGCAGGCCTTCGCGGCATTGAGGAGATGGATTGTCAAAGACTTCCGGTATTTCTGAATCCGATACCATCTTAAGTGGAGGACATTAAGGCTGGTTTGACCCTGTTGGTGGGGACATTCATTGGAGGTGAGCAGGAATTTTCGGCAGAAGGTGGTAAGCACCGAACACATTGGATGTAAGCAATTTATATCACTACAGTTGCACTGCGGTGGACTTTCTTAAATGGGACTTTGATACATATATTGTTATCACACACATGATTTAACACTAGTGTCTTTGTGTCATTTATATGTTTTTTCTACTTACTGGCAGTGCTACACTTGTATGTTTTACTACAGAATTGTTTTATGAGGTGGGTGGACACACTCTTAAAAGTCATATATTTATTTTCTTTTGTTTTTGTGTTTAAGCACTAAATACTGTTTAAAAGTATATTTTTGTTTTGGTTGCGCTGATTATTTTTATACATATACCCCCTATCAGATTTTTTTTCGCCATCTGTGTTCCATTGCGGAGATTTCCCTTCACTTCCTGTGATATAGCCAAACAGGAAGTGAGAGGAAATCCCTGCAAAGTAAGGGCATTTCTTGGGGCCCCCCAGGTCACCAGAACTAGTGTCCCCATTGGAAGCTTTCCCCTCTATTACTTTTCTGGGGACAACCCAAAATTTGGGATTTTCTTTCGCTTTTACTTTCAACGATAATGGTTAACAGGACAAAAAGAGAGGGTGAATGTCCCTTACGGGGGGCACGGGCAGAAAAAAAAAATTGGCAGGGGTTCTAATCCCTCTCCAATCCATCCAAAACTAAAAAAAAATAAAGTTGTTTCCTGGGGCTCTGCCTGATTTATCCATAAATAGCTTTCTCTGATATCTCTAATGCTGCTTATGCTATTTGGAGAAATACCCTGTCTGTGTCCTCCAGTACTGTGAGACTGGATTCTCAATTGCTTGCTCCTTCTGCCTCTCCTCTCCTGCCCCCACCTTATATCTCCCCCCTCCAGTACTGTGATACTGGATTCTTAAGCGCTTGCTCCTTCTGCCTCTCCCCTTCTGCCCCCCTCCATCTCTCCCCCCTCCATCTCTCCCCCCTCCAGTACCGTGAGACTGGATTCTCAATTGCTTGCTCCTTCTGCCTCTCCCCTTCTGCCCCCCCCACCTCTCCCCCCTCCAGTACCGTGAGACTGGATTATCAATTGCTTGCTCCTTCTGCCTCTCCCCTCCTGCCCCCCCCTTATCTCTCCCCCCTCCAGTACCGGGAGACTGGATTCTCAATAGCTTGCTCCTTCTGCCTCTCCCCTCCTGCCCCCCCCATCTCTCCCCCCTCCAGTACTGTGAGACTGGATTCTCAATTGCTTGCTCCTTCTGCCTCTCCCCTCCTGCCCCCCCCCCATCTCTCCCCCCTCCAGTACTGTGAGCCTGGATTCATAATTGCTTGCTCCTTCTGCCTCTCCCCTCCTGCCCCCCCCATCTCTCCCCGCTCCAGTACTGTGAGACTGGATTCTCAATTGCTTGCTCCTTCTGCCTCTCCCCTCCTGCCCCCCCCATCTCTCCCCGCTCCAGTACTGTGAGACTGGATTCTCAATTGCTTGCTCCTTCTGCCTCTCCCCTCCTGCCCCCCCCCATCTCTCCCCGCTCCAGTACTGTGAGACTGGATTCTCAATTGCTTGCTCCTTCTGCCTCTGCCCTCCTGCCCCCCCCCCCCATCTCTCCCCGCTCCAGTGCTGTGAGACTGGATTCTCAATTGCTTTCTCCTTCTGCCTCTGCCCTCCTGCCCCCCCCCCCATCTCTCCCCCCTCCAGTACTGTGAGACTGGATTCTCAATTGCTTGCTCCTTCTGCCTCTCCTCTCCTGCCCCCCCCCCATCTCTCCCCCCCAGTACCGTGAGACTGGATTCTCAATTGCTTGCTCCTCCTGCCTCTCCCCTCCTGCCCCCCCCCCATCTCTCCCCCTTCCAGTACTGTGAGACTGGAGACTGGATTCTCAATTGCTTGCTCCTCCTACCTCTCCCGTCCTGCCCCCTCCACCCCCCCATCTCTCCCCCCTCCAGTACTGTGAGGCAGGATTCTCAATTGCTTGCTCCTTCTGCCTCTCCCCTCCTGCCCCCCATTATCTCCCCCCCCCCCAGTACCGTGAGAGACTGGATTCTCAATTGCTTGCTCCTCCTGCTTCTCCCCTCCTGCCCCCCCCCCATCTCTCCCCCTTCCAGTACTGTGAGACTGGAGACTGGATTCTCAATTGCTTGCTCCTTCTGCCTCTCCCCTCCTTCCCCCCCATTATCTCCCCCATTATCCCCCCCCCCCTCCAGTACCGTGAGACTGGATTCTCAATTGTTTGCTCCTTCTGCCTCTCCCCTCTTGCCCCCCCCCCTCCTCCTTTCTCCCCCCCCCCCTCCCCTTTCTCCCATTCCTCAACTTACTTTGTCCCCCTTGGGTACATCCTGCGTCACACACTGCTTATACTATGTTGTCTCACAATGACTGATTAAATACCTGTGCATGTTTTATGCTAGTGCTAAGATACCCTCTGCCTATGGCCTATATACTATACACTTCTGACAACTCATGTTTAGTCATTGTTTCTATTATTTTGCATTACATTTTATGTTTGTAATATTCAAAGTCCTATTAGAAATAAACATTTTCTGTTAAAAAAAAAAAAAAAAAGTAGCATTTTCATTTTTTTTTTAAATTAGATAAATATATTGAAAAGGACATGAAAACAGAGGGATGCAAAGAAAAATCAAATAAAAATAAGTAAGAAAAAAGGTTCCTATGGAAACAACATACAATATTTTGCCTTCTTAAAACCTATTATAAGAATTGAGGCGTAGTAAATAATTGTAGGGTCCCTACTGTTAAATTCTCAAAACCTGGATTTCAATGTTTACTACAGCTCTGGTCTGGCACTTTTCACTCTTGCACTCCAACCATGGCCATTTATAAGGAAACCCACATCTCATCCTAGGTTCTCCCTTCCACTTTATATTATAGAGGATGCAGCAGAATGAAATAACCAAAGTAAGAAGTTAACAGTGCAGAGAGATATTGTCAGTTGAATCCTCCTAGAGATATAGGAAGCCAGCTCGCAACTCCGCCTCTATTGGTGGATTGACTTTGTCTCTACAATCAAGCATAAGTGTTGCCAAGCATTTTAATGGTACAATCCTGAATCAAGCAGAACACCTATTCTTAAATCAAAGTAACTGGCTAACTCAGCCCCCTTGTTAGCTGTCATAGCTGATTGGTCATTAAAAAAAAAGGTTCACCCAAAAAAAAAAAGATAATTACTTCAAGTGGTTGTAAACCCTCACATATACCCAGTGAAGTGACCAGCCTCAGGTAATACACAGAGATGAAACAAATCCTCCTGTATAAGTTGTACCTGTTTATCTGCAGCCCTCAAAGTCCAGCATTTATAAAGCTTTTCTGAGATTTCAGAAAGCAGGGGGCAGGAACCGAAGTTACACTCTATAGAGCTCAGTGAGGAGAGCTGATTGGAGGGAAGGGACACACTCCCCTTCACACAGCACACAGGAACAGAGCTGAGGCTCACAATCACAGGCTGTGTGCTGGAGCTCCCTCTCCTGTCACCTTGCTTTTCTTGGTGTCAGACGTGACTCAAACAAATAGCAGAGGAAAGTGGCAGCAGAAATGACACTTAGTGTTCTGGATTGAGACATGTACAAACTATAGAGGGATATTTCATGTCAGATTTACAGCCACGTTAAGGACTATCTATGTTAATGTAACAAAACAGCACATACCAGCACAACAAGCACAATAGAAATGTGGACTGAAAGTTTCTTTCTGCAATATTCTTTTTATGACTCCCTCAGGCAGTATACAAAAAGACATATTTTTAATAAAAGAAAATAAATGATATCTTCCCTGCAAATTTTAATCTGATCTTTTGTATTTATTATTTCACTTTCTCGGCTACTGGAAAAGATTTTGATCATTGCCGTGATCTCTTCCATTAAAGGGTACCTGTCATCTATTGCTATTGTGGCTTGAACTGTTTATGATTTGTAATATTGTTGCACGAAAGATAATAAACAGGAAAAAAGTCTGAGCACAGGTCACATATTGTTTTCTTTTTTACATACATGTACAATATATATATATATATATATCAGTGTTAATTTTGGCAGCAAATTTCAATTTAGTTTTAGTCTTAGTCTTAGGACTAAAATGGCATTTTAGTTTTAGTCCTATTTTAGTCTTCTGCAAGTGTTTTAGTTTTAGTCGTATTTAGTCGACTAAAACTCCAGTATATTTTAGTCGACTAAAACGCCCTACATTTTAGTCGACTAAAACTCATTTTAGTCATCTATAATCGAATGGGTGTAGTTTAATTGTAATTTGTAATGCATTATTTAAGCATTTCTCTACAATTTCCAAACTCATTATATACTACTGCTGGTCCTGGAGTGAAAAATCTAATATGTTATTATTTATGCTTTGAGCATGCACCAGTGTTAGTTTTTGGCAGCAAATTTCGATTTAGTTTTAGTTATAGTCTTTTGACTAAAATGCCATTTTAGTTTTTGTCGTATTTTAGTCTTAAGACTAAAATGCCATTTTAGTTTTAGTCGTATTTTAGTCATCTGAATTGTGTTAGTCGACGAAAACGTTTTAGTCGGTTTTAGTCGACGAAATTAACACTGATATATATATATATATATATATATATATATATATATATATATATATACCCTGTTGCTAAATTAAAAAAATGTTGCCCAGTTTTTAAAGAGAAAGGCTACTGTCACTGCTGAGCTTTGCTCTGTTGCATGGATTAGTTTCCTAAGGATCTTCAGAATCTGACACTTCAGGGAGTGTCAGATGCCTGGTTACCCAGTGTGCCTTGTGTCTCCATTCACAAGCCCTTACATCACTACAGAACGCAGTAGTGACTTAGGGATTGGCAGATGGAACAACAGAGCACACAGGAGTTGATTTACTAAAACTGGAAAGTGCAAAATCTGGCACAGCTCTGCACAGAAACCAATCAGCTTCCAGGTTTTTTGCCAAAATTTTATTGAACAATCTAAAGTTAGAAACGGATTGGCTACAATGCGGAGCTGCACCAGATGTTGCACTCTCCAGTTTTAGTAAATTAACCCCACAGTGTTGGATGCAGAAAGATTTGTCAGCTACCATAGCTCTGCAACACATTGATGACTGGAGGCAAGGGAAAGCAAGTATTCATTCTTTTCTTTACAGGCTGGGTTTTTCTTAACATTTTTATCTAGCAACAAAGTTGCCTTAGGGAAATCATAATGCATATTTCTTTTATTTAAAGGATACGTTTACTCATAATCAATACTTCATTCATGGGTAGATAATGTTGCGCTAATTCAGCTGCTGGATTCTTAGATTTCTCCCTGGGACACCGGAGAGTAAAGCCCCGTACACACCTACCGATTGTCGGCCGCAAATATTCGGCCGCCGAACGATCGGCCGATTGTCGGCTTGTTAGTATGATGCTTCCGACAGCCGACAGCGCATTTTCGGCCGAACAGAATCTGTCGTGCAGGCATTAAAACTTTTGTACGCCAACACCAGAACGGCCGATTGTTCGCCAGTCAGTACAGAATTCGGCCGACAATCAGCAGATTTGCAAGACTGGGCATGCTCAGAGAAGAAAAAACACACGGAAAGTTAACCATCACATGACATCACTTCTGTAGTCGGCTGTTGTTGGCCGAAAAAATTCGTGTGCAGTCTTTTGCACTTTTCAGCGGACAGGACAGCCCTGGACAAAAGACGGCCGATCGTTCGGCCGACGATCGGTACGTGTGTAGGGGGCTTAAGGCTCCATTCACACTACCGCGACTTATCAGACGACTTGTCAGCCTGACAAGTCGCGGTCCCTCGCGGTCCATGCAGTGCTACAGGACCCGTTCTAATAGGAGCGACACAAGTCGCTCTGACTTAGAAAAAGGGTCCTGTACTACTTCGGGGCGACCTCGGAGCGACTTGCATAGACATTCATTATATGAAGTCCGTGCAAGTCGCGCCGACGTCGCGGTGCACGGGACTTCACAGGTCGCCCCCGAAGTCGTTCCGCTTCAGTGTGAATGCGGACTAAGATTAAAGCTGCAAAATTTCAACGCTATGCCCCTCCCTTCCACTCCCACCCCTCCAAAAGGTTGTGGCGGTTGGGAAGAGCTGGGCCACAACCAGGGTTCTGTGGAACCATAGGATTCCTCCAGAGGTTGCTAGGGGTTCATTGAGCAATGTTTTGCCTCTCAGATAACTAACTGCTGAAACAAATGAACTTTTTAGCTATCTGTAATGGGTGGGATTCTTTCCATTGATCACAAATATAAGGAACCTTCTTCTTACTGACCATCAGTGTATGGATCATTCCTCCAACTGACCACACATGTAAGGAACCTTCTTCTTACTGACCATCAGTGTATGGATCATTCCTCCAACTGACCACAAATGTAAGGAACATTCTTCTTACTGACCATCAGTGTATGGATCATTCCTCCAACTGACCACAAATGTAAGGAACATTCTTCTTACTGACCATCAGTGTATGGATCATTCCTCCAACTGACCACAAATGTAATGAACCTTCTTCTTACTGATCATCAGTGTATGGATCATTCCTCCAACTGACCACACATGTAAGGAACCTTCTTCTTACTGACCATCAGTGTATGGATCATTCCTCCAACTGACCACACATGTAAGGAACATTCTTCTTACTGACCATCAGTGTATGGATCATTCCTCCAACTGACCACAAATGTAAGGAACATTCTTCTTACTGACCATCAGTGTATGGATCATTCCTCCAACTGACCACAAATGTAAGGAACCTTCTTCTTACTGATCATCAGTGTATGGATCATTCCTCCAACTGACCACACATGTAAGGAGCATTCTTCTTACTGACCATCAGTGTATGGATCATTCCTCCAACTGACCACACATGTAAGGAACCTTCTTCTTACTGACCATCAGTGTATGGATCATTCCTCCAACTGACCACACATGTAAGGAGCATTCTTCTTACTGACCATCAGTGTATGGATCATTCCTCCAACTGACCACACATGTAAGGAACCTTCTTCTTACTGACCATCAGTGTATGGATCATTCCTCCAACTGACCACAAATGTAAGGAACATTCTTCTTACTGACCATCAGTGTATGGATCATTCCTCCAACTGACCACAAATGTAAGGAACCTTCTTCTTACTGACCATCAGTGTATGGATAATTCCTATAACTGACCACACATGTAAGGAACCTTCTTCTTACTGACCATCAGTGTATGGATAATTCCTATAACTGACCACACATGTAAGGAACATTCTTCTTACTGACCATCAGTGTATGGATCATTCCTCCAACTGACCACACATGTAAGGAGCCTTCTTTCCATTGACCACCAATATAAGGAACATTTTCCCTACCCACCACCAATGTATTGAACATTTTTCCTATTACCCTCCAATGTAAGGAGCATTCTCCCAATAACAACCAGTGTATGGAGGATTTTTTCCAATGACCACCAATGTAAAGGCAATCTTCCTACTGACCACACATTTGGGGATCATTCTTCCCAGTGGCTGCCAATTTAAAGAGCCTTGTTGCCACTGACCACCAATGCAAGGAGCATTCTTTCCACCGACTGTAAGCTTCAGATTTAATAATTATTAGCAGGGATTCCCTGAGACCAGAAAGTTATTTCAGTGGTTTCTCTGTGTTTAAAAAAAGGTTGAGGAAGACTGTTCTAGAGAGACATAAAAGCCGATGTGCAATTCCAAACCCAGGAATTTACCCAAACCTAAATATATCCATTTAGGGTGAACTATCCCTTATAAACTAGAGCTATAACTCTCAAAGCTTTTATGAATTTAGTGTTACCTGTGCAGGAAATTTTACAGAGAGGCTCCGCTGACGTTGGTTATGGCTGGTCCAGTTTTTAGGTCATTACATGAAGCCCCCGTATATTTCATTCAGTGAAACTACACCGAAACATACAGTATTACAGGGAAATAGATTATTTATTTATTTATTTGTTTTTTTATTAAGCTGTCTGGTTGCAGCATCCGGTCTAGTTTGGTTTATGTAGTTTAGGTTGACATTGACTAATGTCAATATTTATCACACATTGATATTACAATTTATATATATATATATATATATATATATATATATACACACACGCACACATACTGTGTATGTGTATATGTATATTTATCTATATATAGACATATGTATATATCTATATATATCTATATGTATATATCTATATATAGATATATACATATATCTATATATAGATATATACATATATCTATATATAGATATATACATATATCTATATAAATATATCTATATACATTAATAGATAGATAGATAGATAGATAGATAGATAGATAGATAGATAGATAGATAGATAGATAGATAGATAGATAGATAGATAGATAGATAGATAGATAGATAGATAGATATTTCACAAAAGCAAAAGTTTATACTGAAACTCTCCTATCCCCAAACAATCCTGATTATAGCAAAGAGAGAAGAAATAAAGAAGAATCTTACCTGGGTTGAGATGTCAGTGAGTGAGTGGAGCAGATCACATGAGCCCAGAGTAAGCCCTGGTGTAGAGGTGAAGGTGTCGGGGTGCAGGTGTCGGGATACAGATGGGGTAGGTGGTCAGTGTCAGGGTTGGCACTCATACATTGCAGTGGTAAGTCTCAGCTCCTCAGCTTCTCTGTGTCTCTCTGCAGCCCAGCGCCGCCTCCGCTTCCCCCTCCGCCTCTGCAAGTCTGTACAGAGGAACCTGCTGCCGCAGCTCGCGAGTGGCGAGGAGAGCTCGTACCGGCTGCCAGGGAAATCTCCTCTCCTCTCCTCCTCCTCCTCCTCCTCCTGGGGATGATCGGGGATCTGGGGGCGGCACAGCAGACGGAGGAGGGTGATTAGACTCTCGCCCCCATTCCTGACACAAGTATAACTTCCAGCTGCAGAGATGACTGGTCATTGGGGACTGTCCAGGGTGACACCCGGCCGGGTGACATGACCTTCCTCATTGTCTTGGTATACTGAGCACGTCTAATGGATGGTGCAATTAGTTTTCTGCAGTCTGGCCCTAATCATCAGGAGCTGTATATGCAGACAAGGGGCCCTTTTATACAAAATGTAGGTAGGTGGTAGGACCCCCCCCCCCCCCCTTCTATTGTCACTTAGACTAATGCTGGCCATACACTATACTAAAAATGGGGCGAAATGTGGTCATTAAGACAGTTCGTACGTTTTTCGGCCAGTTAACCACTTCACTTGACCAGGCTATTTTTTGCGATTCAGCACTGCGTTATTTTAACGGAAAATTGCGCGGTCGTGCGACTCTGTACCCAAATACAATTGATGTCCTTTTCCCCCCACAAATAGAGCTTTCTTTTGGTGGTATTTGATCACCTCTGCGGTTTTTAGATTTTGCGCTATAAACAAAAAAAAGAGCGTAAATTTTGAAAAAAACGCCATTTTTTTTACTTTCTGCTATAAAACATTCCCAATAAAAAAATTGTAAAAAATACATTTTTTTTATCAGTTTAGGCCAATTTGTATTCTGCTACATATTTTTGGTAAAAAAAAAATCCCAAAAAAACGTATTTTAATTGGTTTGCGCAAAAGTTATAGCGTTTACAAACTACAGGATAGATTTTTGGACTTTTTATTTATTTATTTTTTTATTAGTAATGGCGGGGATCTGGAATTTTTTGCGGGACTGCGACATTGCAGCGGACAGATCGGACCCCTGACTGACATTTTTGACACTTTTTGGGGACCAGTGACACTAATACAGCAATCAGTGCTAAATAATATGCACTGTTACTGTATAAATGACACCGGCAGGGAAAAGGTTAATACTGAGAGGGTGATCAAAGGGGTTAAATGTATGGCTAATATGCTTACTGACTGTGTGTGGGGGGAGGGTTCTGTGACAGGCACAGACAGATCGCAGTTTCAGTTTAGCTGAAACTACTGATCTGTCCCTGCCTGTCTGACAGAAGATCCGCCTGCTTTGTTTATATAAGCAAGTGGGTCTTCTCTCGGAGGATCGAGGGAGGGCAGCGGCAATCGCCGCCGCTCCTCCCGCTGTGTCTAAACACAGCGGGAGCATGGCTCAGGCGGCGCTTGCGCGCCGCCGAAACCACATGCACTCCAGTCACGTAGTACTACGTGACTGGACGCAGCCGAGCCACCCTGCTGCAGTAATATTACAGCAGGCGGTCGGCAAGTGGTTAATGGGCACAATGGGGTAATCGGTTGTGACGTTTTTGAGCCAAAAAAATGAAGGACAAGTTTGGAAATGTTCTGCCGAACAAACAATAAATTGAAAGGTTAATGTGTTTCTGGTCCAAACTGTTTGACCTAGGTATATGTGAAAAAAACAAACAACAAACTGATTCATTTAAAGCGGAGTTCCAGCCATTCACTCACCTGTCCAACGGTCCAGCGATGCGGTCGCCCGAAGCCTCGATCCTCTCCCTCGGCGCCGGCATCACTGCTGTGGGCACCCGGCTGTGACAGTTGCGGCTTCACAGCCGGGTACCCACTGCGCATGCGCGAGTCGCGCTGCGCGTCTTGATTGGCCGGCAATCTTCTGGGACCTCTGACGTGTCCCAGAAGATTGCAGGGAGGGAGGGGGAGAGGAGAACTTCCGCTCAGGGCGCCGCGGCGCTCCGAGCGGAAGTGGGAGCGGGTACCTGTCAAAACTAGGTACCCGCTCCCCCCCCAAAAAAATTACATGCCAAATGTGGCATGTCAGGGGGTCAGGACTCCCTAAAGCGGAAGTTCCAATTTTGGGTGGAACTCCGCTTTAAGTCCATTAACCTCTTCCGGACCGCCCGGCGCAGATATACTGCAGCAGGCTGGCCCTCCTGCGCGTACCAACGTAGCTCCACGTCGGCCGCGTGCCTGCAGCAGTGCGCTCTCGCCCCCACTCAGCAGCGGGGACTCCGATGCAGCGGGCAAGCGGCTCAGATTGCCGCCGGGCATCCGCGATCGTTCCCCGCTGAAAGAGAAGAACAGTCAGCTACTGTAAACACAGCTGACTGTTCTTCTCCCTGGAATGATCACGGAGCACCTGTGATCCTTCTATATGGGATCACAGGTCTCTTTGATCATTTCACAAGCCCAACCCACGTGCAGTTAGAAACACTCCCCTAGGCTTACATTTAACCCCTTGATCACCCATTGTGTTAACCTCTTCCCTGCCAGTGTCATTATTACAGTAACAGTGCATATTTTTAGCACTAATTACTGTAGTAATGTCACTGGTCCCCCCAAAAGTGTCAAAAATGTTAGTTAGGGGTCCGATCTGTCCGCCGCAATGTCGCAGTCCTGCTAAATATCACAGATCGCCGCCATTACTAGTTAAAAAAAAAAAACAAACAATAAAAATTACATAAATCTTTCCCATAGTTAGTAGACGCGATAACTTTTGCGCAAACCAATCAAAATACTCTTGTTGCGATTTTTTTTTTTAACCAAAAATATGTAGCAGAAAACAAATCGGCCTGAAATGTTAAAAAAAATTAGATTTTCACATTTTTTTTTTTTTTTTTCGGAATGTTATATAGCAGAATGTGAAAAATATTGTTTTTTTTTTTTCCGAACTGTCGCTCTTTTTTTGTTTATAGCGCAAAAAATAAAAGTCACAGAGGGGATCACATATCATCAAAAGAAATCTCTATTTGTGGGAAAAAAAGGACATCAATTTTATTTAGGTACAGCGCCGCACAACCGCGCAATTGTTCGTTAAAATAACGCAGTGCCGAATCGCAAAAAATAGCAAGGGGGCACCCCTTAAATCAGAAGTCATGAGTCCCGACCCTCCCTTACATCACAGTGCACCCCCCTTACCTTGTGCTACTGCTGGGAAGAAGCTGGGGGAAGATCTTGGAAGTAGAAAGTGCAGGGTCTGGAGGAAAACCAAAGGAGGGCTGGAGTTTGCTGAATGCTGAGACCAGGGGAGGCAGAGACAAAGGGGTGCTTTGGCTTCACAGACAGGCACAGGATCTGTAGGGGAAGTTCTGTCCTCCTCTCTGCTGCTGAGGCGGGTGGGCAGAGATGAGCCTATCCATGGTTGCATAAGGGGGGTACTGTGCTGCAGGAGAGGTGCAAGGGGCACATAAAATGGCCTGGAGGGCCGGATTTGGCCCAGGGGCTTGTGTTTGACACATGTGCATTAGAGTGTGCACCCCAAAGCTCAAACACATGCTGTGTGTGTGTGTGTGTGTGTGTGCGCATGTGTATATATACTGACAGTATCAGTATTAGACATATGCGGTTCGTTTCCATCTGAATAAATATTTAGACAAATTTTTAGTTATTCGGATATGTCTGAATATCCAAATTACAGTATAAAGAAGTTTACCGAATGCTTCGAAATAACAAAACGAAATTAGTCTGAAATTCGAATAGAAATTCAAATCGAATTTTACATCAAAATTCATGTGAATTCAAACTGTAAACATATTTCTGAAATCAAGGACTGTGTGTGTTATTAGAGTACCATTTCGAAGTAATGCTGTTTTTGCTAAGCCAAAGAAGATTTAAAGAGTCATTGTAATCATTTGATGAAGATTTTTCATTTGTTTGTTTACTTTGCCGCATTTGAATGGAAAAAAAATTTGATTCAACCGATTCTAAATTTATTGATGCAATCGTTTCGAATTGAAAAAAAACATCGGTAAATTCAAAGAAAATTTGAAAAAGACATAAGACGAATTCCAAATAGGAATTCCGAATACTAATTTAACTAAACTAAATAACTAGATTAACTAATGGAAACTAAATGAAACACATTTTTTCGTCATGCACACGTCTAATCAATAGAGCAGAGGATGCAGTGGTGGGATTCAGCCGGTTCGCACCGGTTCTATGGAACCGGCTGCAAACTTTCTGCAAGTTCGCAGAACCGGCTGATCCCTCTAAGCTGGCGGCCGGGGAGCAGCAGAGCAGTGCGCCCCGAGGCCGAGCCCGCCCATTCTGTGACAATAGCGAATGAAAATTCGCTATTATCACAAGGATCCTCCTCCTGGCCAATCAGGGAGCAGGTCCTCCCGCTTCCTGGTTGGCCGAAAGGCAAACGCCGTGCCATTAGCCCGAGGAGGCGGAAGGACTGAGGAGACGCGGGGAGCCGGGACTGAAGAGAAGCTGCCGTGATGACCGTCCGTGAGGTAAGTAAACGGGTCTTGCGGGGGGAACGCTGGCACTCTGCAATGATTCCGGGCAATGCTGTGGGCGCTCTGCAATGATTGGGGACAATGCTGTGGCGCTCTGCAATTTTTGGGGACAATGCTGTGGCGCTCTGCAATTATTGGGGACAATGCTGTGGCGCTCTGCAATGATTGGGGGCAATGCTGTGGCGCTCTGCAATTATTGGGGGCAATGCTGTGGCGCTCTGCAATGATTGGGGACAATGCTGTGGCGCTCTGCAATTATTGGGGGCAATGCTGTGGCGCATTGCAATGATTGGGGGCAATGCTGTGGGCACTCTGCAATGCTTGGGGACAATGCTGTGGCGCTCTGCAATTATTGGGGGCAATGCTGTGGCACTCTACAATTATTGGGGACAATGCTGTGGCGCTCTGCAATTATTGGGGGCAATGCTGTGGCACTCTGCAATGATTGGGGGCAATGCTGTGGCACTCTGTAATTATTGGGGGCAATGCTGTGGGCACTCTGCAATGATTGGGGGCAATGCTGTGGCTCTCTGCAATGATTGGGGGCAATGCTGTGGCGCTCTGCAATGATCATTGGGGACAATGCTGTGGCGCTCTGCAATTATTGGGGGCAATGCTGTGGCGCTCTGCAATGATTTGGGGCAATGCTGTGGCACTCTGCAATGATCATTAGGGGCAATGCTGTGGCACTCTGCAATGATTGAGGGCAATGCTGTGGGCACTCTGCAATGATTGGGGGCAATGCTGTGGGCACTCTGCAATGATTGGGGGCAATGCTGTGGGCGCTCTGCAATGATTGGTGCAATGCTGTGGCACTCTGCAATGATCATTGGGGGCAATGCTGTGGCACTCTGCAATGATTGGGGGCAATGCTAAGGGCACTTTGCAATGATTGGGGGCAATGCTGTGGGCACTCTGCAATGATTGGGGGCAATGCTGTGGGCACTCTGCAATGATTGGGGACAATGCTGCAGGCACTCTGAAATGAATGGGGGCAATGCTGTGGCACTCTGCAATGATTGGGGGCAATGCTGTGGTCACTGTGCATTGAAAGGGGGGCACGCTGGTCACTGTGCCTTGAAAGGGGGGCACGCAGCGCTGGTCACTGTGCATTGAAAGTGGGGCACGCTGGTCTCTCTGCATTGAAAGGGGGGCACGCTGGTCTCTCTGCATTGAAAGGGGGGCACGCTGGTCACTGTGCATTGAAAGGGGGGCTCGCTGGTCACTGTGCATTGAAAGTGGGGCATGCTGGTCACTGTACATTGAAAGAGGGCACGCTGGTCTCTGTACATTGAAAGGGGGCATGCTGGTCATTCTGCATTAAAAGGGGGCACACTGGTCACTGTGCATTGAAAGGGGGCACGCTGGTCATTCTGCTGGGAAAGTCGGAACTGGTAACTAAAATTTTTGAATCCCACCACTGAGTGGATGGTGTCAGTAGAGCAGTGGATGGTGTCATAAGGGCAGAGCTTGGTGTCAGTATAGCAGTGGATGTTGTCAGTAGGACAGTGGATGGTGTCATAAGGGCAGAGCTTGGTGTCAGTAGGGCAGTGGATGGTGTCATAAGGGCAGAGCTTGGTGTCAGAAGGACAGTGGATGGTGTCATAATGGCAGAGCTTGGTGTCAGTAGAACAGTGGATGGTGTCAGTAATTTTTATTATTTTTTACAATTTAATTTTTTTACAACTTTTTTAGCAGAAAAAAGAAAAAAGGAGAATTTGTTTTTTCATTTGGTGAAATATCAGGGGTCTAAACAAGGGGAATATGTGCCACACAGGGTGATTAGGGTGTGCCCAGGAACACCTGGCACAACCTGTGCGCATGCTCATGGTTAGTGCCAGTTCACACCACAACACCCCCCCCCCCCCCAGATCTGTTCCAGATGCATTTCTGCATTTGCATTTGTATTTATTTATCTATTACAGGTACTTTTATTGTGCCTTCAATTTAAGCAGCGCTTTACAAATATATTGTACATTCACATCAGTCCCTGCCCTCAAGGAGCTTACAATCTAAGGTCCCTAACCCACAATCATTCATACACATACTAGGGCCAATTTTAGAGACATGAGCCAATTAACCTACCAGCATGTCTTTGGAGTGTGGGAGGAAACCGGAGTACCCGGAGGAAACCTGCACAAGCACAGGGAGAACATGCAAACTCAGCACTTTTTTGATGAGTATTACCTCATTCAAGTACGGTTCTGTGCAGGAAAAAAGCAGCATATTGTACTCTCTATTCTGGAAATGAAAAGCACTGGAATGCAGTGATGTCGCTATGGGGGTGCAGACCCCACCCAGGTGACTGCCGTCAGAGGGGTGACACCACTAATGTAGCGTCAGGGGTTGCAATAGCAACCTAGTCTATGATCCAGGGGAGCCCGTGTAGCCTCCCTCTCACACTGAGTTTTATGTCACTGTGTCACAGGGCGTGCCTGTATGCAAGCAGTGGGGGACACCTGAGAGGTGGGTATGTGGTAAGACAGACCACTCCCCTACCCATCACGCAGGTGCCAGGCGGGATGGGACCGCTAAGTGGAGGAGGCGGATCACATGTGTAGGGTAATAATAAGGGAGCAGTGCGGTGATCAGGGAACTTTCCTCCTCTCTGCTGCACAGATCGTCACTGACTTCCCCCCACCCCCACTGACTTCCAGCCCCATGTCCTCCCAGTCCCTGCCCCATTGTGAGCAGGTCCCGTCCCTTTTATCTCCTCACCTCTGCCTCCAAGTCAGTCCCCGCAGATCTCTCCTTACACCCCCCGTCCCCCCCCCCCCCCCCCCCCGACCTGTCCTCACTCAAAAAATGTTAATTATTGGGGTCTGGGGTGATACCATGTTTTACTCCACCAGCATACTTGCCAACTGTCCCGTTTTTGCCGGGACAGTCCCGGCATATAGGAGCCTGTCCCGGGTAATTTACATTGTCCTGGCAATGTACTTATTTACACTTTGCACTTTATTAATATTTACATATTACATTTTTGTATGGTCACACCTGAGCACATTTGACACTTTAGAATTGCAGGAAATTGTGATGAGAATTTTAAACTTTAGGCAGAAGTAGTGCAGCTGAATGGGAGAATTATTCCAACTCTGCTACTTTGGCCTCAAGTTTAAAATTCCCTTTTCAATTTCCTGTAATTCTCTCTTTATTGAGTAGACCCTATAATCTGATGATAAGTAGGTGGAGATTAATTATGCAGAGTGGGTGGGGCTTCAGTGAAGTGGGTGTGGTAAATATTTGATAGCTGTGCTGCAAAGTGTCCCTGGAATTTTTTTTCAAATGTTGGCAACTATGCACCAGGTGACACCAACCACTGCTGGAATGCACTGCGCCGGTGTGAACTATGCCATTGGAACCCATATAACCTACTTTCCATGCTTCTCTGATGCAGAAAAAAAAACACTGCACCGCATGTGGTGTGAACGGACCCTGAAAAGCAAACAGAATTTTAAACATCATTTTTGTTCACAATTCTACCAGTGTATAACCCAGCTTTAGGCCAGGGATGAGTTACCCTGGTGGACACACAAAGCCATTTTCAGGAGCACTCAGAAGATCAATAGTCACATGTCTACAAAATGATTTCTCAGTAAAACATGACTGTAATAAAGTTTATTAAGCCTAGCTTCACGCCGATGCGATACAGGGAACGCAGAAGATTTGCTGCGTTTCCCCGCATAGCAATCGCATTGTGTTCATGCAATCTGCTGCGGGTGTCAATAAAAGTTAACGACACTCAAAACAAAGGTTGCATTTGGCTAAATTGGATCGCATGAGTGGGAACACCTATGCAATCAGATTCCAGTGCAGCTAGAAAAAAGGGTCCTGCACCTTTTTTCTGTGGATGCAGTGCGATTTGAGCCATACAAAATGAATAGCTCAAATCGCACCGCACAGATATGGCATGTTATTCTCACAAAATGTGGCGTGATTCCTGTGCGAATCACATGTGATGTTCTGCATCCAGGCTAAAGCTGAACTATGGCCAAACATTATTTGTATCTAATTGTGCAGTAAAAATAAGTCAGCTCCAATAATGTGTGCCCCATCTATGGCTGCTGCAGTGTTTGTTACTAACCCTGAAAATGCTGACCCACCACATTGCAACCACATGCATTGCACGCAGTTGCTGCACAGCCCCTAACACTTGAATGGGTGGTATAAGGCGGTGGTACCATTGTTTCATTTTTTGATGTTTAATTTCTATTGCAGCTGCAGTATGTGTACAGCCTGGAGTGACTTGAGTAGGTAGGTGGTCTAAGGGTAGTAAAATGTCCTCAACTGCCTGCTTTTACTGGCCTATGTGAACAAACCCTTACTCAGGTAGTTAGTGGTAGCTGCACACTGATCACAGTGGGTCACTTACTCATCACCTCCTCCATTCACAAAGGCCTTGCATTATTTTTTTCTCCTTTTTCCTTTCCTGTTTAATCCTATTTTATTATTTAAAAAGATCAGGAAAATTCAAACAATTTTCATAGTACCATATTGAATATTCCCATAGCCTAACATACACAAGTCACCCCATCTCTAAATATATACGATTATAGTAGGGTACCTAGGCACCCCATGATAGCCATGCAGATCCCCTTTTTTTTTTTTTTTAATGAATGCACAGTGTTCTGTAAATAGAAGGCAGGAGATTGTGATGTTTATCTGCTCCTCCTCCAATCACAGAGCGCTTTGTGCTTATTGAAAAGAATGCAGGGTAGAATGCCCTTGATTACCTAATGTTGGTTACTACTATCTGACTTTGGAGTGTGCCATAATGGTGCTCTATTGGTATTGTCATTTCTGTTTTCAGCCACTAGGTGGGGTTGTATGTTCACTTCAGTGAGCTGAGGTCTGCATGTAGCTCTAAAACAGGGGTGTCAAACTCAATTTCATCAAAGGGCCGCATAAGCAGTATGATTGCCCTCAAAGGGCCAGTTGTATCTAGGGTGCGCTACATACAGAGTGCAGAGTTCATAAGTGCACTAGGTACAGTGTGTAGGGTTTAGGGGTGCACTATGCACAGTGTGCAACCCCCCCCCCCAAAGCTTTCTGGCATCTCTCTCCCCTACCTGGCCTGGCACTAGGACCTACCTCTGTAGGTGGCTCTGCATCACCTTTCAAAGAGTTTGTTCTCTCTCAGATTCTGGAGATCTGTCCCTGCTATTAGTGTGTGCAGGGTTCGGTTACTTCCGGGAGCTGCTGTGTCTGCAAGTGACTGCAGGGAGCAGAGGGACAGAGCTGGAGGTGGTAGAATGGAGATTTACCATGTTCCGGCTGCAGAACTGGGCGCCAGGGCCACTTGATAAGGTCTAGAGCAGAGGTGTCAAACTCAGTTTCATCGCGGGCCGCATCAGCATTATGGGTTGCCCTCAAAGGGCCGGTTATATCTGTAAGATTAGATGTCCATAGCACCCCACACTCCCTTACATGAGATGTCAAGAGCCCTCCCCCTCCGCCATCAGAAGTCCAGAGTCACCCACCCACCCTTCCTTCCTTACATCACAATGTACCCCTTTACCTTGTGCTACTGCCAGTAAGAAGATGCAGGGGGATCTGGGAAGAAGAAAGTGCAGGGTCTGGAGGAGAACCAAAGGGGGGCTGGAGTCAGCTTCCAGAGTCTGCTGAATGCTGAGACCAGGGGAGGCAGAGGCAAGGTGGTTTTGCAGCTGCACAGAGAGGTGCAAGATCTGTAGGAGGAGTCCTGCCCTCCTCTCTGCTGCAGACTGTGGGGGGGGGGGCAAAGACAAGCCTTTCTGCAGCTGCACAGAGGAGTGCAGGATCTGGCAAAGGAGTTCTGTCCTCTCTGCTGCGGACTAATGAGACAAGGTGGGGGCAGAGACAAGGGTGGTGCCGCAGCTGAAGGAGAGGTGCGAGGGCCATATGAAATGGCCTGGGGGGCCGCATTCGGCCCACGGGCCTTGTGTTTGACACCTGTGAGAGGGTCAGATTCACCCACGGACATTGGGTTTGATATGTGTGCTCTAGAACGTTGGAAGCTGTAATTGACTATTTCATTTTGTACATTACAAATTTACATTAATTTTTAAGTGTTTATGGAACATGTATGCTTGAATGTGTTCAAATAAAACTTTCTTATGATAAAAAAAAGAAAAAAAAAGAAAGAAAAGAGCCAATAGAAAACCACTCTCTCTAAAAGTAGGATATGTAACAAACATTGCAGCAGCCAGAGGTGAGGCACACATTATTACAGCTAACTTATTTTACTGTGGCAACCGTAACAAATCATTTTTTGGCCATACTTTATTGGCTTTTAACCACTTTACCACCGGAGGATTTTGCTGTCTTCCGTCCAGGCCACTTTTTGCGATTCGGCACTGTGCGACTTCAACTGACAATTGCGCAGTCGTGCGACGCCATACCCAAACGAAATTTACGTCCTTTTTTTCCCACAAACAGAGCTTTCTTTTGGTGGTATTTGATCACCTATGCGATTTTTACTTTTTGCGCTATAAACAAAAAAAGAGCGTTTATTTTGAAAAAATAACAATATTTTTAACATTTTTTTATATGAAATTCCCCCCAAAAAAGATGTAAAAAACAATTTTTTTAAAAATTTTTGGCCAATTTGTTTTATGCTACATATGTTTGGTAAAAAAAATCGCAATAAGCGTATTTTGATTGGTTTGCGCAAAAGTTATTGCGTTTACTAACAAAGGGAAAGATTTCTGTCATTTTTGGTGTTTTTTTTTAACGCGTAATGGCGGCGATCTGCGATTTTTTTTGTGGGACTGCGACATTGCGGCGGACAGATCGGACCCTTGACTGACATTTTTGACACTTTTGGGGGTACCAGTGACATTACTGCAGTAATCAGTGCTATAAATATGCACTGTTACTGTAAAAATGACACTGGCAGGGAAGGGGTTAATTTTATTGGAGAGGGAGGGGTTAATGTATGCCTGGTGCTTACTGACGTGTAGGGGGGGAGGTGACTGTGTGAGTCATGGACAGATCGGATGTCCAGCTATGCTGAACAGTCCGATCTGTCACTCCCTGTCACTATGGAGATCCGCCCGCTCTGTTTACACACAGCGGGCGGATCTCCAGACTCGATCCCCGACGATCGGGTAAGAGCAGCGGCGATCGCCGCTGCTCCTCCCCTGGCCCGACTCCCGCTGTGAATGAAAACAGTGGGAGCGAGCCTCCGGCGGCGCGCAAGCGCCGCCCAGAAGGGGGAGTGTCCAACGACGTTAATACTACGTGGCTGGACGATAACGAACCACTCTGCCGCAGTAGTATTACTGTGAGCGGTTGTAGAGTGGTTAATATGCTCCAGTCTGTAGTGTGGTGGGTTTACCATACAAACTATCATGTTTGGAAAAGGTGACCTTTGCTGTAATCTCTGCATTTGGATCCCTATACTGTATATGTACAAACAGAATTTTTCATACCTAAAGACAATTTTAGATCCATTTAGAAGAAAAATCAAAGCAGAGAATTCGGAAGTGTGGGTGCAGCTGAAATGAACATCCTACAGGCCAGACGTAGCACCACTAAACCATAGAAGACAGGCATAGGGATCACACTGAAAATTAAATTTTTTTAGGCAAAACTTTTTTTTTTCAGCTTGGATAGAGTAAGGGAGGGTTATAACCCTCGTCTTGTTTTTTTTTTTTTTTTTGCCAGCTGCGTCCCCGATTGCAGAGATTTCCCTCCACTTCATGTCCCATAGCCAAACATAAAGTGAGAGGAAATACCTGCAAAATAAGGGAATTCATTGGGGACTTTTAATAATAATTGTAAACAGGACAAATAGAGAGGAAGAATCGCCTTAAAGGGGGCACAAACACCATAACAAACTGGCAGGTGTTCTGATCCATCTAACTTCTGTCCAAAACTGAAAAACATTGTTTTAGTTATACTTTAAGTTGACCATACAATGTTAGTTTTTCTTTTTTATAAAACTGATGCTTGGCCAAGATTTTCTGTAAACCAGGCTTACAAAGATGTCCACATTTTCTGAAATGCCGCTTTACAAAATCTGTACAGCCCCTGACTATTTTAGTGTGGGTAAACTCTTTCTTTACTTCAAATTCCATTTTCAGTGACATTTCAATAGTAAGTTCTGATGACCCAGGTGCCCAACTGTGTTCCTACTATGCTGAAGAAAATTGAATGATTGCCCACACCAGGAGCAACGCTGCTTATGGGTGCCACACTGTTATTAATGGTGGCAATACATGGTTCTATACAACGATCAATCAAAACTGATTTACTGCATAAATAGAGCTAAATATTGACCAAGCTGCAAGCTTAATTTGATCAATGTCACATACATGTGTATTCTGAGTTTTAATCAATTCCACACAAAAATTGATAGTATTGAGTCGATTGGATAGA
Organism: Pelophylax lessonae; assembly: GCF_965119305.1. NCBI lineage: Eukaryota > Metazoa > Chordata > Amphibia > Anura > Ranidae > Pelophylax > Pelophylax lessonae. The sequence goes on from NC_138768.1 coordinate 141,854,375, forward strand.
AGCATGAGTTTTATTTGGTGATTCCAGATAATCAGATGTAGTGAACTGCAGGAAATATTTATGGTGAAATAAAACACAATTTTTCAACTGTTTAATTTTTTTTTTCTGCCATAACCAATTGACTTGGGTTGATCTAAACCAGGGGTCTCCAAACTTTCTAAACAAAGGCCCAGTGTACAGTCCTCCAGACATTAGCGGGGCCAGACTTTGGCCATTGGGAGTAGAAATTGCCCTGGTGGGAGTAAACAATGCATCTTTGGTATTAGGATTTCATTGCTGGTGTCAGTGGGAGGAAGAGTGCCCCATCATTGATGTCAGTGGGAGGATAAGTGCTCTGTTGTTTGCATCAGTAGGCTAAATAGTGTCCCATCGTTGGTGTCAGTGGGATTATTAGTGCCCCATTATTGGTGTCAGTTTGAGAAATAGTGCCACATCGTTGGTGTCAGTGGGATTATTAGTGCCCCATCATTGTCAGTTTGAGAAATAGTGCCACATCATTGCCGTCAATATGAGAAAAAATGCCCCATTGTTGATGTCAGTAGCAGAAATATTGCCCCATTGTTGGTGTCAGTGGGAGGAACACTGTCTTGTATCAGTGGAAGTTGAAGTGCCGCAAAGGCCGGATAAAGACAAGCAAAGGCCCACATCCGGCCCCCCGTCCCCAGTTTGGAGACCACTGATCTAAACCATCACTATTTTTTGCTTCTCGTTCGCCATGCCATTTTTGTCTCCCTCATTTGATGTCCAAGTTGATTGTTTTGGTGAATTGGACATTCATTGTTCAGTTTTTTCGGACCATGTAAAATGCACCTAGCGTTTGATTGTACTGTTTCATGCTATGGAAGGAATGCAAATGTAACACTTATGTTAAGTCTTCATTACCTCTATCTAACAATCCAACCAGCTCACCCATAATTAGCTTGCTCCAAAGCTCCCTCTGGGAGCACGATCCACACGCTCCTGCACATCATTAATCAATCTCTTTGGTTTGAGAAAGACCTAGTAAAGGTCAAAACGCACTATCCGGCTGAGCATGATATTACCACATCGGTCTGTAAAGCCTTTATTTGAAGAAAAAGGTATTTATGTTACATCAGAAGTTCTGGTCATTTTTTGTAGGACATTTTACCTCTCATTGAGATCCCAGGGGTTACCCTGACAATGCCTTCATTTGGCCTCATTTTCCAGAAGGATAGAGCCATCTTTCATCAAGCAAGATCCAGATTTAGCATCTCCTTCCTGGACTGAAATTCTGGTTGAGAGATAATCCATATAAATGTGTCTTTACAGATAACCCCAAGCTTAAAGAAGAACTCCAGATAAATTAAAAAAAGATAGAAAAGAATAGCCCAATAAATGATAAAACAAAAAAGCAGATATTCAATCCCGAGATTTTCCCCACAATACCTTTTTCTGCAACTAGATGTCCTCCTCTGTCACTAGAAGTCTGATTGCTAGCATCACTCAACCCACTTCCCCTGAGCCCAGGCTATAGGAGAACTGTCCCAGGCTGTTACTAGACAGTGAAAGAAGAAGCAGCCCATCTCTCAGTCACTCTGCTTTGCATTCCTACCTGCATGCTTCTTTTTAGCACATAAACTGATTGGCTTCAACCTCTAACACTCCAGCTCAGCAGTACAGGGGTTACAAACAGCTGATACCAAATTAAATTCAAATACACTGCTTGAATTAGAAAATACATTTAATGATGCATTATTGATTACAGAGCTGTATGAATATATTTCTTTTATATCTGCATAGGGTTCAACCTTAAAGCTGAACTCCAGCCTTACTCCTGCACTTTCAGAATACACTGATCAGCACTGCAGCTGATTGACTGCAATCTGTTAATTGGGAAAAAATCTCCAACATTTTTCTTGGTCCTTGGCGATCTGCCCAGATTTTGATACATTTATGGCCAGCTTAAAGAGGAAGTAAACCCTCCTCTGTAACTTGTACCTATAGGTAAGCCTATGATAAGACTTACCTATAGGTACTGTAAATATCTCCTAAACATGTACCGTTTTGGAGATATTTACCTTACATGCAGCCAGTGACGTCACTGGCGCATGCGCTCTGAAGGAACGGCCGCTCGTGCCGTTCCTTCAGAGCCCCATGCTGTGACCGCCAGGGCTCCCGCGCGCGTGCGCGGGAGTGACATAACCGCGGCTCCGGCCAATCAGATGGCCGGATGCCGCGATCCCGGAAGGATACAGGTAAGCGGACGGCACGGCGGGGCTCGTTCTAAGGTAAGTATTTCATAATGAGCTAGTGTGCATACTAGCTCATTATGTGTTTCACTTGCAGGTGGCAAAAAGAAAAAAAAAATTTCTTTGGGGTTTACAACCTCTTTAAGGTCCCTGAAGCCACCTGGCCATAATTTGAGGTTAGAAGAATAAGAAGTTTAACCTTAGATTCAGGAAAGGTTTCTTTAATATTAGAGCAGTAAAAATGTGGAACTCCTTCCCCCAGGAAGGTTCAACAACTTCAAAACACTTAAGAAGTCTTCCTTAAGAAGCAGAATATACAAGGCTATAAGAATTGTTACAGAATAATAGGTTGAACTGGATGTACCTGTGTTTTTTTTCAACCTTATAAACTATGTACCTATAAAAGGCAATGAGCTGCGAGGGACTGTAGGTAAGGTGAGTAAGGTCTCATTCACGCAGGCACATAGACTTAGGGGTGCACCTATGCAGAGGGCCATGTTTATGTGCATAAAGCTTTGGATCCATTTTTTGAGTGGTGTGCTGGTGACATTTCTCACTCTTCTCGCTCTATTTAGGGACAGGTGCACAGCTCTGGATGTGGATAGACTATGTTCAGAGCTGTGTATCCTCCCTTGTATAGATGTAAATACTGGGAAGTGCGGGAAGATATGTACAGCCTCTGCATCCTTCTGCTTGTCATTGATTTTTACAGGTTGATTGCATGTAGCTGTATGGAACGCCTGTCACCCCCACGGGGAGGGGGGGGGGGGGTCCTGGGGGCTTGTTCCTTGGCCTGCATAGTGCCAGAGTCTCTTTGAAGTAACCAGAATAATAATAATGCAGCACATGTGTATAATTAAAAAAGTGGTCTGGTGCGACCAGTGACACACCTCCATCCCCATAGATACATACAACAAAACATAAATTCGTCTTGGGGCTTTAAATTAGGTGAACACATGAGGCCAGTGGATATATATGAAGTAAACATGGTTTCTAAATATATTAAAGATATATAACAATCATCATACAAAAATTGCATGGACATACATGCCAAACGGATTCGATAAATACATGGCACATTGATGCTTGAAAATGTTTTTACAACATTTGATACAGGGTAATACACAGGCATCTTTAAAACAACGCGTTTCACGAGCTGCTGCTGGCTTCTTCGGGGGTGGATGCTTATACAATGTGTAAATCGGCTGAGCCAAAGCACCAAAAACTGATTTCCCAAAAGGCGAAGGCGAAGCAAGTCTAGCCCGGGAGCTGAAGGGGTGGGACCGGCAGAGACCCACCAGGGAACAAATGGAGGGTGAGCATAACGTGGATGATAAGAGTGTGTTCCTCTGTGTCCCTCAATGTCCATTATCATAAGTAATAGCCAAGGGGAAGGGTTTGTGTAGGTGCTTTAAAAAAAAAGGGTGTCTTCCGTGTGGATAGAGAACTGTAGAAGGAAGTGCTTCACCTCCACCTTTTGGGAAATCAGTTTTTGGTGCTTTGGCTCAGCCGATTTACACATTTTATATGCATACACTCCTGAAGAACCTGTATCAAATATTGTAAAATAAATTTCAAGCATCAATGTACCATGTATTTATCAAATCAGTTTGGCATGTGTGTCAATGCATTTTTTGTATGATGATTGTTATATTTAATACATTTAGAAACCATATTTACTTCATATCTGTCCACTGGCCTCATATGTTCACCTCATTTAAAGTCCAAGCGCAAAATTATATTTTGTTGTATACATGTGTAGAATGAGCAAGCAGACATTGTGAATCCGGCACATTTATTTGATAAGACAGTGGTGTGCAAAAAAACCACATCAACCGGTCAGAATTCATATTTCTTTTCAGTTCAGATCAGTCAGAAAAAATGAAGTTGATTGGTATTAGGAATGTTTCCTAAACTACTGACATCTAATTTCTAGTAGCATAGTTAATTAGATTCAGCAAGTACTTACCTGTGTTTAATCAGCCCCGGAATTCATGTAATCCATTTGTGTCATTAATTAAAGGGATAAGCAGACAGCCCTTATTGCTGATTGTTAACTATGGGATGATGCACTTTGTTCAACACTTTCATCCTTATTAAATAAAGGCTGCAGAGTTTTAGACACGCTTTAGGGCTCATTCACATTGTGTGCGGTGACCTGCGTTTTTTTGCACTGGATAAATGCAGGTCACTGCAAGGACACATAGAAAACAATGGTTTTCTATGTGCCTCATTCACATTACAAAGTTGTGTACATGTCCACTGCGGTGCGTTAAAAGGTAACATGTATTCATTTTAGCGTTACGCACAAATAAAGCATGTCAATGAAGTATTGAAGTGAAACACAAAAATATTTTAAGCCTTCCAGGGTACTTGGAATGATGTAAAATGAGATAAGACTGCAAAATGATCATCAATGGATGAATAATAAAGTGCAAGTCATTGCATATAAATGCAGCGTGCAAAAAATGCAGGCAAATGAGAGGCACTGCATATGCATTTTCAGATGTGTACACTGCCATGAAAAATAATAATTCAGTGTATTTTTATGTGCAGTATGATGTGAATGGACTCTTAGGGTTTGTTCACAAATAGTCAGGTGACTTGCGATGGATAAATGTCACCGCTAGTAAACACAGAAAGCAATTGTTTTTATATGTCCTATTCACACTGCAGCACACCACTAAAGTGTGGTGCAGTGAGCTGTGTTAAAATGCAGCATTTTATCGCAGCGCACAGGTCAGGATGGCATGTCCTTGTAGAGCAGCGCAACACACCACGCTTCTGTACAGTGACACAAATAAAGTGTCATTTTGTGCACTTTAAATAAAAGTTCAAAAAAGAAAAAGAAGGTGAACTGTGTGCTGAGCATCACACCACGCTCTACTGCGGGCTCACTGCAGTCGCAACGGACAGCTGCCGCACATTAAACTGTTGTGGTTTAGTCCGCGGCAGCTGTCCAGGGCAGTGTGAACGGACCTGAAAGAAAGCACCCATGAAAAATTGTTTAATACCGCTTTAAATTGTACAACTAACTATTGTAAATAGTTTCAGCACCACGGACAGCACAGCTAAAGGCAACAACTAGAATCAGTGAGCTACTAACACATCCCAGCCAGAAGTACTACTTACATTCAAAACATTCACTTTTTTTTTTTTTTGGGGGGAAATTCTTTATTTAAAGTATTCAGCATTCAAAAGATCACAAGTTGCAGTGCTAACATACATATGCAGTGTGATACAAAATCATACAGTAGTTGGTATGGAATTAAACAAGCATGTTCTTACATCACATGAAGAAGCCAGCCAGTTGGAGTGGTCAATCCTAACTACAGTATATACAACAAAGATGAGTTTCCCAACGCTATCACTTGACTGGTCCAATGTTCAACAAATGATAATCATATCAGCACGATATATACATATAGAAAGATAACCGTGATCCACGTGGCCATCATCTATAATGTGTATAAGAAAAAAAGAAGAAAAAATTGGATTTTAAAGACCACAACAGGAGGGATAATCAAGATATGTATAAAATGTATACTTTTATTTAATCCAAAAGAAAAAAGTTAAAAGTTCATATACATAAGACAAGCCAATACAAAATTAAAAAATATATTCCTATTGGGAATATTGTTAAATACAAGAGATCGAAGTATGTGGTGTAGGTCTTCAAAGCCGACACGTTTCACCACAGGGCTTCTTCAGGGCTTTATAGACCTTACATTACTTGTCTACAAAAGAATATGTGAACATATCATTTTACATCCGAAATACACCTTTAATCATATCACACATTGCTACAATGCGGGTCATATTGACGCAGACCTGGTTAACTGCACATGCAAGGAAATGTCCCTTCTGGGGCAGGCGCCAGGACCAAATAATAGAACGACCATCTGTAGTATTCAATAAATAGTATCAAACAATTGAATTCATATGGCCATTTATGACTAAAGAATTAAGCCTGACATATGAAAGGAGATAAAATGTATCCCCAAACTATGTTTAACCCTACCGACAGACCACATACTATTTTAGACATAACTACCCATTCATTTAATCATTCTGCTATAAGGCTTACCCCTTCTCCCGAGGTAATAAATAGATCCCACATCTTCCATCTCCTCTATGCTGGGAGGACGCGATCAGATTTTCCATCCTATTAATCTCCTCCACCCTCTTAAGCCATTGAGCAATCTGCGGAGGAGTCGTCTGTTTCCACATAGATGGTATACATGCCCGAGCGGCATTCAAAAGAGGGCAGAGCATAGATTTTTTAAAGGCCCCAAGTGGAGCATCTACCACTTGAAGCAGAAAAAAAGCCGAGTCGTCTGGGATCTTCAATTCCGTGAATTTTGCTACTACAGTAAAACCTTGGATTGCAAGCATAATTCGTTCCGGAAGCATGCTTGTAATCCAAAGCACTCTTATATCAAAGCGAATTTCCCCATAAGAAATAATGGAAACTCAGATGATTCGTTCCACAACCATTTATTCATAAATCCTTCAATTTATAGTCCATATAAAAATATTATAGCATTGTGATAGGTTGTGTAACCATAAAATGTCCATCCAGAAATAGCCGCTTCCACAAGGGGATTAGAAGCAAAATCCAGCAGGAGCTACAGGGTATCAAAGAGAAGAGAGGCGCCTCTAAGTGTAGCAATATGGTTCCATTTAATGAAGGTACAACATTTAGCAACTCACATGGCTGATGAATAAAACAGGCACATCTAAGTACGCAGGCATCCGGGGTAAAGCTGTCCACATAGACCATCTTCTGCACCGCCGGCTGCCAGTCTGTAATCCTGACCAGGAAGACCACCCTGCAGTAAAGCGATCTGTAAGTGAGGGGCAGCATGGAAAGGATGACGTAGATGAAGGTGCGGAGGATGGTCCTATGTGGACAGCTTTACCCCTGATGCCTGCATCCTTAGATGTGCCTGTTCCAATCATCAACCATGTGAGTTGCTAAATGTTGAACCTTCATTAAATTTAACCATATTGCTACACTTAAAGGCGCCTCTGTTCGCTTTTATACTCAGCTGTGACTTGAGGCTACTTCTATATCAAGACATCGCTTGTATATCAAGTCAAAATTTATTTGAAAATTTTGCTTGTCTTGCAAAGCGCTCTTAAACCAAGTTACTCTCAAACCAAGGTTTTACTGTATTCTTCGAACCTCTCCCCAAAAAGTAAGCAATATTGGGCACGACCAGAAGATATGTAACAACGTACCCTTTTCACCTCTACATCTCCAGCATCGATCTGATGCCTTAGGGAAAAAACGGTGAAGACGCTCCGGAGTATAGTACCATCGTGTTAAAAGTTTGAAATTTGTCTCCTGTGTCTTCGTACAAATCGAAGAGTTCAAAGCTAGGTGAATCATATTCTGTTTCTGCTGTACAGTAAACTGACGTCTTTTTTAATATACAGCCCTCCTCTCTGCTTTCTATGCTGACTTTGAGTTTTGGGCCTCCAGTATGGAAACCTCTCTCCATACAGAGTTTGCAGCATTAAGGCAACAGGTGTCAGCTTCATAGACTGTTGTATCAGCCATTGAATCCCGGCTTTGGAAAAGACCACCACCACCCACCTCCATTGCCTCCGCCAACACCAGCTCCACATCGATGATGGCGAGAACAGGAGCCGGCGGCATAACATTCGGTTCCAAGGTATCCCAGAAGCAACTGCAGGTACTGACTTAGGACTGAAGGTCATTGCAATACTCAACCCAGTCTTGGGCAAAGACGCTAACTGTATATTAAAAAAGAATAGCGCACACATGCAAAAGAAATGACTATCAAATATGGGGACAATCCATAAATAAAAATGGGGATTTAGTCCCACCATATGGCCATATCGTGCTCAAGCCCACCACTGCGTCAAAGTACCCCATTATCAGTGGGTCCTACACTATCCATAAAAAAGGGGTGAATCCAGCCTTTCTTACCCTTGGAGACAACACTCCCCGCTGGGATGGATGTGCTAATGCACTACAGGGGACTCCTCCTATATCTACTTGATAGTGGACACCAATAGAGTACAGGTGTGTGTGGGGGATGGGATGCTCAACCTCAGAAGTCTGGTCAGACCGAATACATAATAAACAAGCAAAAAATTGGGGGAGCAAACCCTGAACATGTATATATGTCCAAGGGTAAGAAAGGCTGGATTCACCCCTTTTTTATGGATAGTGTAGGACCCACTGATAATGGGGTACTTTGATGCAGTGGTGGGCTTGAGCACGATATGGCCATATGGTGGGACTAAATCCCCATTTTTATTTATGGATTGTCTCCATATTTGAGAGTCATTTCTTTTGCATGTGTGCGCTATTCTTTTTTAATATACATGTTGCTTGGTCCATAGCTGCACTGGCTTTAGATATACATGTTCAGGGTTTGCTCCCCCAATTTTTTGCTTGTTTATTATGTATTCGGTCTGACCAGACTTCTCAGGTTCAGCATCCCATCCCTCAAACACACCTGTACTCTATTGGTGTCCACTATCAAGTAGATATAGGAGGAGTCCCCTGTATTGCATTAGCACACCTTCCCAGCAAGGAGTGTTGTCTCCAAGGGTAAGAAAGGCTGGATTCACCCCTTTTTAATGGATAGTGTAGGACCCACTGATAATGGGGTACTTTGACGCAGTGGTGGGCTTGAGCACGATATGGCCATATGGTGGGACTAAATCCCCATTTTTATTTATGGATTGTCTCCATATTTGATAGTCATTTCTTTTGCATGTGTGCGCTATTCTTTTTTAATATACATGTTGCTTGGTCCATAGCTGCACTTGCTTTAGATATACATGTTCAGGGTTTGCTCCCCCAATTTTTTGCTTGTTTATTATAAAGACGCTAACTCACCCATTGAATTGGACAGAGTCCATAGAGTTGGAGGACCTATCAGGGACTGCGCTGATCGTCCAAGAGACGTACTTTGTCGGGTCCACTACTATATGCTGAAGGAAGAAAATATGCGTAAAGCATGGCAACTGGGTCCAGTGGACTTTGACAGTTCCTCTGTTTATCTTTACCCGGACCTCTTTAGACACACGCTGTACATGGGCTGGATGGTCCGTCCCCTGCTCAACTCGATCCGTCAAGCGGACACTACTTACACTTGGGGCCATCCCTTCAGCATCAAAGTGACCAGAGGGGACCATAAATTTGTCCTGTCAGATCCAGATCAACTTCCTGAATTCTTCAAGTTTCTCGATCAGGACCCTATCATTGTCCCGAACTGGCTTGATCTCCCTGGCGATCATCGCCGGCCAGTGGGTAACGTTCCTCTTCCTCAACGAAGCCGCCGACCCAGGTCCAGATCCATGTCTACTGAAGAGAGACTTTGCCGACCTCTGTCACCGGAGTCCTGAAATGTCTATCTCCACTGGTACCTCCATGTGTTGCTATCCGCTTTCCTCCTTTCACATCCTTTTGCCAGGCCTACAGAGACATCCTATGCTCAAGTTTGCTCTTCGGGCTACTCATTGTTAAAGATGAGATACTTTTCCTTTTCTGTAGCCCACTGTTGACTTCCATGTTATGGGCATTTATCCAATCCTCCCAACAGGAGGTATGAGCCTTAACTTTTGCTGTACAATTAATACCTGTTCAGGGCCCAGGAACGGGAACTAATATACCTACTTTAAACACTATTTGCTGTCCCTACTCCTTTCTTACACAGTATAATTCACCATCGATCTGCATACATCCCCTGATTCCTACCCATTGCCAATGGCCCCTGCCCTCATGGTATTACTCCCTGGAGACCTTTGGAAACAGGAAGGGAGGGGTAGAGGAGAAGTTCCCCATTTTTCCCTCTTTCCTCTCCCTGTCTCTTGTATGATAATCCGTCATGGCCCACATGCTGGTTTCTCGCCCAAAACTTAAATTCTGCTCGTATAATGGTAATGGCATAAACATTGCTTCTAAACGCGGACAAATTCTCTATCAGTTACATAAACAAAGGGCAGATGTGCTCCTACTTCAGGAGACATGTTTTCAATCTGATCACGCTCCCTCCTGTTCCAACAGATACTATAATAGATGGTTTCATACTAACCCTATCCAAAAATCTAAAGGTGTCTCTGTTGCTTTCCATAAAGAACTTTCTGTGGAATTGCTTAACTATGTGGCCGACCCCGAAGGGAGGTATGTCTACGTGAAATTTATCTTGTGGGGTTCTAAGTTCACAATAGCTAATATCTATCTACCCAACAGTATTGTGGTTCTTGGAAGTATTGTTGGGTTTTAAGGATGGGAAACTCATCATGGGAGGTGATTTCAACATGCCCCTAGACCCCTACCAGATTCCTCCACTCTGAGGTCCAATGTTTCTTTTTCTAAATTGAAAGCTCTGAAGAGGGCATTTTATGACATGCACTTGATAGATGTCTGGAGGGTTTTACATTCCAAGTCTTGCAATTATACCTATTAGTCTCCTGTCCACCACTAATACAGTTGTATTGATTACTTTTTAATGAATGATAGTTACTTGGACTGGTCCCCGGAACTATGGTTTGGTCTGACCACTCCCCTGTTTTTCTGACATTTTTGGTTCCTTCTGTTCCTTTGAAGGAGTGGACGTGGCACCTGAATGACACACTTCTGCAACACCCTGACTGTGTCGCCTGTATTTCGGAGACCATATCCAATTTCCTCTCGGATCATGCTACAGATTCTACCTTGCTCCAATTTAATGGAAATCATTGAAGGCCGAGGGGCCTTCATCCACAATAGGCGCACATATAAAAAAGGAGCTCCCATTGTCTCTGCCGTACGAAAACTTAAGGCTTTGGAGACAGCACCCAAACGCTCCCTTACAGTTGAAACCATCTCGGTAGTTACTTCAGGCCACTCTCAACTTAGAGAACTATGCGAATCGTCTGCCTGCCCGTTCGCTGATAAACTAAAGCTTCATCAATAAAAATTTCGGGACAAATGCGGTCGGTCGCTAGCTGTACCCTTCATCCCAAATAATCTTCCACTTTCATACCACATATAAAGGGCCTCCATGTCGATGTTCTCTCCTCACCCTCACAGATATCCTTGGCGTTCAGGGATTTTTACTAGTCCCTATATGATATTTCACTTTTGTCCAAGACGCAATTTAAAATTAAGTTAGAAAAAGACATGATGTCTTATATTGAAGAAACTTTGAGGTTACCAAGGCTATTGCAAGCACTCCCACTGGGAAGAGCCCAGGTCCTGACAGTTTTACGCCTAAATTCTTTAAACATTTTGCTTCCCTTTTTTGACTAAAGTATTCAGCTCGTTGAAGGAGGGTTATAGGTTCCCTACACAAACACTTGAGGCACATACTTTATATCTCTTATTCCCAAACCTGGTTAGGACCCCTCTACATGCACACATTATAGGCCAATTTCCTTGATTGATGTTGATTTGAAGATCTTCCCCAAGGTACTTGCTAATAGATTACAGCCAATACTGCTCCGCTTGATCTATCTTGGACAGGTCAGTTTCGTGAGTGGCCAAAAGGCCAGAGACAACACTCTGAAAACCCTCCTGCTGACATAAAGCTGCAGTATTCACACGAATCCTGGATTGGTTCCATCACCATTCCTCTAAGGTATGGGTCCAGTTGGGGGGCTACTTGAACCCAATTGATCTTCAAGCTCTTCCTTGGACCTTACCAATCCACTGCCTCATGCTCATTTTCAGATCTCACTCAACAGATGATTCACTTATGGGATTGTACAAATTATGTTCTTCACCTATCACCTTCTACGGGCCCTTTGACTCCCTTTTTTGGGACCTTGGCTTTTCTCCAGCTTTTCACACACTGAGGTTCAGGATTTGGAACCTCCAAGAACATAGAAGACTAACTCAGATTCTTCAAGCAGACCCTTCTTTATTGATTACCTGTGCCGCCGTGCCACAAGCTAGAATTTGAATCTCTGCGTTTGCAAGAAGACCCCCTGTCACATGTGGTCTCCAAGTTATACTCTTTGCTCCTGTCGGTGTCAACCCCAGATCTACCCTCTTACGCCCAGGTCTGGGAATCTGAGCTTCATCACTCTATTCCCCCTAATGATTGGCTGAAATGTTTCATATTCACCCATAGACTTGCTTTGGCTACTAAGCACCAGGAAATGGGATTCAAGGTTACCACCAGATGGTATAGGTGCCCATCTGTTATGCACCATTTCAACCATTTCACACCTGAGACTTGTTGGCGCTGTGGCTCCTCCAAGGATACTATGATCCACATATGGTGGGAATGAACCCCTATCAGATCCTTCTGGCAGCATATCTTTGACCTTTACTGCAAATTGATGGTGACCTCTATACAAGCCTCACCTGAAGTAGCTCTCCTGTCAATACTTCCGGGGTCCTTCAAATCCATTTAAAAAAGACATCCTTTGACATTTCTTATCCGCAGCTAGAGTGGTCATACCTTGCCACTGGAAGATAACAGAAATACCTTCTCTTGGGGAGTGGTCCATGGAAGTTCACTCAATCTGAGACCTTGAACGGTTTTTGGCGCAGGAGGCTAATTATGAAGAACAGTTTTCGCTAGCCTGAACCTCGTGGTCTATGTTGCACTACTCATTCGAGTTTCTCAAATGGGCTTTGGGAGATTCCATACATACCTCTACTGGGTCCTGGCGGAGTATACAGAACCTCTCTTCCTGAATTATTGATTCTACTTTATATTCTTTTCCTCTCTGATAATCCTCTTCCTGACTCTTTATTCTTGTCATAAAAAAAAAGTGTCAAATATGTACTCTAAACCTTAGTGCTTCCTACAACATCTCTATGCATACTAAACTTTTTTTACAAATACATTTTTCTTTTATTATTAAACATATAAACAATACAAGTATTTGCAATTACAACACATTACTCTGCACAAGGATTATCCATACATAGAAAGACACACACAAAAAAAAAAAATTAATTTGGGGGAAGAGGGGACGGGAGTATCAACAAAACAAGATTCGAGGGGAAGGAGAAAGAAAAAAAAAAAAAAAAAAGGGAATTCCTGTTTCTATCATTGTAGAGCAGGTGACATTGGCTCCCCTACACCATCAATCCAGGCTGACCATACTTTATCAAATTTTTTTTGGGCAGTTCCTACTACCGTATGTAAAACGGTAGAATGGAAGTGTCTTAGTAACAGCGGCTATCCAAGTTGACCGGGTGGGAGATTCAGGCAGCTTCCATCGCAGAAGGATTTCTCTCCTGGCATAAAACAGGGCATACGTGATGCACATTTTAGCATATTTATCCCCAACCACTTCTGTAAGATTGCTCAATAAAGTTACCTTTGGGTCAAAAGGAATCATAGTATCAAAAATTTCCCCAATAGTGTCCATCACTGCTTTCCAAAAGGATACCAGCTCAGGGCACGACCAAACAACGTGTAAAAAGGTGCCCACATCTTGTGCAAGAGGGATCGTTCATAGGGTATATCCTAGCAAGACGTTGAGGCGTGTAATATGCTCTATGTAAAAATTTAAGTTGTATAAATCTATCCCTGGCCGCTATCATTGAAGGAATGTAAGTATTAACCGTGTCCTCCCAGTCTTGCACAGTCAAGTCTGGAATGTCCTCCTTCCATTTATTATAAATTTTTTCAAGAGGCTGACTATAGTCTGTTGAAAGTATAAAATATATAGCAGAGTGAGTTTTCCCTATAACCTTAAAAGTTAACATTTTCTCCAAGGGGTCAGATTCCAAGACAACCAGGCCTTGGAAATGAGCCAGCATAGCATGGCTAAACTGCCGGTAACGAAATTCCATAGTGCTAGGCAGTGAATACATAAACTGAAGGACCTCAAACCCTGGGAATCTTCCATCTTTAATAACATGTTTCATGGTCACAATCCCTTTGGCGGCCCATACCTGGGGATCAGGCAGTTGATACAAATGTGGTAAATTAGGATTTCCCCACAACGGAGTGTGGGGGGATATATATAAAGGTTTATTATATATCGCCCGTGCCCGAGTCCATATCCGCAGCACCGTCTTCATCGGACTGGTAATCTGAGGATGTGCCCGTTCACCCCGAAAAACAAGGTTACTAAGAGCCGCATAGGATCCCAATAGTGCTGCTTCTAGTGTTACTGCGGAGTTAAACTTGGGCTGGGAGAACCACCACCGGACCGTCACCAGTACATTCGCCCAGAAGTACAGTTTGAAGTTAGGAAACGCTAAACCCCCTCTTGCAAGTGGGAGATACAACGTACGCCTTGCGACTCGTGGAGTGCGCCCGGCCTATACAAAAGTTGTTACCATACTGTCTAATCTTGAAAAAAAGGTTTTAGACATATCAATAGGGGAATTACGAAAAAAATACAAAAACTTCGGAAGGTAATTCATTTTTAATAAGTTAATTCTGCCTACCGGGGATAAGGGAAGCATTCGCCTTGACGCACACCTCTTATTTAATTGTAAAACTAAGGGTTCAATGTTATCTTGCTGATAAACCTCCAACGTTGGACCCACTTTGATGCCCAAATACACCATATCCTGTACCCATTTCAATGGTGTCTGGGTATCAATTAAAGGGACCAATGGATGTAATGGAAAGAGGACAGACTTAGACCAATTAATACGTATACCTGAAAAGCGACCAAAGATATCGAATAATTGTAGGGCCCTATGTAATGAGGTAGAAGCATCAGCCAAATAAACCAAAGTGTCGTCTGCATATAAGGACAGTTTCTCCTCAATAACACCCACTTTAATGCCTCGGACCTGTGGGTCCGCCCGCAACATAATCGCGAGCGGCTCCAGGGCCAAGGCAAACAAGGCCGGGGATAGCGGACATCCCTGTCGGGTACCCCTCAGTAAGGGGATTTTATCCGACAGGGATGAGTTAGTACGGACCCTAGCAGTGGGGTTACCATAAAGAAGCTGAATCCATGACACAAACTTAGGACCAAACCCGAAATTGGCTAGGATCTTCCAAAGAAATGGCCACTCAACAGAGTCAAATGCTTTCTCGGCGTCGAGGGAGGCAACCACACCTGCCCCCTCCCCCGACGCCAAAGCCATGTGTGTAAACAGTCTCCGGATATTAATATCCGTACCCCGTTCGGGTATAAAACCGGTTTGGTCCGGATGGAAGTCTACAATAACAGTACTAAGTGGCCAAAATCTTTGAAAGAATCTTCCCATCTACATTTAATAAAGAGATAGGCCTATATGATGAACATAATGATGGATCCTTCCCCGGTTTAGGGATCACCACGATGACCGCTTCACTCATAGTTTTGGGGAGTTCCCCCTCATTCAAAGATCCAACAAGAGTGGCTAGTAAATGCAGGCCCAAAAGGTCCAAATGGGCATTGTAGAATTCGACAGGAATTCCATCCGGGCCTGGTGTTTTATCGGATTGTAAAGAGGCCAACACTTCCTGGATCTCCGAGAGGGTAATAGGGGCATCTAATTTGGCCCGATATTTATCAGTTATAACTGGAAAGTCCACTACCTGCAAATATTGATCCAGTTCATCTCCTGAATAATCAACCCTCGTATTATATAAGGCCTGATAATAGTCAGTAAAATTGTGGTTGATGGTTTCTGGGTTAGAATGAAGAATACCTGATTGATCTTGAATGTGTGCTATACTGTACCCAGTCGTCTGCTCCCTAGAGATTTGCGCAAGCATTTTACCATTATACTCTCCTTGTACGAAAATACGTTGGGATTGTGAAAGTATTTTTTTGTGTGTAAGAGCTGTACGTATTCCCATTACCTCTACGGTAAGGGAGTGAAATCGTGTGTAATAGATGGGGTCTCTAGTATGAATATACAAATCTTCCATATCTTTAGCTTCTTTTTCTTTTTGCAATAAATTAGTACGCCTATATCGTTGGATCTTACCAATAGCTGTCTGGTAATATCCCCGGGTACAAACCTTAAAGGCGTCCCAGACCATAGCCACTGGTGCCGTACCAGGATTTATCTCCCAAAAGGCCGCTATTTGAGGTCCAACAAGAGGATTTATATCTGGATCAGAAATCCAATATTTGGATAATCGCCATAGTCTATCAGAGGGGTTACCAGACAGCTCCATATTCAAAAGAAGTGGGGCGTGATCTGAGATCCCTCGAGGAAGAACCCGAATCTCCCGTACCCGAGATAGCAGAGAACCACCTGCAAACATTAAATCAATTCGAGAAAAGGATTTATAAGAGGCGGAATGGCAGGTATATTCCCTAGAGTGCGGATGATGCCAACGCCATAGATCCGTTAACCCATAGGTCTCAGCCCATTCAGCAAGGTCCGATCTGGAAGAAGAATCTCCAGTCATTCTGTCCATACTCGGATCTGGAACCATATTAAAGTCACCCACAATAAGAATGTTATCGTTTTCAAATTTTGCAATTTCTTTAAAGATTCTATGTAGCAGCCTGATCGAAGCAGACGGGGGTATATATAACCCTACCAGCAGTAAGGTAAAAGATGATACCTGCAAATTGAGCAAAACATATCTTCCATCCGGGTCTAGGGAAAGATCCAAAAGTCTAAATGGAAGAGACTTATGGATAAGAACGATGACTCCCCGGGCATACGTAGAAAAATGCATACTAAACTTAATCACGCAGGTAAAAGGTCTTAATTTTACTCTGTGTTTTATTATACCCTGATATCATCCTAATTGTTATCACAATAATTGATAATTGTTACAGTTCACTCCAAAGTCCTTGTGTTGATAAACATAGTTATTTTTCTTTTGAAGCTTAAAGACCTATGTAAATGACCATCTTATACTTCATATACGTATGTGTATTGGTCTATGGTTTGTTACCCTATTTTTTTTTTTTTGATACAATAAACTGACATTGAACTAAAGAAATGTCCCAAGCTTTGAATATCCTACGGAGCACTGTTCAATCTATCATCCGAAAAAGGAAAAAGTATGGCACAACCGCAAACCTACCAAGATATGGCCATCCAGCTAAACTGACAGGCTGGACAAGGAGAGCATTAATCAGAGAAGCAGCCAAGGGACCAATAGTAACTCTGGGGGAGCTGCAAAGATACACAGTTCAGGTGGGAGAATCTGTCCACAGGACAACTATTAGTTGTGCACTCCACAAATTTGGCCGTTATGGAAGAGTGGCAAGAAGAAAGCCATTGTTGAAAGAAAGCCATAAGAAGTCCTGTTTGCAGTTTGTGGGAAGCCCTGTGGGGGACACAGCAAACATGTGGAAGAAGGTGCTCTGGTCAGATGAGACCAAAATTTAACTTTTTGGCCTAAAAGCAAAACGATATGTGTGGCAGAAAACTAACACTGCACATCACCCTGAACACCCCATACCCACCGTGAAACATGTTTCCACAACATCAGATAGCTCTAATGAAGAGGATTTTCCCCTGAAACGCATCAGCCCCATCAGTATGGAAGCCTTCCAGTCCTCCTGCATTACTGAATAGTATCCTAGTCCTGGAGGTCTCCTGATTGCAAAAGGAGTTTTTATATGCATATTTTCAGTATATGCTTGTGGGTATAATGTATGGCATCTTTCCTATTTTCCAACAAATATCTTATGATATTGCACTAGGTCAGTGTGCCTTTCTCTTGTTTTTCTATGTTTCTAGTCCATGTGGATACCCATCGTCCTGAAAGGGCAGCAAGAGCCTAGATTCCAGCAACACAGCTTTCCCTATAACGCAGCACCTGAGCGCAGGAGAGATTTTACTTAAAATTAATTTTAAAATATCAGTCAGCTTGCTAACATTTTCAATCTATTACATACTAATGATAGGTTCCTAATTTTCACTTTCATTACCTTGTTCACAATTTTTCCCTTTGCTGTATCTGTTTTGCCTCCCCCACTTCCCCAAACTTTGCTGGTTGGTATGAATGCTTTCATCGAATAACACATACACATAACATAAAACCCCTCTGTTGACAATGGTTGCTGGAAAACCCCTTACCTTGATTGTATTTGTCACTTATGCATATTCTTCCACAGTGCAGGTCACACAAGTATCCTAGGCATACAGTATGTGATTGAATATTTGGAAGAATAAAATACATTCAAAATTAGGCATGTATCTAAAAATGTATCACACATAACATATATCAGTTTTTTTCATGTTTTGTGCTCCAAAAGTGAATAAAATCAGTCCTCAATGCTACATATCATTAATGATAACTTGGCAGTCAAGGCCTGTGAGCCACACGTAGTCGCCTTCTCCATCTGACACTCACAGCAGTTTATCAGAAGGATCTCAGTTTTGACATACATGTATTTTGTTGATTTGATGAATTATGTATAAATCCACCATGGCATATTTAATGTTTATACTTTCGTTTAAAGGGCACCTCTATTATTAAAGCCATCACCAACAGAGCACCCATAAATAAATGGTTTATGTAATAGGAAGTATTTTGGTAACATAGGCTGTGTACAAAGACAGTCTATACATTTTATTGTATTTTTTTACTGAACTATTAATGAAACAGTTGATTATTGAACAGCCAATTGTGCAAACAGTACTGTACCATTTTGCACAGGAGTATTAACAAAAATGATGGGTTTGATGTAATGGAACTCACAACACTGATAACTTATGAATTCAGTATCAGTGTTAGCTTGGATCAATCTCTAAACCAACCCCACCATGATACACCTAGACAGGGTTAAGGTATAACAGATCAGCATGGGCGTCCGCAGAACTTTTTTTAGGGGGGGGGGGCATAATTTTAAGGTCACCCATGCTCCGCCCCTTTTCAACAATGTCATGAAGGGGAGGGGCTTAGTCATTATACTTATTTTGAGTATATTCCCTTAAAGCATGTTATACAGCACAGTGCTTTGCTGTGTAATTTGGCCCCTTCTATCACCTAAAATACCTGGCTGATCCTGCCTGGCTATATCCTCCCCTCTGTAAACTGACCCCGGTATACCAAGGCTGCTGAGCCCTGACACCGTGGTCAGTTTACGTGCCTCCATCATCCGCAGACATCCTGTCCTCCTCTGTCATCTCTCCCCCCCTCCCTCCCTGCCTGTCTGCTCCTGTGTCAGTGCCCACCCCTCCTCTCCTGCTGCTGTAGTTTAATTTCAAGTTTCATATCCTGTCTACAGTCTGTTTAATAATCCTGTGTGCCCCTGTGTCTGTTTTTAATAAAAATAAGCCATTCTTTACAAGTATAGAGTGCCACTTGCCACTCAGGTGACCCGCTACCTCTCTCCTCCTCTCCTCGCAACTGACATCAGTGAGGAATCCTTGGCCCCGCCCGCTGCAGGCAGCTGTCAGCCGGAGAGAGGAGAGAGCCGACAGGTCACATGAGCGGCGCTGGGCCCTCTGAAAACTGGTAAAGAACAGCTTATTTTTTTAAAACACAGACACACATGATTATTAAACAGAACAGACAGGATGGTATAAAGTGGCTCAGCAACCACTTAAAAGGGGAAGTTGAGATTCCAAGGGGGGGCATTTGCCCCCCCTTGCCCCTACCTGCGGATGCCCATGCAGATCAGCATGAACAGATTGAGTATATTATGCCTGCAGCTACCCCTGCCAGGGCCAGAGGTGCAGCAGGTGAAACCCAGCTCAAGTTCGTTTTTTTTTTTTTTCTAAAAACATTGCCTAGCACTGTGTTAAAAAAACACCTGCACTGCAATACTAACCTTTCCCTTGGTGCTGCCCCATGTGGTTTCACTGTTTTGTGGCCCACTGATAAAACTATAAGCCCAGGACATCATGGACCGACTACCTTGGGTTTCATCATCATAGCACCAGCATTTACAGTACAATGATCAGGAAAATGTGTCTGGTGTCATTAAATCAGCATTTACCTTTGCGTAATTTTGGAGCACCCATCTCTGGACAAAAAGAAAAGGAACAAGGATCCTTTGCATCAGAAGGCCCCATAAAAAAGCCATGTATACAAAAGATCTTTAAAAAAGAGATAGGGGGAGACACTTGAGCAGGAGCTTCAAGAGGAAACTGGTGCATGGACCAGTGGGCTACAAGTAGGGTCAACCAACCAAACTGTAGTTGAGTTTAATGGAAATAGAAAGCACAAGTGTATGTTGACTTACATTGGCGGTTTCTGAAATCTTCCTGTAACTTTATTTACAGACTATACTTGCTTGGCCCAAGGCAGACATTGATTGCTAACTCATGGCTATTTCTCTACACCGCCTCCAGCCCTTGTTCACCATGCATGGGGAGAAGGAACAACTGTATGTCAATGTTTAGTGTGTAGATGCATTTGTAATTTCTCACCCACATCCAGGAATCTTGTGCTGAAAACAAGTTCAGAGGATGACTGAAAAATCAGTAGCATTAAATGTATAAATAATAAGGGGGTTTTGTTGGTCCTAGTATTCTGCATCCCTAATCTGTTTTTCAGCTCACAGCTTTTTTAGTTTGTCCATTGTTCCAAAGCACTCAGTTTGTATAGTCACTTTACTGCAGCAAATATGCCACTGACAAGCAACAGTGCTGCTAATAGCATGGCAATATAAGGCTTCTTTGGGTAACACAGTTGCACACAGTAACAATATTAGAACAACGTGTGATTTCACTTACAAGGCAATGATCACAGTCTCACACAACGGAGTGGACGAGGCCTTAACTGGCTGAACCAGGTTGGCAACTACAAGTCATGGGCACTCATAGCTCAACAGGTCCTCCTTCCTGTCTTGAAGAGTCATATGTAGGGTGACAAGCAAGCTGCAGGAGAAGGATGTCATGGCAAAAAGTTAGAGCGACTGCCCTGGCGTGAGAAGGAAGGAGAGACTAGCATGAAATGAGAACATTGCTTCATAAATACTGGTTAGAGAGAGAGACTGCTTTGGGTGGGAGGAGGTGAGGCATCCTGAAGAAAGATAATGGCTTGCTTATTGATCTGTAGGGCTGCATTAGAAAATAATTGTGTTCTTTCCCAGCTTACAGCATTGAACCAGTCATGTGGCCTGTAATTTTCAAGAAAAAGGATCTCTGCAGTCATTCTAGGCTGTGTAAGGAAGAGCGTATTTCCCTGCACAGCCCTGTAGATCTGGAATATACCCTACACTAAAATGGCTTTTAAAATGGTGCCAGCCAAGTTCCCCTCATACACAACTGGCCCCGCTGGGACTTTCCCAAGTGCTGGCATTGCAGGTGTCTGCACTACCATAAATGTTATTCTTGGACTCTCTTTTAGCCAGAGGGCACTTCACTTACTTAGTCAGAGTTCCAGGCAATTTCTCTAATAATTCCCAGTTCTTACCTAATATTTTGGAAGTCATACACAGGGCCTGCATCCACCATGATTGTACCTACCTACTCTACAATACTCTGGTCCGGCCACATCTGGAGTATGCTGTCCAGTTCTGGGCCCCGGTCCTCAGAAAGGATGTGCTGGAACTAGAGAGAGTCCAGAGAAGGCCAACAAACAAATAATTAGGGGAGTGGAGGACATCAGCTATGAGGAAAGACTGCAAGCATTGAACTTATTCTCTCTGGAGAAGAGACGCTTGAGAGGGTATATGATATCAATGTACAAATATTGTACTGGTGAGGACCCTAGCATAAGGAACAAACTTTTCAGAGAAAGGGAATACAATAAGACACGTGGCCACTCACTAAAACTAACGGTAGAAGAAAAGCGGTTTAACCTTAAACTACGTAAAGGGCTTCTTTACTGTCAGAGCAGTAAGGATGTGGAATTGTCTCCCACAATCAGTAGTATCAGCAGGGAGCATTGGTATTTTCAAAAAACAATTATATGGGCACCTTAACCACTTGCCGACTGCCGCACGACTATATACGGCGGCAGTCACCCCCTCACAGGCAAAGTGACGTATGGGTACGTCACTAGCCTGTGAGGCTCTAGGGAGCGAGCGCGCACCGCCAGAAGCGTGCTCCCGCTCGCTCACGGACCCCCCCGCGCGAGTGAGCGGCGGACCCGATGTCCGCCGCTCACTCGCGATCCTCCGGTACAGCGGGAGAAAGGCAGGCGGCTAGTGTAAACAAAGCCGCCTGTCATTCTCCCCTGTGTAACAGCACAGATCATACGGTCCTGCTATGTAGGACCGTAGATCTCTGCTGTTACATGTAAAGCCACATCCAATCACAGTTAGAAGCACGCCCCTAGGGACACACTTAACCCATCCTTCTCAAATAAAGTTAACCCCTTCCCTGCCGGTGTCATTTTTACAGTAACAGTGCATATGTATAGCACTGATTACTGTAGTAATTTCACTGGTACCCCCAAAAGTGTCAAAAATGTCAGTCAAGGGTCCGATCTGTCCGCCGCAATGTCGCAGTCCCGCAAAAAAAATTGCAGATCGCCGCCATTACTCGTTAAAAAAAAAAACAATAAAAATGACAAAAATCTTTCCCTTAGTTAGTAAACGCAATAACTTTTGCGCAAACCAATCAAAATATGCTTTTTGCGATTTTTTTTTACCAAACATATGTAGCAGAAAACAAATTGGCCTAAAATGTTAAAAAATTTTGATTTTTAAATTTTTTTGGGGAATTTCATATAAAAAATGTGAAAAATATTGTTATTTTTGCAAAATTGGCGCTCTTTTTTTGCTTATAGCGCATGATCAAAAAATTGCACAGGTGATCAAATACCACCAAAAAAAAGCTCTGTTTGTGGGAAAAAAAGAACGTCAATTTCATTTGGGTACAGCGTCGCACGACTGCGCAATTGTCCGTTAAAGTCACGCAGTGCCGAATCGCATAATAGGCCCTGGTCAGGAAGGGGGTAAAATCTTCCGGGGCTTAGGTGGTTAAAGACCACAACATATAGGGATATACAGTACAATGTACGGTTAACAGCAAACACACACACACACATCATAGGTTGAACTGGATGGACTGATGTCTTTTTTCAACCTCACTAACTATGTAACTATGTAACCTATCCCAGCGATAAGCCTAGGAGACACGTTCTCTCGTGAGGTTTGAGATTTGTGCACTAACTCTTTGCCTGTGCTGCAGATTATGAACTCTGCCTTTCTATCTGAAAACACATAGGTCAAACATTGTGTTATTTGTTCTCATCTCGTTGAGTTCTGTTCACAACACATGCCTAAAAAGGGGAAAGTATCTCAGAGCTCCACCTGCTAAGTGCAAGTGGCAAATACCGTATATACTCGAGTATAAGCCGAGTTTTTCAGCACATTTTTTTGTGCTGAAAACGTCCCCCTCGGCTTATACTCGAGTCAAGAAAAAAAAAAAAAGTTCCCGGCCGCTCCGACGTGCTTGAGTTTTAAAAATGGCGCCGCCCGGCGCATTCATGTCATTGCGCACGCGCCGCCGCCGCTCGTGTAATTTCGGCTATTCCCGTCGCCGCTTGGGAGAGGCCGGGAATAGCCGAAAGTATACGAGCGGCGGCGGCGCGTGCGCAATGACGTGTCGGGGCCGGGCGGCGCCATTTTTAAAATGAAGGCGCCTCTGGAACAGGTAAGGGTAACTGCTGCACTACCTGCCATTCTGCAGGGCTGCGGGTAAACTACAAGGGATGCAGTGCTGCGGGCATGGGCCACCTGTACCATGCCCACAGCACTGCATCTCCTGTAGTATGCCCACAACCCCGGATCCTCTTGTACCATGCCAGTCACCCTGCATTATCCTGCACCATGCCAGTACCCTGCATTCTCCTGCACCATGCCAGTACCCTGCATTGTCCTGCACCATGCCAGTCACCCTGCATTCTCCTGCACCATGCCAGTACCCTGCATTCTCCTGCACCATGCCAGTACCCTGCATTCTCCTGCACCATGCCAGTACCCTGCATTCTCCTGCACCATGCCAGTACCCTGCATTCTCCTGCACCATGCCAGTCACCCTGCATTCTCCTGCACCATGCCAGTACCCTGCATTCTCCTGCACCATGCCCGCCGCCCTGCATTCTCCTGCACCCTGCCAGCCACCCTGCATTCTCCTGC
This sequence comes from Pelophylax lessonae, assembly GCF_965119305.1. Taxonomy (NCBI): domain Eukaryota; kingdom Metazoa; phylum Chordata; class Amphibia; order Anura; family Ranidae; genus Pelophylax; species Pelophylax lessonae. Next base: position 141,878,479 of record NC_138768.1, read on the forward strand.
ACCATGCCAGCCACCCTGCATTCTCTTGTACCATGCCAGTCACCCTGCATTCTCCTGTACCATGCCAGTACCCTGCATTCTCCTGTACCATGCCCGCCGCCCTGCATTCTCCTGCACCATGCCCGCCGCCCTGCATTCTCACCCTAGGCTTATACTCGAGTCAATCATTTTTCCCATCTTTTTGTGGTAAAAGTAGGGGCCTCGGCTTATACTCGGGTCGGCTTATACTCGAGTATATACGGTATTAAAAATGTATATGCAATATTACATATTTAAATGTGATGACTCTGTGCCAAAAATGAATTAAAATAATTATCCAGCTGCAGTCACTGTATTCAGTGTGAAGTGTGTAAGAACAATTGTGTGTGTGACTGTGCTCTAGATCAAGTTTTAAAATACCTCAAACAAGAAAGTTGTATAAAACAAACACTGTATAACAATGTGTCTACAAAATACCCACTTTCAAAAATGTTGTGCCCGAAAAAATGATGCTGTTCAATTCACAAACAATGGGTTTGATTTACTAAAAGCAAAAAGACTGTACACTTTGCAAAATGCGGTTGCCCTCTGCAAGTGCAGTGACTCCAGGGCTTAGTAAATGGGCAGAAGCTCTGCTGACTTCTATCATCAAATCATGTGCAAGGAAAAATGCAGTTTTGGGTTTTTATTTATTTACCTTGCACATGATTGGGTATTCTTTGCAAAGTAAAGCTTTACCCCTTTTTCTACACTTTGGAGCAACTGCACTTGCAGAGTGCAATTGCACTTTGTAAAGTGCGTAGTCTATTTGGCTTTAGTAAATCAACCCCAATGTGTCAATAATCGTTATTCTTAAATCCAATTAAACAAAAACCAAGTTCTTAACATCCACCATCGAGTGCAATCTGTGCAAAAATAAATAAATAATAAAAAAATTATATATATATATATATATATATATATATATATATATATATATATTTTTTTTTTTTCATTTATATTTTTTTTTGCACAGATTCCACTCGATGGTGGACGTTAAAAACTTGGTTTTTGTTTATTTGGATTTAGGAATAACAACTATGGACAAATTGTTTTGAAAGTGAATATTTCATACTTACCTGATTATAAATATTTTTACAATGTTTATGTTGGTGTTTTAGGCATAATATACTATAGAAAATATATACAAAAACACCATACATTCTCTTTTAAGGAGAGCCTACCTCTGGTCGCCTAGCTACATTTTTACTTTCCTGTGCAGGATAATAAGCCAACTACTGCACCCATTGGCACAATTTTACATTTCAGTGAACAAAAAGGTGATGTAGAGGTATGCAAATGAACATAGTCTATATTAAAAACAATATATGTAATAAAATAAAGATTAAAGTGTATTATAGGGGGTTTTGTGGTCACAGTACACACTTTAATTTTTTAACATCAGCATTGCATTAGCTATACAAACAATAGTTACATTTGACAATCCAATATTAGCTTATTTGAAAAGTCTCCTTTAATGTCATGAGTTCTGCCTGTCTGCTGACCGTCTCTTTCCACAATTTCCTGGAATCCCTGCATGCTTTGCAGCTTCTTCTCTGCTGTTTGCTTTAAAATTTTTAAGGACTATATGTTATCCAACTTTGGCTGCAAAAGTGGAAATTCACTTTAACCGGTTGCCGACCGCCGCACGACTATATACTGCAGAGTGACGTATCGGTACGTCACTCGCCTGTCACTGACTTGCGAGCCTATCGCGGGCGGGCGCGCGCCCGCCGAGGCGCGCGCCCGCCGCGGCTCGTTCACAGGCAAGTCAGTGCGTGTGACCGGCGGACTCGATGTCCGCCAGTCACACTGCGATCGCTCCTGTGAAGGGAGAAAGACAGAGCAGCTTGTGTAAACAAGCTGCCTGTCAGTTCTCCCTGTGTAAAAGTGAAGATCTGTCCGTTCTACTATGTAGAACGGTTGATCTTTGCTTTTACACCAATAGGAATGTCCCTACACAGTTAGAATCACGCCCCTAGGACACACTTAACCCCTCCCTGTCCAATAAAGTTAACCCCTTCCCTGCCAGTGTCATTTTTGCAGTAACAGTGCATATGTATAGCACTGATTACTGCAGTAATGTCACTGGTAACCCCAAAAGTGTAAAAAATGTCAGTCAAGGGTCCGATCTGTCCGCCGCAATGTCGCAGTACCGAAAAAAAATCGCAGATCGCCGCCATTACGCATTAAAAAAAAAAACACCAAAAATGACAAAAATCTTTCCCTTTGTTAGTAAACGCGATAACTTTTGCGCAAACCAATCAAAATACGCTTTTTGCGATTTTTTTTACCAAACATAGGTAGCATAAAACAAATTGGCCGAAAAATGTTAAAAAATTTTGATTTTTACTTTTTTTTTTGGGGAATTTCATATAAAAAAATGTGAAAAATATTGTTATTTTTGCAAAATTTACGCTCTTTTTTTGTTTATAGCGCGTGATCAAAAAATCGCACAGGTGATCAAATACCACCAAAAGAAAGCTCTGTTTGTGGGAAAAAAAGGACGTCAAATTTGTTTAGGTACAGCGTCGCACGACCGCGCAATTGTCCGTTAAAGTCACGCAGTAAAAAATCGCAAAAAAACCCCTGGTCCTTTAGCAGCCAAATCCTCCGGGGCTTAAGTGGTTAAAATATGTTATCCTACAGTGCTGTATCTTGGCCTAGGCCTACAAGGCCCAGGCCTAGGGTGGCACTTTGCAGGGGGGGCAGCCTCCTCCTGCAAGAAAAGGGTCACCGCTGGCTTGCGCTACACACTTTTAGTATAGTGCCAGTCTTATGGGGCGAATTGAGCCAGAGGGCAGGGTCCAGGAGGCAAACCAGTCTGGCACCCTCATAAAGCGGTCACACTGCTCCCTGCCGGTATGATAATACCGACGGGTGAGGACATTCGAACAGACCGCAGGCCGCCGACCACACTTAACTCAACTGACCCGACGGCGGCCAAATGATAATAAGTGTGGCACTGCAGCCTAATGATCCGCCTACCCTCCTCCACCCCCAGGTATGGCAGGCATCATGTCAATAATATCATTTTATTTCTTTAAACATCCTTGTCCTTGAGTGAGCATATTGAATTGCATCACATAGAATTAAGACTTAATTTTATATGATGGCAATCATATTTTGGACCTGCTTACCTCATATGTGCTATTGCAATATGTCACTGGGTTAGTAAGATTATGTTTGCTGCCACTGGTTATTTCACTTATTTGTATAATGACTATGGACTTCCAAGTCATTATACAATTAAGTGAAATAATCTTATGATTACAATCAGTGGCAGCAAACACAAGTCCAAATATCATAGGCTGCAATAATGGCCACTGATAGGCTGCACTGGTGGCAACTGATGGGGATAGGCTGCACTGGTGGCCACTGATGAGGCTGCACTGATGAGGCTACACTGATATACTGCACTGATGAGGCTACACTGATATACTGCACTGATTAGGCTACACTGATGAGGCTGCACTGATGAGGCTACACTGATATACTGCACTGATGAGGCTGCACTGATGAGGCTACACTGATGAGGCTACACTGATGAGGCTACACTGATGAGGCTACACTGATTAGGCTGCACTGATGAGGCTACACTGATGAGGCTACACTGATGAGGCTACACTGATGAGGCTGCACTGATGAGGCTACACTGATGAGGCTGCATCCATAGGCACTGATGAGGCTGAACTTATGGGAACTGATGAGGCTACGCTGATGGGCACTGATACACTGTGGTTGTGGTCTGTGGTTTACAGATAAGGCGGCCATAAACAGGAAGGGGTGTAGCCTTTACAGGAAGGGGGTGGGTCATATTTAAATTAGGGGGTGCACAAGTTTAGTCAGACCTAGGTCAGCACAAAACCTAAATACACCACTGATATCCTAGCAAACCCACTTCACCCCTCATGTTGACGGCACAGTTTTTAAAGAAAAAATACCAGTATAGGGGAGGCGTATGGGAGTAGAGATTTGTTGTCCGTGGGCAAAAGGGATTCTTTAAAAGCCAATTATTTACATGAAACAACAAAATTATCAATATTAACAACATCTGATATTTCACTATCATGCGTTACATTTTGACGTAGTTAGCCATTAAAGGTTATGTTGCTGTAGCTGTGATTTGGCTTGTATACATTATGAAAAAGCTATGATTTCGCTTGTCAACATTATGAAACATGCCAGTGTATTTAATTTACCAAGCATGGCTTTTATTAATTGAATAAGCTGGTTGATAAGTTCCCCAACTAATTCACTCTTCCTATTGTTTCTATTGAATCCAGATGTCAGACTAACAATACAAGGTACAGACAAGGACATGCAGAAAAAAACCCCAGAATGGTGCCAGGCAAGTTCTTGTCTGTTCTTCAGGCACACAAATATAATTGAATACATTCATTTATCTTCTATAGCCCTATGCAGTACTGTACATTGTAACTAGCACTAGGAACCAGCCAGGCTCTGCTGCATGCACCCAGCAGAGTAAGCAGAGGGATGTCCTATCCAGTGTACTGCTACTGCTTCATTATCCAATCAAAGAGGTGATGCTGTAATTATGACCAAACCATGCTTTTTCTGCTGCACTACAGTGAAAGCAGAAACAGATTCCCTATATCTATTTTATTTATTTATCTGCTTACCAGGAGCTTAGCTTGAATACATTTGTAAATGCTTTGGGATATTTTAGGAAATTAAGATTTTTAACCAGTTGTAGACATTGGATGGCTAATTGGGCCCACTTTGGACATTTTTACTTAGGGGTGTACTCGCTTTTGTTGCCAGTGGTTTAGACATTAATGGCTGTGTGTTGAGTTATTTTGAGGGGACAGCAAATTTACACTGCTATACAAGCTGTACACTCACTACTTTACATTGTAGCAAAGTGTCATTTCATTAGTGTTGTCACATGAAAATATATAATAAAATATTTACAAAAATGTGAGGGGTGTACTCACTTTTGTGAGATACTGTGTATATATATATATATATATATATATATATATATATATATATATACTGTATATATGTTTACAATAGATTTGTTCTTAGTTACATAGGCCATGTCAGGCTTTGGACATTGAAGAATTTGCCTCCATTCCACCATCTCCTGACAGGGGATCAGAACATGGTGAAATACTCTCTCTGAGATCCTGGACCATCCCTAAGCTCATGACCAAGCTGCAGCGCAGGGGTATCTCGTACCCAGCTTCGGCTCGTAAAGCTCAAACTTTTCACACTATTATTCCCCAGTACACCAGGCACCAACGCTGAGCAAGTTACCTTAAGCACAGTTGCCACATCCCTCTCACAAATTCACACTACCCTTAGCTCATTAGCGACCTCCTTGCTTGAGTTACGAGCCAGGATAGATGCATTGGAAAGCTGCCCAACCCCGACCCCAGAGGCACCCTCCATTTCCAGAACACCAGCAGTTCTCAAGACACCCACTATCTCAGGCCCCGTGCCATTAGCCTCAAGTAAGGGCGCTAGTACCCTCTCAGTCACCCCAGCTCATTTCATACCAGTAAATATAAAGAAGGATCTTCTAGGCAGTAAAAATGTCAATTTGGCCTCCCTTTTAATAGCTGCCCACAATATAGCCGACAACAAGTCATATGCTTGCGGTGATGTCTCCGTGGTGGTTAAGACCAGAGACCACAGGCTAAACCGTAAACTCTCCATCCCAGACTTTGTCCTTGCGCTTAGTGTTTTCAGGGATGTAATCTGCTCCATAAACCCACATGGGAAGGAGGAGGTTGACCTCTACCTTTACACGATAGTGGAGTTGGGTCAGAAATACGGCGAGTCGGCCTTTTATGACTACCATCGCTCCTTTTCCACCAAGGCTGCCGCTATTCTGGCACAGCACCAGGTAGTTACAGACTGGAGCAATGTAGACACAGAGTTATTTTGCCAAAATTAAGTCTCCAGTTTGTACAATTTGCCAGTCATCCACACACACTACCTACTAGTGCCCCAATCCGGAACCCCCCATCCTACCAGGCACATCCAGAGCATCTACAGGTTTACCCCCAGCACCAGCTCACACAGCACAACTAGATAAGCTAGGGTGCCCAATTCAGTTTTTAGATAAAGCACAGATTTGCAACAATTTTAATCAAGCCACGTGCAATTATAGTCAGTTCTGCCTCCTGCATGTCTGTGCTATTAGTTATAGGGCTCACCCAAAGTCTGCCTGCAACCTGAGACAAGCCAAGACCAAATGACTAAGCCGCATTAACATTCCATACTTGCAGGCCTGTTTGGCTACTCACCCTACCCCCACTTTAAGTCAGTTTTTGGTAGATGGTTTTACACAGGGGTTCCACATGTGGTTCATTTCTTTACCACAATCCACAATTGAGTGCAAAAATCTACTGTCGACAGCCAAGGGTAGGGAGGCAGTTGATTGTTTACTCCAAGCCGAACTAGAGAAGCGTTTTATCATAGGGCCTTTCATGACACCGCCATTCCACAACTGGAGAGTTTGATACCTTTGTGCAGGCACTAAATTCGATTCTCGTGCATGACGCAAGCTATCAGAGGGTTATTCACTATCTAGATGATTACCTTCTTATTGAAAGTCCTCAACAAGCCCCTACTGATCTACAGAAGCTCATGACACTTTTTTCTGCACTTAACGTCCTAGTGGCAGCTAAGAAAGTTGAGGGCCCGGCTACTGCACTCATCTTTCTGGGAATTACGTTAGACACCCAGGCCATGCAGTCTAGTCTGCCTGCGGACAAATTAGCCAGAATTAGAGACCATATCCATGCGTTTATGATTTCCCAAGCCTGTACCAGGAAGGAACTGCAATCACTGCTGGGTATGCTACATTTTGCTATGAGAATTATTCCCCAAGGTAGGTCCTTCATTTATAGGTTGCTGGCATTGTTACTTATGGCCCCCGACTCTGATTCTCAGATTAAACTACATCCCGCGGCCTTATCCGATTTACACATGTGGGATGAGTTCCTTCAGCATTGGAACGACATTGCCATGTTCATTCCTGCAGTGTCAGTGTCATCTCCCCAAGTTGTTACCGATGCTGCAGCTACCAAAGGCTATGCAGCAATTTTTGGCACAAACTGGTTAGCAGGACTAAGGCCAGACGAAAGACTGGCAATTCCCAGGTTTGCACAAACGTCATCGCTTTTTGAACATTACCCTAAAGTTTCCGCAGCACAGGCATGGGGTCACCAATGGACACATAACACGGTAGTTTTCTCCACAGACAATCAGGCCACCTCTGAAATCATTAAAAAAGGTAGGTCCAGTTCATTACTTATCATGTCCTTCGTATACAGGTTCATTTGGCTGTCCCTCCAATACAAATTTCATTTTCACTGAAAATTCATCAACGGTCTAGATAATACAGCCACTGATCCTTTATCACAATTTAATTATCCACTGGTTTTCCCAGCAGGTTCCAGACACCACTCTGGCCCCGCACTACTCACTGTTAACAATGGATTAGATACTCACTGGACCTGTGTGGTTGCATTGATCGACAAGTCACTATCAGCCAACACAAGAAAGGCATGCAATACAGCTTGGAATACTTTCCAGTTGTCCCAGTCTCAGTATCCCAGTCTAAATTACTACGACATTAAATTCCTGCTGGCTTTCGTAGCCTGCTTCCACTCCCAGCTTAAACTTTCTCACAACACCATTAAGACATATTTGGCAGGAATCCAGCACTTTGCATCCTTACTGCACCCCGATAGGCCCTCTGTTTTTTTCGGCACATCCCATTAACGCCATATTAAAAGGAATTCAGAAGAATAGTCCCCCTGCTTTGGCCAGCAGGCTCCCTATTACTGGTTATATCCTCCGCAATGCTTTCCAGGTGCCCCTTCAGGCTACGACCTAGCATGGTCCTCAAGGCAGCCATTTATCTGGCCTTCTATGAGTTCTTAAGACCAGGCGAATTTACATGTACCGGTACTAAGTCCCGTATTCTCCTGATTCAACAGGTAATCAGATACCCCAACCATCTGCGGTTGCACCTAGACATCTGCAAGCCACAGCAGACTGGAGCAGGCACTGATATTTCTTTTTGTGAGACCCATACTGCTTGGTGTCTGGTAGTAGTCCTAGACCAACTCATCAATGTTACCTTTCATGTTACCACACCCACCCATCCCTTTAACTCTTCTTTTTTCTGATTACTTATTACTTCTTGAGTATGCCCCCTTTTAGGCATACTGTCCACGCAAGATAGCACAAGGCTGCAGAGACAGCCAAATTGCCCAAAGCTCCAGGATGCTGATTGGGTAATAAATTCCCTGTACTGATAGGGTGCCTAGGAGTCCTCCCCAGCCCAGAAGGTTGACATCTGTTGTGAGGACCTTTTAGAAGATGGAAAGAAACAACTTCCCTGATTCTAAATCCACATTCCTGAGAATCCAAGGTAGGGACAGCCTGGTCCTCGGTGTCAAACGGACTGTACTGACTTGTCCCACAACAACAGAATGTAGCATTGTAGAGGTCTGGTGTAAAACTGGGCAGATGGCACTGGCTCAAAGGGGTCTACTATCAGAACCAGTGCTGTCATGCAAATTTAAAGAGGCATATGACTGGAGACTGGAGGTAATGAACCTGAGATAAAAGAGCTAAAATTAATAAATATGGCCTGAAATGTGTCTAGAACTAGACCAAAATGTTCCAGTTGATGAGTCCATTCCAATGACAATTTCTGAAGGTTCATGATTAATCTGAACTATTGTAATGTCTGGATGGCCAAAGTCACATTGTCCAATAAAGCTTGCACCAACTGTTCCCTCAACAGGAGGTCATCTAAGTAAACCATGAGTGTAGCATACCTAGTACTGGGGCCAGCAATTTGGTGAACACCTGAGATGGAGACCAAAGGCCTAATGGAAGGGCCATTAATTTAAAAGGCAGGGAACCCACAGCAAAACACAGGAAACATTGCTGCCCTAGAAAGTTGGGGAAATGACTACAGAAGCTAGAAAATCTTCCTGGTGCTGGTGACAGATCTGGTGAATTCCATGTAGAATTTCGGAGCTTGAATGAAGACATTTAGGGCTTTGACATCCAAGATAGGGCAGATGCTCCCTTTGAGTTTGGGAACTGTGAACAGATTAAGTAAAACCCCTGAAACTTTATGGAACAGGGGCATTGACACCTAGATTTATTAGACCTGAGACGGCCTGATGGAGATCCGCTAGTCTGTGCAGTGAACATGCATGTGATACACTTAGATCTATACAAAACTTCAAAACAAATTACAAAAAATATTTTTTTTAAAAACGCAGACTCGATGGACTCACTAATAAGTGTGCACTGATGACTTTTTGTGTTTTCTGAGTGTTGTAGAAGCTCTTTTTGCCATGGCTCAATACAGTAAAAGTGACTAATTTTCTTGGGTTACCTTTTTATTTTCATTGCACTGTTAAGTCCTCTTAGCTTTTATGTTCCATGAATGTTTTACAAAGTGAGTGTAACGTTTATTCATGTGCCATAGGTTACTGATATATTCAATGTCTATAGAAAAGTAATAATTTCAGCTCATTTAATAATAAAAGGTAATTTTTAACATCTAAAAACAGAGATGAAATACATACCATATAAGGGCGCTATTTTACCTGTTAAAACATTCATGGTAGAGTTTTAGAGATATAATGTAATAAGATATATTTGGTTGCCATCATCTCTATTATAGATACATGGAGAGGGGTTTGGTTCCTCAGGCCAAAAGGGGAAAAGTGAGATTTTGTAGGCAAATATAAAATATATAGATTTATTAGAAAATTGTATACATCAAACAAAAATTAAGAAAGAAAGTAAGTATGATACATAATCATGTAGGTACTATACATAATTGACACAATCAACATTCTGAACCATTTTACTTAAGACTTGGAGTGGTGATTCCCGGTTGTAGAAACTGGGGTTCCGACGCGTTTCGGCATTTATGTAATAGCCTTTATCAAGGAAAAATAACCATACTCTATAAAGTGAAAAGTGAAGAAAATTACAAAAAATGAGTGCCTGTTGTGCTGAACAAGTATATTTCTATATAATAATCACATCGTTTTTTCTGGTTGTGTACCATAAATGCAGAGGTGATTGTCCCCATAAAATGGTGGGAGGGGTTTGTAGTCCGCAGTTCCCGAGGTTGCTACTGGATCCTGAGCAGGTCAGTCTGGAAGTAGTAAATGAAGGGTTAAGGCAAGCGAATTGCCAATTGTATGTGATAATTCAATAAATGAAGGATCACCAGTAGAGTCATCTTCCCATCCCCAGCCTCCTGATTAGGCAATGTTGAAGCAGCAGGAGACTGATGAGGTTATTTCCTATTTTACTCTGCTCTCTCCACCTATAATCATGTTCTTTGTCTGCACATTTGCATTCAAATGACCATATTGGCTTTCAGTGTTGAATCTCCCTCTCCCAGTATGTGTACTGCTGTATTAGAGGTTTCAAGAGGCCAAGATAAATTCAGGGACTTTAAATTTCTGCATAAAAAACTTTAATGGTTAATGATGATTAGCTGTATTGATTTCATTTCATTTTTTTCTGCCTGCATTTGCCTTTATCCTAAAAGCTGGGTTCATTCTTGAAAAACATAGGACCAAGTTATGCTAAAATCGTGCTTACCTGGGTACCACCTGTTCCAACCAAAACACATAGTGGCCAATGTAGAATAGCATTACCAGCCTGTGATCATGTTGCAGAGTGTCTTATTGCTTTGTGTCAGACGTCTTCATTTCCACTATAGATTTGTATGATAATCATGAAATTACTTCTTTTTTCATAGCATTTGCTCCGATGTTAAGTGGTCTGGCTTCAAGCTAAATTGCCTTAAATACCATGTAAATGACTTGATTTGCGGTGCAGAGTGTTTTGATGCCACGCAAAATGATTCGGGGCAATTTTCTTTAATGCATAAAACACAAGTGCCTGTCTTTTTAGTGAACTCAACTGCTGCATGTCTGACTCAGTGTCGATTATCACTATCAATTTCAATTGTAGACGTTAACTGCCATGATAACAATTCACTGGGGTAATATGTCATAATATTGCTGCTTACATGATGGCTTCTGCCTAGATATTGATTTGTCCTAGATACTAATCTTTGTAAAATGCCTCCTCATCACTAAACTAAATTACTGCTCTGGCCTGTTGGGCCTTTAAAATAAAACTGTTTTTATCTGCATATAAGCACACTATTTTTATGGGCTCTGTTTATCCAGTGTTCTGCTGGAAAATGCTGGGACTTTAGGTCCCACAGTTGAAAATACATATCTAAAAAAATAGCCTTTCCATGAACTAAAATAGAACTAAACTCTCTCAGTGAACAAAAACTATTTTACTCCTTATGCTGCTAGCATTAGTAAATAGATAGGAAAATGTATTATATAACTTGGTTTAACTGTTTATTTATTTTTTTACATTTGTTAGGTTGCTTCACAGTTTTTGGCTTAGGCCAAAATTATATCATACATCCCAAGAGTCTTCATGGGCTTTTTTTCCCTTTATCTGGAGGAGGGGGTTTCTCAGCTAAGCACACCCTTCTGTTTGCATGCCTGAGCTAAGGGAAGATGGTTTCCAGGAAGTAAATGCTACATGAATTATATGCCCTTACTCAAGATGGCCACAGCTAGAAATGCTAGGGGATGTCTTTCAAAATGATTTCTCAACAAAATAAAGCATAGAGACAAGAATGGATGGGGGAGTTTGCTGTGAATATTAATAATGAAATAAATAGCATTTTCAGATTGTAGTGCTCAGATGCAGTTTATTTATGCTATATTATCTAGCAGCTTCAGAACAGTATATATTGAACATTTAATTGGAACTCTAGACTAGATAAATGGTTGTAATAGTATGTGTTTACTATCTTACCTGCCAAAAGATTTGCAATTATGAACAGCCATTTGCTACAATGCAGGTTTATTGCATTGTGTCTTTGATTGACTTGTTGAGACGGTGGCCCCTGAAAAGGATGGGTTAACTTTACTGGTCAGATTTTTATACCCTTTTCAGGGAAATTACCGATCACTGTAGATCACACCATATAAATAGGGGCTCATTGTGCCCTGAGAGAGAAGAGGGAGGGAGACAGAGCAAGATGTACTCGTTACTCCTCTTGTGGGATCCCAGTTGGGGTTCTAAGGGGTAAGGACTTGTATCATATTCATGAAAGTCATGATTTACTGCCTTTTGTGGATAATTGCTACCTCATGAGAATTTACTGCTAATCATGGACTCTTGCCTTACTAAGAACTTTAATTGACTTTCCCACCTAAACTCAGGTATGACTACTCATGGAGCACTTTAATATGGGCCCTTAAGAGAGCTTTGTCAGGAATGTGTGTTTGAGATGTCTTGGGAATCTGCTTCTGTACTACTTTCAACTTCTTTAGTAAAAGAACTTGCTGTTCAGTTTAACTGCATGGTCTGACGTTAATAAAGGAGTGCATGCAGGGCATATCAAAACAACAGGGCATATTCAAGGGGACAAGAAAAGTTAGAGAAGATACAGTACATTGGTCTAACGAGCAGAGAAGGAGGCTCTATTGCATTTACTAATGTCTTCCGTATTTGTGTCACATGATAAAGCAACCAACTAGCCAGGAAACAGGTGACATGGCCAGGGTGAAGGATACTCTGGTAGTGAAGCAGCGTTATGCTTGGCTCATCCTTGTGACTGGTCTCGCGTAGGGTTGCCAACTGTCCCTAAATTTATGGACAATTTGTAAATATCAGGCTATTTACAAACGGTCCATAAATGTTAGTTATGGACAGCCGGCGCCTTTAAAAATACAAGTCAGCAGTATCAGCCAGCAGTACCCACCAGCAGTACCAGCAATACAAGCCAGCAGTACCCACCAGCAGTACCAGCCAGCAGTACCCGCCAGCAATACAAGCCAGCAGTACCAGCCAGCAGAATCCACCAGCAGTACCAGCCAGCAGTACCCACCAGCAATATAAGTCAGCAGTATCAGCCAGCAGTACCCACCAGCAGTACCAGCCAGCAATACAAGCCAGCAGTACCCTTCAGCAGTACCCGCCAGCAATACAAGCCAGTAATACCAGCCAGCAGTACCCACCAGCAGTACCAGCCAGCAGTATCCACCAGCAGTACCCACCAGCAATACAAGCCAGCAGTACCAGCCAGCAGTACCCACCAGCAGTACCCACCAACAGTATCCGCCAGCATTTCCAGCCAGCAGCACTAGCCAACAGTACCCACCAGCAATACAAGCCAGCAGTACCAGCCAGCATTACCCACTAGTAGTACCTACCACCAATACAAGTCAGCAGTATCAGCCAGCAGTACCCACCAGCAGTACCAGCAATACAAGCCAGCAGTACCCACCAGCAGTACCCACCAGCAGTACCAGCCAGCAGTACCCGCCAGCAATACAAGCCAGCAGTACCAGCCAGCAGTATCCACCAGCAGTACCCACCAGCAATACAAGCCAGCAGTACCAGCCAGCAGTACCCACCAACAGTATCCGCCAGGAGTACAAGCCAACATTACCCGCCAGCAATTCCCACCAGAAGTACCAGTCAGCAGTACCCGCCAGCAGTACCCACCAACAGTGCTAGCCAGCAGTACCCCTCAGCAGTACCCACCAACAGTAGCCACCAGCAGTACCCACCAGCAGCACCAGCCAACAATACCTGCCAGCATCACCCACCAGCAGTACCAACCATCCCTGAGCAATAGTGTGAAGGAACTAAGTCCGGCACTAGATGAAGCAGAGCCGATGCTTCCCGTATAGCGCCGTCTCCTGTCACAGGTGGAGTGATACCAAATGTGCTCCGACTGTGACAGGGTGCAGGAGCGATACAGGAAGCAGCGGCTCCGCTCTCTACTGCAGACGCATGCTTCCTCCGGCGCAGCTCCTGTCACACCGATGGTCAGGAACCAGCCAGCAGTACCCGCCAGAAATACAAGCCAGCAGTACTAGCCAGTAGTACCCACTAGCAGTACCAGCCAGCAATACAAGCCAGCAGTACCAGCCAGCAGTACCCACCAGCAGTACCAGCCAGCAGAACCCACCAGCAGTACCCGCCAGCAATACAAGCCAGCAGTACCAGCCAGCATTACTCACCAGTAGTACCTACCGGCAATATAAGTCAGCAGTATCAGTCAGCAGTACCCACCAGCAGTACCAGCCAGCAATACAAGCCAGAAGTACCCGCCAGCAATACCAGCCAGTAATACCAGCCAGCATTACCCACCAGCAGTACCAGCCAGCAGTATCCACCAGCAGTACCCACCAGCAATACAAGCCAGCAGTACCAGGCGGCAGTACCCACCAGCAGTACCAGCCAGCAGTACCCACCAGCAGTACAAGCCAGCAGTACCCACCAACAGTATCCGCCAGCAGTTCCAGCCAGCAGCACTAGCCAACAGTACCCTCCAGCAACACAAGCCAGCAGTACCAGCCAGCATTACCCACTAGTAGTACCTACCAGCAATACAAGTCAGCAGTACCCACCAGCAATACAAGCCAAAGGTACCAGCCAGCAGTACCCACCAGCAGTACCAGTCAGCAGTACCCACCAGCAGTACCCACCAGCAATACAAGCCAGCAGTACCAGCCAGCAGTATCCACCAGCAGCACCAGCCAGCAGTACCCACCAGCAATACAAGCCAGCAGTACCCACCAGCAGTACCAGTCAGCAGTACCCACCAACAGTATCCGCCAGGAGTACAAGCCAACATTACCCACCAGAAATTCCCACCAGAAGTACCAGCCAGCAGTACCCACCAGCAGTACCCACCAACAGCACTAGCCAGCAGTACCCACCAGCAGTACCAAACAGCAGTACCCACTAGCAGTACCAGCCCACAGTACCCGCCAGCAGCACCCACCAGCAGCACCCACCAGCAGCACCCACCAGCAGTACCAGCCAGCAGCACCAGCCAGCAGTACCAGCCAGCAATACCTGCCGGCAGTAACCACCAGAAGTACCAGCCTGCAGTACCAACCAGCAGTACCAGCCAGCAGTTCCCCCACCAGCTGTTCCCACTAGCAGTTCAAGTCAGCAGTACCTGCCAGCAGTACCCACCAGCAGGTCCAGTCAGCTGTACCAACCAGCAGCACCTGCCAGCAGTACCAGCCTGCAGAACCCACCAGCAGTACCAGCCAGCAGTTCCCCCACCAGCAGTACCTGCCAGCTGTGTCAGCCAGCAGAATCCACCAGCAGTACCAGCCAGAAGTACCTGCCAGCAGTTCCAGCCCTGGAGGGCAGCCAGCAGCAGCCACCAGCCATACTCGCCTGGGGGACAGAAGCAGCCAGCGATACCTGCAGGAATCCTGAGGCAGAAGTGAAGATTGAGGTTGAGGTGCAGGTAAACTGTAGTGCATCCGTTTGAAAGCAGCCTTGGGCCCCTTTTACACAATTGGTCCGATCGGGTTTGCCTGTCTGTTTTTAAGGTGGACCCATTTGGACCCTCCATTCACCTCTATAGAGTGGCAGATGTAAACGGACTTGTGTCCGTTTACACCTGCCTATCTCCAACCCGATCCACTTAAAAAAAAAACAGAAGGGGACACGTCCCCTTTTGTCTGGGCGGATCGGAACGAAGGGCCCATAGAGTAGAACGGGCTGTGTCTGTGTCTGCTCTGCATATGCTGAGTGGACATGGACCTGTCATCTGCCCCCTCTGCTAATTGTGGCCTGCGACTGGTTACCAAGTCCCTAAAGTGGCCCTCGCTCCTCAAAAGGTATATATATATATATATATATATATACATACATACATACACACACACACTCACTCTGCAGAAGGACATTTGTGGTCACCAGAGTCCCCCCCCCCTCCTGGCATTCCCTCATAAATCAGTGTCCTCTGAGTTCCCCTTACATCAGTCAGAGCCACTGATGTTACTGTGCAAGGGGGAACTCTGTGGACCATGATATAAAAGAGAACTCTGATGTAAGAGGAAAAGCTGCAGACTCTGATGTAAGTAGGGGCTCTGGTGAACAGAGAGACCTCAGAGTCCGCAGCATTCTCCATTACATCATTATCCGCAGTGTTCCCCATTACATCAGAGTTCCACTTCACATCAGTGATTGCTGAGTTCTCTCTTGTACTGCAAGGAGGAATCCTTCATACTCTGTGGACTCTTGTGCAAGGAAGAGGGGGGCTTTTGTAACCAGAGACTTCCATTACATCAGAGTTCCTTTTAACATCACAAACGATCTGCAGCATTCCCCTTTACCTCAGGGTCCGCAGAGTTCCCCCTTACACTGTAAAGGGGAACCCTGCGGACTCTGAGGTAAAGGGGAACTCTGGGGACTCTGATGTAAGCGAGAACTTTGTGGACTGTGATGTAAGGAGGAACTCTGTGGTGTCTGAAGTTAAGGGGAGCTCTGTGAACTCTTATGTAAGGGGGGCTCTGGTGACCAAGGACCATCTTACATCAGAGTCTGCAGCATTCCCCCTTACATCAGGGTCCTTAGAGTTCTCCTTTACATCAGTGACCGCAGAGTCCTCCCTTGCACTGTAAAGGGGAACCCTGCAGACTCTGATGTAAGTCTGTGCTGGGTTATATTAACCTGACCTTCATGTAAATGGAGAAATATGTTTTTTGCCTTTTGCTATACGTTAAACACATTGCTAATCGCACTAGCTGCATATTTGTAGCTTAAATATTGATATTTGCACTGTTTTGTACTGAAAAGTGTCTTTTTAAAATATGGCAGCATCAGTAAATTTCATAAGTAGTGCCAGTAAATATTGGTGTACTCTATAATTTTTTGGCGATCTGTCAGTAAATTTCACTTCGGGAGGTTGGCAACACTGGTCTTGAGGCCCAGAGCACCTAGAGACCTAGCCTGGAGTCACAGAGAGAGAGAGAGAGGCGTAGAAAGGGCCCTAGGAGGAGATCACATTTTATGACCAATTTGTGCAGAAATCCATATCATTCCAAAGGGTTCACATACTTTTTCCTTCAGCTGTATAAGCTGAACACAAACTTCAACTTTTTTTTTGCAGAATTACAAACCTCAAGTGTCTTATTTTTAGTTAAAGAGAGCATTCTGGGATTTTTTTGAGCCTAAGGAAGATTGTGTTAGACATACAGGGTAATGTCGGAGTGACAGTAAGGATTACTAGAAGCTCTGAAGGCAATACATCTACTCACATATGGGGAGACGCAAGAGAAAGCTGTGACTAATTACAGTTTTGGATCAGGCTTATTGATACAGTACTAGATCGTCTTTATGTGTTTATCATTATTTGCCTCATTATTCTCACCTCCCTAATAGGGCCCCCTCCCAATCCAGGGGTCCATAGCAGCTTCTGGGCTACTATGGCCATATACAGCACAAGTATACATTGTGTATGAAATTGTGATTCCTGAGGTTCTTGACAATGCTAGTGATACACTCAGGAGCCCTGATAAGCTAGTCTCTCAATATTATTATTTTAATTCTAAAACTATCTTTATTTTCACAATAATAATATCTTCAGCAAAATGTTGCTTTCAATAAATGTTTAGGGTATAAATGTGTTATCTCAATATGCAATTGAAGAAATCATGATGAAAATGGCAATATGATTGATTCAAGTATTAGAGCTTTTTCTGTTATTTTGATTTCCCCTTAATGGCCGGTTTGTGCAGCAGTTAAATAAAATAATCTATAGTCGTTGAAACACAATGTGCATCCTTGTAATAAGAAGTGGAAGTGTGGCTGACAGAAAAGCACTGAAGCAATTTAACAGGAGGATGGAATTTCTATCTGTGACTCATCTTTTTCATAATTCTTTCTGAGCTGGGTTTAATATAAATTCAAGCCCCTTCACCAAGGTGACTGGCAGCTTTAAAAAAGTCCCTTCTAGATCTCAGCCTGAAAATGGTCAGCTTGTTACCTGGATTTCTCAGTCAACCACTGCATTTTTAGGTTACAAAGATTGAGAGGTGAACAGATGGGCTGTTTGCTTCTGTATCATTATTTTATACATTTTATACATATATCATGCAGCACTGGGGGACCGAACATGGTTTAATCACATAATAGAATAAGTTGTAATTTTATATGAGAAGTCATGTTGGATAAATTTAGTGTACAGTATATTTAATTTGGATACATCTTTTATATTGCTATGAGATTGGTTAGTATGTTGCATTTTTCTTTTTCTTTGCTAAATAGCACTAATATCAATATTATCAATTCTTATAATATGGAAGGGTAAAAAACTTGGGTCCTCATCATATATAGTTATGTCCCTGACATGGATATACATGCACAGACATTACACTGCTATAATGAAATGGGTCATAAATATACAATTTAACACAATAAATTAGAGGGTGTGCAGGTGAACCGGCATTGAGGAAAGACTACTGGCAGTGAAAACCATCCTTTAGATGTGTAGATGTATTCGCTCTACATAGACATCTCCGCCGGCGAACACTCCATGCGCGGGTCTATTTTCCGGTAGAGATCTATGTGTATTGCGGTGCAGAGTTCAAGGATCAAGCAGCAAGGATACGACCACCAGTGGGGGCCCCTGTATAATGTGCAGATTTGTTCAGTTGGCGGGGATGTTTGCTCTGTGAAGTCAATATCGTTTTGATATCTATCTGCCTTTATGAAGGGATACACGCTCATGTCTTTCTACAGTGCCTGATCACCATAGTGGAAACAGCCTGGCTCTTTCCCTGCAGATAGCCTCACGTCTATGGGAACAGTAGTATAATCCTATTAGGCATTGTTCTCTGAGCCTTGCTGAGTGGGATTCACGCCAGTAGTAGTGGCGGGAAAGCATGCATGAGTTTGATCAGAGCAGTGTTCACTGTTCTACATGCTAGCTTCATTGTGTAGTGTTAGGCGCAAATTCCGCTACACGTGGGTTTCATTGTTAACTACAGTGTGCGGATTTCCACACACCAACGGTGGGAAGCTGTACACGCTGTTCTGCTTGTTCACAATCGTGTACTCCCGCTCTCTATTGTATATTTGAATGTATACAGGTGTGTCATTTGCTGATTTTATGTGAGTAACTTATGTAATTTGACTGTACATTTGGAGTTGATTGGCTGATGTTGTATAGCCATAACTTTCTGCTGTTATCCCTGTGTTGTCCCATAAATAAACAGAGCTCAATGCTTTAGGCAGGACATTCTATTGAGCATCCAATGTGATAATAGCCTGTGTTGTATTACTGGGTACTGCTGAGCGCGCTCCATTACCTTATACAAAAGAGTTGAGAACTGTGCTTTTTAGCACAATAAGATTAATTGTGCTTGCCGTATATTAATATCAAAAAGTGCACTTATTAGCATAACGGAGTTACTTGCGCATCAAGAGTACATTAAGATCCAAGACACTGACTATCTGTAAGCCTGTTATACCCCAAGGGAAACGTTCAGCCAACTGGAAGGGTTGTAGGCACAAGCCATAACATCTAAGTGCCAGTCACCCCCTGTGAACAAGTGTCCTCAAATACTTATAGCCTGTCCTGAAGTTCAGATATATAAATAATAACACCGTGCTTACAAAACAAAAATCAAATAGCTGCTAGCACTACAATCGATGAAAAATGATGTACATATAAAATATATAAAAGTGCAGCGCTGGATAATTATATATATATATATATATATATATATATATATATATATATATATATATATATGTATATATATAAAGATATAAATAACCGCGCTAAGCACAAAACATACAATGATATTCTGTAAATGACCAATAAATTAAGCAGCAGCTGTAGTGGGAAACGCTATAATCAAGATTGTAAAAGAAAGCCGCGCTATGTCTGAGAATGTAGGATAATCTAACTGACAGATGGCAAGTGAACATATAAATTAAAAATGTCCAAACATTTGACACAGCATGTGTCTAAAAGTCCAAATATAAAAAAGTCCAAATAAAAAAAGAGGTCCAGTATAGAGTGCAGTATACAAGAAAATGAATCCACCACCATAGGTCACTTCTTCCGCCGCTAGTGTGGCATGCTGAAAATATGCTATGCGCTTACCAGATCTAACAAAGATATCAGCATCGAACACAATACATGGACATCAGTGGGCTAAACCCAATGCGGTACTCCTCTCCTGGATGTTCACTCAGTAGACAGAGACCCGTGGAATCCAGCATACAGCACTAGTCGCCGGCAGATGGAATTATGACAGCGTGCTTCTTCCAGAACCATTTACCATTTACCTTGAGAAGCCCTTTTCAGCATCCTTGATGTCCCAATTTCAGCAGATCCTGCCTTTACATATATATATTTACAGTATCTCAAAAAAGTGAGTACACCCTTCACATTTTTGTAAATATTTTATTATACCTTTTCATATGACAACACTGAAGAAATGACACTATGCTACAATGTAGTAGTGAGTGTACAGCTTGTATAACAGTGTAAATTCTCTGTCCCCTCAAAATCACTCAAGACACAGCCATTAATGTCTAGACCTCTGGCAAAAAAAGTGAGTACACCCCTAAGTTACAATGTCCAAATTAGGCCCAAAGTGTCAATATTTTGTGTGGCCATCACTATTTTCCAGCACTGCCTTAACCCACTTGGGCATGGAGTTTACAAGACTGTCGGCTTGTATGTGCAGAGGAGAGGATACACAGCCACCGCGTCTCCCACTTTGCCATTACGGCTTGCATGGATAACTGTACACTGCTTGTTAACCACTTAAGCCCCGGAAGATTTTACCCCCTTCCTGACCAGGGGTTTTTTTGCGATTTTTTTACTGCGTGACTTTAACGGACAATTGCGCGGTCGTGCGACGCTGTACCTAAACGAATTTCACGTCCTTTTTTTCCCACAAACAGAGCTTTCTTTTGGTGGTATTTGATCACCTGTGCGATTTTTTGATCATGCGCTATAAACAAAAAAAGAGCGTAATTTTTGCAAAAATAACAATATTTTTCACTTTTTTTTATATGAAATTCCCCCAAAAAATAATGTAAAAATCTAAATTTTTCAACATTTTCGGCCAAATTGTTTTATGCTACATATGTTTGGTAAAAAAAAAAAAATCGCAAAAAGCGTATTTTGATTGGTTTGCGCAAAAGTTATCGTGTTTACTAACAAAGGGAAAATTTTTTGTCATTTTTGGTGTTTTTTTTTTTAACGAGTAATGGCGGCAATCTGCGATTTTTTTTGCGGTACTGCGACATTGCGGCGGACAGATCGGACCCTTGACTGACATTTTTGACACTTTTGGGGGTACCAGTGACATTACTGCAGTAATCAGTGCTATATATATGCACTGTTACTTCAAAAATGACACTGGCAGGGAAGGGGTTAACTGTATTGTCCTAGGGGCGTGATTCTAACTGTAGTGGGACAATGCTATTGGTGTAAAAACAAAGATCAACGGTTCTACATAGTAGAACCGTCTGATCTGCATTTTTACACAGGGAGAATGACAGGCGGCTTGTTTACATAAGCCGCTCTGTCTTTCTCCCGCTGTACCGGCGATCGTAGTGTGACCAGCGGACATCGGGTCCGCCGGTCACACGCCCGCACTCCTCCCTGAACGAGCCGAGGCGGGCGCACGCCTCAGCGGGCGCTCGCTCGCTCGCCCGCTATTGGCTCTAATAGCAGTGATCTACGTCACTCTGCCTGGCCGGGTCTGACTGCCGCAGTAAATATACTGTGCACAGTCGGCAACCGGTTCAAGGTGCATGGATGCACCAAAAAATGTGAGTTTACATCGATTCTTCTTTTATTGAAATAAATGTTTTAATGGTATAAGCACTATTGGAGATTTCTTTTTTGCATATAACACGGTGATACTTCGGTACTGGAATGTCATGGTTTTGATGGAGTGATTTACCTGATTCCTGGTATAAAGCCCCGTACAGACGCACAGATTGTTGGCCGTAAATTGTTGGCCAACGTCCGATCTGCCGATTGTAGGCTTGTTAGTATGATGCTTCCGACAACCAACTGCGAATTTTCGGCCGAAAAAAATCTGGTGTGCATGCTATAAAATTTTTGTTGGCCAACAAAGAACGGCTGATTGTTCCTCAGTCAGTACAGATTTTGGCAGACAAAAATCGGATGAGCAAGACTGGGCATGCTCAGAGAAGAAAAAACACACTGAAAGTCAACCATCACATGACATCACTTCTGAAGTTGGTTTTTGTTGGCCAACAAAAGTCCACTGCAAGTCTAGAGCACATTTCAAAAAAACAAACAACACTGGACAAAAGTTGGCCGATCAGTTGGCCAACAATCTGTGCGTGTGTACGGGGCTTAAGAGCTTAATTATATCGTGTTTTGAGCCACGGACCACTGGAAGGGTCATCCCTGAGAAGGAGCCCCTATAGATGAGTCTGATATAATCGTTTCTTTTTTTTTTTATTATAAACGTTTATTAAAAGTAAACATAGAAAATTATACAACGTTAAGTATTGACAGTGAACATTAGAAGTACATTGTGGAAATTATATAACTTACATCAATGATGTAACATATCACTGTTATACAAAATAATGTAACATACAATAATATATATTGTATATGTATACTATCTTAGAAAAACTTTCGCATTTCACATTCAATTATTCTGATAAAATGAACGTTCATTATCTAGGGTTTAAATTTAAGTAAAAGTATTAATAACATATGCATTTATGATCAAATAACCGAAATGTCACCTGGCCTGACCAGCTGTATATGTGGAGGGTAAAAGGTGAACACCACCGTTAGATATCCCTTCTGCTTCTGGTGAAACATCCATGCAACCATGCATGGATATCGATTATGTCGCTTGTGTGCATCTATATAAGAACCAGGGGTTCCATTTTTGGTCATACAGATGTATAGAGTTTGTTAAAGTGTGATGATACCTTTCCATAGATCTGATGTCCTCTATTCTATGCGTAACCAATGGGAATGGAACGTGAGGCTCTTTCCACTGTCTAGTTATTGCCCATAGCATCGCTACGCAAATTGTGTGGGATAATCTGTTCAGTTGTATGGAGAGATCCGGTATGCTTCTAAACAATAAACAATGCGTTATTGACAAATTGGTGTTCTTATCTGTAACCTTCCTTATCAGATCCATTACTTCTGACCAGGTATTTTGTATCTTAGGGCAGTCCCAGAATATGTGTTTCAGAGTGCCCGACTCGCCACAACCTCTAAAACAGTCCGCAGAGACCTCTGGATAAAATTTATTCAACTTTACAGGTGTTAAGTACCATCTAGTATGTAACTTAATCGCCGTTTCCCTCACTCCCAACGATCTGGTAGAGCTCCTCAGGTTAAGCCACATCTTTTGCCAATCACTCACCGAGAGGATCTCTTGCAGTTCTGACTCCCAGCCTGTCATATATTTAAATTTCGTCTCTATGTTACATAAATTTAGTGTGTTATACATAGTGGAGATATGGCCTTTTCCCAATGGGTTTTTCAGACAGATGTGTTCAAAGGTACTTAAGGGTGCTCCAGAAGGCCGGGAGTGAAGAGATTCAAAGTAGTTTCTAATCAGAACATAATTTCCCTTTTCGGAAGGAGGAATTTGTTTGGTGGATGTTAGTTTTTCAAAAGAATGAAAAATTCCACCATCAAAGAGATCCCGGATAGTGGTTAAATTATTGTCTATCCACCATATAAACTGTTGTGGCGAACAAAAGGCCTCTTTAAATCTTGGGTCGCCCAAAAAAGAGGTGCCTACTGAGGGATCCGAACCTAGGGTATATTTTTTGTTTGCGTATCTCCATATTTTAAGGGCATCTGAAACAACCAAGTTACGAGTAGAAATTTGGCGCATAGGTATCGAGGAATCCCATAGCAATCCAGCCAAATTGAATGGGGCTATAGAATGTTTTTCAAATTTCACCCATGGAGTTTGAGAAGAAAGATCATGCCAACCTCCCAACTGAGATAGTCTACAACACATATAATATATCCATATCTGAGGTAGACCTAGTCCTCCCGACTGTTGGTGGTGATACAGAATATTTGCCGCATATCTGGGTTTTTTATTACCCCACACAAATTTATTGATAGATGATTGAATTTTGGAAAGATAAGCTTTCATGATACGTATTGGTATGGCTCGGAAAAGGTAAACTAGTTTAGGCAGAATAGTCATTTTTACGGCTGTAATTTTCCCTAAGAAAAGATATAATCGTTTCTAAGGTGAGCACTAGGGCTGGGGAATATAATCGAAAGATCGATGCATCGCGATTCGACCCTTCGCGATTCTGCATCGATGCGGGCTGCCGGCATAATCGATTATACGAAATGACGTCATCAGCCGCGGCCAAGCCCTATCGCGCAAGGGAAAAAAAAAATCACAAGATCCCAGGATCGGCAGCTGATTGGTGGGTTAGTGGCGGGAGCTTAATAAAAAGGCTCCGCCCCTCCCCTTCCGCCTCTTTGACCCGGGCCGAGGCGCAGCAAGACATCCCCCGCGTGTATCGGCGTCCCACCTGCGGCCTAGAAGCCAGCCATCCAAGCCAGAAGCTGCCAGTCCAGTGAGTCTACACACAGGAGCGAGGAGCCCCAAGTGTGTCCCCATCGCAGCCAGCCAGCGCCGCCAGCCTCACCTCACCTCACCGTAGCCGACAGGCCCTGGAGGCCCAGCCGCCACGCCACTGCCAGTGACGCCAGCCGCCCGCCACAGAGCCCAGAGAGCAGCACAGCACCTGTCCTCCTCTGCAATGCAATGCACAACAACCCACACAGTCACACAGCAGGTATGTCCGAACAAATAATTGTGTAATCATTCATGGGGGTCTCTCGTCCTTATCTCTGGGGGATGTCTGTGATGGGGGGGGCCTGGGATAGGGGACGGTCGGTCGGGGCCCGGGGGTACTGTTCTGCTGTGGCAGTCTGGCAGCCAGGGGGGTCAGTCAGTGTCAGTGGGGGCCTGGGGGTCTCTGTCAGTGTCAGTCAGCTATGGGGGTCTGGGCAAGGGGGGACTCACTCAGTGTTTGTCAGTGCTGTGGGGGATTGGGGAAGGTGTGGGGGACATCCAGGTCTCTGTCAGTGTGGGGGTCTGGGCAAGGGGGGGACTCACTCTCACTCAAGTGTTTGTCAGTGCTGTGGGGGATTGGTGAAGGTGTGGGACTTCCAGGTCTCTGTCAGTGTGGGGGTCTGGGCAAGGGGGGGGGGACTGTAAGATTCTGGTACCTTTGGTACCCTTATTTCCCATTTCTACCTTAATATTGCGTCCCACCTTGCTAACTAGGTGGAACGCATACACCTTTAAGAACGATGACATCATCGCCGAGCGCCGCTATGAGCGGCTATTTCAATCGCCGGTTTTCTCTCACTCATTGCTCATTCAAACCGCATGCTTGACCAGTCTTGTCCTATGCTGCCGGAGCTTCTAGCTATTCCTTTGCCTGAACAAAACCGGAACCTCGCTACAGATCCCGTATCTCGCTACCGGATCACTCTCTTGCTACTGGACCTTGCTACTACCAACCCAACTAGTGATAAGTACCCCACAGGGGATTTCTTCCTAACTAACTTACACTATCTACCTCTGCATACTAAAGGACTGTTACTATGTAAGCACTATTTCTATCATCTGCATAACTTCATAGATTGCTAGCTCTTGAGCCTACCATCATCTACATCATTGCACTAGGTTACTCTCTCTTGTATACTTCATCTGCTGTCCCCTACCACCTGTTACTATACATGATTGCTAAACCTATCTGCATACTACCTATCATCACCTACCACTCTCCTGAATATTACTACTGAGTGCTCACCATTTCTAACGCCTGTCTCTCACCTCTATACTATCATATACATCCAATCACTCCAGGAACATCATATTGAGTGTATGTATATTTGCATAAAGCAGGCTGTGCACGGTGATGAGTCCTGAGAGTTGGATATGTTTGTTCAACACATCTCTACATGACTACTGAGTGTAATAATTCTGCAGCTGCAAATCCATTCACTAACAAAAAACGCAAGAGCGTTACAGATTGAACGAGCCTTAAAATATGGATTCAGCAGAATTACCCACTCAAGTAATGCAATTAAAACAACAAGTAGATGCATTGATACTTGCTCTTACAGAGGTGAAAAACGAAAATCAGGCTTTGAGACAGCAGGTTGGCCGTCTTGCACAGCTCTCTGCTGCTCAGCCCCGTGAGCCTAAGATAAACCCTCCTCTAGTGTTTACAGGTGATCGGAAAAAATTTTGTGAATTTAAAAACGCATGTCAATTGCTTTTCTTGTTAAAACCTCGTACCTACCCTACTGACCAAATTAAAGTCTGTACCACTATTTCCTATCTGACGGGTGATCCCCGTGCCTGGGCAGACTCTCTCTTTGAGAAAGATGATCCACTTCTCAATTCCTATCCTTTATTCCTAGCGCAACTCGCTAGTTTATATGAAGACCCCAATAGGCAGAGTACTGCTGATACCCAATTGAGGGCTTTAAAACAAGGAAGGAGACCTGTTGAAGACTTTGTGGCAGAGTTCAAGAGATGGACCCTTGATTCAGGGTGGAATGATACATCTCTAAGAACTCAGTTCAGACTCGGCCTATCAGAAGCCGTTAAAGACGAGCTCGCCCGAGCGGATTTACCTGACACCTTGGATGCCCTGATACAGACCAGTATCAATATTGACAGACGACTGCGAGAAAGAAAGGCTGAGAAGATGGAATTGCCATTGTCCAGTCCTTCTCGGATGTCGGCTGTTGACCCTACTCCTATGGAGGTAGGAATGATACTGCATGTACTGCGCCTCCCCGGATCATTTGTTAAGCGGCTGTCCCCTTGTCCGCAAAAAAGAGGGTGAGTGTTCAAATGTCTTGCTAGGGGGACTAACGACTTCCTTTTCTAACCCTTATCTTTTTATTCATTTGACATTACAGTGGGACCAAACTAGGATCACCACCAAGGCTATGATCGACACAGGATCTTGTGGGAACTATATCGATACTTGTTTTGCTACCTTAAATAAAATACCTATTATTTCAAAACTCAAACCTGTCTCTGTTAGTTTCATTAACGGTATTCCGTTATCCTCTGGTCCAATCACCAAACAGACACAAGCACTCCTTGTCACTGCCAATGAGTCTCATATGGAGACTACCACTTTTGATGTACTAACCTCACCACATTTTCCCATTATTTTGGGACTTCCCTGGTTACACATACATCAACCAATCATTGATTGGAAAACAAGAACTCTAACCTTCTCTTCTCACTATTGCGAAACCACGTGTAATCTCTCATCATATGGAAAGATCCTGTCTGTGGTGACAGATGAGATTATACCACTATGTTACCAGGATTTGTCGGAAGTCTTCCTTGAGAAAAATGCTCAAGTGTTGCCTCCCCATAGGGACTATGATTGTTGTATCGATCTACTCCCTAATAGCAAGTTGCCTTTCAGTCATGTTTATCCTCTTTCACAGGATGAACTCTCTCATCTCAAGGAATACTTGGATGAGAATTTGGCGAAAGGGTTTATCAGACATTCTACTTCCTCTACTGCTGCAGGACTCTTCTTTGTCCGCAATAAGGATTCAAGTCTCAGGCCTATTATTGATTACAGGCAATTAAATACCATTACAATAAAGGATCGCTATCCCTTACCCCTCATTCCTGAACTTATTGAACAGGTGCGCGGGGCTACCTACTTTTCGAAATTGGACCTAAAAGGGGCATACAACCTAATCCGAATCCGTGACGGGGATGAATGGAAGACAGCATTCAGAACCAGATACGGATTGTTCGAGTACCTTGTGATGCCATTCGGGTTGTGTAATGCTCCCGCAGCCTTTCAACGATTCATAAATTACATCTTCAGAGACTTACTTGATGTTTGTGTTGTAGTATATCTGGACGATATACTTATTTATTCTCAATCTTTATCTGAACACATAAAACATGTAAGACTCGTGTTGTCCAGACTACTTGCACACAACTTATACGTAAAATTAAAAAAATGTTTATTTCATAAAGAAGAAGTACTATTCCTAGGATACATCATATCTAAAAATGGAATCAAAATGGATATGAGCAAGATATCCTGTATTCTAGATTGGCCTGTGCCAACAACTCGTAAAGCATTACAAAGATTCCTCGGATTTTCTAACTTCTATAGGAAGTTCATCAAGAACTTCTCTGCTATTGTGAGACCTCTCACACAACTCACAAGTATAAAAAAAACATTCAAATGGTCAGAAGAAGCAAATGGAGCTTTCCGCTTGTTTAAATCAAGCTTTACTTCTGCTCCCATACTACGCCATCCAGACCCATCCCTTCAATACATCCTGGAGGTAGATGCGTCAAAAATGGCAGTAGGAGCAGTTCTCTCCCAACGACCAACAAATACTTCACCACTTCACCCAGTTGCTTTTTTCTCAAAATCACTAAGCAGCCCCGAGGTGAATTACCCAGTGGGTGAAAAAGAGTTGCTTGCCATAAAATTGGCATTGGAGAATTGGCGACACCTACTTGAGGGTACTCGATTACCAGTTCTCATATACACAGATCATAAAAATCTTCAATACCTTCAGACTAACAAGACTCTTTCCCACCGGCAGGTACGATGGTCCTTATTCTTTTTAAGATTCAACTTTTTGGTGACCTACACTCCTGCAGACAAAAATAAAAAGGCGGATGCGCTGTCACGATTAACCGAGGATAACTACGCCGAAATACCTTCAATTCCTATAATACCCTATGAACGTATTGTTGGTGTTGTTCGTTCCCTGAAGGAAGAGATTTTGCAGAGCATAGGACTGGATTCACCTCCACCACAACTAAGTGCTGATGCAGAAGGCTTCCTCTATTACAACGACAAACTTTACATACCCCCTACTATGCGTACCAAGATTTTGGAATTGTCGCATGATGTGCCTATGGCAGGACATATGGGTATGACTAAAACATTCAATTTACTTACTAGGCAGTTTTGGTGGCCTGACATGAAGACGACCGTACAAAAATTTGTTTCTTCTTGTGACATCTGTGCAAGGTCCAAAATTGACACTACAAAACCATCTGGTCTACTTTGTAGTCTACCAATACCCCAGGTTCCATGGGAAGTTGTGTCCTTAGACTTTATAGTAGAACTACCACCTTCCAAAGGATTTAACACCATTCTAGTGTCAGTGGACCATCTGACCAAGATGGCACATTTCATTTCTATTCGAAGATTACCTTCATCCAAGCAAACAGCGGAATTGCTAGTGAAACATGTCTTTAAGTTACATGGTATTCCAAAGACCCTTCTGTCTGACCATGGTTCACAGTTCATCTCCAAGTTTTGGCAAGCTCTATGTCAGATACTACAAATAGAGCGAAAACTTACTTCTCCTTACCACCCTCAGACCAACGGACAGACAGAAAGAGTCAACCAGTGCATTGAGCAATATCTACGTTGCTATACCTCATAACTACAGGACGATTGGGTGGACCTTCTTCCGCTGGCGGAATTCGCTTATAACAACGCAACCCACAGTACTACTAAGCAAAGTCCATTCTACTTGAACTATGGGTTTCATCCCACTCTTCTTCCACCACGCATCCTTCCATCAAGTAACCCAGTGGCCTCTGATTATCTCACCCAAATAAAGGACTCTCTGGGTTTACTCAACACCACCATATCACATGCCCATAGTCAACAAAAAAGGTACTACGACCTACGTAGAAAACCCTCTCCTCAATATGCTATTGGGGATCTTGTTTGGCTATCTACAAAAAATTTGAGATTAAAGATCCCTAGTAAAAAACTTGGACCTTTATTTCTGGGACCCTTCCCAATTAAGAAACTCATTGGAAAAGCTGCAGTGCAACCGGCAGATCTCAAAATACATCCCATCTTTCATGTGTCGCTACTAAAACCACATGTTACTAACCAAGGAATAAGGCCTACCATCTTGCCTCCACCTCCAGTACAAGTTGAAGGCGGAGAAGAATATGAGATCAAGGATATTCTGGATTCTCGTATCCACAGAGGAAGACTCCAATATCTCGTAAGATGGAAGAACTATGGACCCCAAGACGACACCTGGTTGGATACTGCTGATGTTCACGCACCTAGGCTTATACGAACATTTCACTCGAAATACCCGGAAAAACCAGCGCTATAGGCCTTCCGGAGCCGGCCTTAAGGGGGGGTACTGTAAGATTCTGGTACCTTTGGTACCCTTATTTCCCATTTCTACCTTAATATTGCGTCCCACCTTGCTAACTAGGTGGAACGCATACACCTTTAAGAACGATGACATCATCGCCGAGCGCCGCTATGAGCGGCTATTTCAATCGCCGGTTTTCTCTCACTCATTGCTCGTTCAAACCGCATGCTTTACCAGTCTTGTCCTATGCTGCCGGAGCTTCTAGCTATTCCTTTGCCTGAACAAAACCGGAACCTCGCTACCAGTCCCGTATCTCGCTACCTGATCAATCTCTTGCTACTGGACCTTGCTACTACCAACCCAACTAGTGATAAGTACCCCACAGGGGATTTCTTCCTAACTAACTTACACTATCTACCTCTGCATACTAAAGGACTGTTACTATGTAAGCACTATTTCTATCATCTGCATAACTTCATAGATTGCTAGCTCTTGAGCCTACCATCATCTACATCATTGCACTAGGTTACTCTCTCTTGTATACTTCATCTGCTGTCCCCTACCACCTGTTACTATACATGATTGCTAAACCTATCTGCATACTACCTATCATCACCTACCACTCTCCTGAATATTACTACTGAGTGCTCACCATTTCTAACGCCTGTCTCTCACCTCTATACTATCATATACATCCAATCACTCCAGGAACATCATATTGAGTGTATGTATATTTGCATAAAGCAGGCTGTGCACGGTGATGAGTCCTGAGAGTTGGATATGTTTGTTCAACACATCTCTACATGACTACTGAGTGTAATAATTCTGCAGCTGCAAATCCATTCACTAACAAAAAACGCAAGAGCGTTACAGGGACTCACTCACTCTCAGTGTTTGTCAGTGCTGTGGGGGATTGGGGAAGGTGTGGGACATCCACCCAGGTCTCTGTCAGTGTGTCAGGCTGCAGTCAGCTCAGCTGTGGGGGGAGGGGGGTCTCTGTCAGTGTCACTGTCACTGTCACAGGCAGCTGTGGGGTAAGGGGGGGCCCCGGGGGTTTTGGCTCAGTGCATGCAAGGAAGGGAGTCTGACAGACAGACAGACAGTCATATTTTATGAAAGATGTTGCTTGGTTGATTTGTTGCGGCTTAGTTTACAAGTTTTTTTTTTAATTTTTTTTTTAAACACTGACAGAGTTTGGCAACTTACGTCATCCGTCTCCGTCACATACGTAGTAGTATGGTGGTAAATATGGCAGAAGGAGAAAAAGATCGAGAGATAAAAAATGCACCTAGCGTTTTAAGAGCAAACATCTGGGCACATTTCGGATTTTACGAACACACAGGGAAGCGTGAGTTGGACAAGACACACGCCGTATGTAAAGCGTGTCACACAAAAATTAAATACCTAGGGAATACTACGAACTTGAGAAACCATGTTAGCCGATTTCACTCTGAGTTAGTAACACCTGTCGCCACCAGCAGTGCCACCACTGCCAAGGAAAGACTGCTAGACCCAGATCAGCCAAGAATTGATGCCATACTGTCAACTTATCCGCCCAACTCAGAAAAAGGGAAGAAACTAACCAAAGCTGTGGCAGCTATCATCGCCAAGGACCTATGGCCTTACTCAGTTGTGGACAACGCCGGGTTTCGCTACCTTGTGAAGACGCTAGAGCCACGTTATAAGATCCCATCACGCAGGCACTTTACAGAAAACGTTATACCTGCACTCTACCACGACACCAAAGCTCAGGTACTTGCGTCAATGAACCAAGCCAGTCGAGTCGCAATAACATGTGATTCATGGACGTCAGTCACAACGGAGTCCTATGTTACAATAACAGCACATTACGTTACTAAGGACTGGCAGGTCTTGTCACATGTGTTGCAAACAAGAGCCATTTATGAGTCTCACACAGGTGCTCATCTGGCAGAGCTACTGTCTCATGTTGTGGAAGAATGGCAGCTGTCTGATAAATCTGTAGTGCTTGTGACCGACATTGCGGCGAACATGATAGTTGCAGCTCAAGTTGGTAAATTTCCTCATGTTAAATGTTTTGCCCATACACTCAATCTTGCATGTCAGCGGGCACTGAAAGGGGCCACGCTCTCCAGGCTTCTCGCCAGAGTGCGACGAATATCCACATTCTTCCATCGCAGCACTAGAGCAAGCCACTGTCTAAAAGAGAAACAGAAATGTCTGGGCCTGAAGAATCATAAGCTAATAACTGATGTGCCAACAAGATGGAACAGCGCATATGACATGGTTGAGAGGTTCTTAGAACAACAACCTGCAGTTTGTGCCACCTTGCTGTCTCCAGAAGTCAGAAAAGGAGAGTCTGATCTCTGCACTCTCAATGAAACAGATGTGTCAAATGCAGAGGACGTTGTGAGTGCATTAAAGCCAATGAAGGATGCAACCTTGCTGATGTCAGAAGAGCGCAACCCAACAGTGTCTCTCATTGCCCCTCTAAATGCACAACTGCTCCAGAGCATGACAGACACCATGGGAGACACAGCCATGACCCATGAGATCAAGAATGCAATCAAAACAGATCTCCTGAAGAGGTACAGCAGTGAGGCAGAGAAGAAGATCCTTCATACAGCCTGTGCTCTGGATCCTCGCTTTAAAGGACTGCCTTTTATTCTCACAGAGGAGGAGAGATCGGAGATATACAGAGGAGTGACTGAGGAGGCTGCATCTTTGGAGGGAATTAGAATTTCATCATGTTTCCTGCCAGACAGCTAGAAGCTCAGCTACATTGTGTTGTGTAATAACATGCCCCGATTCACTGATGTGGTGTGGGAAGTGGAACTGTATGGTATGGATTACTGTGCAGTTTCCCACACCTCATAAATGAATCACACTCTTAGTCAGTTCAGCTCTTCTTATACTATTATCTTTTGTTCAAACACACAGATTACATCTAATAGAAGGACAAATGTGGATGAAGTGCCTAGGGAAAAAGCAACTGTGGAAGAAGAAACAACACAAATTGAGGACAGCCATTCTCCTCCCAAAAAAAAGGCCACAACATCGCTGCTCATGACTTTGCTGGGGCAGTCTTTCACTGATGGTGCAATAGAACCTAAGACCCCCTATGCCAAGGCAGAAGACGAAATGGAAAAATATTGTAAAGCCCCACCTCTGCCTCTCACTGAGGACCCTTTAAAATGGTGGCGTGAGCATGAGGTCATATTCCCCCTCCTCTCTCAGCTGTCAAAGCAATACTTGTGTATCCCAGGTACAAGTGTATCTGCAGAGCGGGTTTTCTCTACTGCAGGAGATGTTATAACAGCGAAAAAAGAAGCAGTCTTAAACCTGAGCATGTGGATCATCTAGTGTTCTTACAGAAAAACCTACATGTTCCCAAATGCTAAGCACTGAAATAATTACTAATTCATGTTTTTAATGAATTAGTAATTACTAATTCAGTCTGCCGCCAGTCACCAGTCAGTCACATCACCAGTCTTGTTTTATAGCTTTATAGCACTGATGGTTTGTTTTTGAAGATTGTTCTGTCCAATGTGTCCATTTCCAATCCATAATCCGTTCCGTTGCTTCACACTAAAAGTGTCTAGGCAAGTACTAGGGGTTCATTTAACCCTAAACCAAATAAATAATATTAAAGTGCATTTTCTTCTAGACAACTGACACCAAGCCAGCCACGGTGCAGCATTATAGGAAGGAAAATCATTGAGAGAAATAACTTGTACATTTGAAGCTTAACCTCGAGTAAATCTTATCTTATTGGATCACAAACACCAATTGTGGATTCTTGTGTAATATACTATATTTGTGAGTTTGTGAATGTGACCCCCATAGGATTTCCTCAAGGTTAAGCTTCAGTTTACAATTTATTCTCTCAAGGATTTTCCTTCCTCTAATGGTGGCTTGTTGGCTAGCTTAGCTTCAGTTACAGATGTAATCGACATGGTAGAGTGCTGCTCAGTGCAGTGCAGGTAAAGTTTTCTTTCTGTAACGTGACTGACTGACTGACTGTCGTGACAACTCAAGAGCTTATAACGCAGCTCTAGCATTAACTCAACACACACACACACACAAAGTGTGTGTGTGTTGAGTTGATGCTGATGAGGCTGCGTATAAGCTTTTGAGTAGTCACGACACACAAACTGTGTTTAGTTGACTGGCAATGGCAGGGGCAAACACAATCGCAGTGAACCTGGAACATTTTATATTTTTTACAGCTTTTCTAGCACTGGAGAGATGGAGAATGGCTTGTTTTCAAAAATGGTCCATTCACATAAGTGAATTGATAATTATTTAAGCTTAAGCTTATATTTGTATAACTCCCCTCTAGCAGCCATCAACTCACTTCACTTGAGTTGACTGGCAGTTGCAGGGGGAAACAAACATCACGGTGAACATGGAAGTTATGCAGCAGTGCACTATCCTGTCTCAGTAGAAGTCCTATGGGAAGAAACCGGTCAGATTAGGAGGCGCACACGTCACACACAACTTGCGGTCCGTGCTGCAGCTGGCCGCAAGCCTTTGCAGGAATTCGTATGCCTATGTTTATGCTGAATACAAGACATCTAATTGTAAGTGCATTATCAACTGTTTTTTGAATAAATCTCAAGGGTAATACACTATTAGCCCTTTTTTTTCCTTTAATACACGGTGGTTTTGTGAGCTTGTAAAGAAGGATGAGGCTGTGTTTCTTGCTGGTACTCGTTGCCATCTAGTGGAGAAAGAAAGGTAGAGCGGTTCTACATCCCACTTCAGGATTTTAAAGAGGAAGCAAGGCGGTGGTTTCACTGAACAAGTGCATACCTATTACCATCTGGTAAGAGGCTAATTCTTGGTGATTTACACGTGGTGTTTGTTCACAAGGAGATTGGATATTTTTTCAGCACAAGAAAATATAGTTGCACCTTATTTATTTCCGTTTGGTAAGGATGAATTTCACTCGGTGGTGGATACACGTATTATTCGGAGAGAATACAATTCTACTCACCTGCAAAATATTTATGGACACTTATGAACTTTTATGTTTATGCACCAATTGATTTGCATTCTTAATTGGCTTCACAGATGTTATATATATTTACTTTTGTTGATTTGGTTCACATATAGATATATGTTATATATTCATTATTTATTTGTTGTTTAGCGCACCCCACACCACATATACATTTATCTATATTCAAAAGCACTGAATACCGGGAGCAGCTTCAACACACTATCAGCGCACCCATCCCCCCTTACAGCAGTGCACTATTGCCAGGTTCACCTTTGATATTTGCTACTAGTCAGGAAGTGCTCTGTTTTGTAGAGGACAGGTTATGGCACACACCTGGAAATTATTGCAACGCATGTCTGTCTGCTGGTCTGTTGTACTCTGTAGCAATAGCAAGTGTAGGGGGTTCCCTCAACCAAACAAATACTAAAGGTAAAAGTGTATCTAGACAACTGAAGGCAAGCCAGGCAGCCACGGTACAGGAAAGGACATCCTTGAAAGATTAAATCAATCATACATTGAAGCGTAAAACCTTGATTAAATCTTTACTGGATCACAAATACACACAAACCTGACCTAACCTATATGCCTTGAGTTGTACCAGTGTGGCAATGCCAAACCTTTCTTCAGTTCTCATGATTCTGATGCAGACAATCGTGTTGTGTGTTTTTTTGTGATCCCATGAAGATTTACTCAAGGTTTAAGCTTTAGTTGATGATTTACTCTGTCAAGGGTTTTCCTTCCTCTAATGGTGGCTTTGGCTTGGCTTCAGTTGGGTTTAATCGTGGTAGAGACAGAGACTGTCTGCAGGACAGGTAACGTTTTCTGTAAAGTAAGTGACATAAAAGAATTGATAAGCTTAAAGCGGAGTTCCGGGCAGAGAAACGTTTTTTTTTTGAACATACCCCCGGGACAGTCAGGGCTAGCACATTCCACAATGGCTAGCCTCTGATCTGTCCCGGTTCGCACTTACCTTTTAGAAGAAATACTTACTTAGAAGTTTTCTTCCACAGCGTTTCCATCTCGGTTGTGGGCAGCTGAAGCCGGCGCGGTCCTCTTCTCTGTCTTCTTCCGCGTCTTCGTGTCCCAGAATGCGCTGCACCGGCCCCTCTCGTCACTTCCGGTGCGGCGCCGCATTCCTAAACAGCTTCTGGGCATGCCCGGAAATTTCTAAACAGCTTCAATGCGGCGTCGCCCGGAAATGACGAGCGGGGCCGGTGCGGCGCATTGATTCCTGGGAGCTATGACGTTTAGCTCCCAGGAATCATTGCGAGGCAGGAAGTGACGGGAAGAGCCTCGGCGCTGGAGGAGGAAGCTGTCATAGGTGAGTATTTACGATCGTCAATTACAAGGTGAGTTTTAAAAAAAAAAAATCTAACTATCCAATTCCTTTTCAGGTTAGGCTGAACTAGCGGACGGGCACAAAAAAAAAAATATCGTTTTTGTGCCCGGAACTCCGCTTTAAAGCTTATATTTGTAACTCCCCTCTAGCAGCCAATCCATCAACTCACTTGAGTTGACTGGCAGTTGCAGAGGGAAACAAACATCACGGTGAACATGGAAGTTATGCAGCAGTGCACTATTGCCAGGTTCACCCTTGATGTTTGCTACTAGTCAGGAAGTGCTCTGTTTTGTAGAGGACAGGTTATGGCACACCTGGAATTTATTGCAATGCATATTCACATAAAAGGATTTATATATAATGTTTTGTGGGAATTTATGATGACCATTTTCACAAGAATATTAGCTTGGCTGGCTGGCTGGCTGGCTTCTTCTATCTTGGCTTGCCTTAAAGTACAACTATAGGCCAAACTTTATCCAAAATCCAAAAAGTTTGGCCTTTAGTTGTACTTTAAATGGTGGTAGGCCTGGCTTATATTAATATTTTCTTTTATGAAGCAGTAAACTGCACTACTACAGTTTTTTTACTAATTTTACTGTTACTTCTAGTAAAATACTAGTGTTGTTGTCTGTCTCTGCTATGCTGTTTGCATTTTCAGACCTTCCTATATGTTTGCAGTGCAAGTGCACTAAAGTATGCAGGGCTTGCAGGCCATGA
Organism: Pelophylax lessonae; assembly: GCF_965119305.1. Classification (NCBI taxonomy): domain Eukaryota; kingdom Metazoa; phylum Chordata; class Amphibia; order Anura; family Ranidae; genus Pelophylax; species Pelophylax lessonae. Next base: position 141,915,592 of record NC_138768.1, read on the forward strand.
CAGGGTCCAGGAAAGTGTCCTTTGAAGCAAATGAAAATAAAAAGGATTCTTTTATTTGTGACTGCTTGATTGTTTGTTTTTTTTGATAAAGTTTTGAAAACCATTGGACAGTGGGCTGGGCATGGGCATTGGGCAGTAATCGTGATGCATCCCGGAATCGAATCGTATCGAATCGCGACCCTAATAATCGTAATCGCATCGAATCGTGAGGTAAGTGAAGATGCACAGCCCTAGTGAGCACCCACTCACAAGGGGGTGCACAGTGATTCAAGGATCCGTGACACTCTGGTCACTCACTATCTTGGGAAGCACCTGCCACCTTTTGGTGGTTTTGAGCACTGCAAGGAATTGTTATTTGCACTGATTCACAAGGACTTGAATTTTCTATTTTTGGACACTAATTTTATATCAATATTTTTCATCTATTTACTTTGCACTTTAACATTGGATTAATTAATGTTGTACTATATTAGGACTTGTTTAGCACTTTGGTTTGTATATTGATGCACTTTGCACAGCATTTGCACTACGCACTTATATGAGGATTTTATTAGATATATTGAGAGTATATTAGATTTTATTATATCATTTTACTGAATTATTCACTGGTCAATTTGCACATTTTATATTGATCATTATTTATACCAGACATTTTTTATTGATGAGGAGTATTAGGGATTCATCCATTTGAACTTTATATGCACCAGTTTATTTATTGATGATATTTATCATATTTAATAGATTTTTATTCTGCGCAACACAGTTTTATATTTTAGATAACACCAAATTTAACACACCTGCTCCCCATTCACACCTGAGACCTTGTAACACTAACAAGTCACATGACACTGTGGAGGTAAAATGGCTAATTGGGCCCAATTTGGACATTAGGGGGTTTACTCACTTTTGTTGCCAGCAGTTTAGACATTATTGGCTTGAGTTATTTTGAGGGGACAGCAAATTTACACTGTTATACAAGCTGTACACTTACTACTTTACATTGTAGCAAAGTGTCATTTCTTCAGTGTTGTCACATGAAAAGATATAATAAAATATTTACAAAAATGTGTGAGGGGTGTACTCACTTTTGTGAGATACTGTATATATACTGATCATATATTTACACTAGTGAAAACATAAAGTTCGTAATATAGTCCACAAAATCAAAGTGAGAAAATCCAAAAGTAAATCCACACAAAGTGCTCAGGTGAAAATGCTAGAAAACCGATAAGGAACCAAAGATGTCCAGATGCCAATAGTCACCAATGTGACAAGCCCACCCCCACAGTTGAAGATATTGCGCTTACCAGAGGTTATGGACCCAGGTACCATATAGTAAATGGGTCATGCAGGCACTGTCCTGAAGTTGCTACTCTCTGTGCTGTGGCAGAGTAGCCAAACTGCAGAATGGTCATTCTGATCTGTATTAGCCTGGAAACACGTGTTGCTGTGTGCTGGAAACCACTAAAATGGCACTCATCATGTATGTATGTGGCACCAGTCTGTCCATTTTGTATGCTGATACTACAGTGTAGCGCTCCTCTAGAGAGAAAAACAGCTTAGCAGCCTAATGCACAAGGGAATACCGTAGGAGAATGCTACCATCTGTACTTTTGTACCCCATTTGGAGTCTGACAAGTCCTCAGGTGTCCTATACCCTAGCCCTCTTTCTCAGGAGTGTTGACTGTTGAGCAAGAGTTGCAAAACTCAATTTCTTGCATCAAAAAGTGACCAACTGTTTACATTGCTCCGCTATTGCTGAGGACCGTGAGGTGAAATTCTAGCACACCCTGCCTCTGCGATACCCCATATGCTATGGGGGTTGCTACAATTGGTAAAAATGGGATTTTAGACTTACTGTAAAATCCATTTCTCTGGTGTTCATTGACAGATGCAGCTCCTGATATTCTTAACCTTTAGGTTATACTGCCCCCTACAAGAGTAGCACACTAGGCAGAAAAGAATTCTGGCTACACTCATGGGCAGACCCAGGGGGTATATTCCCTCTCTCTGCTATAGTCACTCAGTTTTGTTACAAACAGTGTCAGGAGAAGTATAACTCCACAGAGGGGTGGGTGCTGTGTCCGTCAATGAACATCAGAGAAATGGATTTTACGGTAAGTAAAAAATGCCATTTTTCTCTTTCGTTCATTAACAGACACAGCTCCTGATATTCATAACCATTGGGACATTCCATGGCAGTGTTAAATATGAGGGGTGGGAACAACATCAAAAAAATTCCCAAGGCTAAACATTAGCAAACCAGGCCACAGGACCTCAACCAAACAACAGGGGCCCACCTGAAAAAAAAAAACAACACACCCTCAAAAAGGATCAGGTCCTCTTAAACAGCAGTCTGCAAAACCTTGCATTCAAAAAAATCATCCACAGATGCCAACACATCCACTTTATAAAACTTTTTAAAAATGTGCACCGACGACCAGGTGGCCTTTCAAACCTGAGTCACTGACGCCTGATGATGGAAAGCCCAGGAGGCACTAAGTGCCCTGGTAGAGTGCGCCTTGACAGGGAAAGAAGGAACCTGATGAAATAGGCCTGAACCACCCCCTGTCTGATCCATCCGTAAATGGTCGCAGAGGAAAAGGACAACCCTTTTCAGGGTCCATCCATGAGCACAAATAGAGAGCCTGACTTCCTGAAAGACTCCGTAGCTGCCAGGTACACCCTAATTGCCTGAACCACATCCAAGTTATGCAAGGCAATTTCCTTCAGATGTTTAGGCCTGGGATACAGGGAAGGCAACACAATGTCTTCATTCAAATGAAAATCAGAGACAACCTTTGGAAGGAATGACGGACAGGGGCGAAGAACCACCTTATCCCTGTGAATCAACAGGTAAGGTGAACGACAGGATAATGCCGCCAGTTCTGACACCCGGCCGCAGAGGTGATAGCCACTAAAAAGACCACCTTTTGGGACAGCGTAAGCAGGGGAATCTCCCGAATATTTTCAAAAAGAGGATTCTGTAGAGCTGAAAGCACCAAATTAAGATCCCAAAGCGGCAACGGAGCCTGCACTGCAGGAACCAAATGTCGGACACCCTGAAGAAAGGTACACACCAGGGAGTGTGTGGCCAAAGGTTGTTGGAAGAAGATTGCTGGTTGATGGTACTCAAGGTCAATCCTTGAAAGATTAAATCAATCATACATTGAAGCGTAAAACCTTGATTAAATCTTTACTGGATCACAAATACACACAAACCTGACCTAACCTATATGCCTTGAGTTGTACCAGTGTGGCAATGCCAAACCTTTCTTCAGTTCTCATGATTCTGATGCAGACAATCGTGTTGTGTGTTTTTTTGTGATCCCATGAAGATTTACTCAAGGTTTAAGCTTTAGTTGATGATTTACTCTGTCAAGGGTTTTCCTTCCTCTAATGGTGGCTTTGGCTTGGCTTCAGTTGGGTTTAATCGTGGTAGAGACAGAGACTGTCTGCAGGACAGGTAACGTTTTCTGTAAAGTAAGTGACATAAAAGAATTGATAAGCTTAAAGCGGAGTTCCGGGCAGAGAAACGTTTTTTTTTTGAACATACCCCCGGGACAGTCAGGGCTAGCACATTCCACAATGGCTAGCCTCTGATCTGTCCCGGTTCGCACTTACCTTTTAGAAGAAATACTTACTTAGAAGTTTTCTTCCACAGCGTTTCCATCTCGGTTGTGGGCAGCTGAAGCCGGCGCGGTCCTCTTCTCTGTCTTCTTCCGCGTCTTCGTGTCCCAGAATGCGCTGCACCGGCCCCTCTCGTCACTTCCGGTGCGGCGCCGCATTCCTAAACAGCTTCTGGGCATGCCCGGAAATTTCTAAACAGCTTCAATGCGGCGTCGCCCGGAAATGACGAGCGGGGCCGGTGCGGCGCATTGATTCCTGGGAGCTATGACGTTTAGCTCCCAGGAATCATTGCGAGGCAGGAAGTGACGGGAAGAGCCTCGGCGCTGGAGGAGGAAGCTGTCATAGGTGAGTATTTACGATCGTCAATTACAAGGTGAGTTTTAAAAAAAAAAAATCTAACTATCCAATTCCTTTTCAGGTTAGGCTGAACTAGCGGACGGGCACAAAAAAAAAAATATCGTTTTTGTGCCCGGAACTCCGCTTTAAAGCTTATATTTGTAACTCCCCTCTAGCAGCCAATCCATCAACTCACTTGAGTTGACTGGCAGTTGCAGAGGGAAACAAACATCACGGTGAACATGGAAGTTATGCAGCAGTGCACTATTGCCAGGTTCACCCTTGATGTTTGCTACTAGTCAGGAAGTGCTCTGTTTTGTAGAGGACAGGTTATGGCACACCTGGAATTTATTGCAATGCATATTCACATAAAAGGATTTATATATAATGTTTTGTGGGAATTTATGATGACCATTTTCACAAGAATATTAGCTTGGCTGGCTGGCTGGCTGGCTTCTTCTATCTTGGCTTGCCTTAAAGTACAACTATAGGCCAAACTTTATCCAAAATCCAAAAAGTTTGGCCTTTAGTTGTACTTTAAATGGTGGTAGGCCTGGCTTATATTAATATTTTCTTTTATGAAGCAGTAAACTGCACTACTACAGTTTTTTTACTAATTTTACTGTTACTTCTAGTAAAATACTAGTGTTGTTGTCTGTCTCTGCTATGCTGTTTGCATTTTCAGACCTTCCTATATGTTTGCAGTGCAAGTGCACTAAAGTATGCAGGGCTTGCAGGCCATGACAGGGTCCAGGAAAGTGTCCTTTGAAGCAAATGAAAATAAAAAGGATTCTTTTATTTGTGACTGCTTGATTGTTTGTTTTTTTTGATAAAGTTTTGAAAACCATTGGACAGTGGGCTGGGCATGGGCATTGGGCAGTAATCGTGATGCATCCCGGAATCGAATCGTATCGAATCGCGACCCTAATAATCGTAATCGCATCGAATCGTGAGGTAAGTGAAGATGCACAGCCCTAGTGAGCACCCACTCACAAGGGGGTGCACAGTGATTCAAGGATCCGTGACACTCTGGTCACTCACTATCTTGGGAAGCACCTGCCACCTTTTGGTGGTTTTGAGCACTGCAAGGAATTGTTATTTGCACTGATTCACAAGGACTTGAATTTTCTATTTTTGGACACTAATTTTATATCAATATTTTTCATCTATTTACTTTGCACTTTAACATTGGATTAATTAATGTTGTACTATATTAGGACTTGTTTAGCACTTTGGTTTGTATATTGATGCACTTTGCACAGCATTTGCACTACGCACTTATATGAGGATTTTATTAGATATATTGAGAGTATATTAGATTTTATTATATCATTTTACTGAATTATTCACTGGTCAATTTGCACATTTTATATTGATCATTATTTATACCAGACATTTTTTATTGATGAGGAGTATTAGGGATTCATCCATTTGAACTTTATATGCACCAGTTTATTTATTGATGATATTTATCATATTTAATAGATTTTTATTCTGCGCAACACAGTTTTATATTTTAGATAACACCAAATTTAACACACCTGCTCCCCATTCACACCTGAGACCTTGTAACACTAACAAGTCACATGACACTGTGGAGGTAAAATGGCTAATTGGGCCCAATTTGGACATTAGGGGGTTTACTCACTTTTGTTGCCAGCAGTTTAGACATTATTGGCTTGAGTTATTTTGAGGGGACAGCAAATTTACACTGTTATACAAGCTGTACACTTACTACTTTACATTGTAGCAAAGTGTCATTTCTTCAGTGTTGTCACATGAAAAGATATAATAAAATATTTACAAAAATGTGTGAGGGGTGTACTCACTTTTGTGAGATACTGTATATATACTGATCATATATTTACACTAGTGAAAACATAAAGTTCGTAATATAGTCCACAAAATCAAAGTGAGAAAATCCAAAAGTAAATCCACACAAAGTGCTCAGGTGAAAATGCTAGAAAACCGATAAGGAACCAAAGATGTCCAGATGCCAATAGTCACCAATGTGACAAGCCCACCCCCACAGTTGAAGATATTGCGCTTACCAGAGGTTATGGACCCAGGTACCATATAGTAAATGGGTCATGCAGGCACTGTCCTGAAGTTGCTACTCTCTGTGCTGTGGCAGAGTAGCCAAACTGCAGAATGGTCATTCTGATCTGTATTAGCCTGGAAACACGTGTTGCTGTGTGCTGGAAACCACTAAAATGGCACTCATCATGTATGTATGTGGCACCAGTCTGTCCATTTTGTATGCTGATACTACAGTGTAGCGCTCCTCTAGAGAGAAAAACAGCTTAGCAGCCTAATGCACAAGGGAATACCGTAGGAGAATGCTACCATCTGTACTTTTGTACCCCATTTGGAGTCTGACAAGTCCTCAGGTGTCCTATACCCTAGCCCTCTTTCTCAGGAGTGTTGACTGTTGAGCAAGAGTTGCAAAACTCAATTTCTTGCATCAAAAAGTGACCAACTGTTTACATTGCTCCGCTATTGCTGAGGACCGTGAGGTGAAATTCTAGCACACCCTGCCTCTGCGATACCCCATATGCTATGGGGGTTGCTACAATTGGTAAAAATGGGATTTTAGACTTACTGTAAAATCCATTTCTCTGGTGTTCATTGACAGATGCAGCTCCTGATATTCTTAACCTTTAGGTTATACTGCCCCCTACAAGAGTAGCACACTAGGCAGAAAAGAATTCTGGCTACACTCATGGGCAGACCCAGGGGGTATATTCCCTCTCTCTGCTATAGTCACTCAGTTTTGTTACAAACAGTGTCAGGAGAAGTATAACTCCACAGAGGGGTGGGTGCTGTGTCCGTCAATGAACATCAGAGAAATGGATTTTACGGTAAGTAAAAAATGCCATTTTTCTCTTTCGTTCATTAACAGACACAGCTCCTGATATTCATAACCATTGGGACATTCCATGGCAGTGTTAAATATGAGGGGTGGGAACAACATCAAAAAAATTCCCAAGGCTAAACATTAGCAAACCAGGCCACAGGACCTCAACCAAACAACAGGGGCCCACCTGAAAAAAAAAAACAACACACCCTCAAAAAGGATCAGGTCCTCTTAAACAGCAGTCTGCAAAACCTTGCATTCAAAAAAATCATCCACAGATGCCAACACATCCACTTTATAAAACTTTTTAAAAATGTGCACCGACGACCAGGTGGCCTTTCAAACCTGAGTCACTGACGCCTGATGATGGAAAGCCCAGGAGGCACTAAGTGCCCTGGTAGAGTGCGCCTTGACAGGGAAAGAAGGAACCTGATGAAATAGGCCTGAACCACCCCCTGTCTGATCCATCCGTAAATGGTCGCAGAGGAAAAGGACAACCCTTTTCAGGGTCCATCCATGAGCACAAATAGAGAGCCTGACTTCCTGAAAGACTCCGTAGCTGCCAGGTACACCCTAATTGCCTGAACCACATCCAAGTTATGCAAGGCAATTTCCTTCAGATGTTTAGGCCTGGGATACAGGGAAGGCAACACAATGTCTTCATTCAAATGAAAATCAGAGACAACCTTTGGAAGGAATGACGGACAGGGGCGAAGAACCACCTTATCCCTGTGAATCAACAGGTAAGGTGAACGACAGGATAATGCCGCCAGTTCTGACACCCGGCCGCAGAGGTGATAGCCACTAAAAAGACCACCTTTTGGGACAGCGTAAGCAGGGGAATCTCCCGAATATTTTCAAAAAGAGGATTCTGTAGAGCTGAAAGCACCAAATTAAGATCCCAAAGCGGCAACGGAGCCTGCACTGCAGGAACCAAATGTCGGACACCCTGAAGAAAGGTACACACCAGGGAGTGTGTGGCCAAAGGTTGTTGGAAGAAGATTGCTGGTTGATGGTACTCAAGGTCAATTTCTGTTCAACACCCCCGTTGAAGGAAGGTTAAGAGCTGAGCCACCGAAAAGGAGGGTGAACCCCAAGAAACTCACACCATACAATGTACGTCTTCCAGGTATGATGGTAAGTCTTCCTAGAAGTAGATTTTCTAGCTTTCAACAGTGTAGGAATCACCGCCCCAGATAAACCCCTATCCTTCAGCACCTGGTGTGCAATAGCCAAGCTGTCAAAGCCAGTGACTGTAAAGCAGGATGGAAGATCGGTTCTTGGGACAGCAGATCCTCTCTGAGAGGAAGCTGTCAAGGAACGTCAGCGACCAGCTGCACCAAATCGGCATACCAAGTCCGACTAGGCCAGTCCGGAGCCACTAAGATGACCGGAATCCCTTCTACCTCGATCCTGCGTAGAAGTCTGGGCAGAAGCTTGAGAGGAGGGAAGGCATAAATCAGATAATACTGACCCCACGGGGCCACCAGCGCGACTGTGGAGTCCGCCAGAGGATCCCTTGGCCGAGCGACAAACCTCTGCACTTTTATGTTGAGCCGAAACGCCAACAGATCCACCTTGGGTGTGCCCCAACAGAGACACAGCTGATGAAACACCTCCGGATTAAGGGACCATAGAAAACACACATGCTACAACAAAATAGCGGCCCCACGAGGCCTACAGGGACCAAGGAGGGAGACAGGGCCTCAAAGACAGATCTAGGCAGGATAGAGGGCCCTGGCAGGAGCCACCACTAGGTACAATCCCCCCGCACAGTCGATCATCCGGTCGCCTGCGGCGCACCCCCCTGGCCCCCATCGACAGTTAGCGCCCTGCCCCCATCCCAGGAAAGTGGCCAGACCACCCAAACAGCCCCAGCGTGGGGGGGGGGGGCAGGATTAGAGACATGGCAAGGGGGAGTGCCTGTGGAAAGGAGGGGAACCCGGGGGTCTGACTGTCCCAAGAAGGGGCCCACATCCACCCCAAAACCCTCTAGGGGGACAGCTACTCACCATACCAGGAATCTGATGGGCAATGCTCCAGACAGAATCCCTCTTCATCAAAATGGGGGGCTGTCAGCCAGGAATGCTGCAACTTGGGCCAAGACCCGGTCGTAACGACCTCGCGAGGCGTTTTACTTGCAGGCCAGCCCCCGTCCAGTGGAGCTATGTCGCAGCCATCCTAGCGCGGAGCTGAGGTCTGCGCGCACTCGCTGGAAGTTGATTGTAGATCTCACAGGAAAGAAACAGGAGAAAAAATTTCTATCTATAAAGAAAAAATTTGCCATGACCAAAGATCCCAGCAAGGAACTAGGTCCTTACTCTTGACTAGGTAGAAAAAAATGGAGTGGCTATAGCAAGAAGAGGGAGTACACCCAGATGCCTGTGGGTGTAGCCTGCATTCTTTTCTGCCTAGTGTCCTATTCCTGTAGGGGGCAGTATAACCCAATGGTTATGAATATCAGGAGCTGTGTTCGTCTATGAACGAAAGAGAAAGGAAATTTGTACTTTGTATTTATTACTTTATTATTTCGATAAAAGTATCCAATATATATTGGTTTGACCTCCCATTTGAACATGCCAGAATAATATTATTTGTTTAGTATTCTAATGTCTGCATAATGTTGCTCGATTCCCTTTAACTTTAATGTTAAATTCTTCTTAACATGCTGACATAACGAGTGAGGCTTTCCTAGAGAGTGCAGCTTTGATTATACTGTGTGATCTCTCGATCAATAAAACTAATTTCTGCAGTGTGGGCTCTATTCTGATAAGTGCTAAGTGTTTAAGCGGCTCTATAAGCAGCAATTATTTTTAAGTAGAATTTGAAAAGTACAAAAAAAATAAGGATAACTGCAACAGTATCAAAAGGTAAATGATATCAGTTGTCATTTAAAATTTAGAATGAAGATTTTTTTGTTACAGTATATACCAGGAAAATGTAATTCAGTTAGTGTAATTACATGAAATCTATTCTTAAATTGAACTGTTATGGGTTAGCCCAAAGCAGTAATCATGTTTTCAATGGAAATGCCAGCTTTATAAGCTGATAAATGGGAGGACAGGGACAGATTTCAAAATAGGTGTCACATAAGATTTGCCAATTTGCCAGATTTCCAAACTCTGGCTGTTATTGTCATCCCTTTGAAGCCCCGGTGCCCAACCTGTGGCCCTTTGCCACTTTTTGTGTAGCCCTTGGGGACCCTTGCCTGTTTTACTTTGCCAAGATGCTTACTACAGCATGTGAATCAGTGGCGTACCTAGAGCATTTGGCACCCGGGGCGGATCCTATATCTGGCACCCCCCCCCAACTTTAAAATGTAAAAACACCCACAAAAAAATTGTAATGTTTTCAAGAATATGTTTTGCACAAATTTCACAGCCCCCCATCACAGTGCCCCTTGCAGTCTGCCCTCGGTCTCTCTAATCACAGTTCCCCCTTTTGCACTCTCTGCCTCCCCTGCACAGTCCTACCTTCAGCATAAATAGATAGCTAATATTAGCAATGTGTTTAAGTTTGAGTAAGAGATTGGAGACTTACTAAAGGAGATATTCAGAGACTACAGACATGATAGAGGAGATGGTCAGAGACCACAGACATGATACAGGAGATGGTCAGAGACTGCAGACGTGATACAAATGATGGTCAGAGACTGCAGATATGATACAGCAGATGGTCAGAGACTGCAGACGTGATACAGGAGATGGTCAGAGACTGCAGACGTGATACAGGAGATGGTCAGAGACTGCAGACATTAGTACAGTAGATGTTCAGAGACTGCAGACATGATACAGTAGAGGGTCAGAGACTGCAGACGTGATACAGTAGATGGTCAGAGACTGCAGACATTAGTACAGTAGATGGTCAGAGACTGTAGACATGATACAGTAGATGGTCAGAGACTGCAGACGTGATACAGGAGATGGTCAGAGACTGCAGACATTAGTACAGTAGATGGTCAGAGACTGCAGACATGATACAGGAGATGGTCAGAGACTGCAGACATAATACAACAGATGGTCAGAGACTGCAGACATGATACAGTAGATGGTCAGAGATTGCAGACGTGATACAGGAGATGGTCAGAGACTGTAGACATGATACAGTTTATGATCAGAGACTGCAGACAGGATACAGTAGATGGTCAGAGACTGCAGACAGGATACAGTAGATGGTCAGAGACTGCAGACATGATACAGGAGATGCTCAGAGACTGCAGGCATGATACAGTAGATGGTCAGAGACTGAGGACATGATACAGTAGATGGTCAGAGATGGCAGACGTGATACAGGAGATGGTCAGAGACTGCAGACGTGATACAGAAGATGGCCAGAGACTGCAGACATGATACAGGAGATGGTCAGAGACTGCAGACATGATACAGGAGATGGTCAGAGACTGCAGACATGGTACAGGAGATGGTCAGAGACTGAGGACATGATACAGTAGATGGTCAGAGATTGCAGACGTGATACAGGAGATGGTCAGAGACTGTAGACATGATACAGTTTATGATCAGAGACTGCAGACAGGATACAGTAGATGGTCAGAGACTGCAGACATGATACAGGAGATGGTCAGAGACTGAGGACATGATACAGGAGATGGTCAGAGACTGAAGACATGATACAGGACATGGTCAGAGACTGAAGACATGATACAGGAGATGGTCAGAGACTACAGACATTATACAGGAGATGGTCAGAGACTGCAGACATGATACAGGAGATGGTCAGAGACTGCAGACATGGTACAGGAGATGGTCAGAGACTGAGGACATCATACAGGAGATGGTCAGAGACTACAGACATGATACAGGAGATGGTCAGAGACTGCAGACGTGATACAAGAGATGGTCAGAGACTGAGGACATGATACAGTAGATGGTCAGAGACTACAGACATGATACAGGAGATGCTCAGAGACTGAGGACATGATACAGGAGATGCTCAGAGACTGAGGACATGATAGAAGATAGAAGAGCACTAGGGGGGCCGGAGAGCACAGACGAAGCAGAGAGCACTGGAGGAGGCGGGCACGGCGGGGGGGGGGGGACTGGAGAGAATTAAGAGGGGGTTTGGAAAGCATTGTAGGGGGGTTGGAAGGTGCAGGGGTTGGAGTGCACTGGGGGGGACAGGGAGCACTTGGGGGGTGAGCAGGGAAAACCAGGGGGGTGGAGAGCACTGGGGGGGGACAGGGAGTACTTGGGGGGCGAGCAAATCAGGGGGGTGGAGAGCACTGGGGGGGGGCAGGGAGCACTTGGGGGGTGGGCAGGGAAAATCAGGGGGGTGGAGAGCACTAGGGGGACATGGAGCACTTGGGGGGCGGGAAGGGAAAACCAGGGGGGTGGAGAGCACTGGGGGGGCAGGGAGCACTAGGGGGGCGGGCAGGGAAAACCAGGGGGGTGGAGAGCACTGGGGGGGGACAGGGAGCACTTGGGGGGCGGGCAGGGAAAACCAGGGGGGTGGAGAGCACTGAGGGGGGGATTAGGCACACTGGAGGGGGTTGAGAACACTGGAGGGCTAGCAAAAGAAGTTGTATAGGAGGGGGATGGGGCAGCTGCATATAGATGAACTGATCTTTCCCTATTCTTCCTGCAGGAGGGAGAGGAGGAGAATCAGTTATTCAGCAGCTGCAGGAAGAATAGGGAAAGATGAATTCCTCTATATGCAGCAGCCCCATCCCCCTCCTATCCAGCACACACACTTGGGCATTGGGCAATGGGCACTCACCTTCTTCACGCCGAGGCTCCGCCCCTTCTTCCAGACGAGGCTCCGCCCCCTTATTCGTGACACGGCTGCGCCCCCTTATTCCCGACACGGCTCCGCCCCCCGCTAGCAGCACGGACTGAAGGAGCTGCCTTCACACTGTGGGATCTGTCTGAACACACCGGGCAGGACACCCCGCCCCCCCCCCCCCCCCCATTGGTACGCCACTGATGTGAATGTAAAATATTCTTTAGAGTGGATTGCAGCATTTCAATGACTTGTGCCAGTTTTTTGGATCTCAGTTTCCTTCTGTGCTACCAGCCCCTTTTCACTTTTTATGTCTTCCCCCTCTAATCTTTTATATTAGACCGGTTTTGCTGAGATAAATAACAAGTGTGAAAGCATTGATTTTTAGAGGGCTGAAATATATGTGATCTCTAGCAATTTATGACTACCCACCTAATGTTAAGTAGGTCCCCCTTTTGCTGCCAAAACAGCCCTGACCAATCAAGGCACGGACGCCACTAAAATTCTGAAGGTATGCTTTGGTATCTGGCACCAAGCCGTCAGTAGCAGATCCTTTAAGTCCTGACATTACATGTTGATTGCCACCTTAAGCAAGTGGCTAGCAGGCTTTCAACAAGCTTCCTGCATATCAACGTACCTGTAAGTTGGCTTGAAGAAGTGGTTGTACCAGGGTGATGCCTGCAGCTAGAGGCATCACCCCATTACTGTTTTTTTAGAGCCTGAGGACGGCTTTCTGGTGATAACAACCAATGCGGTCCAGCAGTCGCTCAGCCATTTTCACAAGGAGCGGGAGGGCATGCCCCCCCACTCTCGAACGACCAGCTGGCACGTCCACTGGCTGGTCAGAGTCCGGATTTGGCTTTGATCGGGTCTCCGATGAAGTAACCCGGAAGTGATGTCACGATGTCACTTTCAGGCCAAATAGTTCAATCTTTGTTTCTCCAGATCAGAAAATTTTGTTTCTCATTGTCTGAAAGTCCTTTAGGTGCCTTTTGGCAAACACCAGGTGGGCTGTCATGTGCATTTTACTGAGGGCTGACTCTCGACCATACAGGCCTGCTTGGTGAAGTGCTGCAGAGAAGGTTGTTCTTCTGGAAGGTTCTCCTCTCTCCACAGAGAAACGCTGGAACACTCTTTGAGTGACTATCGGGTTCTTGGTCACCTCCCTGACTAAGGCCCTTCTCCCCTGATCACTTAGTTTGGGTGGGTGGCCCGCACTAGAAAGAGTACTAGTGGTTCCAAACTTCTTACATTTACAGATGATGGAGGCCCCTGTGCTCATTGTGACCTTCAATGCTGCAGAAACATTTCTGTACCCTTCCGCAGATCTTGGACTTCATGGCTTGGTTTGTGCTCTGACATGCACTATTAACTGTGGGACCTTATATAGACAGGTATGTTCCAAATCATGTCCAATCAACTGAATTTACCACAGGTGGACTCCAATCAAGTTGTAGAAACATCAAGGATTATCAGGTGAAACAGGATGCACCTGAGCTCAATTTTGTGTGTCATGGCAAAAGCTGTGAATACTTACGTACATGGGATTTTTTTCCTTATTTATTTTTAATAAATTTGCAAAGATTTCAAAACGAAATTCAGGTTGTCATTATGGAGTATTGTTTGTAGAATTTTGAGGAAAATTCTGAATTTATTCAATTTTGGAATGAGGCTGTAACATAAAATGTTGAAAAAGTGAAACGCTGTGAATACTTTCGGGATGCTCTGTTTATACAAGAACTGTAGGAAGAGAGATATGGACATGTAGTCCATAGCAGTTAATAAGCGGTTATGTTTCATTTAGGAAAAATGTTCCATAAAATAGTATCAGTTAAAAGGCATTACTAAAAATTGCAGCCCTGATGCATTTTACTGTTTGTTTTAACCTGTTTAGAACATTTTGTCCAAAATAACTGAACAAGGGAGGTGGAATTGTATTTGTGCTGTGCTGGGTTTGGAGACTGATAATTACACTGTCACTCACAATATAAAGGTTTTAGTGCCTAGGCTGCGAATGTGCCTTATGTGTCCCTGCAAAGGCTGCAATTAATAAATTGTTATAGCACCTGCAGTCTATGACAGACACTTTTCAAAACCTATTACATTATTTTACTTTTTATTTTATTAATAACTAATCAATTTACAATTTTTAAATATTCATTTACACTCAAAGCAGCATTAGAGTGCCTCCATTCTGGATGAAGGAGCACAGGGGCACCTTTGGACAGCAGCATTGATAGTCTAAGGGGAGGGAAGTGTTAGATGTACTAGCAGATTTGGATACACCAACAAATTGAAGCAAAACTCCAGCTCAGGTTTTACATTAATAAAATTGATCATTGTAACAAACCCACGTAATTAATACATGGCTTGTCTCATTCTTCTCTTCTTTTCAATGTTTTGGGTCCCTTCTTTGTAAAATAGTGACCCAAAATATTAACAACCCCCCCTCCTCTAAACAAAAAAGAACTTCATCTACATGCTAAAAGGTACTGATCTCTTCTAGTGCCAGCATATGTACCCTATATTACCAAAAGTATTGGGACACCTGCCTTTACACGCACATGAACTTTAATGGCATCCCAGTCTTAGTCCGTAGGGTTAAATACTGAGTTGGTCCACCCTTTGCAAGCTATAACAGCATCAACTATGCACAACTCTTCGGAGACTGCGAGCCAGGTCTTCTCGTCCAACATCAGTGGCTGACCTCACAAATGCGCTTCTGGAAGAATGGTCAAAAACTATACTATACACACATATACACGGCATATACATACACACAAAATTCTTGCTAAATCTAAAAGAGAACACTGTAATAATTTAATAAATAAAGCTATAAAGCTCTGTGCGTGTGTGTATGAGGTCCTGGGGCTCATTTACATGGTTGCTGTGACTTTTACAGTGTGAATCAGTGTTTATTTTTCTAATGTGGCTGGAGCTGTGTGCAGGCAGCCTAAGTTATGCAATGGGAATGCAGCAACTGTATGAACACAGCCACAGGTCCTAATTTGCAGTCATGTGGATGCAGGTAGGAGGCCCCAAACACAGACAGAGTACATTTGGGGCTACTCAACCACACCTGTCCAATTACGACCTGCAACTGTTTGTACAGCTGCTGCGTCCCCATAAAGTAACAGGCGGCTCCAGCTGCACAAACTGCTCATTTGCACTGTATGGGCTACAGAACTCATGTGAATAAGCCCCTCCTTTTTTAAAATAATTTTTCACATTTTATTTTTTTACAATTCTTTTAAAATATTATTATTTTTTTACAATGCTGCTGGGGGCCTTTGGTGAAATATTTGGGGTCTAAACAGACCCCCGCTGTCTCACTTTTGAGACAAAGAAAGTGGCAAGAATATTCATTCCTCAGTCCCTTTCTCTGCAGCCTTAGCTGCACTGGACAGTGAATGAACACAAGGCTCTGTACAAAGGGTCCTGATCATCTACAAACTAAAACCCCATACACACGCACCGATTGTCGGCCGAACGATCGGCCGTCTTTTGTCCGGTGCTGTCGTGTTGGTTGAAAAGTGCTCAAGACTGCACACGAATTTTGTCGGCCAACAACAACCAACTTCAGAAGTGATGTCATGTGATGGTTAACTTTCTGTGTGTTTTTTCTTCTCTGAGCATGCCCAGTCTTGCTCATCTGGCTTTTGTCGGCCGAAATCTGTACTGACTGAGGAACAATCGGCCGTTCTGGTGTTGGCCAACAAAAATTTTATAGCATGCAGACCAGATTTTGTTCGGCTGAAAAGTCGCAGTCGGTTGTCGGAAGCATCATACTAACAAGCCGACAATCGGCCGATCGGACGTTTGGCGAATATTTACAGCCGACAATCGGTACTTGTGTACGGGCCTTTAAGCATGGTAAGGGGTAGGGAGCAAGCACACAGGGGGGCCCTGGCAACTGAGGGATCAAATCTGGGACAGGGAGGGTGGGGGGGCAATGAACTGATTCTGTTGTATTTCTCTCTCTGTAACACCTGAAAGCTGTCAGGGAGAAGAAGACGGCTTTCAGCTTCTGCAGGGAGATATATACAAGGGGATTGGTTCTTCTAAGAGCCACCCCACCCCACCCATCGCCCTCCTGCTGCCCACAATCAATTCCTATGCTCTCCCGAACCAGCTGGAGCCAGTGGCACACGGGGTGTTTAGCGTGTGCCCAGGCCTATGGCTGATGCCTTCCCCGAACCTGAAACCCCCCATTTGGTTGTTCAAGGTGATGGTTGGTCCCAATGTCATAGAAGGAGCTGTGGAAGGTGGAAGAAAGCAGGTCAGCCCTTGAGTTTCTCCAAGTTGAGATTTTCACTCTAGGTTTTAGGGGTCCTTGGGCTCTGAAGGTATTGTCCCAATATCTGTGACATGGTATTAGTTGTTAGGATTATGCTTTATTTAAATGTTATATAGTCATGCTTAATTGAATGTTGGAGTTTCACTTTAATTTTTAAATTGTACTGAAAATCTTTACCTTTGCAACTTAAACATTTTTGCTGTTGAGGATGTACAGTTCTTTCCATTGTTATTTGAGTTGTGAAATAATTTTTGTTTGCAGGATATTTTACTATTCAGAAAAGTTTTTCTTGAGTTTGCTTTTCTGTTTTACATGCATCTGTTTCCTTTACATAAAGGCGTATTTTAAAGGGTCTCTTGCTGATGATTATGGTAAAGGATTTTTTCCTGTTTTGCATGATTCTATTTTTTTTATATGTAGAATATGACGTGTATGGACTGGAAATATATCCTGTTTTGTATACTATATATAAGAGCCAAAGACTGAAATTAACCACTTTAAGACCGGAAGGATTTGCCCCCTTTTTTTGCTACTCGGCACTGCGTTACTTTAGCAGACAATTGCGTGGTGGTGCTGTACCTATATAAAATTGTTGTCCTTTCCCACAAATAGAGCTTTCTTTTGGTGGTATTTGATCACCTCTGTGATTTTTATTTTTTGCGCTATAAACAAAAAAAGAGCGACAATTAACCACTTGCCTACTGTGCACTTAAACACCCTTCCTATCCAGGCCAATTTTCAGCTTTCAGCGCTGTCACACTTTGACTGACAATTGCGTGGTCATGCTACACTGTACCCATATGAAATTTTTATCATTTTTTTCACACAAATAGAGCTTTCTTTTGGTGGTATGTAATCACCTCTGGGTTTTTTATTTTTTACAAAAAAAAAGAATAAAGACAGAAAATTTTGAAAAAAAAAAAAAGTTTTTCTTATTTTCTGCGAGTAAATTTTGAAAATAAAATTTTCTCCTTCACTGATGTGCGCTGATGAGGCGGCACTGATGGGCACTGATAGGCTGCACTGATGGGCACTGATGAGGTGGCACTTATGGGCACTGATGAGGTGGCACTTATGGGCACTGATGAGGAGGTACTAATATGCCGCACTGATGAGCACTGATAGGCGGCACTGATGAGCACCGATAGGCGGCACTGCTGGGCACTGAGAGGTGGCACTGCTGGGCACTGAGAGGTGGCACTGCTGGGCACTAAGAGGCGGCACTGACGGGCGGCACTGATGGGCAGCACTGATGGGCACTGGCGGATGGCACTGGACACTGATGGGTGGCACTGATGGGCAGCACCATCAGTGCCCACACTCAGTGCCCATAGTGCTGCCAGTCAGTGCTCATCAGTGCCTAGATGAGCAGGCACTGATGGGCACTGACTAGCAGCACTATGGGCACTGATTGTGGGCATTGATGGGGGGCACTGATGGCGGGCACTGTGGGCACTGATGGGGGGGCACTGTGTGTGTGTTTTTACCTTTAGTAATCAGGGCACTGGTGATCGGTGCCCTGATTACATTCTCCTGTGTCCCCGGCGCTGTGAGGCTCCCCCTCCTTCCTCACACTGCAGGCTCCGTGTGAGGAAGGAGTGCCGGCGATGAGAGATGATCTCATATGTTTACATATGAGATCATCGCTCATTGGACGGCCCGATCACGTGGTGAATGGCCGCTGTGATTGGCCATTCACCACGATCTGTGATCGGCCGTGTCCAAGGGACGCGCGACTGACGTAGACTTACGTTGGTTTGTGCAGGAGAACCACCCTGCTGCAGTAAAAAGGAGGCGGGTGGTGTGAGTGAGTTACTTCCAGGGCCCTGAAGGTAAGTAGAGAATACATAGACAGATAATATAGAAATGGATAAATCCCTTAGGTAGATAGATACAGTTGCAGCTCTGGGATAATCTTTTAGTTATATTAAAGTAAAATATGGGGGAATATGGATATGTATTGGAATATGGATATGTGCCCTTAAGTTGTTATATATCAGGTATAGTATTTTTATTATTAGTCTCACTGGTGTTGGTGATGTCACAAGAAGTAATGTATACGCTGCTGATGTTTATAGTGAGGTGAGGTACGACGTTTGTCATACAAGCAGGGTTACGTCTAAGTCTCGGTTCACACTTGCGATGCGGGAAGGCTGGGAATTCGCAGCCTGTTCCCGCATCGCACCAGCACATCTGGCAGATCACATTGCCATATGCGATACGCAGGGAGTGTCAATTAAATGTTAACGACACCCCCAGTTTGATCGCATATCGCAGTGCGATCTGACAGTTCGCACAGGATCGGATCGCACAAGTGTGGACCACTGTGCGATCCGATCCTGATGTGGCTGGAAAAAAAGGGTCATGTGCGTGTTTGGTGCGGATACAGTGCGAATTCAGGCATACAAAGTGTATGGCTGAATTCGCATCCGCACATCCGATCGCATGTAATGAAGGAGCAGTGCGCTCCGAATTACATGCGATCGCCGCACACGCAATAATGTGAACCGGCCCTAAGTCCTCCAAAAAGGTTATTATCTTTGCACTATACACAGAGAACAATAAAGGATAGGCCAACATTTTACAATCTGCCCAGCATCCGTACTGATGCTCTGATAATTTGTTGTGATTGTATTCTTTACATTCATGGATTACCCTAATACTGCGTATCATGAGATAATTTGACTGTGTGTATGGCTAACTTAAGCAGGCACACAGCATACTGCAGAAAGATGACTCACCAGTAGACTAATCTCTCTGGTGTATTAGGATATGTGGATACACCACTGATAAAAGGGCAAGCAAGTTCAGCCTTTATTGAGATACATGACAGCTATTTGTCAAGGGTATAACTAAAAATGATGGAGCTTAACAAATTTATTATTGGACTCCACAGAACTACTAACACCATCTTACAAGCAACGAAGTGCTTGGTGTACAAACATATATAAGTGGAATTATTAAACAAATCCTATTAATGTCTCTTTAATTCAGCTGTGGTAAGTTCACACATTTTTTAATATGTACATTATGATATTAAGGCTAGCCATACTTTGTATAAACGTGTGTCTTCAGCTGCAGTTGTTTCACCATGTTCTCTGGGGCATCTTTTTACAAGGCAGTTCTACACATACTGTAGATTCTGAGCACCACAGTGTCCCATCTTAAATGAAGATGAGTTCCACCAGTGGTAAATGTCCCACACTTTTGGGTATGCAAATGTACTTGGTGTTGGGCTTTTAACATTCTGCTGTTAAGATCTCAGAACCCTGAGGTCGTCTGCTCTGGAGAAACACAGAGGTTGATTTACTAAGTGTATGTTCACACTGAACCTTGGTTTGAAATCGTGCGAGTTCAGCATAATTTCAAACCCGCATTTCAGTGCGAGTTCAGGGGGGATTTGAAAGAAATCTGCGCAGGTTCATGCACAGATATCTATTGAAATCACCCCCGAAGTTGCCAAAAATAGGGAAGATCTGCACCAGATTTTGCACTCTAAAGCCCCGTACACACGATAAGAAATTCGGAAGGGAAAATTCGTCTGACGATTTTCGGATTGTTAGTAAGGTGCTTTCAACAGCCGACTCCGACTTTTCGGCTGACAAAATCCTGATGTGCAGGCTATAAAATTTTTGTTGTCCGTAATTCAACGTCCGATTTTCGTCTCATTAGTACAGATTTTGACGGAAAAAAAATCTTAAGAGCAAGACTAGGCATGCTCAGAGTTGAAAGAACACATACAAATCAATCCAACACATGACATCACTTCTGAAGTAGAATTCTGTCATACGGGAAAATTCGTATGAAAAAAACCTCTTAACTTTCCACATCAGACTAGCATGCCACAAAAAACGGACGACCGGTTGGCAGAAATTCGTAGCGTGTGTACGGGGCTTGAGGCTGGGTTCACACTTGTGATTTCACTGCTTGCTGTGCAGATCACAAGCTATGTCTGTGTGATGCGAATTCAGCCATACATTTTGCATGGCTAAATTTGCATCGCATTTGGACCAAAATAGTACAGGACCCTTTTTTTGGTCCGCACTGAAATTAGATTGCATGGGTCGTCACACACATGCGATCCGATTACTGTACCATTTGACAGTTCGCACTGCAATCTGCGAACCGATCTGGGGGTGTCATTTGCAGAGTGAACTGCCTGTGAGTACGATGCGATGCAGGAACGCACTGAAATTGCGCTGGTTCCCGCATTGCAGAAGTGTGAATCCAGCCTTAGTAAATCAGCTTAACTGTGTAGCTGATTCCCTATCCATTTGTTGTGAATAATACAATAATCAGTGTTGCCTGTGGCACCCATCTTTAAAGATAAATGCAACAGGCTGGTTGTACATAAGTCGATCAATAGATCAACTTGTGTAGAACCAGCTAGCTCATACATGGACCAAAATTGAACCTTGCTGAACTGGCTGAATTTTGATCCATTTATGGCTGGCTTAACTGGCACGTGTACTCACATAGAAACTTTAGCAATATCTCTTCACATGGACTCACAGCAAGTTGGCAACTAAGGGTAGATGCAAAATCAAAGCACTGTTATTGCTCCCTGGCACAATCACATACTGTACAGTATACAATAAATACAATGCAGGCTCCAGGAAGCAGTGGCCATTAGGTTTCTATTAAAGTATAACTAAAAACAAAGCACTTTAGTTTTGGACAGAGTGGAGAGGGATTAGAACGCTTGTCAGGTTTTTCATTCTGCTGTATGGTATTCTCAAAAAAAAAAAAATGTAAAAATCAAATTTTATGTAGCGTGTGTACGGGGCTTGAGGCGCAAATTTATTGCGTCTACAAACTACGGGAAAGATTTGTGTCATTTTTATTGTTTTTTTTTAGTAATGGCGCGATCTGTGATTTTTTTGTGGGACTGCGACATTGCGGCGGACAGATTGGACCAGGGCCGTCTTTTCCATTGGGCACGCCCGGCGGTTGCCCGGGGGCCCCACTTGCCAAGGGGCCCCACACACAGGGTGGCAATTACACTGTCCCCCCCCAGGCCAGTCTCCAGATTAGTTTACCTGGTGGTCTAGGGCCCCCCCGTTGTCCGCCGGTGGCTCTGAGTCTCCCTGCACACTGGTTGCTAGGAAGGCCAGCCGATTGGCATCTAGCAACCAGTGACGTTCTGAGAGGACCCATCATACACAGCGGAGGAGGATGCTCCTCATCGGCTCGTCCTCCTCTCCTCTCTCTGCACCTAGAAGATGGGCTCCACCCACCTCCTCCCTTCATGTGCTGTGAAGCCGTTGTGGAAGGTAAGCAGACTACTGCAGCTGCTTGATTTCTTTTTTCTCACTCTCTCTCCATCTTCTGTCTGTGCCATCCTTTTCCTGCCCTATATATCCTCTGTGTGTGCCATCCTATTCTCTCTCTTCCCCCTCCCTCTCTCTCTCTCAGGGGCCCCAGTGCACTGCATTGCCCGGGGGTCTATAAGGCTCTTAAGATGGCATTGGATTGGACCCCTAACTGACATTTTTGGGGGGACCAGTGACATTACTACAGTAATCAGTGCTAAAAATATGCACTGTTACTGTAATAATGTCATTGGCAGCGAAGGGGTTAACCCTGTGGGTGATCAAGGGGTTAAATGTGAGCCTAGGGGAATGACTCTAACTGTGGGGAGGCGTGGCTTCTGAAATGACCATAAAGACATGTGATCCTAAATAGAAGCCCGTCCTTCTCTCTCAGCGGGGAGCGATCGTGGGTGTCAGGTGGCAATCGGAACCGCCTGACCCGTGCATTGGCTTCCCCACTGCCGAGTATGGGCGGGAGCGCTCCGTTGGCGGCACTCGCTCGGCCCCTAGCTTCCCGCGCGCAACCGACGTAGGTCTACGTCGGTTTGTGCAGGAGAGCCACCCTGCAGCAGTAAAAATGCGGCGGGTGGCCGAGAAGTGGTTGAAGAATATTAGTTTGGCTGTACCTCTCCTATGGATCACAGGAGTGCAATTCGTTCTGCACTCCAGTGACCCGTTTTCCTCAGAGAGCAGTCTGAAGTCATACAGTAAAAAAGAATAACACTCCCCCTCTTCCCCTTGCAACTGCAACAGTGTTTGGTTTCCAGCTTTTTCACTGAACTTCACACAGTCTCTCACAATGCTTCTTTCCCTTAAATAATCCCAAATTTGGATTCTGTTAAAGTGATTCTAAAGGTTGGAATTAAACCCCCTCAAAAAAAAAAAAAACAAACATGTTATACTTACCTGTTCTTTGCAATGTTTTTGCACAGAGCTGCTCTGATCCTTTTCTATTTGGGTCCCCTGCCGGCGGTCCTGGCATTGTCCAATAACACACACATTCTACTTGGCCCTGCCCTACCCCCGCTTTCTACTCATTGGCCTGCTGGCTGTGGATTAAAAGCAGCAGGACCCAATGGCTCTCGTTGCTGTGTGAGCCAATGAGGAGAGAGTGATCTGGAAGAGACGCTGCTTTCATGCACATCGCTGGATCGAGATGGGGTTCAGGTAAGTAGTACAAGTGTGGCTGGGAAGGAGCTGCACACAGGTTTTTTACTTTACTTTAATGCATTAGGGTAAAAACTGGATTTTTGACTTACCGTAAAATCCTTTTCTCTTAAGGTCATTGACGGACGCAGTCCTCTGATGTATATTAGTAGGGTAATACCGCCCCCTGCAGGAGTAAGACACTAGGCAGAATTTCTGGCTACGCCTATGGGCAGTCCCTGGGAGTATGCCCTCTCTCTTCCTGCATAGGATGTCAGTTTTGTATCAAAGCAGTGTCAGAGAAAGGCACACCAACCCACTCAAAAAATTTAGAGGGGCGGGTACTGCATCCGTCAATGAACCTAAGAGAAAAGGATTTTATGGTAAGTCAAAAATCCAGTTTTCTCTATCGTTCATTAACGGACGCAGTCCTCTGATGCATATCAGTAGGGACGTCCCAAAGCAGTACCAAAATGAGGGGTGGAAACAGCAGAACAAAGAAAAAAAAACAGTCCCCAAGGCCAACAAGGCAACACAGGACTCATCAGAACAACCAGATGAGGTCCACCTGAAAAGAAACAGAAGAACATCCTCAAGGAAGGCCAAGGGGCCCCCTAAACTGCGGCCTGCAAAACCTTGCTGCCTTATCGGCTACCCCTGCGGGATGAGAATACATTCTGTGAGCCGAAAAGGACGGACCTACGGCAAGAGTCCCTACCCCTGGAAGCCTGCGGGAGAAATGTACTCTTACCCCCCGTAACACCTTTAATAATGTCGTGCAGGGTAGCCCCAAACAGATGGTCCCCACGAAAGGGGAGTTCCGTCAAGGCCTTATTAGAAGCCTGATGCGCAGACCAACACTTCAGCGAGAGCTCATGACCACCGCCGAAAATGACAGATGACCCAAAAGGGAAGCAATGTCCAGCTCAGCATCGCAAGCATACTGCAGCGCCTGCACCATCTGGTCCAACAGTTTCCCAAATTCAGGAGGGACGGGCTGGCCCTCCACGTCACGGTGTAGCAGCTTCACCCATTTAGTCACCGTTTGGGTGACAAGGGCCGAAGCAAAGGCAGCCCGTAGCACAGTCCCCGCCCTAGCGTACACGATGCAGGCCACAGCCTCTGCCTTCCTATGCTCTGGGTCCTTAAAGAACAGGGAATCTTCCACCGGAATCACGGTAGCATTGTTAAGTCTGGAGACCGGGGGATCCACCTTAGGTGGCGCCGACCACGTCTTCACCAGAGACTCCTCAAAAGGGTAGCGCCTGGTAAAAAGAGAATGAGCATGTTCTTGCGTGGAGTGTTTTGACAGCCCATTCATTTGAATAAGCTGCAAAATGTGTTGGACCAAGCAAAAAAAGTAGTGTTTGCACTACTTTTAAAAATGCACCAAACTGCAATTTGGTGCCTGCAAATGCGCTGCGTTTGTGATATGCGTTTGGGGTGCAGTTAACATTTCATTGGTACCCACATGCAGATTGCAAGAGCAGCACATTTGAATGCAGTGCGGAAAACACACAGAAATGCATCTTTATGGTCATATGTCACCTGTTTCTGCCCCCCTGGGCTGACAGGGGAACAGAGCTGGCGGCTGGGTGAGTGGAACCGGCTTAAAGAGCAGCCCAGCTGCCTTGGGCTTCACATGGACATGCAGCCCTGGCGCGCTGGGCAAATGTCCGGTGCGCCCTATAGCCAGTCTGGGCCTGGTGCTGGATTAGAGGAGTCAGGTAAGTGTTTAAGGTAAAATACGCCCCACTACCTGTTTTCCCCTGCCTCATACCTAATGTATTACAATGCATTAAGGTAAGGAATGTTTAGACTTTAGAGCCACTTTAAAGCTATATATCCAGGCAGATATCAAAGAAACACATTAATACAGCTCTATACACATTATAACTATCTTTTAATGCAAGCAGTGTGTACCTGAATTTGACCTGGTATCATCTTGTTCTACCCCCCATACAGCAGAACTGGGACCAGGAGAAGCAGCACAAGAAACCAGCACGCTGTCTTGCAGTGTTCGTAGGCTAACAGGGGACACGCTGATAGGATGAGGGAGCAGAGTGACAGAGAGATGAGCTCTTCAGTTTGCAGCTTCTCGTTTCACAGTCCAGTCACAGGCTGGGGGAGGGACAAGGCCTGTCAGGTCAGAATTGTATGGTAGAAATATAAATCCTCGGTGAGTAAAACAGCTCTGTATTTTATCTGTGTATTTACTAGTTTGTCTGGAGGTAGGCTTTGAATTTAGGAATCTCCAAATGTTTCTGTGGAAATATTTTTTGTTTTACCTTAGAAATAGTGGCCACGCACAGGGATAAATATGAAAATGTCTGCTTTCCTAGCAGGCAGCTGGAAGCATGAAGAAACTATCAAAATTAGCTTTTCCACAAAAAGAGATTGTATCTTGTTGTTTCTACAATGAATAGTGGATTAGCTGGTCCTTTTACTAATAGCAATTAGCTCTTACACTTCTGTCTCTTGAACCCAATGCACACCACCTTCTTACTACATACAACATTATTGACGTCTTCTATTACGATCAATGAATTCATCAAATAATTATAGTTTACAATAGTCAACTGGTATCCCAGCATTCATCTATTCCTTGTAAGTTTTAGGTGAATAAGTAATTCTAAAATTCACAACATTATCAGTGTGACTGTATTTTACCATAGCTAGAAGCCGATGGACATGTGTCTTTTCCCCCATGATACAAGACTTTGTTACTATATTAATATACTGTGTCGACAGTAACTAAGCAACTTGGAAAGGAAATATGTCACATTGGAATATATTTAAATCTATGTGACAATTGTCTTGAGTTTTGGAGCAGTAGATATTTATAGAAAGTCAGCGGGATATATATCACTATTGCTCACGTGAAGACTGCTTTTTATTGAAAGTTAAAAATTCCTGCTGCACTTGCTGTTCATTATGTCCAGGGCCCGAGTCGTACAGGAACACATAGGAACGGCATTCCTGTACTTTTTCCACATCAGGATTGCTGTTCCAGTTAACAGCCACTTCCTGATGCACCCCCTCGCCCCAAACAGAATCCCAGCGCCACCTTCTGATCTGGAATGAGCATCGGGTCTGCTCTCTACTGCAGACACATGCTTCCTATAGCATGGCTCCTGTCACACTTTTGGTCAGGAACCAGCCAGCAGTACTCGCCAGCGATACAAGCCGGCAGTACCCGCCAACAGTACCCAGCAGCAATACAAGCCAGCAGTTCCCACCAGCAGCACCTGACAGTAATACCTACCAACAGTACTCACCAGCAGTACCCACCAACAGTACCAGCCAGTAGTATCAGCCAGCAGTACCCACCAACAGTACTTGCCAGCAGTACAAGCCAATAGTTTCTGCCAGCAGCACCCGCCAGCAGTACCCACCAGTACAAGTCAGCAATACCTGCCAGTAGTAACCACCAGAAGTACCCGCCAGCAGTACCAGCCCTGGAGGACAGACAGCCGCAGCCACCAGCCTTATCCGACAGCAGCAGCCAGCAATACCTGCAGTAATCCTGAGGAAAAACAGTAATCCTGAGGAAAAAGTGAAGATTGAGGTCAGTTGAGGTGCAGATAAACTGCAGTGCATCCATGTGAAAGCAGCCTTAGGTCCCTTTTACACGATTGGCTTGATCGGGTCCGCCGGTCTGTTTTTCAGGTTGACCCATTCGGACCCTCTGTTCACCTCTATAGAGCTTATCATAGGTCCAGCTTCTTAAATCTCAAATGGTGACTAGGAGCAAGTTAGGAAGTACGGAACTGAAGCAGTTGTGACCACCACCTATTCATTCTGATTTTTTCTGTTTATTGGCTTTGTCTCTATGATGCTTTCAGTCTGCAGAACAAAACCCCATTTTCAATTCAATTCAACTGCAACTCTTCATCACCGTACCTGTTCATGCACACTTCTAAATCTAAAAAATTTTGAATGAGGTTCAGGCTTGTTGCCACCCTGGGTTAGAGATGAAACCGGAGTCCTTATTATGTAATGTGGGAATTCGCAGACCGAATTCTATGTAACCATAATGCACTGCTTGGCCTTTGAAATTAGGTCAGCTTGCTCAGAAGGACCAATAATGGGGGTTTGTTATATTCTAGCCCCCTCAATATTAGTTCCTAGAAGCCATTTTCAGTGTGTTTTGGAGTCGTTTAGGGATAGCAGAGAGTCTGTGTAGGTAGCGTTAGGTGCTATAAGGTGCACCTCATATGTGTTCACCATTCAGAGACCCAACAGTCATTTTTAGGCTTACCTTTTTGTGTATGTCAGCAACAAATGCTTGGCCCCCTCTTTGATGTTTATGTTTGGTTGCGTTGAGGTCTTTTTTACTTTCTTATTTTACGTTAATACATTTTACAATTTTCTGCGAAGTTAAAAAAAAGTAGTACAGTATAGGACAAGTCTGCCTTTTCTATCAAAGTGGCCACGATATACAGCCATAGCATGTGCCAGAGCTTGCACTTGTGCTGTCTGAGAGGGCCTTCATCGCAGCAGGAGGGGTTATGCTTTTTGTGCAGTTTGTTTTGACATTTTATGAAATTTTTAAAGACCACGCAATATGGGTACTGAAAAAAAAAAATCAGGTCTATACTGTGAAACTGTTTTGCCACTGGCCAATTTGTAGGAATTTGGTGGCTTTAACTTTAATTTTTTATGAATAAGCTTTTCTATAACTTTTAGATCTATTGTGGCAGTTACTTCTACTGATCAATAAAGCCTTTTACCACTCGAATAAAAAAAAGATGGTGCCACATTTAATAAAAAAAAAAAAAAAAAAAAAAAAGAAAAAAAAGAAAAAAAAAAAAAAAAGCCCTCTTCCTGCTATATGGAAATTAATTTTTCTTGGTTAAAGTGGTTGTAAAGGTAGAATGTTTTTTTTCTTTACTTTATTGCATCCTCTGTATTAATGTAAAGCTTTTCTGTGCAGCTCATCCTGCTCTCTGTCTCCTCACTGGCCATGGAGGCATCAGCAGGAGTCAATAGCCACTGCTGCTGTCAATTACAGCCTGTGAGGAGAGCGCATGGGCAGGGCCAAGCCAGGGTGCGTGTTTATGAACCGGAAAAGTTCAGGATCGAGCCCGCATGAGTGCCCCCATAGTAAGTAGCTTTCTTTTGGGGCACTTGGCAGGGGGGAAGAACTAGGAGCACCGGCAGGGAACCCAAGAAGAGGAGGGTCAGGGGACTATGTGCAAATCTATTGCACAGAGTAGGTAATTATGACGTTTGTTTAAAAAACACACTCAAGTTAGACTTACTGGTTATATATAAAAGACTCACCCAAGCTCTACAGCCATATAAATAATGTGAAGACATCATACATTAGACTTACTGGTAGCTTGTTTTCTAGTAGTCTTTCAGAACAGCACCTCCCACCAGGGACAGGAAACACCTATTCGCCAAACTTTAAGGAGACTTCTCCCCACATTTCTTCAGTTGTAATAGAGTATCTCTGGCCGAAACACATAATCGCAACATAGAGAAATACAGCATTAGGGCAGGTTGTTGCTATCCTGAAAGACTACTAGGGAAAAAGTTTCCCAAATGGTCTTTCAGTACAGCACCTGAGAGGACAAACGAGACTAACCCAACTAGGGAGGGACAACAGCTTGCAAGATCTTTCTACCAAAGACCTGATCCCTCACTATTATTGGATCCAATCTGGAACAAAAAATAAACGTGAATATACTTGACCATGCGGCCACCTTACAAATTTGTTTGGAGCGGCACCAGTCTTTTATGCCCAATTGGCTACAAGAGCTCTAGTGAAGTGAGCACACGCTCCCAATGGCGGGACTAGGTCCATTCGAGTATAGACTTCCCAGATAGCCATCTTCAGCCACCTGGCAATAGATCTAGTTACTTCTGGTCCTTCTTGTTGCCCATATGCAAAACACATCCAGAGTCTGATGCCTATGTACGGGGAGGGGTTGTCAGGGGGCAAAAAAACAATGAATCCACTGCTGAAGGTGTCCCAGGATACAGTAATAATAAAACAGAATGTAGCAGAGTGATCTCATTGCCCAGCACAGCAGTGTGTACTATGAGAGTGCCTGAACAAAATTATAAATTCTTTGCCAGGTTAAACAGTAGACCGATATGTATTCCAGCTGTGTATTTAGTCAGTTGACCGGAGTTCCACTTTAATTGAGCATTGAGCATAAATATCGGTTCATACATCAAACTCTCTCAAAATTGCAAGCAGTGCTTCACTGTTCGCCTACTTTAATCACATTATACACTCACTAGGACTTGTGTGTTTGCACTAGAACCCAACAGCCTTATTTAAGACCTTATAGTCCTAAGCAAGTCTTACTATTCAGTAGCAAAACAAGCTAGCCTTATCACAGAAAATGACACATCTGTCAAATAGCCACCAATTACACATGAATGCACTTGGAGTATGGTCATTACCAGAGCTCAGTCCTGACAGATTTCTGCTATTTGTGCATTAATATTTACTTCCTGTGTGAGCCAAGAGTGGCATGAAATGCCTAATGGCTTCCATAATCCCAGACCCTTCCAGCATATGGTTTATATCAATATATTCCCTGTAAAACATGGAAGCCATCACTAAGACCTAATATACAGACTGTGGGATGATATGGTTACCTTAGTGAAGCCTATCGAATAATTTAAGCAGTACTTGGTACTGGTGGCTATTTAAGGAAGCACTCTGAATGAACTTAGAGGGGTAAAATGTCAACTTAAAGGTTACACACATTTAAACCAAATGCAAATGGCAATATTGGCAGGTAGCTGTAGAAAGTTAAATTACACCATGAATAGTGTGTTCATATTACCAGTAGCACTGTATAAGTTCTAACTAGAGAATGCACACGCAAGTAAAAAGCATGTGGTGTGGACTAGGCACTTTAGGTGATAGCAAGATCCCATTTATATGAACTTATTTATTATTGGGGGATTTTACACTTCTTTTATTTGCTGCTAGAGTTGCAATTTTTGTTTTAGGGAAAGTACTTCAGAATAGGTCAACATTGAATGTTCTGTGTTCTGATCTGCTAGCCTTTACAAACAATGAAGGATGGTATTATATTCTTATTATACAGGATTTGTATAGCGCCAACAGTTTGCGCAGCGCTTTACAATATAAAAAGGGACAATACGGCAACAATACAATTTAATACAAGAGGGTTAGGAGGGCCCTGCTCCTGCAAGCTTACAATCTAAAAGGGAGGGGCTAATGAGACAAAAGTAGTAACTGTTAGGGATGAACTAATGAGGGAGGTAAAAGATTTGGTGGTTAGCTGAAGGCAGGATAGACCTCCCTGAAGAGATGTCGACTAAAAGAGGCCGCAGGAACATTATTTTAACTTCTTGGTGGTGCAAATAAAATGCTGACAAGGCAAATAACTTTTCAATTTACATGATAAATCACTGAATTTTAAACAAGATACATCATGATTCTACTGAAAACAAAAACAAACAAGTCTCCCCATAGGCACTGGTCATAAGTGCTTAAACCTGATTGATGGCCAGGGGAGAGTAACTCCTGTTCTCGTATATATTTGCTTTTTGCATTTTATATTTTCCTTTTAGACTCATGTCTTTCGTTTCCAGGTAAGATTAGCTTTTATTTAAATGAAATAATGTTTTAACAGCCACTGAAAAACAGTAAAAAATATTTATTGTGCAGCAAATTTACTGTAAACGTGAACAAATTATAGCATTTTTTCATAGACTTCAAATTTGTACTGAATACCATTTTCTTCCTGGATTTCAGAGGATATACCTGGATACCTATGTAAGACAGGGAATAGATTGAATTATTTCACATGATGGTGCAAACACTTCAAATGTAAGTGGCATGCATATTGATGGCTCTGCCAGTAAAAAGGTGACTATGAAATATGATTGGATAAGTATGTAGAGTATACCCATATGGTCCATATCCATATGGAAACACTTATAAATGGCTTGAAGATTCATTTACAGGGATGGTATGTTTTACAAAGTTAGACTGGTCCAGCTTGGACGAATGTAACTATTTACAGGTGCATCTCATAAAATTAGAAGATCATCAAAAAAGTTAAAATTATTTCAGTAATTCAATTCAAAAAGTGAAACTCATATTTTATATAGATGCTTTGAACACAGTGATATATTTCAAGCATTTCTTTCTTTTAATTTCGAGGATTATGGCTTACAGCTAGTAAAAACCCAAAATTCATTATCTTAGAAAATTGGATTACATAAGACCAATTTAAAAAAAGGATTTTTAATACATAAATGTTGGCTAACTGAAAAGTATGTCCATGTACAGTATAGTATGCACTCAATACTTGGTCGGGCCTCCTTTTGCATGTATTACTACTGCATCAATGCGGCGTGGCATGGAGGCGATCAGCCTGTGGCAATGCTGACGTGTTATGGAAGCCCAGGTTACTTTGATAGTGGCTTTCAGCACATCTGCATTGTTGGGTCTGGTGTCTCTTCTTCCTCTTGACAATACCCTACAGATTCTCTATGGGGTTTAGGTCAGGCACATTTGCTGGCCAATCAAGCACAGTGATAACCATGATCATTAAATCAGGTATTAGAACTTTTGTCAATGTGGGCAGGTGCCATGTGCTGCTGGAAAATGAAAGGAGCATCTCCATAAAGCTGGTCAGCAGAGGGAAGCATGAAGTGCTCTAGAATTTTCCTGGTAGAGGGCTGCGCTGACTTTGGACTTGATAAAACACAGTGGACCAACACCAGCAGATGACATGGCTCCCCAAATCATCACAGACTGTGGAAAATTTTGCATTTCATTTGGAAATCAAGGTCCCAGAGCTTGGACAGGCACAGAATCCAAGTTGCATGAGGTCCAGTGGGAATTTTTCACAGTCTATGATGATTTGGGGAGCCATATTATCTGCTGGTGTTGGTTCACTGAGTTTTATCAAGTCCAAAGTCAGCACAGCCCTCTACCAGATAATTCTAGAGTGCTTAATGCTTTCCTCTGCTGACTAGCTTTATGAAGATGCTGATTTCATTTTCCAGCAGGACTTGGAATCTGACCACACTGACAAAAGTACCAATACCTGGTTTAATGATCAAGGTATCACCGTGCTTGATTGGCCAGCAAACAAGCCTGACCTAAACCCTATAGAGAATCTGTGGGGTATTGTCAAGAGGAAGATGAGACACACCAGACCCAACAATGCAGATAACAGTTGAAAGCCACTATCAAAGCAACCTGGGCTTCCATAACACCTCAGCAGTGCCATAGGCTGATTGCCTCCATGCCACGCTGCATTGATGTAGTAATTCACGCAAAAGGAGCCCCGACCAAGTATTGAGTGCATACTATGCTTGAAATACATCACTCTGTGTGTAACACATCTATATAAAATATAGGAGTTTCATTTTTTTAATTGAATTACTAAAGTAAATTAAACTATTTGATATTTTAATTTTATGAGATGCACCTGGCCGATGCCCATAAAGGCTAAAAGTCCTATCATCTCCATTTGCTTCCGGGTCGTGTGCTGAGCAGTTAGCCTGCTGCATTGTGAACACAGGAGGTTGGCTGCATTGCATGGGCATCATTCAGAAAAAGCTTTGTATTCTCTAAATAAATGCAAAGCGTTCTCCGATTAGATGAGGTGAAGAGCATGAGGTGGACCGCATGACATCACTACCTTACCTCGCTCATCCAATCAGAGAACAAGTAAATTAATTCAGTAAATGCAAAGCATTTTCTGAAAGGCTCCTGTGCCGAGTGGCCGACCTCCTGTTGTAACAATGCAGCAGCCCAGCCGCTCAGTACTTGACCTGGAAGCAAGTGGAAATCACTGGAGCAGCTCTGTCAGCATTGGCAAGTAATGGTATATACATAGTTACATTGGCCAAGCTAGACCAATCTAATCTTGTACAATCTTTAAATACCAGGATTTTATGTGAAAATAGAAAAAAGCAAAAAAGCCCAAATGTTTCCAAGTGTTATTTCTTTTGAGCATTGATCCCAGCTGATAATCACTTTTATCAGACATAACAGTGTGGCATAAGATACAAATTACGATCTCATTGTACAATCTCTGTGTAAAGTCCATTCGATTTACCAAAAGTATGTAATGTGAGGAACTACCAAAAAAAAATCCATCCACTCGGTTTCCAATCGGGTAGATGGTGATTTTACAGTAAGATATCAATGAGTACTTGTGCAAACAATCTTATTATGTGCAAATAAATGCATCTCTTTCAAAGATTGGGAAAACCGAAGACAGTATCCTCAAAAACTGGAAATTAATTTGAACAGATAACTGAAAGGAAAGGTTTTCCTTAAAGCCTTTAACGTAGGGCTACATGTAGTATTTTAATCTTGTATTATTAAGAAATGTAACCACTAGTTGCCAATTACCTTATATGAAGTACACTGAAATCCAAGTGTTGGCTGTCAACAAGTGGTCAAAGACCACACAAAAATCCTGTGTTTAGTGTCCTATAATAATACATAATGACACACATTCAGTTCCGATTATAATAAAACAGTTTTCTTACTCTTGCAGCAGCTTGTATGACTGGAGATCAATGTCTGGTAGAAATGTGTCACATTCAAACTCTTGCTGAATTCTGGTTATAAACAGCCTCTGGCTAACAGGTTTGTCCATAACTTCCTGTATAGAAAGACAAATAGAAATGTTTTTAGGAGACCCACAAACTAGGTTAGTACCTCCGCTAGTATAGTAAATGATTGCATTGTGTGATTAATAGCCAAACTACAGCTGTAATATTTCATGCAGGCCGAAGAAAAGTTCATTTAGATCACATTCACACTACTGGAAAGGGGTAAACACATTACTGCAATGCGCACCTCCATGATTTGTGCTGCCATTCATTTTAAGTCTCTGATACTCTGACCTCTGTAGTCAAAAACAGTCTTTAAAGTAAAATGATCAACATTAGGGCCTATTCACACCAGCCCAGTCCCCCACGGCATGGTAAAACGCATACATGTTAAAGTGTGTTGGTTTGCACATTGTATTAAAAAAGTTGTAAGGCCTTCAGGTTTTTTACCTTAATGTATTACCTGAGCCTGATCTCGAGGCGCTGCTCTTTCCACTCCCCATTGGACTCTGTGAGAGCATCAGGAACTATTGGCTCCTGCTGCTGTCAATCACATCCAGTGACAAGGGGGCGGGACTAAGCCGCAGTGTGTGTGCGTATATATATATACACACTAGACATATGCCGGTTTTCGGTAATTCGATATATCGCGGTATTGCATAGCCACGGTATTGTTATTGTGGCATTTTTAAAATACCGAGTTTCTCTGTCAAGTCTGCCTGACTTGTGAATTGATACATTTCAGTGAGCTGGATGACTCATTCACTCACTCAGCTAACACCTTTCAGCATAAGTCTCCTAACTATAAACAAAAATGATTACATTTGTATCTTTTCCTTCCCTCTGCCAGGGAGAAAGGAAGTTTAACCTCTTAAAGACTGGATCTTTTTCTGACACTTGTTGCTTGCAAGTTAAAATCAGTTTTTTTTTTTTTGCTAGAAAAGTACTTAGAACCCCCAAACATTTTATATATATTTTTTAGCAGAGACCCTACAGAATAAAATGGCGATTGTTGTAATATTTTATGTCACACTGTATTTGCGCAGCAGTCTTTCAAACGCAATGATTAGACTTTAATGAATAAAAAAAAAAAAAAAAAAACCTAACAGTAAAGTTATCCCAATTTTTTTTTTTGTTACACAGAGAATCGTGAGAGAATCCTGATCTTTATTCCAAGCTAAAAAATCGTGATTCTCATTTTGGCCAGAATCGTGCAGCTCTTATATATATATATATATATATATATATATATATATATATATATATATATATATATATATATATACACACATACACATACACACGCATAGCAGCCCACATTACATTATATAGCCATCAAGCAGTGTCTGGCCTACCTGGTGATGACTGGTCCTGGCGCTCTGATCCGATGGCCTAGTCTTTAAAGGGGCAAATCCTTGCGATCCAGAAGTGGTTAAACCTGCAGGAGGACCGGTGTTTTTATCTATTAATGACTTTACTATTGCTTTAGGCCTGGTTCACATGTATGCGGGTTGGGGGCCCACATTTGCACAGGCATAGCAGCCCATTGATGTGAATGGGCTTGAGCTGCTATGCCTGCGTTTTCAGCTGAAAAAAGGTGCATGCAGAATTTAAAAAAATGCAGTGGCCATGAAATCCATCCTTCTTTTGCACCATGCGACTTACCTGCCGTTGCTGCACACGCAAACTGTTTTTAAATGCCGTGCCCACGTATACAAAAAATGCAGAAAGCTTGCCAGAGCAGGAACTGCAGGTTAGTCGCATGGTGCAAAAGCAGGATGGATTTCAAGGCCACTGAATTTTAAAAAAATGCTGCATGCACCTTTTTTCTGCGGAAAATGAGGGCATAGCAGCCCGTTCAAATCAATGGGCTGCTATGCCTGTGCAAATGTGGGCCGCCAACCCGCATACATGTGAACCACCAACCCGCATACATGTGAACCACCAACCCGCATACATGTGAACCACCAACCCGCATACATGCGAACCACCAACCCGCATACATGTGAACCAGGCCTAAAGCAATAGTAAAGTCATTTATAAACAACACCTCCTTCAGGTTTAACCACTTCTTGACCACAAGGATTTGCCCTCTTAATGACCAGGCCATCGGATCGGAGCCGAGCGCCAGGACCAGTTATCACCAGTTAGGCCAGACACTGCTTGATGACCTATTTTAGGCCTGGTTCACAGAGTCTGTACTGACTGACTATATAATAATGTGCATAAGTGAACCAAAGCCCCTAAATTCAGCAATGAAATTGAAGTGAGGTGGAAATTTAATAATTTAAATTTAATAATAGAATACCGTGATAATACCGTATACCGTGGCAAAACCTTAATCAATTAATCGCAGCATGAAAATCTGATACCGTCACAAGCCTAATACACACACACACATACATATATACATACATACATATACACACACACGTATACATACAGTGCCTTGAATAAGTATTCATACTCCTTGAAATTTTCCACATTTTGCCATTTTACAATGAAAAAGTAAATGTATTTTATTGGGAATTTATGTGATGAACCAACACAAAGTGACACATAATTGTGAAGTGGAAGGAAAATTATAAATGGTTTTTACAATTTTTTACAAATAAATATGTGAATAGTGTGGTGTGCATTTGTATTCAGCCTTCAAGTCAATACTTTGTACAACCAATTTTCACTGCAATTACAGCTGCAAGTCTTTTTGGGTATGTCTCTACCAGCTTTGCACATCTAGAGAGTGAAATGTTTGCCCATTCTTCTTTGCAAAATAGGTCAAGCTCTGTCAGATTGGATGGAGAGCATCTATGAACAGCAATTTTGAAGTCTTGTTACAGATTCTTAATTGGATTTAGAGCTGGACTTTGACTGGGCCATTCCAACACATGAATATGCTTTGATCTAAACTATTCCATTGTAGCTCTGGCTGTATGTTTAGGGTCGTTGTCCTACTGGAAGGTGAACCTCTGCCCCATTCTCAAGTATTTTGCAGACTCTAACAGGTTTTCTTCTAAGATTGCCCTGTATTTGGCTCCAGCTATCTTCCCATCAACTCCGACCAGCTTCCTTGCCCCTGCTGAAGAAAAGAATCCCCAACAACATGATGCTGACACCACCAGGTTTCACAGTGGAGATGGTATGTTCAGGATGATGTGCAGTGTTAGTTTTCAACCACACATAGTGATTTGCTCTTGGGCCAAAAAGTGAAATTTTGGTTTCATCTGACCAGAGCAACTTCTTCCACGTTTGCAGTGTCCCCCACATGGCTTCTCACAACAGCAAACGGGACTTCTTACGGCTTTCTTCTTGCCACTCTTCCATAAAGACCAGATTTGTGGCGTGCACAACAAATAGTTGTCCTGTGGACAGATTCTCCCACCTGAGCTGTGGATCTCTGTAGCTCCTCCAGAGTTACCATGGGCTTCTTGGCTGCTTCTTTGATTAATGCTCTCCTTGCCCGGCCTGTCAGTTTAGGTGGATGGCCATGTCTTGGTAGGTTTGCAGTTGTGCCATACACTTTCCATTTTCGAATGATGGATTAAACAGTGCTCTGTGAGATATTTAAAGCTTGGGATTTTTTATACCCTAACCCTGCTTTAAACTTCTCCACAACTTTATCTCCGACATGTCTGGTGTGTTCCTTGGCCTTCATGATGCTGTTTGTTCACTAAGGTTCTCTAACAAATCTCTGAGGGCTTCACAGAACAGCTGTATATATACTGAGATTAAATTACACACAGGTGGACTCTATTAATTAGGTGACTTCTGAAGGCAATTGGTTCCACTAGATTTTAGTTAGGGGTATCAGAATAAGGCTCGATTCCCACTAATGCGTTTTCATGCTTTTTGCAGCAATGCATTTAATTTTTTTTAACATAGGTTCGTATGGAACAAGTTCACAACAATGCATTTTTGTGCCTCTGCGTTTTTGGAAAGGGACGGGGACTTTTTTTCCTGCAAAATGCAGCATTTTACATGTGATAGACTTCAGTGAACCTGCTTTCAATACACAAATATTGTGTTTTTTTACCGTGATTCGTGTTTTTAAATCTGCCCAACAACAAAATTTCCAAAAAAACAAAACAAAAAACGCAAAATGCAAATTGCAGTAAAAAAAAAAAAAAAAAAAAAAAAAAAAAAATGTGGAAAGCACAGCAAAAAGCACTACAGAAATGCTAAAAAGCAACATGCATAGGTGTGAATCAAGCCTAAAAGGGGGCCAAATACAAATGCACACCACAATTTTCACATATTTGTAAAAAAAGTTGAAAACCATTTATTATTTTTCTTGCACGTCACAATTTTGTTCCACTTTGTGTTGATCTATCACCTAAAATCCCAATAAAATGGGATTTTTGACTTACCGTAAAGTCCATTTCTCTGATGTTCATTGACAGACACAGCTCCTAATCTTCTTGACCATTGGGTTATACTGCCCCCTACAGGAGTAGGACACTAGGCAGTAAAAAGCTTGACTACGCCTATGGAGCAGTCCCAGAGAGTATACTCCCACTCTCAGCTATAAGCACTAAGTTTTGTTACAAGCAGTGTCAGAAGAAAGCCAACTCCATAGTGGGGTGGGTGTTATGTCCGTCAATGAACATCAGAGAAATGGATTTTACGGTAAGACAAAAATCCCATTTTTCTCTTTCGTTCATTGAGGAACACAGCTCCTTATCTTCTTGACTGTTGGGTTATACTGTCCCCTACAGGAGTAGGACACTGGGCAGGAAAAAAGCTTGACTACAAAAAGTATTTGCAAATGTGTGCAACTAAACTCCTGTTTGTAACACATACTGTTAGACAGATTAATTTGGTCGGTCCCTGGCTGGTTGGTAAGCATATAAAGTATATTATATATAAAACCGTGCCCTAAAAAAGTATTCTTACCCTTTGAAATTTTCCACATTTTCTCATGTTACAACCAAAAACATAAACGTATTTAGTTTATCTTGGTCTCAACAAACCACAGGGCATTGTTCCAGTAATCCATGTCCTTAGTCTGCTTGTCTTCAGCAAACTGTTTGCGGGTTTTCTTGTGCATCATCTTTAGAAGAGGCTTCCTTCTGGGACGACAGCCATGCAGACCAATTTAATGCAGTAGGCGGCGTATGGTCTGAGCACTGACAGGCTGACCCCCCACCCTTTCAACCTCTGCAGCAATGCTGGCAGCACTCGTATGTCTATTTCCCAAAGACAACCTCTGGATATGACGCTGAGCACATGCACTCAACTCCATTGGTCCACCATGGCGAGGACTGTTCTGAATGGAATCTGTCCTGTTAAACCGCTGTATGGTCTTGGCCACCATGCTACAGCTCAGTTTCTTGTCTTGGCAATCTTCTTATAGCCTAGGCCATCTTTATGTAGAGCAAAAAAGTATTTTTTTCAGATCCTCAGAGACTTTATTGCCATGAGGTGCCATGTTGAACTTCTAGTGAACAGCATGAGAGAGTGAGAGCAGCGATAACACAAAACTTAACACACCCGCTCCCCATTCACACCTGAGGCCTTGTAACACTAACAAGTCATATGACACTGGGGAGGGAAAATGGCTTATTGGGCCCAATTTGGACATTTCCACTTAGGGGTGTACTCACTTTTGTTGTCAACGGTTATACAAGCTGCACACTCACTACTTTACATTGTTGCAAATTGGAATTTCTTCAGTGTTGTCACATGAAAAGATATAATAAAATATTTACAAAAATGTGAGGGGTGTACTCACTTTTGTGAGATACTGTACATATATATATTATATACATACATACATACACACACACACACACACACACACACACACACACATATATATACACACACACACAGGATCTCACTAAAGTGAGTACACCCCTGACATTTTTGTAAATATTTTATTATATCTTTTCATGTGACAACACTGAAGAAATTACACTTTCCTACATTGTAAAGTAGTGAGTGTACAGCTTGTATAACCGTGTAAATTTGCTGTCCCCTCAAAATAACTCAACATACAACCATTCATGTCTAAACCGCTGGCAATAAAAGTGAGTACACCCCTAAGTTAAAATGTTCAAATTGGGCTCAATAAGCCATTTTCCCTCCCTGTTGTCATGTGACTCGTTAGTCCCTGAAACTGAGCTGCAGCACGGTGGCGAAGACCATACAGCGGTTTAACAGGACAGGTTCTGCTCAGAACAGGCCTTTTCATGGTTGACCAAAGAAGTTGAGTGTACACGCTCAGCGTCATACTCAGAGGTTGTTTTTGGGAAATAGATGCATGAGTGCTGCTAGCATTGCTGCAGAGGTTAAAGTCAGTCAGTGCTCAGATCAACGATGCAAACTGCATCAAATTGGTCTGCATGGCTGTCATCCCAGAAAGAGGCCTCTTCCTAAGATGATGCACAAGAAAGTCCGCAAATAGTTTTTTGAAGACAAGCAGACTAAGGACATGGATTACTGGGACCATGTCCTGTGGTCTGATGAGACCAAGATAAACGTATTTGGTTCAAATGGTGTCAAGCGTGTCTGGCAGCAACTAGGTGAGGAGTGCAGAGACAAGTGTGTCCTGCCTTCAATCAAGCATGGTGGGAGTGTCATGGTGTGGGGCTGCATGAGTGCTGCTAGCACTGGGGAGCTACAGTTCATTGAGGGAACCATAAATGCCAACATGTACTGTGACATACTGAAGCAGAGCATGATCCCCTCCTCTTCAGAGACAGGGCCCCAGGGCAATATTTTAACATGATAACCGCCACAAACACACCTCCAAGAGGACCACTGCCTTGCTAAAGAAGCTGAGGGTAAAGGTGATGGACTGGCCAAGCATGTCTCCAGACCTAAACCCTATTAAGCATCGGTGGGGGATCCTTAAACGGAAGGTGGAGGAGCGCAAGGTCTCCAACATCCACCAGCTCCGTGATGTCATCATGGAGGAGTGGAAGAGGACTCCAGTGGCAATCTGTGAAGCTCTTGTGAACTCCATGCCCAAGGGGGTTAAGGCAGTGCTGGAAAATAATGTTGGTCACACAAAATATTGACACTTTGGGCCCAATTTGGACATTTGAACTTAGGTGTGTACAACTTTCGTTGCCAGCAGTTTAGACATTATTGGCTGTGTGCTGGGTTTTTTTGAGGGGGCAGCAAATTTACACTGTTATACAAGCAGTGACATGAAAAGATATAATAAAATATTTACAAAAATGTGAGGGGTGTACTCACTTTTGTGAGATACTGTATATAGCGTGTAAATGTGCCACCACAGGACGTGGTTTCCTATGGTGGTACACGGAGAAGACGAGGAGCCCAGAGCGCAAGCCGGGGACCCCAGAAGAAGAGGATCCAGGCTGCTCTGTGCAAAACCATTGCACAAATCATGTAAATATAACACGTTCGTTTTTTTAACCCCTTAAAAAATAACAAAAACCTTAATCAAAAAGTTAAGGCAGTTCATTCATTAGAATAGACTGCCAAACACACCACAATGGACTAAAAAGCGTGCATGCAGCTTTTTCGATAGTGCACAGTGAAATGCACCGACATATATACTGTACGATACTGCAGCACAGTGGGCCCTGCAGCACAGTGGGCCCTGAAACCAGTAAACAAACATGGTGACAAAATTGCATTAGCCATTGGCTCCACCCCCCCCCCCCCTGGAATTTCAATCAACAAAATCAAATGATTGTTAAAGCAGAGTTCCACCCAAAACTGGAACTTCTGCTTTAGGTAGTCTTAACCCCCTGACATGCCACATTTGGCATGTAATTTTTTTTTTTGGGGGGGGGGGGGGGGGAGCGGGTACCTAGTTTTGACAAATACCCGCTCCCACTTCCGCTCGGAGCGCCCTGAGGGGAAGTTCTCCTCTCCCCCTCCCTCCCTGCAATCTTCTGGGACATGTCAGAGGTCCCAGAAGATTGCCTGCCAATCAAGACACGCAGCGCAACTCGCGCATGCGCAGTGCGTACCCGGCTGTGAAGCCGCAAACTGTCACAGCCGGGTGCCCACACCAGTGATACCGGCGCCGCTGAGACCAGAGGGAGAGGATCGAGGCTTTGGGCGGCCGCATCGCTGGACTGGGGGGACAGGTGAGTGTGTGTTTATTAAGTCAGCAGCTACACTTTTTGTAGCTGCTGACTTTTAATTAACACAGAAAAGGCTGGAACTCCTGGTCTGTTTATTAATCCTGTGTGCCCCGGTGTCTGCGTTTAAAAAAAATAAGCCGCTCTTTACCAGTTTTCAGAGCGTCAAGTGCCACTCACGTGA
This sequence comes from Pelophylax lessonae, assembly GCF_965119305.1. NCBI lineage: Eukaryota > Metazoa > Chordata > Amphibia > Anura > Ranidae > Pelophylax > Pelophylax lessonae. Next base: position 141,957,731 of record NC_138768.1, read on the forward strand.
CCCGTCAGTTCTCTCCTCTCCCCGTCTGACAGCTGGCTGCAGCGGGCCGAGGATTCCTCTCTGATGTCAGTCGGGAGGAGGGGGAGAGGAGGAGAGAGGTGTTGGGTCACTTGAGCGGCGAGTGGCGTTCTGAAAATTTGTAAAGAATGGCTTATTTTTACAAAACACAGGGGCACACAGGCTGACGGAGGCACGTAAACTGACCACAGTGTCAGGGCTCAGAGGGGAGGACATAGCCAGGCAGGATAAGCCAGGTATTTTAGGTGATAGAAGGGGCCAAATTATACAGCAATGCACTGTATACCATGCTTTAAGGGAACAGGATCAATTTTTTCAGGTTAACAAATGCTTTAAAAATAAATGCTGCTGTTTGCTCTTTAGAAAATAAATGCTCAAAAAAAGTATAATGACACTGTTAAAAAAGGATGGAGCATGGGTGACCTTAAAATGTTGCCCCCCCCCTGAAAAAAAGTTCTGCGGACGCCCATGCCCCCCCCTCCCCATAGCGAGCAGCTTGCTAGGGGGGTACTTGAAGGGGGGAGGAGCCAGGAGTGTCGGCGGGGGACCTGAGAAGAGGATCGAAGCTGCTCTGTACAAAACCATTGCGCAGAGCAGGCAAGTATGACAATAATAATAATAATAAGGTATAGTGAAGCCTAAGAGCCTACAGAGGTCTGACTCCTGAGTGTAGCTTCATTTTGCTTTAGTGGCCATCTGTCAAGCTACAAATGTTCAGCAGGTCAACCTCACACTGCATTGATATGTGAAAGTGATAGGAATTTGAATTTGTGGGGATATCTTGTCACTATAGATGGTTCAAATCTCGGCTGGTTCAGCAAGGACTAGCTAAAATTCAAACCATCTATGGGCAGGCTGATTGTATCGGAGTCAATTCATCAATCAACTTGGGTACATGTCTGATTTTTATATGTTATTACTGCCACTGGCTTTGGCCGCTAGCAATAATCATTGTGTTCTCCTGACAGGATGGCTTCCCCCCGCCGGGAGAACACAATAGCACTGTGTTCAGTCAGTGTTGACGGGGGAATCGAGGGATTTGCTTTCCTGCAACAACTGTTTGCTGAAGAACACCACAAGCATCATTTCTATTTAAAGTGGTAGCACAACATGACAACGCCATTATTTTATGATTAATGCCACCCTTTTATGCATATCGATCATGTACACATGGGCAAATCTGGTTATTTGCATCTTTTGGGCAGTCCTGTATTTCTGCAAACACAGTGAAGGATATCCTTCAGATTTATAATGTTTTCTGAAATATAGCATCCTTGACTGCCTATTCCCCCCCCCCCCCATTTAATCAAAATCCAGTTGCAGAAACTAACGTTTTAGTTTTTGACAGGAATCACCTCCTGCTTATATATATTTTATAGGTGAGCTTTTCATGTAGTAGCTTATCTCTTCATTCCCACCTACTGTGGTACAATTCCCCAATAATTTGTTAATTCCTTCGTACTAATAAATGGTTGCAAATTAGTGGGCAAAACGGAGACCGGGATTTTGTTGCAATGCAAAAGGAATACTTTTATTTTATGGGGCTTATAGATGGCCGCTGCTTGATAATTACATTTAGGAAGTATAGCACATTTGTACAATGATGGAATTCTAACTTACAACACTGATAACTTTAGTAGATAATCTATAACTGCAGACTTCTGTAAAAAGATTACCCATATGCTGGACTGGTTGTGATTTAGATGTGTTTGCCTGTTTAAAGTTTACCCCAATCTGTTATAGAAGAGCTCCAGGATACACAAATATGTATAACCTAATAGCCGATTACCATGAAGACCCCATGAACAATTTTGAGCATGCTGGTTAAACACAAGTAAAATGCCTGACCTAGAATTATTCTTCAATGGGCTGCATTAGGTTTCTTGATGACCACATCTACATTATTCCATCAAGAGCACATTTACACTTGCATTGAGGCAACACGTACACAAATGCTGATGTTAACATGTTCCTGTGGTCTGTGCTCAGTTCAATTCATTGTAAATAGCACTCCAATGCACAGCACACTGCAGTGCACATAATGGGAGCTGCGTTGCTAAAAAAAGGGCCATGTGGTGACACATTGTGGTGTGCTAGCAAATCATTTATATTGAATGGGCTGCCTTAATACAAAGCACAACTGAAGTCGGGATCAGCCCTAAAAGGATTATAACACCTATATATTCTACATTACAGTTTAACTAAGGTAATCATGCTTTATGCCAGATTATGGGGCCATAGAATATTTCCTAGGTATTCAGCTTGTAGTTTCTATTTACTGGAGAACAGCTGGTGTCACATTTAATTTAAAACCAGTCCCAACTCGTGTCTTCCCAAAGCACCTCTTACTACTGTTCCAACTACCTTTTCTAGTGTAATTTCCCTGGGTGTCTTCTCCCAGTCCTGAGGTTGTGCTCAGTAATGCTAAACCATCTTGAATCAGACAGCAGTGGTCCCAGTAGATACAGTGCTGTCACTCCTGTAATGCTCATTTGGAATAAACTCACATGTGCCCAAACTGCTTCTGTAAAAAATCCATACAACAAATTCATTTGTCCTGGGACTTTAAATGAGGCACAACATATACAACCAATGAATAACTAGTTTTCAACATTGTTGTTTATCAAATGAAAAAATACTGCATACAAAAAGAGGCTAAAATGGTAACAAGCCGATTTGTAATGAATCCATATTAATGCATTTCATACATAATTAAGTATAATGTTGACCATATTCAATCCAACTGTCAATACATAATTAAAACAAAAGTTGCATCCGAAATCTCGACATGTTTCGTGACTCTTTGTTCACTTCTTCAGGAGTAGATGCATGTATAGTATCTAAGATAAAACATCAGGCATGTAGCATACCTAATGGTATCTCATAATACATAGAGTAATTCCAACCTCAAAAGCCGCAAGAGGGGCTTGAATACTTACAAATCAGCTAAGAATAGATATGATAATATTTCCAAATTGTGATTGCCAGGGGAGTCTCACCCGGGAGCTATGACTCAGCGAGAACTCAAAGGAACAAACAGGAAGCAGATTCAACATGGGTGGGCAATCCATGATGGCACTTAAAATAGTTGCTATAGATAGAATTTTAGGTATGCATTATAATTATAAATGAAAAATAAAATCAAAAGGGGTAATGAGCAGACAAAAATATTGTGCAATGCTGGCTGCAATATAGTAATGAATAGGGAAAACATATAGTGAGTGCGTAAAAGGTGTAAAAAGCTGAACCTAGTGGTATAAGGAAGGGAAAGGCACCTAAGGCCGCTTTCACATGGGCAATCTGATCAGGTCCGTATGTCAGTTTTTCAGGCGGATGGGATCAGACCCTCCAGTCTCTTCTATGGAGCGGTGGATGTTAGCTGACACCCGTCGCCATCTGATCCGATCCTATCTGCCAAAAACAGATGGATGTTGGTCCTATTCCCTATTCGCCTGGTGGACTGGATGGCATGGGCATAGAGGAAGGCGGGACTGTGTCTGGCCTGCATAGCGGAGGGGACAGGGACCTGGTATCCGCCTGCTCAGCGGGAATCAGCGGAGAGATCTCCTGCTGAGCAAGCGGATTCCGCTTCATGGAGGCGTCCGTGTGAAAAAGGGCCTTAGGCTGGCAATACACTATACAATTTTCTTGTTCAACTTTCCTTTAGATTTACCAAAACCATATAATATAAGTTCAAACCTGAACACTTATAATTTGTATGCAATCAGGCAGGCCCTTGCACTACATAGTTGAAGGTAAATCTAAAGGAAATTGAATAAGAAAATTGTATGGAGTATGGCCAGCCTTAGTCTAGTTTTAGTACCACACCCAGTCTGCAGGAATAGTCATAGTGATAAAGCAGCTGGGACGGAAGCCAGAGTGGACAGAGACAAACATATGTAGGGTACACACACGGTTTTTTTTTTTCGTTCAGCCTGCAGCAAATGAGTGCAGCAATCTTACTCGCTGAACTATTGTGTTTTAAAGGGGAATGGTCAGCGCTGGCTGCCAGTGTTGATCAAATGTTAGTTTTCCAGAATGCTTGCTCAACAAAAGACCGGCTTCTGTGATAAGGAGCTGTACATGTGCCAAGTTGGTTGGTTCTTGCCAAACCCATTCGTTTTTGCTGATTTTTGGTCCGTGTGTACCAAGCCTAAGGGGAAGATCGGAAGAGGATCTTGTGACGGGAGTCACTTTGGTTGGGGTGCCCGTGGAACCGAGCTTACCTTAGAGAGGTTGAGAAATCCCTGTCTCAGCTCTTTAGACCCCTCTTATGTGTAAGTCACCCTGTGTCTATTAGGGGCACAGGGTGACCGAGAAAATGATGGACAACTACTTAATTGACACTGAGAATATGGTTTGTGGTTTGGATTACTTCAAATGGGACAGTAATATTTGTCAACAATATACCTGAAGAAATATATGACGATTTAATCCCACTTTACACTGAGACCTATAGCCTGTTGCCATGAAGTCTGTTCTGTAACTTCTAAAAAATCAAAGCATTGTTTAGATGTGGATTAGGGCTGAAACAACTAATCGATTAATCGACAACTAATCGATTATGAAAATAGTTTCAACTACTTTCATAATCAATTAGTTGGTTAGCCGATTAGTTGGCCTGCATACAGAATGCATTATTTGTTTACATATCAGGAAATACAGTGAAGCACACATACAGCTCTGCACACTGTCCATACATGTCAGTATACACAGTGCAGCCCACACACGGCTCAGTACACCTTCCATACATGTCAGTATACACAGTGCAGCCCACACACGGCTCAGTACACCTTCCATACATGTCAGTATACACAGTGCAGCACACATACAGCCCACTACACACCCTCCACACATGTCGGTATACATAGTGCAGAGCACATACAGCTCAGTACACCGTCCATACATGTCAGCATACACAGTGTAGTGCACGTAGAGCTCAGTAGAACCTCCATTAGAGATGGGCTTGGGCGTGTTTGGGATCCCACCTGCCCAATCCTGCCAGGAAGCCGACACCACACACGGCTAATCACAGGCAGCGAGATATTTCCGAATCTGTGCAGCTGCGGATCGGGATCTGTCTCACTGCCTATCTCGGTGTCGGCGGGATCCTGAACACACCCGATCCCATTCCTACCCTCCATACATGTCAGTATACACAGTGCAGCACACATACAGCTCAGTAAACCCTCCATACAGGTCAGTATACACAGTCCAGCACACATACAGCTCAGAACACCCTCCATACATGTCAGTAAGCTTGTGAATGTGTGAGGAGTAATGCCTCATGGGACATGTAGTCCCATACCTTGCTATAGGGGAACTCTATATTATACTTTGCGGCTTGCTATAGGGGCACTCTTAAGACAGCAGGAGCAAGTAGTGCCGACAGGGAACCCCAGAACAGGAAGTACAAGTACTGATACTTTTTCTCAAGTACTCCCCGATATCAATTACCGATACCCAAGAGTTTTTTGTTTAGACTAGTGAAAAATTATTACGGTTTCTTTAAAATTATGAAGAACAGTTCTTCTGTGTCTTTGAAATTGTGCTACTTCAGTGTGATTTCAAAGCTGCAGATCAGTGCAATTTGGACCTCTAAATTCTTTCCGTTTTGCGACTTTATTTACCAGAACTCAATGCAAGTCAATGAAATACCAAAAAAGGTATCGTTTTTAGTATCCAAGCATTTGCACGAGTGCAATTGCTTAGTATCAGCACCAATACCAGTATCGATGCAACATTAGTGTGTATATTATATATATATATATATATATATATATATATATATATAAACATACATACATACATACATACAGTGCCTGCGAAAGTATTCGGCCCCCTTGAACTTTGCGACCTTTTGCCACATTTCAGGCTTCAAACAAAGATATAAAACTGTAATTTATTGTGAAGAATCAACAAGTGGGACATAATGATGAAGTGGAATGAAATTTATTGGATATTTCAAACTTTGTTACCAAATAAAAAACTGAAAAATTGGGCGTGCAAAATTATTCAGCCCCTTTACTTTCAGTGCAGCAAACTCTCTCCAGAATTTCAGTGAGGATCTCTGAATGATCCAACGTTGACCTAAATGACTAATGATGATAAATAGAATCCACCTGTGTGTAATCAAGTCTCCGTATAAATGCACCTGCACTGTGATAGTCTCAGAGGTCTGTTTACTGTGCAGAGAGCATCATGAAGAACAATGAACACACCAGGCAGGTCCGAGATACTGTTGTGGAGAAGTTTAAAGCCGGATTTGGATACAAAAAGATTTCCCAAGCTTTAAACATCCCAAGGAGCACTGTGCAAGCGATAATATTGAAATGGAAGGAGTATCAGACCACTGCAAATCTACAAAGAACTGGCCGTCCCTCAAAACTTTCAGCTCATACAAGGAGAAGACTGATCAGAGATGCAGCCAAGAGGCCCATGATCTACAGCTGAGGTGGGAGACTCTGTCCATAGGACAACAATCAGTCATATACTGCACAAATCTGGCCTTTATGGAAGAGTGGCAAGAAGAAAGCCATTTCTTAAAGATATCCATAAAAAGTGTCGTTTAAAGTTTGCCACAAGCCACCTGGGAGACACACCAAACATGTGGAAGAAGGTGCTCTGGTCAGATGAAACCAAAATCAAACTTTTTGGCAACAATGCAAAACGTTATGTTTGGCGTAAAAGCAACACAGCTCATCACCCTGAACACACCATCCCCACTGTCAAACATGGTGGTGGCAGCATCATGGTTTGGGCCTGCTTTTCTTCAGCAGGGACAGGGAAGATGGTTAGAATTGATGGAAAGATGGATGGAGCCAAATACAGGACCATTCTGGAAGAAAACCTGATGGAGTCTGCAAAAGACCTGAGACTGGGACGGAGATTTGTCTTCCAACAAGACAATGATCCAAAACATAAAGCAAAATCTACAATGTAATGGTTCACAAATAAACATATCCAGGTGTTAGAATGGCCAAGTCAAAGTCCAGACCTGAATCCAATCAAGAATATGTGGAAAGAACTGAAAACTGCTGTTCACAAATGCTCTCCATCCAACCTCACTGAGCTCGAGCTATTTTGCAAGGAGGAATGGGCAAAAATTTCAGTCTCTCGATGTGCAAAACTGATAGAGACATACCCCAAGCGACTTACAGCTGTAATCACAGCAAAAGGTGGCGCTATAAAGTATTAACTTAAGGGGGCTGAATAATTTTGCACAACCAATTTTTCAGTTTTTTTATTTGTTAAAAAAGTTTGAAATATCCAATAAATTTCGTTCCACTTCATGATTGTGTCCCACTTATTGTTGATTATTCACAAAAAATTACAGTTTTATATGTTTATGTTTGAAGCCTGAAATGTGGCAAAAGGTGGCCACGTTCAAGGGGGCCGAATACTTTTGCAAGTATATGTATGTATATATCAGACCTGAACCTAGTAGCTGTCCCCCATCTTGTGTCTCTATTCCCCAGGTTGGCATGGTGTCCACCGTAGCACATTTTCATTGGCAAATCAGTGTAGGACTGGCCAGAAAAGACGCAGTTGGCCAGCTTAAACATGTATTGCAATATTTGTGAACTAAATATCCCTGATTTTCATTGCAGAGTTTGCTGGAAAGGGTGTAGCAGTGTGCAGAGTCTCCTTCCAGAATTTTTAGTGTTATTATATGGTCACACCCCTTTAGCACCGGATAGTTTAAATACATGTACAAGCTATTGGGATTTGAGCAGAGGTATATCTTTTCTTATCATCTTTTCTTATCACAACTAATCGATTATGAAAATAATCGTTAGTTGCAGCCCTAATGTGGATTCCATGTACTCCACCTAGGCTGGTCTAAGTGCCAGGCTAATTAGCATGTGAAGGATATCCTTGTCAGGCTAAAGTAGTTGCTAGTGGGGATTAGCCATGAGTCGGCCCTACCTCGTTCTCGTCACAGACCTGATGTGTCAAGTTACAGGCAGAGGAGAAGGGTGGTCTTAGATTGTGGACAAGTGGTGGAGGAGCCCAGAGTTGGGCTGTGTTGGTCGTTCACACTTGTGTTATAATGCAGAGAAATGCACGACGTACCAAAAACCTTTTGAATTAAACGGTGCTGATTAAAACCTATGCAATGTCTATTGGGAAAAAAACTTTATGTACATAAAAATACATGGGTGTACATTCCATACTCACCCAGACGTATGTATGAATACACCCTAAACAAGTTGAAGGTTCTAAGGAAGCCAGAGCCAAGAAATGCCATTCTGATACGCAGTTTAGATCCTGATCAGATAGGCATTTATTGATTTGTATTACTTGCCCCAGCACTACCCCCCAACAACAACGGAAATCATTTTATTCTCATGTGAACCTAACCTTTGTGCTTTTTATCATAACCAAAATGGGATTTTTGACTTACTGTAAAATCCATTTCTCTGTGTTCATTGACAGCTCCTTAGGATTCTTGACCACTGGGTTATACTGCCCCCTACAGGCATAAGACACTAGGCAGAAAAACTCAACTACGCCTATGGGCAGTCCCAGGAGGTATACTCCTCCTCTCTGCTATAGGTATCCAGTTTTGTTACAAGCAGTGTCAGAAGTTTTATAACTCCATACAGGGGCGGGTGCTATGCCCAATAATAAACACAGAGAAATGGATTTTACGGTAAGTAAAAAATCCCATTTTCTCTTTCGTTCATTGACAGACAAAGCTCCTTAGGATTCTTGACCACTGGGCCATCCCAAAGCAGTGTCAAACATGAGGGGTGGGAACAGCAAAACATTTCCCAAGGCTAAACCTTAGCCAATCAGAATCTCCTGATTATTTTCAAAGGGAGGCTTCTGGAGAACTGAAAGCACCAAGTTCAGATTCCACGGTGGAAGAGGAGACCCCCTGAATAAAAAGGTACGCACACCAGAGAATGTGCGTGGCCAGAGGTCGCTGAAAGAAGACCGCCAAGGCTGATACCTGGCCCTTGATGGTACTCAAGGCAAACTTCTGCTCAAACCCTGTTGAAGGAAGGAAGGTCAAGCCCCCAAACCACAGAGAAAGAGAGGGTGAAAACCAAGCGACTTACACTACGAAATGTACGCTTTCCACGTACAAGCCCAGATCTTTCTAAAGAAAGACTTCCTAGCATTCAGCAGTGTCAAAATCACTGACCCAGGCAAACCTCTATCCTTCAGCACCTGGCTTTCAACAGCCAAGCCGTCAAAGCCAGTGACTGTTAAGCAGGATAGAAGATTTGCCCTTGGGGCAACAGTTCCTCCCTCAGAGGCAGACTCCAAGGGGCGTTGGTGACCAGCCACACCAGGTCGGCGTACCAAGACCAGCGAGGCCAGTCCGGGGCCACTAGAATGACCAGAATTCCTTCTGTCTTGAGCCTGCGCAAGTGCCTCAGCAGAAGCTCGAGAGGAGCAAAAGGATCTAACTATACTGACCCCACTGGGGTAGCCACAAACAGGCGAGATCAGATAAGGTCTTCTTAGAAGTCTGGTCCGCAGACCAAAACTTAAGCCACAATATGTGCCTGTACCACTGCCACAGACAGTCTAGAAATCAGGGGAGCCACATCCAAAGAGGCATCACAGATAAACTGTAGACCCTGGACAAACTGGTCCACCAGCTCAGCAGAGGCAGGGGGAAGCTTCTCAACCTCCAGGTCACGGCACAAAAGTTTAGCCCACTCTGTCAGTTTGCGACATCAGGGCAAAGGTGATGACTCGTCTGAGTGCCGAACCTGAAACAGTGAACATATTGCAGGCAACAGCCTCTGCTTTTCTGTCAGCGGGATCCTTAAAGGCTGGCGATTCTTCAACCGGGATCACGGTTTCCTTATTTAACCTGGTAACTGGGGGAATCCTACACCGGTGGAACAGTCCACTTTTTAACCACTTGCCGACCCCGGCCAGGCAAAGTGAGGTATATATACACGTCACTAGCCTGTGACCGGCTTGTGAGCCAATAGCGGGTGAGCGCGCGCCCGCTGAGGCGGGCGCCCGCCGCACCCGATGTCCGCCGGTCACTCGGCGATCGTCGGTAGAGAGGGAGAAAGGGAAAGAGAAAGAGGGAGCTATTGTAAACAAGCCGCCTGTCATTCTCCCCTGTGTAAAAATGGAGATCAGACGGTTCTACTATGTAGAACCGTTGATCTCTGTTTTTACAATAGTAGACATGTCCCATCACAGTTAGAAACACGCCCCTAGGACACACTTAACCCCTCCCTCTCCAATACAGTTAACCCCTTCCCTGCCAGTGTCATTTTTACAGTAACAGTGCATATGTATAGCACTGATTACTGCAGTAATGTCACTGGTAACCCCAAAAGTGTCAAAAATGTCAGCCAAGGGTCCGATCTGTCCGCCGCAATGTCGCAGTCCCACAAAAAAAAAAAAAAAAACGCAGATTGCCGCCATTACTCGTTAAAAAAAAAAAAACAGCAAAAATTACAAAAATCTTTCCCTTTGTTAGTAAACGGGATAACTTTTGCGCAAACCAATCAAAATACGCTTTTTGCGATTTTTTTTACCAAACATATGTAGCATAAAACAAATTGGCCGAAAATGTTAAAAAATTTTGATTTTTACATTTTTTCTTGGGGAATTTCATATAAAAAAATGTGAAAAATAGGTATTTTTGCAAAATTTACGCTCTTTTTTTGTTTATAGCGCATGATCAAAAAATCGCACAGGTGATCAAATACCACCAAAAGAAAGCTCTGTTTGTGGGAAAAAAAGGACGTCAAATTTGTTTAGGTACAGCGTTGCACGACTGCGCAATTGTCCGTTAAAGTCACGCAGTTAAAAAAAAAAAAAAAAAAAAAAAAAAAAAATCGCAAAAAACCCCCTGGTCAGGAAGGGGGTAAAATCTTCCGGGGCTTAAGTGGTTAAGGAGGGACTCTTCAAAGGGGTACCTCATCGCAACATTTAGTAACCACACAAGGAGGTTCCCACTGTTTTGCACCAAATCTGTCAAAATAGGAGGGAAAAGGAAACCCCTTTACCAAACGCTCTAGATGGCTTGTGAGTGCCAAAAGGGGAGCGGCACCTCCGACGTAGCTTCAGCTTCTTCCTCCATTTTTAAAGTTTCACGCACAGACACAATCAGTGCGTCCACCAGCGCCTTTTCATGCGCAGCTATAGGAGTGGAGGAATCCTCCTCACTGTCCGAAAAGTCAGAGCGTGTGGTCGCAGAACCCTTAGGGTGGGCCGATTTAGATTGAGAATCTGAGTAGACAGACAGAGGCAGGGGATGCTTTTTGCTAGCCAGTCGCCCAAAAGCCACCTCCACCTGGGACTCCAGGACCGCCGTCAGTGCATCAATGAAGGATTGGAACCAGAGGGCCCCGCAGCCTCTGAGAGGGGGTCAGGTGGGGAAATGTGCTCCAAAGACTCCATAAGTAAACAGAGGGACCCCCACAAAAAGTGTAAAACACTGCTAAGGGACACCCCCACTGTAACTGGTAACACCACCAGGTCGCCAGCAACAGAGCCCCCCACCAGACTCACACCACCAGACAGGCACTGGCAGAACCAAGATAAACTGCACTCCACGTGCGGCACCAGGGGGACAAGAAGGGCTCCCATAGCCGAAATCGCCACGCAGAGGCTTCTCTGTAATGGCCGCTGTTTAGTCAAAAGGGGGGGGGGGGATCATCGAAAAATGGCCGCCAGCCTATTCACAATATAGGCTATGAAAAACCGCCACTCTGCGCGGCTCCACAAGGCTCCGAGGGACCCAAGAGGAATCCCTGGGGCCCAGGAAAGGCACCAGAGGGAAGGGGGGAAGCGGGCAGAGAGCCCCCACCACCATTACAGCAACATGCCCCAGCCACAAAAACCAGCCCAAACCACTAGGGGGGAAGGGGGGCTAGATGAACCACCAGGAAACAGGGAGGCCTAACAGGAAGGAGGGGAACACAGGGGGTCTGACTGTCCCAGGAAAGGGTCTGCGTCCAGCCCAAAACCCTCCAGAGGGAGGAGGGGGACAGCTAATCACCATACCAGAAACCATGGGGGCACCGCTCAAGACAGAACCCCTCGCCATTGAAATGGGGGGCTGTCGGCCAGAAGGAATGCAGGCTATGTCACGGCCGACCTAGCGTGGAGCCCAGTCCAGCAGTAGATTGTTGATCTCAAAGAAAAAAAAAAAGCTATATATATAAAGAAAAAATTTGCCAGGACCAAAGATCCCAGCAAGGAACTAGGTCCTTACTCCTGACTAGGCAGAAAAAAACCTAAAGCAGAGAGGAGGAGTATACCTCCTGGGACTGTCCATAGGTGTAGTTGAGTTCTTTTTCTGCCTAGTGTCCTACTCCTGTAGGGGGCAGTATAACCCAATGGTCAAGAATCCTAAGGAGCTGTGTCCGTCAATGAACGAAAGAAATGGTATTTTTTGGACACTACATTGCCTTTACCTTCTGTGATCAGTTTAGATACAAATAGTGCTAAGCAGATTACTTTAATATCCATTGCTGCAGGTTATTTTAAAAAATTGCATATAACCATCCTTATTACGAATGATGAAAGTCAGAGGAAGGGAAATATTTTTAAACATACAGCAGTGCCTTTTAGGCAACAGGAAATCAGCATTCTGGGGGCTGCTTTCATGTTTCACATTGCAGATGACTGAGGAGTTATTTACATTAAAATGGCTTAAAGGCATGGGGCAACATCCACTCTTGAAACACTTCAATCACTGAAACTTTTCCTTCAATGAGCAGCTCTATAATAGGCATAAATACACTGATTAGGGGCATATAAAATAGCAGGTAAACATACTCTCAAAAAATATTCATCATTGCCACCAGGCACTTTTTACTGGTACAGGTGAACATGCCTGACTGAATTAAAAAGACTGACATGGGCAACACCTTCACATTTCCACCAGGCTTTAGGGTTCATTCATTTATTATACAATTGTGTCCCAAAAAAAAAAAAAGCATACTTCTGTATTTTAGTTGCTGCAACACCAAGCAGTATCTGCTGTCCATGGTGAAAAATGTCTTGGGAAGAACTGTACTGGACTGGGAATACCTCCCTCTCCCCCAGCTGTGACCATTATTTAGATGATAAATTGTGTTGGTGGAGATATTTTACCATTCAGACATTAAAGTGGGAGATCAAGGAAGCGCTAGGCATTCTATAGCTGCCTGTTTCCCATTCAGAGGGAAATCTTCCAGCACCCATTTAATTTACGGCTCTGAGATGTTATGTGACCAAATGCTGAATGCCATAAAGTAAGCAGATAATGGAAGACGTTAATAGTTACATCGTTAATATGGTTGAAAAAAAAGGACATCCAGTCCAACCAACAGAAAAAAAAAAAAAAACACCACCACGCAAAAATAGAAAACCTCCATATACGCTATCCAATACACACAGTTAATCCAGAGGAAAGCAAAAAAAATATAAAGCATGATTAAATTTGCTCCAATGGGGGAACAAATTTCCTTCCTGATCCTCCAGAGGCATTGGATATTCCCTGGATGAAAATATTCCCTGGATATAAAATATTAGTATCCAGTTACATCATGTGCATTCATGAAATATTCCAGGCCTTTCTTAAGACAATCTACTGAGCTGGCCAAAACCAGCTCTTAAGGGAGTCTATTACACATTTTTACAGCTCTTACTGTGAAGGAGCCTTTCTGTATTTTGAGATTAAATCTCTTTTCCTCCAGTCGTTAAGAGTGCCCCTTGTCCTCAGTCATGGCCTGAGACCCGGTTCACACTTCTGCGTGTGCCGGGTTCGCATGTCATGTCGGAGCGCACTGCTCCGACATGACATGCGATCAGCTGTGCGGTGCGAGTTTAGCCATACAGTTTGTATGGCTAAATTCGCACCGCACCCGCAGCAAAGACGCACAGGAGGCATTTTTGCTGCCGCATCAGGATCGGATCGCACAGCGGTTCACACTTGTGCGATCCGATCCTGTGCGAACTGCACGATCGCACTGCGATATGCGATCAAACTGGGGGTGTCGTTAAGATTACATTGACACCCCCAGCGGATCGCATATGGCAGTGTGAACTGCCGGGGGTGCGTGTGCGATGCGGGAACAGGCTGCGAATTCGCAGCCTTCCCGCATCGCAATAGTGTGAACCGAGCCTTAAAGTGAATAACTTAACACCAAGTTCATATCCCCCCTAATCGCCTTCTTTCAAGAGAATACATTCAGTTCCTCTAATCTTTCCTCATAGCTGGTTGCCCTTCTCTGAACTTTCTCCAGTTCCCCGATATCCTTTTTAAGAACTGGTGCCCAAAACTGAACTGCATATTCCAGAGGAGGTCTTACTAATTATTTGTACAGGGGCAAAATGATGTCTCTCCTTGCAGTCCATTCCTCTCATAAAAGGAGCTGTAAAGGCAGAAGCTGTGATTCAGCTCGGGTGCCCCCATAGCAAGCTGCTTGCTGTCTGGGCACTGAACAGGAAGGATGGGCCAGGAGAGCAGAAGAGGGACCCGAGAAGAGGAGGATCTGGGCTGCTCTGTGCAAAACCAACTGAGCAGAGGAGGTAAGTATAACATGTTTGTTATTTTTATAGGAAAAAAAAATGAGACTTTACAATCACTTTAATACAAGAAACGATTTTGTTTGCTTTGAATTCCGCTTCTTGGCATTGCATTCTATTAAGTCTATGATCTATCAGAAAATCCAGACCCTTCTCCACCATTGATTCCCACAGTTGTATTCCCACTAGTATGTATGATGCATGCATATTTTAGCCCCCCAGTGCATAACTTTACATTTATCAACATTAAACCTCATTTGCCTCACAATTACGTAGTTCCATAGTTAGTCAGGTTGAAAAAAGACATCTGGCTCAACCAATAAAAAACAAAACAGTAAAGAAAAACCAACCATGCAATCCTATACCCGCAGTTGATTCAGAGGGAGGTGAAAAACCCCAGCAAAGCATTATCCACTTTGCTACAGCAGGGGAAAAAATTCCTCCCTAATCCCCCGAGAGGCAATCGGATATTCCCTGGATCAACTTTACCTATAAATATTAGTACCCACTTATATTTACACCTAGGAAAGAATCCAGGCTTTTTTTTAAAGCAATCTAGTGAGCTGGCCAGAATCACTGCCACCTCCAACCCCAAGTTCACTATATGAACCCCTTATGTATTTATACATGTTGATCATATCCCCCCTTAATCTCCTCTTCTCAAGAGAGAATAATAGAATAGTTGACCAATTAAACAGTTCATTGAGGTGAGCTTGTAAATTGGAGACATCCTCTAAAGAAGTTATTCCACTGTCATCTGCAAACACTGAAATGGTACTTTTAATCCCAGACCATATATAATTTTATAAATATTGTAAAAAGGTCCCAATACTGAACCTTGGGGTACACCATTGATAACCTTAGACCATTAAAGAGTCCCTGAAAATGAGAAACAATGGCTACAGAGCTCAAATATTTACGTATTCGTAGGTTGAGGTCATTTGGTCCAGGTGCTTTATCCACCTTTATTATGTCTAAATATTTCTAGGCCATATTACTTTTGTGCCATTGTGGATCATTTGGGGCTGTGTCACTACCATCCCTATTATGGACATGAGCTCCCCATGCTCCTTTGTATACACAGAGCTGAAGAAGGCATTTATTAAATGTGCCTTCTCTTTGTCCCCAGTCACCCACTCCAGATTATTTTGTAAAGGGCCTACATCAGGGATGTCCACACTTTTTTCAAAGAGGGCCAGATTTGATGAAGTGAACATGTGTGAGGGCCGACCATTTTGCCTGACATTTTTGGACCATTAAAATTAAATGCAAATTAACTATGTTATGCAAATATTATAGCAAATGGCATACTTTTCATTTTCGTCACATGGATGACAAATCTAAACAGGTGTTAAATCACTCTGCCTTTCATATCTGAAGGCCAGATGGAAAAAAATCCAGGAAGCTGAAATATATGGTCAGGAACATTGTAAAGTACATTACATATTATTGGTAATAAAGGTTGTCTGTCAACTTCAAGTTCAAAGTATGAACAGGAACATAACACCAAGTATAGACGTTGTGTCCAAATATATTTAGAACGGATTTAGACCAACCTGACATTAACTGAGATTTTACAATGTATTCATCTTAATTCAGAGCATGCATGCTCCCTAATCAGTCACACAAGGGTTAACCACATAAGCGCTATATGAACCCACTGATGATGGTTAATGATGGCAGCAGTAATAGTCATGAATGATGCCAATGTATTTTTCCAAATTACCTGTAGGGCCGTATTAAAGCAGCCAGACTTTGGACATCCCTGGCCTACATGCTCAGATCTGACTTTTACTATTAGTATATTTGAAGAGGTTAGTTTTTTAAAGAGGTTAGTTTTTTAGGAACGCCAACCTTTCAGCATAGCATGCTTTACAGAACACTTCCTTTAATTTACAGAAATGTGTCCTCAACACAAGTTAGCTATCAATCTGCCCTGAGGAGAGAGAGAGCAATGCTGCTGATCATGTGCACAGCGCTGGACAGAGATTGGGCTGAGGTAAGTATGTAGGGGGTGCTAGGGGCTGCTGCACCTAAAAAGGTATTTTACCCTACTGCAGAGAATGCATCAAGGTAAAAAAAAACAAAAAAACTTTAGCCTGAACAACCACTTGAACCCCCAAACCAAAAAAATTTAATATATTGCTACTTACCAGTCATTCGATGTGGTGGCAGCTTTAGTTTTCTTTTTTTCCCCTGTTTTCACCTGATTATCTGGCCAATAACAGAACTCCTGTATTAGAGTGCCCCTACTCTAACTACTGGATGAAGGAGCACAGGGGCACTTTTGTACAGCAACATTGTTATTTTGGGGGGTAGTGAGTGTTAGATACACTAGTAGATTTTGATTTTTTTTTTCCTATTGGGATAATGGCTTTACATAAAAGCTGATCATTGTCAGTAGTAAATGGTTTGTCTTAACCCTGTAATAGCTAAATTGGCAGGACAACTTGTTCTGTTGTCATTCTGGGGGAAGATAGTGTTAGATGCACTAGCAGATATAAATACGCTAATAAAATGACGCCAAGTTTCAGCTCAAACTTTATAATCAGTTACAGCAAACATCTTTTTTTCTTTTGGGATACAAGTTTTACATGAATAAATAAAAGTTGATCATTCTAAGCACCCCTGCTAGTGTAAAATGTTTATTTTTCCCTATCATAAGCTGATCCATCTGGAAGAGAGAGTTTGTTCTTTTGAAAAACAGACCTACTGGCCAGTTAGTCAGAGGAAAATAAAGGAAAGAAACCGTAAAAAGAGAAAACGAATGCAGCCATCACATCTAAGAATTGGTAAGCTCCAATATAATAATGGGATTTTTGACTTACCGTAAAATCCCCCCTACAGGAGTACAGGTCACTAGACAGGAAAAAGCTTGAATACGCTTATTGGAAGTCCCAGGGAGTATACTCCCACTCTCAGCTATAGGCACTTAGTTTTGTTACAAGCAGTGTCAGAAGAAAGCCAACTCCACAGAGGGCTGAGTGCTGTGTCAGTCAACGATCATCAGAGAAATGGATTTTACGGTAGGTCAAAAATCCCATTTTCTCTTTTGTCATTGACAGGGACACAGCTCTTTATATTCTTGACCATTTGGACGTCCCAAAGCAGTGTTAAACATGAGGGGTGGGAACAGCAAGAAAAAATCCCCAAGGCTAAACCGTAGCCAACCAGGTAACACGGAGCTCAACCATAAACAACTGGAGCTCACCCGAAAACAATACACCCTCAAAAGAAGACCAGGTCCTCTAAACAGCAGCCTGCAAAACCTTGCAACCAAAAGAAGCATCTACAGATGCCAACACATCCACCTTAAGAAGCTTTGTGAAAGTGTGCCCAGACGACCAGTTGGCCGCCTTGCAAACCTGCATCACTGACACCTAATGATGGAAGGCCCAGGAGGCACTAAGCTCCCGAATAGAGTGCACCCTAACAGGGAAAGGAGGAACCTGACCCCTAATTGAATAGGCCTGAATCACTGTCTGTCTGATCCCTCTGGAAATGGTTGCAGCAGAAGTGGCCAACCCTTTGAGGTCCATCCGTGAGTACAAATAAAAGACTCCTAAAAGACTCCGTAGCTGCCGTGTACACTCCGATTGACCGAACCACATCCAGGGAATGCAAGGCAATTTCCTTAGGATGTTTAGGGCTGGGACACAGGAAAGGCAACACAATGTCTTAATTCAAATGGAAATCGGAGATGACCTTTGGAAGGAACGACGTACAGGAACGAAGAACCACCTTATCGCTGTGAACCACAAGACAATGCCGCCACATCCAACACCCTGCGTGCAGCAGTAATGGCCACCAAAAAAGGCCACCTTCTGGGACAAAGTAAGCAGAGGAGGAACTTCCCGAATATTTCTGACGGAAGGTTTCTGGATAACGGACAACCAAATTGAGGTCCCATGGCGGCAATAGAAACCGCACTGGAGGAGCCAAGTGTCAAACTGCCTGGATAAAGGTACGCAACAAGGAATGTGTGGCCAATTGACGTTAAAAGAAAAAACCGCCAAGGCCGAAACTGGTCCTTGATGGAACTCAAGGCCAGACACTGCTCAACCCCCTGTTGGAGTAAAGCCAAGATCCGAACCAACGAAAAGGATCGAGGGTGAACCCCAAGAGACTCACACCACGCAATGTACCTCTCCCAAGTACGATGGTACATTTTTCTTGAGGTAGATTTTCAAGCCTTTAACAGCGTAGGAATCACTGATTCAGACAAACCTCTATCCATCAGAACCTGGCTTTCAACAGCCAAGCCATTATACCCAGCAACTGTAAAGCAGGATGGAAGATTGGCCCTTGGGACCAAGGAGCATCGGCGACCAGGCGTACCGGATCGGCGTACCAAAACCGGCGAGCCACTAATGCATCTGTGGCATTGGCTAGAGGATCCCGAGACTGTGCCACAAACCTCTGTACCGAATGCCGGCTCGAGCCGCCAGGACACTTCTTGTGCCCCCTTGGAAATTGACATAGACCATGGCCATGGCATTGTCTGATTCGTCCCGGACACCCCTGAAGACGAATTGTTCAATGATCCAGACAAAGTCTGATCGCTCTGAGTTCCAGTACACAATGATCCAGACAAAGTCTGATCGCTCTGAGTTCCAGTACACAATGATCCAGACAAAGTCTGATCGCTCTGAGTTCCAGTACATAAATCGGCAGTCTGGATGCTTCCAGAGTCCAGACCCCCTGAGCACGATCTGCCGGACAGGCTGGTATCCGTGGTGACAACCATCCAGCACAGGGGGAGAAAGGATTTTCCGTGTCGAAGTGCTGGAGAACAAAGCCACCTCTAGAGACCGAGGATTCTAGTCCCATTTCACCAGAATCTTTTTGCAGAAATCTCATGTGGAACTATGCAAAAGGAACCGCCTCAAAAAGGTAGACACCATCAGGCCCAGCACCCGCATGCAAGCCTGGAGGGATGCCTGTCTGCTGGACAAGAGAAGCTGAATTGCCTCCTGCAATGTCTGGAGTTTTTCTAGAGGAAGAAACACTCTGGCTGAGGCCGAGTCCAGAGTCAGACCCAGATAGTCCAGTTTTGTGGACGGAACCAGAGCAGATTTCTGAAGGTTCAGAAAACCAACCGAACTCCCAGAGAGTTTGCAGGGTAATCTCCAAGTTGACCATCAGAGCAGTCGGAGGCTCCGCTCGCAGAAGATGATCGTCCAGGTACCCCCATACTTCGATCCCCTGCTGACACAACAATGCTAGCACCGGGCCAACACTTTTGTGAAGACTCGAGGAGCGAAGGCGAGACCAAGGGCACTGCCACAAACTGATAATGCTCCTCGCCCATGGCAAAGCTGAGGAAATCCCCCTGATGTAGGGACGCCACTACCGTGCAAATGGACTCCATTCGGAACTTCTGTACCCACACAAAGCAGTTTAGTACCTTGAGGTCCAGAATTGGACATACTTTGCCTTCCTTCCTGGGAACTGTAAAGAGGTTTGAGTAAAACCCATGAAAAAGTTTTAAAGTCGGAACCTGGAACAATCACCCCTTGAAGTCTTGCGCTGCCCCAAAGAGACCCCATAAGCGATCTGGGGACAAGTGCAGGTTAGTAGGGAAGAACCTTTTTGAAGGATAAGACCAAAAATCGATCTTGTAGCCTAACTGAATGACTTTTTGAAACCACTTGTCCTGTACCAGGAAGGTCCACGGATCCGGAAACCAGCAAAGACGTCCCCCCACCCCAGATATGGTGAGGGCGCCCTTCCTTGCAGAAGAAGCCTTATCCGCAATTCTGAAAGAGCCCGCTCGTGGCTTGCCAGACCAGGTCCTCTTGGAACCTCTGGTGGAGGCCCTGAAGGGCTTTGATCCCTTGTCTTGAGACCATGAGGGACAAAAAGGCCTCTTATGAACCAAGAAGGATGGCCCATGTCTACAACAGGGGTCCTTGCCCTTGGTAACTTGCGGAAGAAGAGTACTCTTCCCCCTGTGAGACCTTTAATGATGTCTTCCAAGGAAGCTCCAAACAAACAATCCCCTACAAGGGGGAGATCAGATAAGGCCTTCTTAGAAGTCTGGTTCGCAGACCAGCATTTCAGCCAGAGAATACGCCAAAGGACCACTGCTGGAGGACCCACCATGACCACCGAAATACAAGAAGGACTGGGGGGAAGGAGGAGAACCTGGGGGTCCCACCCTCCCAGGGAAGGGCCCACGTCCACCCCAAAACCCTCCAGGGGAAGAGGGCGGACAGCCACTCCCCATAGGGTGGGCACCGCTCCTGAAAGACCACCGCTCCATTGGAATGTGGGTGCCTTTCAGCCAGAAGGAACGCTGCGACTCAGGCCGAGGACAGGTCGTATACGCCCTTGCGAGACTTGTAACTAGCAGGCCAGCCCCCTTTCAGTGGGGCTATGTCAAGGCCAAACTAGTGCGGAGCCAAGACCTGCGTGCGCTCGATCGCTGGCCAGACTGGGGGGACCCTTTGAATCTAGATTATCCAGTCCATTGCCCAGTTTGGCAGTTGATTGTAGATTCTCACAGGAACAAAATAACAAAGATAAGAAAAAATTCAATTTAGAAGGAAAAAAATTGCCAGGACCAGAGATCCAGGCAAGGAATTAGGTCCTTACTCCTGACTAGGCAGAAAAAAAAAGTGCCTATACTCCCTGGGACTGCCCCATAGGCATAGTCAGGCTTTTTCCTGCCTAGTGTCCTACTGCTATAGGGGGCAGTATAACCCAATGGTCAAGAAGCTAAGGGGCAGTGTCCGTCAATGAACGAAAGAGAAAAATGTTTTCTTTTTGGTTTAATACCGCTTTAAATCAAGCTGTCCAAGTCTTCTAAAGCTGCTTATACTGTGAAATAAAGATTCTTCAGAGCTCACCGAAAAAAAAGCCTAAGGCCTCATGCACACTGGGTGTTTAGCACCTTAGCATCCAATCCCAGCGTGCTTTGTGTACCCCCTGAAGGCATAAGTGCAGCTTTCAGTCCTGCTGCCTACAGCTTGTCAAAGTCTATTAGCGGCTGGAATATGCTGAGGCTGGGCACTGTACTGAGTGGCACTTGTGTTTAGGGCGATATATGCTCAGGGCAAATATCCTGAAAGCAGCAGGCTCTAAACGCAAGTACAGCTCAGTATAGCGTCAAGCTGTGGCGTTTTTCAGCCTCTCATAGACGGACAAGATGTAGGCAGTGGAGCTAGACTCTTCAAAACGTGTTGGGTCATCTTCTGTCAGATGAGTCTTGACAGTCGCTGTATGGTTATCTATGCACTGGTTTATTTACTGTTGCTATTAACTGCATAACTTTTTATGATGTATTTTTGCTATGTCTTTTCAATAATTTTGAATAAAATGTAGTCATACTTTTTACTTATGTTTATCTTCATGCCCTAAAAAATCCCATCAGAGGGTTATTTTTGTCCATTGTTGAGCTTTTAGGGAAGTGGGCTTTTCTTCTATATCTCCTCTCAAACACAGCAAACTACCAATTTGTTTTAGGCTCCGTTCACATAGGGGCGATCCGACTTGGGGTGGCGACCTCCGAGGTCGCGGTGCGAGCAGCGCGCCGCGACCTCGGAGCGGCCGCCACGGACTTCACAACATTGAAGTCTATGGCGGTCGCCTCCGGGTCGCCCCAAAGAAGCTCCGGACCCTTTTTCTAAGTCGGAGCGACTTGTGTGAACGGGGGCTTAACCACTTAAGCCCCGGAGGATTTGGCTGCTAAAAGACCAGGATTTTTTTTGCGATTTTTTACTGCGTGACTTTAACGGACAATTGCGCGGTCGTGCGACGCTATACCTAAACGAATTTGACGTCCTTTTTTTCCCACAAACAGAGCTTTCTTTTGGTGGTATTTGATCACCTGTGCGATTTTTTGATCATGCGCTATAAACAAAAAAAGTGCGTAAATTTTGCAAAAATAACAATATTTTTCACATTTTTTTATATGAAATTCCCCCCAAAAAAATGTAAAAATCTAAATTTTTTAACATTTTCGGCCAATTTGTTTTATGCTACATATGTTTGGTAAAAAAAAAAAAAATCGCAAAAAGCGTATTTTGATTGGTTTGCGCAAAAGTTATCGCGTTTACTAACAAAGGGAAAGATTTTTGTCATTTTTGGTGGTTTTTTTTTTTTTTTTAACGTGTAATGGCGGCGATCTGCGATTTTTTTTTCGGTACTGCGACATTGCGGCGGACAGATCGGACCCTTGACTGACATTTTTGACACTTTTGGGGGTACCAGTGACATTACTGCAGTAATCAGTGCTATACATATGCACTGTTACTGCAAAAATGACACTGGCAGGGAAGGGGTTAACTTTATTGGACAGGGAGGGGTTAAGTGTGTCCTAGGGGCGTGTTTCTAACTGTGCAGGGACATTGCTATTGGTGTAAAAGCAAAGATCCACGGTTCTACATAGTAGAACGGTCAGATCTTCACTTTTACACAGGGAGAACTGACAGGCGGCTTGTTTACATAAGCCGCTCTGTCTTTCTCCCTTCACAGGAGCGATCGCAGTGTGACTGGCGGACATCGAGTCCGCCGGTCACACGCACTGACTTGTCTGTGAACAAACCGCGGCGGGCGTGCGCGCGCCCGCCCGCAATTGGCTCGCAAGTCAGTGACAGGCGAGTGACGTACCGATACGTCACTCTGCCTGGCCGGGGCTGACCGCCACAGTATACAGTCGTGCGGCGGTCGGCAACCGGTTAAAGTACCTTTATTGTTTGTTTAGAATATTTACATTTATTGTGCATAGTCCAGCCCAGTCTTTAAATTGTGCACCATTACAACCTTCCAGCTGTTGGGCGCCTGTACAACATTCTGGTTTACTCCTTCCCCGCCCCTCTCCATCAGCACTGAGCTCATATAAGCTGAGTGAGGGAGAAGAAAAACATTGGAATATACTAGTCAGTGCCAGTGTGCTTTGGAAGAAAACATTACCTCTAATGTCGGGTGTGTGGATGTTGCTTGGTTTTGTATACTTTTTAGTTTCATTTTTTTTATAGAATGGGGTACCCCAAGAGTGTGCATCATTTTAAACAGTGCTGTAAAAAGGTTGAGAAACACTGGTCTAGCAATAGGTTCAAAAAAGTGATCCCTTTGCACTGGGGGACTTTTCTATGAACACAGAAAGGACACGAGGGGAGGGCAGAAGGGCACCAAGCATCCAACACACCTGAAGCGTGCCACATGCTAAAGATGTTTAAGTCATCACAGCTCATGAAAACAGCAGGGCTCAGAGGCAAGGGTGGCCTTGGGGGTAAAAATTAACTATTTCTCTTTGTAGGCATTCATTTGGTTTCTGTTTTCTTCAAATAGTTCTCTAGCATAGAATATGCAGGGACACTCCCCTCTAGCAGGTATCTTAAAGGTCACATAATAATGTGCGTTTGTAAGAATACAAATATGCCCGTTTATGAAACTGTCATATAGGGTATATAAACCTGCATGGCTTCTATAGGAAGGTACCAATAAGCATGTAAATTTGTTAAGTGTAAATGCAGTTGCATGCACATACCTGCAATAAAGGGATTGTAAATCAGAAGGTTTTTTTTTTTTTATCTTATTTCATTCTATGCATTGGGATAAAAAGCCTTCAGTGTGCAGCAGGCCTCCTTATACTTACCTGAACCCATCTAGATCCAGCGATGTTGCATGAGAGACTCGGCTGCCTGAGACTCTCCCTCCTCATTGGCTGAGACAGCAGCGAACTGGCTCCCAAGGCTGTCAAAGTCAGTGAGCCAATAAGGAGAGAGAGGGGCAAGACTTAGGGTCCGTGTCTGTCTGAATAGACACACAGAGCTGTGGCTCGGCTCAGGTGCCCCCATACCAAGCTGCTTGCTGTGGGGGCACTCAATAGGAGACAGGGAGGCCAGGAGCGCCCAAAAGGGACTCGAGAAGAGGAGGATCCGGGCTGCTCTGTGCAAAATCCCTGCACAGAGCAGGTAAGTATAACATGTTTGTTATGATTAAGAAAAAAAAAAAAAAAGCAAGACTTTAGTATCACTTTAAGTGAATTGCAACTTTTCAAAGAATCAAAGTGGTTGTAAAGGCACAAGGTTTTTTACCTTCATGCATTCTATGTATGCAGCAGATCCAGCAATGTCCATGAGAGCTATGCCTCTCCGGGGACTCGCACTCCTAAAGTACTTTTGGCAGCAGTGGGAGTCAATCACAGCTGCCAGTGAGCCAATCAGGAGAGGGAGGGGGCAGGGCTGGGAAGCACCTCCGTGTGTGAATGGGCATACAGACCCGCAAGTAAGGAGTGCGCCTGTTTTGAGTGCCCCAACAGCAAGCGGTTTGCTGTGGGGGCACCTGGCAAGAAGAAGGGGACAGGAGTGCCGACAAGGGACCCGAGAAGAGGAAGATTCAGGCTGCTCTGTGCAAAACCACTGCACAGAGCAGGTAAGTATAACATGTTTGTTATTTAAAAAAAAAAACCCACAGGGCTTTACTATCACTTTAACTTCACAGCCAGAAATGCTAAATAAACACAACAGTGACCGGTTAAACATTTAAGAATGCAGTGCAAACATTATTCTTGAATTAAAGGCACTGATTGACTCAACCCACAGTACAAGCAGCATAACAGCGCCGTGCATTATTCAGTATTTATTGTGCACAAGTGTAATCAAACGACTGTATAAAATGTCTAGCACAATCTCCAGATATTTGCAACTGTGTAAATTATGCTCTTTTATATGGCTGTATAGGCAGGTATTTAAACTAAAAAGCTACCATAATTGTCACACCAGTTAATCACCATTTTAAGGCTTTTCCAGACCTCCTTTTTAATTTCTGGCAAGAACAGTTTGAGAAGCATCAAGCCAGAAAGCCTTTCATATTTACATGCATTGTGCTACTGCTCTGACTCATACAATGACCTTTTCCCTTCATTATTTTTCCAAGAGAAAGTCAAATCAATCTGACTGTTTATACAAAGATCCAAACATTTTAGAACGGTACTCCATCTAAAATATTTTCTTTAAAAGCCAGCTAGAAAACTGAAAAACACTTTAATAAAGAAACCCTTAGAAAATTCAGATGATATCTCTAATGAGTTTAACCAGTTAAGGACCGGAAGGTTTTACATCCCTAATGACCAGGCCATTTTTCGCCATACAGCACTGCATTACTTTAACTGACAATTGCGCAGCAAATAAAATTGATATATCCCCCCCCCCCCACAAATAGAGCTTTATTTTTGTTGTATTTGATCACCTATGCGATTTTAATTTTTTGCGCTATAAACAAAAAAAAGGGCAACAATTCTGAAAAAAACAAGGCTTTTCACTTTCTGCTATAAAACATTTCCAAAAAAAATTGTTTAAAAAAAAAAAAAAAAATCTAATTTTTCCATCATTTTAGGCCAATATGTATTGGCCTAAAATGACAGATTTTAGATATTTAAAAATAAATGGATTTTTGTAAAATCTTACCGTAAAATCCTTTTCTCTTAGCTCATTGACAGACGTAGTCCTCGGTGATACACCACCTTCGGTTATGTTGCCTCCACAGGAGCAGGACTAGACAGGAAATTAAAAAGCTCTGGCCACACCCCAGGGGCAGTCCCAGAGGGTATATCCTCTCTCTCTCTGCCTCAGCAAATCAGTTATGTGAAAAAGCAGTCTTTAGAGATTTTAACCCAACTCAAAAAACAGAGGGGCGGGGACTACGTCTGTCAATGAGCTAAGAGAAAAGGATTTTACGGTAAGATTTTACAAAAATCAATTTTTCTCTAGCGCTCATTGACAGACGTAGTCCTCGGTGATACACCACCTTCGGGACGTCCCAGAGCAGTATCACAACTGAGGGGTGGGAAAATGGAAATCAAATCCCAATCTAGAAGGCCCAACCGGTGCCAACTAGAAGTTTACAATGCTCATCTTTAATGATGAGACTCAACAAAAAAAGAGAAAACAATTTTTTTTTTTTTTTTCAAACAGAAAAAAACCCTCGAGGTAGACCACCGGTCTCCTCAAATTGCGGCCTGCAAAACCTTGCGGCCAAATGAGGCATCCGCCGATGCCGTCACATCAATTTTATAGAATTTTGTAAAGGTATGTACTGACGACCAGGTGGCCGCCTTACATACCTGGACCACTGACGCCTGATGGCGAAAGGCCCAGGAAGTACTGAGCGCTCGAGTGGAGTGCGCCCTAACAGGGAACGGAGGACTCTGACCCTTAATAGAATAAGCCTGTACCACCGTTTGTCTAATCCATTTGGCAATGGTCGCGGCAGATGCAGGCAAACCCTTTCTGGGGCCATCCGTGATCACAAAAAGTGAATCCGTCTTACGGAATGATTCCGTAGCTTTCAGGTATACCCTGATTGCCCGAACCACATCTAAGGAATGCAACGCATGTTCCCGATGATGCTTGGGCTGAGGACACAAGGAAGGTAGTACAATATCTTCATTCAGATGAAAATCTGAAACCACCTTGGGAAGAAAAGATGGCTTAGGATGAAGTACTACCTTATCCCTATGAATCACTAGGTATGGGGACTGGCATGATAATGCAGCCAGTTCTGACACCCTGCGAGCAGAAGTAATAGCCACCAAAAAGGCCACCTTCTGGGATAAAGTAAGCAAGGGAATCTCCCTGATGTTTTCAAAGGGAGGTTTCTGTAGAACCGACAAAACCAAATTAAGATCCCAAGGCGGTAAGGGCGCGCGGACTGGAGGAGCCAGGTGCCGCACCCCCTGGATGAAATTCCGCACCAAGGATTTGGTAGCTAAAGGCTTCTGAAAGAAGATTGCTAATGCTGAAACTTGACCCTTGATGGTGCTCAAGGCTAGCTTCTGCTCAACCCCCTGTTGCAAAAAGGCCAATATTCGAGACACCGAATAGGTACGTGGAGGAAATCCTAAAGATTCGCACCACGCAATATAAGTTTTCCATGTGTGATAATAGACTTTGCTGGAAGTCGCTTTCCTTGCTTTAATAAGGGTAGGAATGACTGAAGCTGACAAACCTCTGTCCTTCAGTACTTGGGTCTCAATGGCCAGGCCATTAAACCCAGCGACTGTAAAGCATGATGGTAAATTGGTCCTTGAGACCACAGACACTCCCTGAGACGAAGTTCCCACGGAACGTCTACGACTAACATGTCCAAGTCGGCCAGGCCGGCTTGAGGAGGCCAGTCTAGAATTTCTAGGACCACTGGCGCTGATTGGATCTGAACCAGGCGTCCCTAGAGGTATCTGGCCCCGACCATCCGAGAAAGTCTGGTCGTTTTCTGTTCCCACACATTTATCAGATACCTGATAGTTATCAGGAAAGGTGATCTTTTCTGGTTGAACCTCAGGGACCGAAGTCACCCGACTAGAGGCTACTTGACCTATCTGGTCAACCAGATCCGATTCCTGTGAGGTATCGGGACTAATCTTAGGAAAAGGTAAAGGAAAAGATCTATTCAGGGAACGGTAATTACCGGTTCCTGTAGTACTTAAATGTTGGAAGGGAAGAATCGCACCGGTAGTAGTGGTTGATGCTCGCTGAATACCGGTGAAAACGTCCCCCCACCCTGAAACCGGGTGGGGGCGCACCTTCAGGCTGTGTACTCCTTTGCTTCGGGTTTGGCTGGGTTGGTCCTTTGCTTGTCCGACCAGCCCTTCTTGAACCCTCCTGGAGGAGTCTTGCCTTTCCCGCTAGTACCAGCCGGGCGCCCTCTATGGGCGGTAAAGAAAGGTCCTCGCTTGTTGCGAGGTCCCTTAGCTTTAGCAGCCGGTGGCAAAAAAGTGCTCTTGCCCCCAGTGGCATCCTTAATGATTTCATCTAGGTTGGCCCCAAATAGACGATTCCCCTGAAAGGGGAGATTTGTCAAGGTCTTCTTGGAACCTAGGTCAGCTGACCAGCATTTTAACCATAGCACACGTCTGAAGATCACCGCTGTCTTAGATGCCTACCCTGATAAGGGAGTAGTGTCCAAGGCTGCGTCACAGATAAACTGTAGCCCTTGTATAATCTGTTCCATCAAATCAGATGTCTCCTGGGGAATATCTTTTCCCCTAAGATCTTGGCGTACCATTTTCGCCCATTCCGTAAGTGTCTGGGAAACTAGACCAATAACAATTACTGGTCTAAAAGCTGACCCTATCAGAGAGAAGATGGTGCGGGACTCTGCTTCCATCTTTCGATCCACCGGATCCTTAAAGGACGAAGTGTCCTCCACTGGAATAACCGTGGCTTTATTAAGCCTGGAAATAGGCGGATCCACGACTGGTGGTACCGTCCATTTCTTAATGATGGATTCCTCAAACGGATAACGTCTAGCAATACGCTTGGAAATAGTAAAGGTACGTTTAGAATGCTCCCATTCTCCTTTAATCTGATTACCGAAACATTTAGGTACAGGAAAAGCCTTCATCGTCTTGATGGGCTTATTAGTACCAAAAGGAATCTCTGTTTCAGTTGCCTCTGCCGGTAAAGCCTCAAGTTTTAAGGTTTCCTGCACTGCCACAACTAGTGCGTCCACCAATGCTTCTTCCTGAATAATAGCAGGAGAAGAAGCGTCCTCCTCACTGTCTGAGGGGGCTTTACCTGGGATAACAGCCCTTGCAGAGGAACCTGCAACTGCCGTGACCACCTCTGAATCTGAGTCAGAGGTGTCAGATGGTATAGGGGTAGGCGGGGGTCGCTTCCTTGACCCCCGTCCCTGACAGGCCGCCTCCACCCGAGCCACCATAGACTCCAAAATTGCTGTAAATGACTCTATACTCTGTGCACCGGCGGGTCCCGTGGCCCCCTCGAGGGAAACAGGTGGGGGAATATGTGTGGCAGGGTCCATGATAACTCCAGTTACTTCCTCAAAAATAAAACTTTTTTTTTTTTTTTTTTTTGACCCCCAGCGCCACAAAAAGCCCCTTAGTGTTACCTGCTAGGGATCCCTATCGATCGAGAGAGAGAGAGATAGACCCCCAGGCTCACCACTTGATGCTCAGAGTTTAACTGCAACAGGTTACAGCGCTGTCTTAACAAACAGGAAGTCTTTTGGCTGGCTGCCCAGGAAGAAAGGAGGCGGCTCCGCCCCTCTGTACGCCTTCCGGCGCCTCCCCCAAGCTCCACGAGGTGTTTGGAGCACCTCAAACATGGCCGCCCCCATGCTGGAGACACGAGGCTACGCCAAAATGGCGGCTCGTGCGATCCAGCAAAAAAAATGGCGGCGGCCCGTACTGAATAGCGGTGTGCTGCAGGGCACACAACACTCTCACTGCATGGGGATATGGCGTGGTTGGCGGTACCGGCCCTGGCGGACCGCATGGCCGTTCGGGAGGCCTGCTGATAGCTGGAGATCTGATTAGGAAGGCAGTCTACATGTCCGTGGCTTCTGACTGGTAGGTAGCTTATTCTTAACCCATAAGATTCCCAGAATGCCACAGATTACATCTTTAAAACATGTATACAATTAGATTGTTAGCTCCCAAACCAAGCCTCCTGGCTTTTTGCACACATAAAATCACACTCAAAGTAGGAGGATCTGTGTCATGTTGTAGGATAGAAAGGGACTCTATCTTACCATACAGAGAGGGGCCCGCGTTCACCACAAAACCCGTCAGGGGGAAAGGGGGAACATACTACTCACCATACCGGAACCAGGCAGGCACCAACTCCTGACAGTACCCCTCTCCACCGGGGCGGGAGGGCTGTCGACCGATACGGACGCCGTGACTCATGGTCTTTGGCGTTTCAGCGAGACGTTTAACTCGCGTGGACAGTCCTTTAATGGGACTTTGTCGCGGCCGACCCAGCGCGGAGCTATGGCCTGCACACGCTCGTAGGCTGAACTGGGGTGACCACCGGATCTCAACATCCAGCCCGTCGCCCAGTTCAGCTTTCTTGCTTGAAGATCTCACAGGAACACTGGAGAAAAAAAGCTGTCTAAAAAAAAATTCTTTAAGAAAAAATTCTTGCCAGGACCTAAGATCCCAGCAAGGTGTCTAGGTCCTTACTCCTAACTAGACAGAAAATAACTGATTTGCTGAGGCAGAGAGAGAGAGGATATACCCTCTGGGACTGCCCCTGGGGTGTGGCCAGAGCTTTTTAATTTCCTGTCTAGTCCTGCTCCTGTGGAGGCAACATAACCGAAGGTGGTGTATCACCGAGGACTACGTCTGTCAATGAGCGCTAGAGAAATACAGATTTTTGATAAAAAAAAAAAAAAAAAATATGTATATATGTGTATAATGATTGGTTTGCGTAAAAGTTATCTCGTCCACAAGCTAGGGGAAAGATTTCTGTCGTATTTATTTATTTTTTTTTAAACTAGTAATGGGGGCGATCAGTGATTTTTAGCGGGACTGCGACATTGCGGCGGACAGATCAGACAC
This sequence comes from Pelophylax lessonae, assembly GCF_965119305.1. Classification (NCBI taxonomy): domain Eukaryota; kingdom Metazoa; phylum Chordata; class Amphibia; order Anura; family Ranidae; genus Pelophylax; species Pelophylax lessonae. The sequence continues at coordinate 141,988,563 of NC_138768.1, forward strand.
CTGACACTTTTGGGGGGACCAGTGACATTACTACAGTAATCAGTGCTAAAAATATGCAGGGTTACTGTACTAATGACACTGGCAGGGAAGGGATTAACACCAGGGGCGATCAAAGGGTTAAATGTGTGCCTAGGGGATGCTTTCTAACTGGGTGGGGGATGGGCTCACTGGATGAACTAGATCTGTGTTCCTAAATAGGAGGAACACAGGATCGCGGTGTTCACCACTGACAGAACAGTGGTCTGCCATGTTTACATTGGCATACAGCCATTCTGTCTCCATGGGGAGTTATCGCGGGTGCCTGACAGAAATGGCCGCTGAACCCGCTGATTGGCTCCCACTCGAGCCAATTGGGGCATGCGCGGCCACACTAACTGCTACACGAAGTGACGTAAATGTATGTCATTTCATGTAACGGAGTGACCTGCCGCCGTAGAACTACGGCGGCTGGTCATCAAGTGGTTAACTAATAGTTTAATGTTATTTGTCCACTGTACGATAACATCTATCATGCTATTGCAATAGGTGCACGCTAGTGCGGCTGCGATTTTGATTTGATTTTCAGAGCGATTACGTAGTACGATTTGGTTGCATTTTGGTTCGTTTTTGATACTGCTGCATTTTTACTCATCCCTGATAATCAGTCAGCAGGGATGAGTCATTGGTTAAGGAAAAAGCACTCAACGGCGTACCCACAACCAGTGACCCATCTCTGCGGTCAGGGGATTCCCAGCTGACAGCAGAATGTAAACATATAAACCGGTCAGGAAAAATTAAAAACAGTGTGTACAGGTGTTTTTGGTGCATCTCCATTGAAGTCTACGGAGCATAACATTGCAATGCATCGCAACGCAACGCACCAAAGAAGCACTGGACCCTTTTCCAAAACTGCGCCATGCCAAGTTGCACTGATGTAAACAGACACCATGTGATTTCCATTGTCGTGCAATTCTGTGCGACTCAAATTGCACTCGTGTGAACCAGGCCTCATATACATACTTCAGTATCAGGATGGCTGAACATTGTAGATTTGACCATATGCCTTTATGGTCATATGTGATCAAAACATCTACCTGTCCAACATTCCAATGTTTTTCTTCTCCCTCACTCAGCTAATATGAGCCCAGTGCTGATGGAGAGGGGTGGGGAAGGAGTAAACAAGGATTTTGTACAGGTGCCCAACAGCTGGAAGGTTGTAATGATGCACAATTAAAACATGTGGCTTGTATACAATTTTGGGGCAAATTTTTAGGCATTTTGCCAAGGCACCCCTAAAGAAACCTGTAGGCATGCTGGTTAAAAAGGCTGGGCTAGACTATGCGCAATAAATGTCCATATGAATCTAAAAAAACCATAAAGGTACTTTAAAACAAACTGGTAGTTTGGTGTGTTGATGAGAGGTGATATAGAAGAAAAGCCCACATCCCTAAAAGCTCAACAATGGACAAAAATAACCCTCTGATTGGATTTTTTAGGGCATGAAGATAAAGTAAGGGGGTTAAAGTGCCCTGTACTGAAGTAGAATTACTTGCAATTAGATGCTGGCTCATTTGCCACTGCTGGTGTTTGCTGGCCTAATTTGCTGGATGATAGCAAACACATCAACTGCTAGTGACTTCAGAATAATTATATAGGAGTTTAAAATGCCCCAAAACAGGTTCAGATAACTACATACAACAAACTTGAAAATGCATTCTCAATTCCTATTGATCTATGCAATGCCAATGTTAAAATATACCACCAAAAGAAAGCTTTATTTGTGTGAAAAAAAATGGCATAAATTTAACTTGAGTACAGCGCTGCATGACCAGTTAAAGTAGTGCAGTGCTGAACAGCAACAAAATGTGCTGTTAATGAAGGGGTAAAACCTTCCGGAGCTCCATCTGAACTTTTTTTTTTTTTTAAGTTACAAACATTTAGTCAGGACATTGTCCATTTTCTGTCAATAGAAGATGGATAGATACATAGGAGCTTGGTCAATCATAGTAAATACAAATATTACAAAAAAAGAAAAACCAAAACTATTCGAACATAGAGCATACAGTAAGTAGATCCATAGCAAACTGGTGATGTTGATCAGGTCACTAGCACATCCGGACACCCCTATTGGGAGCAAACTGTGTCCAGTTGAGGGTATAGCCAATCATCACTCTCAGGTATAGATCTTTCTTTTACCAAAAGTTTGTTGTAATTTTGAAACTCATGTGTAGGGCATTACACAAGAACCATGTTTAAGTACATGCATCATGTTTCAAAAGTATGGAAAATACGATATGAGGGTAAGTCGTGCAAGCCTAATGACCCATCTCTTCGGATATATAAAAGACCTTAGGGACGTTGAAGACAGAGGTGTTTAGAAATTGAATGAAAAGAGATGAAATAAAAAGGAGAAAAAGATGGGGGACGAAAGGAGATGGACTAGGGAGGAAGCAGTGTTAATTTTGGCAGCAAATTTCAATTTAGTTTTAGTCTTACTTCTTAGGACTAAAATGGCATTTTAGTTTTAGTCCCATTTTAGTCTTCTGCAAGTGTTTTAGTTTTAGTCATATTTAGTCGACTAAAACTCCAGTACATTTTAGTCGACTAAAACGTCCTACATTTTAGTAGACTATAACTCATTTTAGTCATCTATAATGGAATGGGTGTAGTTCAATTGTAATTTGTAATGCATTATTTAAGCATTTCTCTACAATTTCCAAACTCATTATATACTACTGCTGGTCCTGGAGTGAAAAATCTAATATGTTATTATTTATGGTATTAAGCTTTGAGCAACAGTGTTAATTTTGGCAGCAAATTTCAATTTAGTTTTAGTTATAGTCTTTTTACTAAAATGCCATTTTAGTTTTAGTCGTATTTTAGTCATCTGAATTGTTTTAGTTTTAGTCGTATTTTAGTCGACTAAAATTGTGTTAATTTAGTCGACTAAAATGTTTTAGTCGGTTTTAGTCGACAAAATTAACACTGGGAGGAAGTCAATAGGGAAAGTTAAGAGGGCTAAACTCATATATACTGGTTTAGCAAAGAACCTGACATATGAAATTCCACCCGGTAGGAGAGGATCACGATTGTAGGGAGTCGGAGTAGTGGAGCCAGCATGCCCATGTATGTGTTCATTTGGTAGGGTTCTCTGGCAATGTGTATCAGCTCCTCCATGTACCCCATTTTAATGGAATACAACGTTTAGCTGCGTTCACATGGTGTAAGGCCAGGGATTTGCGATAGGTGGAATGAAAAAGCGAGGAATGGTGTAACAGATACTGTTGTATGCATAAAAGGTGAATGTGGTAATTTTGGTAATGGTTTTGTGTATTTCTTTCCAGAAAGGCTGTATTTTCGAACAGGAACACCAGATATGTAGTAAGGACCCACATTCATTTTCAGCAGAAATGAGATGATGTAGGGGAAAATTTACCTAGCTGAATGGGTGTTCGATACCAACTTGCTAACAATTTGTAGCCAGATTCTTGGGTTGTCACATTAATTGAGCCCTTGTGGATGTTAGGTAACATTTTTACCCATTCCTCTTCAGGAAAGGGTAGGCCAAGATATTTTTCACATTTTAGACAAGCTCTTCACATCCTAATTGGAATGTAGCAGGAAGTACATGAAGGACACTGTATGGCATTGTGTGGAGGTTCTGGTGCAAAAGGCTTTAAATGGTATGTGTTCTCGATACCAGTCTGAGGAGATATTTGGATGTTCAAAAAAATGTCTTAATTGAACAGGGGTCCAAAAGGGTAAATGGGAGTCAAGCATTTTAGTCTGTAGGGCTTCATAAGATAGTAGGGAACCTGTTTGGAAAAAATGTTCCATACTAATCTGTTCATTTGGCCACCCCTCCCGTAGAAATTGGGGGAGAGGCCCGGAATGAACTCTGGATTGTGTCAGAGAGGCTAGTGGATACTTCGGATAGGAAGACAACTCAGAGTTTTTATTAGTAAGTTGCAGGCGGATTGATGGGTCTATATTCAGGTGATCTATGTAGTATCCAGCTGCTTCTTTGGTTGGTACCCAGGCAATTAGCCATAGGGGGATTTGAGATCCTGCATTCTCTATTTGGACCCAGGCCTTAGTTTTCATATGTAGGTTCCAGTCAGCAATTCTTGTTAAGTGGCATGCTAAATAGTATTTATAGATATCTGGCAAGCCTATGCCTCCTTTTAGCTTAGGCAGTGTAAGTAGCTCATAACTGAGTCTGGACCGTTTGTGACCCCAAATGAAGAGAGTGCAGGCTCTCCAATAAGGCGTAAAGAAAGTTTTAGGGAGTTTAATAGGTATTGTCTGTAGAACTTATAGGATACGGGAAAGAATATTCATTTTTATTATGGCTGCCCAGCCTAACCATGAGAATAGACCTTTGCGCGATTTTTGAAGATTGTGTTTTATATTTCTCAGTATGGGCAAAAAGTTTAGGTGATATAGGTCAGATAGGTGATAGATTGCGTCTTACAGAAGAAGGGAAAACGGAATTTTTGTAAAATCTTACCTGTAAAATTCCTTTCTCTGAGTCCTCCGACAGTCGCCGCCTCTTATTCGTCACATATGGGGTATTAGACTTTGCTCCGAAGGAGTAGCTAGGCAACAGAATATGTTAACAATAAAGCTTTTAACATATCCCACCCTCAAGGGGTGGTCCCCTCAGTCAATACCCTCCTACTTCCTGCAACCATATCTCAGTTTTAGTGGAATAGCAGTAGAGTATACAACCAAACCCCAAAAGAGGGGCGGGGGCGGCGACTGTCGGAGGACTCAGAGAAAGGAATTTTACAGGTAAGATTTTACAAAAATTCCGTTTTCTCTTACGTCCTCCGACAGTCGCCGCCTCTTCATATTCGTCACATATGGGGACGTCCCAAAGCAGTGCAAACATGAGGGGTGGGAAACGCATCCGCGCCGAAAAGGCAACGCAGTCTCCGCATCAAAGAAAGGAACCTTACCAAAGGAAGGAAACCAGCTGGGCAACAGGAAAAACAAGTGCTCAACAGGAGCAACAACCCAGGAAAAGACAAAAAACCAGGGGATACAAAACTTATCCCAACAGCCAGGAGTCCCCAACAAGGGACCCTAGGGAACAGCCGCACTAAGAACCTTGCGGCCAAAGGAAGCATCCGCCGATGCCTGAACATCTACTTTGTAGAATTTTGTGAACGTGTGTACGGTCGACCAGGTCGCCGCCTTACACACCTGGGCTACAGAAGCCCCATGACGACAGGCCCAAGACGTACTCAAAGATCTAGTAGAGTGCGCCTTCACAGGCACAGGGGGAACCTTCCCCTGCAAAGCATAGGCCTGTTCAATGGTCTGCCTGATCCATTTGGCGATGGTAGAGGCCGAAGCCGCCATGCCCTTCCGAGGACCCTCTGGAAGAACAAACAAGGAGTCCGTCTTTCGAAAAGACTCAGTCGATTTAAGGTAAACCCTTATCGCCCGAACAACATCCAGAGAATGCAATCTCACCTCCTTTGGATGTTTAGGCTTCGCGCACAACGAAGGCAAGACAATATCCTCATTAAGATGGAATTCCGAAACTCGTTTCGGAAGAAACAAAGGATTAGGTCGCAAGACCACCTTATCCAAATGAATAACCAGGTACGGAGACTTGCAGGACAAAGCCGCTAGCTCCGACACTCTGCGAGCCGAAGTGATCGCCACCAAAAAGGCGACCTTTTTGGACAACATAGACAACGAGATCTCCCTGATCTGTTCAAAAGGAGCACGTTGTAACACAGATAGAACGAGATTCAAGTCCCAAGGGGGCAGAGGATCCCGCCTAGGGGGGACCAGATGCCGCACACCCTGAACAAAGGTGCCAACCAAGGAGTTGGAAGCCACGGGACGTTGAAACAGAACGGCCAGCGCAGACACCTGACCCTTTATCGTAGCCAGCGCCAAACGCTGATCAACACCCGTTTGAAGGAAAGACAGCACACGGGAAACCGAGTACGTGCGGGGTGAAAACCCCCTGGACTCACACCAGGCAAAATAGGCCTTCCAAGTACGGTAATAAACCTTCCCGGAGGAAGACTTCCTCGCGTTGATTAAAGTATGAACGACCTCTGGAGAGAGACCCCTCTCCTTCAGGACCTCGGTCTCAACAGCCAGGCCGTCAAAGCCAGCGACTGTAAAGCAGGATGGTATATCGGTCCTTGAGACAGTAGATCGTCTCGAAGAGGCAGACGCCACGGGGCGTCGACCGCCAGATTCACGAGGTCTGCGTACCAGGACCGGCGAGGCCAGTCCGGTGCCACAAGAATCACCGTGCTGCGTTCCGAGTGTAACCTGCGAAGGAACCTGGACAGCAACTGAATCGGTGGAAACGCGTACATCAGCCTGTACTGATGCCACGGGGCCACTAACGCGTCCGACGCGTCTGCCCGAGGGTCGCGCGTCCTTGCCACGAACCTCTTCACCTTGTTGTTGAGACGAGACGCGAACAGGTCCACATCTGGAAGACCCCACTTCGCGCACAACATCTGGAAGACAGCCGGGTGGAGAGACCATTCCCCCTGATCCAGGGTCTGGCGACTCAGATAGTCCGCCTGCCAGTTCTCCACCCCCGGAATGTGAACCGCCGTTATCGCCGGGACATGAGTCTCGGCCCAAGACAGAATGTCGGCCACTTCTCGAGCCGCTCGGGCACTCCTGGTGCCCCCTTGGTGGTTGATGTAGGCCACCGCCGTGGCATTGTCCGTCTGCACCCGAACCGGGCAGCCCTGCAGCCGGTCCGTCCAGCGATGAAGACAGAGACTTATCGCACGCAATTCCAGAATGTTGATCGGAAGGGAAGACTCCCCCTCCGACCAAGTCCCCTGGGCGGACAGAACGCCCAGAACTCCACCCCAGCCCGACAGGCTGGCATCCGTGGTGATTACCGTCCACGAGATCGGACGAAACGACTTGCCCCCGGACACCAACGGGGACTGGAGCCACCACAGAAGGTTTCCTCTGGTGCGATGACTCAACGAGATTTGAAGATCCAGAGATTGAGGTCGCCCGTCCCACCTGGACAGGATCTCCGCTTGGAGACCCCGCGTGTGAAACTGGGCGAATGGAATCGCCTCGAAGGCCGAGACCATCAATCCCAGACATCTCATACACGTCCGCAGAGACGAGTGCGGAACGTCCCTTAGGGACCTGACTTCCTCCTGGAGAGTCCTGAGCTTGTCTTCCGGCAGGAAGACCTTCGCCTGCACTGAGTCCAGAATCATTCCCAGATAGGGAAGACGAACAGACGGACTCAGTGTCGACTTTGGAAAATTAATCGTCCAACCAAACTCCTGCAGAGTTTGCATCGTGACAGACAGGTCCTTCTCCAGACCCTGGCTGGTCGCAGACCGAACCAGAATGTCGTCCAGATAGCCCAGGACAGAAACGCCCTGGGCCCTCAATAATGCCAGAACCGGTGCAAGCACCTTGGTGAAGACCCGCGGAGCCGAGGCGAGACCAAAGGGCAACGCCACGAACTGGTAGTGATCCTCCGCAATGGCAAATCGAAGGTACCTCTGATGACCCTCGAATATGGGGATGTGAAGGTACGCATCCTTCAAATCGATGGAGGCCATGAATTCCCCCGGAACCAGGGCAGCCACCACCGACCGCAGGGATTCCATGCGGAACTTGCGAACCCGCACAGAGCGGTTCAGAGCCTTCAAGTCCAGAATCGGACGAACCTTGCCCTCCTTTCTGGGCACGGTGAACAGATTGGAATAAAACCCCCGAAACCTGTCCCGATGAGGCACCGGGACCACCACTCCCTGAGCCCTCAGGTCCCGCACCGCCAGGTGCAGGTCCCGCAAGCGCTCTGGAGACAGTTGAAGATTTGAGGGAAAAAATCTGCTCTCCGGCCGAGAGAGAAACTCGATCTTGTAACCAGATCGAACGATTTCCTGAACCCATTTGTCCCGCACACGGGCCAACCAGGGCTGAAGAAAACCGAGCAAGCGTCCCCCCACCCCAAAACTGGTTGAGGGCGCCCCTTCAGGCCGAACTGTTATGGGCTGCAGGTCCGGATTGGCCGGACTTCTGTTTACCAGACCAGGGCTTCTTCTGAGAGCCTTGACCTTTGAACGGTTTGCCCTTGTAGTGTGGCCGAAAGGCACGAAAGGACCCCTGAGGGGGCCGAAAATTAGCATGCTTCTTCCCAGAAGCCCCCTTAGCCTTGGGGAAATGGGGCAAGAGAGTGCTCTTACCCCCGGTGATCCCCTTAATCAACACATCCAGGGACTCCCCAAAAAGGCGAGACCCATCATAAGGCAGATTGGCTAAGGTCTTACGTGAAGATTGGTCCACCGACCAACATTTTAACCAAACCAGGCGGCGAGACAACACCGCCACGCTGTGCACACGTGCAGCCAACGGAATCAGGTCCAGGTCCGCATCACACAGATACATGACACCCTGGTGGATTTGATCCACCATATCCAGGGTCGCCGGCGAGGCCGAGTCGGCCACTAGGATGCGCCTAAGCATCTGCGTCCAACTTGCGATCGCCTGGGCCGCCATGAGAGAAGCAAACAGAGCCTTAAGCATAGAATCCGTAACAGAATAAGTATGACGGGCAAGAGACTCCAGTCTCCTATCCGTGGCATCACGGAAAACAGGGGAATCCTCTGCAGGAATCGCAGTGGCTTTGTTCAAAACCGCAATTGCATGATCCACTGGTGGAGGCACACACCACCTTTCATCAGTGGAAGGCGAAAAAGGATAACGCAGCTTGAATCTACTTGGTACCGCAAAAGGTTTGCGCAGATTGCGCCATTGATCCTTAACAGCGCGCTGAAAATCATCATTGCAGGGAAAAACCTGCGGCGTCCTGCGTTTCCTCTGCGTCCCATAAGCCGCCAAGGCAGCGGGGGGACACACTTCGTCCTGCAAACGCAGCGTTTGCTTAATGGAAGCAATCAACTCATCCATGATTGCAAGCTCTTCAGGCGAGCCAGGGGGAGAATTATCAACCCCCTCAACTTCAGCCTCCACCTCAGACCCCACTAGATCAAGAGAGGAGCGGGACCCCGATAAGGAGGCCCCTGCCATAACAGCCCCATCACCTTCACCCTCAGAATCAGAGGAAAGAGCAACTCTGGGCCTTTTAGTAGATTGAGCAGCCACCAGCATTTGCACCTGAGCAGCAAGGCCAGCCACAATAGTGGCTAAATCCCCCCCTGGGGGGGAAACAGCGGTCCCCTGGCTTTCCACCAATACTGTAGGAAATTTGCCCTCCTGAGAATCCATTGCCCCTGTAATGCCAGACAACCAAGGGTTAACTGCCCCTTTTAAGCAAGCGCGGCAAGCGCAGCCCACCGCACCACACTCAAGCACAATGAGCCCCCCACAGGGAATATGCAAACTGAACACAGGCAATGGATAGCAAGAACAGAAGGATAAAACCTGAGGAGACCCTCGCCGCTGCTGCTGCCTCGATCGGTGTTCCTGGAAAGAGGAAGTGATGCTGCCAGGGCGCTCTATGTAAGCCTATGGAGGCTACAAGAAAATGGCCGCCATGCATGTAAACCATGCGGCCGGAGCGGGTGTAGGCAAAATGGCGTCGTTTGGCGCCGAAACCGCCACTCCACAGTGCATTAAAACACACACATTACATTCCAATATCAGAATACATGTCAGATCGCCGCAGCGATCGCTGTATATGCCCAAACATGCCAAAAAAACATGCCCCACAGCACACAGCTTCTCACACTGACCAGTCTGACACACACAGTGTCATACAGCTCCCCCCCCCCCCCCTTGCAGCCCACAGCATGCAGCCGAGAGATAGGGAGACAAGCAGTGTGAATAGAGGCAGGTTACACAGTCCCAGACTGACACCCCCCCAGACAGACAGGTCCCCACATAAATACACTTACCTCACATGGCGTGGGGGACCCGCACAGGCGAACAAGCCGCTGCACATGAGGCAGGGAGAGTCGCAATTCAAGACGCACAAAATGGGGGTTAAGAAACCGCACAGCGTCCAGTGAGGTAGCCACCTCACCAATCATCCCTGCACCGAACAGGGATGGGTCGTTCACTATGCCAGGAGCGTTACCTGGCTGAACGCTCGATGGCAGACTGGGAAGCCACTGACCCACGACCTGCGACCAGGGGGATCAGCCCGAGACCCAGTCCGCATGATCCTCTTCATCCGAAGAACTAACTAACGCTGACAAAATAACAGCTAAGTAAAGGTAGAGAGAAAACTCAAACAAAATTTTAAAAAGAAGAAAGAGTCTGGGACAGAAAGTCCCAGCACAGAGAGAGCCAGCCACTCCTGACAAGCTAGACATTAAAACTGAGATATGGTTGCAGGAAGTAGGAGGGTATTGACTGAGGGGACCACCCCTTGAGGGTGGGATATGTTAAAAGCTTTATTGTTAACATATTCTGTTGCCTAGCTACTCCTTCGGAGCAAAGTCTAATACCCCATATGTGACGAATATGAAGAGGCGGCGACTGTCGGAGGACGTAAGAGAAATTTGGTTTTGCATTCAGTCATTTCGGAGGATGGCAAAGTCATGTTGAGAGGGTAAAACTTGGATAAATTCATTTGTAAGTTGGATAAGATCCTGTATTGTTCAAATTCGTTCAGTAGGCTCGGGCAATGCCAATGTTAAAAAGCTGCCCACCTTTGTATAAAGCCCCATACACACGGGCTGAATATCGGCCAATTCAACAGAAACCGACTGACATTCAGCCCGTGTATACGCCAGCCTGTCAGACAGGCAACACAGTCAGCTTCTGTCGAACAGGCATTCTGGTGATCCAGCATCCGATTAGTGCTGGCAATCAATGGCTGTAAGCACTGACTGGTGTGTTCTGGCTGGGGCAGTCCCCCTGTCAGAATATAATAGCTCAGCGGGTAGGTCGCTGTACTAACATCACAAAGTTAGTACAGTAAGCGCCCACAAACTTTTAATTTTTTTTTTTGTTCAGCCTGCTGGGTTGAATGAAAAAAAAACAGGAATAATGTGTACTAGGCATTCGTGTTTTGATCTTAAGGTTCATTTACTGCCTAAAGAAGCAAAATTTGCAGTGTTGACCCTTCTTTTTCAAGATGTCTGCAATTCGCCCTGGCATGCTGCCAATCGACTTCTGGCCTGACTGATGGCAGCCCATTCTTGCATAATCAATGCTTGGAGCATGTCAGAATTTGTGTGTGTTTTTTTTTGTTCACCTGCCTCTTGAGGATTGAAACCAAGTTCTCAATGGGATGAAGGTCTGGGGAGTTTCCTGGCCACGGATCCAAAAATTTGAGATCTTATTCCTAAGCCACTTCATTATCATTTTTGCCTTATGGGAAGGTGCTCCACCATGCTCGAAAAGGCATTGTTCGTCACCAAACTGTTCTTTGATGGCTGGGAGAAGTTGCTCTTACTGGTTGTTTTTGTACCATTCTTTATTCATGGTGTGTTGAGTGAATGGTCTTAGGATGCTTTTATGTTGGCATGACACAGGACTGATGGTTTTTTCCAGATGCCCCAAACAATAGGAAAGGGGATTCATCAGAGAAAATGACTTTACCCCAGTTCTCAGCCGTCCAATCCTTGTACCTTTTGCAGAATATCAGTCTAACGCTGATGTTTTTCCTGGAGAGAAGTGGCTTCTTTGCTGCCCTTCTTGACACCAGGCCATTCTCCAAAAGCCTTTGCCTTACTGTGCATGCAGATGCACTCACACGTGCCTGCTGCCATTCCTGAGCAAGTTCTGCATTGGTGGTGCCCCATTCCTTCAGCTAAATCAACTGTAGGAGACAGTATTGGCGCTTTCTGGACTTTCTTGGGTGCCTGAAAGCCTTCTTTACAACAATTGAACCTCTCTCCTTAAAGTTCTTGATGGTCCGATAAGGCTCATTCACACCTGAGCATAGCGATTTAATGGTGTTTTTCGAGCATTTTTTAAAAGCGTTTTTGCAGTCTCCTACAAGCATTTTTAAAGCGTTTTAAGAAGTGTATTACAAGCATTTTACAGGTGTTTTTGTTTAACCAATAGAAAGCACTAGGGTGAGGAGAGGGAGAGGAAATTAGGGGTGGAGGGCTGTTATTTGAGCAGAAAAGCTCATAAAAACGCTCAAGTCAGGCGTTTCTGTTTCTATGGGGCCAAAAGCGCTTGTAATCTGCTAAAAAGAAGCTCATGTGCTTTTTTGAGCGACAGGCATTTTGTTTCAGGCAACAGAATGCACAGATGTGAACAGGGGCCATTGAAATGAATGGGATTTGGCTTGTTGACCGTTTAGAGCTACAAGCTTCAAGCAGAAAATCTCTCAAGTGTGAATGGGGCCTAAATGATTGATTTACGCGCAACCTTAGTAGCAGCAATATCCTTGCCTGTGAATCCCTTTTTGTGCAAAGCAATGATGACTGCACGTGTTTCCTTGCAGGTATTCATGGATAACAGAAGAAGAACAAGGATTTCAAGCACTATCCTCCTTTTAAAGCTTCCAGCCTGTTATGCTAACTCAGTCGGTATTACAGAGGGATTTCCAGCCTTGTCCTCGTCAGGGCCGGCCCTACGATGGATCCCACTGGGTCCATTGGACACAGGCAGCACTTGGAGAGGGGGCAGAAAATTGACTCCTGAGATCTTTTTACTAGCAGTTTTGTGGGTCATCAGTTTGCGGCGTGTTACGGGTGGCATTTTCACATCTCATACTGCTGCCCCTAGTGCAAACTGATGAGTAGGAGGAGGTGGAGCGTCTCCTCTAGGGAACGTCCCTTACATGATTGTGGTGTGCGCAATGATGTCAGACATCAGAGCATTTCATTTCACACAGGGCAGACTAGATCTTCTAGGGCGGTGGGAGCGGCAAGACACAGGAGTGACAGGAGGACTGAGGACAGACAGCGTGTGTTTGGTGGACCGGTCCAGTGGTGAGTTATGGAGAAAGATAACAGTATATATAATATTTTTTAAAATTTTATATTTATATAAAATAGTGGATGTGGGGGCCTTTTGGTGGGCGTGATTTTTTTTGGGGGGGGGGGGGGTGCAGCATTTAATTCTTGGACCCAGGCAGCACAATGACTTGGGCCAGCCCTGGTCCTCGTCAACTCGGACACCTGTGGTAACGAGAGAATCACTGATTTGATGTCAGCTGGTCCTTTTGTGGGAGGGCTGAAATCTAGTGGAAAAGTTTTTGTTGGGGGGATTAAGTTCATTTTCATGGCAAAGAGGGACTTTGCAATTAATTGCAATTAATCTAATTAGTCTTTATAACATTCTGGAGTATATGCAAATTACAAATCAAAAAAATTGAGGCAGCAGACTTTGTGAAAATGAATATTTGTGACCTTCTCAAAACTGGCAGTACATTCCCATTCTGGACTATGATTTATTTATTTATTTTTTTTAAGTTTAAAAAGTTGAAAAATGTTTAAACTGTTTTTTCCAGGAAAAGGTGGTCTAACTCTTCAGTGTGCTGAGGATCTAGCAAGTTTAGTTTAACCCCACTAACTGAGCTGTGAACTGCACAACCACTATATTCCATATGGTATAATTCTCGTTAGTTTTTTTTTTTAAACTTCCTTTGAACAAACTGATGGGAACCCTAGGAGTTTTCCATTGTATCATAGTGACGCGGACATTCGCATAGCCGATAATGGATGATGCATTAACTACACTCTGCAATGCCCTGGCCAGTACATAGATACACAATGTCTAACTAGATTAGGTACCCATCGGCAGAGAATTCCTTAATCAGCCTGATGTAATAATGAATGTGAAGGGTTTCATGCAAAGCATTCGTGGAAAATAACATCCAAATCATACAGGTTATAAATGAGGAAGAGATGGACACGACTTGAGTCAATAAACTAATAATAAAAAGCACAAATCTGTGCTCAGCAGTCTACTGGTGTGAGAACACTAGCAGCTGTCAGTATTTACCACTGAAGGGAAAGGTGATGTATATTCTCTGTACAAATACTTGAAAGATGAGGCAGTAAATTGCTGTTAAACACAATAGGGCACATCTATATAACACAAAGTACCATACATTTACTGATCACATTGCCTACACAGTAAATAACCAAGGCATGACGTATTATGATGAAAAGGATGTGTGATCCCAGTAAAGCAGACATGAAATTAAACACTAGATACAGTGAGCAAAAGATACACTCTCAATTATTGCCGCCTAGTGATTCATTCAAGTTTTTTTTTTTTTTTACACATGTAATTAAGATAACGTAAATGCCCTTATGGATGTATGGTAGGGCTAGAACGTTAACTCAAAATGAGCAGGCAATGTGAAAGCACTTAGTTTTACTTTTAAGCAAAGTCTCTGCTTGGCCTAATTTACAAAATCATATTGATTTTAAAGTGTTTAGAAGGGTTTTTCTACGGTCTACTACTGACTCTTTAGATAAGCATCACTTCTTAGTGGTGGGTAATGCTCTTTTGCTACCCAGATTATTTCAACCAACCTTACAGCAATTTTAGAATCAACTGATGCCAATATGAAAAGTCATATATACATTCATCCCATGTGCATGTTGGGGTGGAGCAGGAAAAAGGTGGGCCCTTGCATGTCCTTGATATCTGCACACTTCTTACATTTTTTACATTTCACAGGAGTATAGCTTCACTACAGAAGGTGTTACGGACGTACACCTAAATGAAATATTATGCATAATTTAGGTCTGTGTGGGAGCATACCTAATGTATTACCAAACCAAGAAGGAAATTCCCCTAGGGGTGGGACTTTTTAGGCACGAATCAAATTATATAAATAACAAACCAATTTATATAAAAGTTAAATTCTTTATTGAATGATACAGAGGAGATAAAAGCAAGAAGGCAAGCTAAAACATATTGCACATAAGACAGTCGAACTCAAAACCACAAAACCTCCGGGCTGTAACCTGACGCGTTTCGGAGTCTCTTGGGCTCCTTCCTCAGGGGTGCCCTTGGAGGGTGGTATAGTTCACTGTGATGATGAGCATAGGTAGCCTGCCTGGCGATTAAAAACAAATGGGCAGCATATCACTATTGTCCATCAGGAGTGCCGTATTCACAATGTTCTAGGTCTAAGCCAAGAATCTTAGCTCTTGAGGTGTTCAGGATTTTTGTGCTGACCAGTCTTGATAAGAGACTGGGTAGGGGCAGCTGGAACCTCAAATGACAGCAAATCTTAAAGACAGCTAAAAGTTGTTAACAGAGGATAGAAGTCCTCACAAGACCTCTTTTGCCGGACACACAGGTCTTGTGAGGACTTCTATCCTCTGTTAACAACTTTTAGCTGTCTTTAAGATTTGCTGTCATTTGAGGTTCCAGCTGCTCCTACCCAGTCTCTTATCAAGACTGGTCAGCACAAAAATCCTGAACACCTCAAGAGCTAAGATTCTTGGCTTAGACCTAGAACATCGTGAATACGGCACTCCTGATGGACAATAGGGATATGCTGCCCATTTGTTTTTAATCGCCAGGCAGGCTACCTATGCTCATCATCACAGTGAACTATACCACCCTCCAAGGGCACCCCTGAGGAAGGAGCCCAAGAGACTCCGAAACGCGTCGGGTTACAGCCCGGAGGTTTTGTGGTTTTGAGTTCGACTGTCTTATGTGCAATATGTTTTAGCTTGCCTTCTTGCTTTTATCTCCTCTGCATCATTCAATAAAGAATTTAACTTTTATATAAATTGGTTTGTTATTTATATAATTTGATTCGTGCCTAAAAAGTCCCACCCCTAGGGGAATTTCCTTCTTGGTTTGGTAGTCATTTTTGGGATGTGGCACCGTTGGGATTTAGACAACATGAGCAATTATTTTTGTACCTAATGTATTGAAACTCCCGGGTGTAAACCTTTTTCTATAGGTCAGTCAATGCAGGTTGCACAAATACCAGCAATAACTTTATGGAGATATACTAAATGGTCCCCTTCCAAGAACTAAATCAAGCTTAGCGAGTCCCTGAAGTAGTTATCAAAAGGACAAAGCTTATGTGATTTTATTATAGATTAAAAAAAAAAATAACATAATATCCAATGTCTAGAGTTGGGCTTTAAAAACTTCCCTTCCACCCTAGGTCGAGATCAGGGAGCTGCACTCATTTATCTTAATGCAGAGAATATGTTAAGGTAAAAAAAAAAAAATCTTCAGCCTTTAGAAACACTTTAAAGACTGTGTTTATGAAAGGAATTGCTTCTGGACTCCCGATTGAATAGTCCAGGACCAACAATGTGTTTGTGTCTGTTGGCAGACTTCTGCAGTGGCCCAACCAGATCTATAGTAACCTTCTCAAAAAGGATCTTAAACTATAGGCAAGAAGACTTGCAGACTTTGGAAATGTAGATGGAGTAAATACATTTGACACTTGGGGAAAGATGCAATGCTCTTCAACAGTTTTGTAAATACTGGGACAGAAAAAGATGCTATTCAATATGTTTTTCTACCCCTAAATTACCCTCTACCTCCCCAGGAATGGGCTAGATTCAATACCATCCTCTTGTGATATTAGAGAGCCACAACTTGCTCCCATTCTTTCTTTCCATGACATAAGTCAAGAGATGCTGCAAAATGGAGGGTATACCAGCTAACTTATGATTCTAGGGGTGCTTCAATGATTACTGCTACATTTTTCTATGCATTTACAAAATGGGATTCTGAAACTGTGCGGTCCCAAAATTATTCCAGGCCACAGGTATATTCGTTCATAACTGGTTATGAAGCAGATGAAGCTTCCCCACCCAGGTGTCAAGTCCTGGGGAAAAAAGTGTGGGAACTCACCCAAGATTACCACCCCCACCTCAGGTACAGTGGGTACGGAAAGTATTCAGACCCCCTTAAATTTTTCACTCTTTGTTATATTGCAGCCATTTGCTAAAATCATTTAAGTTCATTCTTCTTCCTCATGAATGTACACACAGCTCCCCATATTGACGGAAAAACACAGAATTGTTGACATTGTTGCAGATTTATTAAAAAAGAAAAACTGAAATATCACATGGTCCTAAGTATTCAGACCCTTTGCTGTGACACTCATATTTAACTCAGGTGCTTTCCATTTCTTCTGATCATCCTTGAGATGGTTCTACACCTTCATTTGAGTCCAGCTGTGTTTGATTATACTGATTGGACTTGATTAGGAAAGCCACACACCTGTCTATATAAGACCTTCCAGATCACAATGCATGTCAGAGCAAATGAGAATCATGAGGTCAAAGGAACTGCCTGAAGAGCTCAGAGACAGAATTGTGGCAAGGCACAGATCTGGCCAAGGTTACAAAAAGATTTCTGCTGCACTTAAGGTTCCTAAGAGCACAGTGGCCTCCATAATCCTCAAATGGAAGATGTTTGGGACGACCAGAACCCTTCCTAGAGCTGGCCATCCGGCCAAACTTAGCTATCGGGGGAGAAGAGCCTTGGTGAGAGAGGTAAAGAAGAACCCAAAGATCACTGTGGCTGAGCTCCAGAGATGCAGTCAGGAGATGGGAGAAAGTTGTAAAAAGTCAACCATCACTGCAGCCCTCCACCAGTCGGGGCTTTATGGCAGAGTGGCCCGACGGAAGCCTCTCCTCAGTGTAAGACACATGAAAGCCCGCATGGAGTTTGCTAAAAAACACCTGAAGGACTCCAAGATGGTGAGAAATAAGATTCTCTGGTCTGATGAGACCAAAATAGAACTTTTTGGCCTTAATTCTAAGCGGTATGTGTGGAGAAAACCAGGCACTGCTCATCACCTGTCCAATACAGTCCCAACAGTGAAGCATGGTGGTGGCAGCATCATGCTGTGGGGGTGTTTTTCAGCTGCAGGGACAGGACGACTGGTTGCAATCGAGGGAAAGATGAATGCGGCCACGTACAGGGATATCCTGGACAAAAACCTTCTCCAGAGTGCTCTGGACCTCAGAATGGGCCGAAGGTTTACCTTCCAACAAGACAATGACCCTAAGCACACAGCTAAAATAACGAAGGAGTGGCTTCACAACAACTCCGTGACTGTTCTTGAATGGCCCAGCCAGAGCCCTGACTTAAACCCAATTGAGCATCTCTGGAGAGACCTAAAAATGGCTGTCCACCAACGTTTACCATCCAACATGACCAGGGGCAGACTGGCAACTTTTGGCCCAGGGGGCAAGTACAAACCAGAGGCTCATAGTGCAGAGACTCGGCTCCCCTCCCACTCTCCATCTTCCCGTTCTATTCCCGATCGCCATTCCAAGCTACAGCCCTGTTCCTGATACTCTCTTCTTACCGGCTGAATCCGGGTTCCCGACCTAGCCAGCAGGGGACAGCTTGGTTGGGGCTGGCCTTTTTACGTGGCATCAGAGTGGCCCAGGGGGCAATTGCCCCCCTGCACCCTGGCCCAGTCCTCCCCTGAACCTGACAGAACTGGAGAGGATCTGCAAGGAGGAATGGCAGAGGATCCCCAAATCCAGGTGTGAAAGACTTGTTGCATCTTTCCCAAAAAGACTCCTGGCTGTATTAGATCAAAAGGGGGCTTCTACTAAATACTGAGCAAAGGGTCTGAATACTTAGGACCAAGTGATATTTCAGTTTTTCTTTTTTAATAAATCTGCAACAATGTCAACAATTCTGTGTTTTTCTGTCAGTATGGGGTGCTATGTGTACATTCATGAGGAAGAAGAATGAACTTAAATGATTTTAGCAAATGGCTGCAATATAACAAAGAGTGAAAAATTTAAGGGGGTCTGAATACTTTCCGTACCCACTGTATATATTCCTACTGAGGAGTGAGGGCCACGTTAGCGACTTGGTAACCGTTCACGGCCACAATGAGCGGAGCGGGCAGATCAGATGACAAGTCCATGTCAGCATACGCAGAGCAGATACGGACACAGCCCACTCTACTCTATGGGCCCTCCAATCTGATCTGCCCAGACAGAAGGGGGTGGATCCCCTTCTGATTTTTTTAAGTGGATTGAGTTGGGTTCCTGCAGGTATTGCTGGCTGCTGCCGTTCCCCAGGCGGGTATGGCTGGTGGCTGCTAACTAGCTGTCCTCCAGGGCTGGCACTATTGGCGAATAATGCTGGTGGATACTGCTGGTGGGTATTGATGGCGGGTACTTCTGGCAAGAAATGCTGATGGGCACTGCCGGCTTGTACTGCTGACGGCTACTGCTGGCTGGCACTAGTGGTAGCTACTGCTGACTGGCACTGCTGGTGGGTACTGCCGCCTGGTACTGCTGGTGGCTACTGCTTGCGGGTACTGGTGGTGGCTACTGCTGGCTGATACTGCTGGTGGGTTCCGTATACTTTGAGTTGCAAATTTCCCTCTCTATTTCTCCGCTTTCTCTTCTCTCTCTCACTTGTTCTTTTCTCCTCTATCTCTCTCTCTTTCCATCTGTTCTTTATATCGATCCATTTCCATTTTCTCTCTCTCTCTCTATCTATAGCTATATCTATATATTAGGGAAGCACCGAAATTTCGGCCACCGAAATTATCGGCCGAAAATGAGCCTATCCCATTTCGGCCGATAATGGGTTAACATTGCCGAAATTAATATGGCCGCTGTGAGGAAGGAGGAGGGCGCAGCGCAGGGCAGGTTTTAAAAGTCCCGCTTCTGGCCGGCCGCCCGCCTCTCAATGACGTCCCTACTACGATCTGTGCATTAATGAAGTGACATACCAGGCGGGAGGGCGGGGCGAGCGGCCGCTAATAGATAGAACTATGTGATCCTTCCCTGTCAGCTCAGCGGGACTGTGTGTGAATGAGAACTGAACTGACCTGACACCGGGCAGGGGGGCGGGGCGAGCGGCCGCTAATAACTAGAACTATGTGAGAGCTTCACTTCCCTGTCAGGCACGTATCTCCTCTGACAGGGAAGTGAAGCTCTCACATAGTTCTAGTTATTAGCGGCCGCTCGCCCGCCCCCCCCCGCCCGGAGTGTCAGTTAATTCATGTACATCGTGCCGCTGACAGGGAATTGAAGAGAAGTGATGCGCTCACATAGTGACAGCTATTAGCGGCCGCTCGCCCGCCCTCCCGGTGTGTCACTTCATTCATGTACAGATCGTAGTAGTAGTGACATCACCAGGAGGCGGGCGGCCGGCCAGAGGCGGGACTTTTGAATAATGGACACCGTGACCGGAGGAGCTGAGTGAGTAGGAGAGGGACGCTGACGCTGATGCGGGGGGGAGGGGTGATACCTGAGGCAGCTTACCATTGGTAGTAGTATTAATTATGCAGCATGAGGGGGTTAATGTATTGCCACTGCTAGTCACTGCTGCATTAGTGACCGACCAGTGGCAGTTAATTAACCCCTTTGTGCGGTGTTAATTAACATTAGTACATAGTACATATACTGTGACAGGGTGGCAGCGACAGGTGTATGTCGCTGCCTGTTTTTGGTGTATGCCCCTTTTCCATCTATTTTAAAATTATTTGGGGGAAAAAAATAATTTTCGGTTTCGGTTTTCGGCCAAGGGAATCCTGCCTTTTCGGTTTCGGCCCAAAATTTTCATTTTGGTTCATCCCTACTATATATATATATATATATATATATATATATATATATATATATATATATATATATATATATATATATATATATAAATAAATAAAATCGTTCTCATCTCTCTTCCTACCTCTCTTTCCTTCCTCTCTCTCATCTCTCTCCTTTCCTCGTCTCTCTACCTCTCCTTCCCTCCTCTCACTCTATCTACCTCTACCTCCCTCTCTCATCTGCAGAGCCGATGCTTCCTGTTATGCTCCTGTCACAGGCAGAGTGCATTTGGTTTTACTCCGCCTGCGACAGGAGCCGGAACTATACAGGAAGCATTAGCTCTGCTTCCTCTAGTGCGGCTTCCTTTCCTCACACTGTGCTCAAGGATGGCGGGTCGGGAACCTGCAATCTGGGCTTGCCGACCCGCCATTCCAGAGCAGGAGATGGCGCCAGGAGCTGGGATCGTGTTGGGGGGACTAGCTGCTAACGGGAACGGCGTTCCTGCTGTAGAAAAAGTACAGGAACGCCGTTCCTATGCATTCCCACAGGACTTGAGCCCTGCCCCACCTCTTAAAAAACAGTGGAAAATAACAGCCCAGTATTAAACTTTATAGCAGGTTCCTAATCACACAGTCTCAACCAAGTTTGGCAGGGTCAATCAGACTGGCATGGGCCAAGATGACAGGACTTCTGGAGTCCACTGGGTGTTGTCCTATGACAGTGGGACATATTGTGAGGTCAAGTCTCAGATCTTAGGTGTGCTGCAACGGGCTAATCAGTAAATAGTCACATCTGCCCCAAGTCACATTCCACAGGCTTGTGCATTATAGGGCACCACCTGCACTTAATGTGCTGTGTATCTCTTATAGATGAGGCTCCTTTTTGCTACAGGTTTTAGCATCTCAGAATGAAAAAAAAAAAAATGATAATGAGGTGCAAAAAACTTGCATCCAAATCGCAGGATTCCAAGGATCATATTCCCATGCAAACATATGCTGCACTCAAACAATCATAGTAACCCTGGATAGGATTTCTCCTTTTAGTTTAGGATACTCCTTGGCATCCTGGGGTTCTAAGTCAAAGTAGACCTTTGTCCATGTCCAGTGTTAAAAAGGGTACTAGCACATCGTCTTGCTGCTCCTCGGGTAGCAAATCTCGTTAGGGGTCGGCCTCAAAGAGGCCGATGTAGGTTTCACTACCATCTTCCAGGAATAATTTTCGCAATGCACTTTTTACCAACTGTTGAGGTGTAGAAGATGGTCCGTCTGCCATCATCTGCTTCTCAGACAGGGCCTGTATCTGCTGCTGTATAGACATATTCACATTCTATTGTCCATCCAGTGGGAATGCTGCTTCCTGCCCACACACTTCAGTGTTGCTTAGTAGCAACCTCGGCAAAGGTGTCCTCATGCAAACCTGTATTGCCTAAGAAGATGGGGGGAGTACCGGATATGACCAAGTTTGTTATTGGATATTGATTAGGGATCAACCAATATTGTTTTTTCAGGGCCGACACCGATTTTCCGGCCAGCCTTCAGGCCGATAGCCGATATTAGGTGCCGATATTATGTACATTTAAAGTTTTTATTTTTACACTGTCCTTTTAAATTTTTTTTTTATTACTTTTATTGCTGTCACAAGGAATGTAAACATCCCTTGTGACAGTAATAGGCAGTGATTGGTACTCCTTTATGGAAGGACCTGGGGTCTATAAGACCCCAAACCCCTCCTCTGCACTTAAAAGCATTATAAACACCAAGTTTGGCTGTTTTAACCACCTCAATACTGGGCACTTAAACCCCCTTCCTTCCCAGACCAATTTTCAGCTTTCGGTGCTCTCGCACTTTGAATCACAATTACTCAGTCATGCTACACTGTACCCAAATGAATTTTTTATCATTTTGTTCCCACAAATAGAGCTTTCTTTTGGTGGTATTTATTCACCGCTGGATTTTTTATTTTTTGTGATAAGCGGAAAAATAGCGAAAAATAAAAAAAAAAATATATTTTCTATTGTCTGTTTTAAAAGAAATCCAATAAAATCAAAATTTTGTCAAATTTAGGCCAGAATGTATTCTGCTACATGTCTTTGGTAAAAAAAAAATCCTGATAAGTGTATGAAAATAGGTTTTTGTGAAAGTTAGAGCGCCCTCAAGCTAGGCTACGTATCATTGAAAATTTAACAGTCCTGATGTACTGACTACCTATCTCATTTCTTCAGGCCCTAAAATGTCAGGAGAGTACAAATACCCCCCAAATCATCACTTTTTGTAAAGAGGACAGTCCAAGGTATTTAGTAAGAGGCATAGTGAGTTTTTTGAAGTTGCAATTTTTTGGCCACAATAGTTTTGGTAATGAAGATTTTTTTTCTCCCACAAAATTGTTAAATTAACAAGGTATTTCTCACACATGACATACATAAACTTACAAATACACCCCAAAATATATTCTGCTACTCCTCCTGAGTATGGCGATACCACATGTGTGAGACTTTTCCACAGCCTGGCCACATACAGAGGCCCAACATTCAAGTAGCACTGTCAGGTGTTCGAAAACCATAAATTACACATTTCATTTCCTAACAACCTATCACATTTTTGAAGGCCCTGGAGCACCAGAACAATGGAATTACCCACAAAATGACCCCATTTTGGAAAGAAAACACCCCAATGTATATTCTATGAGGTATAATAAGTCTTTTGAAGATGTCATTTTTTTCCACAAGTTTTTGGAAAATGTGGGAAAAAATAAAAACGTATTTTTTTTTTTACACAAAGTTGTCAATTTATAAGATATTTCTAATACATAGCATGTACATAGCAAAAATTACACCCCAAAATGCATTCTGCTACTCGTCCTGAGTATGGCGATACCACATGTGTAACACTTTTCCACAGCCTGGCCACATACAGAGGCCCAACATCCGAGTAGCACAGTCAGGCGTTCTAAAGGCATAAATTACACATTTCATTTCCTGAGTACCCATCACATTTTTGAAGGCCCTGGAGCACCAAGACAATGGAATTACCCACAAAATGACCCCATTTTGGAAAGAAAACACCCCAATGTATATTCTATGAGGCATTATGAGTCTTTTGAAGATGTCATTTTTTTCCACAAGTTTTTGGAAAATGTGGAAAAAATAAAAAACGTATTTTTTTTTTTTTACACAAAGTTGTCCATTTCTAAGATATTTCTAATACAAAGCATGTACATAGCAAAAATTACACCCCAAAATGCATTCTGCTACTCGTCCTGAGTATGGCGATACCACATGTGTGACACTTTTCCACAGCCTGGCCACATACAGAGGCCCAACATCCAAGTAGCACAGTCAGGCTTCTAACACATAGCATGTACAGATCAAGAATTACAACCCAAAATACATTCTGCTGAGCAAAGGGTAAAAAAAAATGATTACCTGTGGTTTTAGCAGGCACGAAGCCGGTCCCAGCACAGGAAAAGCATTGGTCCAGGCAGCCAATGGAGATGTTCAGGAATTTTCCAGGCAGCAGGCAGGGATATGCCAAAGTATTGGTCCTGGCACTAGTTCAGTTAGCAGGCATAGTCATGGCCAGTTCAGGTGGCAGGCATAGGCATGGCCAGTTCAGGTGGCAGGCATAGGCATGGCCAGTTCAGGTGACAGCAGGCAGCACTATAAGGCTTGGGGGCCTTGGTCAGGTAAGACCTGAGGACAGGGGTAGAGGCTTCTCCCACCCAAATCTCTTTGAAGCCTCCGAGATCCAGACCCTAATCCGAGAAAACAAAAACCTGGAGAAAAAAAAGTTTTCTCCACTCGGAAATTCTATTCTGGAGCCCCTCACCTGTGTGAGACCCCTGTGTTGAATAGTATAGTGGCAGAGCAAATAATCAGTTCCAGGAGGCAGGCAAAAAGAATGGTCATTCAACAGTCCGGGTCATACACAGAAATAGCAGAAACTGGAAAAATATCTTCACATCATAGTGGATAAACAGTCCGGGTCATACACAGAAATAGCAGATAGTGGAAACTGGGAAAATGTCTTTAGTAATAGTGTACTGAAGAGTGATAAATAGCACCCTACAATACAGAGGCCTGGCTGGGAGGGACATTGGGGACAGTAGTATCTGGTGTCGCGGCGAATTCCTCTACGTGAACATACACAACATTTTTTTTGGTGTCTGCGGCCTGTGTGGGTAGGAGGGAGGATATCCGGGAAGTGCCTTTCATGAAGTCTGGCTAATGCATCAGAGCGAATTTGTTTGGGGGGTGGCCATGGGGATAGAGAAGGGCCATGATAACGTCCTCTTGAAATCTTAAATAGGTTAGGGATCCTTGGGTACACTTGGAAAAAATGACATAGGAATTGAACAGGGCTAGCTGAATTATATAAATGGCGACTTTTTCATACCAGAACAGTGATCTCCTGGTGGCCAAGTAGGGCTGCATCAGCTGGTCGCTCATATCCACCCCCCCCATGAATAGGTTATATTCATGGATGCATTTTGGCTTCTGGATGGGACCTCGTCTTGTCTGAAGTTCCACCAGGGTGTCCTCATGTATTGTGGAAAGGATGTAGACGTCCCTTTTATCTTTCCACTTCAGAGCTAGTACCTCTTCATTGCGCATACTGGCTTTTTCCCCCCGATTTAATCTTTGGCTGATCAATCTCTGTGGGAAGCCCTTGCGGTTGGACCGTGCTGTCCCGCAGGCCAGTCTTTTTTAGGTATAGATGGCGGAAAAGTGGGAGACTTGTATAAAAATTGTCTACATATAGGTGGTAACCCTTCCCAAACAGTGGTTCTATCAGCTGCCAGACGATTTTGCCACTTGTCCCGATATATGTAGGGCACCCAGGGGGGTTTATCTGACTGTCCTTTCCCTCATAAATTTTGAAATCGAAAATGTAGCCCGTGGCCCGGTCGCATACTTTGTAAAACTTTACCCCATATCTGGCACGTTTACTTGGGAGGTATTGTTTTATTCCAAGCCTTCCGGTGAAGTGGACTAGGGATTCATCCACACAAATGTTTTTATCAGGGGTAAACATTTGCTTGAAGCTGGAGCAAAGAAAATTGATTAGGGGCTGAATTTTGAATAATTTATCATAATTTGGATGATTTCGGGGGAGGCACTGGGCATTGTCGTTGAAATGTAAAAATCGCATTATCATTTCATAACGGGTTCTGGGCATCAAAGAGGAGTAGACTGGCATATGATGGCAAGGTACGGTAGACCAGTAGGAATGGAGTTCATTTTTTTTTGTCAGACCCATGTTGAGGGTCAGTCCAAGGAAAAGTTTAAATTCTTCCACGGTGAGGGGTTTCCAAACAAAGGGGCGGGCATAGGATGAATCAGGATTGCTGGCAATATGTTGGCTGGCGTACAGATTACACTGCTCCACGATGTAGTTCAGCAGATCATTCGTGAAAAACAAATTAAAATAAAAAAGTGGGGTTACATTATCCGATTGGATTTGAGGGCCTGGCTGTGCTGTAAAAGGGGGAATTACAAGTTCTGCTGAAGTATCGGGCAGCAATGTCGGATATAACAGAACATCCGGAAGGCTAGTATGGGCCCTGCCTCGTTGTGGGTGGGACGCCCCGTTACCAGCAGTTGGCCTGTCATGCAGGGATGATGCCCTGCTTGCGCTTGCCACTGCACTAGGACTTGCAGAACTGCTGGTGGATGCCTGCGTATATTCGTGGACGTGGAGTGCTGCACTGCTGGTGGATGCCTGCGTATATTAGTGGACGTGGAGTGCTGCACTGCTGGTGGATGCCTGCGGAGTTGTTGCGCGGCTGGTGGATGCCTGCGGAGTTGTTGCGCGGCTGGTGGATGCCTGCGGAGTTGTTGCGCGGCTGGTGGATGCCTGAGGAGTTGTTGCGCGGCTGGTGGATGCCTGAGGAGTTGTTGCGCGGCTGGTGGATGCCTGAGGAGTTGTTGCGCGGCTGGTGGATGCCTGAGGAGTTGTTGCGCGGCTGGTGGATGCCTGAGGAGTTGTTGCGCGGCTGGTGGAGGCCTCAGGAGTTGTTGCGCGGCTGGTGGAGGCCTCAGGAGTTGTTGCGCTGCTGGTGGAAGCCTCAGGAGTTGTTGCGCTGCTGGTGGAAGCCTCAGGAGTTGTTGCGCTGCTGGTGGAAGCCTCAGGAGTTGTTGCGCTGCTGGTGGAAGCCTGCGCCTGCTCAAATCTCCTGACCCTCTTTGTTTGAATTCTGTCATCCTCCGTTTCCATTTCTGAGCCACTGCTTTCTACTGGCTCATACTCGCTATCCGAGTCTGACGGAGAGAGTTCCCCGCTACTCTCATCCGACATACTCTGGATAATTTGGACAGCCTCCTCGCCGCTATAAAATTTTTTCGCCATGTGGACAGATGTGCACAGATTATTTCTGGGACAGATGTTGAAGTGAGATGCGGCAGATGTTCACTGGGACAGGTGCGTCAGATCACGGACAGATGTGTCAGATCACAGACAGGTGTAGCAGATCAGGTGACGATGTGCGCGGGATGATCCACGGACAGATGTGTCAGATCAGACAGGTGTAGCAGATCAGGTGACGATGTGCGCGGGATGATCCACGGACAGATGTGTCAGATCAGACAGGTGTAGCAGATCAGGTGACGATGTGCGCGGGATGATTCACCGACAGATGTGCGCCTGATGATTTTTATATCAGTGTTTTGGGACACTGTGTTTTGGGGACACTGTGTTTTGGGGACACTGTGTTTTGGGGACACTAACAGGGTGATCAGTGTGTAATTAGCAAAAAAAAAAAATGCTTCATACTCACTGATCCCCTGGCTGCAGCACAGATTGTCTCTTCTTCTCCTCACTGACACGATCTGTGTGAGGAAAAGAAGAAGAGATCAAAGCCGTTACAACGGCTGTGTTTACATTACATGACAGCTGTGATTGGACACAGGTGTCATGTGATCAGGAGGGCCAATCACAGGGCCCTCCTGCTGAATGTTGTTGCCGTGTGTCCGAGCGACACAGGCACATCAAGATCGCGCCGCTGCGCGTGCCCGCGGCGACGCGATCTCTCTCCTTCTGAAGGACGTTCCGGAACGTCCATTCAGAAGGACGAGACTCCCGCCCGGCCGTATATGTACTATGGCCGGGTGGGAGGTGGTTAAATACTGTCAATTTTAAAAAAAAAATCTGGCGCCTTTAAGGCTCTAGTATTCCATGTCATCGCTTCTGGGTTACTACATCAGGCTTTGTTCGGGTCTTCAGCCACCCGGCGGACGTGCCAGCTGGTCGCTCGGGCCTCCCAGTGGGACAGGAGACCCGAGCAGAGGAAGGTGGCGGGAAGGGGGGTATGTCCGCTCTGGCTGCTTGTAATAACAGCCAAGTGGCTGAGTAGCCGCATTGGTTATTACAAGAAAGCCGACAGGCGGCTCTCAAAAACCATACCAGGGTGATGCCTGTAGCTACACGTATCACTCCGGTACAACTACTGGAAGCAATTGCGGAAAGTTTGTCACTGATACTTCAAAAAAAGTGAATATCAGCCCCTGATAAATTGGCCTCACTCAGTCGAACCCTACTATTGATAATTTGAGAATACAGTGCAGTGGGCCCAACACTGATGCCCTTTGGACTGCACAGTACTCTGCTGAGCTGCTGTAACAAGAATTGGAGGCAAGACTACACAATTGGTGGTTGTTGGTAGAATATCTAATTACTTATCTATTTTCTGTGAGTTCAGGTAAGCTTTCAAGCTATTCCCCTCTCAATTATCTGCAGCCCTGGCCCAAAGGGACCACTTGATGCAATGAGAAATGTGAAATCCTCTCGAACCCCATTACACAGGTGAAATGTAGGAAAGTGTAGAAGCGTGACCGGACCTATAAGACATTTCTGAAGTAGTGAATGCTTATGTTTTTCATGAAACAGAGTAAATTTTTCACTCATGGTACAGACACTTCCACTCTGAGACGCGTGGGCAGCTGCTTTTCCATGGATACTAGCTACCTGCAGGGAGTTCAAAATGACTCACTTGCTCACTCTTGATCCAGAGTAATGTGGATTAATTCTTGTTCTCAAAACTTTCACATAATATGCCTCTGGGCTCTGACTAATTACACGTTCACCCTTTCTTTTATACACCATGGGAGCAGAATTTACTCATCACTGGCGGGACAGTGCACGTGATGAATGCACTATATTTACAATAAATGGTATTAATATAAATGGTTTTATCATTTCATTTGATGAAACGAAGAACAGTTTGGATGTACAAATCAAACTATACATAAGAACTGTGTCTTGCATCACAATCACCAGCGAGACACAGATTTGTAATTTTCTTTTTTTTTTGTATACAAACTTTTTTATTAGGGTGAAAAAATTGTGGGACAAAAGCGTATATTAACAGTGAGGTAAACAACAATAAAAAATAGTCATTGTTACAGAAAGTAGATTTGTAATTTTCTAGGTCTTATTGAAACCCGAGTTGATTTTAAAGGATTTCAGTTTTAGGACATGCAAGTATAGAATTTTAGGAGCTTTTATTAGCATAGGTGTTTTCAAGCTGCAAAAAAAAAAAAAAAACCCAGGGCCAGCGCATTAGAGCTGTAAAAACATCTGATGGGGCTAGACAGTATTTAAGCTGTAGTAATTGGATTTGGGAGTGGAAAATAGAAGAGGGCAGAGAAACGCTGCTAATCACTAATGCAGCTAAACGCACATGAATGCCAATACAAAAACACTTGTAAACGCATTTTTTTACAGCTGATTTTTCCTGGCATCGTTACTGCCTCTACAGCTCGTTTTTTTTTTTTTTTAATGCCCTGCGTGCATGAGGCCTAAGAGTTAATTGCATTTATGGTGAACCACTGGTATACCAGTTAAAGCAACTTTTGAAGTTTCTCCAAGTGCACAAGCAGCCCATCTAAAGTCCACCTCATGCATTCCACAACGCAAAGTAAAAGGTAATCTACACATCCCAGGCTACATGGAATGGCTGCCCCCTATCTTTATTCATGAGCATCTTTAGGGCCTAAATATTTTACCTCTGTAGTATTGGTTTTCAGCTGTTATAAACAAAAAAACGGCACCACCTCTTGATTTCAGTCTTTACCCGAACACCCTGTTCCAAGTGGCACCAGAGTAGGGAGAGAGGGGAAATCTTCCTGGTAGAGAAGTAGATGGAAATAGAAATCCTTACTCATACCCTTTCAAATGTAAAGGGTTATTAAACCCACAACAGTAAAATCAGTCTGTATATGCAGTAAAGCATGCTGGGTATACTCACTGTGGAACCTAAGGGGTTAATCTTCTGCATTGTGCTAAAAAGCCCCCTATTTTACATGGCCAGCGGTCCTCTTTCACATTAAAGTGGTCCCAGTGGCGGATTTGCTGCAGGATCAATTTATGGGCAGCGGGAGAGGTGATGACCCCTCTCCCGCTGCTTCCTGGTCGTTTTCCCCGCTTACCGGAGCCGTCAGTAGTGGGGAAAACGATCCGGTCCGTTGTAGTCCTAGACAGGAAGTTGAGTGAGGGCAAGATGGCCCCTATTTGACTCTATGGCCTTGGAGGACTGAAGCGACGTAATAGGGCCCATTTTTTTTTTCTTGCAGAATTTTTTTTTTTAAAGGGATAGTGTAAAAATAAACGGTAAAATAAATGAGAGAAAAAAAAAAAAAAACAACTGGATTTTTGACTTACCGTAAAATCCTTTTCTCTGAAGTTCATTGGGGGACGCAGCCCTCTGATCTTCATATCAGTAGGGGTATGCTGCCCCCTACAGGAGTAGGACACTAGGCAGATAAAAGTTCTGGCTACGCCTATGGGCAGTCCCCGTTGGTATACCCTTTTTCTCCCTGCTATAGAATGTCAGTTTTGTATCAAAGCAGTGTCAGAGAAAATAATACCAACCCAACTCAAAATAGAGGGGCGGGTACTGCATCCGTCAATGAACTTTAGACAAAAGGATTTTACAGTAAGGCAAAAATCCAATTTTCTCTATTGTTCATTGACTGACGCAGTCTTCTGATCTTCATATCAGAAGGGACGTCCCAAAGTAGTGCCATAAAATGAGGGGTGGGAACAGCAGAAAAATAAGTCCCCAAGACTAAAGCATAGCCAACCAGGCAACATAGGACTCATCAGAACAACAAGATGAGACCCAACCTGAAAAAAACGTAAACACCCTCAAGGGGTGTGCAGGGGGGGGCACGTTTGCTCTCGGGGGGCTCTCTTCTCGAAGTGGGGGCGATTTCGCTAAGTGGGGCACACTTCTGAATCTGCACTTCAGAGAATGCACAAAGTGAATGAACACAGGAAAGGCTGAGATATATACCACATATACTGCAGGTGATCTCCTCCTTTTTGTTTTTTGTTTTTTCTTTTAAACCTCTTCAGCTCTATCCTGGTAAAATGCACTCTCTGGCACTTCTTCTGACTGCCCTATCCTCAATCCTTAAATTCTCTCTACTTGACCCCTCTTCTCCACCCCACATCTTATATATATCACCCTCACTTCTGTCCTCACCTTATTACTGCACTCACCATCTCCTGCTACTTCTAAATCCACATGCACAAAAATCCTCCAGGAAACTGGGGCATGTCCCCTCATATAAATCACACTCTCATATTACCACCCTCACCTTTCTGCTTCTCCTGGCCTCTGGTGACATATCCCCAAACCCTGGGCCTCCATCTACCCATGCTCAATACACCACCTACCCTACACCCTCTGGCTGCAGTCGCAGTCAGCACAATCTAGTTCCAATCTCTCTTCTTCCCAAAACCGGACTCCCTTTCTCTTGCGCCCTTTGGAACGCCCGCACCGTCTGTAATAAACTCACCTCTCTCCATGACCTTTTCATCGCTAACTCATTTAATCTACTCGCCATCACCGAAACCTGGCTGCACGAATCCGACACCGCGTCTTCTGCTGCCCTATCCCAAGGTGGTCTTCTATGGACTCACTCCCCTAGACCCAACGGACGCAAGGGAGGGGGTGTCGGGATCCTTCTAGCCCCACATAGCTCCTTTCAGGTACTTCAGCCGCCTCCCTCTCTGTCACTCTCCTCATTTGAGGTGCACTGCATTCGTCTTTTCTCCCCTGTCTCTCTAAGGATAGCTGTGATCTACCGCCCCCCTGGACCAGTATCAACCTTTCTTGATGATTTCTCCGCCTGGCTACCCTACTTTCTCTCTTCTGAAATCCCCACAATCATTCACGGCGACTTCAACATCCCTGTTAATACTAACACTCCCACCACTTCCAAACTTCTCAATCGAACCTCCTCCTTTGACCTGAAGCAATGGATACATGCTTCTACTCACTCTGAAGGCAATATCCTTGACCTTGTTTTCTCCCACCTATGCACCCCGCACAACCTTTCCAACAATCCTTTCCCTCTTTCTGATCACTACCTTATTAGTTTCACTCTCTCCCTCTACTCCACCTCCTCTCCCTCCAGCTACCGTACAGTTACCCGCAGAAACCTACGCCATCTCAACCCTTCTCTTCTCTACTCTGCTACCGGCCACCTCTATGACAATATTGCACCCCTGTCCTGCACCAACCTAGCCACTCTTGTCTACAACACTTCACTCTTAGCCTCCCTGGACACATTGGCCCCCCTCACCACACACCGAATCAGGCCCCGACCCCTTCAACCTTGGCAAACCGATAACACTAGAAGTCTGAAAAAGCATAGCCGTGCTCTTGAGCGCCTATGGCGTAAGACTCGGTCTCAGAAGGATTTCAACCAATATAAATCCGCCCTCCAAAAATACAATTACAGTCTCCACACTGCCAAACAGACCTATTTTATCACTCTCATTAACAGCCTGTCATCACGCCCCCGGCAACTCTTCGCTACCTTTAACTCTCTACTCCGTCCTCCACTACCCCCTCCCACTGACTCACTCACTGCCCAGGAGATTGCCAACCACTTCAAACAGAAGATTGACACAATTCGTAAGGAAATTGTTGCTGTTCAGATACCTTCCTCCATGCCTTATGCTTCACGCCCACAAGTGCGATCATTACTTCCCTCATTCAACCCCGCCACTACAGCCGAGGTTGCTAAACTACTTGCTAACGTCCACTTAACAACCTGCCCTCTGGATCCTGTTCCCTCGCAAATGCTACGTTCACCTTCTGGCCCTATTCTACACTCTCTAACCCACATCTTCAATCTCTCCCTCTCTTCTGGCATCTTCCCCAACTCTCTAAAACATGCACTAGTCAGCCCCATACTTAAAAAGCCCTCACTGGACCCAACCGATCTGAACAACCTACGCCCTATTTCCTTGCTCCCCTTTTCATCCAAACTCCTTGAACGTCTAGTCTACAACCGACTGTGCGACCACCTTGCCGAGAATAGCCTCCTTGATCCTCTTCAGTCTGGATTTCGGCCTCAACACTCCACTGAAACTGCACTCCTAAAGCTGACAAACGATCTGCTAACGGCCAAAACCAATGGACACTATTCTGTACTCCTACTTCTGGACCTTTCTGCTGCCTTTGATACTGTTGACCATCCCCTCCTCCTCAAAAAACTCCATGCCTTTGGTCTCCGTGACTGTACTCTTCACTGGTTATCTTCTTACTTATCTAACCGCACCTTCAGCGTTACCTACAATTCTACTTCCTCCTCTCCTCTTCCCTTCTCTGTTGGAGTCCCCCAAGGCTCTGTTCTTGGACCCCTCCTATTTTCAATCTACACCTCCTCTCTAGGTCAGTTGATAGCCTCCCACGGCTTCCAATACCACCTCTACGCTGACGATACCCAAATCTACCTATCCACTCCTCAGCTCTCTCCCTCAGTCTCCTCACGCATCACTAATTTACTATCAGATATATCGGTCTGGATGTCTCACCACTTCCTCAAACTAAATCCATCAAAAACCGAACTTATAATTTTTCCTCCACCGCGTGCCCCTTCCCCTGATTTCTCCGTCAATATCAATGGCATTACCATCAGCCCATCCCCACATGCCAAGGTCTTAGGTGTTGTCCTGGACTCTGAACTCTCCTTCAAACCCCAAATCCAATCGCGGTCCAAATCTTGCCGCCTCAGCCTCCGCAACATCTCCAAAATACGCCCCTTTCTAACCAAAGACACAACAAAACTCCTAGTTCACTCCCTGGTCATCTCGCGCCTCGACTACTGCAATTCCCTTCTCATTGGCTTACCTCTACACAGGCTATCCCCCCTTCAATCCATCATGAATGCTGCCGCCAGACTCATCCACCTCACCAATCGCTCAGTGTCCGCCGCTCCTCTCTGTCAAGCCCTCCACTGGCTTCCGCTCACCCAACGAATTAAATTCAAAATACTTACAACATCTTACAAAGCAATCCACAGCTTAGCCCCCAGCTACATCACCAGCCTCATCTCAAAATACCAACCTAATCGCTCTCTTCGTTCTTCTCAAAACCTCCTGCTCTCTAGCTCACTCATCACCTCCTCCCATGCTCGCCTCCAGGACTTTTCCAGAGCCTCTCCAATCCTATGGAACTCCTTACCCTTATCTGTCCGATTATCCCCCACTCTATTAGCTTTTAGGCGATCTCTGAAAACCCTCCTCTTCAGAGAAGCCTATCCTACCAACCCTTAACAAATGTACCTCCTTTTCTCCATCAACCCATCCCCCACAGTTATTGCCTTTTGTTTCACTTGACCCTCCCTTCTAGATTGTAAGCTCTAACGAGCAGGGCCCTCTAGTTCCTCCTGTTTTGAACTGTATTGTAACTGTATTGTCTTCCTTCACATTGTAAAGCGCTGCGCAAACTGTTGGCGCTATATAAATCCTGTATAATAATAATAATAATAAAGAGGGACTAAGAAACCCTATTAAACAGCAGCCTGCAAAACATTGCGGCCAAAAGAGGCATCTGCAGATGCCAGCACATCCACCTTATAAAATTTTGTGAAGGTATAAACAGACGACCAGGTAGCCGCCTTGCAAATCTGAAGCACAGATGCCTGATGGCGAAAAGCCCAGGAAGCACAAGCGCCCGAGAAGAATGTGCCTTAACGGGAAAGGAGGAACCTGACCCTAAATTGAATAAGCCTGCACCACTGTCTGTCTTATCCATCTGGAAATAGTCGCGGCAGACGCAGACAGCCCTTTCTTTGGGCTACCCGTGAGTACAAAGAGCGAATTTGACTTCTGAAAAGAATCAGTAGTCGCCAAGTACATCCTGATTGCCCGAACCACATCCAAAGTATGCAGTGCAAATTCCTTAGGATGTTTTGGCTTAGGACACAAAGAGGGTAACACAATGTGCTCATTTAAGGGAAAACTGGAAACCACCTTCGGAAAAAAGGACGGATCCAGATGAAGTACCACTTTATCCCTGTAAACCACCATATAGGGAAAATGACAGGACAACACCGCCAGTTCCGACAACCTGCACGCAAAAGTAATAGCCACCAAGAAGGCCACCTTCTGGGATAAGGTAAGCAGGGGAATCTCCCGAATACTTTCAAAAGGAGGTTTCTGGAGAACCAACAGCACCAAATTAAGGTCCCAAAATGGCAAGAGAGGTTGCACCGGAGGTACCCCCTGGATGACGTTGCGCACCAGAGAATGGGTGGCTAATGGCTTTTGGAAGAAGATTGCCAACTCCCCGTTAAAGGAAAGCCAAGATCCGAGACACCGAGAAAGAGTGAGGAGGAGCCCTAAGAGACTCACACTACGCAATATACGACTTCCATGTACGATGATAGATCTTCCTAGAAGTCGCTTTACTCATTTTAGGCCTTTCAACAGCCAAGCCGTCAAAGCCAGCAACCGTAAAGCAGGATGGAAGATTGGCCCCTGAGACAGTAAATCCTCTCTGAGAGGAAATCTCCAAGGAGCATCTGCGACTAGCCTGACCAGGTCGGCGTACCAAGCTTGGCGAGGCCAGTCCAGAGCCACAAGAATGACCGGAATCCCTTCCGCCTCGATGCTGCGAAGAAGTCGTGGCAGCAACTTGAGAGGAGGAAAGGCATACAGCAGCTGATACTGACCCCATTGGGGCCACCAGCGCGTCTGCCAGAGGGTCCCGGGAGCAGGCAACAAAACTCTTCACTTTCCTGTTGATCCAAGACGCCAACGGATCTACATCTGGAGTGCCCCAACGAAGGCACAACTGCTGGAATAGGTTCAGATGGAGAGACCATTCCCCTGCATCCAAGGCCTCTCGACTGAGGTAACTGGCCTGCCAATTTTCCACTCCTGGAATGTGAACAGCGGAGAGAGCTGGAACAAAGCG
This sequence comes from Pelophylax lessonae, assembly GCF_965119305.1. NCBI lineage: Eukaryota > Metazoa > Chordata > Amphibia > Anura > Ranidae > Pelophylax > Pelophylax lessonae. Next base: position 142,024,172 of record NC_138768.1, read on the forward strand.
TTCCACCCATCGAAGGATGCCTGCCACTTCCAAGGCCGCAAGGACACTTTTGGTGCCCCCTTGGCGATTGACATAAGCCACGGCCGTAGCATTGTCTGACTGAATGCGCACTGGACAACCCTGCCGGTACTCAGTCCAGTGGACTAGCCAAAGCCTGATCGCTCTTAGCTCCAGAACATTGATCGGTAACCTGGATTTTTCCAGGTACCAGACTCCTTGAGCAGACAACCTGCCGAAAACCCCTCCCCACCTGGACAGACTGGCATCCATGGTGACAATTGTCCAATATACAGGGAGGAAGGATTTCCCTTGCTTGAGCATCGGGGACCGAAGCCACCATATCAGGGACACTCTGGTCACCTGACTCAGCTGGATCTGATTGTCCAGGGAACTTGGATTCTTGTTCCATTTGAGAAGGATTTCCTTCTGGAGGATCATCGTGTGGAATTTACGAAGGGGACCGTCTCGAAGGACAACACCATTAGTCCCAGAACTCTCATAAAGGTCCGAAGGGACGACCACTTGCTGGACAGCAACAGCTGAATCGCAGTTTGAAGTTTTCAGAGTTTTTCTGGACGAAGAAACACCCTGGCTGAGGACGAGTCCAAAGTCAGGCCCAGATAGTCCAGTATCATGAAAGGGACCAAGGACGACTTCTGAAGGTTCAGAATCCACCCAAACTCCTCCAAAGTTCTCATGGTGATTGCCAAATTTGTTTCCAGCACCGTGGGAGACTCCGTACGCAGAAGCAGATCATCCAGGTAACCCAGGACCAATATTCTCTGCTGTCGCAACAGCGCCAGGGAGAGAGCCAATACCTTTGTGAAGACCCAAGGAGCAGAGGCGAGACCAAAGGGTACTGATAGTGATCCTCTGCCACGGCAAAACGGAGAAACCGTTGGTGTCCTGCACATATCGGGATGTGAAGGTAGGCATCTTTGATGTCTATGGAGGCCAGGAAACCGAAAATCCCCTTGCTGTAGGGAAGCCACCACCGTGCGAACTGATTCCATCTTCAATTTTTGAACTGGCACAAAGTAATTCAGTGCCTTCAGATCCAGGACTGGACGCACCTTGACTTCCTTCCCGGGGCCCGTAAACCGGTTTGAATAAAAGCCCTGAAAACGTTCCACACACGGAACCGGAACTATTACTACCTGTTGTACCAGATCCTGTACTGCCCCAAAAAGAGCCTGTAAGCTAACATCTGTTTGATGCGCCCCCACTGTTCGTTGACAATTTTGTCAAAAATAACCGGACATGAGAAAACCTTGCCCAACTTCTGGGATTTGCGGATACCAAATTACACCTGCGTTCCTGGCGCTGCAGAATCTTCCGCCATTTTTAGAGTTTTGTGCACTGACACTATAAGTGTCTCCACCAGCGCGCTTTCCCGCGTGGCTGCAGACAAGGATAGATCGTCCTCGCCATCCGAGTGCGATGACGCAGATCTTTCAGGATGGCATACATCCGCGGTGGGCATATCAACCTCAGAGTCTGAGGATACAGGGAAGGGCATAGGACGCTTTTTACTAGTGGTATTTTTGATAATCACATCCATTTTTGACACCAGGTTTTCCAAAACTGCCGTTAAGGCAGACAGGGGTTGCGACCCAGGGGTCCCCGCAACTGCAAGGAGAGTATCAGTAGGTGAAATTTGTTTCTGGGACTCCATAATGAACCCTTGAACAACGCAGTGTCACTTTAAGAAAACTGCAATATAATGGACCGCACCGCTGCACCAGCGGTACTACAAGTCCCAGCCACTAGCACTGCCGAAAGCAGGGTGAGCAAGGAAGACCTACAGGGACCCCAATATACATACCACCAATCGATATGGAGAACAGGATCGTTCTGCTATGTAGAAAACACGATCTGCACAGGAAGAGGAAATACCTGGGTCATTCACTAGAGTAAAGGCCTAGCTGCTCCCTGCTGTCCAGGAATCGCAGACTCCAAGAAAATGGTCGTCCAATGCATTCCTATGGGGAAACCACAAAAACATGGCCGCCCATGCATTTAAATGGGGAAGTTTGCAAAATCAGGCTGAACGATTCTACAGCAAAATGGCGGCCCCCCATGGCACGCCATGCGGTCTACAGGATCAAAACGATAAGTGGCATCGGGGGTTCCCCGGCAGGGACCCCCACCAGGATTAACCTCCCCCCAGCGGATCTGTTATAGCAGCCTTGGTGCGTCCACCCCCCCCAGGATCCCTGTCGCTGACTGAGGTAGGGACCTCTATTACTGGTGGGGAGGGAGGCCTTGGGGGAGCCTGGTACCTACCGACAGGCCAGGAGGAATAAGGGGTACCCGAGGGTCTGACTTTCCCAGGGAGGGACCTATGTCCACCCCGAGACCGCAAGAGCTATGGGGGGGGGGGGGGGAGACACCTACTCACCACACCAACGATATCGGGTGGGCATCACTCCAGACAGACTGCCTCTCCACTCGGGGTGGGGGTGCTGACGGCAAAGGGGTATGCCGTGACTCCGCTGAAGCAGGTCGTGTGTGTCCTGGTGAGGTGTTTCACTCGCGGGCCATCCCCCATTCACTGGGGCTCTGTCGTAGTGAGGCCTAACATGGGCTATAACCTGCACATGCTCGCTGGCAGGGCTGGGAGACCTTAAGGATCCAGAATATCCAGTCTGAAACCCAGTACGGCTGTTGATTGCAGTTCTCTTAGGAACATAACTAGCTAAAAAAATTACATTTTTAACAAAGGTTCCCTTTAAAAAAAAAAAAGCAAGCCAAGACTAAAGTCCCAGCCGGGAACTAGGTCCTACTCCTAAACTAGACATAAACAAACGGAAGCCTATGGCAGAATGTGTCCTACTCCTGTAGGGGGCAGCATAAGCCAATGGTCAAGAAGAATATGGAGCTGCGTCTGTCAATGAACGATAGAGAGAAAAAAATGTAAAGCGCCCCATCCCTCCAAGCTCGCGCGCAGAAGCAAAACGCATACGCAAGTTGCGCCCACATATGTAAACGGTGTTCAAACCACATGTGAGGTATTGCCACAATCGTTCAAGTGAGAGCAATAATTCTAGCCCTAGACTTCCTCTGTATCTTCAAACTTGTAACCTGTAGAAATTTTTAAAGCATTGCCTATGGAGATTTTTAGGTACCAAGGTTTATCGCTATTCCACAAGTGTGCGCAATTTTTTAGCATGACATGTTAGGTATCAATTTACTCAGCCTAACATTCTCTTTCATATTATAGAAACAAATTGGGCTAACTTTACTGTTTTCTTATTTTTTCCATAAAAATTGCGTTTGTAAGACCTCTGCGCAAATACAGTGTAATAAAGAATTGCAACAATCCCCATTTTATTCTCTAGGGTCTCTGCTAACAAAAATATATGTTTGGGGGTTCTAAGTAATTTTCTAGCAAAAAATGGTTAATGCCAGTTGCTTAGATAACAGAAATGTCTAGTAGCTCATCTGACTGATGGATGCATAGGCAGAGAAGGTGTTGATCTGCATTTAAAAGTGGTTGTAAACTTTATTTTTTTAAATAACTTTTTTATTGATTTTCAAAACAATGCAAACAACAAGTCAACTAAGTAGGCGTACTTACAGAAACCAGAACAGACATACAGCGATTGGTACATCAAGAGTCGTAAATACCACCTTTAGGGCGCTTATCAAACCCAAAGTGAGTTGCAGGAAAGGGGGGGGAGGGGGTGAGATAGTCGTGTGATTACGCTTGCGGACCCATGGAAGAAGTAAGGTGGCTATTACAGAACCCCTCTTGGTTGTGGAGAGGGACTAAGGCATGGGGGGAGACCCCACAACAAGTATATGAAGATCTGAGGTGGGAGCCCCTGAACAGAGCATCATGAACTAATAAGGGAGGTGGGGGGGAGGAGGGGGGGGAGGTACCGAGTGGTCTAGAACATAAAACAGTACTCAGCAGCAAGCATCATATAACAAATAAGATATAACCTGAGGACTACAACAAACATGGCAAGTCAGCAGAGAGCAACAAGGTAGATGACGCTGGGGGATGTGAAGAGTGACCTAGGTCAGGGGGTTGAACAGTAAGGCTGCTCGGGCTGCGAGGAAGGTGGGTCATGACCTGTGTGTCATAATAGGCCAACCATTTGTTCCAGAACCTAATTGGGTCGGTCTTGTGGAGAAGCATGTCCAGGTGTTCCCTGTGAAGTAGAGCAATGAGATCAGCTTTCACTTCCCGTATGGACGGAATGGAAGCGGAGACCCAATGGCGCAGGATGACCCTCCTGGAGATCATATAGCAAGTAGCAATCCAGGGTTTGTATTTCCTAATGGTGCATGTCCGTTGAGCAATACGTGCCCCTGCGGCCGGTGAGGGTGGACCCTCCAGATATCCAAATAACAACGGGAGCGGATCCAAAGTGGGTTGCAGACTGGTGACTCTGTGGACAAGACTTTCAACCTGTTTCCAGAAGTCCGAGATGTGGGGGCAAGTCCAAAGTCTATGTACCAGGGTGGGGTGGTGGGCCAGGCACCAGGAACATCCTTGACATGGCGTATGCTGGGGTGATGAAGAGAATGGAGCATAAGCATGATGGAGGATTTTGAATTGCTGCTCCCTCCAGAATGCGTTGCAAACAAAGGTACAGGTGGTGTTAAAACCCGCCAATAAAAGTGGTTTCGAGGCTCGTAGAGATAATGCAGCATCCCAAGAGGAGCGATGGTAGTCCTTGGAGCGAGTGTGGAGGTAAAGCTGTATCGGTCTATACAGTTGGGATATCCTCAGTGGAGAGTGGCATGGAAGAGAGTCCAAAGGGCTAGGAGCAAAACGGGTTTAATGATTAGAACACAGTCTCTTGGTGAAGGCATGTAGTTGGTGGACATATAGAAAATTAGATTGAGGAAGTCCAAATAACGACTGCAGTGCCGTGATGGAAAGAGGTGATCCAGAGGGGTGGTCATAGAGTTGGGAGATTGTACGTAGGCCTAAGGAGGACCAGTGGGAGTAGACCTGTTCCAAATTCAAGTGGGCCCTGGCGGGATGACCACTAATAGGAAGGTGGGGGGAAATAAATTGTGGAAGTCCCAGTTTCTTACGGAGTTCCTTCCAAGCAGCCCGAGTGTCCCTCAGCAAAATGTGTTGACGAAGCGCAGTTGGCATGTCGGACACGGAGCAGTGTAAAATAGCGGCTAGGTTATAGGGTGCAACAATGTGCGATTCGAGCGAGAAGTTGGAAAAGTTGGAAGAACCATGAATCCAATCTAAACCAACTCTCGCTAGGCTACATAGGTTATATAAGCGGATATCAGGTAAGTTCATGCCACCTCTGAACCTGGGAGGGTGGAGTTTATGGAGAGCAATGTAGGGCCTCTTGGACGCCCACAAAAAGGAGGTTAGAGATTTGTGGAATGCTTTGACATCTTTATGTTTAATAAGGAGGGGTAGGTTCTGGAGGACATAGAGTAGTTTAGGGAATGTGACCATTTTATATAGGTGGCAGCGACCTATAAGGGAGAGAGGGAGGTTTGCTCAGCTGGATAATTCCCTGGTGAGTTTGGCAAAGAGAGGGGTGTAGTTCAGTTGATATAGGGAGGACGGGGATCGTCCTATCAGTATTCCCAGATATTTAATATGGGTTTTAGCTAGGGAAGCTTTTAGGGAAGGGAGAGGAAGGTGCCCAGACAGGGGGTTGGGGGGAGCCCAAGGGGAGTATTTCACTTTTGGAATAGTTGATACGGAGCCCAGAACAGAGTCGAAACCTGTCAAATATAGCTTTAACTATACTAGCATCACGCGCAGGGTCCGCGGTAAACAGAAGTATATCATCAGCAAAGAGCACAGAACGTAGCTCCTCCTGGCCAATACGAACACCAGTCAGGGGGGCACAGGTTGCAAGATAACGGGATAGGGGTTCTAGAGCCAAATTGAAAAGGAGGGGGGAGAGGGGGCATCCCTGGCGCGTGCCCTTGTGGGAGGGGGATGTCAGACGATACACAGGTGGACGTGACTACCCTGGCTGTAGGGGATTTATACATGGAGGAGATAAGGTGTAAAAACGGACCTGAAAACCCAAATTTCTGCAAGGTGAGAGAAAGCCAATGGAAACTAACATTGTCAAATGCTTTTTCAGCATCTAGGGTGAGTATAGCCACATCTGAGGAGGGTGAGGAATGGTGGTGAGAGAGGACTGCTAGAACTTTTCGTATGTTAGCGGTGGCGGAGCGCCCCTTGGTGAAACCGGATTGGGAAGGGTGGAGCAGGTCGGGCATGACGAGGGCCAATCGGTTTGCTACTATTTTAGATAATAACTTGGCGTCTAGATTGATTAGGGATATCGGGCGGTATGATCCCGGTTCAGAAGGGTCCTTGCCCGGTTTGGGGATGAGCTTTATATAAGCCTGGGAGCCGGATGGCAGGTAGGGTCCGCCATCTAGGATGTGTTGGAAAAGAGCCAGCAAGGTAGGGGAGACACTGTCTGCAGCTAATTTGAAGAACTCTGTAGAGAAGCCATCAGGGCCGGGGGCTTTGCCCGGAGATAATGAGGATATGGCAGTCTGAATTTCGTCAAGGGTGATCGGGGCATTGAGGTGGGACAGTTGGGCGTCCGTAATCTGTGGCGTCCGTAATCTGTGGCAAAGGCACTTCACGGAGGAAGGCCTGGGCCTGTTCCACAACAATGGGGTCGGGACCATAAAGAGTTGCGTAAAATTGTTGCATGGTCTGGTTGATGTCCTCTGGGGTGGAATGTAGCTTACCAGAAGAGTCCCTCAAAGACTGTATGGGGGTAATGGTAAAGGGGCCTCTACTTAAACGAGCTAACAATTTGCCTGACTTATTTCCGAACTTATGGAACTGGAGGTCCTGGACCGACTTATGGAAGGATTCTTGTGTCATAGCCCACTTGTCAAATTCCCTTTTGGCCGTTTTCCAGAGGGCAATGTTGTGGGGGGAGTGCTGCTGCCGGAGCTGGGCGTGCGCAAGTTGGAGCGAAGAGCTAGCCTGGGCGTAGCCAGCTGCCGCTCGCTTTTTGAAAGCTGAGGCAAATGCAATAATGCGGCCTCTCAAGACCGCCTTGCCCGTCTCCCACAGCAGCACTGGATCGTCTGCATGTTGGGCATTGTCAGCTAGGAAGTTTTTCCAGGTGTCAGCTAGAATAGTCCGTAACTCGTCATTATTAGCTAAGTAGGAAGGGAAGCGTCAGGGTCTGAATTTCGGTTGCTGCGGGGCAAACGCAAATAGGATCGAGATCGGGGAGTGGTCCGATATGGCCATGTCATGAATGTCGGGGGTGTGCAGGTTGCGAAGCGCCAGAGAATTACCAAAGAAGTAGTCTAATCGTGAGAAAGAGTCGTGAGGGGGGGGGGGTAAAACGTATAGGAAGCCTCCACCGGATTGGCCAGCCGCCAAACATCAGTGAGGTGGATACTGTCCACAAAGGTCGGGAGGGTAAGTAAAGACATTGCCAGGTTCAAGGACACATTTGAGGGTGCTCCCAGGCGGTGTGCCCTCTCCACGGTGCAAGAAGAAGTAATGCCCAGGGCTTGAGGTATGCGGGAGGAGCACGCGTCGGGGAGCAACCCCGCATTAAAGGATTCTGGGAGGCCAATGATCCTCAAATTATTCCTGCGGGACCGGTTCTCTAAATCATCAAGCTTGTCCAGCAGGTATTGTTGGGTGTGCTGGAATTTGGCATCATTTGTAAAAGAGGATTGCACCTCATAATCTAGGTCTGACAGTCTGTGCTCCACTGCATCTAATCTTTTGGCTTGGACACCCAGCTCCTTCTTGAGCTGGGATATCAGTTATGGTAGGGGAGAGGATTGAGGCCACCGCTTGGGCCATAAGGTGGTACTGGGGGTCCATAGCTGGAAAGGTTACAGGCAGTAACGATGGCGGGCTCTCACCATCTGTGGCGGGAGCGGCGGCCATATTGGAAGCAGTTTGTGAGGAAGCCTGGGGAGAGACGTCCGGGTGCTGCTGCGGAGGGACACCGCCAGCTCCGTGGACGAGGAAGCGGTCCATGCGAGCGGGGAGGACAGCGGCAACTCACCGGCGGTGTCTGAAGGAGGATCGGGTGTCAGCGAGCGGGTTATGAATGCTTTATATGCGGTTAGTGGCGGAGCCGCTGTGCTTCACTCCCTCTCCATGCGGCGCCGGAACCGGAAGCCAGGTTGTAAACTTTAATCTTGTACTTGTACCTAGAGGTAAGCCTATAATAAGGCTTACCTATACGTATTGTAAATATCTCCTAAAGGTGCACTGTTGAGGAGATATTTACTATATATGCAGCCGAAGACGCCATCAGCGCATGTGCTCTGAAGGAACGGCCACTCGGGCTGTACCGTAAATGGTGGCTTCCCTGCAGAAATGGAAGGAAGACATTGCATTCCTGGAATGCTTCGTTTTCCAGGCAAGTTTCACATAATGTGCTAGTATGTGATGCAAGCTAAGACTTGCAGGTTTGGGAAAAAAAAAAAAAAATCAACCCAGCGGTTTACAACCACTTTAATGAAGATAGTTTATTGCCATTTAGCTAACTCCCTATACTGCATACCTGTGCTGCATTACTTGTGTGTGACCAGGACTGAAATCTCAATAGAGGAGTGTAGCATTTCATTTACTCCCCCAGGCTACTCAGAAATCCAAGCAGCATCAACCAAAATAATACGAACAGTTGTGGGAGGAGGTCTACTTTATTTGAAGACATTTCTTATTCATAAATAAAAAAAAAGCCTAGAGGTCATCTTGCTCATGATATTTTCTGGAGGCCGCTTCACACTGAGCTTATTAGCTTCATAGAAAAGAGCAGATGTGGGCTGAGAAGCTGAGCAAGAACTGAAAGTGTGCTACAAGGAAGATGCCTATTTAGATCAAAAGGCTTAAAAAGGAGAACAAAAAGTACAGGATAACAATTTGTGTAAAAGGTATCATTTTTTAGAAACGTTAACATCAATGGAACAGTCATTTAAAGAGCTATGCTACTGACGATGTTCAGTCATGCAGCCGTAAAATAATCCTGTAAACAGCCATCAATGTGATAATTGAAGAGAGGAGTGTGTACCAGCTTCATTAAGGCAGACTTCACCTTATAGATTTGCACTCTTTACCAGCATTGCCTTCCACGTCAAGGTTGAAGTATCAAGCAACCCCTTCCTGTGAACCCAGGCTGTCCTGGACATGCCGCCTACGGGCTTGTTCTTCATTCCAGCCTGGACAGTAATGCTGCATTCACACATCATTGCATTAGCACTGTAACGAGAGGCAAGAGAGGAAGGACCTGGGACATTACAGGACCAGCCAGAAGAATTAAAGTATGTATTTAAGGAATTAAAAAGTAAATGGTGCAGATTGAATCAGATGGCTTTAATCTGCAGCCATTTGAGTCTCTAAACAGCCACAAAATTTGGAAATTCTGCAAGTTGTATTTACAACAATGGGGTCATTCTGAACACTATACAGAACACTCTCAGAAAAGTAATTACCTACTCAAATGACTATCTTGTTGCTTTTCCAGGCAATTTCTGCTACAGCAACGTTGGTACTGATAAGGCTAAAACAATCTTACTTAGAACTCTGGAAAGAGGGAAGTGACTGTATCGGTTTCAAAAAAGCAGCAGCAGGAAAAAATCTTCAACACCGCTAGTTTAAATTTGGTACTGTAGGTGTTGTTCCCACAGAAAGCCCATTCGACCACTAGATGGTGCTCCTCCTTGAGGTGACATAACTTTAGCAGGCTGGATTCACAGAACTGTTCGCTGAACCATGCATACACATGACTGTCATTTAGTGCAGCAATAAGGAAACACTGAATGCTAAACAAGGAAGGGAAGGAACTGCGGTGTCACTGGACCAGCCAAATGATTTGATGGGATTGTAAACTTTTTTTTTTTTTTCAAATAAACAAATGTTATACTTACCTGCTCTATGCAAAGGCTTTGCACAGAGCAGCCCTGATCCTCCTCTTCTGAGGCCCCCCACCAACACGTCTGGATCCTCCCCCATGCCAAGCGCCCCTGTAGCCAACCGCTTGCTAGGGGCAATTATGCAGGCTTGAATCTGAACCAGTAGGTCTAGGAAAAGGGGCCCGCAATCTCCTTTCAGGTCAGGAGGTTAAAGAACGGTGAGTGATACAGGCAAAGGAGGCAACAACTAAAATGGTGACTTTAGGGGAGGGGGCGAGAGACATTGAAGATTGCCCCCCAACCCTCAATACATCACAAGTCAGGACGATGCAAAAAAATGTAAAAAACAAAGACAAAAATCAAAAAATAGGAAATGAAAGGTCACGAACAAGGAGCCAGAGAAAATAAATAGAGAGGGTGTAGATACTGTTTTGAAATCAGACATGAAGGTTATCAATTTGTCTAGCTTTCCATTGACATGTACGGTTGCTACAAGACATGTACGGTTGCTACAACGGGGGATGTCCTCCCCAGTCAGCAATATGGATGAATTCAAGGACTATAAAGACGTGACCTTGTTCTTGCAGAAAGTCTTCTGGAGATCCCCTGTATGAAAAAAAAGACACTTCGGCTGTTAATGAGCCACAATTAAAGGCAGATGATTAAAAGTCTTGGAGATCTTAAATTATTGGAGGAGAATGAGGATCCTGTTGAAACATGTACTCCCAACAGAAGGAATGTATATCTAAAAATACGATCTAAAAAGATGCCACTTCTCAGTAAAAATAAATGGTTGGGCTTCTTCCTGGAAATGGTACAGTCTGACCTAAGTTGTGTAGACTGGACACAAAATGGCACCGACAACCTTTCACGTGAGGAACAATTAGCCCTAAGAGAACTTAGAGAAGCAAAACGTATAATCATAAAAAGAAGTGACAAAGGGGGTAACATTGTCCTAATGGACAAACATCGAGAACAACGAGAACTTGAACATCTCTTTGTGAAGGAAGGAATTTAATATGCCTAAATTCTATATCATACCAAAGGTGCATAAATGTCTTAGGAGACTGCAAGGACGACCCATTGTTTCAGCGAGTAAAAGGGCCCCTTAGAGAAAATCGGGAGGTACATGTATTAACTTCTCAAGGAGATGGTCAAAGAATTAGGGTCATACGTACAGGACACTCGTCACGTATTGGCCAAAGTAGCAGACCTGCAAGTCGAGAACGATGCCTGGCTAACAGGAATAGGTGTCAAATCACTTTATACCTTGATCCCCCACCTCTGAACTTCACTACCCCAAGTATGGCCCACAGAATACGTTTCTTGTAGACTTGTTTTACTTTGCTTTATTGAATAACTTCTTTCAGTTCTCCATGAACTACTACCAACAAATTAGAGGTACCTAAATGGGGGCAGCATGAGCGCCGGCCTATGCCTGCCTAAACCTGGGACTATGGGAGAAGGAAAAGGGGTTCACTTCATTAATGTATCTTGGACATGTACACCCCTGGTTAAGATACATAGACGACATTCTAGTTGTGTGGAAGAAACATATTATGTAATATTCAGCTGAATAATAACAAACGCAATATACGCCTTACATACACATATGACCACAGACAAATCTAATTTCTCTGGATTACCATAGAAAATGGCCAACTGTGTACACACACGTTCCATAAAGAGACAGCGGCTAATATCCTTTTACAGGCCGATAACCACCACTCTATGTGGCTAAAAGGATGGTATCCCAGTAGGCTAATTCTTATGGATCAAGCGAAATTTCACTAAATTAAGGGACTACAGAAGGGTGGGAGATTAACTTTATGGAAGTTTCCGTGAATGAGGGTACTCCCATAGAGAAATCCATAAAAGCAAAAATGTAGAACAGCAGGTCATAGCAGGGAGAGTCCTTTGTCAATCAGTCAATGGAAAAAATGGGCAAGAGGAGCAAGCAGAACCTGAAATGGGGAGGCTGATAATATAGCTACCAACTGTCCCTGATTTGAAAAGACGCATTTTCTCTCAGAAGGTATCAACTGAGATGAAGGCCTACTGGGAGAAAATATGTTGGATTGGAGCTAGCAAAGTGACATCAACTAGCGCGGACCGCACTGCAGGCAGCCGTGAAAGATTTTATTCTACATCACTCTAATTCATTGTCCCTGATGTAAGTGCAATTTTTTTTTTTTAATAAACCAGCTTTATACGCATTAATGCACTATGAACATGTTCCATTATCTTTTAAAACCACATGATGTAATTAACAAGATTAAGGAGCACCATAAGCCTGGATACATTCCCTGGAGCTGGCTGACCACTTGTCTTCAGAGGTGCTTCCACTCACACGCATATGATCTCTTGGTGGGATCATTTGATTTGGTAAGCGCCCAATTTTCCCATATAGAGCACAGCAGTGACACACTTTCTATTGTGTATTATTTCAGCTGCACTACAGTTTGTTGTAATTGCATGTGGGAAAGTTGGAGCATCATCTTTTCACTAAACACATTGAATTGTGGAGCAATGGACTTTTTTGCACCATTTATTATTTGTCATTTATTGTGAACAGATCGTGGCTATTTATTCACAAACAAATTATTTTTGATGTAATTCACTTGTTACACCGTTCTAGGAAACAAGAGTTTCACTTAGCTAGTGACACTTTGCCATTTGAACATTCACTATTGTTTGATTTTGCTTATTGCACATTGTTTACTGCATCTGTTACCTAATCACTTTTAGAGCCGGTTCACACTGGGGCGACTTGTCAGGCGACCTGGTCGCCTGACAAGTCGCCTGCCATAGATTAGCACAGGACCCGTTCTAATAGGAGCGACACAAGTCGCTCCGACTTAGAAAAAGGGTCCTGTACTACTTTGGGGCGACCTGGAGCGACCTGCATTGACTTCAATGATATGAAGTCCGTGCATGCCACTCCGAGGTCGCGGTGCAAGCTGTGCACCGCGACTTCACAGGTCGCCCCGGCAAGTTGGGTCGCGCCTATGTGAACTGGCTCTTAGGATAATATCTCATTCAAAAACAGCGCGTCTTATTTTTTTTACAAGGTCTGTCTTTATGTCGATTACATGTCCTGTATCTGGAAGATGCAACTTCTTCCCAAAGTTGCTATGTTTAGGCAGGTTTTATTTAGAAGTGCCACAATATGGTTATTACTGAGCCATCACCTAGAATTATCCCTTTGGGAATAAGTAATCCCTGGAGACCATTAGGGAGCACAAAGCGGCAACAAGCAGAAAAGCCTCTTACTGTCCCTTTAAGTCTTACAAGAGGGGCGGCACCACCGCAATAAAATTATTGTTATAAATAGACAAGCAGTAGCCTGCCCCTCCCCGCCCAGACGAAGCTATGCTACATTCTTAGCGAAACACGTTGACGTCATCAGCGTCACGTGACGCTACTCGTGAAATGCCTTGTTAACGGGGGACTGGGAGCCAATCTGTGGGTGGCATAGCTGGAGGATACAAGAATCATCAGAGGAGCAGAGAAACAGTGGCCAGTGGCTGCTATTTACAGGAGAAATCAGAATATAGACCACGGAGTCCACGAAGTGACCCAGCGTTGCAAAAAAGTACTGTCTGCTTATACATATCCTCACTTAGCCAGGAAGACTTGCTTTAGCACACTGCCCAGAAGGGACGCTCTTTATTGCTCTTTAACCACTTCCCGCCTGCCCTATAGGGAAATGACGGCGGGAAGGTGGTTGTATTATCCTGACACTCCGTCATATGACGGTGGCAGGATAATGTGCCCCTTGGGGCGTGCAGAGCGGCGATCGGTGCTGCGGTGTGTCACTCTGACTGACGTAGGCTCTTTACCATGTGACCAGCTGTGTCCAATCACGGCTGGTCACATAGTAAATAGGAAGTGCCGTTGATTTACTTTCCTCAGTTCGTGCCCGACAGACCCGAGTAGAGGAGAGCCGATCTGCAGCTCTCCTGACAGGGGGGGGGTCTGCACTGGTAATCAGAGTATTGATTACCAGTGCAGACCCATGGGGGGGGGGGGTGCCACTAGAGCCACCAGGGATGCCCACCCATGACCCCAGGAATGCCTAACCATGACCCCAGGGATGCCCACCATGGCCACCAGGGATGGCAATCAGGGCTCAGGGAGCATGCCAGTGCCCTCCCCATCAGTGCCATCTATCAGTGCCGCCTACCAGTGCCCATTATTGCCCACCAGTGCCGCCAATCAGTGCCCATCAGTGCCACATATTAGTGGCACCCCATCAGTGCCTGTCAGTGCGGCCTCATCAGTGCAGGAAAAAACATATCTATTGACAAAATTTTATAACATAAAACAAAAAAACTTTTTTTTTTTTTTTTTTCAAACTTTTCAGTCTTTTTTTATTTGTTTAGCAAAAAAGAAAAAAACTTGCGGTGATCAAATACCACCAAAAGAAAGCTCTATTTGGGGGAAAAAAATTACATAAATTTGGTTTAGGTACAGTGTTGCATGACCGATTATCATTCAAAATGCAACAGTGCTAAGAGCTATAAATTGGCCTGGGTGGGAAGGGGGAAAAGTGCCCGGTATGGAAGTAGTTAACATATGTGCTTGGCTGCTTAACCCGCATTGCTTCTTTACCTCCACACTAAAGCCTGCTTCATGTTAACTGTTGCTCCTCTAAATACTGACTATCAAATGTTTATCCACCTGACACTACAATACTCCAGATATCTATACTACCATGGTCTACCTGACGGCCCCACTGAGCGAAAGTGACCCCCTTTTTTGGTTTATTCAAAAAAACCTGTCCTAGCCTCTGGTTAATTACTTGGACTGTACTGTATGATGGGTCACATTTAACAGTACCAGCTTGGGAAGATGCTTTTTATTACTCTTTAACATCTGTGTTTGGCTGCCTAACCTGCATACTATAGCTTGCCCGCAGATTAACTGTTGCTTCTCTATATACGGTCTACCGCTTGCTTATCCTGCAGGCACTACAACACCTCAAGATCTTACCACGGTCCACTTGACGGTCTTGCTGAGTGAAAGTACCTTTTTTGGCTTACTCAAAAAAACCTGTACTAACCTTTGGGTAATTAGTTGGACTGGACTGTATGATGTGTCGCAAATTTCAATAGACTACATCATAGGAAACATCCCTTTCTGGGAAATTATCCAGTTTTGCAATAGGGAATTAATGTTGTGTAAGGTACTTCATACAGTAGGGGGGGACACATGTGCTCTAGTCCCCAAATAACTTTACACACATGTTGTCGCCCTATACCCAATTGGTCTTGTATCATGTTTGTAATTTCCAAGTGATAAATATTGCATGACAACCCTTGTGTGTACGGATACTTGGCGTCTGGACGAATACTATATTATGTGTTTTATGTTTGTTTGTCTTGAATGCACTTTATGGTTTGTACTCCGTTTAATCTGAGTGACTCCATGATGCTGGGAGTCGTTTGATTTTAATGCTGAAAATAATTTTTGATAGTAAGCCATTAAAAGTTTATATTTTTTGCTATTTAACCCTATTATGACTCTGCTGTCACTTTAGTAACCCCTTTGGTCCCTAGGTAGCCTATTACCAGAGTTTTGTAGTATACTATATGTTTGATTATGGTGACAACACCCTAACTGGTGAGTGGTCTATGGAAGTTTATTAATCCTGGAAATATGCAAGGGCCCAGTTATTTTTTTGATTCTGAAGCACACTGTTATCTCAGGAACTGCGCTGAATTGAGATTGGGCTCGGGTAAGTATAAGGTGTACCTGCACGCAGAAGGTTTAACTTGAGGCAGAAATTGCATTTAGTAAAAAAAAAAAAAAGAAAAAAAAAACACATCCTCCTACCTTTACTACTGCTTTAATGGAAGTATCCTTTTTTTTTTTTTTTTTCTTAATTGAATTAAAGACAAAAGTTAAAAATGACAATGCAGTTTGTCAGTAACATTAACAGTTAAATAGTCTTTATTTTTCTGAGTTCCCCTGTAATTTAGTTTTTTACCTGTTGAACCGGTTGTTATTTTTCAATTTACAGACCAAACTGTGCAGCAAAAAAGGAAGATAGAGGGTTTAGACCAAGGGTCTCAAAACTTTCTAAACAAAAAGGGCCAGTTTTCTGTCCTTCAGACTTTAGGTTGGCTGGGCTGTGGCCAGCAGGAGTAGAAAAGGTCCTGATGTCAGTTGGAATATACCATGCCCCTTCTTTGGTGTCAGTGGGAGGAATGGCACCCCATCGGTGTCAGTGGGAGGAATTGTGCCCCATCATTGGTGTCACTAGGCCTGATTGTTGGTGTCATTGTGAGGAAATGTGCCCCATCATTGGTGTCATTGGGAGGAATTGTGCCCCATTATTGGTTTCAGTGGAGGAAATTATGCTCAATTGTCGGTATCAGTGGATAAAATAGTGCCCCAAGGGCCTGATAAAAGACAGAAAATGTTCGGCATCCAGCCCCCAGGCCATAGTTTGGAAACCACTGGTTTAGACAAACCATTCAACACGGGTAGGGGTGCTTACAAAAGGTCAGTTTTTTTTATTTAGGTAAACCTTTATTGGAAAAAGAAAAAATGAATTCTGTAACTGCTTAAAAAGTGTTAGCTGGTGTTAGGCTTTAATTTATGAATTAGTTACTTGTGCACAATCCATCTAAATCTACTAGCCCATCAAACACTACCCAATCCAGGCAGTGCTGCTGTCCAAGGGTTTCTCCTTCGCTCCTCCATAGTCACCCTAAGACAATAAAGCCAGCCATGGACAGAGGAATTTGCTTTCCTGCAACCTACCTGCTGGGAGAACACCGTGATTACGGCTAGTGGCTATAATAATGGCTATAATTAATCGCATGTAAAATCAGATAGGCTGGTTGTACCCTAATTGATCAAATTGGGTACATTCAGCCTGCTCATACATGGTTCGAATCTCTGGCGATTCCTGCTGAACTGGCCGAGATTCGAACCATTTATGGCCGGCTTAAGTGTGTTACTAGCACAGCTACACCAGATTTTGCACTCCCCAGTTTTAGTAAATCAACCATTTTGATATGTGTATCTAACAGTGCATACTAGAACAGCTCATGTTCTGTACCTGCTTGACATTTTACATAGCTTACTTGGTTAAAAAGGTGTGAGACATTTACCTTATACAAAGAGCTTCCTCCAATGATCCAGATTAGATCGATCTTCTCTTTCATTTCTGGTGTCTCCAGAAGCTGAACAGCCTCATTTAAACTCTTGGCTAGATGGTGAGCACCATTTGGAGGTTCACTGTAAAGATTTAAGAAAGGCTTTAAACAAAAAAAAAACCAAAAAAAAAAACAAACATCTAAAATTTTTGCATAAATGGAAATGCAAACCCATCTGTGATGGTTCTCACCGTCACTGGAAGTGAAAGACAGATACTTAAAGCGGAGTTCCGGGCACAAAAACAATATTTTTTTTTTTGTGCCCGTCCGCTAGTTCAGCCTAACCTGAAAAGGAATTGGATAGTTAGATTTTTTTTTTTTAAAAACTCACCTTGTAATTGACGATCGTAAATACTCACCTATGACAGCTTCCTCCCTCGGAGCCGCGGCTCACCCCGTCACTTCTGGGAGCTGAACGTCATAGCTCCCAGGAATCAATGCGCCGCACCGGCCCCGCTCGTCTTTTCCGGGCGACGCCGCACCGGAAGTGACGAGAGGGGCCGGTGCAGCGCATTCTGGGACACGAAGACGCGGAAGAAGACGGAGAAGAGGACCGCGCCGGCTTCAGCTGCCCACAACCGAGATGGAAACGCTGTGGAAGAAAACTTCTAAGTAAGTATTTCTTCTAAAAGGTAAGTGCGAACCGGGACAGATCAGAGGCTAGCCATTGTGGAATGTGCTAGCCCTGAGTGTCCCGGGGGTATGTTAAAAAAAAAAACGATTCTCTGCCCGGAACTCCGCTTTAATGGACACTGAGAAAATGGCTTGAATAACTTCAAATCGGAGAGAGTAATATTTATCAATGATATCTCTCAAGAAATATGAAGATTTAATCCCACTTTACACAGTGAGACCTATAGCCTGTTGCCATGAAGTCTGTGACTCATAAATAATCAAAGCAATGCTTATATGTGTATTCCATGTACTTCAATGTAGGAGACGGACAGACTGTCATTGGCAGTTTTTTCCTACTGTCTGTCTATTGAGGTGGGATGTGTATTCTGTTACGCCTGTCTGTTCCAATGTTAATTGTTAATGAACTCACATATTGTTCTGTCCAGATGGCTAGATAATTAGTTCAGGTTAATTCTATTTCTGTATACAATTTTCATCTGCATATGATAATGTAATCAGGCAACCCCTGACCTGTGTGTGGTTAATCTGATCAGGAGGGGGATGTGCTCATATGTGTATAAATTGAGTGTGAAACTGTTCAATAAAGGAGAAGATTCCAGTACAAGCTAAGTTGTCAGCTAGCTTTGTATGGGGGTGGCTGGAAAATCAGATATCTATGCGAAAGAGTGTATTAATGTGCTTTAAATATTAAAGTTCATGGTATATTTCAGCTAGTGCCCATTCTAAAATGGAATGTGGGCTCTTGCAATGACATTAACGAGTCATACTAACACACCTCATTCATACACCCTGGACACTTGGCAGTTGGATTTTTGCATATAGCTTACAGACACATTGTTAAGTGTTTACATATTAGACACACCTCAGCCATTCATTTGGACACTTAACAAGTTAGGCCTCGCATACAGATTACAGACAACACCTGAACACAATGACAATTACTTAAATATTAACACATCAGACAGCTGAACAGAGACGGGGTGGCTTTTCCACAAACACAATCTCAGACACGAGACACCCCACATTTTGTGAAATGTATAGGGAAAACAAAAACCTTTTCATGTATTGTTTTAGTAGAGATATATTCTATTGTTAAACTGACCCATGAATTGTACACTAGTTTAAACTGTTTTTTGCCGCTCAAATGTCCCATAAATATGGGAGCCAAACTGGAATAAATCAGATGTATTTCCATTAAAGCTTGAGTGCTCAATGCCTGTACATTTCCTGGCCAGAGAGGGAACATTCACTACACTAGGGAGGTTGGGACTGAAGGGTCGTGACTCATCTTGCAATTGCCTCCTGACGTAAATGAGCGAACACTATATTCACGACTGGGAGGAAGCCGTATACTGGCGGAAGTCCACAAGTACAGTGTGGGTTGTGGTTCCGTTACACCATCTATCAATTAGGAAATAATATTCTTTTTCTGGTTACCTTAAAATACTTGCGACATTAAAGGATGCGTTTACATTTGTAAAAGAAAGAAAAATAATAATAGTAAATGCACATCCTTTTGCAGGTGTAAAAATGTGTATGTATCATTTTATTTTTTTACTATTGGCATTTAAAGTGGAACTTCACTCTCCCAATCAACATTGATTATCAGTAATCATACTGTTAGCATTAGTAAATAGATAGGAAGGTATATCATATTTACTTGTTTTAGGCTTTTATTTTACATTCTTCAGTTACTTCCTGGTTTCTTGCTTATAATGATGTCATACATCCCAGGAGTCTTCAGAATCAACAACTGGGTTACTTTTTAAGTAACCCAGAAGTCTTCAGGAGGGGAGGAGAGGAAGAGGGGTTTTCTCAGCTAAGCACACTCTCCTGCGTGCATGCTTGAGCCAAGGGCAGATGGATTCCAGGAAGTAAATGCTACATGAATCATTTGCCCTTTCTCAAGACAGCCACGGTCAGAAATGCTAGGGGATTGTTTTTTAAAGTGATTTTTCAACAAAATAAAGCAAAGAGACATGAATGGATGGGGCAGTTTGCTTTGTATATTAAAAATAAATTAAATAGTGTTTTTGGTTTGTAATGCTCAGATGCAGATAAGATCTGCTTTAAAGCATTGCTCCCGCGATCAGCAAAAACCAAGCAAACAGAAAACCTCCCTATGCACGATCCTAAACCCACAGTTGATCCCCAGGATAAACAAAAAAAAAAAAAAAAACACAATAGCAATAAAAACAAGCCAAAAAATTAAATTAGCAAATCCATTCCTGACCCCCCCCCCCAGGAAGCAATCAGGTATTTCCTGGATCAAATAGCCATAACCAATAAAATGTTAGTATCTAGTTAACCACTTGCCGACCGCCGCACGACTATTTACGGCGGCAAAATGACGTGTATATATACACGTCACTCGCCCGCGGGCCAATAGGGGGCGAGCGCGCGCCGCCGGAGGCACGCTCCCGCCCCCGCTCGTTCACAGTCATCCCCGCGCGAGTGACCAGCGGCTCGGATGTCCGCCGGCCACCCGCAATTGTCTGCTGCAGAGGGGAAAAGGCAGACGGCTTATGTAAACAAAGCCGCCTGTCATTCTCCCTGGTGTAACTGCAGAGATATCCTGCTATGTAGGATCGTAGGTCTCTGTGGTTACATAAAAATCCACACCCCTTTACAGTTAGAAGCACGCCCCTAGGGACACATTTAAGCCCTGCATCTCCAATAAAGTTAACCCCTTCCCTGCCAGTGTCATTTATAACAGTGCATATGTATAGTACTGATTACTGTAGTAATGTCACTGGTATCCCCAAAAGTGTCAAAATCGCAGATTGCCACCATTACTCGTTTAAAAAAAATAATAAAAATGACAAAAATCTTTCCCTTAGGGAGTAAACGCAATAACTTTTGCGCAAACAAATCAAAATACGCTTATTGCAATTTTTTTCACCAAACATATGTAGCAGAAAACAAATTGGCCTAATATGTTAAAAAATTTTGATTTTTACATTTTTTTTGGGGAATTTCATATAAAAAAAAATGTGAAAAAAATATTATTTTTTCAAAATTGTCGCTATTTTTTTGTTTATAGCGCAAAAAGTAAAAATCGAACAGGTGATCAAATACCACCAAAAGAAAGCTCTGTTTGTGGGAAAAAAAGGACATCAATTTCATTTGGGTACACCGTCGCACGACCACGCAATTGTCCGTTAAGGTCACGCAGTGCCGAATCACAAAATAGGGCCTGGTCAGGAAGGGGGTAAAATCTTCTGGGGCTTAAGTGGTTAAAGTATATTTTGTGCAGTTAGTTATGCAGCCAGCTCTTTTTTGAAACAATCTACTGAGCTGGACAGAATTAGTTGTTGAGGGAGTCCACTCCATATTTTCACAGTTCTTACTGTGAAGAATCCTGTCTATATGTGGAGGTTAAATCTCTTTTCCTGCAGAAGTAGAGAGTGCCCCTTTGTCTTCGGTAATGACCGGAAAGTAAATAACACCAACTTCCCTATATGCAGTGTTGCCAACCTACTAGACTGAAACTTACTAACACAACACCCAAAATGTACTGCCACAGCCAGGTTTTTACTGCCATTTCTAAAGTTACAAAATTACAGTTCTAAATGCAAATTTCTGTATTTAGGCTACAAACAAGTACAATATGCAATCAACTATGTTATTTAAAGTGGGTATTAAAGCAAAAAAAAAATATTTTATTTTCGATATATAGTAATTAGCTTAGGGACAGGACTCAGGAGAGCAAGGGATTAGAATGGGCAAGCACTGCTCAGCTCCCTTGCACCATGACATCAAACAATACGCTCAGGCACCGCCTCCACCAGACCCGCTCCGTGCCGGCACCGTCTACAACACAGTGTACTACAACACAGTGTAGTAGGCCCTCGAATGGTCTCGCCCGGCTCTGGACTGGAACTGTGCATGCGCAGTTCCCGAGCCAAGCATCACAGCCATATTTTTTTTACTGGCAACCTTTTCCTGTCAATGGCATTTAAAAATGGGATTTTTGACCTACCGTAAAATCAATTTCTCTGATGTTCATTGACAGACACAGGTTCAGATCTTCATAACCATTGGGTTATACTGCCCCCTACAGGAGTAGGACACTAGGCAGAAAAAAAGTCTGGCTACGCCTATGGGCAGTCCCAGGGGGTATACTACCTCTCTCTGCTATAGGCACTCAGTTTAGTTACAAGCAGTGTCAGAAGAATTACAACTCCACAGAGTGGTGGGTACTGTGTCCGTCAAGGAACATCAGAGAAATGGATTTTACGGTAAGTCAAACATCCCATTTTCTCTTTTGGTAATTGACAAGACAGAGCTTCAGATCCTCAACCATTGGGACGTCCCAAAGCAGTGTTAAACATGTGGGGTGGGAATAGAAAAAAAAAAATTCCCAAGGCTAAACAATAGCCAACCAGGCAACAGGAGCTCAACCAAAACAACTGAAAAAACAATAAACCCTCAAAGAGGATTGGGTCCTCCCAACAGCAGCTTGCAAAACCTTGGAGCCAAAAGAAGCATCCGCAGATGCCAACACATCTACCTTATAAAAATTTGTGAAAGCATCCCCCGACGACCAAGTGGCCGCCTTGCAAATCTGCGTCAGACACTTGATGACGAAAAGCCCAGGAGTCACTAAGTGCCCAAGTAGAGTGCGCCTTAACAGGGAAAAGGAGGAACCTGACCCTTGGTGGAATAGGCCTGAATCACTGTCTGTCTGAGCCATCTGGAAATGGTCGCAGAGGAAAGCAGACAACCCTTTACGAGGCCCATCTGTGAACACAAAGAGAGAGTCTGACTTCCTGAAGCCACCAGGTACACCCTAATTGCCCAGACCACATCCAAGGCATGCAAGGCAATTTCCTTTGGATGTTTAGGCCTGAGACACAGGGAAGGCAGCAACACACATTGTTTTGTCTTCAAATTAAAATCTGAGACACCCTTTGGAAGGATCGATGGACAGGGGCGAAGAACCACCTTATCTCTGTGAATCACCAGGTAAGGTGAACGACAGGATAACGCCACCAGTTCTGACACCCTGCAAACAGAGGTGATAGCTACCAAAAAGGTCACCTTCTGGGACAGCTTAAGCAGGGGAATCTCCCGAAGGTTCTCAAAGGGAGGCTTCTGGGAGAATGAAAGCACCAAATTGAGGTCCCAAGGTGGCAACGGAGCCCGCACTGGAGGACCCAAATGTCGGAAACCCTTTAGAAAGGTACGCACCAGGGAGTGTGTGGCCAAAGGCTGTGGGAAAAAGACTGCCAAAGCCAACATCTGGCCCCTGATGGTACTCAAGGCCAATTTCTGTTCAACCCCCCATTGAAGGAAGGTCAAGACTAGAGCCACCGAGAAGGAGCAAGGATGAACCCCAAGAGACTAACACCACCCAATGTACGTCTTCCACGTATGATGGTAGATCCTTCTAGAAGTAGATTTTCTACCTTTTAACAGTGTAGGAATCACTGACTCAGATAAACCTCCTTCAGCACCTGGTGTTAAACAGCCAAGCCATCAAAGCCAGCGACTGTAAAGCAGGATGGAAGATAGGTCCTTGGGACAGCAGATACTCCCTGAGAGGAAGCTTCCAAGGAACGTCGGCGACCACCCGAACCAGATTGGCGTACCAAGCCTGGCAAGGCCAGTCCGGAGCCACTAAGATGACCAGAATCCCTTCTGCCTTGATCCTGCATAGAAGTCTTGGCAGAAGCTAGAGAAGGGCGAAGGCGTAAATCAGACGATACTGACCCCACAGGGCCACCAGCGCGTCTGTGGCGTTGGCCAGAGGATCCCTTGAACGAGCCACAAAACCTCGGTAGGAGTACAGAATAGTGTCCATCGGTTTTGGCCATTAGTAGAACGTTTGTTAGTTTTAGGATAGCAGTTTCTGTGGAGTGTTGAGGCCAAAATCCAGACTGAAGGGGATCAAGAAGGCCATTCTCAGCAAGGTGGTCGCTCAGTCGGTTGTAGACCAGATATTCAAGGAGATTGGATAAAAAGGGGAGCAAGGAAATAGGGTGTAGGTTGTTAAGATTGTTTGGGTCCAGTGAGGGCTTTTTAGGTATGGGGCTTACTAGTGCATGTTTTAGAGAGTTGGGAGAAGATGGCAGAAGAGCGAGAGACAGATTGAAGATGTGGGTTAGAGAGTGTAGAATAGAGCGAGAGGGTATACGTAGCATTTGCGAGGGAACAGGATCCAGAGGGCAAGTGGTTAAGTGGACGTTAGCAAGTAGTTTAGCAACCTCATCTATAGTGGTGGGGTTGAATGAGGGAAGTAGTGATTGTACCTATGGGCATGAAGTGTAAAGCATGGAAGGTATCTGAGGTCTGTTCACAAATTGTATCAATCTTCTGTTTGAAGTGGTTGGCGATCTCCCGGGCAGTGAGTGAGTTAGTGGGTGGAGGCAATGGAGGACGAAGTAAAGAGTTGAAGGTAGCGAAGAGTTGCCGGGGACGGGATGAGAAGTTGTTAATGAGAGTGATAAAATAGGTCTGGATGGCAGTGTGGAGACTGGAATTGTATTTTTGGAGGGAAGATTTATATTGGTTGAAATCTTTCTGAGACCTAGTCTTACGCCATTGGCGCTCAAGAGTACGGCTATACATTTTCAGACTTCTAGTGTTATCTGTTTGCCAAGGTTGAAGGGGTCGGGGCCTGATTTGATGTGGAGTGAGGGGGGGCCAGTGTGTCCAGGCATGATACAGAGTTACAGAGTGAAGACACTTTTCAATGTCCGTGAATTTCTACGGTATACTAAGCAATGGTGAAGATCCTTTGCTATTTTAATATAAGTCTCAACTTAGGCTCCCTTCTCTCCCCCCCCTTTTTTTCCTTTTATGCCCCGTTTTCTAATCTGTCTGTTATTTTTAGATCTTTTTCTGTGCTTCTCCTGACGAAGCGAACAGCGATCTCACGAAACGCGTAGAGAAATCTCCGACACAGATTACTAACTTCTGATGGAAAATGTCTTACTTGATTGTTCTTATGTCGTCTACTTTTGCGTTTCTCATAGTTGGCATTTGTAAATGACTATGTTCTTAAAATGTCCTTTATATGGTTGGTCTAGATCAGTGATGGCGAACCTAGACACCCCAGATGTTTTGGAACTACATTTCCCATGGTGCTCATACACTCTGCAGTGTAGTTGAGCATCATGGGAAATGTAGTTCCAAAACATCTGGGGTGCCAAGGATCGCCATCACTGGTCAAGATAAAAAAAAAAAAAAAGTTGTATATTTTACGTATTTAATTTTTTCTTGTCTCTGTTTTGGGGTTTTTGGGCCATGATCTTTTGTTTGTTCTGCTGAGAAGTCAGTTGATCTGGGAGCTGAATAAAAAGCTGCAGTGGCTTTAAATATAGCCAAATGTTGATTGAAGCTACTTGGAATAAATATTCAGAGGGAAAAAACTCCACGTAAGAAGGTAACCCTCTCTTAGTAGATTTAGTGGTTTTACTTACAATTACAGTTTTCCACTTCCTGGTCCAGTGAGACACTGGTGACGAAACCCAGACCTCACAGCGGCATCCTGGGGAGATCCTGGCATATTTTCCAGGAGGCAGACCCAGAAATCCAGGAAGTAAAGGGAGGTGGAATAATCTGACTTTTACTATTAGGGCACTTACCTGTCCAGGGATCCCGCAGTGTCCGCAACCAAGGTGATTCTTGAGTTGGCTCTTGGGTGCTGGCGCCACCATCACCATCTTAAGGGAAACCGGCAGTAAAGCCTTGCGGCTTCACAGCCTGTTTCTTACTGCGCATGCGGGAATAGCACTGCGCTTTCTCAAAGGGCCAGCTATGGCGAGGTTCAAACTTCCGGTTAAGTTTTGACAGGTACCCCCTCACAAGGTGCCAAAGGTGGCACAGGAGGAAGGGGGGGGGGTTGGCAGACAAGCAGAGTTTCCCCTTTTGGGTTGAGCTCCGCTTTGAAGGCAGAACTATACTCTTTCAATTAACATTAACTATTTTTAATCCTTGCACTGTTGGCATTATGACATTAGTAAATAGATAAGAAGGTGTATTATACTCATGTGTTTTACACTTTTTTAATTTTACATTTCTTCAGTTGTTACTGGTGTCTGGCATGGCCTAGGCCATAATGATGTCATACACCCAATTAGTCAGGAGGGGCTCTCTCTGCCAAGCACATCCTCCTTCCAGTATACCTGAGCTAAGGTTAGATAAATTCCAGGAAGTAAAGGCTACATGAATCATCTGCTCTTACTCAAGATGGCAGTTGCTAGGGGGTGTTTTTCAAAGTGATTTCTCAACAAAATAAAGCATGGAGGAATGGGTGGATTTGCTTTGAATATAAAAAAAAATAATCAAATAGAGTTTTCAGTTTTTGGGGTTCAGACACAGTTTAGTTCCACTTTAATGAAAATGATAGCCATGAGAATAATATAGGGGAATAGTATTAAATATGGTAGTCTAAGGGTTAATTTCCCCTTTAACCACTTCCATACCGGGCCATTTCTGGCACTCAGCACCTACATCTAAAAATCACAATTTTTTCCTAGAAAATTATTCAGAACCCCTAAACATTATATATATAGCAGAGACCCTAGGGAATAAAATAGAGGTCATTGCAACTTTTTATGTCACACGGTATTTGCGCAGAAATTTTTCAAATGCGATTTTTTTTTAAAAAAAATATATAATTTTATGAAGAAAAAAAAAACAAAAACACTAAAGTTAGCCCAATTTTTTTGAATAATGTGAAAGATGATCATACGCCAAGTAAATAGATACCCAACACGTCACACTTTAAAATTGTGCACACTTGTGGATTGACGCCAAGCTTCGGTACTTAATCTCCATAGGCAACGCTTTACATTTTTTTTTTTTTTACAGGTTACCAGTTTAGAGTTACAGAGGAGGTCTTGGGCTTGAATTGTTGCTCTCACTCCAACATTTGCGGCAATACCTCACATGTATGGATTGAAAGTAGTTTACATATGTGGCCGCGACGTAAGCATGCGTTCGCTTCCCTGTGCGAGCACCCGGGGATGGGGGCACTTAAAAAAAAAAATGTATTATTTTATTTTTATACTTTCCCTTCAATTTTTTTTTTTTTGTTGATCACTTTTATTTCTATTACAAGAAATGTAATCATCCCATGTAATAGGAATAGGACATGACAGGTCCTTTTTTTATGGGGAAACTGGGGTCGATAAGACCTCAGATCCCTCCTACAGGCTAGAAAACCTGGAATCAAAAAGATCTCGGCTATAGAGCCGAGATCTGAGCAGTATTGACAACTGCCGGGCCGGGCGTGACGTCATCATGTCGCGCCCGGGCCTCTGAGAGTCAGAGACTGCCAGGGACCATCTGGTCCTGAGTAGACTCTATGGTGTACTTCCGCTGCTGGTGGATTCCTTCTCCAGCTCGCCGATTGCACAGGCGAGCCGGTAGAAGCACCGGAGTGCGGTGGGAGGGGAATGACCCCTCCTGCCGCCTGTAAGAACGATCAAGTGGCTTAGCCGCTATGATTGTTTTTATAGTGCAGGGAATCGCCGGTGGGAAAAAATGATATCTGAATGAAGCCGGCAGCTGCAGGCATCATTCAGATATCCCTACTTAAAGCCCTGGACGTCATATGACGTCCAGCGGTAAGAAGTGGTTAAAGAAGCTAGTTTGCCTTGTGTTGTATGATCAGGATATAATATTTGCATTTGCCAAGACTAGATTTTATAATTGCAACAATGTATGATATTTATGAATAAACCTTGAACTTCTAATCTTCCTGCTTAAACAGATGTTTGTACTAAGCAATGTATACCGTGACTCTAAACTCTTTCTTCACGGTTACTATGGTGATAGCGTATGTATGATCTTTCACTCCGGAGACACAAAACAGACAGCCAAGGCCACATGTAGCAGCAGAAAAAGCTTTTCATAACGCATAGATCTCAATGGATTCTGACAATCTGGAACTATTAAGTGTTCAGTACACAAATGAGCACAAAAATATAATGCAGAATGTAAAAGGTTGAACAAGGATTTATGTAAAAGGCAAATTCTCCCCTCAATTGCTCAGATTTATAGCTAAACTGTTTTACTCTCCTATACTGGTACTAATCAAACTATATCAATTCCTATATATTAATACAAAACTCATTCTTCAAGTTTAAATAATTTATGTACAGACTAATTTATGCACAACCCATAACCCGCTGGTCTTATTCATAAAAAAGGGCATCATTGCACAATGTACTGTAAAAACAAAAATTCAACACATGCATCATGCAGACCGTTTAAAACAAAAGTAAACATATGGGGAATAAAAGGAGATGGAAATCTGAAAACTATAAAAAGAAAAGCAAAAAGGCACGTTAAGAAAAAAAAAAACAAAACACAAAATTCAGTTCTAAGGTGGAGAAAAATCCCACAAGGCCAGAAGTGCATACAATACAGGTGCATCTCATAAAATTAGAATATCATCAAAAAGTTAATCTATTTCAGTAATTAAATTATAAAAGTGAAACTCAGATTTTATATAGATGCATTATACACAGGGTGATATATTTCAATCATTTCTCCCTTTTAATTTTGAGGATGACTTACAGCTAGTGAAAACCCAAAATTCAGTATCTAGAAAATTTGAATACTGCATAAAACCAATAAAAAAAATAAAAAGGATTTTGAATGCAGAAATGTTGGCTTACTGAAAAGGTATGTAGATGTACAAGTATAGTATGCACTCAGTACGTGGTCGGGGCTCTTTTTGCATGACTTACTGCATCAATGCGCATGGCACTGCTGAGGTGTTATGGAAGCCCAGGTTGCTTTGATAGCAGCATTCAGCTCATCTGCATTGTTAGGAAGATGAGAGACACCAGACCTATTGACAATACACCACAGATTCTCTGTGGGGTTTAGGTCAGGCGAGTTTGCTGGCCAATCATGCACAGTGATACCGTGATCATTAAACCAGGTACAGTAATCCCCCCTCCATTGTGGGGGTTACGTTCCGGACCCAGCCGCGAAAAGTGAAAATCCGCAAAATAGAAAAACCCTATTAAAATGCATTGTAGGCATGTTTTTTTTTACTGTCACTGTACGTGTAAAAGCATTTTAAAAGGTCTTTAAACACACTTTTAAAACAATAAAAACTCATTTAAACACATAAAAGATACTGAGAGACATAGCAAGAGCTATGGAAAACACAAAAATATTTCATTTTTAATGATTTATATAGTAAAATAACATTACAAAAAAACGCAATATACCGGGACCACAAAAACTGAACCGCGATGGAGCGGGGGTTTACTGTATTGGTACTTTTGGCAGTGTGGGCGGTGCCAAGTCCTGCTGGAAAATGAAATCAGCATCTCCATAAAGCTGGTCAGCAGTGGGAAGCATGAAGTTCTCTAAAATTTCCTGGTAGAGGACTGCACTGACTTTGGACTTGAAAAAACACAGTGGACCAACACCAGCAGATGACATGGCTTCCCAATTCACATCAGGTGAAATATCAAACCCTGCAACAGGAGGATGAGTCGATCCAGAAGAGTCCATGGTTTGTCCGATACGATTTGTCCGATACGATACGATTTTGGTACGATGTCAGCGTACCAAAATCCTCCTGGGCGTGATCCAAGTGACCAATATCACCAGAATCCCTTCGAACTGTATGATAAATGCTAAAAGATCCACATCCAGCACCCCCCACCTCTGGCATGACGCCTCAACACCTCTGGGTAAAGGCCCCTCTGTTTTTCCTGTATTCAGATGTTGTCTAGTGAGAAGATCCATGTTCTAATTTTTCACGCTAGGAATGGCAAACAAGGCGAGCAAATGACTAAGCCTAAGCCAGAATTTGATCTGTCTCCTGAGCAGCACGCCTTCTGGATCCTCCCTGGTGACTAATGTACACTACCAGGTTGTCCAAGTAGATTTGCACCAGGAGACCTCTCAGGTGTTCCGACCAATGCAGAAGAGCTACTCGAATCGCCCTCAGCAACATCCTTTCCTCTGACAATCAAATGCTGTAAACTGAGAGGTTCTTTAGGACTCCACCCTAGGAAGAGAGGCTAGCATGCATCATCAGGACATTCAAGGACAATGGAAGGAGGGAGGAACATCTGTGTGGAGATGCACTAATCGCATGATAGGTTTGTCTTGGGGTGCAGACACAGAGAATCCAACCTATTGTCCCACACTGACAAGGCATTCAGTTGAAGGGCTTCGAAATGAAACTGCCCATACATTAGTGCCTCGAATGAATATACCATCTTCCCCAGAACCCTCATGCAGACGTGTTTCGGGGGTTGTGGTAAAAGTCCAAAGAGACTTTACCCGAGTTTGTAGCGACAGGCATTCTTCTTAGGGTACAATCACTTTAGACCAAAAATCAGTCCCAGATATTCCAGTCATTCATTGTGTATTGTCTGATGCACATTTTATTACAGAAGTGTAGCAGATTACACCCGGAACTGGAGGCCATGCAGGTAAAACCTCAGGAACGTAGGCAACCCAAGACCAAAGCCAGCACCTTGGTGAAAACCATGGGGGCCATGCAAAGGCTGAAAGGAAGAGCAACAAACTGAAAATGTCTGCTCCCTATTGCAAACCACAGGAATCATTGCTGCAGCAGGTAAATTGGGATGCATAGATAGCCATCCTTTAGATCTACTGATGCCAGATAATCCCCCTGCTAGAGGAAGGTGACCACTGACTGTAAAGATTCCATTCGGAGTTCTTGCACATGAAGGAACTTGACTCTTGAGATCCAGAATTGGGTGAAAATCGCCATTTGGCTTCAGCACTGCAAAGAGATTTGAGAAGAAACCACAGAACTTCTCTCCCCCCTGGGACTAGACCAATAACACTCTGTGCATGCAGACCATCGAGTTCCTAAAAAAGATTTTATTTTTTATATTGTGGGTTCAACAAAAAATTTGAAAGCTTGAAACACGGAAGGGGATGGCTCCTAAATCTCAGTTTGTAACCTTGAGTTTCTACTCTGCAGACACATTTGTCCGCAATCTCTCTGAGCCAAATGTCCAAATGCTTTTTGGGAGTAGAGGGAGAGGGAGAACTTCTGCACCACAGACTTTGCCTTCTTCCAAAATGGTAATAGCATACCCTTATCCACAGTTACCTTTTGAATGTAATTATCCAAGCCAGGACCAAACACCCCCCTTGAATGGGTAGGTGTTAAAACCTACATCTTTTAAAGGAAGCTCAGCTGACCAACACTTTAACCAAAGAATTCATGCTCAAATGATAAAACTGTTGAATAGAATCTTTTATTCATCCACTAAGAAACTAAGTCTGCCAGGGAAATCCTCCAGCAATCTACCCAATTCAGCATCCCCCTGCTCCAGATCCTTATCTTTTATTATGCGTCATGCCCACACACCCACAGCTGCAACTGACAGCTGCAGTGCCACCCCTACAAGGGCAAACAAAGACTTAAACAGTCTGGGTAAGAAAAGACATATTATATATATCTATCTATCTATCTATATATTATATATATATATATATATATATATATATATATATATATATATATATATGTAATATAAATTGAAGACTTGTTCTACTTTGTCTATCTACTCACTTTTGACTCAAATTGTGGCTGCAGATATCTATGTGTCCTCCCTGGTCTTATAGGAGGTACACTATAACACCTGCATCCCTATTTACTCACGTACACAATTTTTTTTTTTTTTAATTCATATAGATCTTCTAGACATCTAAACCATAGGTTGCAGCCTGACCGCATGTTGGTTTGGTTCCTGTGTTCGCCCCGGGGGGGGTCTTCCCTTACCTTGCGGTCCAGGATTCTTACTACCGAATAGCTGGCTACATGCCTTTCAGGTGTGGTATCTTTGACTAAACCGTTCCTCTTGACCAATTGATACACATGTACAGTATTGCTATATATAAATTTTTTAGATGTATGAATATCTTTATTTTTGCTTGTACTTTGTGTACTTCTTGTTTACACGAATGATTATATATATTCCTTTTTCTCTATTCTAGTGATTATAACTGAGTTTTGCATAAATCCCTTAATTGCCCCTGAAGAAGCGGCTATTGCCGTGAAACATGTTGGGTTAACAATTTTTGGGCAACATCGATCTCTACATAGACACTACCCAGGAGAATCCACTTCTGGCTGATAAAGGGTTCATAGTGGCTTCTATTAACCCCTGTGTAGGATTCGACATTACCATATGCATTCAGTAGACTAGAATATGGTCTGTAACTGCAATTGTTTTTAATGTCGATTTGTTTGTACTACTTTGTATCCTGTAACATAGCATACATTTTATGTCTTTATTTTTGTCCTTAATAAAAACTTGATATTTCTTATACATAATTTCTTCGAGCATATTTGTCATATGACAGCACCCAACTAGAAAGTCCCCCCCTCCCATGCGCCCTGTTCATGCTCTTTTCTTTTTCAATATATACATTTGGGACGTGGTGCTTATATCCTGTTAAAATTGATTTTTGAGTCTGTCCCTTTCCCTCTAAAGACTTAAACAAAACGTAAACATCCGTAGCATCCTTTAAGACTCGTACTTCAACCTCAGGAACTGACCGGGTCTGTTATTTTCAGAATATGAAAAGCAAATCTGGTCGTTTCCTAGGAAAATGTTGAGCAAATCTCTTTGACATGTAAACACCTTTTCAGGGTAAGTCAGTCTGTGTACAATACCTCCTTGAAGTGTGGATGAACAGGGAAGGATTGGAGGTGCTGAGGAGCATGCCAGGATCACAAACTGGTGAGCTTTTCGTGGAGGTAATACAGGTAGGGTTAATTTTTAAGTTGGTCCTACCACCTCAGTCAGACAAAACTACAAGCTCCCTTAGAATTGGAGACAACCTTGGAAACAAAAGAGCTGGAGAGAGGTGCCTCAGATAAGTGCAGGGAATTAGTCTCAATGAACCAATCAACCCCCCCCCCCCAGTGGAGTTATTACTGTGGTAAGTTTCCTCCCTGCCTGTTAAGCAGATCTGGGAACCAACTCCCCCATGTTCCCCACTTCTCTGACCTCACTGTGCCATGGACTGCTAACTATGCGTGGAACCTAAGTGGTACAACGTCAGCCAAGAGGAGCATGCATAATAACTTGCTACCATCCCTAACAAGGCAGAAATGTACCCAGTAACAGAGAGCTTTACTGCCCTTGCACAATGAGTCAGCTGGACGGCGTAGCACCGCAGTTCCAAGCGTCACAGGAAATGTCTGCCTTCTCCAGAGCTGAAGCACAGAGTTAGCGAGTAAAAATAGCAGCTGCCAGGGTGCTCTGCCCCCATCTAGGTCACTGAGTCACAGCACCTCTGGGACAATATGTGTCGGTCCATCGGACGCCGCCAGGTTGCACCTCAGTCTATTCCGGAGCTCAGTGATGCCCTGGTCCAGATCTGGGAGGAAATACCCCAGGACACCATCTGTCGTCTCATTAGGAGCATGCCCCAACATTTCAGGCAAGCATACAAGCACGTGGGGCCATACAAGCTACAGAGTACCATTTTGGAGTTGCTGAAATGAATTTTCAGCAAAATGGACTAGCCTGCTGCATCATTTTATCACTTTGATTTTTGGAGTGTCTTTGAATTTAGCCCTCTGTAGGTTGATAATTTTCATTTTCATCAAAACGATGTGGCATCCTTTTATTCCCAAGACATTACCCAGTCCATATCAGTGAAGATATCCAACATTTTTTTTCTCCCCATTGAGATCTGATGTGTTTTCAAAGTGTTCCTTTAATTTTTTTGAGCAGTGTAGAATAGATCTCAGCAGTGAAGATCTAAATGCGTTCATGAAAAAGATCACTTAGGTAGTTTGCTCAAAGGACCATCCATCCCAGCATGGGTCATCAGTGCAGACTGTCATGTGTAGTAAAACCACTGCGCTCAAAGGGTCATCCACCCAGCATGGATCCTCAGCATAAGTCCAGACTGAATGGTGTTCACAGTCACAGCATCCACATATACACTATACTGTCTAAAGTATTGGGGCGCCTGCCTTTAAACGCACATGAACTTTAATGGTATCCCAGTCTTAGTCCATAGGATTCAATATGGAGTTGGCCCACTCTTTGCAGCTATAACAACTTTAAAGGCCCGTACACACGTACCGATCGTCGGCATACAAACGTCGGCGGACGAAAGATCTGCCGATTGTACGCGTGTTAGTATGGTGCCTCCGACAGCTGTCTGCGCACAATCCACGGACAAAAGTCTTTCTTGCAAACATGAAAATTTGTCTGCGGACACCAGAACGGACGATTGTTCGCCTGTCAGTACAGAATTCGGCCGACAGACCGCAGATTTGCAAGACTGGGCATGCTCAGAAAATAAAAAACACAGGGAAAGTTAACCATTACATGACATCACTTCTGCAGTCAGCTGAAGTCTGCGGACAAAATTCTTGTGCTGTCTTTGCACTTTTCAACAGACACCAACATCCCGGGGAGAAAAGACGAACATTTGTATGACGACGATCTGCGTGTGTGTACGGGGCTTAACTCTTCTGGGAAGGCTGTACACAAGGTTTAGGAGTGTGTCTACAGGACCGTTTGACCATTCTTTCAGAAGCGCATTTGTGAGGTCAGGCACTGATGTAGACAATGACCTGGCTTGCAGTATCCGCTCTAATTCATCTCAAAAGGTGTTCTATCAGGTTGAGGTCAGGACTCTGTGCAGGCCAGTCAAGTTCCTCCACCCCAAACTCGCTCATCCATGTCTTTATTGACCTTGCTTTGCGCACTGGTCCTAATCACTTGGTGAAGGGGGGATTATGGAGTTGGGTAGGGCTGGGCCCCTTCGTTCCAGTGAAGGAAACTCTTAAAGGCATCAGCATACCAAGACATTTTGGACAATTCCATGCTCCCAACTTTTTGGAAACAGTTTGGGGAAGGCCGCTTCCTGTTCCAACATGACTGCACACCAGTGCACAAAAGCAAGGTCCATAAAAACATACATGAGCAAGTTTGGGGTGCAGGAACTTGACTGGCCTCAACCCAGTAGAACACCTTTGAGATAAATTAGAGCAGGGACTAGGAGCCAGTCCTTCTCATCCAACATCAGTGCCTCCCCTCACAAATGCACGTCTGGAAGAATGGTCAAACATTCCCATAGGCACACTTCTAAACCTCGTGGACAGCATTCTCAGAAGAGTTGATGCTGTTATAGCTGCAAAGGATGGGCCAACTCAAAATTGAACCCTACAGACGAAGACTGGGATGCCATTAAAGTTAATGTGCGTGTAAAGACAGGTGTTCCAATACTTCTGACAATATAGTGTATAAAAGAAAGGAGAAGTCTGATGGTGCATTTACAATAGTATCAGTACAGTACACAGCGTATAATCCAACTCATCCATGAGTCATGGTGGCAAGCATGTGCGGTTACTTCACTTAATCAGGCTCCACCTGGGATGTTTCACCCAAAAGGGCATTCTCAAAGAAAGGAGGCTACCAGCTCCACCCACCACTGGATTATTCCTCCACCAACATCCATGCAATCCAAAATTAACACTTTGTCTCATAAATAAACCCCTTGGATTATAGGAGGTCACAGCCTTTGAGGGTAGCACCAACCCCCAGCTTGTGTGTAACTTTAAATGGAGGATTTTTCAGTATGTTACATCAGCTT
This sequence comes from Pelophylax lessonae, assembly GCF_965119305.1. Lineage (NCBI taxonomy): Eukaryota > Metazoa > Chordata > Amphibia > Anura > Ranidae > Pelophylax > Pelophylax lessonae. The sequence continues at coordinate 142,059,427 of NC_138768.1, forward strand.
CACTCAACTCTCCATTTCCAGCACAGGGCCGTGTTCTTCATAGATAAAATAAACGGGGGACATTTAGTACTTGCCATGCAAAACACAGTTTATTAAGCAAAATAAATATTGCAGTCAAAGAAGGCAAATGATATGCAGGCACATGACTATATGTTGAGTGGCATCCACAGCAATATTACCAGCTCACTCCTCCCGAATGAATCCAGAGGTGGCTCTGCTCACTTGCACAATGACATCACCAAGGCTGCTCTGCTTAGCGCGTTGTGTCCTCAAGAACTTCCTCAGAATCACGGGACACAGTAGTGATGTTGAGGCCGGCAGGAGAAACCACTGAGAGCTGCTCGGGACACAGGACATGAAGACTCCCAAAAGTGTTGGTTTCTAAAGCAACTCCTTTGGACAGTTTCTCAGCAACGGAATGGTGTTCACATCCATGGTAAGCGGAAGAAGTATTTCAGGTAACATATTTATTTGGAATTTTATTTCAGATAGAGGCGCTTTAAGGTCCATATCAACTGGTTGTATGTTTCTTTGGCAGCACTAAGGCTACATTAACACCTGAGCGTAGCGTTTTCGCGCATTTTTTACCGCGATTTATAGGCATTTTTACAGGCGTTTTTTGTGCAGGCGTTTTTAGATTGAATAGAGACCAATGGAAAACGCCTGTACTCTGCCCAAAAAGAAGCTCATGTACTTTTTTGAACGTTGGGCGTTTTGCTCACAGCGTCAAAACGCTCACATGTGAACAGGGGCCATTGAAATGAATAGGATTTGTCTTGTTGGGCGTTTTGAGAGCTGATCCTAGAGCAGAAAAACTCCCCAAAAACGCCTACATGTGAATGGAGCCTAAGAATTAAGTGTTTGAATAGTTAAAGCAACATCAACAACATCATTATTCTCCAAAAATAATCCATACATATCCATTACTTAACAGCTCTGTAATCTATTTTTCATTAGTTTCTTACTGTGTTTTTCTGCCTCTTCCTCTGTTTATTTGGAATGAGCATTGCACGTTAGTTGTGGTGATGTGCACTGATCTATACATGCTACAAATCTCATATCCCATAGACCCCAGTCCAACTCCGGAGCGAGCAAAAGAGGGTGGCTACGTTCCTAAATGCAGTGGAACCATGGGGAAAAAACAGATACCCTCTAACATAAAGTCCTCATTTACACCTGTGAGTGAGGGAGCGGTAAAACCCTGCAGTTGAGGTCCCTGAATTGTTTCCTCTGTCTCTGCTGAGGCTGGGGGTGTACACATGCCACAGCACTTTGCAGCTGCAGCATGTATTTTACTGTAGAGTGTGACCCATCCACTGAGATTTAGAAGAGGCTGAGAGCAATGAAAGGCGCTTTGTGAATTAGGAATACATAATTAAATAGAATTGTATTTTTTAACCAGCGTTTAGTGCCACTTTAAAGTTAACCTGTACTGAGAGGAATATGGGGAGCTGCGATCGCTGGTTTTCCAGATGTCCAATTGTCAACGTCTTCAATATTTGTAGGCTGGAAATACACCACTGCATTTTGCCTGATGCATTTTTCATTGAAATAAATGATAATTCACCAAAATGCATGTAAAAATGATGAAGCACATTGACCTACAATGCAAAGTACATTGTAAAACACACTGCAATGCACAATGGCATGCGTTTTGATTCGTGTTAATTCATTTAAATGGAAAATGCATAAGGGAAAGAAGGGCAAAGAAACACAAAGGCGTGTTTGGGCCCCTAAATCATCTGTGAGGAACAAGCATGCAGATCAAAAACGTCAAATTGAAATTACAAATTCTGATTTGCATCCTTTCTCTGGGTCATGGCAGAGTTACCCATGGACATGACAGCTGGGTAGCTAGAAATGACAGCTTCTGATTTTTAATTCCATAGAGACTTCCTAACAGACATGCAGAGAAAGAAATGCGATTCTTACAATGTCACTAGAAAGACAAATTAAGCCAAATGCACCATTCTCCTACATACTGTACATACACATACAGATCAGCCAAAACATTAAGATCACTGGCGAGTTATGTGAACAACATTGATTATCTCGTTACAATGGCATCTAAAAGTCGGTGAGATATATTAGGTAGTAGGTGAATACGTTGTTCCTGAAGTTGATGTGTTAAAGCACAAAAAAAATGGGCATCACAGTTTGTTGCTTATGGGGCTACATAGCCGCAGACTGGTCAGGGTGCCTATGATGACCCGTGTTTACAGCCAAAAGCACCTACAATGGGCACATGACCATCAGAACTGGAGCACAGAGCAATGGAAGACGATGGCCCGGTCTGATGAATCACGTTTTCTTTTACATCATGTGGATGGCCGGGTGTGTGTGCGTCACTTACCTGGGGAAGAGATTGCACTAGGATGCAGTCTGTCTGTGAAGAACACAAGCTGACAGAGGCAATGTGATCCTTTGGGCAATGTTCTGCTGGGAAACCTTGGGTGCAGCCATTCATGTGGATGTTACTTTGACACGTACCACCTACCTAAACAATGTTGCTGATTAAGTACACCCCCCCCCTTCATGGAAGCAGTATTTCCTGATGGCAGTGGAAACTTTCATGAGCATAATATTCCCTACCATACTGCAAATGGTTCAAGAATGGATTGATGAACACAACGAGGACTTTGAGGTGTTGACTTGGCATCCAAATTCTCTAGAGCATCTGTGGCATTTGCTGGAAAAACAGAGGTCTAGTGGAGTCCATGCTTCAATGGGTCAAGGCTGTTTGGGTGGCCTACTCCATATTAGATGGGTAGTCATAAAGTTATAATTGATCAGTCTATATATTAATTTTTAGATGTGGACATACAGCATACCCATAAAAAAAAAAAAACTCGACCATACAGAATTGCACAAACATGAACTTTACTTACGTGAGCTCTCTGCTTAGAACAATATTTATTCTTCCTTTCAATGGTCGATTCTTCTCTGGTATAGAGAACCATGTTCTCCTGCCCATTATCACTACATTTTGTTTACCTGTGTAGAAGTGAAAATAGCATGTTACACCAATCCAGCACATGGATTCTGCAGACCCCTAACAAAAGTTCTACTGTGCTGCCATCTTGTGGTATATCTGTATATTGCACATTTTCACACAGTTTATACAAACAATTCGAAGTTAAAAGGATAATCTCACCTTTAGTAACAGGTTAAATCCATATTCAGGGCATAACATGTTAATAAAGCTCCTGCCCGCACCCCGACTTTATCACTTACTGTGACAACAGGCAGGGGATCCTCTACCCACACCCATCATCACAATTTAAAAGGGCTCTAACCACACAGCTGCATCATTCATTCACAGAGCTCTGTGAAAGAATGAACTACAAGTACAACCTTCAAACAAATATTTACGCTGCTCAAAAGGCGAGGCGGCTCAACCGGCATGATCTCCTCGTGCAAGTGCTTGCCAAGTCACAGATGTAGCAATCAAGGGAAAATAAATCTGGATGGCTGCATTCCAAAGCGAAAAACCAAAAAACCTTTATTAGTGTAAAATCGAGAAGTGTACAATATTTACAAGCAGGGGAGGAACGGCTAACACATTTCACACAAACTGTGCTTTATTAAAGTCTGGTTATCTCCGTGAACTGATCTTTTAAATCAGGCCAAACCATCCCAAATGGAGGTGATTAGCTAGTTAACAAATTCAATGCCATGTTTTCATCACTGCTCAAAACTAAATACATCTCCAGGATGTATCAAAAACAATCAAAAAAATAAAATAAAAAAGTTACAAAATACAATAAAAACATGTAAGTTTGTAAAGGCGGACCATTAAAACTGTCAAAAAACTAACAAATTATAATGATAATGTGGGAATGGAAAAAAAACACTACATAAACCACTAAAAGAGACCCAGCAGAAGGACCATATAGGAGCACATAACATGATGAGAACCTTTAATTGCAGTAGTCGGGTTCCCACTTTAATATGCAATATGGATATCTCATTGGATAACTGTCTAATCGCTCCATTTCTATATGCATCTGAATCCTGGATCACCACAAGACCACCTTTATCAGAGCTCTTGATTACAATAGAAGGGTCTGTATTAAGAGTATTTAAAGCTACAAGTTCTTGTTGTGTAAGATTATCCATGTTAATAGGTTCTCTATTGCCCGAGCAATGAGCCAATTGCCAATCTAGTGAGTTTCTTTTCAACCATTTTTTGGAACAGATCAAGGGGATTTCCCCTAGAGATAATAGGGTAGAAATCCGTTCATTCTCTAAAGGGGGCCCGCATCCTCCTCCCCAACAGGACCGGATTTCTCCGATAGCTCCTCTACATCAGTGATGGCACAAAGTTCACAAAACTATGTGAAGTGGGCAGAGAATCTGCTAAAATCGGTGCAGCATCTAATTACCCACAGTGTCCTATAAATAATTTTTTGGCTTGGGCTTGTAGTTCTCCATGAACTGAGAGGATGTAAGTGAGCACTCTCGTAGTTTATTGATTCTTCCTGATCTTCAGTAACTGCTTGCCAGTATGCGAGGTACAGGCACACAACTGTAAGGAGAGTCTGCAGTAGCCTGACATTGCACTCACAAACTTTTGCACCCACAATTTTTTGCAGGCTCCCAAGAAACAAAAATAGATGCACATTTTTTACCTGCAAAAATAATTGGATTTTTGGCTTACCGTAAAATTATTTTCTCTGAAATCCAATTTTCTCAATCGTTCATTGACGGACGCAGTCTCTGATCTTCATATCATTAGGGATGTCCCAAAGCAGTGCCATAAAAATTAGGGGTGGGAACTGCAGAAAAATAAGTCCCCGAGGCTAAACTATAGTCAACCAGGCAACATAGGACTCATCAGAACAACAAGATGAGACTCACCTAAAAAAAAAAAACATTAAAATACCCTCAAGGGAGACTAAAACACCCTTAAACAGCAGCCTGCAAAACTTGCGGCCAAAAGTGGCATCTGCAGATGCCAGCACATCCACCTAGTAAAATTTTGTGAAAGTATGAACAGATGACCAGGTAGCTGCCTTACAAACCTTAAGCACAGACGCCTGATGGCGAAAAGCCCAGGAAGTGTCCGAGTAGAATGCGCCTTAACAGGGAAAGATGGAACCCTTAACTGAATAAATCTGCACAACTGTTTGCTGCGGCTATTTCCTGGTGGATCAGACAGACACAGGCAGCCCTTTCTTTGGGCTATCAGCGAGTACAAAGAGCGAATCTGACTTTCGAAAAGACTTAGTAGTCGCCAAATACACCCTGATTGCCCGAACCACATCCAAAGTATGCAGTGCAATTTCCTTAGGATGTTTAGACTTAGGACACAAAGAGGGTAACACGATGTCCTCATTCAAGTGAAAACTGGGAGCCACCTTCGGAAGGAAGGACAGATCCGGACAAAGTACCATTTTATCCCTGTGAATCACCAGATAGGGAGAATGACAGGACAACGCCACCAGTTCCGACACCCTGCGCGCAGAAGTAATAGCCACCAAGAAAACCACCTTCTGGGATAAGGTAAGCAGAGGAATCACTCGATTACTTTCACAAGGAGGTTTCTGGAAAACCGATAGCACCATATTAAGGTCCCAAGGTGGCAACGGGGGTCGCACCCCCTGGACAAAGTCACGCACCAGGGAATGGGAGGCTAGTGGCCTTTGAAAGAAAATTGCCAAGGCCGAAACCAGACCCTTGATCGTACCCAAGGCTAATTTTTGATCAACTCCCCGTTCAAGGAAAGCCAAGATCCAAGACACCGAGTAAGAGCGAGGGGGAACCCCAAGAGACTCACACCACGCAATATACGACTTCCACGTACAATGATAGATCTTCCTAGAAGTCGCTTTCCTCGCTTTAAGCAGAGTAGGAATCACTGAAGCAGACAATCCTCGGTCCTTCAGCCCCTGGCTTTCAACAGCCAAGCTGTCAAAGCCAGCGACCGTAAAGCAGGATGGAAGATTGGCCCTTGACACAGTAGATCCTCCCTGAGAGGAAGTCTCCAAGGAGCGTCTGCGACTAGCCTGACCAGGTCAACGTAAAAAGCTTGGCGAGGCCAGTCCATAGCCACAAGAATGACTGGAATTCCTTCCGCCTCAATCCTGCGAAGAAGTCTTGGCCACAACTGCTGGAACACCTCTGGACGTAGAGACCATTCCCCTTGATCCAAGGTCTGTCGACTGAGGTAATGTGAACAGCGGAGAGAGCTGGAACAAGGCGTTCCTCCCATCAGAGGATACCGGCCACTTCCAAGGCCGCAAGTACCCTTTTGGTGCCCCCTTGGTGATTGACATAAGCCACGGCCGTGGCATTGCCGATTGAATGCGCACTGGACAACCCTGTAGGTACTCGGTCCAGTGGACTAGGCAAAGTCTGATCGCTCTCAGCTCCAGAACATTGATCGGTAACCTGGATTCTTCCAGGGACCAGACTCCCTTTAGCAGAAAGCCTGCTGAGAACCCCTCCCCACCCGAACAGACTGGCATCCGTGAAGACAATGGTCCAATATATAGGAAGGAAGGATTTCCCTTGTTTTAGCAACAGGGACTGAAGCCCCTGGTCACCTGGCTAAGCTGGATCCGATTGTCCAGGGAATTTGGATTCTTGTTTTATTAGAAGTATTTCCTTCTGGAGGATTCTTGCGTGGAATTGAGCGTAGGGGACCTCCTCAAAGGACGACACCATCAGTCTCAGAACTCTCATACAGGTTCGAAGGGACAGCCATTAGCTGGACAACAGCTAAATGAGTCTGGAGTTTTTGTAGTTTTTCCGGGGGAAGAAACACCCTGGCTGAGGACGAGTCCAAAGTCAGTCCCAGATAGTCCAGTCCTATGGAAGGGACCAGGGACGACTTCTGAAGGTTCAAAATCCACCCGAACTCCTCCAGAGTTCACATGGTGATCTCCAAATTCGACACCAGCACGAAGGGAGACTCCGCACGTCCAGGTAACCCAGAACCGATATCCCCCGCTGTCGTAATAACAGCGCCAGGACCGGAGCCAACACCTTTGTGTAGAGACCCGAGGAGCAGAGGCGAGACCAAAGGGTAACGCCACAAACGGATAAGAGATCCTCTCCCACGGCAAAGCGCAGAAACTGTTGGTGTCCTGCACATATTGGGATGTGAAGGTAGGCATCTTTGAGGTCTATGGAGTCCAGGAAATCCCCTTGATGCAGGGAAGCCACCACCTAGCAAACTGATTCCATCTTGAATTTTTGAACTTGCACAAAGCAATTTAGTGCCTTCAGGTCCAGGATTGCCTTCTGTGGTATGCTGGGGATATCCCAGCAGGGCTGAGGGCGGCAGTGTCAAAGCTCAGCTGTCAAGACTGAGAATGGAGCCGCTATTTCCTCCATAGTACTGGCTCACAGGCGGAGTGATATCAAGTGCACTTTGTCTGCGAGAGGAGGAGTCATACAGAGGAAGCACACGGCTGCAGTATAGAGCAAAGCTGCTGCTTCCACTGTACGGCTCCTCCTCCCATAGGCGGAGAGCACTTGATATCACTCCGCCTGTGAGCCGGTCCTAAATAGGGGCTCCGTTCTCAGTCATGACAGCTGAGCTTGCCTCTGACACTGCTGTCCTCAAGCCTGCTGGGATATCGCCCTGCGCTCGCGGGTGTCTGAGTGTAGGGTGAAATGCAAGAAACTCCCGCAACTTGCGGGAGACTTGAGAAGTCTGCATAGGTTGTTGGCTCTGCAGGAGCATACATTGAGACACTTGGGGGTGTGAGAGAGAAGAGTGACTCTACAGTTGAAAATGCTGAGACCAGAAGGTCCAGCGTCGGCAGGGCCGGTGCTAGACTATTTTATGCCCTAGGCGAGACCAACTACTTGCGCCCCCCCCCCCCCAAAAAAGTGAAGGGGCTAAAAACTCATCTATGTAATACCCAATGACCCTGATCTGATTGTTCCTCCATGTTATGCTGTCATACCCAGTGACCCCCATATTCCTCCACTTCACACCCGGGGACTTTGATGTTTTTCCATGTCACACCCTGGGACCCCAATATTACTCCATGTCATGCTGTCATACCCACTGACCCCGATGTACCTCTATGTCCGATCCTGATGTTTTTCCATGTCACACTTGGGGACCCTGGTGTTCCTCCGTGTCACACCTGGGGATCCTGATGTTCCTCCGTGTCACACCTGGGGACCCCAATCCCCCATGGCACACCCAGGGACCCTAATTCCTAATGGCACACCTGGTGACCCCTAACCCCTGTTACACGTGGTGGCTCCTGGTGGAGGAAAAAGCAGCAGTCAGAGAGCTCCGCACCTCCTTCATCACCAACATCCTCAGACCATTAAGGTGCCTCGTCGCTTCTGCCCCAGTAAAGGTTCCGCCCTCCAGTGCCGAGCTCTGGCTCAGGTTCAGCTCTCCTCCGCTCCCTGCTTAATACCGACCCAGGGAAATAAACAGCTGCCCACCAGCTCAGTGCAGATAGTCACTTCCTGCCCGGGGTTAAGGCCGCTCAGCTTCAGCCCGAAGAGGATCATCATGCAGGCAGCACTCTGGGGGGCTCCCTTCTTGCCTTTTGGGGCCGCTCCAACAGTGGTGGAAAGCCAGGGCCTGGTAGTTCCGCCACTGCCCAAGACACCTTGCATCTTCCGCTGTCCCTTCTTCCCCCCCACCTCCGCCCCTCGCCTCAGCTCACAATAATCATTCATGATGGAGAATTCATGATGGAGAGAGTGCCGACTCCTGGCTGCGCCCCTAGGGGGCAATGCGCCCTAGGCAGCTGCCTAGTTAGCCTAGTGGAAGCGCCGGCCCTGCGCGTCGGGTTCCCAGAATTACAGCAATAGCTGTCTTCCAGGAGTAAACGTGTAAGATGTAAATTATAGAGATTAGTCCAGGAGGTGTCATGCATCTAATTGCACTTAACTAATAGTGCTTCTTCACTTTTTAAAAAGGAGCTGAATTACTGGAATTCACTTTTAAACAGTTCTTCCAACATCAACAATCTTCAGTATGATTCATATTCGCCAATTTAAAATAGATAATCAACACTGGTACAGAATCGCAGCAGTTCACATTCGTAAGCTACCAAGTCCCTGCTTTGAGGGCCTGTTCACACCAGGTGTGCTGGGCTGCACCGACAAGCCTTTTCTAGCACACTCCCAAAGCACAGACAAGGCAATTTGCCATGCTTACAACAATGTCAGTTCACACCATTGTGCTGAAAAAAAAGTACAATATGCAGTACATTTTCACAGAAAGTTATTGTGACACTGTACACTGTATTGCAACATCATTGCAGTGAAGAGGACAGAATGAAACTTTTTATTACAGTAAGATACACTGTTTTCAATGTGTCAACACCAGTCCTGACACAATGCACATCGGCAACTTCTCTCTAACCCAGCTGCTGCTGTGAACAGGCCCTGAGAGGGAAGCAGAGCAAGTTAAAACATAGTATAACAAACCAAGGAACCAAACATTTGCAAGCTGCTGAATTTTGAAACCAATAATAATGCAAGATTTTTTAAAATTAGTGTTGTCATCCATCTATTTACCTACAGCAATTTTTTATGTTGCTAAGCCACACAGGGAGCTTGGTTCCATAGCTATTAAATCAGAGCTCCACTCTTTTGGGGAGGGGGGCAGCAGGTATCCGATTTTGACAGGTACCCGCTCCCACTACCGCTCTGATCGCCTAGGTCAGTGATGGCAAACCTTGACACCCCAGATGTTTTGGAACTACATTTCTCATGATGCTCAACCACATTGCAGAGTACATGAGCATCATGGGAAATGTAGTTCCAAAACATCTGGGGTGCCAAGGTTTGCCATCACTGGCCTAGGTGATCAGAAGTGGAAGTTCACCTCCCCCCTTGCAGTCTTCTGGGGCATGCGACGGGGACCATTCACAACGCGCAGCGTGTCCCGCACAAGCTGTCACAGTCGGTGCCCACAGTTAAGATGCCAGTGCCAGGGACACCCAAGAGAAGGTGAACCCATCGCTGGATCGTGGAAAAGGTGAGTGTCTGCACTTTCTAAAGAGTATAGAAAGCAAAAGACAGCAGATATACAAGTAAATTTTATGTAGGAGGATTGTTTTTATTTCTGTGATTTATCTGAGGCTATTCCCTTTACTGTGTATACGTGAGGATTTACAACCACTCAAGGTAAAAAAACACCCCACCCCCCTCCTGCTCCCAATATACACTTACCTGAGCCTGATCTTGATTCAGCACTGTGCCCGAGAGCAGCAATTGTGGCTGCTCTGTGCAAAACCAAAGCAGATAAGTGTAAGGATATGTGTTATGCCCCATACACACGTGCAGATTATCTGCAGACTTTTGTCTGCAGACTTACCAAAACCATATAATATGAGGTCAAACCTAAACACTTTCAATTTGTATGCAATCCGGCAGGCCCTTGCACTACATAGAAAAGGTAAATCTGCAGACAAAAGTCTGCAGATAATCTGCACGTGTGTATGGGGCATTATTTAAAAAAAAAAAAACAACTTACAAGGCCAACAATCACTCTTTTGCATTGTATTATTTGTTATAGCACGCTTCAGTGAACGGAACTATGTTTCTAAATGTCTTTATTGTTTATACCTGAGTGAATTGTTATACTAATATATGTTTGGTTAAAACCAATAAAAATACTAGAACAATAAAAAAAAAACCTTTTCAATTACTTTAACATAAATGTTATTGGAGAAATATACAAAATAATTTTGGGAACATGCATACAGTTTTAATTTTCCTTTTCTAACTTAATTTAGGCAAATAAGAAATAAATTAGAATATCATCAAAAAGTTAAATTTATTTCAGTAATTCAATTCAAAAAGTGAAACTCATATTTTATATAGATGCGTTACACACAGAGTGATATATTTCAAGCTTTTATTTCTGTTAATTTTGATCATTATGGCTTACAGCTAGTGAAAACCCAAAATTCAGGATCTCAGAAAATTAGATTATTACATAGGAATAAAAAAAAAAAAAAGGATTTTTAATACAGAAGTGTTGGCTTACTGAAAAGTATGTCCATGTACAGTATAGTATGCACTCAATACTTGGTTGGGGCTCCTTTTGCATGAATTACTGCCTCTGTGGTGTGGCATGGAGGCGATCAGCCTGTGGCACTGCTGAGGTGTTATGGAAGCCCAGGTTGCTTTGATAGCGGCTTTCAGCTCGTCTGCATTGTTGGGTCTGGTGTCTCATCTTGCTCCTGACAATACCCCACAGATTCTCTATGGGGTTTAGGTCAGGCCAGTTTGCTGGCCAATCAATCGCAGTGATACCATGATCATTAAAACCGGTATTGGTACTTTTGGCAGTGTGGGAAGGTGCTGGAAAATAAAATCAGCATCTCCATAAAGCTGGTCAGCAGTGGAAAGTATGAAGTGCTCTAGAATTTCCTGGTAGAGGGCTGCGCTGACTTTAGATTTGATAAAACTCAGTGGACCAACAGCAGCAGATGACATTGCTCCCCAAATCATCACGGACTGTAGAAAATTTTGCATTTCATTTGGAAATCAGGGTCCCAGGATCTGCCGGCAGAATGGAGAGGCACAGAACCCAAGTTGCATGAGGTCCAGTGTAAAGTTTCCACAGTCAGTGATGATCATGGTATCACTGTGCTTGATTGTCCAGCAAACTCGCCTGACCTAAACCCCATAGAGAATCTGTGGGGTATTGTCAAGAGGAAGATGAGAGACACCAGACCCAACAATGCAGACGAGCTGAAGGCCTCTATCAAAGCAACCTGGGCTTCCATAACACCTCAGTATTGCCACAGGCTGATCGCCTCCATGTCACGCCGCATTGATGCAGTAATTCATGCAAAAAGAGCCCCAACCAAGTATTGCGTTCATACTATACTGTACATGGACATATGTTTCTGTAAGCCAACATTTCTGTATTAAAATCCTTTTTTTTTTTATTTTATTGGTCCTATATAATGTAATATTCTGATGTTCTGAGATACTGAATTTTGGGTTTTCACTAGCTGTAAGCCATAATCCTCAAAATTAAAAGAAAAAAAAATGCTTGAAATATATCACCCTGTGTGTAATGCATTTATATAAAATACATGCGTTTCACTTTTTACTGAAATAAACTTTTTGATAATATTATTATTATTTTATGATAGAGATAGATAGATAGATAGATAGATAGATAGATAGATAGATAGATAGATAGATAGATAGATAGATAGATAGATAGATAGATAGATAGATAGATAGATAGATAGATAGATAGATAGATAGATAGATATGCTAACCACAGGAATTGAAAATACATTTATTCTTGTAGTACTTGGTCACCTTACACATTGACAGAAGAAGAAAAAAAAAAAAAAAAAAAGTACCTTCGGTAGTTGGTGTCATAGTTAGCCGTTGAAAATGCTTAAATTCATTTCTGAAATAAAATGAAGACGGAGGTAAATTATGAAAACATATTGACAGAACACTTATAGCAACAAAATCCTCAAAAGGATCAGCAGCAAATATACAGTATGTATTTTGGCTCCACTCACTGCAATACTACCACACACAACTCATACCACATACACACCTTCAAACAGCGATTGAAATCGGGATAATTTAAAAAGAATAAGTAACAATACAGCTTACCAACTGTATATATATATATATATATATATATATAAATAAATAATGTAAGCTGGTATATACTATATTGTCAAAAATATTGGGTTGCCTGCCTTTACACACACATGAACTTTAATGCCATCCCAGTCTTAGTCCGCAAGGTTCAATACTGAGTTGGCCCACAGGCTCCGTGCTTTCAAAGCCGAGATGGCTTTCATCTTCACCCGGTCTTCCTTCTGGGTTCTCGGACTCCTGGAGCTGCAAAGACGTCACTCCCGCTTACAGGCACAGAGCCCGTGATGTCACTGCCTGCAGGTCCAGCAAATACCCCCTAAACGGTGTACTTTTAGGAGATATTTACAGAACCTATAGGTAAGCCTTACCTATTGATAAAAGTCATTGATGGGAGTTTATTCCCACTGTAAGCTAGCCATACACGGCTTAACCACTTTACCACCGGAGGATTTTGCTGTCTTCCGTCCAGGCCACTTTTTGCGATTCGGCGCTGTGCGACTTTAACTGACAATTGCGCGGTCGTGCGACGCCGTACCCAAACGAAATTTACGTCCTTTTTTCCCCCACAAACAGAGCTTTCTTTTGGTGGTATTTGATCACCTGTGCGATTTTTACTTTTTGCGCTATAAACAAAAAAAGAGCGTTTATTTTGAAAAAATAACAATATTTTTAACATTTTTTTATATGAAATTCCCCCCAAAAAAGATGTAAAAACCAATTTTTTAAAAATTTTTTGGCCAATTTGTTTTCTGCTACCTATGTTTGGTAAAAAAAAAAATCGCAATAAGCGTATTTTGATTGGTTTGCACAAAAGTTATTGGGTTTACTAACAAAGGGAAAGATTTCTGTCATTTTTGGTGTTTTTTTTTTAACGCGTAATGGCGGCGATCTGCGATTTTTTTTGTGGGACTGCGACATTGCGGCGGACAGATCGGACCCTTGACTGACATTTTTGACACTTTTGGGGGTACCAGTGACATTACTGCAGTAATCAGTGCTATATATATGCACTGTTACTGTAAAAATGACACTGGCAGGGAAGGGGTTAATTTTATTGGAGAGGGAGGGGTTAATGTATGCCTGGTGCTTACTGACGTGTAGGGGGGGAGGTGACTGAGTGAGTCATGGACAGATCGGATGTCCAGCTATGCTGAACAGTCCGATCTGTCACTCCCTGTCACTATGGAGATCCGTCCGCTTGTGTTTACACAGGCGGGCGGATCTCCACACTAGATCCCCGGCGATCGGGGCAGAGCAGTGGCGATCGCCGCTGCTCCTCCCCTGGCCCGACTCCCGCTGTGAATGAAAACAGCGGGAGCGAGCCTCCGGCGGCGCGCAAGCGCCGCCCAGAAGGGGGAGTGTCTGACGACGTTAATACTACGTCGTCAGACGATAACGAGCCACTCTGCCGCAGTAGTATTACTGTGAGCAGACGTAAAGTGGTTAAACAACACAGCCCAGCTCAAATGTCAAATTCAAAAGCAGTAGAGATTTCCTCAACCCACCTTATTTAAGGAGCCTTATCATGGCCATACACACTGATAAATGACCAATTTACTTTCCAATGTGAAAGGAATACCTGATCCATAGTGGAAAACCCATTTGATTGATAAGCCCACACATGGGGAAGTGGATTTAGATTGATAGCGAAGATATGAATTATCATATATAAAAGATAAAGATATTTATTGATCATATTTCTGTTTCCACCATGTAATCTCATATTCGAATTGGATGACAAACTATCGTATTCACAAATAAAGGATCTCAGCGCTGCCGATCGATGCAAAGTGAACAATTATCTGCCTTGGCTGACTCAATTTAATCGACACTGATCTAAGCCGAAGTCTAGATTGATCGGAAGGGAAGATATGGCTGTTCGATTGGTTTGATTTGCACATCAATAGGATACAAAAACCAAAGAGTGTATGACCACCGTTAGACGTAGTGCAGAAGCTTGTGAAAAGAGGATTATCACGTGTACCTGTGTGCACAGAATGCAATAAGCTGCTGATCACACACCTAAAAAAGCTGAGTAATACTTTTCTTCTAGCAGCTAGAAAAGAAAGCTGGTAATGTACTTTGCACTTTGATCTTTCAGCAGGGAAGATAAAGATCTGGTGGCTAGATGTCTGTATAGTTAGGAATCTGGTCCAGGAGGCCGCTGCACGTTTTCTTGTATTGTTTTTTTTTCTGCTCTTTAAATTTTCAAAAAGAGTGACAGGACTGTGTCACTCTTACCTTTTTTACCATGGTGCTGCACATGTGATCAGTTATGACACCAGCCATTTAATGGTTTTGCTTATGACCTAAACCAAAGTGTCAATGTGACAGTTAGCAATCCTGGCATTCCAGGAATGGAACTTTTTTGAAACCATTAACGAACGATCGTCTCATAATGAACAGTGTGTGTGCATGCCAAGAACGCACACAATTTAGCACATTTCGCAACACGCAGTAATGTGAAGCATTAGTCAGAAAATGAAGCCCTGCTAGATCTATTTAGGCTGGCCCCTTTTTCAGGTATAGCACAAAATTAAGTCTTGTTTTCTTTGTTAAAAAATAAAAAACATGTCATACTTACCTGCTCTGTGCAGCTGGTTTTGCACAGAGCAGCCCTGTCCCTGTTGGAGTGCCCCCATAGCAAGCAGGGGGCTATGGGGGCACACGAGCCAAGCCGCAGCTCCCTGTGTCTATTCAGACAGGGAACCGTGACCCCTCTCTCCCCTCACGGGTTCACTGAATTTGATTGACAGCAGTGGGAGCCAATGATGCCCTGCTGACATGTTAGCAAATGAGGAGGAAGGGTCTCCGGCACCTAAGTGTCTCCTGCAACATCGCTGGATAGAGATGGGCTCAGGCAATTATTAGGGGGGCTGCTGCACACAGAAGATTTATTTTCTAATGCATAGCATGCATTAGGATAAAAAACCTTCTGACTTTACAACCACCATTAAAAACCTGCTCTGCACATGCTCAGTTGCTCTATATTTTTATCCACTGATTAATTTGTAGAGGAGGATCTGCTGACAGTCTTAAAGTGGAATTAAACCCTCCTATCCTTTACAGCCAAGGAAGCTGCTTCTGTTTGATCTGCAATTGCCATGGTGCTGCACATGTGATCAGTTATGACACCAGACATTTAATGGTTTTGCTTATGTCCTAAAGCAAAGTGTCAATGTGACAGTTAGCAATCCTGGCATTCCAGGAATGGAACTTTTTTGAAACCATTACATTTTTAGTTCCGCTTTAGAATTTACTGCTGTTCAGGGGCTCTGAGCTTTAGCAAAATAGCAGCCTCATGCAAAGAAGAATGCTGGAGGCAATTTACAGCACACACCAATGTTGTTAGCAGAACGATTAATGTGGAATGAATGTTTCTTGCTAAAGAACATCATATTTTATCAAGTTGTTATGGCTAAAGTTCCACTTTAAAACGGTAGTAAAGTCCGCTTTATGAATTGTACCTACAGGTAAGCTTATAATAAGACTTACCTGTAGGTATAATGACTATCTCCTAATTGGATACAGCTTAGGGCAGTGTTTCTTAAAGCGGAGTTCCAGCCACAAAATCGACATAGTCGATTTTGGGCCATCTGCTTGCTCTAACTCACCTGAAAAAGACATGGGTAGTTAGTATTTTTTTTTTTACTTACCTTGTAATTGCAGAAAGAAAATACTCACCTTTCTTCCACTTCCTCCCTCGGCCGCACGGCCCGCGCCGTCACTTCCGCTTTGCAATGATTCCTGGGAGCTGAACGTCATGGAATCAATGCGCCTGCACCGGCCCCGACGTCAGTTCCGGTGCAGGCGCCGTCATACCTTGCTAAACAGCTTCTGGTCATGCCCAGAAGCTGTGCAGGGATGACGCTGCAGCCCCGGAAGTGACGGTGGGGCCGGCGCAGTGCATCGTTGGACCAGAAGAGGATCGCACTGGCTTCAAGCTGCCCACACCGGAGATGGTAGTGCTGGAGAAGAAATGTTATAAGTAAGTATTTCTTCTAAAAGGTAAGTGCGAACCTGGGACAGATCAGAGGCTAGCCATTGTGGAATGTACTAGCCCTGACTGTCCCGGGGGTATTTTTATTGAATTTTTTTTTTTGTGGCCGGAACTCCGCTTTAACCTTTTTTTCAGTCAAGGCACCCTTTAAAATTATGGAGAGTCTTGAGGCACCCCATCCTAAAATGTAAAAAACAATTCTAATAGTTTTACATAATGCAGCAACATCTGCACATGTAGGACACCCAACGTTAAGTGATTTATGCTTCCAATGCAAATACACTATTGCACACTGGTACGGACCAGTATTCCTATGTTTCTCTTCTCCCTAAATTTCTCTCCATCAGTCAGCTAATTTGACCCCAGTGCAGAGGGAGAAAGGCAGAGAAGGGTCAAACAAGGATGTTGTGGAGGCAACAGACATCCTCCTTATCAATTGTTGACAATGTTGGTGGTTCGGATGCCAGTGTCTAGATCATGGGTGTCCAACCTTTTGGCTTCTCTGGGCCACATTGAGTGTAGAGAAATTCTCGGGCCGCATATAAAATATATACTATAGTTAAGGTATATAAGTAATAAAATGCCGCCGCACCCCCTGAACTAGTTTAACACAACTAGGGGATGATCAAATGAAATGGAATCAGTATACAGAGGATTACTTCTTCTGAGAAATATTAAAGGAACACTCTAACCACTTCAGTGATTTGAAGTGGTCATGGTGGTAGGAGTCAGAAATACTGCACATGCTCCCTCCCCCCCTCTGAGGCAGCTTCTGCCTACCATTAGTTGGAAGCCGCTGTGGCTGTGCCCCCGACCTGACTTCCTTCCTCCCCAGCAAAAAAAAAAATTGTCAGGAGGCAGTGGGCCGCATTGCCTGGGGTTCCGGAACGCAGGTTGGACATGCCTGGTCTAGAAAGTGGTAATGGTGCATAATGGAAACTTGTGGTTTTGTGTGGCTATAAGACAGGCTTTATCCACCTGCTGGCTTGTATGTCATTTTTGATTCATTTTTAGGCATTTTGCCAAGGCACCCCTGAAGAAGCCACAAGTCACCCCTGAAGAAGCCACAAGGCACCCCAAGGCATTTGTAGCAGCCAGTGACGTCACCGACGGATGCGCACTGCAAACTCAATGGACAGCATACTGGAGTGTGCTGGGCTGTGATGTCATCATTGCCCGGCCAATCAAATGGCAGGAGCCAATAAACCAAGGAAAAACCTGGTAAAAACAAAAGCCCTGACAGTGCGCCATAATGTGTGAATATAAACATTATGGCTTAAACCACCCCGGGCCCCGATTTTGAAGGTACTTTTCAAGGACGCTGTGACTGGAACCAGGTTGTGAAACACTGCGCTAGATGATGCTGGATGTCCTCTGGCCAGGAAATGAGGGGCCTCTACTAGGGATGTAACGATATCAAAATCTCACGGTACGATACAATTTGGATATTGACCTCACGGTACGATATTTATTGCGATATTGTGGAAAAGCTCATGGTATTGTTAAATAGCTCATGATAGTGTTTGTGATGATAATAGCGAAAAAATACAGACATTTATTCTGCTTTTGCCAGTCAACAGGCAATTTATTGTTGTATTTATGGATCCATGACAACATAAAACACTGATCACATAGTGCTTTTAACCACTTACCGCATACTAACGTAGGTCTACGTCAGTAAACTTTGCGGTAGTGTACCGGGATGATGCCTCTAGCTAGAGGCATCATTCCGGTACCGTGGTTTGAAGCCGACGGTTGGCTTTCCGTCGGTACCGACCGATGCGGCTCGGGAGCCGCTCGATCGGTACCCGGGGGGGCGGGAGGGGACGTCCCCCCCTCCCGCCGCCTTCCGTGGCTTTGCTCGGGGCTCCAGTCCCACCGGGAGCCCCGAGCACCCAGCCGGCGCGTCCGCCGGCTGGATGGAGTCCCGATGAATGCCGGAAACAGCATCGATCGGGGCTCCGTTGACGTAACCCGGAGGCGGCGTCCATGACGTCACTTCCGGGTTACTGTGCCGCAAAAGGCGGCAAATTTGAAAATCGGCTGTATGCAAAAACGCCGTTTTTGGCATTTTGCATACAGGGAAGTGTAGTGGAGGGGTCTAGGGTCTTTTAGACCCTCGATCCCTCCATAAAGTGTACCTGTCACGACATATTGCTGTCACAAGGGATGTTTACATTGCTTGTGACAGCAATAAAAGTGATCAGATTTTTTTTTTTTAAAACTGTAATAAAGTTAAAAAAATAAATAAAATAAATGGGAAAAAAAAAAAAAAAATTTAGCCGCCCCCGTCACCGTTAGCTCGCGCACAAAAAAAACGTATACGCAAGTCAAGCCGCAAATGAAATCGCTGTTCAAACCACACATGTGAGGTATCGCCGCGATCGCCAGAGTGTGAGCAATAATTTAAAAAAAGAGCTAAACTGGTAACCGTTAAATAAATTTAAAGCGTCGCAGATTGAGATCTCTATTGACCGTAGTTTGTCGACATCCCACGGGGGGGCGCAATTTTAAACCGTAACATGTTGGGTATCTATTTACTCGGCGTGACATGTTCTTTCACAATATACAAAAAAATGGGCTAACTTTACTGTTTAGTATTTTTTAAATGCAGTGAAATGTGATTTTTCAAAATTTTTCCAAAAAAATGGCGCTTTATAGACCGCTGCGCAAATACCGCGTGACAAAAATTATTGCAATGACCGACATTTTATTCTCCAGAGTCTTTGCTAAAATAATATATATAATGTTTGGGGGTTCTAAGTTGTTTTCTAGGAAAAAATACTGATTTTAACTTGTGAACAAAATGTGTCAAAAATAGGCTCGGTCCTTAAGTGCCGGTGTTCCGTGAGAATTACCTACCCGTGAGAAAAACCTACCCCTCGTCACTTCCGGTACTCCGCACTGTATGTAATGCAGCGGGTACATTAAAAAAGCTGTGCTGAAATACGAGTGATCTCCGCTCCTGTCCCGGTCACTTCCCTGCTCTGGGATAGTAAATATAAAAGCGGCGGCGGCTGTATGAAAACATAAATCACTGAGCCGCCAGCCGCTTTTATATTTACTTGCCGAGAGCAGGGAAGTGACCGGGACAGGAGCGGAGATCACTCGTATGTCAGCACAGCTGTTTTAGGTAAGCGCCGGTAGGTTTTTTTCACGGTACACCGTGATCGTTTTATACTAGTGCGCATGCGCACTAGTAAGCTCCTCTGTTCTGCCATTAGGTATCCGGGGCTCTGAGCATGCGCACTGCTGCGCTGCTCAGATGCTTCTGGCCGGAAGTGACGAGGGGTAGGTAATTCTCACAGGGTAGGTAATTCTCACGGAACACCGGTTCACACTGATGCGATGCGGGAAGGCTGCGAATTCGCAGCCTGTTCCCGCATCGCACACGCACCCCCGGCAGTTCACACTGCCATATGCGATCCGCTGGGGGTGTCAATGTAATCTTAACGACACCCCCAGTTTGATCGCATATCGCAGTGCGATCGTGCAGTTCGCACAGGATCGGATCGCACAAGTGTGAACCGCTGTGCGATCCGATCCTGATGCGGCAGCAAAAATGCCTCCTGTGCGTGTTTGCTGCGGGTGCGATGCGAATTTAGCCATACAAACTGTATGGCTAAACTCGCACCGCACAGCTGATCGCATGTCATGGCGGAGCAGTGCGCTCCGACATGACATGCGAACCCCGCACACGCAGTAGTGTGAACCGGGGCTTAGTGGTTAAAGTGCAAGTTGTAGTCAGGAACATCAATATTCTGTATAGTAATATTTGGTTGCATAACTGATTCTTCTGTGCAATGTTCAAGTTAAGAAGCAGCTAGAACAATTGTAAACAAACAATAGGCAATTCCCTTTAAGTGCAAACAAAGATCAAGTTAAGTCAGGTTTAAATGTGCAAGGCAAATAAAGGCAGCCTTTTAAAACTGGTATTTAGGAACATAACTTAAACTTAAATAAAATAGTCAGTCAAAAAGCCTTTAAAAAAAACACTGACCTATCATTTAACTTATGTTCACGTTTTTCATCAGAAAGATCAAAATATCTACATTGCAAGAAAAAAAAAAAACAGTAAAAAAAATCCTTAAACTCTGGTCTATGTAGTTAACAATGATTTGTTCGGCGGGTCTGTGTTTATTCCTCTTGCTTTTTGACGGACACCTGTCCTTTTAATATTGTAACCCAACCACGACGATATCGAGACGACCACGACGATACGATATCGCGATATCTTAGATATCGTTACATCCCTAGCCTCTACCTGTGATTTCTTCAGCCCCTGAACAAGCATGCAGCCAGTGAAGTCACAGCGCTCCTGTCCGCTGATGGAAGCATATTGCTGGACATTGGGGTCACTTCCAGAATATTGAAAAGTTGCCTATAAACAATGATGACAACACGCCCCCGGGTCAGCAGGGGGCGCTGATCTATGCACACAATACCTGAGCAGGGGCCATGGCAGGGTCCCATTCATGCCGATGCCCAGTCCCGGAGGACACACCGCCACGATAGAGTTGAGCAGTAGATTCGTCATTCCTCTCTATGATCACACACACGATTTGCCCTCTTCAGCACAGATCCTTGGCGTAGGACAATCACAGGGGGCGGGACACCGGGGGAGGGGTGGAGATTGATGCCAGGTACTGCGGAGGTGTCGTACCGGAGAAGGCGGGGTTTGTGCGGCATGTACACAGACACTGTGCTTCCTGTAATGGGCGGAGCAACACTACGACAACACGTGTCCCGGAGACCATTCACTTCTCCCGCCATCCTTCGTCACGCCCCCCATGTCAAAGCCTCTAGGCGGAGACTGGATGCCAGCCAACCAGATAGCGGTCGCTAAGAGAAGGGCGTGTCTAGGGCTCTCCAGCATGGCGCCGTGCGCCGTACGGAATAGTGATTTTTAGGATGCGGCGGCAGAAAGCAGGACGGTCTCCGGCTCCAGGCCTGTCCCAGCCCGTCATCAGTCATTTCTTCAGACCTCAGGGTGGTGGGGCCCCGCGATCACCGACAGTCCAGCCTGCACAGGTCAGGAGAGGCCATGACACCCGGAGGGAGGGAGGGATCAGGGCACAGAGCACACTGGCTGGGATGGGTTCTCTGCTGATCACAACATAATGGGGGCGTTCCAGGTCATGAAGAATTGGTCCTAGATGTCCGATAGTCCGACCTTCCTTACCCTGATCATCATGGTTACCCCCTCCCCCCCCCCTGATGATCACAGCATTTTTTGAGATGCGGTCATGTAACACTATACAACAATATTCATTTCGGTCATTTCACCCCACAAATAGAGTTTTTTTTGGTGGTATTTAATCACTGCTGTTTTATTTTTTCACTATAAGCAAAGAAAGACCGACAATTTTTGAAAGAAGAAAAACCAAAAACTTTTTTTTTTTCATACTTATAATGACAGCAATCAGCGACTTTTAGCGGGATTGTTATATTGCAGCTGTCAATTGGACACTGACACTTTTGACACTTTCCGGGAACCAGTGAGACTAAGCCAGTAATCAGTGCTAAACCTATGCACTGTCACTATACTAATGATACTGGCTGGGAAGGGGTCTAACACTAGGGCGATCAAAGGATTAAATGTGTGCCTAGCCAGTGTTTGTGGTACTATGTGTGCTGGTTTTCCTATAGGAAGAGATGGAGTTTATTCTCGGCTTTGCAGGAACACAGGATCCATCCCCCCCCCCATCATAACAGAGATCTGCCTTGTTTACATAGGCAGATGTTTGTGTGTTTTACTGATAATCAACAGGTGCCAGCAGATATGCCCGGCACCTGTAGATCAGCTCACAGAAACAGCTTGCCGACGAAGCACACTCCCTGTAGGTAGAAGTGCAGAATCGTGAATATGCATGATTCTGCATAGGAGGGCCGACCTGTAGCAGTAAATCTGGTTTAGGACGGTCTAGAAGTGATATATATGTAAAGAAAAGCAGTATGAACTGACACTGAATAGAGCAGTATACATGCTAGGGATCAACAGATTATTGGCAAAGCTGATATATCGAGGGCTGATCTGCACTGTTCCCAATATACCAGAATCGGCCCTGGAGGTTACCGATATTGCTGATATTTCGGGAAAGTGCTGTACCGGAGTGATGCCTGCAGCTAGAGGCATCACCCCGGTACCGGCTTCCATAGCCGATGGTCGGCTGTCTTCTAATGACACCCGACGCGGCTGAGAAGCTGTTTGGCTGTCATTACAAGGAGGCTCGCAGGGTCTCCCGTACCACTGGGAGACCCTGGCAACCAGCCTGCATGGCCGCTGAAGACCCGATCAAAGCTGCATTCGGCTCCGATTGGGTCTCTATGCAAAAACCTGGAAATGATGTCATGAGTGACATCACTTACCGGTAACCGTCTGGCGCCAGATTTAAAAAAAAAATGACAGCACTCAAAACAGCCAAACTTGGCGTTTTGAATGCTTTTAAGTGCAGAGGAGGAATTTGGGATGTCTCCACAAAAGTACCTGTCAAAAAAATAAATAAAAAAAAATATTTTTTTAAATGTACAAAAATATTGGCCCATATAGACCAATGTGCATTTGCCAAAATATCGCTTTTTCGTTGCCGATACCGATATCGGTCGTTTACTAATAAATACATCATATGACTGCACTGAGCTTCCACCACAAGGACTGACTATTAAAAAGTCTGTGTAGACACCCTTACTATGGAGCTGTGGTCTGTCCAGAGCGGTGCCCACCCTGTTCCTGGTATGGGAAGTAGCTGTCCCCCTTTACTCATGGAGGGTTTTGGGGTGGATGTGGGAGGATCCCCCCAGGTCCCCCCCCCCAGCCCCTCTAAAATTTTGGTGGTCACTGTAGGTCTTTTCCCCCCCAGGTGAGGTTATGAGCTGGCTGTACCACATGCTCCTAAGGGGGGGGGGGGCAGGTTGAAGTTGCTGCTGACCGTGTTTTCCTGGTGTGTAACAGGGGGGGTTCAGCAGGGTTCTCTGCCACCCTGGGGGTTGGTGACTAGGGCATGGATGTCTTCTGGGCTCCCCGCGGCAGTTGTTGGGCTGGGGGGGCAGATAGCTTAGCATCCGCAGCGCCTCATGCGGCTGGATCTGGCCGAAAATTTAGGCTGCGGCTTTGCGACCTACTAGTCGGAAACTACGTGAGGGGGGGGGGGGGCTGTGAGGATGTCTGAAGCCACTGATGAGCTCCAGCTGTTCATGGTTGAGCTCCATGTTACCTGGTTTGCTAAGGTTAGCCTTTTTTTCTTTTTTTTTTCTCACCCCCTCATGTGTAACACTGCTTTGCGATGTCCCAATGATTAAGAAGAATCAGGAGCTGTGTCCGTCAATAAACGAAAAAGAAAATGGGATTTTAGAGTTACCGTAAAATCCATTTCTCTGATGTTCATTGACAGACGCAGCACCCACCCCTCTGTGTAGTTGGCTTTCTTCTGTCAATGCTTGTAACAAAACTGAATGCCTATATCTGAGTGTGGGTGTATACCCCCTGGGACAGCCCATAGGCATAGTCCAGCTTTTTCCTGCCTAGTGTCCTCCTCCTGTAGGGGGCAGTATATCCCAATGGTTAAGAAGTATAGAGTAAGGGAGGGTTATAACCCCGGTCTTTTTTTTTTTTTGCCATCTGTGACCAATTGAGGAGGTTTCTCTTCGCTTCCTGTCCCTTAGTCAAACAAGAAGGGGGAGGAGATCCCAGGGTATCACAAGAACTAGTGTAGGACGTTTTCCCCTCTATTCCTGTTATGCGATAACCCAAAGTTTGGGATTTATTTTAACTTGATAATAATGGTAAACAGACAAATAGAGAGGGTCAGTCTCCCTAATGGGGGCACAGACATCAGTGAAGACCCGACAAAGGTTCAAATCCCTCTCCACTCTATCCAAAGCCCAAATCTTTTTGCCTTTAGTTATACTTTAATCACTACAGGTCTTTGAATATGCTAGTTGCTTCCTAGTTCAGCAGGGGAGCAATAATGACCTATCTTACATCTAAGTAAAAATCTGCGTTTTTTTTTTTTTTTTTTTACTTAAAAATTACTTCGAACCCTAAAACATTATACATTTTCTGAATGCCAAGGCCCTGGATATTAACATGGTTGTTGTAATTTGCGTAGCGGTTCATCAAATGCAATTTTTTTAGGAAAAAAATACACTTTAACGAATTTTGGTGCTCACAAACGCATAATACCCGTTTTTTGTAAAATAAGATGTTAAGCAGAGTAAATAGATGCAGAATATCTCGCCCTTTAACCACTTGCCAACCTCCCTGCGCAGACTTACTGCGGCAGGGTGGCTTGGCTGCGCATAATCATACATCATCAGACCGTGGGAGGAGCGGGCTCCATCGCTGCCGGCCTCCTGCGATCTTCAGAGAAACTGACAGGAGAGCCACCTGCCTATGTAAACAAAGCAGGCGGCTCTTCTGTCACACAGGCACACTGAGATCGTGTAAGCTGAAACATCGATCTCTGTGTGCCTGACACAGAGACCCCCCCATAGTTAGCAAGCACATTTAGGCTTACATTTAACCCCTTGATCACCCCCAGTATTAACCCTTTCCCTGCCAGTGTCATTTATACAGTAACTGCATATTATTTAGCACTGATTGCTGTATTAGTGTCACTGGTCCCCAAAAAGTGTCGATGTCAGTTAGGGGTCCGATCTGTCTGCCGCAATGTTGCTGTCCCGCTAAAAATTGCTGATCGCCGTCGTTACTAATAAAAAATATAAATAAAATGCATAATAAAAAGTCCAAAAATCTATCCCATAGTTTGTAAACACTATAACTTTTGCGCAAACCAAATTAAATATGCTTTTTGGGATTTTTTTTCTACCAAAAATATGTAGCAGAATACAAATTGGCCTAAACTGATAAAAAATTTTGATTTGAAGTGTAAAACATTGTTTTTTTTTTTTTTTTTTTTTTCAAAATTGTCGCTTTTTTTTTTTTTTGTTTAACCACTTTACGTCTGCTCACAGTAATATTACTGCGGCAGAGTGGCTCGTTATCGTCTGACGACGTAGTACTACGTCGTCAGACACTCCCCCCTTCTGGGCGGCGCTTGCGCGCCGCCGGAGGCTCGCTCCCGCTGTTTTCATTCACAGCGGGAGTCGGGCCAGGGGAGGAGCAGCGGCGATCGCCGCTGCTCTTTCCCGATCGTCGGGGATCGAGTCTGGAGATCCGCCCGCTGTGTGTAAACACAGCGGGCGGATCTCCATAGTGACAGGGAGTGACAGATCGGACTGTTCAGCATAGCTGGACATCCGATCTGTCCATGACTCACTCAGTCACCTCCCCCCCTACACGTCAGTAAGCACCAGGCATACATTAACCCCTCCCTCTCCAATAAAATTAACCCCTTACCTGCCAGTGTAATTTTTACAGTAACAGTGCATATATATATAGCACTGATTACTGCAGTAATGTCACTGGTACCCCCAAAAGTGTCAAAAATGTCAGTCAAGGGTCCGATCTGTCCGCCGCAATGTCGCAGTCCCGCAAAAAAAATCGCAGATCGCCGCCATTACGCGTTAAAAAAAAAACACCAAAAATGACAGAAATCTTTCCCTTTGTTAGTAAACGCAATAACTTTTGCGCAAACCAATCAAAATACGCTTATTGCGATTTTTTTTTTTTTTTTTTTTTTTTTTTTTTTTTTTTTTTTTTTTAACCAAACATATGTAGCATAAAACAAATTGGCCAAAAATTTTTTAAAAAATTAGTTTTTACATCTTTTTTGGGGGGAATTTCATATAAAAAAATGTTAAAAATATTGTTATTTTTTCAAAATAAACGCTCTTTTTTTGTTTATAGCGCAAAAAGTAAAAATCGCACAGGTGATCAAATACCACCAAAAGAAAGCTCTGTTTGTGAGAAAAAAAGGACGTAAATTTCGTTTGGGTACGGCGTCGCACGACTGCGCAATTGTCAGTTGAAGTCGCATAGCGCCGAATCGCAAAAAGTGGCCTGGACGGAAGACAGCAAAATCCTCCGGTGGTAAAGTGGTTAAAGCACAAAATCTAAAAACTGCAGAGGTGATCAAATACCACCAAAAGAAAGCTCTATTTGTGGGGGGGAGGAAATCCATTGTATTTAGGTACAGTGTTGCAAGACCGCACAATTGTTAAAATAACGCAGTGCTGAATAGCAAAACAATGGCCTGGTCATTAAGGGGGTAAAACCTTCCGGAGCTGAAGTGGTTAAAATTGCACATGCTCGTTGAATGGCGACAAACTACAGTACATTAAATTATCCATAGGCAATTCTTTAAAAGCCTTTACATGCTACCATTTTAGAGTTAAACAGAAGGTCTGGCCCTGGAATTATTGCTCTCCCTTTGATATTTGTGGCAATACCTTACGTGTGATGCTTACACATGCATGCAGGACATGCTTTTGCATGTCATTTTTTTTTTTTTATTTATTTTTTTCGGTTTCAATACTTTTATTATTGTTCAGTGAGAGCAAGAACAGGCACATAATTGGCCCGCACAGGGACTAAGTGATGATCGGGTATTACAGAAAAAAAAAAGCTCAGCAAGGGCTTCAGTCATAGTAGCTGATACCAAATAAAACTGAATGATAGGGGTGATGACTATAAACAAAAATGCAGGAAGGCATATCCTTAAAGTGGAGTTCCACCCTAAAATGATACTTGCCTCCATCTTCTCGCTCCGGGTCACCTGAAAAACAAATGGATAATCGCATTTTTTTTTTTTTCTTACTCATAGAGAAGAAAATATTCTTGCCTTACTTCCTTCTTCCTCCCCTCGGCGGCCACGGCCCGTCGTCACTTCCTGGCTTTGCATTGATTCCTGGGAGCTGAACGTCATCGCTCCCAGGAATCATTGCGCCTGCACCGGCCCCGACGTCAGTTCCGGGGCGCGCGCGTCATTCCCTTCTAAACAGCTTCTGGGCATGCCCAGAAGCTGTGGAGGGATGATGTGCGCGCACCGGAAGTGACGGTGGGGCCGATGCAGTGCATCGTGGGACCGAAGAGGACGCAGAAGAGGATCGCGCTGGCTTCAAGCTGCCCACACCTGAGATGGCAGCTCTGGACAATACTTTTTCAAGGTAAGTATTTGTCCTAAAAGGTAAGTGCAACCCGGGACAGATCAGAGGCTATCCATTGTGGAATGTACTAGCGCTGACTGTGCCGGGGGTATTTTTATTAAAAAAAAGTATTCCCAGGGTGGAACTTACTTTACTTCGACTTTATTGCTATCATAAGGGAAGAACAACCTCCCTTGTGATAGCACAGGCAGTGACAGGTCCTCTTTATGAAGAAATCTTGAGTGTATTAAACCCCATGATCTCCTCTGTCCTCTAAAGTAGTTGATCAATTTGCCTAGTTGGTAATGGCTAGTAAACGCAAAACAGAACCTTAAAGCGGAGTTCCACCTAAAACCAAAAAAATAAATAAAAAAATACCCCCGGGACAGTCAGGGCTAGTGCATTCTACAATGGATAGCCTCTGAATTGTCCCGGGTTGCACTTACCTGCAAGAAGAAATACTTACCTTGAAATGTCTTGTCCAGCGCTGCCATCTCAGGTGTGGGCAGCTTGAAGCCAGCGCGTCATCTTCTGCGTCCTCTTCGGTCCCATGATGCACTGCACCAGCCCGCCGTCACTTCCGGGGGCTGCAGCGTCATCCCTGCACAGCTTCTGGGAATGCCCAGAAGCTGTTTAGCAAGGTATGACGCTCCTGCACCGGAACTGACGTCGGGGCCGGTGCAGGCGCATTGATTCCTGGGAGCGATGACGTTCAGCTCCCAGGAATCATTGCAAGCCAGGAAGTGACGACTCGCCTTGGCCGCCGAGGGGAGGAAGTAAGGTAAGTATATTATCTTCTAAACAAGCTAAGTAAAAAAAAAAAAAAAAATAGCGATTATCCATTTGTTTTTCAGGTGACCCCGGGCATGAAGATGGACGGAACTTGCATTTTAGGGTGGAACTCCGCTTTAAGTGACAAAATCCTTTCCGCTTCCAGGCTCACAAAGGAGGGGAGGAATGGTTGTTCCTCCTCCTCTGTGTTTAGCTGACCTGACCACTTGCAGTCATTCCGGGCTCCCAGGTGGAATGAGAGAGCCCGGTAATGGCGGCGGGAGCTGTAGAGTCACTTGGATCTCTTACAGGACAGGGCATTGCCAGCACTAAAAATACCAGGAGCAGCTATATTCCTGGCATAGCTACTTCCACTCTAAGGTATACTGGTACCTCCTAAGGGCTAGAAGTAAAGTACCTTTGGAGGCATGCACAGAAATCCCACTGGCCGTAGTAACCAGCAATTTAAAAAAAGGTTCCTTGGGTCCCATCAGTTCCGCAGCAAAACGCCAGGAGCAGGGAGGTGGTCGATTTTTACTAATTTTCAGGAGCAGGTGGAATAATTCTGTGCTCCCAACAAATTGCAGTTCCAGCCTCTTGATGCTATACTGGTATGCAGTGGGTATAGAAAAAAAATCGCCCACCCCCCTTTAAAATAATCAGTTTGTTGCCTTGCAGCCTGAAATTAAGATAGACAGTTTTTGTTTTATCCAACAGTATTTACTTAGTGCAACTTATAACATCCAAGTGAAAGCTAGAACATCAACATGTCAGGAAAAAAAAAGTAAAAAACAGAATCACCGAGTTGGAAAAAGGTTCACCCCATCCTAACAATGACTTGTAAACTCAGTCAGGTATAGCTGATCAGGTTCTCAATTGCACACAAAGCCATTTGACTTTCAACTATGATCAGCTGTAAAAATGTTGATTCGCTCTGCATGAGCAAAATTGTTTTCCTGGAGCATTTCAGTCCCTGAGTGCAACTGAAGCAAACAATCAACTATGGGTGGGAATGAACTGTCAAAAGATCTCTGCGATATACACTATATTAGCAAAAGTTCTGGGACATCTGCCTTTACATGGACATGAGCTGTAATAGCATCTCAGTCTTAGTAGGGTTCAATATTGAGTTGGCCCACCCTTTGAAGCTAAAACGGATTCAATTCTTCTTGGAAGGCTGTCCCCAAGGGTTAGGAGTGTGTCTATGGGAATGTAGAGGGGAGGGGGATACCGCGCTTCTGGGAAATAGGTTATCTACTCTCTCTAAATTAATTAGTAAACACAAAATACGTGTAAATTGGTGAAACTCTATAAAGATTATAGATATTAAAATACACTTATAAATTAGCTAAAATCAATAAATGGTGTTCATTACATATAGATCAATCAAGTATAAAGTGCATCAGTGTAATAAATATTACTGTATAGAGAAGTTGCTCACACTCTTAGCCCAATAAAGTTGTGCAAATACATATAATTAATATAGTGACAGATAAAGTGCTCAGTGCATTAAACAAATAAGTGAATAAATTAGTAGAAAGTCCTTAATAAAGTGCTATTAGGTGACGCCAAAAGTATCAAAAATTATCAAAAAAAATGTTGTTTTGGAAAAAATGTAGATATTAAACTGTATCCAGGTGATGGAAGCCTTCAAATAGGTGTATGCCCTCCACCTGACACCGTGTGAAATATGGGATGCTTCTTCTCACTCGTTACCCCTCAGGGTGTGCTAATCGCTCACCTCAATATAATTGATCATGCGCCTTGTGATAAACACTCAATACTCCTCTCCTCTCCTTCCTTAACTTTCAACAGAGATGGTGCTCAGTCTGCCTTCTATCGATCAGGGTCCCCTGTTCTCCAGATAACCCACGGATCTCAAACAAAAGGACTACAAAAGTGCAATATTGCCATATACTTCTGGCTTTATTTCAATAAATTAAAAGCACTTACAAACAATGCTTGAAATTGCGCCTTCAATAACACAAAGGAACGATCGTGGTCCTCACTTCCGCGTCTATACGTCCCTTCCGGTCAAGCGGCCCTACGCGTTACGCCACTTCCGCTCACGTGGCTTCTTCAGAGGAACCCCTGACAGAATCCTGACCTCAACCCAATAGAACAACTTTAAGGCTGGGTTCACATCTAATACTGATATGGCTCACAGCAGGAATCCAGTGCATACCTGTTTTCCATTTGAGGCCCGAATTTTAGCCTGAAACTGAGCCAAAGACGCACAAGAGCTCTGTGCAATGTGCTCCGTGGCCGCTCCGGTGATGTATGAACCGGCTCCATTGAGACCCAGTCACAATCTCCTGTCATGTGAATTGAATGTGGGGGGAAACTCATCCAATTCGCATAAGTGTGAATCCGGCCTTAGATGAATTAGCGCGGAGGCTGAGAGCCAGGCCTCTCATCCAACATGAGTGCCTGACATCACAAATGTGCTTCTGGAAGAATGGTCAAACATTCCCATAGACACCCTCCTAAACCTTGTGGACAGCCTTCCCAAAAGAGTTAAAGCTGTAAAGGGTGGGTCAATCCTGAACCCTATGGGCTAAGACTGGGATGCCATTAAAGTTCATGTGTGTGTAAAGACAGGCGTCCCAATACTTTTGGTAATATAGTGTAGTTGTGGACAGGCACAAGTCAGGATATGGATATAAAAGTAATTTCAATGGCTTTATCAATGCCTAGAAGCACAGTGAAGTATATTATTAAGAAGTGGAAGGTATTTGGTACAACACAGACCCTCCCTGGATCAGGACGCTGTTCTAAACTGGATGACCAAGAGGCCTACAGCAGCTCTCAAGCATTTGCAACATTTTTGACAGAGTGGTCATTGTGTGCATGTGACAATAATAGTACAAATTCTCCACAAATGTGGCTTGTACGGGAGGGTTTGCAAGAAAAAGCCACTCCTCAAGAAAGGCCACGTGCAGTCACGACTGAGCTTTGCCAAATTGCACCTTGAAGATTCTGAGGCTACATGGAAAAAGGTGTTATGGTCAAGTGGGAATAAAAATAAATTATTTGACCTCAACACCAAACGATATGTCTGGTGGAAATCCAATACAGCTCTCCATCCAAATAACCTCATTCCTATAGTAAAGCACGGAGGTGGTAATATCCTGTTATGAGGGTGTTTCTCAGCAGGGACTGGAGCACTTGTCAGGATAGAAGAAAAATGGATGGGGCAAAATACCGTCAAATTCTTGAGGAAAATCTGCTGCCCTCTGCCAGAAAGTTGTCAATGGGAGGAAGGTTTACCTTCCAACATGACAATGACCCAAAGCACACAGCAAAAATTATCACACAGTAGTTGAAGGATAAAAATGTGAATGTCTTTGCATGGCCTAGTCAGAGCCCAGACTTAAACTCCATTGAAAATCTGTGAAATGACTTGAAGACTGCAGTCATCAAACGGCCACCAACAAATTGAGTTGATTAGAAAAGGGGAATATGCACTCAGATAGCAGCAATCTGAGCATATGCAATTATGCTGGTGATGCCAAATCCTTAAAAATGATCTATAGAAGAGGAAGGATTGGGGGGCAAGGATTTTTTTTGGCACAACATAGTACTAAAATTCAAATTTTTATTTGTGAATATAAATAAAAACAGGGGAAATCACTTAAAAGTGACCTAATGAAAGGCCCAAAAATTATATACAGATTATGTAGCAGTTTGTATACACATTAGTGCTGTACAGAAAATGCATAGGAAATTGCAGACTTTTGTATAAACAAATACTTGACATCAGAGGAATCCTGCCGATGGGTGCCAGAAGATACGGGCTGCCGTCCGAACAGACCAGCTGATGTTGTATTCAGACATGCATGTGTACAGTTTCAACATTGCTCAACATGTTTTGCCTTTTTCAAAGCTTCATCTGGAGCATTTTTAATGGAATATTCTGTAATAAACATACAAATTTTATAAACCAGTATAATCAGGTCGTTAGTTCATTATGACAAATGTAACTCATAGATTTCAGGCTACAACATACATTACTATACATAAAACATAATTTCTCTTACGTCCTCCGACAGTCGCCACCTCTTCATATTCGTCACTAATGGGGTTATTGACCTTTGCTCCATAGGAGTAGCTAGGCAACAGAATATATTATCAAAGCTTTTAGCATATCCCACCCCCAGGGGGTGGTCCCCTCAGTCAATACCTCCCCGCTTCCTGCATACCAACTCAGTTTCATATGCCTAGCTCAGGAGTACGCAGGCTGTTCCTGTGCTGGGGCTCTTAGTCTCAGCCACTTTTCTCTTTTTTGATTTTATTTAAGTTTATTTAAGTTTTTTTCTCTTTCTTTTACTTAGCTGTTTATTTTCAGCCATCCGGACTGGTAAGTGTATCTCTATGTGGGGACCTGTCTTTTTTGGGTGTCAGTCTGGGACTGTGTGACCCTGCATGTCTGTGTGGCTGCTGTGCTCCCTGTCCTGTGTGCACTTGCTGCCTGTGTGTGGGCTGTGAGGGGGGGGGCTCTCCCGCTCTGCTGGGTGTCATATGAAGCAGTGAGATTTTAGACAAGCTGTGCGGCGATCACTGCGGCGATCCGCCATTTTTCTGGGGCAAACATTATGGTGGCAGGTCCTGTGAGGTACTGCACAACGTTTTTGGCGCCAAACGCCGCCATTTTGAGCGGCGATCGATCCCACATGTCAGCGTCATGTTCTCTTTGCCCAGGGTTTTGTCCTCAGCCGAGCGGCCATGTTTGTGTAGCCTTGCAGAGGCTTCATAGGGGCGGTCAGTCTTGCATCACTTCCTTTTCCTCTGGGACAGCGATCGGTGCAGCAGCCTGTGTGAGCTCTCCAGGTTTTAGATCTCCTTTTTTCCTGTATTCCTTGCCCAGTTTCTTATCCCTGTGGGGGTCAGTGTGTTCAGTGGGTGCGGTGGGCAGCGCTCGCCGCGATCTTAAAGGGGCAGTACCCTTTATTAATTTTTTTGCTGGGGCATGGATTCTCAGGATTGCAAGTTTCCTCCCACCCTGGTGGGGGGCCAAGGGGCTGCTGCTTCCCCCGAGGGGGCTGATATGGCCACTATTGTGGCTAACTTAGCTGCTCAGGTGCAGATGCTGGTGGCTGATCGATCCACAAAACGGCCCAGGGTGTCTATTTCCTCTGATTCAGAGGGCGATGGGGCTGCTATGGCTGGAGTGCCCTTCTCAGGGTCTCACTCATCCCTAGACCTTGTGGGGTCTGACGGGGAGGCTGAGGTGGAAGGGGTTAATAATTCTCCCCCTGGCTCGTCTGAAGAGCTTGCACTCATGGATGAGTTAGTTGCTTCTATCAAGCAAACGCTGCATTTGCAGGATGAACCATGTCCTCCTGCTTTGATGTCCTCTTATGGGACGCAGAGGAAACGCAAAACATCGCAGGTTTTTCCTTGCTCTACGGAATTTCAGCGCGCGGTTGATGAGCAATGGCACAATTTAAAAAAGCCTTTTGCTGTGCCGAGTAGGTTCAAACTGCGTTATCCCTTTACACCAGCTACTGATGAGCGTTGGTGTGTGCCGCCTCAGGTGGATCACGCGGTGGCGATTTTGAATAAATCAACTGCGATCCCTGCTGAGGATACCCCGGTGTTCCGGGACCCGACGGACAGGAGATTGGAATCTCTGGCCCGTCATGCCTATACGGTTGCTGGCTCTATGCTGAAGCCTATTTTTGCTTCCATTATGGCAGCCCAGGCTATTGCGGATTGGACGCAGGTGCTCAAGCGCACTCTGGTGGCTGACTCTGCCCCGCCGACAACTTTGGCTATGGTGGATCAGATTCATCAGGGTGTCATGTATTTGTGTGATGCGGATTTGGATTTAGTCCCTTTGGCGGCGCGCCTTTCTAGTATGGCGGTCTTGAACATGATATGGTTGAAATGTTGGTCGGTTGACCAATGTTCTCGCAAGAATTTAGCTAATTTGCCCTACGCGGGATCTCGCCTTTTTGGCGACTCTTTGGATACTCTGATAAAGGGTATTTCTGGGGGTAAGAGCACTCTCTTGCCCCAATCTCACAAGAATAAGTTTGTTCGCGGTAAGAAGAATGCTTCGTTTAGGCCCTCTCAGGGGTCCTTTCGTGCCTTTCGGTCGCACTATAAGGGCAAGCCCTTCAAAGGCCATGGCTCCCAGAAGAAGCCGTGGGCGGGTAAGCAGAAGTCTGGCCAGTCCGGATCCGCTGCCCATAACAATGCGGCCTGAAGGGGCGCCCTCACCCGTTTCTGGGGTGGGGGGACGTTTGCTCGGTTTTCTTCAACCCTGGCTGGACCGCATTCGGGACAGGTGGGTTCAGGAAATCGTTCGATCTGGTTACAAGATCGAGTTTCTCTCTCGGCCGGCGGGCAGGTTTTTCCCCTCAAACCTTCAGCTGACCCTGGAGCGCTTGCAGGATCTGCACCTGGCGGTGCGGGACCGGCGGGCCCAGGGAGTGGTGGTTCCGGTGCCTCATCGGGACAGATTTCGGGGGTTCTATTCCAATCTGTTCACTGTGCCCAGAAAGGAGGGCAAAGTGCGTCCGATTCTGGACTTGAAAGCTCTGAACTGCTTTGTGCGGGTTCGCAAGTTTCGCATGGAATCCCTGCGCTCGGTGGTGGCTGCCCTGGTTCCGGGGGAATTCATGGCCTCCATCGACTTGAAGGATGCGTACCTACACATCCCCATTTTCGAGGGTCACCAGATGTACCTTCGATTTGCCATTGCGGAGGATCATTATCAATTTGTGGCGTTACCCTTCGGTCTCGCTTCGGCTCCGCGAGTTTTCACCAAGGTGCTTGCGCCGGTTCTGGCTTTACTGAGGGCCCAGGGCATTTCTGTCCTGGGGTATCTGGACGATATCCTGATTCGGTCCGCGACCAGTCAGGGCCTGGTGAACGACCTGTCCATCACGATGCAGGAATTCGGCTGGACGATAAATTTTCCAAAATCGACGTTGTGTCCGTCGGTTCGTCTTCCCTACCTGGGGATGATTCTGGACTCTGTTCAGGCGAAGGTCTTCCTGCCGGAAGACAAGCTTCGGACACTTCAGTGCGAAGTCAGGTCCCTTAGGGACAATCAGTGCTCGTCCCTCCGGACGTGTATGAGGTGTCTGGGATTGATGGTTTCGGCCTTCGAGGCGATTCCCTTCGCCCAGTTTCACACACGGGAGCTTCAGGCGGAGGTCCTGGCCAAGTGGGACGGGCGTCCGCAATCTCTGGATCTGCGGCTGTCGTTGAGCTATCTCACCCGAAGGGGTCTTTTGTGGTGGCTCCGGTCCCCGGCGGTGTCGTGGGGCAAGTCCTTTCGTCCTTTGTCGTGGACGCTGATCACCACGGATGCCAGCCTGTCGGGCTGGGGTGGTGTTCTGGGCGTTTTGTCCGCCCAGGGAACTTGGTCGGAAGAGGAATCCTCCCTTCTGATCAACATTCTGGAATTGCGAGCGATAAATCTCTGTCTTCTGCGTTGGACGGACAGGCTTCAGGGCCGTCCAGTTCGGGTGCAGAAGGACAATGCCACAGCGGTGGCCTACATCAACCACCAAGGGGGCACCAGGAGTGCCCGGGCGGCTTGGGAAGTAGCCGACATTCTGTCTTGGGCCGAGACGCACGTCCCGGCGATCTCTGCAGTTCACATTCCGGGGGTGGAAAACTGGCAGGTGGATTATCTGAGCCGCCAGACCCTGGACCAGGGGGAATGGTCCCTTCACCCGGATGTCTTTCAGATGTTGTGCGTGAAGTGGGGGTCCCCAGATGTGGACCTGTTCGCGTCTCGTCTAAATCACAAGGTGGAAAGGTTTGTGGCAAGGACGCGCGATCCTCGGACGCGTTAGTGACGCCCTGGCATCAGTATCGCCTGATGTATGCCTTTCCACCGATTCAGCTGCTGTCCAGGTTCCTTCGCAGGTTGGCCTCGGAACCGAAATCGGTGATTCTGGTGGCTCCGGACTGGCCTCGCCGGTCTTGGTACGCAGACCTCGTGAATCTGGCGGTCGACGCTCCGTGGCGTCTGCCTCTTCGAGAAGACCTTCTGTCTCAAGGACCGATATTCCATCCTGCTTTACAGTCGCTGGCTTTAATGGCCTGGCTGTTGAAAGCCAGGTCCTGAAGGATGGGGGTCTCTCCCCTGAGGTCATTCCCACTTTGATCAAGGCCAGGAAGGCCTCTTCAGGGAAGATTTACTACCGTACTTGGAAGGCGTATTT
Organism: Pelophylax lessonae; assembly: GCF_965119305.1. Lineage (NCBI taxonomy): Eukaryota > Metazoa > Chordata > Amphibia > Anura > Ranidae > Pelophylax > Pelophylax lessonae. The sequence goes on from NC_138768.1 coordinate 142,096,006, forward strand.
TGCCTGGTGTGAGTCCAGGGGGTATTCCCCTCGCTCATACTCGGTATCGAGAGTGTTGGCTTTCCTCCAAACGGGCGTGCACCAGCGTTTGGCGTTGGCCACGATTAAGGGTCAGATTTCTGCGCTGGCCGTTTTTTTTCAGCGTCCTGTGGCGTCTAACTCTTTGGTTAGCACCTTTGTTGAAGGGGTGCGACATTTGGTCCCTCCTAGGAGGGAGCCTTTACCTCCATGGGATTTGAACCTTGTTCTGTCCGTGTTGCAACATGCTCCTTTTGAAAAGATCAGGGAGATCTCGTTGTCTTTTGTTGTTCAAGAAGGTTGCCTTCTTAGTAGCGATTACTTCGGCTCGCAGGGTGTCGGAGCTGGCGGCCTTGTCCTGCAAGTCTCCGTATTTGGTGATTCACTTGGATAAGGTGGTCTTGCGACCTAACCCATCTTTTCTTCCGAAGAGAATTTCTGAATTTCACCTCAATGAGGACATTGTCTTGCCTTCGCTTTGCGCGAAGCCTAAGCATCCGAAGGAGGTGGCTTTACATTCCTTGGATGTTGTTAGGGCGATCAGGGTTTACCTGTCATCGACAAAATCCTTTCGCAAGTCGGATTCTCTTTGTCCTTCCTGAGGGACTTCGGAAGGGCATGGCGGCGTCGGCTTCTACCATCGCCAAATGGATCAGACAGACCATTGAGCAGGCCTATGCTTTGAGGGGGAAGGTTCCTCCCGTGCCTGTGAAGGTGCACTCTACCAGATCTCTGAGTACGTCTTGGGCCTGTCATCATCGGGCTTCTGTGGCCCAGGTGTGTAAGGCGGCGACTTGGTCGTCCGTTCACACCTTCTCCAAATTTTACAAAGTGGATGTTCAGGCATCGGCAGATGCTTCCTTTGGCCGTAAAGTCCTTAGTGCGGCGGTGCCTTAGGGTCCCTTGTTTGGGCCCTTGGCTGTTGGGGTGTTTTTACCCCTAGGTTACTTGTTTTTTTTCCTGGGTTGTTGCTCCTGTTGAGCACGTTTTCCTGTTGCCCAGTTGGTTCTCTTACTTTGGTAAGGTTCCTTTCTCTGATGTGGGTATTGCGTTGCTTTCGGCGCGGCTGCTGTTTTCCCACCCCTCATGTCTACACTGCTTTGGGACGTCCCCATTAGTGACGAATATGCAGAGGCGGCGACTGTCGGAGGACGTAAGAGAAAACTGAATTTTTGTAAAATCTTACCTGTAAAATTCCTTTCTCTGAGTCCTCCGACAGTCGCCGCCCCCGCCCCTCTTTTGGGGTTTGTTTATATACTCTACTGCTATTCTACTGAAACTGAGTTGGTATGCAGGAAGCAGGGAGGTATTGACTGAGGGGACCACCCCCTGGGGGTGGGATATGCTAAAAGCTTTGATATTAATATATTCTGTTGCCTAGCTACTCCTACGGAGCAAAGGTCAATAGCCCCATTAGTGACGAATATGAAGAGGCGGCGACTGTCGGAGGACTCAGAGAAAGGAATTTTACAGGTAAGATTTTACAAAAATTCCGTTATATCGTGCGTTGCAGGAAGCTCCTATAGATAGTAGGAGGTAGAGAACCTTGCAGTCGTAACGACCAAGGATTCACACAAATCTGGCTGATGTCTGCATTCAAACAGAGTATATATAAGATCAATAATTAATACTATTTATTTATATTCACAGCGTTGTACAATTACCAAAGTAGCGCAGTGCTTAATGGCAAAAAAAAAAAAAAATGGCCTAGACATGAAGGGGAATCACATCTTCTGGAGCTCAAGTGGTTAATAATACATCTTTAACTGCATTAGCCTGCAATCTACAGCAACCCATATGATAAATATTTATACAGCAGCAAAGCTGACATTTGACTATCATTCTTTACAGGAGAATCCTCCAGGTGCATGGGTTTTAACCGTTTTATTGCCACTGACGTATGTCATATGTCAGCAGCAATGGAGGTGTATGTAAACTGAACCTTTGGTCCCCTATGTAATAAGAAAAAGTGGGAAAAAAAAAAAAAGAGTAAAAAAGTTATTTTACACCAAAGCACCCCACTTCCCCACCAAAATGTTTGAACCCACCCCCCGCCCCCTGTACATGCAAATGTAAACCCATATCAGGGTGCCCACATATAAAAATTATTGCTCTACACATGTGACTCATAGCTGTGCCTGCCTGAGTGAGAGCAATAATTGCAGGCCCATTATTCATAGCTCAGTCTAAACTGATGACCTGTAGGGGAAATGTTTGGGTTGTCATGGGTGCACACAGTTAAGACTTGACATGTTTGGTATCTATTTTTCTTTTATATTTTACAAAAAATTGTGTAATTTATTTGCATTTCTCTGCCCTAAAATTAACTTAGAGGAAGTAAACTTCCTCTGCAGACATTTGCCTAAAGGTAAGCCTTTAATAATTTCTCCCGAACGTGCACTGTTTAAGAGATATTTACATTACATGCAGCCGGTGACATTACTAGCACATGCACTCTGAAGGAACGGCCACCCGTGCCTTTCCTTCCGAGCCCTGTGCCTTGAACTGTTGCTCCGGCGTGCATGTGCGGGGGTGACATCATCATGGCGCCGGAGCCCGTAAACCTGGAAGAAGGTCCATGGAAAAGGTCAGCTGTGTGCGTTTACAAGTGTAATTTTTTAACACATTATTAACCTCTTTATGACCGCCCGCCGCAGATGTACTGCATCAGGCAGCGGCTCCTGCGCAAACCACCGTAACTGTACGTCGGTCGTGAGCAGGAGGCTAGAGGGCGAGCACGGGCTGGCACGCCCCCGCTCATCTGCGGGGAAGCCGATGCAGCGGGCAGGCGGCTCCAATTGCTGCCTGACACCCGGGATCGCTCCATGCTGAGAGAGAAGAACGGTCGGCTGTTGTAAACACAGCTGATTGTTCTTCTCCCTGGAATGATCATAGAGCCCCTGTGATCTTTCTATATAGGAACACGGGTCTCTATGGTCATTTCACAAGCCACGCCCCCCCCACAGTTAGAATCACTCCCCTAGGCTCACATTTAACCCCTTGATCACCCACTATGTTAACCCCTTCCCTGCCAGTGTCAGTACAGTAACAGTGCATATTTTTAGCACTGATTACTGTAGTAATGTCACTGGTCCCCCCCAAAAGTGTCAAAAATGTCAGTCAGGGGTCCGATCTGTCCACCACAATGTCGCAGTCCCTCAACAAATCGCAGATCGCTGCCATTACTAGTAAAAAAAAAAACCAATGAGAATGACCTAAATCTTTCCCGTAGTTAGTAGATGCAATAACTTTTGCGCAAATCAATCAAAATACACTTACTGCAAATTTATTTTTTTCTTTTTTAATCAGATATGTAGCAGAAAACAAATTGGCCTAAAATGTAAAAAAAAAATTCGATTTTTTTGAATTTTTTTTCTTTGGGAATGTTTCATATAGCAGAAAGTGAAAAATATAGATTTTTTTTTTTTGCAGAATTGCCGCTCTTTTTTGTGTATAGCGCAAAAAATAAAAATCGCACAGGTGATCAAATACCACCAAAAGAAAGCTCTATTTGTGGGGGGAAAAAAGGACCTAAATTTTGTTTAGGTACAGCGTCGCTCGACCGCGCAATTGTCATTTAAATTCACGCAGTGCCAAGTTAAAAAAAGGGCCTGGTCAGGAAGGGAGCAAATCCTTCCAGTCTTAAAGTGGTTAAAAGTATTTTTTTTTTTTTTTCCATAAAAATGTTTTATTGATAAACAAAGTGTACAGGGTACAGAAAGTTATACAATAACATTGCAAGGGAACATAGTTCTCTCCTTTTTGTTAAAAAAAAAAAAAAAAAAAAAAAAAAAAACATAAAAGCTTCAAGGGTATAGAGAACAAAAAAGAAGGGAAGAATTAAGTGCGTCTATGAGTGTGTCCTTGATAATCCGTTGCGCTAATCTCATGTGACATAAACTACCACCATTGTATTCTCCAGGACCTCTGCTTTATTAAAATATATAATGTTTAGAAGGCTTAAATAATCTTCAGTAATTAATACAAAGGTGACCAGCGCTATGGATTAATAAGGTGAATGCAGAAACAGACGGTGTGAGCTGCCAACAACCAAACCCAACAAGTTGGGTTGGAAATAAAATAGTGCAAGTGGGGTTGTGAACGGCGCTACCGTTTTTCAAGAAATAGCAATATTATATTTGCTTAGCATTTTATAAGATTGCACTTTAAAATTTATTTATCTATTTATTCACGGCACACATTAAGTGGTATCACCATTCACGCTAAGCAAATATAATATTGCTATTTCTTGAAAAACGGTAGCGCCGTTCACAACCCCACTTGCACTATTTTAAATAATCTTCAGGCCTAAGGTAATTTTTTTAAACTTGTACAAAAAAAGGAAACTTTTTTTTTTTGGATTTTGGCAGTGAAAAGGTTAAATGACAGTGATTGATTTTGCCATCAGATTAATATTTCGAAGCACTTTCACAACTTTACTAATAGGCTTTAACTTTGTAATGTATGCTGGTTAAAAATAGTCTAGTTGTGCCATTTAGCACAGTGCTAAGCAACTTATTCAGGCAGATTCACTTTATGGCCCATTTAGATCTATGCATGTGAGTAGTGTGCCTTCTTGTAACGTTGACATGCGCGTTTAAAAAGCATTGATGAGCATTTTCAATGTGTTTTTGAATTTGACATGGATAGGGTTAATGGCCATTGACTTAGGCTTGTCAATACTTTCAAAACAGATATTGCATGCACTATGATGTGCTGCCATTGACTTCTATAGCATGATTGTTGATAACGCATGTAAAAAATGCATTAAAAAAACATTACTGCTCTGTAAACTTCCAATTTTGGAAACAATCAAAAAGCTGAACAGTACACTGCTGCTGACTACTGTCCAGCTGAAATTGTTGGTCTATGAATTCAACTTTTGTTAAACTGGCCATACACTGATTTTAAAAAAAAAATTCGCTCTGTAGACTATACAGCGCTTATGGACAAGTCTGTGCTTATTGCGTTGTACCCAAATGGCGACTGTATCTAATTGGATGCAGCAGCTTTTCGAGGTGCATTGGGTAGGCGGCTGCCAGGGCCATCCACTGAGCGAATTTCAGCTGGTTCATGAGAAAATTTGTACGGTGTATGGCCAGCTTTTTACTGCTAGGCTTTTTAATTACAAGTAATAAATAATCAAACTGACTTACATTTTTCATAGGTGTTTACTTATCAGAACAATGAAGGATGATGATTACAATAAAATGTGTCTCACTTGATTGGATTTTTTAATTATTTCACAATATTCAGAATGGATCAGAAGGTTTAAGATGTCTGCTAGAGCGGTGAAAGTGTGTTGGTGGTGGATCATTGGTAGCTGTAGGGGTCTCATAGTCTGGCTCCTGAGAAATCATTTAGGAAAGGGAGGGAGTGATTCTGCCTATCTGAATTTTTTGAATTTGGGTGAACTGACTAAATCTGCAAATGAGCTTAACAGGTTTTATTTTTTTTATTATATCCTTTTAGTTGTCTAGTACCATTGCAGCAGAAGATGATGAGCCGAGCAAGAAAAAAAGAAAAAGCCATCATGCAAGTGAAGGGAATGGCATCTGTATTTCAGAGCCTTTAGGTAAGTAAAAAAATGTTATTTACACATTAATGTGAACTGGTTCTTTGCCCATTCATACACCCCCCCCCCATTTTTTATTATTTTTTTTTTAATCCTTTTTTACTTACAGACTAACGGACACTTTTTCACATAGGACAGATGAGTAAGATCGAAGGTAGAAAGCAAGGGGGGCATAGAGTGGACTTTGCACAGAGCAGGGTTGGTTTTGATGGCACCCTGTGGGCGATGGAATGACAGCATGTATTTTTTTGGTTTGGGCTGGTGCACTTGTCCGTTGAATAATTTCGTAGAGTCTGACGGTGCTTATCCTCTCATGTAGGCCAAAGCCTGGGAAGAAAGGGAAACCATAATGCCAGGATTGCACAGACAAAATACTAAAAAAAAGGAAGCAAATTTTTCTGTTAAAGGACTCATAGACAGTATGACAGGAAAAGTGTAGGCATTCCTATATGCCCCCTTTTCCTCATGGGAGAAGTGGCGGGAAGGGCAAAGCTGGTTTGATCTTGTTAGGTTTAGGTGGGCTCTTTCCCGGGCTTTTTCCTCAGGGAAGAAGGTGGGATAAGTAGCCTGAAGTAGTAGGATAGTCAAGTGTACCTGCAGGTGACTGACCTACACCTGCAGTGGCACGTGGTGTTCTGTTGAGAGTTTGGGCGGGAAATTTGGTTATAAATTAAGCGTTCCGTCCAGTGGGGCTTATTCGCCTCAGAAGGGAGCAAGCTGTGGTGTTCCCCATCCCCCCCTCCCCTATTGTCACAGCTGTTAGGTGGTGGGTCACCTTTGTTTTGCAAAGGTGGAGTAGTGCTATATTTTATCTATATTGGGTTTTATTTACATTTTGATGGATTTATTTATTGATGAAGCCTGAGCCGTAGTGGCTGAGCTGTTTTAAAGTATGTATTTATTATTATTTATTGAATAAATATTTGAAAATTTGAATTTTATAACCAGTAATAAACAGCCGCGGCCAATTTTTATCCAATTTGGTGTCTGCTCTTTTTATTTATTTCCAAGTATTATTGTTGTATTTATGAAAAGTTATAGCAATTATAGAATATCCTGCCTACTATCCCATGAGGGAGATGTCGTCTCATACTTTACAGTCTTTCCATTTTATCCTGTAAAAGTCCACTTGGCAAAATCCGATCCCCAAACAGCCAGGCTCGGGATTGATTTTGCACAAGTGCCCCCAGAGGAAGGAGCTTCCTTTGCGGGCACGCAGCAGGAAGGAAGTACCAGGAGCGCCAATGGGAGACTCGAGAAGAGGAGGATCAGGGCTGCTCTATGCAAAACTATTGCACTGAGCAGGTAAGTATGACATGTTTGTTATTTTAAAGAAAAAAATCCAGAAGGTTTACGATCACTTTAAAACATGGCCAGGGGATCTGGGGTCCAAAGCAAAATCTTGCTGTCTGCAATTTGGGAAAAGGTTGGCAGACTGGAAGAAGGGATTTCCAGATCCCAAGAAGCAGCAAAGTAAGAGAAATGTTTGTCCCTTCAAGCACCAACAGCCAAAAGACTAGAGGCAGCAGGAGCAGAAAAAGTCTAGGTCAAGTGAAGAAGCTGACTTATGCCTCCCTCGATCTGGTCCTGGGGTCAGCCGTCTGCATCAGGAATTTGATGACATCACAAATCCCGGGAGTTCATTGGGGACAGCTGCAGGCGAGGGTTCTTCAAAATGTCATCTTAAGTCTGTGCTTCCTTTATGCATGTCAAATTTGAAAGGCATAGTCCTCCTTTTGCAGAAATGTAATAAAAAATTAGCAAAAAGGGAAGCTCCGCTTGTCTGCCTCCTCCACATTTGGCACCTTTTTAGTGTGGGGGCGGGGGGGAGCGAGTTTTACCAGGTATCCGCTCCCACTTCCGGCTCAGTTCGCCAACCCCCCCCGCCCCCCCCCCCCTAAAGCCTTCTGGGACACTTAACAGGTCCCAGAAGACTGCAGCCTAATCGCAAAGTGAAGCGTGCTTCGTGTCTGCGCAGTAGGAAACCAGCTGTAAAGCTTCACTGCTGGTTTCCCTTAGTCAAGATGGCCGCACCAGCACCCATTAACCGATTGCAGTATCGGCTCGGGCTAGGACACCACTGGATGCCTGGACAGGTAAGTGCCCCTAATATTACAGTATTTGTAGCTGCTGACTTAAAAAAATTATTTTGGGGGGGGAGAGCAGGAGCTCCTCTTTAATTAAATGCAGCAACATAAAAGAAAAAAAAAATGTTCATTTAGTAATTGCAATCGCAGTTAGGGGCATCACGACTGTAATGCACAGGCTCCTGCATTGTTTACATCCCAGCCCCAGGTTCGCACCTTTTACATACACCTCCTGCAGCGCAGAAGCCCGAATCCTGGGCGGCTAATGTGCTGTAACTGTCAAGCTATGATACTTTTTAATAGTGTCAAGGGCTGGTTTAACCCCCTCTTCTGGAAGGCCTTTCACTGTGATAACTGACCTTACTAACCAATAGGAACATGTGGGAGGCAGAATTCGGAAGAAAGATACATTTTGTAAAATTGCTGCTAAATTATGATTTCTAAGGATTTATCTAGAAATTATGTTTTATAGCCACAAAGTGTGTTTGCAGGGTTCTGGAGAATTCTTCATTGTGATTTTTTTTTTTTTTTTTTTTTTTTTACTTGATTTCTAGAACAAAAGAAATGTGGAAAACCCTCGATGTCATGTGAAACCCTACATAAGTTAAGGCAGTTTTGCAGTGAACCTGGAACAGACACAGAGTGTTGTCGCTTGAAAATACCTGAGCTCTTGACTCCTTTTGCTGGATTTAAAGATGGACTGACAAAGCCGGAGATTGCTTTTGTAGATGGGGACTTGCCTTCCAAGATCAAGGTAAGCCATTCATGGCACACAGGAATGTAAAAAAAAATTTGCAGAAATATTTAGGTTGCCATGGCTGTCCGTCATACAATGTACTACCCAAGCCATGAGATCTTTAACCCTATGATAGGACAGATAGTGTTCACATCTAGTTTACAACTGATAATGAGATTTACCAGCACAGTACAGTCAAGGTTAATTATGGTAAACATAACTCCCCAGCCCCTTCCTTAAAGCAAAAGAAGCCGACAAGGGTCAAATCCGAAGTTGGGCAGCCCATTGTAAAAATCATTGGAAGGTTTAGCTTACGGGACATTTTATGTGTGTTGTGTAAGACTAATTTACATGTAATCCTCATTAATGTCATGCAAAGTGTCCCTAATTCTGAATGCTAAAAATGATGGTGTAGTATATTTCTAATGCAAAAAACAAAAGGGTTTGTTTTTGTTTTAATTTCTTCCAGACAGAATCCCAAAAGCCAAATACATTTCCTTCTATCAAGCCACGTGAAGCACATTCTTCTGAAACGAAAACTCCCAACCGCAGAACAAAATCCCCATACACCCCTCTGGAGGAGCAGTACATGGACATTAAGAAGCAGTACCAAGACGCAGTCCTTTGTGTAGAATGTGGCTACAAATACAGGTTTTTCGGAGAGGATGCAGAGGTCAGTGAGGCAGCTTTATCTTTCCAACACGCTGGGCTCAATTCACAAAGGATAAGAATCATCATTTTTAGCCATGTGACTGTATTTTCCCAAATCGTCTTTCAGGACAGGCACCTTGAGAGAACCTGGCTCCTCCCTTCTGAGGAAACACCGCCCCAATTTCTTGGATATCAGCCCCCTGCCAGCATGCTGCCTCAGTTCTGGTGTTTCCTCCGGAGGGGAGACACCATCCAAGGGACCGAGCTGAGCAGCCAGGGGGCTGAGGCTAACTTATCCAGAGGGAGCCAGGCTCTCTAAAGGTGGTTACAGGCAGGCTACGGGACCGAGCAGCGGAGCCACTAACCTGAAAAGATACCACATGTTGTCACCCCAGGTCCAGCTCGGTGGAGTAGAGGACTGGGGGGCCCGCTTTCCACGCTCGGCGAGAGCGTTCCCGACGGAGGCAACCCGCCCCCCCGATTTTCGCGGCAGGTTTTTTAAAGGAGTTTACCGGGTCGGACGGCGGGTGATGTCATGTCCGGCGGGGGCGGGTACTTCCGCCGGCAAAGGTCGCGACTTCCGGTTCCGGGTCGCGTATAAGGAGAGCGGGCCGGACGAATGGGCTATTGCAGTTACAGGCTGAGAGACAGCCGAAAACAGACAGGCGAGCCACCCCTGGAAGATGTCCGAGGCACAGGCCACAGCGACTGCCCCCGGGGAAGCCAGCACCAGCCTTCAAAAGGTAAGGAGTCCTGGGGAGGGTTCTCCTTACTTTTTCCCTCCCAAAAAACTCCACAGTGTTTTCCCCTTACCTGGTGTGGCCTCAGGGGGGAAGGAGGGACAGCAGGGGGTACACTGAGCCTTGGTGAATGTGGGCCTTAGCAACACTCCCTAGGGGGTCCTCTTTTACTCAGCTGGGGTTAAAATGAGTATGTTAACACTATCCTTATGTATTTCAGGGTAGATCCCTGGACAGCTCTAAAAATCTGCATGATTCTAAAAAGAGATGCCCATCATGCAAAGCCACGATGAGAAGTTCCTGGCCCAAAGCACTCTGTAAAGAGTGCCTAGACAACTTAGTTAGGGAACATGAGGAGGAGAGAAATAAGGACCTTGCTACTTCCATCAAGGAGCTCTCAAACACCGTTCACTCATTTAAGGATTTGTTCTTGAAAATCCAAATACCTCAGGGTTCCCCCCAGCTGACACAGGAACCAACCCCACCCCCACCAGTGATACCCTCAACTAGCAGGGAGGCACTGGGGGGCTTACAAACACAACAGGAATGTGACAGTACCCCCCCTGCTTCACAGGGGGAGTCAGATACGGAAGGTTTGGATGGTGAATCCACAACAACTTCCAGATACAAGCTGACCCTTGAAGAGGTGGAAAAGCTCCTGGGAGCTATTCATACCACCCTGGGGATTCAGGAAGAGAAAAAGACCCTCTCTCTTCATGACCAGATGTACGCCGGGTTAAGCGAACATAAGAAAAGAACCTTTCCGGTACATGAAGTGCTCGTAGAAGCAGTCAAAAAAGAATGGCAGGACCCAGAGAGAAAGCCCTTCTTTTCCAGGGCCCTGAAAAGGAGATATCCTTTTGACGAAGGTGAAACTTCAGTTTGGAATAAAACTCCCAAGCTGGATGCAGCCTTTTCACGGGTATCAAGGAACACGGATTTGGCCTTCGAGGACATGGGTTCCTTACCCGATCCTATGGACAAAAGGATGGATTCCCTGCTAAGGAAAACTTGGGACTCCACTCTGGGCAATCTAAAACCCGCAATGGCCATGACGGTGGTCGCGCGCAATTTAGAGTACTGGTTAACCCAGATTAAAGCCCACATCGAGGCAGATACCCTTAAAGAGACAATTCTGTCTTCCTTCCCCATACTCCTCCAGAGTGTGGCCTATATTGCGGACGCTTCAGCAGAGTCAGTTCGCATGTCAGCAAGATCTTCAGCCTTAGCCAATTCAGCAAAAAGAGCTCTCTGGCTGAAAACATGGCAGGGAGACGTGGGATCAAAGGCAAAGCTCTGCGGTATACCTTTCACAGGGGATCTTTTGTTTGGCCCCGAGTTAGAAAGGTGTTTAGACCGAACAGCGGACCGCAAGAAATCCTTTCCGGTCAAACAAGCACGAAAGGAATTTTCTAAAAAGAAACCCTATTCGCAAAAGAATTTCTCTGTCCCCAAAAGATTTGAGGGACAAAGGAAACCATGGGTCCAAAGGGGTAGGGGCCGAGGAGGAGCTATTTTTCGCCCTCCTGAACCCCCCAAGAAATCAGTGACACACTCACCACAGTGGGAGGAAGATTGGGGACCTTCCGCACACAGTGGGAGGAGATCACCTCCAGCCAGTATATACTACAAATTATACGAAGAGGATATTGGCTGGAGTTCTCAACAACCCCAACCCACCGGATGTTTGTAACCGAGCTTCCAAAATCCGAAAGGAAGGCCTCGGCCTTACTATCCTCCTTAGAGGACCTAGAAAGACAAAGAGTCATATGCAAGGTTCCTCCAGGACAACTGGGAAAAGGGTTCTACTCCCATGTCTTCGTGGTACCCAAAACTTCAGGGAAATTCACACTCATCCTAAATTTAAAAATCCTGAACCTTTCGATAGTATACAAAAGATTCAGGATGGAGTCAATTTTTTAAATAAAAACGATTCTCCCCCCAGATTGCTTTATGGCCTCAATAGACCTGAGGGATGCTTACCTTCACATTCCGATCTCAGAAGAGAGCCAGAAGTTCCTCAGGCTAGCCATAAAGACTGAGAAAGGCGTAAGGCACTTCCAATTTCAGGCTCTTCCTTTCGGTCTATCCTCTTCCCCCCCGCATATTCACAATCGTCCTGGCAGAGGCCCTGGCACCAATGCGGCTCAGAGGGATATCAATAATTGCATATCTGGACGACCTGCTCCTGTTTGCATCCTCACAGGAACAATTGTCCAGGGACTTAGTGGAGGCAAGACAGTTCCTAGAAAGCCTAGGGTGGCTATTGAACCTAGAAAAGTCCAACCTAGTTCCATCTCAGAGAGTCACATTTCTGGGTTACGAATTGGACTCCACACTACAACAAGTCTTTCTGCCCTGGACAAAAAGCCAGAAGATAGACTCAGCAGTCAGCCTTTTACAGAACAACCAAAACATCTCAATAAGGCAGGCCATGTCAACTCTGGGGTTACTTACAGCCACACTCCCAGCAGTTCCTTGGGCAGGACTTCACTTCCGCCCTTTACAACTATTTATTCTAGAAATCTGGGACCACACACAACAGTCTCTAGACGTAGTAGTGCAGATCCCAACGCAGGTAAAAAGATCCCTGTGGTGGTGGAGAAAGATTGCGAATCTGTCTCAGGGCCTCTCCTGGACTCAGACTCCATCAGTAATCCTCACCACAGATGCAAGCGGCACAGGTTGGGGGGCACATCTCGGCTCCATACCTATACCTGTACCTGTACAGGGGCACTGGGAAAGCAAGGAGTCGGGGCACTCCTCCAACTGGAAGGAGTTAAGAGCGGTGGAACTGGCCCTAAAGGCTTTTCACACGGAACTGCAGGGACACAGAGTACAGGTCCGCTCGAACAACGCCACGGTGGTGGCTTATATAAACCGGCAAGGGGGAACAAGGAGCAAACCCTTATGGGACCTGACGGAGAAAATACTTCAATGGGCCGAGGCCCATGTACTCGCTCTCTCAGCAGTTCACTTAAAGGGGGAACTGAACCAAGTGGCCGACTTCCTGAGCAGGAAGACTCTCAGAGAGGGCGACTGGACGCTCAATCAGGAGGTCTTCAGTGCCATCACCCAGAAATGGGGTATGCCGGAGATAGACCTGTTCGCCTCTCGGAAGAATGCGAAAACAGGGACCTTCTTCTCCCTGAGCAGATGGGACGGAGCACTAGCAATAGATGCTCTCGCACAAGCCTGGACCTTCCCTTTGTGCTATGCTTTTCCCCCGCCAGTATTAATACCGGCAGTTCTGAGGAAATTTCGAGAAGAGGACACCGTCCTAATTCTCGTAGCACCACACTGGCCCAAGAGACCATGGTTCTCGGTGCTGAAGAAGCTAGCGGTAGAACCCCCCTGGTTTCTACCAGCACGGAAGGACCTTCTGTATCAAGGCCCGGTGTTCTGCCCACAGGTGGAACTCTGGAACCTAGCAGCTTGGGTACTGAAAAAGCGCTACTGAAGAGCAAAGGCTTCTCAGAGCAACTAGTAAAAACTCTGCTTACAAGCAGAAACGCAAGCAATTTACCTCAAAACCTGGAAATGCCTCAATCTCTGGTGCAAAAAGAACTCCTTGAGGGAAAGTAGTCTGATTACAGTGATGGAATTCCTTCAGGTGGGTGCGGACAAGGGCCTAGCCATCAGCACACTTAAAAGCCAAGTTTCCGCTACAAGCGTGTTCTTAGAAACATCTTTAGCCAGCAATCCCTGGGTGGTCCGTTTCTTCAAGACATTAAGCAGACAGAGACCGGTCAAACTTCTCCCGTTCCCTATGTGGGACTTGTCAGTGGTCCTACAAGCCCTCCTAGAGGATCCTTTTGAACCAATCGCGTCCTGTGAGGTAAAATGTTTGACCCTCAAGACAATTTTTTTGGTAGCAATCACTACCGCAAGGAGAGTCAGTGAGCTAGAGGCACTCTCTATCAGATCTCCATTTCTGCAAATCTTTGCGGATCGTATAATTTTCAAAACTGATCCGGCCTTTTTGCCCAAAGTGGTCTCTAAGTTTCATAGGGATCAGGAAATAGTTTTACCAACTTTTTGTTCTTTTTTCAGGCGCTAATAGAGGCACGAGGGCATCGAGACGCTCATTAGCAAGATGGCTTAGATTAGCCATTAGCCAGGCCTACATTTCCTGCGGAAAGGAAGCGCCTATAGGTATTAGGGCTCACTCCACTAGAGCTATGGCGACTTCTCAAGCGGAAAGAGCTGGTGCTACCCCGGAACAAATCTGTCGGGCTGCAACCTGGTCCAGTTATGGAACATTCACCAAACGCTACAGACTGGACCTACTCTCCGCTAAGGATCAGGCCTTTGGCCGTAAGGTCCTTCAGGCGGTAGTCCCACCCTAAAAAAGTGAGTACTTGCTGATCTCTCTAGGTGCCTGTCCTGAAAGACGATTTGGGAAAAATAGTTACTTACTGGTAACGTCTTTTCCAGTAGTCTTTCAGGACAGCACTGCTACCCACCCGATAAGGTCTGAACGTAAGACAGTCAGAGGTTGAAGGTTAGTAAAATTAACTGTTGTGTCTCCCCAGTGGCTGGAGGTGCTCTCGAAGAACTGAGGCAGCATGCTGGCAGGGGGCTGATATCCAAGAAATTGGGGCGGTGTTTCCTCAGAAGGGAGGAGCCAGGTTCTCTCAAGGTGCCTGTCCTGAAAGACTACTGGATAAGACGTTACCAGTAAGTAACTCTATTTTTTTCTAATTTTACCCAGCTAAAAATAGTGATCACCTTTTTTATCCTCATCAGAGTTTTGAGCTAGTTTAATCTATTGTGTTGTTGCAAGTTAGCAAAAAAAATGTACTTGTTTGTAGTACCTTATCTTGCTTTCTGCATAAAAACTGTTGTCTTGTTACTGGTTAATAGATCTGTGGTGGGTAAATAATTTGATTCAGTCCTGGTTCACACTGTTGCTATTCGGGAAACCCCGCAATTCAATGCTGGTTCCCGCATCGCACACTGGTTCACACTGTAGATCTGTGAACCGCTGGGTGTGTCAGTGTAAATATGACACCCCCAGATCGGATCGCAGTGCGAACTGTCACATGGTGCAGGAATCGGATCACATAGGTGTGAACACCCATGCGGTCTTATTCCAGTGCGGACTAAAAAAGGGCCGTGCACCATTTTCGTGTGACTGCAATGCCATTTCAGCTATACAGTCTGCAAGGCTGAAATTACAGTTTACAACCACTTTAAAGTGAAAAACCTTCTGTACTGCAGATTTCCCCCAGCCCCCCTTTATCCTTACCTGAGTCCTGATGATGCATTCCTATGCAAAATGCATTGTGGTCTGCCGGACGGTGGAATGCACGCAGACCGCTGCCATTTACTACAGGGCAAGCTTCCTTACCCATGAAGCTACCACATAGCAAAGAAACGATCTTACCTGTGCCAGGAGGGCACAGAATTATGGAAGCACCCACTTTTATATTTTTTCTGTTTTTATGAAATAAACGGTGTTACACTATATTTGGCTTCCTGTTTTCCCATACTATATACCATTAAGACCCATACTCAGGGAACCAATGATGGAGGAGAAAGGAGATGGATTAACCCCTTGATGTTCCATGGTGTGTGATCCAGGGGATCCCATTAAAGGAGTGAGGCGAAGGAGTGCGCACATCCATTTAATTGGGAATATTAGAGCAAAGCGTGTGGGGTCTGTGTGACCCGCCTATCTCTGGTGAGCATTTAACCATTACCATATAGCTCACAAAGATCACGAGGTGGAACACCTGGATTAAATATTCTCCTTGCAAGTCACTATATGGACTCATGTGTTACTGCATTCACAGAAACCCTTGCACTTGCAATAGCACTAATTATTTTTGTTTATTAGTTCACTAAATATGTCACCTATATCTATTGCATATCACTAATTGTGGCACTTGGTACATACGGCATATCACATGTGTATGGAATATCACCTTGTTTTGATTTAAATAATCACTTCAGCACTTTATCTATACAGGTCGGGCATATTGGATAGTACATGGTGTACTTGGGCCTGTTTTGAGCACCTTACACAACCATTTAGCCCCGGTTCACACTTGTGCGAGTGCGGGGTTCGCATGTAATGTCGGAGCGCACTGCTCCTTCATTACATGCGATCGGCTGTGCGGTGCGAGTTTAGCCATACACTTTGTATGGCTAAATTCGCAACGCACCCGCAGCAAACACGCACAGGGACCCTTTTTGGCAGCTGCATCAGGATCGATTCGCACAGCGGTTCACACTTGTGCGATCCGATCCTTTTCGAACTGCAAGATCGCACTGCGATATGCGATCAAACTGGGGGTGTCGTTAAGATTACATTGACACCCCCAGCGTATCGCATATGGCAGTGTGAACTGCCGGGGGTGCGTTAGCGATGCAGGAACAGGCTACGGATTCGCAGCCTTCCCGCATCGCATAAGTGTGAACCGGACCTCAAATATTGTATAAAATTGTTTTGATTTAGATTATCTCTTCTGCACTTTATCTATATACAGATCGGGCATATTGGATAGTACATGGTGTACTTGGGCCTGTTTTGAGCACCTTACAATCATTTTAATATTGTATATTATTGATGTTTTATATACTGTTGGAAAAATTCTTTATGTGATACACCAAAGCACCAGCGCCCACTTCACCTATTTTTTAGCGATTTACAAATACCTCAATGGCGATCCCAGCATAGGAAAAAAAACTATTTAGTCTCAAGGAGTGTAAGAGGACACGTGGCCACACAATGAGATTAGAGGAGAGGCTTCTTTGAATTCTGTGACATATATTCACTATGCCCTGTGAGCAAGCACTGCTACCTATAGTTACATAGTAGAATAAAGACAACAGTCCTTCAAGTTCAACCTGTTGCAGGTTAAGATGTGTAAGGGTTTTTCAATGTAAGGGTGGTGAGAATGTGGAACTCTCTTCCACAATTGGTGGTAGCTGTGGGAGTATGGCTACTTTTAAATGACTCTTGGACGTGCATCTCACAAATCACAACATTCAGGGTTATGGGAAATGATCACGTCACTGACCCAACCTGCACAGGTTGAACTGGATGGACTCTTGTCTTTATTCTACTATGTAACTATAGGTAGCAGTGCTTGCTCACAGGGCATAGTGAATATATGTCACAGAATTCAAAGAAGTAAATGTGTGGGGATCTTGACGAAAATGAATATAATGATTTAAAATTTTGACTACAGATGTGTTTTCATATACTGTGTTATAGCTTACCAGTCTGTACAGGCATAAGATAAATGGATGAATATGCCTGGATTTTGGGTGGTTTTGGATATTTTGTATTTTTTTAAGGACTGTAATGATTATTAATGTAAGAACTAAAGTGGATCTTTACCCCCTGTAGGCAGTTCCCTCTTTGCCACACCTCCTCTACATGATTATTGATATCCTTCTTTTTTTTTTTTTTTTTTTTTTTTTTTTTAACGTAGACATGCACAGTGCTTCTTATGCCTCCTGGGATCGCACATCGCTATCCCAGGAGGCAAAGCCCTTCAATCACAAATGTGAGAAGAAATCCCCTTTTTATACAATTGTCTCCTTGTAGAGGTGTAGAACTCAAAGTGCAGCTCTGAAAATTATTAGCAATCGTATACCAAAAATAGACGAGGAAAAATAAGTATATATTATTAAAACATCATGTACATGATTATAAAGTGTTCATAAAAAATTCCATAAAAATCAAAAAGTCCCCAAAGTTAAACGCTATGACGTAAAAAAAAAAAAAAAAAGTCCTTTTAAAGGTGACACTTCTCAGTGCAGCAACACAAATAATGTATATAGGGACTCCAGTGCTCTTTCATATAAAGTGACTTCAGTGCTCTTCCGTCACCAATATGCCATTGATAAACAGCATTGTGTATCAGTCCAATCTAGAGGATTTCCCAACAGCCATTCGATCTGTTCTCCAGATAGACAGTGCTCAATCAAGAGGAATCCTAGCCAAAAAATGTTCACTAATAATCTTCACCACAGTATGTATGGCACAGGGTGGGAGGCGGAGCAGGTGAGGTTGTTGTAGAGTTGTCCCTATGGAAAATGTTCTTCTCACCGTCTGTTCAATCTGGGGTATAGATGGCAATGAATACTTGACCATAGAATGTAATCAAGCAACTGATGGTCAGGCTGCATAGATAAAGTCTATACCAGCCAGTGGTCCAGCTCCCTCCCTGGGAAATGCACATATAAATGGTGCCCAAGGATGTGTTTCTCTTACGTCCTCAGACAGTCGCCGCCTCTTCATATTAGTCACATATGGGTATTAGACTTTGCTCCGAAGGAGTAGCTAGGCAACAGAATATGTTAACAATAAAGCTTTAACATATCCCACCCTCAAGGGGTGGTCCCCTCAGTCAATACCCTCCTACTTCCTGCAACCATATCTCAGTTTTAATGTCTAGCTTGTCAGGAGTGGCTGGCTCTCTCTGTGCTGGGACTTTCTGTCCCAGACTCTTTCTTCTTTTTAATATTTTGTTTGAGTTTTTCTCTCTACCTTTTAATAGCTGTTATTTTGTCAGCGTTAGTTAGTTCTTCGGACGAAGAGGATCATGCGGACTGGGTCTCGGGCTGATCCCCCTGGTCGCAGGTCGTGGGTCAGTGGCTTCCCAGTCTGCCATCGAGCGTTCAGCCAGGTAACGCTCCTGGCATAGTGAACGACCCATCCCTGTTCGGTGCAGGGATGATTGGTGAGGTGGCTACCTCACTGGACGCTGTGCGGTTTCTTAACCCCCATTTTGTGCGTCTTGAATTGCGACTCTCCCTGCCTCATGTGCAGCGGCTTGTTCGCCTGTGCGGGTCCCCCACGCCATGTGAGGTAAGTGTATTTATGTGGGGACCTGTCTGTCGGGGGGGGTGTCAGTCTGGGACTGTGTAACCTGCCTCTATTCACACTGCTTGTCTCCCTATCTCTCGGCTGCATGCTGTGGGCTGCAAGGGGGGGGGGGGGAGCTGTATGGCACTGTGTGTGTCAGGCTGGGCAGTGTGAGAGCTGTGTGCTGTGGGGCATGTTTTTTTCTTGGCATGTTTGGGCATATACAGCGATCGCTGCGGCGATCTAACATGTATCCTTATATTGGATTGTAATATGTGTTTTAATGCACTGTGGAGCGGCGTTTTCGGCGCCAAACGACGCCATTTTGCCTGCACCCGCTCCGGCCGCATGGTTTACATGCATGGCGGCCATTTTCTTGTAGCCTCCATAGGCTTACATAGAGCGCCCTGGCAGCATCACTTCCTCTTTCCAGGAACACCGATCGAGGCAGCAGCAGCGGCGAGGGTCTCCTCAGGTTTTATCCTTCTGTTCTTGCTATCCATTGCCTGTGTTCAGTTTGCATATTCCCTGTGGGGGTCTCATTGTGCTTGAGTGTGGTGCGGTGGGCTGCGCTTGCCGCGCTTGCAAAAAAGGGGCAGTTAACCCTTGGTTGTCTGGCATTACAGGGGCAATGGATTCTCAGGAGGGCAAATTTCCTACAGTATTGGTGGAAAGCCAGGGGACCGCTGTTTCCCCCCCAGGGGGGGATTTAGCCACTATTGTGGCTGGCCTTGCTGCTCAGGTGCAAATGCTGGTGGCTGCTCAATCTACTAAACGGCCCAGAGTTGCTCTGTCCTCTGATTCTGAGGGTGAAGGTGATGGGGCTGTTCTGGCAGGGACCTCCTTATCGGGGTCCCGCTCCTCTCTTGATCTAGTGGGGTCTGAGGTGGAGGCTGAAGTTGAGGGGGTCGATAATTCTCCCCCTGGCTCGCCTGAAGAGCTTGCAATCATGGATGAGTTGATTGCTTCCATTAAGCAAACGCTGCGTTTGCAGGACGAAGTGTGTCCCCCCGCTGCCTTGGCGGCTTATGGGACGCAGAGAAAACGCAGGACGCCGCAGGTTTTTCCCTGCAATGCTGATTTTCAGCGCGCCGTTAAGGATCAATGGCGCGATCTGCGCAAACCTTTTGCGGTACCAAGTAAATTCAAGCTGCGTTATCCTTTTTCGCCTGCCACTGATGAACGGTGGTGTGTACCTCCACCAGTGGATCATGCAATTGCGGTTTTGAACAAAGCCACTGCAATTCCTGCAGAGGGTTCCCCTGTTTTCCGTGATGCCACGGATAGGAGACTGGAGTCTCTTGCCCGTCATACTTATTCTGTTACGGGTTCTATGCTTAAGGCTCTGTTTGCTTCTCTCATGGCGGCCCAGGCGATCGCAAGTTGGACGCAGATGCTTAGGCGCGTCCTAGTGGCCGATTCGGCCTCGGCGGCGACCCTGGATATGGTGGATCAGATCCACCAGGGTGTCATGTATCTGTGTGATGCGGTCCTGGACTTGATTCCGTTGGCTGCACGTGTGCACAGCGTGGCGGTGTTGTCTCGCCGCCTGGTTTGGTTAAAATGTTGGTCGGTGGACCAATCTTCACGTAAGACCTTAGCCAATCTGCCTTATGATGGGTCTCGCCTTTTTGGGGAGTCCCTGGATGTGTTGATTAAGGGGATCACCGGGGGTAAGAGCACTCTCTTGCCCCATTTCCCCAAGGCTAAGGGGGCTTCTGGGAAGAAGCATGCAAATTTTCGGCCCCCTCAGGGGTCCTTTCGTGCCTTTCGGCCGCACTACAAGGGCAAACCGTTCAAAGGTCAAGACTCTCAGAAGAAGCCCTGGTCTGGGAAACAGAAGTCCGGCCAATCCGGACCTGCAGCCCATAACAGTTCGGCCTGAAGGGGCGCCCTCACCCAGTTTTGGGGTGGGGGGACGCTTGCTCGGTTTTCTTCAGCCCTGGTTGGCCCGTGTGCGGGACAGATGGGTTCTGGAAATCGTTCGATCTGGTTACAAGATCGAGTTTCTCTCTCGGCCGGAGAGCAGATTTTTTCCCTCAAATCTTCAACTGTCTCCAGAGCGCCTGCGGGATCTGCACCTGGCGGTGCGGGACCTGAGGGCTCAGGGAGTGGTGGTCCCGGTGCCTCATCGGGACAGGTTTCGGGGGTTTTATTCCAATCTGTTCACCGTGCCCAGAAAGGAGGGCAAGGTTCGTCCGATTCTGGACTTGAAGGCTCTGAACCGCTCTGTGCGGGTTCGCAAGTTCCGCATGGAATCCCTGCGGTCGGTGGTGGCTGCCCTGGTTCCGGGGGAATTCATGGCCTCCATCGATTTGAAGGATGCGTACCTTCACATCCCCATATTCGAGGGTCATCAGAGGTACCTTCGTTTTGCCATTGCGGAGGATCACTACCAGTTCGTGGCGTTGCCCTTTGGTCTCGCCTCGGCTCCGCGGGTCTTCACCAAGGTGCTTGCACCGGTTCTGGCATTATTGAGGGCCCAGGGCATTTCTGTCCTGGGGTATCTGGACGACATTCTGGTTCGGTCTGCGACCAGACAAGGTCTGGGGGAGGACCTGTCTGTCACAATGCAAACTCTGCAGGAGTTTGGTTGGACGATAAATTTTCCAAAGTCGACACTGAGTCCGTCGGTTCGTCTCCCCTATCTGGGAATGATACTGGACTCGGTGCAGGCGAAGGTCTTCCTGCCGGAAGACAAACTCAGGACTCTCCGGGAGGAAGTCGGGTCCCTCAGGGACGTTCCGAACTCGTCTCTGCGGACGTGTATGAGATGTCTGGGATTGATGGTCTCGGCCTTCGAGGCGATTCCTTTCGCACAGTTTCACACGCGGAGTCTCCAAGCGGAGATCCTGTCCAGGTGGGACGGGCGACCTCAATCTCTGGATCTTCAAATCTCGTTGAGTCTTCGCACCAGGGAAAACCTTCTGTGGTGGCTCCAGTCCCCGTTGGTGTCCGGGGGCAAGTCGTTTCGTCCGATCTCGTGGACGGTGATCACCACGGATGCCAGCCTGTCGGGCTGGGGTGGAGTTCTGGGCGTTCTGTCCGCTCAGGGGACTTGGTCGGAGGGGGAGTCTTCCCTTCCGATCAACATTCTGGAATTGCGTGCGATAAGGCTCTGTCTTCATCGCTGGACGGACCGGCTGCAGGGTTGCCCGGTTCGTGTGCAGACGGACAATGCCACGGCGGTGGCCTACATCAACCACCAAGGGGGCACCAGGAGTGCCCGAGCGGCTCGAGAAGTGGCCGACATTCTGTCTTGGGCCGAGACTCATGTCCCGGCGATAACGGCGGTTCACATTCCGGGAGTGGAGAACTGGCAGGCGGACTATCTGAGTCGCCAGACCCTGGATCAGGGGGAATGGTCTCTCCATCCGGCTGTCTTCCAGACGTTGTGCGCGAAGTGGGGTCTTCCAGAAGTGGACCTGTTCGCGTCTCGCCTCAACAACAAGGTGAAGAGGTTCGTGGCAAGGACGCGCGACCCTCGGGCAGACGCGTCGGACGCGTTAGTGGCCCCGTGGCATCAGTACAGGCTGATGTACGCGTTTCCACCGATTCAGTTGCTGTCCAGGTTCCTTCGCAGGTTACACTCGGAACGCAACACAGTGATTCTTGTGGCACCGGACTGGCCTCGCCGGTCCTGGTACGCAGACCTCGTGAATCTGGCGGTCGACGCCCCGTGGCGTCTGCCTCTTCGAGACGATCTACTGTCTCAAGGACCGATATACCATTCTGCTTTACAGTCGCTGGCTTTGACGGCCTGGCTGTTGAAACCGAGGTCCTGAAGGAGAGGGGTCTCTCTCCGGAGGTCGTTCATACTTTAATCAACGCGAGGAAGTCTTCCTCGGGGAAGGTTTATTACCGTACTTGGAAGGCCTATTTTGCCTGGTGTGAGTCCAGGGGGTTTTCACCCCGCACGTACTCGGTGTCCCGTGTGCTGTCCTTCCTTCAAACGGGTGTTGATCAGCGTTTGGCGCTGGCTACGATAAAGGGTCAGGTGTCTGCTCTGGCCGTTCTGTTTCAACGTCCCGTGGCTTCCAATCCTTTGGTTGGCACCTTTGTTCAGGGTGTGCGGCATCTGGTTCCCCCGAGGCGGGATCCTCTGCCCCCTTGGGACTTGAATCTCGTTCTCTCTGTGTTACAACGTGCTCCTTTTGAACAGATCAGGGAGATCTCGTTGTCTATGTTGTCCAAAAAGGTCGCCTTTTTGGTGGCGATCACTTCGGCTCGCAGAGTGTCGGAACTGGCGGCTTTGTCCTGCAAGTCTCCGTACCTGGTTATTCATTTGGATAAGGTGGTCTTGCGACCTAATCCTTCTTTTCTGCCGAAACGAGTTTCGGAATTCCATCTTAATGAGGATATTGTCTTGCCTTCGTTGTGCACGAAGCCTAAACATCCAAAGGAGGTGAGATTGCACTCTCTGGATGTTGTTCGGGCGATAAGGGTTTACCTTAAATCGACTGAGTCTTTTCGAAAGACGGACTCCTTGTTTGTTCTTCCGGAGGGTCCTCGGAAGGGCATGGCGGCTTCGGCCTCTACCATCGCCAAATGGATCAGGCAGACCATTGAACAGGCCTATGCTTTGCAGGGGAAGGTTCCCCCTGTGCCTGTGAAGGCGCACTCTACTAGATCTCTGAGTACGTCTTGGGCCTGTCGTCATGGGGCTTCTGTAGCCCAGGTGTGTAAGGCGGCGACTTGGTCGACCGTGCACACTTTCACAAAATTCTACAAAGTAGATGTTCAGGCATCGGCGGATGCTTCCTTTGGCCGCAAGGTTCTTAGTGCGGCTGTTCCCTAGGGTCCCTTGTTGGGGACTCCTGGCTGTTGGGATAAGTTTTGTATCCCCTGGTTTTTTTGTCTTTTCCTGGGTTGTTGCTCCTGTTGAGCACTTATTTTTGCTGTTGCCCAGCTGGTTTCCTTCCTTTGGTAAGGTTCCTTTCTTTGTTGTGGAGACTGCGTTGCCTTTCGGCGCGGATGCGTTTCCCACCCCTCATGTTTGCACTGCTTTGGGACGTCCCCATATGTGACGAATATGAAGAGGCGGCGACTGTCAGAGGACGTAAGAGAAAACGGAATTTTTGTAAAATCTTACCTGTAAAATTCCTTTCTCTGAGTCCTCCGACAGTCGCCGCCCCCGCCCCTCTTTTGGGGTTTGATTGTATACTCTACTGCTATTCCACTAAAACTGAGATATGGTTGCAGGAAGTAGGAGGGTATTGACTGAGGGGACCACCCCTTGAGGGTGGGATATGTTAAAGCTTTATTGTTAACATATTCTGTTGCCTAGCTACTCCTTCGCAGCAAAGTCTAATACCCATATGTGACGAATATGAAGAGGCGGCGACTGTCGGAGGACTCAGAGAAAGGAATTTTACAGGTAAGATTTTACAAAAATTCCGTTTTTTTAACTCTAGCTCAGACAGAACAGTACAGTGACTTGGGGAACAATGGGAGAGGTTTTACAATCGGAAGAAAGCTGACAGGTGTGACTAGGCCATCAGGTTTCAGTTAAAACTATAAAGCATCCCCAACATGCTCTTTCTGCTTGTTCTGCAACCATTCTGTCAGCATTGTTTTTTGAAAAGCGCACTCCAAAATGTGGTAGCGTAGCTGCTAATTGTAATTTTAACCCTTTACAGATTGCAGGACGTGAGCTAAACATATACTGTCACCTTGACCACAATTTTATGACTGCGAGTATTCCCAGTCACAGATTATTTGTCCACGTCAGGCGACTTGTTGCAAAAGGATATAAAGTAAGTACATGTTTTTTTTTTAAATACTTTTTAAGGACCGTATATGTATGTTATTGTATCCCGTTATCTTTAACCTAAACCTGAATTCCAGATATGTTCCAGCTTGCACCAATGCAAGTTTGTATATTCCATTCCTGGCCGATCCCTGGGGAAGAGGAGAATCACTGTAGTAGTCACTGCTACCACGGTGATGCTTGCTGTCTTCTGGATCTTGTGCTGGGTGGCTGCCTTGCTACATAGTAACCACAGGCGGTTGCTCTATGGGTGCCCTTTACAGAAAGCTTTGCATTTTCTTAATGAATGCAAATGGATGAGGCAGAGAGACAGGGCGGTGATGACACAATCTCCACCTTGTCCAAACAAACAAAATCCTTTTATTTTTCTTATTTAGGGAGATGGATGTTCTCTCACTGATTTACTGCCCGTACCACGCAACCAACCCCCCTGTGGTTACTATGCAATAGGGCAACCACTCAACACAGGATCTGGAGAACAGCGAGGATCACTGTAATTGGGACGGTTACTACAGTGATTCTCATCTTCCACAGGGATCAGTTGGGTATGAAATTGACATTCATTGGTCGAAACTGAAACAATCTAACTATGCAGTAAAAAGGAAAAGATCCATAAGTCGTACATTATAAAGCAGACTCTTGTGCATAAAGTGAGATGAATGGCAGCCTCAGCCCAGACTCCAACTAGGCCATGCCGCCAACGTGTTTCCTCCCCTTGGAGCTTAATCATGGGGATTATGCAAAAAAAAAACCCATACCTGGAATTTAGCCCTGAAACACACGCATCAGAAAGATTCACCTGCTGTTAAGGTGTCACTAAACCCACCACATAAAGAACTTTCAATAAATGGTGTATTACATGTTCATACTCCTACAATGAGAATCATTTTCTGTATTCTGCAAAAAACCTGATTTATCCTACTGCTCTCTATCACCCCCTTCTGTTCATGTCCCTAATTCAACTAGGAATTTCGCAGCTGTTCAGGCAACTCTGCACATGCTCAGTTTTCAGTGAGTTTCTATGCTGAGCATTTCCTCCCTATCATATCTGAGCAGCCCATGTGACTAAAGAGCTACATATGTGGGTGTATACACAGTGGTAAATGACAGCCCGCTCCCTCCCTTCCTTCTCCATGCCCGCTAACTAGCTAAACACAATAGAGGAGGGATGTTACATGTAGATCAATGAAGGCTTCACCTCCATCTTATTCTAAGACACAAGCTAGAGGGGCGTGCCACAGTCTATGACTGGCATAAATCCACCCACACCATGTTATTTCCACAAAATCATGAAGATTTGATTTCAAATATATATTTGTATGACAATTTAAAATAGTTTATTGATATTAATTATTTATTTTGACTGTATTCCAAAGGCTTTTTGTTTTTTTAATTTTGAACGTGTGACCAGCAGCAGAGGACTAGAAGCTCCTCCTGCTTATGTTTCCCTGCAGACAGGCTGGGAAAGATCTGGGTCATGTGACAGCTGTATATCTATTAGAAAAAAAGGTAATTGCAGTAGATTTTTATTTTTTTAATTAAAAAATAATTGCAGTGCCATCATCCATATACATAATAGAAAGGACAATGTAAATTAAACAGTCTGTGTTCAAATCACTTTAAAGTTTGGTGCTTGCGACATTCAAGCTTGGTTCACACTAGATGTGATGCGAATTCACAGCTAATTCCGCACAGCATCAAAATTGCAACCCATGTATGCAAACTGATTTGTGGCCTGTATGTTAACGACATACAACAATTTGTTTGCAAAATGCAGTGCTATATGCAGAAAAGGATCGCATGGGTGTGAATACCCATGCGATCTGATTCTGGTGCGGACAAAAAAAGGGTCCTGCACAAGTTTGGTGTGATTTGTGCTATACAGATCCATGGCTCAAATGCACCCCAGAGACACTGCATATAATTTGCACAGGAATGTGTTGCCATTCCTTTTTAATTTTTTACATGTGGTGTCCCGCACCGCATGAGTGTGAATCCGGGACTCACTGCTTTCGAAAAAATATCTGTCAATGGGATATCTGTGCTTATACATTGAATAAAAAACAACATCAATGCTATATTTTTTAAATAAATAGGTGTATGTGGGTATTTATATTTGCTCTCTGGTTGGGCTTGTTTATCTCACTGCAAGTCTATCAGACAGAAGCTGTCTCATAGACAGCAGAGAGTATTCTGTTTTAATAAGTATTTTGAAATACTCCCCATGCTCCTGGTAATTGGAGAGTCTGAGATCTTTGCCTAGGCTTTAGGTCACATGAGAGCACTAAAGAAATAATTACTTTTTAACACAAAATAATAAAATAATTTGGAAATGGTGACTTGTGCATTGTTGGTTCATATGACATGTTAAAATTATTTTAAAGGATATTGAAATTAAAGTGTTAAAATAAAAAAGGTTTTTGCTTAGAATAAAGATCACGATTCTCTCACGATTCTTAAGAACTTTTTTTATTATAAAGATTTACCACCCGTGCACATTAAGTTATCGAACAAGATGGCAATAAAATAAGGCATACTCTTTGCTTCAATCAAATTTAAAGAAATGTAATGAAAAATAATGTAATGTGTAAAGAAATAGAAAAATTACCATTAAGGTATAGTAGGGTCTTTTATTTATTTTTATTTTTTTGAAGTACTTGCCGATACCAATTATGGATACCTACCGCAACTTTTTTGTTTACACTTCAGCTGTCAGCAATGGTACAAAGCACTGACAAGTTATTTTAATATTAGTTAATATGAATTTTATTTTTTCTAATTTTGCGCTTTTTTTTTTTTTTATGTGAAACATGTAAATATATGTTAAAGGTGTAAATATATTATTGAACAAGTAAACAAAAAAATCTTTACATGTTTAGTATTTCTTAAATGGTTTATAAATATAGAAGTAAATAAAAAAATCTGCAGTAAAATAATTCAATGAAGGAGACTAAGAAGTTAATGAGGTTGATTAGAGTAAATTAAGGGTTAATAAGGTGCTAAACAGGAAAACGATTTGATAAAAAAATGTATATTTCTCTAGCGCTCATTGACAGACGTAGTCCTCGGTGATACACCACCTTCGGGTTATGTTGCCTCCACAGGAGCAGGACTAGACAGGAAATTAAAAAGCTCTGGCCACACCCTAGGGGCAGTCCCAGAGGGTATATCCTCTCTCTCTCTCTGCCTCAGCAAATCAGTTATTTTCTGTCTAGTTAGGAGTAAGGACCTAGATACCTTGCTGGGATCTTAGGTCCTGGCAAGATTTTTTTCTTAACCGGTTGCCGACCGCCGCACGACTATATACTGCGGCGGTCAGCCCCGGCCAGGCAGAGTGACGTAGCGGTACGTCACTAGCCTTCGCCGCTCTGGCGCGCGCGCACCCGCGGTCCCGCCGATGACTCGATTGGGTTCAGAACCGATCAGTCATCAGGTCCAGGCCAATCATTTTTGGTCTGGACCTGTTGATCGGTCCTGCCCAATCAGATCTCCCTCTAAGCCTGTGAAATGTAAACACAGGCTTAGAGGAGATGTGCCCTCCCCTCCCAACGGTCTTTTTGGATCCAGCGTGAGAGGAGAGCACATCTAATTGTAAGTACAGCACCAAGCACGTACATACACAGTTAGATAGGCACATTTCACCCCCGATCGCCCCCCCAATTAACCCCTACAGCACCTGACACAACACACACTATATACAGCATATAGCATATACCTATATACCTGTATAAGTGTGATTTGTGAACAGGTGTAGCCCTTGCGACCCCCCCCTTTTCCACTCAAATTACCCCCCACCCCCCCCTAATAAAGATTTAACCCACTGATCCCCCCTGAACCCCCCCTGATCACCGCCGTTAACCCCTACACCCTCTGTCACATCAGCACTAATACAAACGCAATATACGGTGTTATTGTATTTTTGTATTAGTGTCATTGTGATCAGAATTAGCGCAGGCGACTAAGTTTCTGTCCCAAGAAGGTTTAGGGTCCCCGCCACCCGCCCAATAAAGATTTAAGCCCCTGACCCCCCCCTGATCACCCCTACACCCCCTGCCATAACACACACCGTATACAGTATATAGCATTTTGCTATATACCCGTATAAGTGTGATTTGTGGTCAGGTCTAGCGCTTGCGACCCCCCTTTTTCCACTTGAATTACCCGCCACCCCCCCCTAATAAAGATTTAAGCCCCTGATCCCACCTGATCCCCCCCTGATCACCGCTAGTTAACCCCTACACCCTCTGTCACATCAGCACTAATACAAACGTAATATACTGTGTTTTTGTATTTTTGTATTAGTGTCATTGTGATCAGAATTAGCGCAGGCGACTAAGTTTGTGTCCCAAGCAGGTTTAGGGTCCCCCCCACCCGCCCAATAAAGATTTAATCCCCTGATCCCCTCCTGATCACCCCTACACCCCCTGCCACAACGCACACTGTATACAGTATATAGCATTTTCTATATACCCGTATAAGTGTGACTTGTGACCAGGTTTAGCGCTTGCCACCGTTCCTTTTATCCTTAGGATACCCGCCAGTCCCTTCCAATAAAGATTTAAACCCCTGATCCCCCCCTGATCACATCCCGTTAACCCCTACACCCTCTGTCACATTAGCACTAATACACACATAATATACTGTTTTTACTGTATTTTTGTATTGGTGTCATTGTGACTTGAGGTTGCTCTAGCTAGCTAGTTTCTTTCCCAAAGGAGGTTTAGGGTCCCCGCCACCCCCCCCCAGATCCCCGGCGCATAGTTTAGAAGTAACCCCTTGATCACCACACACGCACGCACGCACCTACACTTCCATTTCTAGTATAGTGTTTGAACAGATCAATATCTGATCTGATCAGAGCTATACTAGCGCCCCCATAGTTTAGGGTTCCCAAAACGCGGTGTTTGCACGATCAGCACTGATTCCGGCCAGCACCTGCGTTTAACCCTTTCACCCAGGTAAGTGTAGTAATCAATAGATTACTGTCACTTACAAAAAACACAAGACACAAAACCGCTGTGTTAGCAGAGTCAGGCCTGATCCCTGCTAGCATTAGCAGTTTTTTTGGTAGCGCTTGAAATAGTCTTCGACAACCAGGTGCTTTTATTACCTGTGAGTCGCATCACTGTACGGGTAAATTTAGTTACCAAAATGTCTAAACGTTCGTACAGTGATGAAGCTATTTACAGTATAATGTCCATGTCAGGTGAGAGCGATGGGGAAGCCTCACCGGCAGAATCAGGGTCATTATACGAACCAGATGACAGCAGCGGCTCCCTGACAGACAGCTCCGACGACAGATGGGTCCCTGTTAGACCCAGGCGTACCCGACCCCATTCTGGTGTTGTTGAAATGCAGGAATCGCAGGGTGCTCGTATGGAGCAGAGTGTGGGTACTAGTGCCGCTCATCCTTCTGGCGACCTGGCAAGCGCCAGCGGCCTAGTACAACCTGGACCTAGTACAACCAGCACTGCAGTAAGACCTGGTGACGTGGCGAGTCCCCTAAGTGCAGTTGAAGCTGGTGCGGTGGCTAGCACAAGTAGTGGCCCGCAGCCACCGCGTATTCGAAGACAGGCCCGTAGAGCCCATAGTGCCCTCCCTGATGCGCTGGCATATCCCAATTGGCAACCCACTGATTCTACAGCGCCAGTACTTCCCCCCCATTCACCGCCCAACCTGGAATCCACGTGGAGACAGCTGGTTTTACGCCCCTGAACTTTTTTGAGCTGTTCTTCACGGAAGATCTTTTCAGATCTATTGTGGATCAATCAAATTTATATGCTCAACAATTTATCGCCGCCAACCCAAATTCGCACCTTGCCAGACGATTCGGCTGGAATCCTATAACGGTTTCCGAATTTAAGATCTTTCTGGGCCTTTCCCTCCACATGGGCATAACTAAACAAAGTGAATTGCGGCTATATTGGTCCACTAGCCCAGCTCACCATATGCGCATGTACTCTGCCTCCATGTCCAGGGGGAGATACGAGCAAATTCTGCGATTTATGCATTTCAGCGACAATGAAATCTGTCGTCCTCGGGGAGACCCTGCATACGATCGGCTCCACAAAATTCGGCCCCTCATAGACCACTTCAATCAGCGGTTTGCAGCCTTGTTTACCCCCGAACAAGTTGTCTGCATTGACGAGTCCCTGATTAAATTTACTGGCCGTCTTGCTATCAAACAGTACCTCCCCAGCAAGCGTGCCAGATACGGGGTCAAGTTGTATAAGCTCTGTGACAGGGCCACAGGCTATACAGTTAATTTCCGTGTCTATGAGGGAAAAGATAGCACTGTGGAGCCCCCGAACTGCCCAGACTACATAGGGAGCAGCGGTAAGATTGTTTGGGACTTGGTGTCACCCTTATCCGGAAAGGGGTACCATTTGTACGTGGACAATTTTTACACAAGCGTGCCACTATTTAGTCACCTGCTTGATTTACAAATTGGCGCATGTGGCACCGTGCGACCTAATCGCCGGGGCTTCCCCCAACGGCTTGTTAATTCCCGTCTTAGTCAGGGGGCGAGAGCCTGCTTGAAAACGGACAAATTACTTGCGGTGAAGTGGAAGGATACACGGGATGTTTATGTTCTGTCCTCCCTTCACGCAGACACGACAGTCCAAATCCCTACGGCAACTGGCGTTATGGAGAAACCCCTCTGTGTCCACGAATATAACCTTAACATGGGAGGGGTGGACCTTAACGACCAGCTTTTGGCGCCGTATTTAGTTGCCCGTAAAGCCAGACGCTGGTACAAAAAAGTGTCTGTTTACCTTTTCCAATTGGCTATGCTGAACGCCTTTGTCCTATACAAGGCGTCAGGACGAACTGGACCCTTCCGGGAATTCCAGGAAGCGGTCATCCTTGCCTACCTGTACCCAGGAGGCATGCCTGCCCAACTTCCCCTTCCAGATGCAGTGAGCCGGCTGCATGAGAGGCATTTTCCTTATGCCCTCCCGAGTACCCCTACCCAAATACGACCCCAAAGACGATGTCGTGTCTGTAGCAGGCGCGGATTTAGGCGTGACACCCGTTATTATTGTCCCAAATGTCCTGACCATCCTGGTCTCTGCATCGGGGAATGTTTTGAGCGCTACCATACACTAGTGGAGTATTAGTGTAGGGTACAGCACGACACAGTGTAGGGCACATAAACACAGGGTCTCGAAGGATGTTGGATGTCCATCGACATTTTGAGAGACCCAAGCTGGAAGAGAAGATCGCAGAAGATCGCACTCCCTCCCAAATCAAGAAATAAAGGAACAGTTAGAAAGTAAAATAAAAGGATCCAAAAACTGTTGTGGTGTCAGTAATTTTATATGTCCTTCTACTCCTTCCTACTATACTTTTTTCAATGTCCTTTGTTTGTTTTTTCATTCTTTTGTGACCTGTTTCTCTTGCAGGTAATTGTCGGCTACCACGCATTGATTTTATATATTCTGACACAAACAGCGTTTGCGCTCAGCATATATGGATACCTTTGCTGATAGCAGCTGTGGTGATTTTCTGATTTCAGCACTGCAGTTAAAATCTTATTTTGGTATACGTGGATAGCGCCGTGTATACCCATCATTAAATTCAGTGGGTGGTTGTTTGGGCGGTTAATGATGAGAATCCAAAAACTTTTGTTGTGTCAGTCATTTTATATGTCCTACTCTTCCTAATGTACTTTTTTTTAATGTACTTTGTTTGTTTTTTCATTCTTTTGTGACCTGTTTCTCTTGCAGGTAATTGTCGGCTACCACGCATTGATTTTATATATTCTGACACAAACAGCGTTTGCGCTCAGCATATATGGATACCTTTGCTGATAGCAGCTGTGGTGATTTTCTGATTTCAGCACTGCAGTTAAAATCTTATTTTGGTATACGTGGATAGCGCCGTGTATACCCATCATTAAATTCAGTGGGTGGTTGTTTGGGCGGTTAATGATGAGAATCCAAAAACTTTTGTTGTGTCAGTCATTTTATATGTCCTACTCTTCCTAATGTACTTTTTTTAATGTACTTTGTTTGTTTTTTCATTCTTTTGTGACCTGTTTCTCTTGCAGGTCCCTCGTCGGCTACCACGCATTGATTTTATATATTCTGACACAAACAGTGTTTGCGCTCAGCATATATGGATACCTTTGCTGATAGCAGCTGTGGTGATTTTCTGATTTCAGCACTGCAGTTAAAATCCTATTTTGGTATACGTGGATAGTGTCGTGTATACCCATCATTAAATTCAGTGGGTGGTTGTTTGGGCGGTTAATGATGAGTAATACTACGCATTATTCCTGTGCTGATTTCTGATAGGTTCTCTTTTTTTCCGTTCAGCCCACAGGCTGCATGAAAAAAAAAAACCTATATGCCAAACAAGGACCAGCAATGTACTGGTACGTTGCTGGACTTTGAGTGGTTGTACCAGGATGATGCCTGCAGATTTAGGCATCATCTTGGTATCGTTTTTTACAGCCAGCGGTCGGCTAACATGTAAAAGCAATCCTAGCAGGTAATTGGCCGCTAGACTGCTTTTACATGCAGTGGGAGGGGTCTCCCCCCCCCCCCCCACCGCCGCCTTCCGAAGCCTTCCGTGGTTTTTCTCGGGCTCTCCTGTCCCACCGGTTAACCCGAGAGTGCAGCCGGTGGTTCAGTTATCTAACCATAGAGCTAATTGAAGATTAGAATGGCTCCAATCATCTCTATGGCCTAAGATGCCGGAGGCTACGAGCATTTCATGACTTCTTTTTCGCCAGAAATAAACAGGGCCATTGGGAAATTGGGAAAGTATTTTATCACACCAATTTTGGCGTGGTCAGATACATTAAGGTCAGAGGAGAGATCTAGAGTATAAAAGACCCCAATTTTTTTAAAAAAGAGTACCTGTCACTACCGATTGCTATCATAGGGGATATCTAAATTCACTGTGATAACAATAAAAATGATTAAAAAAAAAAAAAATTAAAGGAAAGGTGTCAAAATAACATAAAAAAAAAAAAAAAAAAAAAAAAAAAAAAATTGAGCCCCCCCCCCTTTCCCCCCGTGCTTGCACGCAATGGCACACGCAAGCGTTGGTCTAGTGTCATATGTAAACCGCAATTTCAGCATGCATGTGAGGTATCGCCGCGATCGCCAGATCGAGTGCAGTAATTTTTGCAGTAGACCTCCTCTGTAAGTCTAAAGTGGTAACCTGTAGAGACTTTTAAAGTTTTTAAAAATGTACGTACGTTGTTGCCGCTGCGCAGGCGTGCGCAATTTTTAAAGCATGTCATGTCAGGTGTCTATGAACTCGGCATAAGATCATCTTTTAAATTTTACCAAAAAAATTGGAATTATATAGTGTATTTGTGAAATAAATTAAAAAAAAATGTATTTTTTTCGCAAAAATTGCGTTTGGAAAATCTGTGCGCAAATACCGTGTGACAAAAAAATTTGCAACATCCCCCATTTTATTCTATAGGGCCTCTGCTTTAAAGAAATATATAATGTTTGGGGGTTCAAAGTAATTTTCTAGTAAAAAAAAAAATATTTTTTCATGTAAACAAAAAGGCACAGAAAAGGCTTGGTTTTCAAGTGGTTAGAAGAGTGGGTGATGTGTGGATAAGATTGAGCATAAAATGCCGGGACAGTTCAAACACCCCCCAAATGACCCCTTTTTGAAAAGTAGACACCCAAAGCTATTTGCTGAGAGGCATGGTGAGTCCATGGAATATTTTATATTTTGCTACAAGTGTCGGGAAAATTATTATTTCTTTTTTTTTTGTTGTTTTTTTACAGAAAGTTGTCACTAAATGATATATTGCTCACACATGCCATGTGTATATGTGAAATGACACCCCAAAATACATTCTGCTGCTTCTCCTGAGTACAGGGATACCCCATGTGTGAGACTTTTTGGCAGCGTAGCTGTGTACGCGCCCCCGAAAACCAATCCACATCTTCAGGTTTTCTAATGGCGTAAATTGCTGATTTTACCCCTGACTACCTGTCACAGTTTCAGAGGCCCTGAAATTTCAAGATAGCACAAAACCCCCCCAAATGACCCCATTTTGCAAAGTAGACACTCCAAGCTATTGGCTGAGAAGCATGGTGAGTCCATGGAATAGTTTATATTTTGCCACAAGTTTCGGGAAAATAATTTTTTTTTTTTTTTTAACACAAAGTTGTCAGTAAATGATATAATGCTCACGCATGCCATGGGTATATGTGAAATGACACCCCAAAATACATTCTGCTGCTTCTCCTGAGTACAGGGATACCCCATGTGTGAGACTTTTTTGCAGTCTAGCCGAGTACAGGACCCCGAAAACCAACCTCCACTTTCAGGCTTTCCAAGGGCGTAAATTGTTGATTTCACTCCTGACTACCTATCACAGTTTCGGAGGCCCTAAAATTCCAAGATAGCACAAAACCCCCCCAAATGACCCAATTTTGCAAAGTAGACACTCCAATCTATTTGCTGAGAGGCATGGTGAGTATTTTGCAGCTCTCATTTTTTTTGGAAAATGAAGAAAAAACAGGAAAATGCATTTTTTTTCCTCTTTTTTCAATTTCCAAAACTTTGTGACAAAAAGTGAGATCTGCAAAACACTCAACATGCCTCTCTGCAAATAGCTCAGGGTGTCTACTTTCCAAAATGGGGTCATTTGGGGGGGTTTTGTGCTATCTTGGAATTTTAGGGCCTCCGAAACTGTGATAGGTAGTCAGGAGTGAAATCAACAATTTACGCCCTTGGAAAGCCTGAAAGTGGAGGTTGGTTTTCGGGGTCCTGTACTCGGCTAGACTGCAAAAAAGTCTCACACATGGGGTATCCCTGTACTCAGGAGAAGCAGCAGAATGTATTTTGGGGTGTCATTTCACATATACCCATGGCATGTGTGAGCAATATATCATTTACTGACAGCTTTGTGTAAAAAAAAAAAAAATATATATATATATATATATATTTCCCGGAACTTGTGGCAAAATATAAAATATTCCATGGACTCACCATGCCTCTCAGCAAACAGCTTGGGGTGTCTACTTTCCAAAATGGGGTCATTTGGGGGGGTTTTGTGCTATCTTGGAATTTTAGGGCCTCCGAAACTGTGATAGGTAGTCAGGAGTGAAATCAACAATTTACGCCCTTGGAAAGCCTGAAAGTGGAGGTTGGTTTTCGGGGTCCTGTACTCGGCTAGACTGCAAAAAAGTCTCACACATGGGGTATCCCTGTACTCAGGAGAAGCAGCAGAATGTATTTTGGGGTGTCATTTCACATATACCCATGGCATGTGTGAGCAATATATCATTTACTGACAGCTTTGTGTAAAAAAAAAAAAAATATATATATATATATATATATATTTCCCGGAACTTGTGGCAAAATATAAAATATTCCATGGACTCACCATGCCTCTCAGCAAACAGCTTGGGGTGTCTACTTTCCAAAATGGGGTCATTTGGGGGGGTTTTGTGCTATCTTGGAATTTTAGGGCCTCCGAAACTGTGATAGGTAGTCAGGAGTGAAATCAACAATTTACGCCTTTGGAAAGCCTGAAAGTGGAGGTTGGTTTTCGGGGTCCTGTACTCGGCTAGACTGCAAAAAAGTCTCACACATGGGGTATCCCTGTACTCAGGAGAAGCAGCAGAATGTATTTTGGGGTGTCATTTCACATATACCCATGGCATGTGTGAGCAATATATCATTTACTGACAGCTTTGTGTAAAAAAAAAAAAAAAATATATATATATATATATTTCCCGGAACTTGTGGCAAAATATAAAATATTCCATGGACTCACCATGCCTCTCAGCA
The DNA here is from genome assembly GCF_965119305.1 of Pelophylax lessonae. Classification (NCBI taxonomy): domain Eukaryota; kingdom Metazoa; phylum Chordata; class Amphibia; order Anura; family Ranidae; genus Pelophylax; species Pelophylax lessonae. The sequence goes on from NC_138768.1 coordinate 142,132,185, forward strand.
AACAGCTTGGGGTGTCTACTTTCCAAAATGGGGTCATTTGGGGGGGTTTTGTGCTATCTTGGAATTTTAGGGCCTCCGAAACTGCGACAGGTAGTGCAGAGGTGACATGAACAATTTACGCCATTAGAAAACCTGAGAGTGTTGATTGGTTTTCGCGGTCCTGTACACAGCTAGGCTCCCAAAAAGTCTCACACATGGGGCATCCCCATACTCAGGAGAAGCGGCAGAATGTATTTTGGGGTGTCATTCCACATATACCCATGTCATGTGTGAGAAATTTATCTTTTAGTGACAACGTTGTGTAAAAAAAAAAAATTAAAAAAAAAAATTGTAATTTTCCCGAAACTTGTGGCAAAATATAAAATATTCCATGGACTCACCATGCCTCTCAGCAAACAGCTTGGGGTGTCTACTTTCCAAAATGGGGTCATTTGGGGGGGTTTTGTGGCATCTTGACATTTCAGGGCCTCCTAAACCGTTATAGGTAGTGAGAAAATGCAATGAAAAATGTACGCCCTTTGAAATTCTGATGGTGGTGATTTGTTTTCCGGCTCCCGTACACAGCTACGCTCCCAAAAAGTCTCACATATGTGGTATCCCTGTACTCAGGAGAAGCAGCAGAATATATTTTGGGGTGTAATTACACATATACCCATGGCATGTGTGAGCAATATATCATTTCAATGACAACTTTGTGTAAAAAAAAAAAAAAAAAATTTTTTTAGTCATTTTTCAAACACCTGTGACAAAAAAATAAAATATTCAATGAGCTCAACATGCCTCTCAGAACATTCCTTAGGATGTCTACTTTCCAAAAAGTGGTAGTTTGGGGGGGTTTTGTACTGCCCCGCCATTTTAGCACTTCATGAAATGAGATAGGCAGTCAGAAATTAAAGCTTCGTAAATTTCAGTATTTACACCATAGTTTGTAGACGCTATAACTTTTGCGCAAACCAATAAAAATACGCTCATTGATTTTTTTTTTGTCAAAGACATGTAGCTAAATATATTTTGGCCAAAAAAAATGACATAAATTGAGTATATTGGATATTTTTTAAAAGACAAAGTTGAAAATGTCATTTTTTTGCAAAATTTTCGCTCTTTTTTTATTAATATCGCAAAAAATAAAAAGCGCAGAGGTGATCAAATGCCACCAAAAGAAAGCTCTGTTTGTGGGAAAAAAAGGACGTAAATTTCGTTTAGGTACAGCATTGCATGACCGAGCAATTATCAGTTAAAGTCACGAAGTGCCAAGTTGAAAAAAGGGGTCTGGTCCTTTAGCAGCCAAATCCTCCGGGGCTTAAGTGGTTAAAGGATTTTTTAGACAGCTTTTTTTCTACAGTGTTCCTGTGAGATCATCAAGCAAGAAAGCTGAACTGGGCGACGGGCTGGATGTTGAGATCCGGTGGTCACCCCAGTTCAGCCTACGAGCGCGTGCAGGCCATAGCTCCGCGCTGGGTCGGCCGCGTCAAAGTCCCATTAAAGGACTGACCCCGCGAGTTAAACGTCTCGCTGAAACGCCAAAGACCATGAGTCACGGCGTCCATATCGGTCGACAGCCCTCCCGCCCCGGTGGAGAGGGGTACTGTCAGGAGTTGGTGCCCGCCTGGTTCCGGTATGGTGAGTAGTATGTTCCCCCTTTTCCCCTGACGGGTCTTGTGGTGAACGCGGGCCCCTCTCTGTATGGTAAGATGGAGTCCCTCTCTATCCTATAAATGACACAGATCCTCCTACTTTGAGTGTGATTTTATGTGCAAAAAGCCAGGAGGCTTGGTTTGGGAGCTAACAATCTAATTGTATACATGTTAAAAAGATTATAATCTGTGGCATTCTGGGAATCTTACGGTGATAAGAATAAGCTACCTACCAGTCAGAAGCCACGGACATGTAGACTGCCTTCCTAATCAGATCTCCAGCTATTAGCAGGCCTCCCGAATGGCCATGCGGTCCGCCAGGGCCGGTACCGCCAACCACGCCAAATCCCCATGCAGAGAGAGTGTTGTGTGCCCTGCAGCACACCGCTATTCAGTACAGGCCGCCGCCATTTTTTTTGCTGGATCGCACGAGCCGCCATTTTGGCGTAGCCTCGTGTCTCCAGCATGGGGGCGGCCATGTTTGAGGTGATCCAAACACCTCGTGGAGCTAGGGGAGGCGCCGGAAGGCGTGCAGAGGGGCGGAGCCGCCTCCTTTCTTCCTGGGCAGCCAGCCAAAAGACTTCCTGTTTGTCAAGACAGCGCTGTAACCTGTTGCAGTTAAACTCTGAGCATCAAGTGGTGAGCCTGGGGGTCTATCTCTCTCTCTCTCTCTCTCTCGATCGATAGGGATCCCTAGCAGGTAACACTAAGGGGCTTTTTGTGGCGCTGGGGGTCTGGAAAAAAAAAAAAAAAAAAAAAAAAAAAAAAAAAAAAAAAAAAAATTTTATTTTTGAATTATATTATCCAGGAAGTGACTGGAATTATCATGGACCCTGCCACACATATTCCCCCACCTGTTTCCCTCGAGGGGGCCACGGGACCCGCCGGTGCACAGAGTGTAGAGTCATTTACAGCAATTTTGGAGTCTATGGTGGCTCGGGTGGAGGCGGCCTGTCAGGGACGGGGGTCAAGGAAGCGACCCCCGCCTACCCCTATACTATCTGACACCTCTGACTCTGATTCAGAGATGGTCACTGCAGTTGCAGGTTCCTCTGCAAAGGCTGTTATCCCAGGTAAAGCCCCTTCAGACAGTGAGGAGGACGCTTCTTCTCCTGCTATAATTCAGGAAGAAGCATTGGTGGACGCACTAGTTGTGGCAGTGCAGGAAACCTTAAAACTTGAGGCTTTACCGGCAGAGGCAACTGAAACAGAGATTCCTTTTGGTACTAATAAGCCCATCAAAACGGTGAAGGTTTTTCCTGTACCCAAATGTTTCGGTAATCAGATTAAAGGAGAATGGGAGCATTCTAAACGTACCTTTACTATTTCCAAGCGTATTGCTAGACGCTATCCGTTTGAGGAATCCATCATTAAGAAATGGACGGTACCACCAGTGGTGGATCCACCTATTTCCAGGCTGAATAAAGCCACGGTTATCCCAGTGGAGGACACTTCGTCCTTTAAGGATCCGGTGGATCGAAAGATGGAAGCAAAGTCCCGCACCATCTTCTCTCTGATAGGGTCAGCATTTAGACCAGTAATTGTTATTGGTCTAGTTTCCCAGACACTTACGGAATGGGCGAAAATGGTACGCCAAGACCTTAGGGGAAAAGATATTCCCCAGGAGACATCTGATTTGATGGAACAGATTATACAAGGGCTACAGTTTATCTGTGACGCAGCCTTGGACACTACTCCCTTATTAGGGCATGCATCTATGTCAGCGGTGATCCTCAGACGTGTGCTGTGGTTAAAATGCTGGTCAGCTGACCTAGGTTCCAAAAAGACCTTGACAAATCTCCCTTTTCAGGGGAATCGTCTATTTGGGGCCAACCTAGATGAAATCATCAAGGATGCCACTGGGGGCAAGAGCACTTTTTTGCCACAGGCTGCTAAAGCTAAGGGACCTCGCAACAAGCGAGGACCTTTCTTTACCGCCCATAAAGGGCGCCCGGCTGGTACTAGCGGGAAAGGCAAGACTCCTCCAGGAGGGTTCAAGAAGGGCTGGTCGGACAAGCAGAGGACCAACCCAGCCAAACCCGAAGCAAAGGAGTACACAGCCTGAAGGTGCGCCCCCACCCGGTTTCAGGGTGGGGGGACGTTTTCACCGGTATTCAGGACATTAGATCGAGCTTCAACCACTACTACCGGTGCGATTCTTCCCTTCCAACATTGAAGTACTACAGGAAGCGGTAGTTACCGTTCCCTGAATAGATCTTTTCCTTTACCTTTTCCTAAGATTAGTCCCTATACCTCACAGGAATCGGATCTGGTTGACCAGATAGGCCAAGTAGCCTCTAGTCGGGTGACTTCGGTCCCTGAGGTTCAACCAGAAAAGATCACCCTTCCTGATAACAATCAGGTATCTGATAAATGTGTGGGAACAGAAAACGACCAGACTTTCTCGGATGGTCGGGGCCAGATACCTCTAGGGACGCCTGGTTCAGATTCTATCAGCGCCAGTGGTCCTAGAAATTCTAGGCTGGCCTCCTCAAGCCGGCCTGGCCGACTTGCACATGCTAGTCGCAGACGTTCCGTGGGAACTTCGTCTCAGGGAGTGTCTGTGGTCTCAAGGACCAATTTACCATCATGCTTTACAGTCGCTGGGTTTAATGGCCTGGCCATCGAGACCCAAGTACTGAAGGACAGAGGTTTGTCTACTTCAGTCATTCCTACCCTTATTAAAGCAAGGAAAGCGACTTCCAGCAAGGTCTTTTATCACACATGGAAGACTTATATTGCGTGGTGCGAATCTTTAGGATTTCCTCCACGTACCTATTCGGTGACTCGAATATTGGCCTTTTTGCAACAAGGGGTTGAGCAGAAGCTAGCCTTGAGCACCATCAAGGGTCAAGTTTCAGCATTAGCAATCTTCTTTCAGAAACCTTTAGCTACCAAGTCCTTGGTGCGGAATTTCATCCAAGGGGTGCGGCACCTGGCTCCTCCAGTCCGCGCGCCCTTACCGCCCTGGGATCTTAATTTGGTTTTGTCGGTTCTACAGAAACCTCCCTTTGAAAACATCAGGGAGATTCCCTTGCTTACTTTATCCCAGAAGGTGGCCTTCTTGGTGGCTATTACTTCTGCTCGCAGGGTGTCAGAACTGGCTGCATTATCATGCCAGTCCCCATACCTAGTGATTCATAGGGATAAGGTAGTACTTCATCCTAAGCCATCTTTTCTTCCTAAGGTGGTTTCAGATTTTCATCTGAATGAAGATATTGTACTACCTTCCTTGTGTCCTCAGCCCAAGCATCATCGGGAACATGCGTTGCATTCCTTAGATGTGGTTCGGGCAATCAGGGTATACCTGAAAGCTACGGAATCATTCCGTAAGACGGATTCACTTTTTGTGATCACGGATGGCCCCAGAAAGGGTTTGCCTGCATCTGCCGCGACCATTGCCAAATGGATTAGACAAACGGTGGTACAGGCTTATTCTATTAAGGGTCAGAGTCCTCCGTTCCCTGTTAGGGCGCACTCCACTCGAGCGCTCAGTACTTCCTGGGCCTTTCGCCATCAGGCGTCAGTGGTCCAGGTATGTAAGGCGGCCACCTGGTCGTCGGTACATACCTTTACAAAATTCTATAAAACTGATGTGATGGCATCGGCGGATGCCTCATTTGGCCGCAAGGTTTTGCAGGCCGCAATTTGAGGAGACCGGTGGTCTACCTCGAGGGTTTTTTTCTGTTTGAAAAAAAAAAAAATAATTTTTCTCTTTTTTGTTGAGTCTCATCATTAAGGATGAGCATTGTAAACTTCTAGTTGGCACCGGTTGGGCCTTCTAGATTGGGATTTGATTTCCATTTTCCCACCCCTCATTTGTGATACTGCTCTGGGACGTCCCGAAGGTGGTGTATCACCGAGGACTACGTCTGTCAATGAGCGCTAGAGAAAAATGGATTTTTGTAAAATCTTACCGTAAAATCCTTTTCTCTTAGCTCATTGACAGACGTAGTCCCCGCCCCTCTGTTTTTGAGTTGGGTTGGGTTAAAATCTCTAAAGACCTGCTCCTGTGGAGGCAACATAACCCGAAGGTGGTGTATCACCGAGGACTACGTCTGTCAATGAGCTAAGAGAAAAGGATTTTACGGTAAGATTTTACAAAAATCCATTTATTGTTTGTTTGTTTGTTTTTTTTTTGTTTTTTTTCCCCCTTTAGGAGGTTGCTTTAAACTGACTTTATTTGCAGACCAAAGTTTATCCCTTTTGATCTGTAAATAAATAAACAGAAGGACAGATAAGAAGATAAAATGTTTCTTTTTATCCATCTCTTTTGGTAGCTGAGCAATGTTGTTAATAAACATTGCTGGCTGCTTTTTTTTTTGACAGCTGTGAGCACTGGAACTGCTCTGCACTTTTTACATGAATCTTGGAAATGCTGGATTAAGAGTGTGTGGGGGGTCAATTTGTGATCTTTTAACGATTATTTGTGCAGCTCTAGTACCTGTCAAAACTAGTTCCCTGCTCTCTGGGAAAAAAAACAAAAAACTTTGAGAACACAGGGTGAAGGAGGAGGACAAGTGGAGCTCCTGTTTTCAAGTGGAGTTTTGCTATAATTCAGGGAATGCATTAAGGTAAAAAAATTGTATTTTGTCCATTTATCCATGTGTTCTGTGTCTCTTTATCACCGCATCCTGTAATTCTATAATATTCCACTATGTGGCATTACAGTCCCATGAAGTTGTAATTCGGTTCCCTTTGCAGGTTGGCGTAGTTAAACAAACAGAAACGGCAGCGCTGAAGGCAGCAGGTGACAACAAGAATTCTTTGTTTACCAGACGACTTTCTGCCCTGTACACAAAGTCAACGCTCATTGGAGAAGATATCCTTTTATATAGTGTGATTCCATTTAATCAATACAACTGTCAGAGGCTCTTCAGCTTCTTCATTGCTACCTCTGGAAAGGTTTTTTCTTTTTAGGTCTTCAGAATTGTATGTTTACTCTTGAGTGATTTTATGGTGAACGAACATATTTTGGAGAATATGCGACTAACACAGCCAAAAAAAACCACAAAGGTACAATTGATATTAATGTCCATAAATTATATACAGTTAGGTCCATTTATATTTAGACACCGGCACAATTTTATATTTTTTCCAGGCATTTACCAAAACATATATTCAAGCTATAGTTATATAATAGATATTGGCTGAAAGTGCGCACACTCAGGTTAAATTTGACAGTATGTACATCCAAATCAGAGGAAGGGTTTAGGAATTACAGCTCATAAGAATAGCCACCCTCCCCTTTTTGCAATAAAAAGCGGTTTCATGGCCCGGTGTGGGCTACTCCTTTGTTGTTTCATCAATTAAGCAGGTAAAAGGTCTGGAATCGATTCTAAGTGTGGTATTTGCATTTGAAATCTATTGCTGTGAACCTTCATTGTGCGTTCAAAGGAGTTGTCCATGCAAGGGAAACAGGCCATTGTAAGGCTTCAAAAACAAAACAAATCCATCAGAGAGATAGCAGCAACATTAGGAGTGGCCAAATCAATAGCTTGGTACATTCTGAGGAAAGAAGAACGCACTGGTAAGCTCAGCTACATAAAAAGGCCTGGATGTCCACGGAAGACAACAGTGGTGGATGATCGCAGGATCCTCTCTATGGTAAAGAAAAACCCATTCACAACATCCAGACAAGTGGGAGACATTCTCCAGAAGGTGGGCGTATCATTGTCAAAGTGTACAATCAAGAGAAGACTTCAGAAGAGCAAATTCAGAGGGTTCACCACAAGGTGCAAACCATTTATAAGCCTGAAGAATAGAAAAGCCAGATTAGAGTTTGCCCAAAATATCTAAAAAAGCCAGACCATTCTGGAAAAGCATTCTTTGGACGGATGAAACGAAGGTTAATCTTTACCAGAATGGTGGGAAGTAAAAAGTGTGGAGAAGGCTTGGAACTAAACGTCAACGTCCCTTCTGGTCTGCAGCTCGCCGTGTGTGGAACGCGGAAGCTCCATCGGCGCTGCTTGCACCTGTCTGAATTGATCTGCTACAGCCGCAGCTTAAGCGTGAGTCACTACTGCTCCCTTTGTGATTTAACATTACATGCTACGCTAAGAGGTTTTTTCCCCACACTCAGATGGGATCCATCGGTCCCTAAGGATAGATTGGGGACAGCTCTGAGGATTTTTTTCCATACACCTACCCTATGCAGCCAGTATTACTATCTTGCTGAGGGGTAAGTGCGACCTCTAGTGTTAGTGGGAACACAGTAATCGGAGCTCACCATCACTATCGCAATCTTTACTCAATTCATTTTTAAATTGGAGTGATCACCTTTTACCTATCTCTTCACCAATATTTATTACTATTATCTGTACCATACCTTGTCACATTATTAAATATCTTCACCAAGCACTTTTGTATTTTTTAATATCCGGCCAGATTTTAGTATTTTACAATTTCTGCATGATAATTATTTCTGCACATACAGTGCCTTGCGAAAGTATTCGGCCCCCTTGAACTTTGCGACCTTTTTGCCCCATTTCAGGCTTCAAAAATAAAGATATAAAACTAATTTTTTGTGAAGAATCAAGAACAAGTGGGGACACAATCATGAAGTGGAACGAAATTTATTGGATATTTCAAACTTTGTTAACAAATAAAAAACTGAAAAATTGGGCGTGCAAAATTATTTAGCCCCTTTACTTTCAGTGCAGCAAACTCTCTCCAGAAGTTCAGTGAGGATCTCTGAATGATCCAATGTTGACCTAAATGACTAATGATGATAAATAGAATACACCTGTGTGTAATCAAGTCTCCGTATAATGCACCTGCACTGTGATAGTCTCAGAGGTCCGTTTAAAGCGCAGAGAGCATCACGAAGAACAAGGAACACACCAGGCAGGTCCGAGATACTTTTGTGGAGAAGTTTAAAGCCGGATTTGAATACAAAAATATTTCCCAAGCTTTAAACATCCCAAGGAGCACTGTGCAAGCGATAATATTGAAATGGAAGGAGTATCAGACCACTGCAAATCTACGAAGACCTGGCCGTCCCTCTAAACTTTCAGCTCATACAAGGAGAAGACTGATCAGAGATGCAGCCAAGAGGCCCATGATCACTTTGGATGAACTGCAGAGATCTACAGCTGAGGTGGGAGACTCTGTCCATAGGACAACAATCAGTCGTATACTGCACAAATCTGGCCTTTATGGAAGAGTGGCAAGAAGAAAGCCATTTCTTAAAGATATCCATAAAAAGTGTTGTTTAAAGTTTGCCACAAGCCCACCTGGGAGACACACCAAACATGTGGAAGAAGGTGCTCTGGTCAGATGAAACCAAAATTGAACTTTTTGGCAACAATGCAAAACTTTGTTTGGCATAAAAGCAACACGGCTCATCACCCTGAACACACCATCCCCACTGTCAAACATGGTGGTGGCAGCATCATAGTTTGGGCCTGCTTTTCTTCAGCAGGGACAGGGAAGATGGTTAAAATTGATGGGAAGATGGTTGGAGTTCACAAATAAACATATCCAGGTGTTAGAATGGCCAAGTCAAAGTCCAGACCTGAATCCAATTGAGAATCTGTGGAAAGAATTGAAAACTGCTGTTCACAAACGCTCTCCATCCAACCTCACTGAGCTCGAGCTGTTTTGCAAGGAGGAATGGGCAAAAATTTCAGTTCCTCGATGTTCAAAACTGATAGAGACATACCCCAAGCGACTTACAGCTGTAATCGCAGCAAAAGGTGGCGCTACAAAGTATTAAGGGGGCTGAATAATTTTGCACGCCCCATTTTTCAGTTTTTTATTTGTTAAAGTTTGAAATATGCAATAAATTTCGTTCCACTTCATGATTGTGTCCCACTTGTTGTTGATTCTTCACAAAAAATTACAGTTTTATATCTTTGTTTGAAGCCTGAAATGTGGCAAAAGGTTGCAAAGTTCAAGGGGGCCGAATACTTTCGCAAGGCACTGTATTTTACCTTTGCACTAGCACTTTTAGTTTGCACATAATTTTATATATGGTCTGGTTTACCACACACACCAAAGGTAGCGCCGTTTCCAACTATCTTTCCCCCTCATATAAGGCTTGGAACAGCCCATGATCCAAAGCACACAACGTCATCTGTAAAACATGGCTGAGGCAGTGTGATGGCATGGGCACTGGATCGATGGTGTTTTTTGTTGATGTGACAGAAGACCGAAGCAGCTGGATAAATTCTGCAGTGTTTAGAGATATACTATCAGCCTAGATTCAGCCAAATTCAGTAAAGTTGATTGGATGGCCCTTTACGGTACAGATGGACAATGATCCAAAACACACTGCAAAAGCAACCCAGGAGCTTTTGAAGGAACAGAAGTGGAATATTCTACAATGGCCGAATAAATCGCCTGATCTCAACCCAATTGAGCATGCATTCCATTTGCTGAAGGCAGAAAGACCCACAAACAAAGAACAACTGAAGACAGCTGCAGTTAGAGCCTGGCAAAGCATCAGAAAGGAGGAAACCCAGTCTTTGGTAATATCCTTGGGTTCCACACTTCAGGCAGTCATTGCCAGAAAAGGATTTTCAACAAAATATTAAAAATGAACATTTTATTTATGATTATGTATTTATTCAATTACATATGAGCCCCTAAAATGGGGGGACTGTATATAAAAATGGTTTCAGTTCCTAAAATGTGTACTTGATATTTATGTTCAACCACTTGAATTAAAACTGAAAGTCTGCACTTCAAATTAATTTGGATTGTTCCGTTTTAATTTTATTCTGGTGGCATACAGAGCCAAAAATATGAAAATTGTGCCTGTGTCCAAATTATATATGGACCTAACTGTATGTAATAGTCCCCACACCATGTGAAAAAATCTTCTGTCATTTTAATAGTTGTTCTTCCAGCAGTGCAACACCTTTCACCACCACCATAATAAAATGAGCACTTCCGTTTGCCATCACTGCTCTGATGTCACGTCCAGCGTGAACTTCCGGTGGTTGGAACACATGCCGGTTCCCAGTCGGAGGTACAGTGGTGCAAGTTCACGATAATGCTGTTTACATTTTGGTGCCAGGGTTGGGCAAATTTACAAGTGAGTCGCATACTTTTATGTGTTGTAAATTCAGTTTAATAAAATACTACACTTAGTACTTTTTCTGGTGGTTTGATGTTGTGGTGTTCCTGGAGCGATAACAGAAGACCTACTGAGGAATGGTGTGATCAATTTGGAGGTGTTAATGGCCAATGCCACAGCATTTGGTGACCTTAGTTTAGAGGTCACTGGACTGGCGGTGAGTGAGCATTTTTTTATGGTGATGGTGGTGAAATGAGTTGCACTGGTGGAAGAACATCTATTAAAATGCATCAGATTTTTTCATAGTGTGGAGACTATAGTTTATGGTCAATAACCCTCTTGTAGGTTAAAACAAATCTTAATGCCTAAGCCAAATTTTGCAACGTTGACATGTGTTAATAAAACCATACATATCACAATTACTTTGTGCATCCAGGTGGATTATGCCTTGTGTTTTTTTTTTTTTTTTTAGGGCTTTTCTTTAGTAGTAAATTGTAGGGGGATGGAGAAACAGCACAGGGAGCCAACCGGGTCTGATGCAGTGCAAGTAACATGCTGATAGGAGGAGAGAACACGATGACTAAGAGGAGCTCTTTTTTCACTGTCACAGTGCAGGGTCTGGGAGGGGACCTGTAAGTGAAAGTGTAACAGAGAAAGATCACGCCTCTCCACAAAGGCTGAACTGTGCTATATAGCAGAGCAGTGTCAATTGTAGGACTGGATGAGCAGAAATGCATACATGCATACAACAAAAAGGTTTGTTTTTCATTCAGGTATTTAGTGGTTTGCTTTAAAGAATTGAGGAAACCGAAGGACACTTATACGTACTTAATTTGTTAACCTTAACTCTGTGTACATGTGAACCCTTTGATAAACATTGATGATTCGCTTGAGGTTGAGACAGTCACAGCCGAGTGCCCAAACAGCTACCTTTTATGTATCTCTGAAAATCTGGAGAAATCCAAAAACAAGAAATCTGACGGGCCACTATTTGGTCTAGTGGTAAGATTATATTTTCTTTTTTATCTGTAAAGAACACCAGAATAAGGGATTGTTCACACACAGTGCAGTGACTGGAGTTTTTTTTTTCATTACTGGATAAACTCCAGTCACCACTAAGGCACATAGAACATAATAGGTTTTTTGTGTGCCCCGTCCACACTGCAACACAGCCCATATGTGTGTTGCAATAACCTGGGAAAAATGTAGACATGCTGCACACAGGCAGACACTACATGTCACCGCACAGTAGCTGAACACACCATGCTGCTGTATGGAGGCATGCAGCATCACTTTGTGCACTTCAAATTAACTAACAAATGTTTTGGGCTGGGGGGGTGGTCGAGGAAAGACGGGGCTTAAGGGAGGAGGGGGGGAAGGAGAAGGCATTAAAAGAGATGAGGCAGTACAGTTAGAAATATACTCGGTATCCAAAAAATCCCAAAGTATACAGCTGGTGGCATCTCTGCCTCAAACAGGCCCTGTGCCTCCACCCAGCCGTCCCAAATTTTTTCGAATTTCGCTGGACAGTTTTTGGCTTAGATAGGTAAGCTTAAATAGGGGAATTAACTGCTGCTTTCCAGCCAGAAAACGTAGGTGGGATTGGCAATTTCCATCGTAGCAATATTTGCCTTCTAGCATGATAAGTTGAGAAGAAAACAAACAACTTTTGTATGTTTAGAGGTCTACACTAAATCAGTGAGTTCTAGCAGCAGTATCAGTGGGTCCATGGGAACAGACGGGTTACTAACTACATTGATACTATCCAATACTCCAGCCCAAAGGGGATGTAACTTTAAACAATACCAGAACATGTGGGTAAACGTGCCCTTGGCCATATCCTTTTCAGCCAGTCATTGAAGGGTATAATACACTCGAAGGCTAAAGTTCAATTGTATAAAGAAAACTGGCAGAGATCATGGTAGGGACATGTTGCAGAAGAGTCATCCCACTCATTTTCCAACAGGGAAGGGAATGTCCATGTGCCATTTGTTATACAGGGACTCTATTCTAGTAGATGTCAAATGGGATAGTGCAGGACAAAAGTTTAGGCAAGTTTGAACTCTATAAACATACTTTCCAGGGGATCAGTTGTTTATAGTAGGGGAGGATGATACTTGAGCCGCAATCACGTGACACAAATGCAAAAAACTGAAAAACATCCAATCAGGCAGGTGGAGATAGTCAGGCAAATGAGAAGTGGAGCTTGGTCCAAAATACCCCTAGGCAGAATGGAAATCTCCCTGACCCTAGCTAGAAGTGGAGGCATGAGATAGCAAAGATCAATCGTATACATTGTCCTATGCGAGGCCAAATGGCAGATAAAGGCTCTGGTCTGCAGGTCCTTCTACTGCCACATGTCTATGAACTAATAAAGCTCCGCCCAATTGGATAGGTCTGGGACTCTGCAGGCTTCCAGATGTAATATATCTACACTAGAATGAGGCGTAAGATTGAAGAAGAAAAGGGTACGAAGCCAAGAGCGGGCTCATTGATGGAATTGCCTAATTTAGCGGTCGCTGTAATTTAGCGGTTGCTTTATTTATTTATTTTTTTTTCTCATTTTATGCTTTTTTACCTTCATTTTTACTTGGTTATCCTGTCAGTAACACAGTTCCTGTTTTAGGGTGTCCAATCTGGGGGAACAAAGGAGACCCCTTTTGGACAGCTGCATTATCAATCTGGGGAGAGGGTTAGATGAACTAAAAACAAGATGGGCTTGACTAAAAAAATAACTCCAACAGTCGAACTCCAGCTAACAATTTTTAAGTAGTTAAAGTAGAACTATAGGCAATATTTGTTTTCCATTTTAGATATAGTAAGATAGGGTTGTAACCCCTTGTAAGGTTTATTTTTGCCATCTGTGCCCCATTGGGGAGATTTACCTTCCCTTCCTGTCCCATAGCCAAAGCAAGAAGTGAGGGGAAATCCCTGCAAATTAACAGAATCCCTTGAGGAACCCTAGGTCACCAGAACCAGTGTTTCCCATTGGTTGATTTTTCCCTCTATTCTCTTCTGGGATCAACTCGATATTTAGCATTTTCCTTCACTTTTAATGATGATGGTAAACGGGACAAATAGATGGGGTGAATCTCCTAACAGGGGGCCACAGACAGCAATTAAACCCTGGCAGGTGTTCTAATCCATCTCCACTCTCCAAAGCTAAAATTATTTTTGGCTTTTGTTCCACTGTAAAGCAACACAGTTTTTTTTTTCCCCCCCTTTTGGAATAAAGGTTTTACATAAAAGAATAAAAGCTGAAGTTAAAAAATAACAGACTTACTGGCAGGCAGTGCTGTATCTTGGCCTAGGCCAACAAGGCCCAGGCCTAGGGTGGCATTTTGCAGGGAGGGCAGCAAAAAAGCTGCACCCTGCACGAAAAAAAACCAGCCTCATCCCGACTCCTGTACAAAAAGGGTCCCCGCCGGCTTGCGCTACACTTTTAGTATAGTGCCAGCCTTATGGGGCAAATTGGGCCAGAGAGCAGGGTCCACGGGGCAAATCTGTCTGGCACCCCCATAAAGCAGTTATGCTACTACCTGCCGGTATGATAATACCGACAGGTGAGGACATTCGGACAGACCGCAGGCTGGTGAAATAATCCTATGGTTACAATCAGTGGCAGCAAAGACAAGTCCAAATATCTTAAAAGAAAGGAGTAATCTCACTAATCCCGTGACATAAGGCTGCACTGATGGCCACTGATGAGGTGGCATTGAAAAGCTGCATTGATAGGCTGCACTGATGGACACTGATAGGCTGCGCTGATGGGCACTGATAGGCTGCGCTGATGGGCACTGATGAGGCGGCACTGATAAGCTGCACTTATAGACTGCTCTGGTGGCCACTGATGGGGTTGTAAAGATATGCTGCACTAATGGGCACTGATAGACTGTGGTTGTGGTCTGTGGTTTACGGATGATAGGGCGGGTAACAGGAAGGGGTGTGGCCTTTACAGGAAAGGGTGGGTCATATTTAAATGAGGGGATGCCCAAGTTTAGTCAGGCCTAGGGCAGCACAAAACCTAAATACACCACTGCTGGCAGGATCACCGAGTAAAAATAAAGGAAAATCTTTATATCGATTTTTGCACTCCTGTAAGATTTACCTTAGAGCCCCTCTGACTGTAAATCTATTTTTCTTAAAAGTTTACCGATAGCAAGAAATTGATGTGACAACCGTTGTTTGTAACACTGTTTATTGGAGTTCACTGTCTAGCTCTTAATCTTTTATATACCTCTTTTATATCTAATAAAGAGTTTATTGGATTAAAATAAATAAATAAATAAAGGAAAATAATGGGTGTGAAAAAAGAAAATTAAAGTTTAAAAAAAAAAAGGAATTGAATGAAGCGAATGCATCCAAGAAAGTGATAGTAAAACTGCACTGCATTCCAGCACATTATTACAGACTTGCCTTTTAAACAGAGGCCTCCACTGGCGTGCGGTCACCACTTGGGGTGCATTCATCTTCACCCGGTCTTCTTTCCAGGTTTGTGCTCTCTGGTCATTTGGCTTGGCCGCGATGACGTCACTCCCGCGCATGCATACGGGAGTCATGATTGTTGTGGCACAGCGTTCCCTGCTGAATGCACAGTGCACTGCATGTGTGCTGGTACTGAAGCAACTGTGAATATCTCTTAAACTGCACGTCTACAACTATGCATTATTGTAAGCTTACCTTTTTAGGTACAAGCTAAAAAAAAAAAAAGTTTACTACCACTTTAAGTTACTCCTGTAGATCTTTTTTTAGGGTTTGGTTGGGTGAAACTGGAATACATGAAAAGGAACACAAAGCACCTCCTGATGGTTGGAATTAACACATTTGCAAAATGTCATATTGCAGAGAGATCTGTGAATGAATGAACTACACGTATTGTCTGCCACTGAAGCAGATGGACTTGTAGTTCCCAATGAAACACAAGGACAATGATACCTGCACTCGTAGTCTGTTGACATATCCTCCAGCTATCTAAAGCTGGATACACACTATACAACTTTTGTGGTTAGATTTCCTTTAGATTTACCTTCAATTGTGTAGTGCAAGGGCCTGCCTGATTGCATACAAATTGAAAGTGTTTAAGTTTGACCTCATATTATATGGTGTTGGAAAATCTAAAGACAATTGTATAGTGTGTATGGCCCATTAGTGAAAGCCCATACCTCTATATGGACAGAGAGCTTGAGAAACAGTCTACAGGAGTCTGCTGTCAGTGGGTTACAAGTGCAACGCTTTGCAAAAAAAAATTTAAATGCATATCTTTTTAAAGTTGGACTTAGCCTGTAAGATACTTTAGAAATGTATTCTGATCCTTCCAAAAATAAATTAATATAATACACTTTTTCTTGCGTTTTTTATAAAGACATTTTTTTCTTCTGGCACAGGCTGTTCAGCCTTCTACAGGAGAGGTAATATTTGACAACTTCCCTGACTCTAAGTGCTGCTCTGAACTGGAGACTAGAATACTTCGCTTACAGCCAGTAGAAATCCTGCTTCCTTCTGACATTTCTGATGGAACTGAAAAGCTGATCAGTAGCATCACAACGGCATGGTAGGTGCTAGATTGTATGTACGTACTGGATAGGAATGCATGTGTAATGATAAATGTATCATTTTTGCTTTGGCTTCAAGTTTTGTTTTCAATAAAATATTTTTATATTTAATATTGAGCATATATCTTCGTAGATTAATCTTTTTATTAACATTGTTTAATTTGTGTTATAGCTGTTTATATTAATGGGTGGTGGGTAACTTAAAGTATTTTTCAGGTTTTTATTAGTGTTAGTGTCTGTGCCCCATGGGAAGATTCACCTTTCTATTTTTCCTGGTGAACATATTCACTGAGACAGTTGATGTGAAATCCAACATTTTTGTTGTCACCAGAACAAAAGGTGAACAAGAGTAGGAAATATCTTCCAATGTGGACCCTTGTTTGTAAAGAATTAATCTCCGTTCCAGTTGCAAATTCAGGATTGGAAGTAAAGTATGTTTTCCCAGATGGGACACAGAGCAAAACATACTCTTCCCTACTTTAAAACTAAACCAACTCCAGCTTAAAATCATTAATCATAATAACAATAATAATGGTTTGGCCTATTCAAGTTTAAAAAAGAATGTTTGGTGCTGTCCCCCAAATGCTTTCATTCCTGGGCCTGGTGGTTTAATGATGCCCACCTGTGACGTCACAAAAACATTTTTTTGTCTAGAACATTCAACCTGGCCAATAAAATGGCTTGTTGTTGGTTTAAGCATTTAAAAGCTAAAATCATGCAATTGATAAAATCAATTTATGTTAACTCCTATAAAAACAGTATACAGTGGCGTTTCAGATAAATTGGCTTTCTCTGTACATAACTTGATCTTTTGATACAGCTTGAAGAAGATGTGAAACGATGCACGAAGTCCATCAGTAGTAGTAGTATGTAGACTGAAAGCCATATACAGTGCCAATTTCCAACATGTACTCTAGAGGGCACTATGGTACAGTAAACCTCTGTACATATTATTGGTTGAATTTGCGGCTTTTTTCAACCTAACCATGTAACATACAGATGGCATCATTTATAACACAAAATGTACAGATCCATTGCAAAATGTTGTTGACGGTGTCTTTTGAAATAAATTATAACTATTGGCTCGTTCTTCAGCTTATGTTATACAAACAATTGAAATCATTTCAAAAGATTTAAGTTCACTTGGCATCCATTTTGTTATGTTTGGAAGGGCAATCTCTATGTGTATATAAACTCTTTTTGTATAGTAAAGTAGTATTACTTTCCCTCTTCCATTGATATGGAGTAAATGGAATTACTTTTAAACAAAGTTTGGCTTTAAGCTTTTTTGGCTGCAAATAGTGTTTCTTGCAGGAAAATGATAGATATAAGGGTTCTTTCACACAGGCAATGTCCCCTTTATTTTGGGTATCAGCAGATCCCCTGCTGAATCAGAGCAGAACAGGACCGATGTCACTTCTTTAACATCTGTGCCCGATCAGTTTTTTGTCCGTATTGTGACATTGGACTGTGGTGGACCCGTGTTGCCTCTATGAGCTGCCGCATGTAAACATGCTTGTGTCCATTTACATCAGGCTACCTCCAATTCGTCACGTTTAGGTCCAGTTAAATGGAAATGAATGCAGGCCTTTTTACTTTTTTTTTTTTTTTTCTAGACCTGGACAGGCATGGAGGTAGGCGGATGTAAACTGCACAAGTCTGATTACGTCAACCTCCCCTCTTCATAGACCTGTATGAAGCTTCCGACTAGGTCCACCTGAGAAACTGACTGGTGGACCTGATTGGAAAACTCATCTGAAAGGTCCTTTAGTATTTAGATAAAAGATATTACATTTTCCCAAAATACAAACCTTTGAGTCTAGAGCCACTGGGGGAACCAATATCACACTTGAGTAATATCTGACAGTTCCCTGCAGTAGTCTTGGATTTTTGGACATTAATAAATTAAATTATATGAAGGAGCTTTCTGGCATTTGTTGCACAAAGTGCTGGAAATAAATATTTTACAACTGCGGATGTCTGTAAGGTAAGTTTGGTGTATGATATAAAATAGAGTTTACCTGAGAATTTGAATTTGTTTATCAGTTATTACAGCTTGATCCCATTTTTCTCCATCCAATGTGTCTTCGATTGACCTTCCAGGATACTTTGTTAAGGTAGCAATGTGAGCCTTTGGAGTCCATAATTGTTGATATTGGTTGAAATGATCTTAGGGAAAGCAGAATTTGTTAAAATGTTTGAGGGGATTATTATGAAGTTCTACAGGTAGTGATGAAAATTGTTGCTGGGTTGAGTGTCTAAGTTGAAATACTACCTTCAATAACGTGGCCTATATTCATGATTCTCAATTTGAACAAGTTTTCTAGGCTTGATATAATATGAAATTCAGTAAGAATTAAGTTATTGTAAAGAGGTGAATGTTTTCGTACAAGAATAGAATACTCATTTTAACCATTGATGCGTCCCATATTTTTAGGGCTCGTTGACACAATACATGCATGAGAACTGATGGCAAAACCGTGCAAATTTTGGCAAAACTGTACAGATTTCACTTGCAGAGACATCAGTTTGCATCAGTTGTCATGCACATTGCAGTGAGTTTTTATGCATGTTGACATCAGTTTTTATGTGCCCTGTTCACACTTATGTTGATGTTGTGTCAGTTTTTTTCCCTGTGCAGAAAACTGCATACACGTTGCAGATTCCTGCACAGAAAAAAGTCTGCACGTTGTGGTGTAAACAGGGCACCTAGAGAACTATTTTTTTTGTGACATCTCTGCACCATGGCGTGAACGAAGTCTTAGAAACAGTAATACCTTAGTTTGCAAGCATTATTCATTCCAGAAGCATGCTCGTCTTTCAAAACACTCGTAAACCACGTTACTCGTAAACCAAAGTTTTACTATAGTAATTTCCCTGACAAATTTTGGGGATCTGGCCCTTAAAACTATTCGTAGCTATATATAAGCGGACAGAGAACTTGGCTGCCCCTGGTATAGTGAGTAGGTGCAAAAACCTAAGTGCCTATACAGTGATGTTGAAGTGTTGGCATGTTGTGTAATTAATATTATTATACAGGCTTTATATGGCACCAACAGTTTTTACGCAACGCTTTTGTATAGAGACTCTGATCAAGAATAGCCAGACCTCATAGACCTAAGGGTTTTAAAATGGTTGTTCAATTTGTTTTCGTTTTTCCCATATATAAACGGTTTGAGGAAAGAGTATTATGCAGGTTGGAGAGTGCCACATGATGTATAAAATTTTGGAGAGCACTCTCTATAGAAATCGCCTTCTCTCTCTTGAGCTCCTGGGGCCTTTTGCGTCATGCTTTCGTCCTCCCCTTACCTCCTTATTGCTTCCCTTATTTCTAGCCCCCACTTTTTTTCCTCTTTCTCTCCCCCTTTTTTCCTTTTTCTCTCCCCTTCTCTCTTTTGTTCATGGACGGAGACAACTCCTGATTCTTCTAAACCATTGGGTTTTACTGCCCCTACAAGAGTAGGACACTAGGCAGGAAAAAGCTTGACTACGCCTATGGGCAGCCCCAGGGGGTATACAGCCACTCTCAGTCAGGAGTAAGAACCTAGTTCCTTGTTGGGATCTCTGGTCCTGGCAATTTTTTTCCTTTTTTGAATGGAACTTTTTCTTATCTTTATTTTGTTCCTGTGAGAATCTGCTATCAACTTCCAGACTGGGCGACGGACTGGATAATCCAGATCCAAAGGATCCCCCTAGTCTGGCCAGCGAGCGCGCATAGGCCTTAGCTCCTCGCTAGGGCAGCCGCGACATAGCCCCACTGGACGGGGGGCTGGCCTGCGAGTTAAACGTCTTGCAAGGGTGCATACGACCTGGCCTTGGTCTGAGGCGCAGCATTCCTACTGGCCGACAGCCCCCCTATTCCAATAAAGCAGTGGTCTGTCAGGAGCGGTGCCAACCCTGTTCCTGGTATGGTAAGTAGCTGTCTCCCCTCTACCTCTGGAGGGTTTTGAGGTGGATGTGGGCCTCTCCTTGGGACAGTGGGACCCTCAGACCCCCCCCCCCCCAGCCCCCTCTAAAATGTTGGTGGTCACTGTGGGTGATCTCGACCTGGCTTTTGCCAAATGCTCTTAAGGGGGGCTTGTTGGGGTTGCTGCTTGCCGGGTTTTTCCAGCTGTTTTTCCGTTTTAGCATCTGCCCTCCCCTCTGCTGCCCCTGGGTGGTCGGCTCCACTAGGGTTCGCGCCCAAGCAGCTAGGCATCCACGAAAATTTAGGCCTAGTCGGGCACCTTTGTTGGGGGGGGGGGGCCCAGTGAGACCCCCGCTCTTCCTTTTGGGCATTTGCCTTTTCCTCCGAGCGGCTGGTCCGCACCAAAAATTTAGGCCACGGCTTGCAGCCTACTAGGCGCCTCCCTTGGAAGGGTTGGCACCGTGGGGGTGGTTAATTTTTTGATGGCAACCATGCCGCCACTATTGTGTAGGACACCTGCCCTTTTTAGCACTGCGGGATCATCAAGGATCCCTGTCTGCGCCCCGGTGGGCGGCCCCCTTAAGGGGGCTATTTCTTGTTGTGTGGGCCTTTTATGGAGGGGTGGAGGGGCTCGAAGGGCAAGCCACCACCCCCCCCCCCCCCCCGTTTTTTTTTTTTTTTTTGCGGAGTCCAGCAGTAGGTGGTCTATTTGTGGGCCCTTGATCCGCGTCCTGTTGCGCGATCTAAGTCAGCGGCTCTCCCTTGCTTGTTATGTTTTTCCGGGTGAGCTTAGTATTTAGCACCCCACCCCTCCCCTGTCTCACCTGTCGTCAGATCTTGGTCTGGCCCTGTTGCTGCGGACATGGCCCACCCTGCAGGGTTGAGCCATGCTCCCAGTTCTATATGATGGTGAGGATGCTTCCTCCACTCCGGTGGTTGGCAAGCACAGGTTGTTGCACTGATTACATCTGTACGGGCAGTTTGGCATTGGAGGATGCAGCTTTAGTTGCTGTGGAGGGGACCTTTCCTTTTGACGCCTTCAAGCCATCTCGTGAGGCACGGTGTTCCTTTTTATATTCTATTCTGAAGGTCTTTATGTATAAAGCTGGGAGTGTCCAATTGCCCATAGTCCTTTCCTACTTGCCTTGCGGTAGGTTCCCATTTTATCAGTCACCTCAGGAGTGGCCCTTCGGTGTGTTATTTGACTAACTTGCTGGTCTGCGACCCAGATTCCTCAGACTGCCTTATACGGTCACCCCTCTTTTAGGGGTATCGCCTGTTCTGAGCTTTGCTGGATGACATCATTAAGGGTCTCTCAGGGGGAAGAGTACTTTTTCCGCAGGCGCTCAAGGGCAAGGAGACCGTGGTAGAAGTGGTCCACTTTTCTCGGCTCATAAGAAGCCTTTTGTCGTCCATTAGGCACTCGAGACAAGGGGTTAAACTTCTTCAGGGTTTCTACTGGAGGTTCCAAGAGAACCTGGTCTCGCAAGCCTAGAGCTGGATCTTCCAGACCTGTGGACAGGCTTCCACAGCATGAAAGGGTGCACTTACACGTATCTGGGTGGGGGGGGATGACTTTGTTGGTTCTGGAACCGTGGACCTCCCTAGTACAGGTCAGGTGGGTCCACAAAATTATCTGGTCCGGTTACTAGATAGAGTTCCGGTCTTATCCTTTGGTAAGGTTTTTTCCTTTTAATCTGCACGGTAGCGGCATCCCTGCATCTGGTGGATTTTCTTGCTTCTATCGACATTAAGGACGTTTACCCTTACATTCCACTATGTGCGGGTCACCAGCACTTCCTCCGCTTTGCCATGGGCGAGGAGTATTATCAGTTGGTGTCGTTACCCTTTGGTCTCCCCCTCCGCTCCTTGGGTCTTCACGAACGTGCTTGGGCACGGTGTTGGCTTTGTTGCATCAGCAGTGGATCGTGGTACTGAGGTACCTGGTATGAAGAACACCTGAAGAAACAGTAGTGCTGGCAAGAGCAGAGGCATTCCAGTAATGGAAAATAAACTAAGATCCCACAGATCTCCATCCTAGAGAGTGACATAGACCAACTGCCATTTATCTCCCACTGAAAGATGGGAGATTATCTTGGCTGAAAGAGAATTCAGAGAGTAGTGGTTAAAAATTCTTACTCTGAGTGGTGTATAAGGTTCAGTGTTGGGACCCTTTACTTTTTAATATCTTTATAAAGGATATAGGGTCTGGGATTAAAAGTACCATTTCAGTCTTTGCAGATGACATCAAGCTTTGCAGTGGAATAACTTCCTTACAGGATATCCCCAACTTACAAGCTGATCTCAATGCACTGTTTCATTGAACAACTATGTGGCAAATGAGGTTTAATGTTGATAAATGTAAAGTTATGCACTTTGGGGCTAAGAATATGCATGCATCATACATACTAGGTGGAGTAGAACTGGGGGAATCCATAGCGGAGAAAGATCTGGGTGTTCTGGTAGATCATAAGCTTAATAGCATAAGCTTAATAGCATGGTTTCCAAAAGCAAGCAAAGTCCTTTCTTGTATTAACAGAGGCAATCGCTCCAGAGATATCATTTTTGCCCCTGTACAAATCATTAGTAAGACCTCATCTGAAACATGCAGTTCAGTTTTGGGCAGTTCTTAAAAAGGATATCAGGGAACTGGAGAAAGTGCAGAGAAGGGCAACCAAACTGATAAGAGGCATGGAGGAGCTCCGCTATGAGAGAAGATTAGAGGAACTGAATTTATTCTCCCTTGAGAAGAGGAGATTAAGGGGGGATATGATCAACATGTATAAATACATAAGGGGTCCATATAGTGAACTTGGTGTTGAGTTGTTCACTTTAGGGTCAACACAGAGGACAAGGGGGCACTCTTTACATCTAGAGGAAAACAGATTTAGTCTCCAAATACGGAAAGGTTTCTTCACCGTAAGAGCTGTGAAAATGTGGAATAGACTCCCTCCAGAGCTGGTTCTGGCTAGCTCACTAGATTGCTTTAAAAAAGGTCTGAATTCTTTCCTGGGTGTACATAATTCCTCTGGATCATCTGCGGGTATAGGATTGTGTATATGGGATTGTATGGTTGGGTTTTCAATACTGTTTTTTTTTTCTTTTCTTTTTGTTGGTTGAACAAGATGGACTTGTGTCTTTTTTCAACCTAACTATGTAACTACTGTAGGTGCATGCTTTAGGTGTTTAGTTAAAATTGATAATGAAGCATAAACAAGCCTATTTGCCTCAAAGATTAAATCTGTTCAGTGTACTGGAAAGTGCATGAGCATAAAGTATTTCTCTTGGTCCTTCATGATGTTTTGTTAATTGATCTGTAGTTCCTTTCGCTGTTGTGGATATAATCCAGCATGGTCAGATAGGCCTGTATCAAAGGACTTGTGTTTGTTTCAGACAGGTTTTGCATTCTCATACATGTCTATGGTTTTTCTCCCCCACAGCAGCTATTTATTTTATTTTTTTTTAATCAGTGACGTCATTAATTTACAGAAATCTGTAAATTAATAAAATATATAAATAATCAAATAAACTACATGTCCCTCCTTCACCATGGCAGGCGTACTTGTTGTTCTCAATAGAATACAAGTGCGGTAATGAGCGCACACTTAGTCAAATGACACCTCCTCCAGCTCTGCAACTGAAAGTCCTTACCTCTGTACAGGCATAGAGATGGAGAAAAGGTCTGCAGGAGCCTGGCTTTGCACCTGCAACCAACTGATTGCAGCTGTAGTGCATTGCAGACTTTTGTGGGGAAAAAATGCACATTGCAAATATGTGTTCATTTAATATTAGTTTTCTTCTAAAAGATAGTTTTAGCCTTGTTAAACTGATGCCAGCAACACAGCACAAAGTCTTTTGGCACAGACCCTTTGTCCATGTGTCTTAACCTTCACCTTTGTTCTGATTTTTCATAAATGCTATCCGCACAGAGCTGGGCCTGTGTTCCTATTCTGCAAGAACATTACATTTCTTTACTATGACTTATTTCTGGAATATACCATTGCCTGTCAACCCAAAGTCGTTGTAAAATCAAAAGCTGTTTTACCCTAATACATTCTGTGCATTAACCACTTCAGCACGGAAGGTTTACCCCCTTCATAAACCAGGCCATTTTTTGCAATACGGCACTGTGTTATTTAACTGACAATTGCGCGGTCGTGCGATGCTGTACACAAATAAAATTGATGTCCCTTTTTCCCCACAAATAGAGCTTCCTTTTGGTTTTTTGGGCTATAAACAAAATGACAATTGTGAAACAAAAACCCAGTATTTTTTTATTTTATGCTATAAAACGCATCCAATAAAAAAAATGTACATTGATTACGCTTTCATGGCTAATGACATTAGAGATAAAGGAAAAGAAGCCGTTGAGCGGCTTTTTGGGAGACTTCGTTATCTTCTCTATTGCCCCTTGGGAATATTTCCCCCTCCGGGAGCCGAGAGCCAGGGGAAACGGGTTTTCTTGGGGAAACCGGTTTTGGCACAACAACGGCACCTGGAAGAAGCCAGGTAGAAAATGTTGCACATGTGAGGGACCTTGCGGGCATTGGACTGTTGGAACATAGGTCATCTACACATACACTCTTTGGTGTATCTAATACGAACGAGGAACGCAGTTTGCTGGTGTATTGTATCTGGTGCCGTTTGTCTGACTCGAGGGAACGACTTCCCAGGGATCTGGATACTGCTGCCAATTAAATCAAACGAATGAGACCGGCCTTTAATAGGGGGTCACTACATATAGGGTAAGCGTGGTGACACCTTTGCAAATTTTTCATCACTATCCATGGATCTTTCAGTGTCTGATGGGACTGTTTACATGGACTTTTTTACTATGTTCATTTGCTAATCACTATCAGCGCTGCACTTTTTGATTTTATGTTTATGCAATCCAGTGTCTGGATTGTGTACAGCTGCTGACAATTTATGTAGATTTACAATTAAACACCGTACAGGAGGAAGATATTTTTTTAAAACATAGACATTTAGGATTATTTACAGTAAACTTATCACTCTGATATGTGTTAAAAAAAAACCCTGGAATATTTAGGTTTTATGGGTATGTACTGTGCTCGTGTCTTTAGTAGAAAGAAAAGAATACTTTTTGAGCTCTTCTGAAGTGGGTGTAGACTGAATTCCCATATGTGGGCTGCAGGATAATTAACATGCTGAAATAAAAATATAGGCTGCTATCTGCCTTCTCTTTGATTTGCTTGGCAGTAACAGTGCGTGGCGACAGTTTCTAAAGTTGGGGATTTTGTTATAAATTGTCCTCATTTTTTTATTAGCTGGAAATGTCAGATGAATTCTTTTGAGCTTAATGGTGCTGTAAAGAGGTTTTGGAAACCTGTGTAGAATACATGCGCTTTGCTAGAGTTCTTTGGCTTATCTTTACACTTGAGGTTTAGGTAAAATTAGACAGTTGAGCTGCTTTTTTGCCACCCCCCCTTCAACCTTGACTGCTTCCCCTAAGTAGCAAAGCAGCTTTGTGACGCAACAAGAATTGTACCTCCTTTTGTGTTCAGGGGGCATTACTGCCTGCCAAATGCAGCCCATTCAAGTAAATGGGGCCATGTGACAACTATCCTGCATACATTTGCGGTGTGGTGGTGTGACCTTTTTAGAAGTTAAAATTGGGAGTGAAGAGGCAACATATTGCCTTATAGTCTCATAGTTGCCAACATTCCCAAAACATTTTTAGGGACACTTTTTTGCAGAAAGCAAGTGTAGGCGGAGCAGTATGTTAATTAGGGGTTTGGCATCCTGTTTCTGGGCGTGTCTGATCTTTTCAAGTAAAATGGGTGTGGCTTAAAAGTAGGGTAAATATTGGGTGTGTCTCAAAGGGGCCGTTAAATAGCCTTTACATTTTTATAGTCCCCCTTTTACCACCAGAGCGGTCTCAGTGCAATGCCTTCAGAGCAGGACCTGCCTGGCTTCTTGTCACTCAAAGACTTCTCCATGAGGATGTCCTCCATGGTCCTGGAGTGGCTCAGCCTCACAGCAGGAAGTCTGATTTTCCTTCAGATACACCCAGAGGACCACCCCCCCCCCCCCCTCCAGCACTATCGCATTCACCAGTCTGCCACCTACGCAGCCCAGCTTTATACCAAGACACGGCTCCTGACCTCACCTCCCTGTATAATGCTGCAACCGGTTCCAGTGATTGGCTGGGCTGCCGCTCCAGCTACGCCCTGTCACAATGTCACATCCCAATGTCTCGGACATTGGCAGATTTTTCGGATTTTGGCTCACATTCCCAGACCGGGACATGGGTCTGATTTCTGGAAAATGTCCCGGGCACATCGGGACACGATGGAGATCTTTAAATCTTGACTGTTGCATTCTAGTGTCACTTTCAGTAGTAGGACACTAGGAACAAAGACAAAAGCAGTTTTGGGGCAGCCCTTACTGGTGACCATTCACCCCCCCCCCCCCCCACCAAAACCTCACTGCTGCTCAATGTTTATTGTCCTGGGATAAGGACCTAAGCTGTGCATCAGCCATGTACCTCGGTGGGGACCTCCAGGCTCTCCCCACGAGGTACATGACTGGTTCACAGCGTGTGCCCTAGGGGTTTCCCATGACCGTCTCAGACCCAGTATTACTCTTTACTGTCAGCTGTTTTATAGTTGGTCGACTCACTCTGTGATATGTGGTTGAAGTAGCATGATTGAGATCCCGGGCATGTGTTTTTAACTTGACAACATTGTCAGTTTTTAGAACCATTTAGTAATTGCCCATTGTTTATGCCTTTATATTTTTGTTATAATTTTTGAAAAGTTTTTTTCAGGGAAAACAATGCATATTGTTCCCCCTTTCTCTCTTGAGAGTTAAGGACTACTGTTGTGTCTTTCCCCTCCTATGTGCAAAACGCCTACTGTGAAAGAGGGGGTCTCACTAGCAACAACACTAGAGTGGCCTTACCATGACCATGTTTATGCTATAAGAAAAAAGTAAAGAAAAAACTTGAAAATATAGTATAAAGCACAATGTTTGCTTTACAAATCTTTCTTTGCTAGCTTTGGCTGCCTAAAAAGTAATTTTTTTTTTTTTTGGTGGAAGATCTTTTTATTGAGTCCCGAACCATTTTAGCGGAGGACAGCCTTTTTAGGTGAATAACCAGCCTCAATGGTAAGTCCCAGTATTGTCATTGGTCAGTCCTCTTTATCATCAAAAGATGAATTCGAGGTTTAAACTCTCCTGACTTTGTGTTATTATGACTTTAGAATGGTGAACTATTTCATGGACCAATTGTAAATTAAAGCCAAAAATTGCACTTAAAGTGACTGTAAAGTCTCATTTTTAAAAAAAATAAAAATGTTATACTTTCCTCCTCTGTGCAGTCGGTTTTTCAGAGTGGCCTGAATCCTCCTCTTCTCAAGTCCCTCTTCTGCTCTCCTGGCTCCTCCCTCCTGGTGAGTGCCCCCACAGCAAGCAGCTTGCTATGGGGGCATCCGAGCGGAGTCACAGCTCCATGTGCAAATTCACACACGGAGCTGCGGCCCGCCCCCCCCCCCTCCCTCCCTCCCTCCTCTCCTGTCTGACTAACTTTGACAGCAGCGGGAGCCAATGGCCCCACTGCTGTGTCTCTGCCATACAGGAGGGAGAGTCCCAGGATGCCCGAGGCATTCCGTGGATATCGCTGGATAGAGAGGGGGCTCAAGTAAGTATTACTGTATTGCACACAGAAGGCTTTTTATCTTAATGCATAGAATGCATTAAGATAAAAAAAACCTTCTGACTTTACAACCCCTTCAACCACTTAAGCACCACCCCACGTACATTTACTGCGGCGGGGCGGCCCTTAAACGCAAAATCATGTACCTGTACTTCATGCCCCTTGGCTCTGGGACCTGCCGATCGTTCATAGGAGAGACAGAACGGTGGTCTGTCTATGTAAACAAGGCAGGCCGCAATTCTGTTACAGAGGGGGAGAGAGATGTCGTGTTCCTGCTAATCAGAAAAACAGTTCTCTCTTCCTACAGTCAGTCCACCCCCCCCCCACAGTAAGAAAGCACACCTAGGGAACACAGTTTACCCTTTGATAGCCCCTGATGTTAACCCCTTCCCTGTCAGTGTCATTTATACAGTGACAGTGGTTTTATCTCTATCGTCCTTTGACAGACGCAGCTCTCAATGCTTCTTCACTATTGGGTTATGTTCCATCTACAGGAGTAGACTAGGCAGTGAACACTTTCACTCGATACGCCTATAGGGGCTTGTTTTAGAGGGTGTTCCAGGCAGTTTTAAAATTCGTTGATTTGACAGGTTTACCTGAAAGGGTAACTCCACTTTCGTAGGGAAAAAAAATCAGCAAAAAAGAAAAAACAATATAGCCTATACAATTGCGACACAAATCATATTGTAATTGAATGTTATTAAAAATTGCCTTTCCTTTTCAATCTGCAGCTGTTGTAATTTTTTGAAAATGCAATTCAATATGGCTGCCTGGAGCTGTTCTGTACACAGAATGTCTACTGACCACACCCCAGAAACATAATTTCCTGCTTGTGTGATTGGCTCACTAATTTTCCCAGAAGTCTGCCTAAGATACCAGTCATATTTCCTGCATCCCCTACAAAAAGATGTAATTTTTGGGGAGATACTCACAATAGGAACACGTCTAAAGGGATGCAGGCCCAGCATATTTCCTCATTAGAGCCCTGCAGCTGCCACGGCTGATAGATAATTATGAAACCACTCCCATTTGACCCACTCAGCACAGATGAACAAACAATGATTTCTTCAGAATAACAAACGGTAGGCATCTGCAACAAATTTTGTTAAAGATTTTGTTAGAATCTTTGCAATGTACATAGATCACCCAGAGGGGAATGTTTTTTTTTTTCTCAAAAGTGGAGTCACGCTTTAACAGTAAAGCTAAAGCAACTTAAAAGGTTACAATTGTTTTTATATTAATGAAAAAAAAAATCACTAAAAGTAGTAATTTAATTAGGTTTACGTACTGTTTGTTCCAAGACTCCTTGTCTATTTCTTCTTTGAGTTTCTGCATCTTGGTTCTTTTTTATATTTATTTCTATTATGTTAAGCAGGTTTCTGACATCCTGTAGATTTTTGTGGTTACTCGGAACAGGAAAGGTTTGGTGTCGCCAGTCACTAGGTGAACCTGCTTCCTGCTTTCCTCCGGTTTCCTGTGAGTGAAGCATCTAGTAATGCCAAGCACTGCAGTCAGCGAGGCCTAATCTGTAATTACCCATTTCTCTCCCAGCACTGTTAATGACTTGGTATTGTGTGCTTTTATTATTGTTGGCTAAAACAAATCAAAATCAGAGGTTTTGAAATGTGACAGGTTTTGGACTAAATGTAGATGTGAATGTGCAGTTATACTGACAGTTCCAAATATTAGTGTTATATTTATAAAGGTTCTCTTATTTCTCATCCATTGAGGGACACTGAAAGTTTTAAACCTCTAGGGTATATTGATGCCGACAGGAGGATTGGACATTGGTAAACAATAAAGCTGTAGAAGGGCCCGAGGTATAAGCAGCAAGCTTGAGCTTCGATTATTGTCCCAAGAGAATGGAGGTTTTTTTTTTTTTTTTTTTTTTTTCCAGCTCTACTGTTTTTTAAAGACTACCTGTGATTTTCTTAACATTTTTTCTTCTTCATGTTTTCCCTTTAGCCAAGACTCTTCTCTAGCCTACTACATGAGGCTTCCCTGCTGATCTGCTGCTAACCAGCAAGTGGTTGTAAACCTTAAAAAAAAAATAGAAAAAAAGTGTACTGGCTTATTAAATTAGTTCAGTGTGATCTGTCGTCTTCATATTATATTTCAGCCTGGCAAAGTTCTAAATTACCTGGTTGATCCTGCCCTGTGCTGCTCCTCCTACAAGTAAACTGACCACACCAGCATAGCAGCCCTTCCATACTAACGTGGTCCATTTAAGTGTTACCGCCATCCTGCTGAAGATACAGGTATGCTATGCAAGAGCACAGCACACCTATATCTTCAGTAGTTAATACATAGCCACACCAAACCCGCCCCCCCCCCCCCATCCGGATTGGTGGCGCATTTCTCTTCAGGAAAAAGTGATGTTATGCCACCGAGGCTGATTGCATTCCATTGCCATGGAAACGCAGAAGCTCAGCGACAACGTAATTTCCTAACATGATGTACCTGCCCCAGCAGTGCATGCACCCACCGGCAGGTCCGTGCATCACTGTAGAAGCAACAACAATCATGTGACCGGCACTTAAGAAAATGGAGAAGCTGAAAGGCAAGTTCTTTGGAAAAAAACAAAGCGCACTATCAATTTAGGCTTAATTCTTCCAGTTAAAAAGAGGATTTTATCAGTATCGAGCTTTACAACCACTTTAAGCCTGGTTTCTGGACTGCATCACATTCAGACTTAACATTGAGGGTCTAGGCTGGAAGTGACCTTTTGGGTACTGGGTTCTGTGTAGGTGCTTTCCAGACTTTGTTATACTTAAGTTTGCTGTAAAGCAGTTTCCAGGTACTGGCCTCACCTACCATTGTCTCTGTGCTTGCTCTGTCTCTGAAGATGTTATTAGTGAGTAGCCCAGTTGTGCTGCTCACTGGGAGCTCCTTCATTGGTCACTCCTGCTGCTCCTATTGCAAAGAGCTATGTGGGACTTAGATCCATTCCTGCTGCCCGGCTACAATGACTTTTCGTTACTTTCAGCCATTCAACCCTCTGGTTACTGGCCCTTACCTGCTTCCAGCTGGCTGAGTTTCATGAGTACTTAAAGACCTTGCCTCTTACCCTGAACCTGTATGCTGCCTAATCGCATTGTGGCTGCAATTTGTCTCGTTCTACACCCAGAGCGGTACACACCTGCCAAACTGGTTGCCCCGATCTCCCGTTCTATAAATGGGTTGGGGCAATGCTGGCATCTTGCCTACTAATGGTGGCAACATTTGCGGTCAGGAGTCATGTTGACTTTTTCAGGCTTTGGAGTTGTCCTTGTCCTCTGACCTCTTGGCTAAAGGTTTTTTTATGACTAAATAGCCCAGGTATTTTCTGACTGAACAAAGAGGCAATAATCGCTTTTCAGATTTTGTATCTGATTTACCCGTAGCCTTATGGGCCATACAAACTATACAATTGCCTTTTAGATTTTTTCCTTTAGATTTACATAAACCATATAATATGAGGTCAAATCTAAACACTTTTTATTTGTATGTAATCTGGCAGGCCCTTGCACTACATAGTTGAAGGTAAATCTGAAGGAAATCTAACCACAAAAGTTGTATAGTGTGTATCCAGCTTTAGTGGCTTCTGATCCGTTGGTCTAATTCTGAGTCATTCAGCTCCATGTCAGATAAGTTTACCCCTGAGGAGTCTCAGTCTGCTCCTATTACTCTTTAAGTTGCAGACACCGATTTCGCTATTGCATCACTGGAAGATCTGTTTGTTCTATTATCGCTGTTCTGAGCCTGGATTCGTATTGGGCCCCTAAGGCAGCAAAGTGTTTACCTTTGCACATAAAAGTGAGCAAATAGCCATGTTTGGTGGCTAGAATAGGAAAAATAGGTGAATAGATTCCCCATTATGCAACTAAGGAGCACGCACAGTAAAGGTATTAATGCAACAGCAAGAGGATCAGCTGCTATTGCATGGACGCAGAAAGCTGAGAGGAACTAAATATCAGGATAAACTAGGAATTTAGTACTTAGTGTTACTATACCAACAACAGTAGAATTTGTCTGTATATGCACTAAAGCATGCTTATTATACTCACTGTGGACCTAAGGGGTAATCCTGTGCATTGTGTAAAAAGGCTGTTTGATCCTATATGCACAAATCCTCCTCTTCTTCCACTGACTCCAAAACATGTCTAGATAAGATAGAGCCTTTGGAGTCAGGCTGCACATGCTCAGTTTGGTGTATATTGCTAGAGAGGTTTTTTTTTTTTTTTTTCTTGGGAGGGTGCATGTGATCAGCACAGGGCCAATTGGCACTGTCCAGACAGAGGGTCAGGGGTCCTGCAGCCCCATAGGACAGCTCAGTGCAGTATAAAAACTCCTACAAGCTTCTCCAGGAACTGATAGAAGTCACAAGACTGCTATATACTGCTGATGAGAAAAGGTAATTGGCTATTTACATTTTTGTATTTTATGTTCTGTGTACTGTGGGAGACCAGATAATAGTGAATGCAGGTTTCTGGTTTTAGTAGCACTTTAATACAGCTTGCATATTCTCTAGAGCAGGTATGTCCAACCTGCGGCCCGGAACCACAGGCAATGCGACCCACTGCCCCCTGACAATATATATATTTCTTTTTGCTGGGGAGGAAGGAAGTCGAGTCGGGGGGCACGGCCACAGCGGCTTACAACTAACTGTAGGCAGAGGGTGCCTCGGAGGGGATCATCCACTAGTTGTGTTAAATTAGTGCTGGGGGGAGGGGGGTCGCAGCAGCGCGGGAAGGGCGCGGCAACATTTTATTACTTATATACTTTAACTATAGTATATATTTTGTATGTGGCCCGAGAAAATTTCTCTACACTCAATGTGGCCCAGAGAAGCCAAAAGGTTGGACACCCATGCTCTAGAGCAGTGGTCCTCAACCCTGGCCTACAGGGCCCACTAACAGGCCAGATTTGCAAGATAACTGAAATGCATCCCAGGTGACATCATTTGCTGCTCAGTGATTACAGTACTCTAGTCTGCATCTCCCCAAGGTAATACTTAAAATATGGCCTGTTAGTGGGCCCTGTAGGCCAGGGTTGAGGACCACTGCTCTAGAGCATTGGGTAATAGGTGATTTTATAAGTGTTTTTCTTTAATATTACATTATTTTTTGGGGTTTGACACTTTAACAAGATTTATTTAGAGTTGTTGGTGCAACAACTTTTTACGTTTTATATAAGTTCAAAGAACTACCATTGCTTTTATTTATTTTTACAACTCCCTCAGGGGGACTATGTACGTAAAGCACTTGGTACTGTTCCAATTGGTGGCTCCACCCAATTTGAAGCCAACATTATGGGCATTTCATTAGGGGGAGGTACAGCCTGCACAGATCCCCCCAGGCCTGTAAGCTGAGTGATCTGTCCATATTATGAATGAATAGTCAGTGGTATTTGTTCATTCATAATAGCTTTGGACTTGTGTAAAGTATCTGCCCTGTGAGTGGAAAAGCAGCTGCAGATACTTTACATAGAGTCACAATTCTGAATGATCTTTTACTTTTATAGATGAACAAGCAGCACTGATTGTTTATTCATACAGTGACCGATATCTCAGAGCTGCGGCTCTCTGTAGGTCTATCAGGGCTGCTTGTATGCATCCACATCCCGAATGATGAATCACAGAGTTCTTTAGCTCTGTCTGGGCTTTCACTATTTATGAATGTGAAATCCGTGATATCGGGCCAGAGTTGTATATAACACACCCTGACATAACTGATCACTCATTCATAAAACTGAAATCTCACACAGCACCGCAGCACTGTCATTCATTGGCCTTACTGTGGATGTGTACAGCCGCTGATAGACACACAGCGCTGCTGGCTGTGTGATCTATTTTTGTGAATGGCAGACTGGTGCCTAGAGCGAGCCCTACTGCTAGAGCGGTCAATCACAACTCTGTCTTCTTCCTACTAGAGGTGATGGACCGGGGGACCTGCCCCACCACACAGTTTACAGTAAGGGGGAAAAAAGTATTTGATCCCCTGCTGATTTTGTACCTTTGCCCACTTGCAAAGAAATGACCAACAACAGTTGGTGTGATTATTCACAAATGAAAGAAACACAAAATAACTGTCAATCTCCCTTGGTCTGGGGCTCCATGCAAGGTCTCACCTCGTGAAGTTTCAGTAATCATGAGAACAGTGAGGAATCATCCCAGAACTTCATGGGAGAATCTTGTCCATGATCTCAAGGCAACTGGGACTATAGTCGCCAAGAAAACTACGCCATTAAGGACTGAAATTCTGTAGCACCCACTGCTCAAGAAGCACATGTACTGATAGATCTAAAATAAAATCAGCGCAATCACAAATAAATTAAATTACAGCCCAATGGCAGCTTACATTTAGTGTCTTCACTAAAAACAATTTGCAAACCCAATAAATAAATAATGCAGTGCCAAAGGTTAAAATAACAATATAATATTGATCAGTGATCAAATCGATTATGAAAATCAATAATACCTTTTTATCCAGTGATTACCAGTGTAAAAGTGATGAATCACTATAATCCAAAAATATTAGAAATCATGTGCAAAACACTCATGTGAAAAGTCCATAAAATCTGTACAAAAATACTTCTGTGCTGTGCAATAAATATAAAGTGCTGGTGCTCAATCCACACACAGGTGATTCGTATGCTCAAAGCTGTGCTCACTCGCAGCTCACCTTAATGCGGGCTAATACAGGCTCGTCTGTCACTTTCCTTTGGAAATCAACAGGATGCGGTGCCCCTGCGCACGCTCCCTCATTATACGTATTGTCACTTTCCTTTGGAAATCAATCAATTCTGTCCAGTTCTGGTCGCCAGTCCTCAGGAGGGATGTGTTGGAGCTGGAGAAAGTCCAGAGAAGGGCAACTAAACTGATTAGGGGGTTGGAGGACCTTACCTATGAAGAGCGGCTGCAATCGCTCGATTTATTTTCCCTGGAGAAAAGACGTCTGAGAGGGGACATGATAGCAATTTATAAATATCTTAATGGGGATCTCAGCTTAGAAGAAAAGCTGTTCATTCGAAGGAATTGCATGAGGACTCGAGGACATACAATGCGATTAGAGGAGAAGCGTTTTAACCTCAGGCAACGTGGGGGGTTCTTTACTGTTAGGGCTACAAGATTGTGGAATTGTCTACCACAAGAGGTGGTTTCTGCGGGTAGTATGGTGACTTTCAAAAGACTCTTAGACTTACATCTCAAGGATCAGGAGATTGAGGGCTATGTTAGATGATTACAGTCACACACACCTACACAGGTTGAACTGGATGGACTATTGTCTTTATTCAACCTCGCCTACTATGTAAGGATGCGGCGTCCATGCGCAGGCTCCGCCCCCATACACGTTATGTCACTACAGGGGTGGAGCCAACACAACCTCCCATTCATTAAGTACTCACTATGTCAGAAGTGCCCGCCCCTCTATATGCTGCTCACTCCCTCAATACACCACCTCCCTGCGCTCGCAACACCGGAAACAGTGATGACAAAATAGAAAGGAGTCACAGCAAGGAGACCCCGGGCATCTTACTGGATATGAATAGAAACATTAAAAATAGTTAATAAAAATAGAGCCTGCCCACTTCTACCAAATTCCTTGTCAACACATAAATAAGTATTTAATGCATGTATCACTATTTACAAATATAACAATATTAAAATAAATGCGGAAACTCTGGCGAACCTTATACATATATATAAATATATAATGTACTAACAATTAAAATTTATTAAAAGCCAAAATTAATAAAATTACAAGACTTTTTTTTAAAACTATTTGTAAAACCTCATTTGTCACTTATAAAACAATTTAAATCGAACTCTATATTTAAACCCCTAGGCGACAGAACTTTCGGCTCAAAAATCCAAAAAGATTCTCTCTTAGTTGCCTGATAAAATCCCCCCCCCCCCCCCTCTCCAATGTCTATCTGCTCTTTCTATACCCTAGAACTGTAATGAGCTGGGGTCTTTGTTTATGTGTAATCTTACCCTTTTTGATATTTTTTACATGTTCACCTACCCTAACGCTCAGACTTCTGGATGTTCATCCTATATACTGGAGCCCACAGCCACACTCCAGCATATAGATAACATCTGTCGTAGCACAAGTAATAGGATCCTCAATTATATACTTTCTGCCTGTGCTTCTGGATATGAATTCCTTCCTTGTTTTTGTTTTTTTTTTTATATTTCCTACTGCATGCCCACATGCTGAGCATTTTACCACAGGCATGGAAACCCGTGATAT
Source organism: Pelophylax lessonae (assembly GCF_965119305.1). Classification (NCBI taxonomy): domain Eukaryota; kingdom Metazoa; phylum Chordata; class Amphibia; order Anura; family Ranidae; genus Pelophylax; species Pelophylax lessonae. The sequence continues at coordinate 142,168,212 of NC_138768.1, forward strand.
AGGAAAAGCGTCCATCCCTCCTAATTATCGAGGGGTCAGTAACTCCTGGTGCTAATTTATCTTTCTCTAGCGCTCATTGACAGACGTAGTCCTCGGTGATACACCACCTTCGGGTTATGTTGCCTCCACAGGAGCAGGACTAGACAGGAAATTAAAAAGCTCTGGCCACACCCTAGGGGCAGTCCCAGAGGGTATATCCTCTCTCTCTCTGCCTCAGCAAATCAGTTATTTTCTGTCTAGTTAGGAGTAAGGACCTAGATACCTTGCTGGGATCTTAGGTCCTGGCAAGATTTTTTTCTTAAAGGATTTTTTAGACAGCTTTTTTTCTCCAGTGTTCCTGTGAGATCTTCAAGCAAGAAAGCTGAACTGGGCGACGGGCTGGATGTTGAGATCCGGTGGTCACCCCAGTTCAGCCTACGAGCGCGTGCAGGCCATAGCTCCGCGCTGGGTCGGCCGCGACAAAGTCCCATTAAAGGACTGACCCCGCGAGTTAAACGTCTCGCTGAAACGCCAAAGACCATGAGTCACGGCGTCCATATCGGTCGACAGCCCTCCCGCCCCGGTGGAGAGGGGTACTGTCAGGAGTTGGTGCCCGCCTGGTTCCGGTATGGTGAGTAGTATGTTCCCCCTTTTCCCCTGACGGGTCTTGTGGTGAACGCGGGCCCCTCTCTGTATGGTAAGATAGAGTCCCTCTCTATCCTATAATGACACAGATCCTCCTACTTTGAGTGTGATTTTATGTGCAAAAAGCCAGGAGGCTTGGTTTGGGAGCTAACAATCTAATTGTATACATGTTAAAAAGATTATAATCTGTGGCATTCTGGGAATCTTACGGTGATAAGAATAAGCTACCTACCAGTCAGAAGCCACGGACATGTAGACTGCCTTCCTAATCAGATCTCCAGCTATTAGCAGGCCTCCCGAATGGCCATGCGGTCCGCCAGGGCCGGTACCGCCAACCACGCCAAATTCCCATGCAGAGAGAGTGTTGTGTGCCCTGCAGCACACCGCTATTCAGTACAGGCCGCCGCCATTTTTTTTGCTGGATCGCACGAGCCGCCATTTTGGCGTAGCCTCGTGTCTCCAGCATGGGGGCGGCCATGTTTGAGGTGATTCAAACACCTCGTGGAGCTAGGGGAGGCGCCGGAAGGCGTGCAGAGGGGCGGAGCCGCCTCCTTTCTTCCTGGGCAGCCAGCCAAGAGACTTCCTGTTTGTCAAGACAGCGCTGTAACCTGTTGCAGTTAAACTCTGAGCATCAAGTGGTGAGCCTGGGGGTCTATCTCTCTCTCTCTCTCGATCGATAGGGATCCCTAGCAGGTAACACTAAGGGGTTTTTTGTCTGGAAAAAAAAAAAAAAAGTTTTTTATTTTTGAATTGTATTATCCAGGAAGTGACTGGAATTATCATGGACCCTGCCACACATATTCCCCCACCTGTTTCCCTCGAGGGGGCCACGGGACCCGCCGGTGCACAGAGTGTAGAGTCATTTACAGCAATTTTGGAGTCTATGGTGGCTTGGGTGGAGGCGGCCTGTCAGGGACGGGGGTCAAGGAAGCGACCCCCGCCTACCCCTATACTATCTGACACCTCTGACTCTGATTCAGAGATGGTCACTGCAGTTGCAGGTTCCTCTGCAAAGGCTGTTATCCCAGGTAAAGCCCCCTCAGACAGTGAGGAGGACGCTTCTTCTCCTGCTATAATTCAGGAAGAAGCATTGGTGGACGCACTAGTTGTGGCAGTGCAGGAAACCTTAAAACTTGAGGCTTTACCGGCAGAGGCAACTGAAACAGAGATTCCTTTTGGTACTAATAAGCCCATCAAAACGGTGAAGGTTTTTCCTGTACCCAAATGTTTCGGTAATCAGATTAAAGGAGAATGGGAGCATTCTAAACGTACCTTTACTATTTCCAAGCGTATTGCTAGACGCTATCCGTTTGAGGAATCCATCATTAAGAAATGGACGGTACCACCAGTGGTGGATCCACCTATTTCCAGGCTGAATAAAGCCACGGTTATCCCAGTGGAGGACACTTCGTCCTTTAAGGATCCGGTGGATCGAAAGATGGAAGCAGAGTTCCGCACCATCTTCTCTCTGATAGGGTCAGCATTTAGACCAGTAATTGTTATTGGTCTAGTTTCCCAGACACTTACGGAATGGGCGAAAATGGTACGCCAAGACCTTAGGGGAAAAGATATTCCCCAGGAGACATCTGATTTGATGGAACAGATTATACAAGGGCTACAGTTTATCTGTGACGCAGCCTTGGACACTACTCCCTTATTAGGGCATGCATCTATGTCAGCGGTGATCCTCAGACGTGTGCTGTGGTTAAAATGCTGGTCAGCTGACCTAGGTTCCAAAAAGACCTTGACAAATCTCCCTTTTCAGGGGAATCGTCTATTTGGGGCCAACCTAGATGAAATCATCAAGGATGCCACTGGGGGCAAGAGCACTTTTTTGCCACAGGCTGCTAAAGCTAAGGGACCTCGCAACAAGCGAGGACCTTTCTTTACCGCCCATAAAGGGCGCCCGGCTGGTACTAGCGGGAAAGGCAAGACTCCTCCAGGAGGGTTCAAGAAGGGCTGGTCGGACAAGCAGAGGACCAACCCAGCCAAACCCGAAGCAAAGGAGTACACAGCCTGAAGGTGCGCCCCCACCCGGTTTCAGGGTGGGGGGACGTTTTCACCGGTATTCAGGACATTAGATCGAGCTTCAACCACTACTACCGGTGCGATTCTTCCCTTCCAACATTTAAGTACTACAGGAAGCGGTAGTTACCGTTCCCTGAATAGATCTTTTCCTTTACCTTTTCCTAAGATTAGTCCCTATACCTCACAGGAATCGGATCTGGTTGACCAGATAGGCCAAGTAGCCTCTAGTCGGGTGACTTCGGTCCCTGAGGTTCAACCAGAAAAGATCACCCTTCCTGATAACAATCAGGTATCTGATAAATGTGTGGGAACAGAAAACGACCAGACTTTCTCGGATGGTCGGGGCCAGATACCTCTAGGGACGCCTGGTTCAGATTCTATCAGCGCCAGTGGTCCTAGAAATTCTAGGCTGGCCTCCTCAAGCCGGCCTGGCCGACTTGGACATGCTAGTCGCAGACGTTCCGTGGGAACTTCGTCTCAGGGAGTGTCTGTGGTCTCAAGGACCAATTTACCATCATGCTTTACAGTCGCTGGGTTTAATGGCCTGGCCATTGAGACCCAAGTACTGAAGGACAGAGGTTTGTCTACTTCAGTCATTCCTACCCTTATTAAAGCAAGGAAAGCGACTTCCAGCAAGGTCTATTATCACACATGGAAGACTTATATTGCGTGGTGCGAATCTTTAGGATTTCCTCCACTTACCTATTCGGTGACTCGAATATTGGCCTTTTTGCAACAAGGGGTTGAGCAGAAGCTAGCCTTGAGCACCATCAAGGGTCAAGTTTCAGCATTAGCAATCTTCTTTCAGAAACCTTTAGCTACCAAGTCCTTGGTGTGGAATTTCATCCAGGGGGTGTGGCACCTGGCTCCTCCAGTCCGCGCACCCTTACCGCCCTGGGATCTTAATTTAGTTTTGTCGGTTCTACAGAAACCTCTCTTTGAAAACATCAGGGAGATTCCCTTGCTTACTTTATCCCAGAAGGTGGCCTTCTTGGTGGCTATTACTTCTGCTCGCAGGGTGTCAGAACTGGCTGCATTATCATGCCAGTCCCCATACCTAGTGATTCATAGGGATAAGGTAGTACTTCATCCTAAGCCATCTTTTCTTCCTAAGGTGGTTTCAGATTTTCATCTGAATGAAGATATTGTACTACCTTCCTTGTGTCCTCAGCCCAAGCATCATCGGGAACATGCGTTGCATTCCTTAGATGTGGTTCGGGCAATCGGGGTATACCTGAAAGCTACGGAATCATTCCGTAAGACGGATTCACTTTTTGTGATCACGGATGGCCCCAGAAAGGGTTTGCCTGCATCTGCCGCGACCATTGCCAAATGGATTAGACAAACGGCGGTACAGGCTTATTCTATTAAGGGTCAGAGTCCTCCGTTCCCTGTTAGGGCGCACTCCACTCAAGCGCTCAGTACTTCCTGGGCCTTTCGCCATCAGGCGTCAGTGGTCCAGGTATGTAAGGCGGCCACCTGGTCGTCGATACATACCTTTACAAAATTCTATAAAATTGATGTGACGGCATCGGCGGATGCCTCATTTGGCCGCAAGGTTTTGCAGGCCGCAATTTGAGGAGACCGGTGGTCTACCTCGAGGGTTTTTTTCTGTTTGAAAAAAAAAAAAATTTTTCTCTTTTTTGTTGAGTCTCATCATTAAGGATGAGCATTGTAAACTTCTAGTTGGCACCGGTTGGGCCTTCTAGATTGGGATTTGATTTCCTTTTTCCCACCCCTCATTTGTGATACTGCTCTGGGACGTCCCGAAGGTGGTGTATCACCGAGGACTACGTCTGTCAATGAGCGCTAGAGAAAAATGGATTTTTGTAAAATCTTACCGTAAAATCCTTTTCTCTTAGCTCATTGACAGACGTAGTCCCCGCCCCTCTGTTTTTGAGTTGGGTTGGGTTAAAATCTCTAAAGACTGCTTTTTCACATAACTGATTTGCTGAGGCAGAGAGAGAGAGGATATACCCTCTGGGACTGCCCCTAGGGTGTGGCCAGAGCTTTTTAATTTCCTGTCTAGTCCTGCTCCTGTGGAGGCAACATAACCCGAAGGTGGTTTATCACCGAGGACTACGTCTGTCAATGAGCTAAGAGAAAAGGATTTTACGGTAAGATTTTACAAAAATCCATTTTTAAGGGTGGGCGTTTCTTGTAGATGCATTTCGGTTTAGCGGGTAAAACTGGAACCAACAATCTATCCCTTTTCAAAATTTCCCAATGTTTATTAATAATTCTTTCCACTTGTTTATTTTGGACATTATAGGCCATAATGAATTTATATTCAAAATCATTACCTCCTCGTTCTGTATTTGCTACGATCAGAGATTCCCTATTCAATGCACATACCTATATTTTGACCCGATCAATAGTCTCTTTAGCATAGCCTTTTTCCAGGAATCTGTTCCCAAGAATTTCCGATTGTACTAAATAATCGGATTCTTTGGAACAATTCCTTCTTATCTTCTACTCGGGTCTCGAGTCGGGTCTCTCCGCTGTTCCCTTTCCAGGTGTGAAATATTGGCAGGCGGATTGCCTTAGCCGACAGGCATTAGATGCAGGGGAATGGTCCCTTCATCCGGAGGTGTTCCAGTGGTTGTGCCTTCATTGGGGCACTCCAGACGTGGACCTGCTGGCGTCACATCTACTGGATAGTGCAGAGGTTTGTGGCCCGCTCCCGGGACCCTCTCGCGGGTGCAATGGTGGCACCATGGGTTCTGTCATAGGCAAGAACATTCCCTAAGTTCAACGTGAACCATGCTGAGAAGTTTAGCATGGCAGCTGCGCAAGGCTGACGTCGGTATGATCGTGTGAGTGCTCACTGATGGGCCAAGGTCAGTATCAGCTGTTGGTTGCCTTTCCTCCTCTCAAGTTGCTGCCAGGAATTCTTCGCAGGATCAAGGCAGAAGGGATTCTCGTGGTTCCGGACTGGCCTCGTCGAGCTTGGTACGCTGACCTGGTCAGGCTAGCCGCAGACTCTCCTTGGAGACTTCTCTGACCTCTCTGAAGATTTATTGTCTCCAGGGCCAATATTCCATCCGACTTTACGGTCGCTGGCTTTGCCGGCTTGGCTGTTGAAAGCCAGGTGCTGAAGGACAGGGGATTGTCTGCTTCAGTGATTCCCACCCTGCTTGAAGCGTGGGAAGCGACCTTTTAGGATGATTTTTTTCATCCTACGAGCAAGTATATTGTGTGGTGTGAGTCTCTTTGGACTCCCCCTCGTCCTTACTCGCTGGCCCGGATCTTGGCTTCCTTTTAAAGGGGAGTTGAACAAAAGTTAGCCTTGAGGTACTGTCAAGGGTCAGGTTTTCGGCTTTGACAATTTTCTTCCAAAGGCTGCTGGCCGCCCTTTCCCTGGTGCGGGACTTCTTCCAGAGGGTGCGACACTTGGTACTTCCGATACGACCTCCGTCACATACTGGGGACCTTGATTATGTGCAGTGGATTCAGAACCTCCATTTGCAAGTATTCGAGGGTGTCCCCTGCCTACCTTATTACAGAAGGTGGCCTTCTTGGTTGCTGTCACTCTGCGCGCAGGGTGTCGGCACTGGCGACATTGTCCTGTCGTTCTCCCTATATGTTAGTTCATAGAGACAAGTGGTACTTTGTTTAGATCCGTCCTTCCCTCTGAAGGTGGTTTCTAGTGTTCACTTGAACGAGGACATTGTATTACCATCTTGTGTCCTATGCCCTCACATCCTAGGAATGTGCATTGCATACTCTGGATACTTGGTGTACTTGGCGACTACTGATTCTATTTCATAAGTCAAGCTTGCTCTCTGTACTTATGGAGGGCCCATGAACAGGACTGCGTTTGTCTGCTGTGTTCCAGATGGGTCGGACAGACAGTGGTGCAGGCTTATTCGATTAAGGGTCAGGTTCTACCTTTCCCTATTTCGGCGTGTTCTACTTGGGCGCCTAGTGCTTCCTGGGCTTTTTGCCTGGCAGGAATCTGTGCTCCAGGTTGCAAGACTGCTACCTGGTTGTCTGTTCACACCTTTACCAAATATAAGGTGGATGTGCTGGCATCTGCAGATGCCTCTTTTGGCCGCAAGTTTTTGCTGGCTACTGTCTGTAGGGCTTTTGGCTTTCCTTGAGGGTGTTTACTGTCTGTTTCAGGTGGGCCTCATCTTTTGTTCTGATGAGTCTTATGTTGCCTGGTCGGCTATGTTTAGCCTTGGGGACTTGTTCTTTTCTGCTGTTCCCACCCCTCATTTTATGGCACTGCTTTGGGACTTCCCTACTGGTATTGGTTAAGAGAACTGCATCCGTCAATGAACAATAGAAAAAAATGGATTTTTGACTTACCGTAAAATCCTTTTCGCTTAAGTTCATTGACGGACGCAGTCCCTGCCCCTCTATTTTGAATTGGGTTGGTGTTACTTTATGACACTGCTTTGATACAAAACTGACATCCTATGCAGGAAGAGAGAGGGTGTACCCTCCGGGACTGCCCATAGGCGTAGCCAGAACTTTTTTCTGCCTAGTGTCCTACTCCTGTAGGGGGCGGTATAACCCTACTGATATGGATCAGAGAACTGCACCCGTCAATGAACTTAAGAGAAAAGGATTTTACGGTAAGTAAAAAATCCAGTTATTTAAAATCCTGACCCTCTTACATTACACAGCCAAAAGCAGTAAAATAAATCCCCTGCAACAAAATACACCCCCAGTAACTATAAATTCACCCCAGCAACAATATATCCCACAGTTGCCAGAATCCTATGCCCTCTAACAGCCAGCAGCAGTAGGCCCTTCCCTCAACAGTAGATCCTTCACAGCGACAATTAAGCCCAAGAATCATAGGATACCTCCCCAACAACAATATACCTCCCCAGCAACAATAGACCCTGCCTCAACATTGGATCCACCAGCAGCCAGCATCAATAGACCCCCCCCCCCCAGCACACCTTGCCATTATATACATTTAGTGTGTTCCCTCTTATACCTTTTAAGACTGCTTGACTTCTGGGATTTGCTCATACTTACCATGTTGTCCCTCTATTATTGTATGTCCCTATTAATCATTTCTTCTAAGCAATTACTCAATATTATGATTTAAATTTGTTCAGTGTTGATACCAAGTGAAACACGAACGTTATTCTACATTTACTTGATGCCTTTCAGCCTTTTTATCGGATCTAGGCCTTGTTACTTGTGTTTTGGGCCTTAGAGACGCTCCCACTGGATGTTTACAGCGTTAATGAAAAATGAAAACAGACGGAATAATCATCAAACTTGTCTGTTTACTAAAACAAATCTTTGAAAGGCTTCTCACCAGAGACAAGCAAACCCTCTATTGCCTTGACCCTCATTAGATGCGTTTTGCCATTAGTCTTGACCTTCCAGCTCCTTGTAAAACACACTGGTGGCTTGGAACATCACATAAAGAATGTCTGGATGACTGTGCTGAATGGAGATGGAAGAAAATATTTCAATAGCCTTATGTTCTGTGGGTGCCTTCATTGTGCTCTAATGATGGTGAGATCCATCCTATGATCTCTTCACTTCAGTATGCTCGGATCCTTCCCTTCCACCCCATAGCTTTTAAAATGTTAGATTGACAGTGATGTGCTTCTAGAAAAATCAGTACAAAATAGATTGCTGAGGGAATACCGTATATTAACTGTTTGTACATATGTACAGGAGTGTGGATCTTAATTGAAAGCTAAAGGATGCATGTATGTGTTTTCTAAAGATACACAAAGGGCAATCAGCGCAAAACCAAGTTCAAATTAATCTAGAGCAGCTGTACGCTCAGGGTCAACATTAGGGATGCACCGATCCAATATTCGGATCGGAATATCGGCCCCGATGCGGGCAAAATAGCTGGATTGGGGGGTTCGGTAAAATTAACTGATCCACGGGCCGATCCGGTTTTGCTCTTTACATAGCTTGTGAGGGAGCAGAGAACAGCTGTCAAAGAAAAAAAAAAAAAAAAAGAGCCTCCTGCAAATGCTTTTCAACTCTCCCAGTTAAGTAAACACAATGATTAGAATGTATCTTTTCGTGCCGGAGGAGGGAAGTTTAACCTCTTAAGACTAAACCCGTGATATTTTAGATTTTGAATGCACAATTGTTATAAGGTATCTGCCGATACCGATACAGATCCAGAAGTATTATTTTTTTATAACCTCACAAAACAGTACATCCGGATCAGGATCGGCGATTTTCACAAAGCAAAAGATCGGGATCGGGACCAAAAAAGTCGGATCGGTGCATCCCTAGTCAACATATCAAATCCCAGCACCATTCCAAACAAAACAGTGCAGCACTAATGTAGCACTGCCCCCTAGGGAGCTGCTTAGATCGGATTCCCCTGGGTTTCCCATAGCAGCAGTCTGTAAAACGTACCACTTTATCGCTTGGCTCAGACAATGAACAGTCCAGGGGATTTGGTTTTTGTGTTTTATTTTAGAACTTGGATGGGAGAAGGGATGAGTGGGATACTCCAACTTGAACTATGCACAATTTCTGAGGACAACTGACTGTAGTGTGTGCGGCAAGGCCGCTGCTTCACCTTGCCACTGAAGTGAAGTAGAAGATATGTTCCTGAATTAATTCCTCTTCAGGGTCCAAACCTGGCACCCCCTTTCTAACTTCCCGTACATGCTAGCCCCTTGTCCACTGACTCTCCACCGGAGTTGTCCCCTTCCGGGGCAGACCCCTGGCAAGCTTCCCGGTACTCACGGACACTGTTTTTCCTTAGGTTGCTCTGCCTTCAGCTCCACTTGTCAGTACCCTGGACCTCCTGGTTCAGCATCACACACTTGGTCCACTAGGCCGACTGCCTGTGACCACCTTCCTTTCTGAAAATAGGAGAGACTGACGTCCCCCTTCTCCTGGGACCTGGCTTCCCGCCCAAAGACCCCCTGTCACATGTGCCCGTGGCTTTTATGACCTATCCCAGGATGCACCACTCTTGTGCCATCCCACTGGGACAGGCACAAAAGCCTGTGTTACTGGCTGGGTTTCCTCGACTGTCCAACAGGCTCCCTTATTGGATACAGTGGGGACACTCCCTCAGACCAGACAAATCACACCTGCAACAGGCCAAACTAACAATCAGGCTCCCCTCATAAGCAGGCAAAGAAAACAATGCTTTTACCTAGCACCTACCTTGGAGGGTGCTACACTAAATGAAACACATGTTATAAAAAGAAAATGCATAAAGAGCAAAACACATAAGATCCCAAACGGTATAAAAATGTGCTTCTGAATAGGTCTTGCATGTGACTTAAGTGCAGATCCTCCACCACAGGTAAGAGAACCCTTAATGAACAGATGGGTCAGATGCACATTTCCCCTTTGGAGTAGATAATGGAAGGGTATAGAATCTCCTGTTGTAAATAAACATCCACTGTGCCAGGAAACAATCCAAGGCTTGGACAAATTGGAAACAGCTAACCTATACTTTTCTCAATGGCTACCTGATACAGAGATCCTCATCACGTGCGACGTGCAAGAAGAAGCATACATCGTGCTCTCTGCTTCTTGGACAAACTCTTTTATTGAAAATAAAATTGCCCTTACAAATAAAGCACTGCAACCCAGTGCTCGGTGAAAAAGCATGAAATACAAATGAATCAGGATGACCGCGGTTGATATCCCATGACTCCTCTCCTATTCCACATGCGTTATGTCCCAGGGGTGGGACTTCATCAGCAGATATGGAGTCGTAACAAACACCCGCTTATTATAGCCTTGGTCAGATGAGCTGTGGACCCAAAGCATCTCCTCGTGATAGGATCACCATGGCAACTACACACAAACCTAGTAGAAGCAGGAAGTGTCCACAACAAAGGGGCTCTGCATAATTCCGAGTCAGCAGATAACAATTGGCCAAACTGGTTATAGAGCCAAAACATCTGATGTAAAGTAAAAAAAAAGGTGTGTGTGTATGTATGTATGTGTGTATGTATGTATGTGTAATATGTGTATGTATGTGTAAAATATGTAATATATATATAAAAAATATTTTTTGTAATGTTTTTTAGGCCCTTTTCTGATATTATTCACATGTTCACCCAGGCAAATATGGAGGGGTCTAGAAATCTTTCGAGTATATTGTAGACCACATTCTAACATGTAAACAACACCTGTAGTGGAACATGTGATCAAATCATGTATTTTATATTGTTTATTAGTCATCAGGGCAAAAAATTCTTTACATTTTTTAATATTACCTTTCGAATGTCTGCAGGCAGTAAAATGCCCACAGGCATAAAAAAAAACAGTCAAGTAAGAGAACGACCTACTTTCTGACTGGATAGGTGGATCAGTAACTCCTGAGGCTAAACGGTCCCTTAAGGAAGGGGTTTTCTCCAGGAATCAACTTACTGAACGCACCAATGATTTGTCCTTGTCTTTTAGAAAGCTTGGACATATGTTTTAAGAAATAAATTAAAGTTTGGTGGGATATTACATCCTTTGAACAATACATACCAGCTAAACTCATCCCTAGACGTTTTTGGTGGGATTTTCCACCAAACGATGGGCTTTTGAATGAGGAGTCCATGAAGGAATGGGGTGAATTTTTTACTTAAAAAGGTTTTGATCTGTTGGAATTTTTACTCCTTCGTAAACAAAGAAAGATTAAACTTTTGGAATCACAGATTAGAGAAAATTAAAAATCACATAGATCCTCATAAGGATAATGAAGAGTTCCTCAGGCTGTCTGCAGATTTGAAAAATAAACGTATTAAATGGGATTCAGAAACCCAATCTAAGAAAGTTGTTTGGAGATGCTCATGATTTGGGGAATAATGTTGTGTATAAGTGGCAGAAAGTTGCTAATAATTCAGATCCTATCCTGTAAGGAGTACCCCCCCCCACCCTACAAGTTATAGATTCTCCTTTACCCACCCCCAGGGATAATTTAACCCTTACCTAAGAATATCTATCCTGTGGGGTGAGTTTTACTCCCCAGAGGGATAATCAATACAAAATGGTCAGAGGCAATAACAATCTCCTTTAGGAATGATTAACAGCATGAGTTGCCTCATGGCAATAACTCATCCCAAAACTGGGCAAACTCTGGTCAGGATCAGGATCCCGAGGGGGCTTTACTAGTAGAGGGAGATCTTCATATTCATATGGTCAATTGCCCACTCCGAACTGCTTTGTGCCTCTTCAGAATCATGCCTCTTGTGAAAGGGGGGATTTTTGAGGGACAAAGACAGGGGAGGGGACTGCCATCGCACCAACTGAATCCTGGAGGCTGCAGGAGGGACCCCAATAGGTTCCAGGATATACAATTTGAGTTGTATTCCTTTAAGTAATGAGATACATGTTCTAGATAGAGGGCTGAAGTTTGCTCCAACACGAAACCTCAATAAATTCCAGACCTAGGTTAGTATACAAAAGTACATAAGGAGTCCTAATGTCAAGAAATACTTTTTCCAACCCCATTACCAGGAATGTGGCTGTTTCTGATGGGGTACATTTAAATCTTAGGAAAAAATCTATTTCTCTTACGTCCTCTGACAGTCGCAGCCCGTTCAGATGTTCTTCACTATTGGGTAATGTGCCCTCTCTGCAGAAGCAGGCTAGGTAGTGAAAACTTGACAAAAAAGAGTTAAACAAAGACAAACTTAGAGGGCTGTCCCTCTCAACATTACCCTCAGCCATTCAGTGCTACTCTTCAGTTTCTTGCTGCCTAGTGTTAGGAGTAGGACTAGGTTTCCCAGCTAGCACTCCTGTCTCAGTTTTTTTTATTTATTTTTTTAAAAATGTTTTGATTTTATTTTCCTCACTCACTATCGCTAGTTCGTCAGGGGGATCCTCCTGGAGAACTACAAGCGACAGTCGGGCTGGACCTCGCACTGGATAATCTAGATTATCACGTACAAAATAAGAGAGGAGTCCTGTGACGTCAACGCGATCATCCCGATTAATTTGTATTATATGCGTTTTCACTGAGCACTGGGTCACAGCGCTTTACTTGTAAGTGCAATTTTATTTTCAATAAAAGAGTTTGTCCAATCAGTGAGCACTATATATGCTTCTTCTTGCATGTCACACGTGATGAGGATCTCTGTACCAGGTCGCCTTTGAGAAAAGTATAGATTGGCTGTTTCCAGTTCGTACGGTCCTTGGATTGTTTCCTGGCACAGCGGATGTTTATTTACAACAGGGGATTCTATCCTCTTTCATTATCTACCCCAGAGGGGAAATGTGCATCTGACCCCATCTGTTCATTCAGGAGTTTCTTAGTAAGGTGAGATTCTAGAGTTACCTGTGGTGGAGGATCTGCACTTAAGTCACTTGCAAGACCTATTCAGAAGCACATTTTGACACCATTTGGGAACTTATGTGTTTTGCTCTCTATGCATTTTTTCTTTTTATAACATTTGTTTAATTTAGCTCTGCACTGTTGTTTTGTTTTATATATGTGCATTCACCTGGTTAGTCCTTTTTCAGGTGATATGGCTGAATAGCTTGTAATAGAAAATGACAAAACCAGTTTCTATGCAGCAGCAAACATCCAGGAGATGCCTTTCTAGAGCCAGCCAAATCTTGTATACAGACATGTGCTTCTTAATAGTCTCTAAAGAAATATCATAATTGATATGTAAAACCAGAGGTCCTGAGGGCTAACTGGTCTTTTTATTGGGTTGGATTTACATGGCTGAAACTAAAAAGTCTAAATCATAATTATGAACCCTTCTGTAAAGGGAGTATTTCCAATCTTCAAGCATATAAACATAGTAGTTCACTCACAATGTGTCCCACTAGTTTTTTCAAATATACTCCTTTCCAAAAATCAGAGCCTAAAAAAGACTAAACAGGGCTGGTATTAAACTGGGGCATTTGGAAAGTCAGTAGTTAATCTCTTGTCTCTGTTTCTAACCAGTCCCTTTGCCGCCGCCTTCTTTTTTCTTTTTTCTTTTTTTGTAATTCTTATTTTGTGCAAGAATCACAATGCAAAGATAAAAAAAAAAGCACCGTATAAACAACATGAATGGCGCAAAGCACATAACTGAGAGTAGGTGATACATTAGTATGATCCAGGTTACACTGACAGGTAAATAAGTGCCACAGCTGCAGAGAGCTGGTTTAAGTGGTGTTCTAAGTAGTCGTTATTGAAACCGCAAAGGTAAAACTAAACACTAAAGTATCATAGAGCAAGATAAATACCAAAGTATACAATTTTCCCTACCATAGGGAAGTCACTTATTTGAAAAGAGAAGGTGTTTCACAGCAGAGAAAAAGGATACGAGGAGGAGGGGGAACATGGAAGAGAGAGAATGTAAGAATATCACTCTTCCAGGGAGAAAAGGTGTGTAAGGTTTTAGTCAGAGAAGTTAATCGGAGGTAGTCAGCAGGCAGTTAGGTAGTCATCAGTATAAACAAAGTGTTGCCAAGGTGTCCAGGTAGATTTGTAGTTTTTTTCCATATTCTGCAGGGTAGCTGTTAGGTCTTCCATGCCACTTAGTTTATTTACTTTGGCAAACCAAAGAGACTTTGATGGGGGGCAAGTTTACTTCCAACGGAGTGGAATACAGGCCTTCCTGGTTTTCAGAGGTTGAATGGTCAGAGAGGACCTATACTTCTTGATGGATCGTCCCGACAGATGCAGCAGACATGCTGCCAGGTCATCGTGGAAGTCCACTGAGGTAAGTTATTTAATTATGCTCATCACCTCCTGCTAGAAAGCCTTAAGTTTGGAGCAGTGCCCGAATATATGTAGCATGGTACCCCTCTCCTCTCTGCATCGCCAACATGTACTCTGCACTTGGGGGAATGCACTAGGAGGAACCCTGTGCCACTGCGTCATTGTCTTGTAGTTGCTCTCATTGATCCTCCTCATGATGGAGGATTTTTTGGGCTCAGTTAAGAATTCATTCCTGCTGAATTGTCGTAAACTGCATGCCCAAATTAGATTCCCGGTGGAGGAGGAAAGGCGGGGAAAATTCGGGATCTGTCTTAATCAAGCTAGCATAAATGATAGGCACTGACTGATTGGGTCACCTCTATGACAAGTACTCTCCAGCTATGTAAGAGGCCCCGGGCAATACCCTTCTGAGATTAAAAACACTTTTATTTATATGATTTTCCCAAGTCATCCTCCAGGACGGTCACATGAGAGATGGCTCCTCCTCCTACAGGAAACACAAGCACAGTTAGATTCAAAAGGCCGCCCATCAGGCTGCCCCTCAGTTTCTTGTGTTTCCTGTCCTGCTTACACAAGCATGGTCTTCATCCCCTGTTTGTTAATTTCTTCCCCTGTCCTGGGCAGGCGCCCCGGGACACCTCCTCCCTGCACATAGCCGATGAGGTCATCAGGCGTGCAGGTACCAGTGTCAGGGGGTTGAGGGAGGAGGACTCCCCTGGGGGGGGGGGGGGGGAGAAGTGTTAGTAGTGCCCCCCCTACCCTTCCTTCCTATAAATGGCAAGCGGGCTACTCATAAGGGGTATGCCTAGCTGGGCACACAGAGGCAAGTGGCACCCAGCAGCTCTGCAAAGCTTACCTAATTTTTCACTGAGGGGAAGCAGACCACGGAGGGATCTTTGCGGCCAGCCGGAGGCCGTGCTGAGCCGCACGCCTTTCCCATCCAGACGGTCCAGACACGCGGGGCTCCAGGGTGAGTTTCCAAGCGTGTATGCAGCAGCCAGCGTCGCCGCTGGCGTGGCAGAAATGACGTCACTAAGATGGCGCCGGGCCGGAAGTAGGGCGGCAGCCATCTTGATGTCAATGGGGCAGAATTCTGGCGGGAAATTCAAACATATAAGCGTCCAGGATTACTGCTAAGGGTTTTTTTTCTTACCTAATACGTGGCTGCTGCATCTACCCTCCCTCCAGGTGGTCCTTATGGCGGAGGACCAGACCCCTATACCAGAGGCAGCCTAACCATGGTAAGTGGAGGGAAGGAGAAGAGGGGGAGACGCGTCCCCCGGGCACCCCCCCCCCAAAAAAAAAAAAATTTGGGGGGGGTGAATAGGTCCTGCAAGTCCCCTTTGTTCCGGGGGGGGGGGGGTTGCATCGCATCCCCAGTACTGACAAAATTATTCCTTGTCCTTTTTTCTCTCTCTCTGTTTACTCACAGCCCAAGTCAGCAGAAGTAACCGACCTCCCGGTCAAAACAAAAAGAAAATACTGCCACACCTGCGGGACAAAAATGCGGGATGAGGAATCTAAACCTCTAGGGAATGACTTCCTGGAATTCAAGAAGGAAGTCACATCCACACTGAAGTCACTGCAAACCTCCATAGAGGAGATGAGAAACGCAGGTCAACCCTCCACATCCACAGCAGGCGGACACCGAACACAGATGAGCATCCAGCGGTCGCAAATCTACGGGAAGACTCTTCAGACGCGGAGTCACAAGACGAGGAAGGAGAGGCCCTGTTCGGAGACAGCTCAGATTCAGAAGACGAAGATAGGGAGGTAGCGGGGAAAATACCTAAACGTTTATTCCCAACCGAGGAAATTGAAGAACTCCTGAAGGTGATCTATGTTACAGAGGATCTGCAAGAAAACGAAGCGCCAAAATCAGTAAGAGACCGGCTGTACAGAGGCCTACAGGTACCCAAAACCCGATCCTTCCCGGTCCATCAATCCCTGAAGGGAATCATCAATAAAGAATGGGAACACCCAGAGAACAAGCTCTTTTTTCCAAAGGCAATGAAGAAAAGATTTCCCTTTGAGGAATCAGAGGGCATCCTGTCCAAATGCCCCAAGCTAGACATGTCACTGGCCAAAGTGTTGAAGAAATCAGACCTATCGTTTGAGGACATGGGGCAACTAAAGGACCCAATGGACAAAAAGATAGAAGTGTCGCTCAGGAGGGCATACAAGGCAGGAGCAGCATCGTTTCAACCAAACATGGCAAACACCTGTGTGGCCAGGAATGCGTCCTTCTGGTTAGAGCAACTAAGAGGTCAGTTGGAAAAGGTTCCAGGCACTGAAGAGGCGCAGGATTCCCTCCTCTTGATTGAGAAAGGGGTTGCTTACATGGCAGATGCGGCCGCAGAAGTGGTACGGATATCAGCCCGAACCACTGGCCTAATAAACTCGGCCAGAAGAGCCCTCTGGCTCAAAACATGGGAAGGGGACTATGCTTCCAGAAACAAGCTGTGTAGCATTCCCTTCGACAGAAAACTCCTATTCGGGCCAGAATTGGATAAAGTCCTAGAAAGATCGGCGGACAAATCCAAAGGGTTCCCTTCCAAAAAGGAGGGAAAAACACAGGAAATTTTTTCGTCGCCCAATGGGAGACACCCAATTCAAAAGGGAACCAAAAACTCATAGAAAGTGGGCATTCAACAAGAACAAGGGAAGACCTAATGCCCCTTTTTCCGATACCAGCAGCAACGTCAGCAAACCCCAGTGACACAAGCTGCGATTTTTTTTTTTTTTGTCCCACAATGGGAGACATTTTGTACAAACCCCTTCATACTACAGATCATCAGAGAGGTTTACAAAATAGAATTTATAGCATGTCCCCCTCACAAATTTCGGACAACATCCCTACTGAGAGCATCCCCAGCAAAGGAAGCCTGGGAAGCATCCATCTTGAACCTCCTACAAGAAAAGGTGATAAAGGAGATACCTTTTTCGCATCATCGGTCAGGTTTCTTCTCCAGAGTCTTTTTCAGACTGAAACCATCGGGCAAACACCGCCTTATTTTAAACCTCAAAGACCTCAATCATCGGGTCAGGTACAGGAGGTTCAAGATGGAATCCATCTTCTCGGTGAGAACTCTGCTCCCGGAAGGAGCATTTATGGTGACTTTGGACCTACAAGATGCATATTTGCATGTTCCAATTCACCCAAGACATCAAAAATTATTAAGGTTTGCTACCCGCGCAGGGTCAAAGATACACCTGTTCCAATTCCAGGCGCTCCCCTTCGGAATCACCTCAGCACCCAGGATCTTAACCAAGATCATGGCGGAGGTAATCCAGGACCTCCGGGTAAGAGGGGTACAAATAATTCCCTATCTGAACGATTTTCTGATTTACGGCCAATCAAAGTCGGAAGTATTGAAGAATCTTCAGATGACAGAGGACTTCCTCACCTGACTGGGGTGGGTGATCAACGCCCAGAAGTCCAACAAAATCCCCTCACAGGAGATAGTATTCTTGGGATACCAGGTAAATACGGTGTCACAAAGAATCCTGCTCCCAGAGAGCAAGATAACGAAGCTCAAGGAGGCTACGAGGCGCCTAATGGAACTACACAGAATCTCAAGAAGGGATACCATGGTGGTCCTGGGCCTCATGTCGGCAGCCACGCCAGCGGTACAGTGGGCTCAGCTACACATGAGGCCTCTCCAGGGTCACCTCCTGAGCCACTGGGATGGGAAGACCGCTTCGCTGGACGGACTGATCTCAATCCCATCAGCCATAAAGAAGTCGCTGACTTGGTGGCTAAAAGAAGACTCCATTTCCCAGGGAAGACTCTGGATGCCCACCATCCAAGTCAGAATAACAGATGCGAGCCTCTTCGGATGGGGGGCACACATAGGACACCAAGTAAGGCAAGGCACTTGGTGCCAATCTGGGGAGGAGATATCCTCAAACATGAGAGAACTAGCGGCTGTCAGAGAGGCCCTGAATGGGTTTCAGGGAGAAACAATAGGAAAACATGTCCAGGTCCTGTCGGACAATATCGCCACGGTTTCCTAAATCAACCACCAGGGTGGTACGCGCTCAAAACACCTAATGAGGATAGCCCACGACATTCTGACAGGTGCAGAAGCAAACTTACTATCCCTCTCGGCGGTACACATAAAAGGGTCAACAAACGTGCTGGCGGACCTCCTGAGCCGGAAGAGCCTGGACCCAGCAGAATGGGAACTGAATCATCAAATCTTCAATACGCTGGTACAGAAGTGGGGGACCCCGGAAGTAGACCTTTTTGCCCCCGAAAACAACAAAAAAACGGAAACATTTTTCTCGCTACACAAAGAAAAGAATGCACTGGGCATAGACGCCCTGGGGTTCCACTGGAGTTTCAATCTGGCATACGCTTTTCCACCAATCCAATTGATCCCCAGAACAATCAGGAGAATCCGCCTGGAGAGGGCAAGGGTGATTCTAATAGCACCCTTTTGGCCGAAACGGGCATGGCTCACCCCACTACAGAAAATGGCGGAAGAAGATCCCTGGATCCTGCCGGCTCAGAGCGACCTTCTGGCACAAGGGGGGACACATCACCCTCACAGCCAGACGCTAAAGTTAGCAGCCTGGATCCTGAACGGAACATTCTTCTGAACAAAGGACTGTCCACCAGGGTCACGGAGGTCCTGTTCCAAAGCAGGAAACCTGTGACCAGGAAAATTTATAACAAGGTGTGGAAAACATACAAATCAAAAATGGAACCCAATAACAGGAACCTGAGTGACATCAGCACTGTTGGATTTCTTTCTAGACGGCGTTGACAAAGGTCTTGCGATAAGCACACTCAAAGTGCAGGCAACAGCTCTGTCAATTTTCTTGGAAAGACCCATAGGCGAAGATCCTCTGGTGAAGCGGTTCTTCAGATCCATTGAAAGATCCCGGCCCAGCAAAAACCTCAGCGTGGCCCCCTGGGACCTAGCACTGGTATTACAGGCACTCACCAAAGCCCCGTTTTGAGCCTATAACGGATTGTAATTTGAAGAACCTTACCTTGAAAACGGCCTTTCTGGTAGCAATCACCTCCGCTAGGAGGGTGAGTGATCTACAGGCCTTTTCCATTAAGGAACCCTTTTTGACGATCTTTCCAGACAAGGTAATCCTCAGGATAGACCCTCTCCTTCCTTCCGAAGGTGTCCAGGTTTCATTGTTCTCAAGAAGTGATTCTTCCTTAATTTTGCCAAAACCCAACCTCCCCGGGGGAGGAAGCTTTTGCCACGCTGGATGTCAGGAGGTGCATTCTACATTACCTAGAAGTCACCAAAGAGGTCAGGAAGTCATCCAGCTTATTCATTCTTTTCAGAGGCACTCAGAGGGGTAAAGCTGCCTCAAAGTCCTCCATAGCCAGATGGATCAGAATGACCATCGTTGCAGCCTACACCGCTCAAAACCAGAGTTTACCGTCAGGCATCAAGGCTCACTTCACTCGAGCCATATCCTCGTCTTGGGCAGAAAAGGCTGGGGCCTCAGCGGATCAAATCTGCAAAGCAGCCACCTGGGCCAGCGAGTTGACATTCGCCAGACACTACAGGGTCGACCTGGTCTCCGCCCAGGATCTATCCTTCGGTCGCAAAGTTCTCCAGGCAGTAGTCCCACCCTCGGTACGCATTGTTGGGGTCTCATGTGACCGTCCTGGAGGATGACTTGGGAAAGTCTGAGTTATTACCTGATCACTCCCTTTCCAGTAATCCTCCAGGACGGTGGACCCCCGCCCTATTGGTTGATCGACTATGTCTATAATATGTTGGGCTATTCGCCTAAGCTGTCCAGTTCATCTTTTAACAACTGAGGGGCAGCCTGATGGGCGGCCTTTTGAATCTAACTGTGCTTGTGTTTCCTGTAGGAGGAGGAGCCATCTCTCATGTGACCGTCCTGGAGGATTCCTGGAAAGGGAGTTATCAGGTAATAACTCAGGCTTTCCACTTTCCCATGCTTCCGCGGTGGACTATCCCTTTGCGTCATCAAGTCCAACAGACCCGGGATTGGGACTGCTGTAAGAGGAAAGACAATGAAAATGGTGGTTGATAATGTAATGTCTATTCAACTATATCGCTGTGACTTTTTTGAGCTTTACACCAGGCTTTCTAAATGGAAAAACACTGGTGCAGCACTCCAAATCATCATAAACATAGGCCAAATAAGTAATATAACAAACAAATAGTGAGCAGGTAAAATTGCATAGTGGCAAAAAAAAAGAAAAAAGGTACGAGAGAAATCGACACACTATTGTGTGACATACAACAATATAACATTACTCAGATCTAATAAACAACTTTGTCAAAAAATAAGTTGGCATCAAATAAGTCCTTAGACAATGTCCCCGAAGTGATCATACACTGTTGTAAGAATATTTAATAATAAATATCTCGCGCTCGTACTTATGTCAGAATATTTATACTGCTCTGAATATAGCAGTGTATTTATTTATGGTTAATAAGCAAAGATCTGTGAAAAAGGAGAGTCTTCACCTATTGCCATAAATCAATGTCGTGAATTCTTTTTAATTGATTAATTTCTTTTTAAAAGCATATACCAATCTTAGTGAGTACAGTCTACAGTGTGGAATATATATAAAAATATTTATTCGCCAGACATGTAAACACAATATATGATCAAACAAGAAATGACACAAAAAGATAACTCTACAGAAAAAATACTAACTTCAAACAATCAATGCAATGTGATGTTTAGCTCAATAATGAGAGTGAAACTGAAACAAAGTGAAACCAAAACGAAAGCAAGATTACCATTTCTTCCCAGGTATAGTATAAGCCATAAATTAATGTTCTATATAAACAGACTACAATGGTCTGCGAATCACACGGCCCAAAGTCATTCCACTGCAGAAGGAATGAGAATAAGCCATGCAAAACGGAAGACTTAAAATTGCAAATAATGCACTGAATCTGATATTAATAAAAATGTATAAAAACAAAAATCAGCTTTTTAGAGAAAAATCTACCATGGTTTATACGGCTGGGATTGTAATCTCATTACCCTTAAATATGCAATATAAAACATATAAGGAAGGAATAAACAATTGTTGAATAAAATCAAATAACATAGCAAGGCATAATTACCACACTTAAGATAGCCGCTAGCTTCAAATCGTTACCAGAGTCCTAAGATGGATGCCTTTCTTAAGATGGTGGATTCCCTTCAAGTTTCAGATGAATGATGTGGATCAGGGAGTATGTCTGGATGAGTCTATTGAAAAATGTAATAGCGTGTGTGGTGTAAGTGTGAGGTGTGTTGTCAGTAGTGTAAAGTGTTGTGTCTCTCTCATCTGGGTTGGTCTTTTATATGGTAAGAACAAAGAGCTATAAAAATTACCATAAGTAAAACCCAGAGGGATGAAACATTATCCCAATTGGTCGGGATATTCTATACCTAAACTAGTGAGGTCATAGACACACCCCTTTTAATAATTAACCCCATACTTGGATAATAAAGTTAAATGATTTCTCTATATGTGAGATTAATCATATAACACAACATAAAACTTTGTCCAGACTTCCAGTACATACATAAATGTCCACCTGTATCTCCATAATTCACCTGGGCAAGTAATGCCATTCCAATAATTATATTATTTAACACAATATAATATTTTTATATTGGAATATCTAAAATTATCTCAAGACTGCACCTGGTATTTCGCCTCCAGGGGGCAGTATCGTACCGTTCATTGGATTTTGTATTGAACATAATTTGAAACAATTACCCATCCTTCTTATCTCATGACCTCTGACCTGTCGGCTAGTGAAAAGCAATTACTTATTTGGATTGTTTTACACTGTCAATTAAGATGTCTGGCCTGTAGGATTTACAACACCTTGAGCACTTAGACTAGACTTCTCTGAAATGAGGTAACTAGTGACGAGATACATATGTCCTTACACTTATTAGAAAAATAATTCTTAGTGAGATTATTACTATGAGAATATAAACCCAAAATGTGATATAACATTCCTAAATATATATGTATATGCCTTACATAATATAATGACATAATTATAGCTAATATCTTCTCACATATAATAATGTATCTATGAAAACTTATATGGTTCATCTTTAAATGTATGCTGAAAAACACTGAGCCATTGTCTATTGTTAAATACTTATAGACAGACTGAGATATCACCCCCTTTAACATAGCGTCAGACTGACTAAGTTTTATCTGATCGAGATGTCAAAAGGGATCTTATTTACGATTACATAAAAAAAATACAAAGATCTCTGTTGAAACCATAGACCCTTTGTAAGCCTGTGAGAGACATTTTGTTTAACAAGTATATATGAACTTTGTTTCACCTTAAAAACAAGATGGACGCCATCCTGTTCAGAATCTCTTATGCATAATACGAAATATACATGGCTTTTAAAATCATTTTTCTTTTTACCTATTATTATTTTAATCAACCCCCAATAACCCCGACACTGTGATAAATGTCCAGTTCAGACTCGTGAATATATTCACAAATGATCCTATAGTGTGCTAAACACGCTTTACTTGTGATCACCTGCACCAGCAAGTCCTCTAATATATGGACCTTCACATTTTGACACCTATAGTCGTAAGCGCATAGGATGATATCCTTGCACACTGGCATATATCCATGGTCCCATCATTGCTTATCCCCTCGGGTAAAATAAAGGACTCCAGTGCTTTCTTACCAAACAATCAGAATGAGGGCAAAATGGAACTTCCTAAACTAGTTGATAGTCTCCCTCTCTCTTGCTACTGGTTTCACATCACAGCAAATCCCATGAGTGTAGCAAGCAGTGGGAACATATGTGCTGCTACAGCAGCTGACTGCAACCTGTTTCTGCTGCAGGGGAGATATCCCATACTCGTATTGCAAGCTGTCATGCTGTCCCTGCTCAGATCCTTTTCTTTAAACTATACAAGTAACCTGGAAGCTCTGTTGTGGTCTTGAAGTCCACAACAGGGCTCCATAGACCTGCACATACATATGCAAGTCCCGCACGCATATGAAAAGGGTGATCGCACTACATGTGAGGTATCGTCACGAGCGTTGGAGCGAGAGCAACAATTCTAGTGCAAGACCTGTGTAACTCTAAACTGACCTGTAAAGGCATTTAAAGCATCACCTATGGAGAAATTAAAGTACTGTAATTTTGCGCCATTCCACAGGTGTACGCAATTTTAAAGCGTGACATGTTGAGTATTATCATTTTTTATATTTTACCCCCCAAAAAATTGGGTTTTCTATTATGTTTGTGTGCAATAAAATTAATTAAAGTGTGTTTTTTTTTTTTTTTCCCAAAAATTGCGTTTGAAAAGCCGCTGTGCAAATACCGTGTGAAATAAAGAAAAATTGCAACACCTATCATTTTAATCTATAGGACCTCTGCTAAAAAAAATATCACTTTTGAGGGTTTTAATTAATTTTATAGACAAAAATGTAGATTTTTACATGTATGTGAGAGAGGTTCAAATTGGCCCAGAAGGCAAGTGGTTAATTGCTTTAATCCCCCATTCAAAGTCCAGTTATCATAAATCATTATTAAAGCTTTGTTGCTTCCATGTAATTTGTCCTAGTCATGGTTAGCATAGCAGTGATTTATATAAACACCATCCTTCAAATATGCATCACATTACCTTGTAAAAAAAAAATTCATACCTAAAAGCTGATATACTGTATAGAGTCAAGCTGTAAATGAGAAAATGTCTATCACAGAGGAGTGTTCATACACAAAATGTATCTATGTAGTCTGCCCTTTTTTGACCTTTGTAAAATTCATGTAGGGGTGCGAAAATGCTCTTTATTAATCTTATTAAATTCACTTTAAATAGGAATTACAGCCTAATAAGATAAATGAATTAAGCTTCCGATTTAGTACCAATATTCATAACAATTAAAGAAAAGGGATTTTGTTGAGAGAGAAATGTGTAGACTGCCCTTACTCTTTTTGAAAATGGTAGTGGTCGATATGCAGTCTTCACCATACTTTATCAGTTTTCTTGTAAAACATGTATAGAGCTATCTAATCCTAATAACATTTTGCTCAAGTTCGTGATTTGAAAATATTGCAGATAGCCAAGCAAACAGCATTTTCAGAAGGGGGCAAGCATTGGCTGCCACCATAGTTCATGAGAAGTGTACATTAACCACTTGCCTACTGTGCACTTAAACACCCTTCCCATCCAGGCCAATTTTCAGCTTTCAGCGCTGTCACACTTTGACTGACAATTGCGCGGTCATGCTACACTGTACCCATATGAAATTTTTATCATTTTTTTCACACAAACAGAGCTTTCTTTTGGTGGTATTTAATCATCTCTGGGTTTTTTATTTTTTACAAAAAAAAAGAATAAAGACAGAAAATTTTGAAGAAAAAAAAAAAGTTTTTCTTATTTTCTGCGGGTAAATTTTGAAAATAAATCTTTCTCCTTCACTGATGTGCTCTGATGAGGCGGCACTGATGGGCGCTGATGAGGCTGCACTGATGGGCACTGATGAGGTGGCACTTATGGGCACTGATGAGGTGGCACTTATGGGCACTGATGAGGAGGTACTAATATGCCGCACTGATGAGCACTGATAGGCGGCACTGATAGGCGGCACTGATAGGCGGCACTGATGAGCACTGATAGGCGGCACTGCTTGGCACTGAGAGGTGGCACTGCTGGGCACTGAGAGGTGGCACTGAGAGGTGGCACTGCACGGCACTGAGAGGCAGCACTGACGGGCGGCACTGATGGGCACTGAGAGGTGGCACTGATGGGCACTGGTGGATGGCACTGATGAGCACTGATGGGCGGCACTGATGAGCACTGATGGGCAGCACCATCAGTGCCCACACTCAGTGCCCATAGTGCTGCCAGTCAGTGCTCATCAGTGCTCATCAGTGCCTAGATGAGCAGGCACTGATGGGCACTGACTGGCAGCACTATGGGCACTGATTGTGGGCACTGATGGGGGACACTGATGGCGGGCACTGTGGGCACTGTTGGGGGCAATGTGTATGCTTTTTTACCTTTTAGTAATCAGGGCACTGGTGATCAGTGCCCTGATTACATGTCTCTGTGTCCCCAGCAGCTGACGGCTCCCCCTCCTTCCTCACACTGCAGGCTCCGTGTGAGGAAGGAGCGCCGGCGATGAGAGATGATCTCATATGTTTACATATGAGATCATCTCTCATTGGATGGTCCGATCACGTGGTGAATGGCCGCTGTGATTGGCCATTCACCACGATCTGTGATCGGCTGTGTCCAAGGGACACGGCCGACACAGATTCTCCCCGATGCGCACTCGCGGGAGCGCGCGGGGAGCCTGCTTCTGGGAGGCCGTTTAAAAACGGCCTCCCGAAAATTCGAGTCCGCGCTGGGAAGGATTAGAACTCCTGCTAGGTTTTACAGTTATCAGAGTCATCACTAAAGCTTTAACCACTTTAAGAAGATTTGACCCCCTTCCTGATCAGGCCCTATTTTTTGCCATTCGGCACTGCGTTATATAACGGAGGATTGCACGGTTGTGCGACGCTCTACCCAAATAAAATTGACGTCCTTTTTTTTCCCACAAATAGAGCTTTCTTTTGGTGGTATTTGATCACCGGTGCGATTTTTAAATTTTTACGCTATAAACAAAAAAATGGCGACAATTTTGAAAAAAATATATATTTCTCTTACGTCCTCCGACAGTCGCCGCCTCTTCATATTCGTCACATATGGGGTATTAGACTTTGCTCCGAAGAAGTAGCTAGGCAACAGAATATGTTAACATTAAAGCTTTTAACATATCCCACCCTCAAGGGGTGGTCCCCTCAGTCAATACCCTCCTACTTCCTGCAACCATATCTCAGTTTCAATGTCTAGCTTGTCAGGAGTGGCTGGCTCTCTCTGTGCTGGGGCTTTGTGCCCCAGACTCTTTCTTCTTTTTTGATTTTTTGTTTGAGTTTTCTCTCTACCTTTACTTAGCTGTTCTTTTTTTCAGCATTAGTTAGTTCTTCCGATGAAGAGGATCATGTGGGCTGGGTCTCGGGCTGATCCCCCTGGTCGCAGGTCGTGGGTCAGTGGCTTCCCAGCCTGCCATCGAGCGTTCAGCCAGGTAACGCTCCTGGCACAGTGAACGACCCATCCCTGTTCGGTGCAGGGATGATTGGTGAGGTGGCTACCTCACTGGACGCTGTGCGGTTTCTTAACCCCCATTCTGTGCGTCTTGTATGCGACTCTCCCTGCCTCATGTGCAGCGGCTTGTTCGCCTGTGCGGGTCCCCCACGCCATTGTGAGGTAAGTGTATCTATGTGGGGACCTGTCTGTCTGGGGGGGTGTCAGTCTGGGACTGTGTACCTGCCTCTGTTCTCACTGTTTTGTCTCCCTATCACTCGGCTGCATGCTGTGGGCTGCAGGGGGGGGGGGGGGGAGCTGTGTGACACTGTGTGTGTCAGCCTTGTCAGTGTGAGAAGCTGTGTGCTGTGGGGCATGTTTTGTGGCATGTTTGGGCACTATACAGCGATCGCTGCGGCGATCTAACATGTTTTTTTATACATGGATAATGTGTGCATTACTGTACTGTGGAGCGGCGGTTTCGGCGCCAAATGGCGCCATTTTGCCTACACTCGCTCCGGCCGCATGTTCTACATGCATGGCGGCCATTTTCTTGTAGCCTCCCATAGGCTTTAATAGAGCGCCCTGGCCGCATCACTTCCTCTTCTCCAGGATACACCGATCGAGGCAGCAGCAGCGGCGAGGGTCTCCTCAGGTTATATCCTTCTTATCCATTGCCTGTGTCAGTTTTATTGTCCCTGTGGGGGTCTCATTGTGCTTGTGTGTGGTGCGGTGGGCTGCGCTCGCCGCGCTTGTTAAAGGGGCAGTTAACCCTTTATTATCCGGCTTTTGATATTGGGGCAATGGATTCTCAGGAGGGCAAATTTCCTACCGCCTTGGTGGAAAGCCAGGGGACCGCTGTTTCCCCCCCAGGGGGGGATTTAGCCACTATTGTGGCTGGCCTTGCTGCTCAGGTGCAGATGCTGGTGGCTGCTCGATCTACTAAGAGACCCAGAGTTTCTCTTTCCTCTGATTCTGAGGGTGAAGGTGATGGGGCTGTTATGGCGGGGGCCTCCTTATCGGGGTCCTGCTCCTCCCTGGATCTAGTGGGGTCCGAGGTGGAGGCTGAAGTTGAAGGGGTTGATAATTCTCCCCCTGGCTCGCCTGAAGAGCTTGCAATCATGGATGAATTGATTGCTTCCATAAAACGAACGCTGCGTTTGCAGGATGAAGTGTGTCCCCCCGCTGCCTTGGCGGCTTATGGGACGCAGAGAAAACGCAGGACGCCGCAGGTTTTTCCCTGCAATGATGATTTTCAGCGCGCTGTTAAGGAACAATGGCGCAATCTACGCAAACCTTTTG